>NC_080188.1:85029818-86290318 GCF_030028045.1 Hippopotamus amphibius kiboko | reverse complement strand
CAGGGAAAACTTGACCACACGGGTGAAGAGCCGCGCTTAGCTTCCAGTGGCCCTGGCTCACAATGCTTATCAGGTAGTTAATGAAGACAAATGGAAAGCTGGTATCACAGTCCCCATGCACATCACAGGCTGTTGTATGTAAATTTTGTGTACATTAATGGTGCAACTTTCAAATAATTGAAGAGAATGAATCTTGTTTCTAAAATTAAGATTTTTTTCAGAGCTCAACAAGTCCTTTCAAATGTTCAGAAAGTGTAAGTTTTAAAAAAGCGCACAGTCCAGATATTCCTTGTGGGTGGGTATCTGGAGCACAGGATGCCCAGGAATAACTGCAGTTAAGGTTCCAACGCCCAGAAAGGACAAAACCAGCTGAGGAGCAGGACTTACTCTACCTTATTCTACTGTGGACCCCATTATGGTAAGAAAAGATACTGAGGTCATGTTATCTAGCTTTTATGAAAAATCGATTCCACATTTCTCAGAAAGAGTATATATATTCTTACACATAAAATATATATAATAAAGTAACATGAAATAATATATAAAATTTTAAAAATATAACAATATCACAATATTTGAAGAAATCAAATCAAATTCCCAAACGATAAATCTATTTTCTTTAATGTGATCTCACTTTGAAGTTGTAATTCAGAATGAAAACTATCCCATGCACCAAGCCTTTCACATTCAGGTAAGATGGATACCCAGATTTTCTGATTTTCTTGTTGAACCAGACTGATAAATAAGTTGCAGGTAAGGGAATATGTAACTGCTTAGCAACCACACCCAAGGATGCTAGGTTACATTTAAGTATCAACACAACACAACCCCAGGACAGTGGAATGATTAATCCCATAACTCCCAAGTCAGTCTCATGTAAAGAAAGGTTGCTCCAGCATTGGGTTTCACAGCATGAAATATGCAGTCCCAGAAAAGGAGTGGAAATAGAGGAAGGAAGGAAGTGAGGAAGGAAGGAAGGTAGGAAGGAAGGAAGGAAAGAGAAAGAAAGAAAGAAAGAAAGAAAGAAAGAAAGAAAGAAAGAAAGAAAGAGAGAGAGAGAGAGGGGGAGGGAGGGAGGGAGGGAGAGAGAGAGAGAGAGAGAGAGAAAGAAAGAAAGAAAGAAAGAAAGAAAGAAAGAAAGAAAGAAAGAAAGAAAGAGAAAGAAAGAAAGAAAGAAAGAAAGAAAGAAAGAGAAAAAGAAAGAAAGAAGGAAAGAAAGAAAAGAAAGAAAGAGAAAGAAAGAAAGAAAGAAAGAAAGAAAGAAAGAAAGAAAGAAAGAAAGAAAGAAAGAAAGAAAGAAAGAGGGAGGGAGGGAAGGAAGGAAGGAAAAGAAAGGGAAAGAAAGAAAAGAGGCTAAAAATCCAAGTGAAAAGTTGGAAAGTCTCAAGAGTTTTAATAGTAACCTAAATAATGACAACTCTGTTCCCTGGGTGCCAAAATATTTAAAGTGATCTTAGGCCAAAGTAATAGGGGAAAAACTCCATAACAAGGAGAACATTAGTGTCAGATTCATGAGTCTATTGTATTCTTCACTGGCCATAAGCCATATGGAATTTTGATTTTAAAAAGAAGATAGAGATACTGAGGAGCAGTGAAAGGAGACAGAGGGGCTCCAGAACATGCCTTATGGATCATGGTCAAAGGATTAGTGTGCTTGTGTAGGAAACAGGTGACATTGGGGAGGGTTTTCGGTTTTCAAACCTCTGAATGTCTCTTGTACAGTGAGGACAGGGGGAGGTGATGAGGCTGCTTCAGTAGAATCTGTATATTCAGGGCTTCCTCCCCCCAGATTATTGGGGTTCCTTGGGAAATAAGTTCTTAATGCTGTATGTTCAAGAAGACTCTAAACAATCCTTTAGTGAATGTGTTGTATGATATAGTCAAGCCTTGGAGGAATAGTTGTATTACATGAGAGTAAGGGATCTGATCGATTTTAATAAACATGGTGTACGTGTCTCATAATTATCACTTGAAGGGACCAGGTATCCCTTTATTTATAACTTTCATGGAATATAAGATCCATTAGAATAGGGACACTGCCACTCTGACTTTTCGTTTTACTTCCATGGCTGGGAAACAACAGGAACTCAATGGATACGGTTGAATGGATGATGACATTTCATTCAACTGCCAAACATCTATGAAGTAGGCACTACTGCCCCCTTTTCAGGACTGATGACAATTAGATCCACTAAGATTTAGTAATTTACCCAAGTTGCTCAGCTAGAGCCAGCCCTGATTCCAAAATTCACGTTTGTTACACTACATTTAAAATTTTGAGGAAGGGAGTACTTCCCTAGTGGCGCAGTTGTTAGGAATCCGCCTGCCAATGCAGGGGACACGCGTTCGAGCCCTCGTCCAGAAAGATCCCACATGCCACGGAGCGTCTAAGCCTGTAAGCCACAACTACTGAGCCTGCGCCCTAAAGCCCATGAGCCACAACTACTGAAGCCCGTGAGCGTAGAGCCTGTGCTCTGCAACAAGAGAAGCCACCACACTGAGAAGCCCGTGCACTGCAACAAAGAGCAGCCCCCGCTCACCACAACTAGAGAAAGCCTGCATGCAGCAACCAGGACCCAATGCGAACAATAAATAAATAAAAATAAATTAATTTTTTTTTTCCGGAAGGAAAAGAAGCACAAGAAAAACAATTGATAAATAATTCTGCTGAGTTGCTGTATAGACTGTTCTTCTCCATTTCTCATGTCACTTGTTGCTGCAGTATCAGCACAGACGCCAATGATAGTTAAGCTATCAACCTCCTAAACTAAAAACAGGTAACATTTTCAAGTAATTTAGAGCAAGATGGGTGATCTAGTCACACCTCCAGTTGTATTTCTCTACGGCTATCAATTTTGACTTTCAGAAAAGAGAAGAACAAAATTCTACTCTGAAGTACATATACATACTAGCAAACGTCCAAGTTTCATTAACCCTGCCACGCAGTGCCACAATGCCTGAATAAACAGTAACGTCTTTGCCTTTAGATTTAGCTTATGGAACACATTTAACAGTACAATTCCCCTCTGCCTTTTGGAAAAAAGAAAAACAGCATGGCATTTATGGTTTTTATAATTTTCTTCATTCAACAACAGACCTTTATCCAGTGGTTCAGAACCTTCAAATCAGATAGCAAAATAGAAAATGTAAAATGACAAGGTATGTGAGGAAAGAAAATATATTTCGTGAATCTATATTCTTAGGAAATGTGTTTCTTCATCTAAAAATGAAACGATAGTTTAACATCATGGTACACTAGATCTAGAAGAAAACATAAAATCATGAGCTTTAACTTTGTCATTCTGCGCTCGTGGAAAATTCAGGTCCCAAGTTTCAGTGATCTACAACGCACAGCAACTTAGTGGCAGGTTGGAAACAAAACAGAAGTCTCTTTGCTACCCATTCTACTGCTTTTCCACCAAAATATCCTGCTTCTCATCTTCTAGTGATGCTTCAAAATTACTAAAGAAGAAGAAATATCAGTTCCCTCAAAACGCAGCCATGTCTAATGGAAAGTTTCAAAATCAGCTATTTATTGAAACCAACAAAAAGACACCAATAGAAATAAAAACAAAATGACAAGCAACTGTAAGGTAAATATTTACATTTGATACATTTTGTATATTCATTTAGTTGCCTTCTAGAGTTGACATATATTTTGCAAGGTGACTTCTTTGTTAGTAGAAACTGTCTCACATATATGCTCCAGTAGACTATTTTTCACACACACACATACACACAAGCACACACGACAAAAATGCAAAGCAGAACTATTACTAATTTTTAATGACAAGTGAGAGCACAGAGGTCTTTGATCTTTGCACACCATCCACATGATAGACTGGTGTTTAATGTAGCTCAGGAAAATAAAGCAAGTCAAAGTAAAACATTTTTAATTAGTGGTTTAACTATGTGATTAATGATGCCTTTTTAAAGAAAATGCCTGTACCAGTAAATGAAAAACTCATTATTTCCAAAAGCTGGTTTCTTCTGCTTAATGACTTCTTCTAATAGGCAGATAAATTGAACAACAACGTATGAAACCTATTAGCCTGCAAATTTTCACAGGGAACAAAATTGAAAGTTGTGTTACAGGTTGTTGATCAACTAATCTGAAAGTAATGAAACAAACAGCATTCTACAAAGGCTTCTGTTAAGATGGCATGCAACTAGCTTTGAAACAACCACATTCAGAGCTAAACCTTATTTGCATAAGAGAATAATCTATACTAAAATGAAAAGCACTTACCGAAAGGTTAAATTAGCCCTGGAAAACACAATTATGGTTGTGTTTATGCTTTATTTATTTATTTGGGAGCAACTTCGACCCTATTTGAAATGTCTGGAAGATAAACATATCCCAAGAAAAGAGATCAAATAGGACTTTAAATATCTGGTTAAAAATACTGACAGTACACAGAAGTCCAAGGCAGAGTTCTCTTAAAAGTCAGTAATACAGTGGCTTTGTCAGTAGGACATAATAACCAGAGACTTGGCCTCCTTGGTCAAGTGGACTTTGTGTGACTCCAGCTTAGAATCTCACAGATGGATGTCTTTGACTGTAGCCTGAACCTCTCTGAACCTTATCTGTAAGTGGTCTCATCTGTAAATTGGACATAATAATATTACCTATTTCAAAGGGTTATTGTGAAGTATGAAGTGATGCATGTAAAGCATTTCACGCATATTAGCTGGAGATGCTGTCTTTACTAACCATAATTTTTGTTATTCTGTGTGCCAATAAAATGTGGCTAATATCTTCACCAGTTAGTTGTGCTTATCGCTATGTAATAGGGCCCCAAAAGCAAAGATGTACATCTGTTTCTTCGACAACTTAACCAATTTCCCCTATGCTGCTTGTGCAAACAGATTCTCAAAATAAAACATAAATACGATTGTCGTCACCAGAAATTTCTTAAGATGATCCCATATCACCCATGAGTATAGAAGTGGGTGAGGGTGAATGTAACACAACTGAATTTCACTTTGGGGGGGGGGGTATTTACTGTGGGAAAGTATTTATTGGATATAATTTAAATAAATTAGCAAACTTTTCACTGGAACTAGTTTTCCTCAGTCTCAAAAAGTATAGAAAGCGCTCCCCTCTGTTGCCATCTCCTGAAATTGTACTCATCCTTCAAGTCATAAATGCTATTTTTTTCCAAAAAGATGCACGTCAATACTCAAATCACATTAGATTATTCTCTCCCTCTGATGCAATAGTGAGATTCTGGTGCCTCTGGCCCTTCCTCTGTTCTGTTCCTATCACAATTGCCTTGCCATGTAGACCACAGGCCATGATCTGAAATAGCTTCCAAGTGCATCTAAACCCCCCAGAGGGTTTGCAAGGACAGACATGGTCTGGCTCTTACTTCCTTCTCTGGTCTTTCCGTGAACCATTGTCTCCATGACTCAGCATTCCCACCTGGACCAGAAGTGCCTGTTTCTGGCTATTCATGTGTCTGTTCTCATCCTTCTGGTTTCAACTCAAAAATGGATCCTAAAGAGAGGTTTTCTCTGACCAAACTTTCAAAGTATCCAAGCCACCACCCTCCCTCACCTGGACCACAGCAGTAGCTTTATAACTGTCACTTGTGGACAGAGATGGGTTCTTCCTTTCCGATTTGGATGCCTTTTATTCTTTTAGCTTCTTCATTTCTGTGGCTGGGACTTCAGGTACCATGTTGAGTAGAACTGTTAAAAGTGAGAATCCTTGTCTTGTTCCTGATCTTAAAGGAAAAGATTTCATTCTTTCACCACCGAATACAATGTTAGTTTTGGGTTTTTCATATTCGAGCTTTATTGTGTTAAGGTGGTTTCCTTCTGTTCCTAGTTTGCTGAGTGTTTTTATTATGAATTTTTTCAAATGCCCTTTCAGAATCAACTGAGGTGATTATGTGGTTTTTCTCCATTTTATTAATGTGGTTTATTACACTGAACTTTAATATATTGAACCACCCTTATATTCCAGAAATTAATTTTTCTTGGTCATGGTGTATAATCTTTTTCAGAGGCTGTTAAATTTGTTTTTTCTGAATTTTTGTTGAAGATTTTTGCATTAATATTCATAAGGGATATTGGCCTTTCGTTCTCTTTTCCTATAGTATCTTTTTCTGGCTTTTGGTAATGCTAGCATCATAGAAATGAATTAGGAAGTTCTTCCTCTCTTCAGTTTTGTGGAAAAATGTGAGAAGGATTGGCATTCATTCTTCTTTAAATGTTTGTTGGAATTCATCAGTGAAGCCATTTGGTCCAATAAGACTTTTCACAGTATGGAGACCCAGCACCAATTCTCTAACCCAACAATGCCCTAAAGGATGTGGTGATTTCTTGGTGGGCTTGGATCAAACAAAATACAGTTAATTTTATCACTTTAATTTGATGCTTTATGGCAAGGCCTCCCGTTGGACATATAAACTTAAGGTCAGCTTAGGGAATTGGAAAATCTTCTTTTGTAAGCTGATTCAATGACTGATTCTCAACCGTTAGCTGTGGAAGCCTAATCAAGAGCACAGTTACACTCACTGCACTTACAACGCTTCCTAATTCTGAAGAGCCCAATGAAGTGAACTAAGAGTAAAGCTGTCCTTTCTCTAATAAAGATAAAGTGCGTATTTACCTAGTTGGAACGCTATTTCTAGGAATGGAATAGAAGGATATGATGTGATTAACTTCCTTTATTATACAGAACAGAGCATCATAGCATTAATTTCCCTACTTTTGCAGCTTTTAGGTAGCACAGATGAAGTGACATTAATTTCTGGGTCTGAATATCTGGTTCAATACCAGAGAACCTGCTTTTCCTCAGTGGTTTGGTCATACATACCTTTTTATGGGCCACTTTGGGCCTCTCTGTGGTCTAACGGGGTAGTGAAATATGTCCTACAGTGAGTCCATAAATATCTTAGTTTCAGGGATTGGATTAACCATAGGAAAAAAATCAAGTCTAGTGATTCAAAAATTCTTGAATTTTGAAAAGAAGAATTTCTAATATTCCTATAGTAAATAGTAAGCGTTATACCCATGCATGAAAATTAATATGCTAAGATGGGCTAATACATTTTTATAAAGTCTGTTTTCAATCATGTCAATAACATTATTCTCAAAACACAAAATAAATATTTCTATTATTTACTGGAGTAACAAAATTGAATGTATTTAACTTAATTCTTATAAAATTAAAAGAGTACAGAAATTAAGTTTTAAAGACTTCATAAAACTAGATAAATCATCCATACATTTTTGTTTAAAATATCTTTATCTGACTCAATCTATGAGCCTGGATATACTGTCCAAAGAACACACATATTTCTTAATAAATGATGTTTGCAAACTGCCTTCGCAAATTCTGAAAAGATGGAAGAGCAGATATTAGTATTTAGGATTAAAGAACAATGTTTCTTGGGTATTTATAGTTGTATTTATAAATGGAGAGCTGCCTGAATCTTTCTATGTTGTTCACACTTGAAACAGGTTGGTGTATTATGTGAGATGAATCCACATTTTCCACGCTGTGTAACATCCCTGGTGCTGGCTACACAAGTGACACTCCACTTTCCAAGTCGCTGAAGCAGCAACATAAGCACTTACCCCAAAACCCCTGGGAAGCAGCATGGCCCAGTGAGGCCCTCTGATCTTGAGGCATCCTCATCTCAACAGGAGTTCTGGAATCCTGTTTAAATGTTTCTATAGCAAAGACTTACTTAAGGGTTATTTGTTTGGAATGATTAAAATTTTATAATAATCAACCATTTGTGCCTGGGGATAAAAATTGGCTGACTAAAGGAAGAGGAGATAGACGCCTTCCTTAAAACTATATTTCAAAAGTGATGAAATTCACATGAGCACAGAAAATGATGTGGTTTTGAAGCAAAACTTCCCAAGTTGTAAAACAGTGTTTCAATCATTCGTTAATATTTAATTCATGTTTATTTGGACCAAAACTGTATTTTCAGGTTGTAAAATAAATCATATTTTTTCAATCGCTTGAAAATGGATTTAAGTTTACAATTAACATAATTTCAAATGCTTTTAATTTTCAAAACAAATTACTGACTATTAAGTAACTAAATACTGGACATAAGTTTTGGCTGTTCATTATAAGATTTTGGCTTATTAGCTTACCTAAAATTCCTTTTAAAAAGTTAGAAAGGGTTTATACAGGAATACCATACTACATAGTATTATTTCAGAATTGGAAAATGTTAAGATATTTACAGAATTAATGCATATTTTTTGGTCCATATTTAGGCAATGGTACCATAACAACTTAATATTGGAGGAAATGTTATAGTATTCTGATCTTTTCAAGTTGTGTTTTCTCAAAAGAAGCCTGAGATGATCAGAGCAGAGGTCATTTCTTAGAGAGTGAAATGCAGCCCCAAAAGGTCACAGTTGATCCCAAGTGGAGCTTCAGGCCTAGGAAGGGTCTTCAGAGAATCCATGTGTTGATGACTCATTGCCTTCAGGATGTCTCTGGAGGGAAGTTAGACCCATGACCAGGCAGGTACGAGCAGCCTGCAGAGGGCTGACACATGAGGGGTATCTTCAGGCTGCCTCTCCTCTGCAGGGGTAATAAGCCCTCCTCCCGAAGGGGGAAATGCTTGACTAGCAGACCACTTTGGACTTAATTTTTGTGTTAATTACTGTGGACATCTAATGTCTGATGTTCCAATGCAATGGGTGATGAGACATCGACCTCATCCCTCTTGTCTTTTAGGTGGTGACAGTGATGGCTTGTTGAGTCTGGTACAGTTTCTGTTTCTTACACTTCACTTGCCAAGACAGTGCTATTATATTTGCTATTATATTTTTTTAATTGAAGTCTAGTTGATTTACAATGTTGTATTAGTTTCAGGTGTACAGAAATGTGATTCAGTTATACATACATATATATGTATTTTTTCAGATTATTTTCCCTTATAGGTTATCACAAAATATTAAGTATAGCTCTCTGTACTATATAGTAAGTCCTTGTTTATCTATTTCACATATAGCAGTTGTGTCTGTTAATCCCAAACTCCTAATTTATCCCTCACCCCGTTTTCCCTGTTGGTAACCGTAAATTTGTTTTCTATGTCTGTGGGTCTATTCTGTTTTGTATATTAGTTCATTTTTTAATTTTTTTTTAGATTCCACATATATTATGTTTCATAATTGTCAGTGCATTCACATCCCTTAGCCTTGCTCCTTCAACCCAGCCCCCCACCCCCACTGATATCTGCATGTGCTACCTGAATAACTTTCTCCCAAACCTTCCAAGACCACTCTGTGTATGCATGGCACAGTGTGGAAGGGCTAGGGAAGCACCTCCCCTTTTCTCAGCACTCCATCTGTCACCAGGAACTGTCTTGGGCTATAAATGTCACAGCTATCTCATGCCCAGGTGGCCCATGCTTTGCACCACTACTCAGAGTTTCCATGGGAAGAAAGCCCCAGTCCCCACAGTGGGAGCTGGCTCCGTAGCACTGGCTGCTTCTCCTTTCCTGGCTAGACTCATTCCCCGCCTGCCTCTTTTAGCACCTCCCAAAACAACTGATTTCACTTGTAGCCTTGACTCCGCATCTTTTGAGGAACCCAAACTAAGATTATATCTTTTCATTCAATAGTTTTATGGAACAGCTCCAGGCAAACTGAATGGATCCTGGAATCAGACTATGCTGTTGAGATCCAGGTACCAAGTGCTGCACACATTTGCTCCAGGATTTTGAGCAAATTAGCTAAAATATCTAAAGCTTTGTTTCCTATGCAGAGTCAGCCAAACTTGTGGTTGAGGACACGAGTCCTCCAAACCACCAAGTCCACCCAAGATCTGCAATGAGATTGCCAAATCTTCAACGTCTGAGGGAACAGTCCTCACAGAACTCCCCTTGCTTCAAACACCAGCTGGGAGGTTAAGGGTCCCTAAAACATCTCTCATTTCAGACCAGCTGACTACAGATCTGGGGTTCTCACAAGCTTCAGGACAAAGAAATTGCTAGAACAACTCACAGAACTCAGAAAAGTTACATATACTTAGTATGTATATACTTACTATTGTATACAATTACTATTACAGTTTTATTATCACCAAAGGATACAAAAAATAACCAACCAAGGTGTGAGGTGCATAGAGTGGAATCCAGGGCAGGGGCCTCCAAATGTGAGGCTTCCTGGTCCTCAGGGATGTGCACCCACTATCACCAACCCGGGGGCTGACAAGAGCTCAATAGTCAGCGTTCTTATCGGGGTTTCATTATGTAGACGTGGATGATGGAATCATTGCCACAAAATTGAATTCATTCTCCAGCTCCCCTCTTCCTGGAGGCTGAGCTGATGTCAGCTGGCCAACACCCCTAACCCTCTAATCACATGGTCAGTCTTTCTTATTAGCAAATTTCAGTCATCTCATTAGTATAAACTGCAGTGTGGTCCTGCAGACCCACCATGAATAACTAGGATGCTCTTATCACCCAGGAAACTCCTAGGAACTGGGGACAAAGGCCAGATCTCCTTGGACTGAGGCCAAATTTTTTATCACATGTTTGCCAATTTATAAAATGAGTTTAATAACAGTATTATATATTGGATTTTGTAAGGATTAGATGAGTTTGACATGTAAATTACGTGTATAGTTCATGGTAAACTCCTGAAAAAAAGTTTTAATTATTTTACGATTATGTTTTCTTTTTCTGCTAGTCCTAATTCATTTACTCCTTTCACACATACATAATAAGAGCTTTCATAGTTCAGTTCTCAGAAGAAAGTTCACATATTTGCCAATAGAGCTGTAGAAGCAAACTAGGAGTCAGTTTGAAGACTTAGAGAAATTAAGCTCTAGCTGATTTTCCCAAAGACAAAGTAAGCATGAAAATAAAATATGAAATAGTAATTTATGATACTAAGTCTGTTATGTGTAGATCACCATTCAAAATAAAACAGAAAAAATATGGGGAATATTTCAGAAAGTGATTACTGGATTCAAAATAGATAAAATAAATTTTTTTTCTACTTAAATTTTTTTCACATTATGGAAGAAAAATAGCTTTTTAAAATTTGTTTATTTTCTTACATTGCACTAAAACATGAACATAATGATCAGTAGGTCCAGCTATTATTGATCACAGAATTCATTTAGCTTACATGTCTGAGGAAAGTATTCTACTTATCTAATGTGCCAGCTCGTCAAACATGCAATACCTCTGCCAAAGGAAAATGAATGAGTAAAAGAAATATATGGAGGCTATTAATTTCACAGATGAAACCAGTCCAACAAATTCTCACTAACCTCCCTGCTAAAATGTTCTGTGAGACCAACTTGTGTCCTGCCAGAATGGCATGTTTAGTATTCTCTTTATAATTTTATTTTGTTCTCTATCTTTTCTCCACAGACCTCAATATTAAAATTAGAAACTATGCATCTATCTGCCTGTTGCTCACCTTTGGCTAGAGTGTAGATTCATGTATAGTGCATGAATGAAAAAAGCATTTTTCAATTTCCATTTGTTTTGTGTGTACATGGTATATCTAATAATGCTCCCAGTGATTTTAAATAATTAATGTTATATTATTTGGGTCACGTAATAGAAAATAAGTTAAAATACTACCTTTACCTCATGACAGCACATTACCAATGAAAACAATAAAACCATGAATACGGGGATATGTGTATAAAAACAGATGATTGAACCTGGTGTACCCCCCCAAAAAAAAAAAAAGTGGCAGACACCATCTTAGAATGTAGCTTACAGTCAAAAAAAATTAAAAAAACAAACAAACAAACAAAAAACCATGAATCTTAGATGCAATCATTCAGTATCAATCCACACTGTAGCCAGTCTGATTCAGGAATAATTTGTAAAGTCTTCTTTGTTACATTTTCATATAAATATGTTCATTTAACTGACAGTTTTCCATCTAGGTATTAGTCCAATTTTGTCCATGGATTGAAAAAGTTTATAATATCAAACTGAAAAAAAGCCTAACTTGCCTTCTAGTTCTTCCAAGACTTGCTTTACAGTGTCATTTAGCAAGTACTTTGGATGTGGGGAGTGGCATGAACTCACATGCGATAATGGAAACCCAAGATAACTGCCCATTTCTCTGTTTCTCTTGTATTTCTACTGTCAACTAAAAACGATCACTTGCCATCTGCCTCTACAAGGATGAGGTCACTGGTCACTGCAGTCGCTGACCTTCAACACCCCCTGAAAGGAGTTCAGGGTGGAGATCACGAATGAGGCATCTGTGCTCCAGGAAAAACTGGCAGAACAGACCTTCAGATAGTTAGATATTTTTCAGAAGGTTTTATGAGCCCAATTTCTTGCATCTTCTCATATCTAGAAAAGCCCTTAAATGTTTATGTCTCATCTATGCTACACGTCCATTGGGGGCTGGCTGTGGCTTTGCCCATGTCTTCATTTGGCATCCAAGCTGATAGATGAGCCATTATTTAGGGCATTTCCAGGAACTGTGGCAAGAAGAGAAGGAAAGCCTGACAAAACACACACCACCTCTTAATACTTCAGCTTCGAAGAGACCCACATCTCTGCTACTTCCATTTGATTAACCAAAGTGGCATTGCCAAGCTCAACATTAATTGGGTGAAAAATATTTTCCCCCATAGCAAGGAGAAGGAAATATTTGGGAATAATGATACAGTCTCACACAATATGAATATGCTTTAATTTATTTGACCTCTTAAATCTGTAGATTGTAATATTTTATCACCTCAAATGTACTCTCAGTATAACTTCCAAAGTTTTCTCTATTTGTTGGTCTTCACTTCTGGAATTTCAATTAGTATTATGTTAGAAATATTCCTGAATACATATTTCGGAGACTTCTTTGTATCTTAAACTTTCTTTAATTTTTATATATGCTTAATCTTTGTACTGCATTCTAAATAATATCATTAAATACATCTTTCAGTCCACTCAACTTCTCTCTAGCTATGTTTAAGAACCTATTCTTCTACTGATTACACTTAAATTTTTATGTGCACATTTGACCTAATAAAGATGCCTTTAATTAATATTTCTGTGTTAATGGTAATAATTAGAATGTTTTGACCCATCTTCCATTGAAATATTTGCCTAGTACATTAGTTCCTCCTTGTATTTAAAATCCCAAATCTTTATTTATTATCACTAAATTGTTACTATATTTTCCATATATAAAAATTATATATTTACCAGCATCTTTTTAATTTTTTACTATAGCTTTTTTCTGGGTCCAGTTTATTTCCTAATAAACTTCATCCTTTCATTTCAGCAAAATTCTATGAGTGACAAAAATTAACTCTTACGTTAAATATCTTTACTTTACCCTAACTATTGAAGGATAATTTTGGTTGATAGTTACTTCCTCTCAGTATTTTCAAGTTTATATTTTTTCTTCAGTCAATTTTTGCTAATGTGAAATTTACTGTCAAATTGTAATTCCTTTAACTTATTGTTTACAATTTACAATTTATCAGTGCTCATTTTAATATATTTATCTTCATTTTTGTTGTTCTACAGTTTTTCTGTAATAAATCTCAGTGCCTAGTTAATTATCAGGACTTAAGTTACTTGTACAGTCTAAGGAATTATTTATTTATCAGCCTAAAAATGTATGCCTTATTTCTTCTAATTTGCATCTTCTCTATTTTCATTTGTTTCTTCTTTTGGAACCCCTCATTAGATAAATGTTGCCTCTATCTTAGTCTACCTTTGGTACCTCAATATTTTTATATTTTCAATCTCTGTTTTTTTTTTATTTGTTTTCATTTTTTTTTCTGTGTTCAACCAACTGGAAGAGAAGACAGTTTCTTATACGGGGCACAGGAAACTTTAAAAGATGCTATAAACAGGTGCAAGTAAATATAGCACAAACTGACCACTTAAATATATAAAGACTGGGAAGAGTTTTCTATATCATATAAATGATGGAAAATTCCTTCAATGGCAGGCGACAAAAAAATTTAGTATTTTAGGTAAAAATGTAAAAACAAAAATTCCAAGACATTAAGTGCAAATCGCTTTCAGGGTGAAGTAGATTTGTGCTCTTTTGTTTAAAAAATATATTCCATGTGATTTTTCTTTAGTTTGTTACCAATAATAGTCTTAACATTATGGTGGTGAAGCATAGCTAGAAGGTTTATAAAAAATATAAATTACCTAAAAATATTGCTAAGCTTTGTCATTTTGTACCTAGATTTGTGAATTCTTACCATCCTCTCCTTATACACCCTGAAATAAAAAGGAAATAATAGGAAAGTCCATTTCATTCACTCTTATAATAACTCCTGCAATAATCACTATGATTCCAAACTTGCAGAGACCAGCGGAATGTGACTT
Organism: Hippopotamus amphibius kiboko; assembly: GCF_030028045.1. Taxonomy (NCBI): domain Eukaryota; kingdom Metazoa; phylum Chordata; class Mammalia; order Artiodactyla; family Hippopotamidae; genus Hippopotamus; species Hippopotamus amphibius. The sequence continues at coordinate 86,276,000 of NC_080188.1, read as the reverse complement.
CATGTCCACCTGACCTTTTACATCTGGAGCATTTCATTCTTCCTTCCCTTTTACCAAGACTTCTATAAGATCAGTCCCAGCTATGCTGCAGTGGGGTAGCTTTCCTATAACCAATAAAAAATATGAACAAGTTTAGATCTTTGCCTTTAGATCTGAAAAATAGCAAGAACAAGAAAATTGTCTCTGAACCGAAAGAACTGAAATCATTACTGGTTAATGCCACATGCAAGAGATAGAGACACACTTAAATAGAAGGAAGCCACACCTGGGAAATTCAGCCCAGCCAAAGAAGAACAAAGGTCAATATATTTTATGTGGATAAATAACTCTGACAGCTGTAGAGGATTTTCCACTTTATGTGGAATAGTCTCCAAACAAAAATGTCTAAATGCTCACTAGGTTACCAATCTTTCCACATATCTACAGCTAATTCTTCTCTTTCTCAATATAACCCAAACAGCAGCAAGCATTTGCTGGGAACTTACGGTGGCCAAGGTCACAAAATATTCCTATGCTAACACACCTGAGTGGGTTTAGAGCAGAAATACTCTTAAAGAAAAAAGAAGAGAAAGATAGACTCCTATAATGGACCGTGTTATTAATGTTTATAGATTTCAGAGAGAAGTAGCTGGAAAGAAATTTCTTCACCTTCCTGTAATGTCAAAACAGATATTTCTGTGACTGGCCATCAGTTCACATAACTAAATGATAATTTTTCTCTCCTTTCATTTGATGATGGAAAAGGTGACCTTGAATGCTCATAAATGATCCATTTGTTCAGAGTGGGACATCAAAATACCCTACTTACATTTAGATTGCTTTTACTCCTACAGACTTGGGGAAGATGCAGCTCGTTGGAGCACAACAAAGAAAGGATATAAGTAAGCATCATTTTAAATGATGTTGTATGAAAAACTTGTCATTCTTTATTCAGCCTTATGAAAACCTCAGTTCCTTTCTTCTCACTAAAGTTTCCATAGAAATTTCATCTTTGTCCCCTCTACACCTCTACAGCAGACCGGGCAGGTGGTTTCTACAGAAGATAGGAATAACCCCAGCTGGTGGGCCCTAAACAATCAGAGATGACTTGGGAAGAAGTCCTGAGTCTGCGGGTTCAAGGCGTGCATGCTTCCCTGACTCAAAGAGAAGTGTTCCTGCTTCTGGCTCTTCCTTTGTCTCTCCTGATCACTCTGGCAGCCTTAGTAAGAAAGACAGCAGACTGACCCTTCTGTGTACGGTTTCCCTAATAAATCCTACAAATTGTGGGAATGCAGGAACCAGCAATCGCATTCCACCATCTTAGCCATCATAAGCATCATTGTGTAGGCGGGAGAAAAATAGGATTTAAGTGAACAGTCCTTTACTGGGCAAAGAAGGGTCCTGAGAGAACCCCCTTCTAAATTGCTCAACTAAACTAATACAGGAATTTAAAGAAAGCAAAAACATTCACACTGATGAGAGCATCACTAAAATATGTAACAAATTGTATATTGAAGATCCCCCTGAAGAATGCCACCTCTCTCATTTGGCATTTTAATGCTCTTGCATTCTCAAGTGCCAGATGACAGCTGCAGAGGCAACATTTTAAAGCAATCAGAAAATTCATGCTGCACAATGGTCACAGCTGGACCCATCGATCAAACTGCTTTTGCTCCACTGAGATGCAGTAGTTGTCAGATAATTAAACAGTGCATGTTCTGGACTTGAGAATTTTAGCCATGGGAGCTAGATTGGGAAGAAAGCAAAAATGTCAAGCTTCCCCCATTGCTTCAGCCTAAGAGGAAGATTTTTAAAACCCTGCTTGATTCTAGGCTGTTTCACTGTGTCTGCATTCAGAACTGGGCCTTGTATTTGTTATAAACTGTATTGATAACACTGAGGTGGAGAACATTTAAGTGTGGAGGATTGAATTTAAAATGCTGATATTCACCCTTGTGGAAGCAGAGTGTTCAGTATGAGTGAGAGTTTCTCCTTTCTTCCTAATCAGGGACCAAACTAAAGTGGACAAAGAAGCCCACGATTTAGTGTCTCAGATGTCATCAGTTCCAGTATTTGTGCACTTATGGGTGATATATTTCAGTTAAGATGGTTTTCACTGGATGATACAGAAAACTCTGATTCTAATGGCTCAGGTTATGACATTATTTTTAAAAATCTGATATAAAAGCACTTAGAGGCTAAAGTATCTCCAAATCCAGTACAATCAAGGGCCTCAGTTCTGCTGCCCTGAGTCTGCCTGGGCTCTGCCTTCCTGCTATTTTGTTTTGTTTCATGCTATACATGTTAACACCATCTGTGTGCCGGCCTCAGTTTAAGTACATTAGATGTGTTTTAATTCATGTCATCCTCATAATAGGCCTACAAGGTAGACCTCTTCTTATTCTTATTTTTCATATGAGGGGACTTGGGATACATATTAACTGATCTATCCTCAAATTATTCAAAGTTCACCCATTTTACCGAGAAGGGAAAGGAGGAAGAGACATCGGGCACCATGCACAAGATTAGGTGGCCAGCACGAAGCAGAGTTGGGAAGCCATTATCCAACTCCAAAGCCTTTCTTAACGATCAGGCCATCTAGTCTCACCAGCAGCTGCAGGAATTCCCTTCATGTGGGACAGTGTCTAAGGGCAGAGGAGGCACTCTCCCCCTTGTGTTTACTTTAAGAGCCAGAAGCCCTTTGCCAGGGACCCCTGCAGATCTTCACTCAAGTCTCACTCGCCAGAACTGTCATATCTGCCCAAACCTATGGTCATTGGCAAGTGGACCAGCAGACCTATGAAGAGCTCCTACCCTCAGGATTTGCCCTGCAGGGATGGAGAACAGCCAGGCAAAGCCTCCTGGAGGAGGAAGCCCAGGACAACTGGAGCGCTCTGCAAGCAAGGGCACAGAGACGATGGTGCAGTGCTAACAATACGGCATCTACTGTAGGTCTACCCTGGAAGCCACATTCCTGGGATGTTCAAGTAGGGGCCAAGCGCACGAAACTGAATGGTCCTTAGCCTCAGTACCCCCTTTGGAATTTCAAATCATGACGTCATTGTGCCAGGCATACACCAGAGAAGAAAATGCCTGGAACAAACCCACCCCCTCTTGGATACCTCTTAAACCAGAAATCCATTTTTTGCTCCAACAACGTTTGTGTTGAAAACCTTCTTTGTGCCATTTTTCTGGTGTAGAGATACAGTGGCGAACAAACAGAGTCAGGTTTGTGGAGTCTACATTATAGCGGAGGAAAGACTTAGCAGGGAATCATAAGTGAGTTTTATAATAGCAAGGGAAGGGGCTAGAGCGTAGAGTGGTAAAATGAGGTGGGAGATGTTTTCAGAAGGATGATCGAGCAAAGCTTCTTAGAAATGGTGACCTTTGAATAAAGGCTTAAATGAGATGAAGGAAAGAGGTGGCTTGATGGAGTTTAGCATCAGGCTCTGAGGTTCAAGGACATCAAATGCCAGAACAGTAGCACACATGTATATACTACAGTGCACCTGGGACTGTGTAAGCACTCAGTAAATGTCAGCTCTTGTTTCATCTCTGAAATAGTACTCCAAGTACAGGTGACAGCAGGTTACCCTAAACAGGAAAGTTGCTTCTGGGAACAGAAGGCAGGGTGGGGCCAGGGGGGTGGGAGCTGAGTTAACCGGGAGAACCTGGTGTGGGATGGGGTCCTAGAGGGAGGCAAGGGCCTCATCACTGCCCTTGGTAAGTCCCAACTCTGGCTCTACATCAGGATGACCTTCGGATGAATTAATCTGAATCTCTAAGTGAAGTACAAGGTTAGATTCTGAAGTTCAGCCAAAGAGGAAAATCACTGATGTGTGCTTTGCCTGCTAAAGAAAGGAGTTTGACTTTTATTCTAAGAGAAAAGTCAAGCCATGGGAATGTCCATGATGTCCTACTCTCTTCTGCCCTCAATCTCATTTCTGCACATCAAGTTCTTGACTGTCTTTCACGTACATCACATTCTTGTAGGTTAGAAGACTCCTCTGACAACCTCTCCTTCCTCCCGGCCCACCAACACTTTACCTCCTGATGACACAGAACCTCACAGATTGTGTTGTGCGTGTCCATGCCTTTCACTCCCCACTAGGAGGTAAATTCTTCTGCTTTAGGAACCAGTGTCTTGCACATTAAGATACAAAGAAGTATTTTTAAAAAATGAATTTAAGGGCTTTGCTTAGAAACAATGGCTTAGAATAATAGCTAACATTATACAAAAGCCCCGATTGCTCTGGTGAATCAGCGGACTCAACATACAACCTAATGTCAAGCACTAAAACATGAAGAGACCAAAGACGGTTTCATCAGGTTAGAGATAGTTGCTGAAATTGGGAACACAGACCGTTGTGATGCAACCGGGAAAGAAAGACAAAATAAGAATTTAAATTTTGTGTTCTAAGTTTAATTTCCTCCAGCAAATTAAATGAAATAAAATATACACAAGCTTTTGGTTTTACCGCATCATAGTACACAAGAGTGGTAGATTCAATTTTAGAGCAATTTCAAAAGTACCAGGAAAAATCATGGGAAAATGGGATCCCTCAATTTAGACTGATTTAAGACAAAATTGTTTGAAGGCGTAAGTGTGCATTCTACTTTCCAGATAAAACTGCAGTCAGCTTTATATGCACAATTTATATTTATTTATCAAGTATCATCTGTTTTGCACAGCTGTGATGGACAACAAGTTTGTTATAAGTTCACAAATGGATGAATGTTGAGGCAGAAAGAAAGCAGAGTTATTTTCTGGGGCTCCTAAAGTGTTTTGCAATGTAATAAATAAAAGAAAATTAGGTCTTCTGTCTAACAAACAGAAGTGAACTCCCTGTGAAACAAAGGCAGTCACTTTACATGGGAATGTACCTTGAACAGCAGTCTACAAACAAAATAACAGTTAAAAATGGCCTTGTAAGTTCAGGGCTGGGAGAGCATTTAAATGTCTGGCCAACTCTCCTTCACATCGTGATGTATAGTTCTCTAGGGTGCAGACCGCCAAACTGAGTTAGTGTCAATGAAAGAAAATGGGAGAAAGAAAATGGACTTTCAGATGTTCTCATTCAGCTAAAAAGAAAAATCCAGTTCAAAGAGCTTTTACCCTGGGAGATTTTCAAATACCCACTCAGTAGGTTGGACATCACACTTGGAAGAGAGGGCTCGTAGGAATACTAAAGGAATTTGATGTCACTCATTAATTTTTCAAGTGAATCCAGGCCATCACTTCTGTGCTTTTACCTCAAAAGAGTAAATAGGTGCTAAAGATAATGTAATCTCTGGATTCATGCGGTCACTTAGCTGGTGAGGTGAATTGAAAATAGATACTCTTAAGCAGCTTTCATCAAACTAACTCCCTCCATCCACCAACTGCTACTTTCCCTCTTAGTTCATCCTCACCAACGTTGGCCGTTGGCCATGGCCTGTGACCTTCTGAACTTCACCTTCTACAGACATTAGGTCAGGAATGGTACTGCAGGCAGCCTTTAAAGTTGATAGCAGGGGAATTCAAGTTAATCTGGTGGGATCTTTTGTACCTTTTTTTTTCTGTACATACGCAAAACTCACTAAAAAACTTAGACTGAAAGTTTCTAAAGTTCAAACTTTCTACAAACTGTACCTGTATATATTGTTCGTTGAAAACCCTAAGTTTTCTTTTGTTTGTTAAACTCTAACATTTGTACAGCATCTGGCAGTTAAATATTTGGAGCTACCTCATTTTGCATGGTCCTTTGACCAACAATTTAATTTCAGAACATCATCACTTTTGTCAATAAAGCGGGGTTTGTGCAATCTTTTGACTTTTTTTTTATTGTTGTTGTTTGTTGGCTTTTATAAAGCATCTGCTCTTACGCTTTGTAAAAACAAAGTGGAAAACAAAAATTAAGTGCTGATGCTTGTTCTAAGACATTTAGTCTCAAAAACTTAACAGGGATGGATAAGATTAAACTGGTCATCTGCTTCAATAAAGCTACATAGTTGGTCTGAAGTTAGTCTGAAGTTAGTCAGCCATGGGCGCAATTATGGAATTAGAGATCAAAATGTAAGACACATGCAATGCTGGAAATCTTCCAAAATCATATCTTAAAACTTATTAATTAAATTATTAATAAAGTCTGTATAGGTCTTATTTTTTTCTTCTTCAACTCAGAGATACCCTCCTGTGTGTTAGTGGGAGACTATTGTTTTGCATACTGCTATGAGACCAGCTATTTACTGGTTGGAATGCAGCCCAGGTCATTTAAATTGCTACAAAAATGCAACTGGAAAGAGTGAGCGCCAAACAGATTGAATGTTAAGATTAAAAGCATATGAAGTCTTAAGGTCTGAAACTACTGAATATCTGCAGTTGTTAAGAGGAAATGTCCCTGAGTGGTTCCAAAGTGGAAGATATTAAAATACAGGATAAAAAGAGGCATTTGATGTAATTCAGTCCTAGCTCTAATGATAAAACTGATAACTTTAAGTGGACTAGAAAACATGAATATAAGAGTCAATCAAATACTGAGCACAGAGTCAAAAATGAAATCTCAAAACTGGGAAACTGTCTAATTTGGAGAAGCTAAGGGAACAGATGAGTATCAGAGAAATCAATCTGTGATTGTAGGATCATGGCATTCTTAGCTGGGAAAATCTGAGTCAATCACCCAGTCACCACTTGCCTCCACAGCTGTTCTACCAAAATCTCCACCATCAGACATTTTAAAGGAATCATCTTTCCTGCCCAGTCCTTCACCTTGCTTCTTCTTTCCCCACCGTTCAATCTTCAAAGTGGAAACTGAAACGTGACCTCAGAAATCTGAACCAGAAGCAAACAGAAAAGAAGCTAGCTATTCAGTGTGAACCTGTGTCCAAAGGGAAGGTTTGCGTCCAATCCAGATGGGGCTGAGTCCTGAAATGCTGATGGACTCTTCACTTCCAGGAGAGGACAGGAATGTTTGTGAAGTCGTGTTAACATCTGTCTGTGAACATCATCTCCATGACACCAACCACACCACCCAAACAGGAAATTCACAACAAAGGCGAGACTCTACACTTTTTATCGGGAATTCATATTTGAACTGACAGAGAATCATCATCACATAAATCTGACAAAATCCAATTAGCATCAACCACACCTCAAAGAACGACTTTCATCCTGGATTAGACAAGAAAAAGAAAGCAGACACAAAGGAAATGTTAATATGGAGTGTGTCTTAACAGTCCATCTCCATTGGTGGCCGTGGGCAGCTGGCTTTAATCCTGTTTACCTGAATTTAATCCCATGTTCATCATTCGTTAGCTGTGTGCCTGGGTAAATTACTTAATTTCTCTCGGTTTCAGCTTTGCTGTTTAAAGGAGAATTGTATGCATCTCATTGCAAGACTAAATAAGATTATAGATATGGACTCAGCAAATCCTCTGCCTGTTAAAATGTGTACCAATAAATGTTAGTTTCCCCTGCTTTCCTTATAAAATAGTCCCCATTACTTTGACCTGAATTCGTAATTGCCTCCTGGGGGTCTCCACCTGACCTGGGAGAAAGACACATTCTTGCCCTGACAACACAGGGATAGAGTCTCTTCTCCCCCGATCATCTTTGCCCCTGACCAGGTGGGTATCAGGCAGGGAGCAGGAAGGCTGCCCTAAGCAGCATCCACCTGCAGAGCAGATGCCAGGATGCCCTGGTGTCCGTTTCCACAGACCAGCCTCCTATCCCACACCCTCCCCACTAACCCCACCTTGGTCACCAAGCCCAGGGACTGGGGCTGGAGAGGTTCGGAACCCACCACCAACAAACACGGTGCCTCCAGGAGGCTGAAGACTTTTCCTTCCCCTCCGCAGGCATCGCTTCCCACAGTCTCAGAGGAACAGGGCTTCTTGAGTTCTCAGAACTGATGCTGCAGGAGTCTTACTGCTTCTGTTGGTTGTTCTCTTTAAACTGTGGGGAATGTGCTCTCATCAGTTTTCAGCTATGAATCCAGGCTGCTAGTTTTAGGATGAAGGAAAATTGTTAGTCAACGATGGATGATAGTATCACCACAAATATAAAAAAAAAAAATGGCAAAGAAAAGTCTGAGAAAAAAATGACATGGAATAAATGACAGAAAACACACATATTTGGTCAGTGCAGTTTGCTTTACCCCCTGCAGTGTTGTCACAGACTTTCTCCAACTACAACTGTATAGCTGGTCTTGTCCTCCTCACAAGCTTCCACACAAGTTGGATGGGGGGGATTCAGCCTGTTAGCTCTGCTCTGCAGCTCTGCAGCTCTCCTTCATGTTCCCCCCAAAACAGTGTTTGTGTGAGGGCACAGAAGCTCGGGGTCTTAAGGAAGCACAGGGAATGGATTCTCAGGGCTGTGCAGAGTCTCCAGGATCCATGCCGCCTTGGCTATTCAGTGGCCACCCTGATGTTTCTTGGGTGCACGTAGCCTGAGTGATCTAATCAACATCTGTGGCTGAGTCACTAGCTGGCCTTTTTAGCCTTGCACAGAGCTAGGCATACCCACATTCTCTCCCAGGTCCCCTGGCCCTGACAGCCATGGATGCAAATTCACTTCCCCACAATCTTGGTGCTGCCATGCCGCCCACTGGCCCAGTGGTCCTCTACTCAGCATCCATCACGTATGGGAGCTGAGCGGCATTAGAAGTACCAATGAGAACCTTTGTGTCTGACCATTCCACCCATCCTCTTAACCAGGATCTATCCTGTGAGATGATGTTAGAACTCTTGTGTGCTTTTCCTTTTCATTCTCTGTAACCCTAAGTTTCCCTTGGAAAGTTCTCATCACCAATGAACCAACAGATTGAACAACCAAATATTTAGTTCACTTAGATTGCTCAGGAGGGTCATCACCTCTGATGTAATTGACAGAAGGAAGAAGCCATGATTATTTACTGGGTGATTTCTAGAAGGTATTTGTTACATTATTTGTTGCTTTAATTTAATAAAAACAAATATCTTACTACAATATTGTAATGAGATTGTACTGCCCTCATTAAAGATAGAGATATAATGAAAACAAAGGTTTCAATAGCTGTAAATCTGGCAACTGTGTTACCATGGCCTTGGGAGAGGTTTCTACCTAGGTATATATTATAGAATCCTATGGTACAGAAAATAAAAGTGGTGTTTAAACGTAATCCCATTTACCACAGAAAATAAATTTTCCTTCATAATTTACAGAAGTTTGCTCCATTTTGGAAATGATATATTGATATCATTTAGATTTTTCAAATGCATGGTCCATTTGATAGTTGAAGTTGATAACTAAAAAATCAATTGGATAGTTGAAAAAATATAGTTATACTTAGCATCTAAGAAATGACTCCCTTGAGCTGAAGGTCATTCTTTCCTTCCAAGAAATTCTATTACATGTCGTAAAAATTATTTTGAAAAAAGAAACTAGAGCCATAACCTTCCCAGCCTCTTTAATTGATATTACCCTATAAACCCTCTAGTTTATAACTTTGAAAAGCCTCAGAACCAACACTTCAAAGTTGAAACTGGAGTCAATTTTAAAAGCATTTGTGTTCCAAGCTATCATTGAAAATATGTCTATGTTGGTTTAAATGGTTTATTTTTAACATTACTAAAATTTTCTAGGTTTGGTCCGTTTTGCTACTTTTTAAAAAGTAAAATCATCAGTTACCGATGTGTGAATGATAAGTGAAGCCGAAACGTCTCAGAAGCTCTGGATTTTCCGAACTTTCAGAACAATAAAATAATTTAGCCTTTCATTTGGATTGCAGCTTTTCATTCATGTAGTAACTAGAGCTTTCCTTCCATGTGTGACACGTATTTACTAGTTGTTTTAAATTGCAATGTTCACCTCTCCCCAAAGCAGGATGATTAGCTGGAACAAAGGTGGGATTCATTCAGACAGTCTTTGGCCAGGTCTGCGGTAGCAAAGTGAAGTGGAGAACAGAGGCAATTAGCAGCAACTACTGAATACTCACTTTTCACAAATTTTTCTAGAGTTCCCTGTGAATAACTTTAAAGAAAGCAACCATCTCTATCTTCACAGTGTTTACAATTAAATAGAAAAATCTAAAAAAGAGCATCTCTACACATGAATAAATATTGTAGCATATTATATAACTGAAAAACGTAAACAAACGCATCCAACATAGCTTTTGTTTGTAGCACACGTGAGAGATGAGAATATTGCTGCAATTCTTGCCTTGTTTGCCCCAGACACAGTTTAAGAGAGAAGAGTAGCGCCCACAAGAATACAGGGCCATTCTGTCGTAATACAGAGGGATCACCATGGGGGGGGGGGTGTGATACAGAGGGCTTCCCACTCTAGAGGGATCCCCAGTTCCATACATCACTCTGCACATGGGACACGTGACCCTGTCAAGCTGGTAACGTGCTGTTCCTCAGACATGCACACCCGGAAAATCCACTTCGGAAAATCACATGTACAGATAGTGTTTGTCCTTCCTAAAATGGAATCTTGCCCCAGGATTGCTTTCTGCTATGAAGATAGAGATACCACAGGTCAAAATCCAGACCACCTGGGTTGATTTAGGCATTGTTGTACATGTATTACTGGCATCATCCTAAAGAGATCTAGCAGGCTGTTTATAAATAGATACTGATGAAGTCATTTTTCTCAATTACATTGAATGTAATTGTTCAATATGTGTAAGCATTTTTCTTTCTTTTTTTTTTAAATGAGGGCAATTGCTATTTTTTATTTACTATCTATTAAGATTATTATTATTATCTTAATAGTATTAAGATCTATTTATTATCTTATTTATTTATTTATTTTTGGCTGAGTTAGGTCTTCACTTCTCTGTGGGGGCTTTCTCTAGTTGCGGAGAGCAGAGGCTACTCTTCCTTGTGCGCAGCCTTCTCAGTGCAGTGGCTTCTCTTGTTGCGGAGCACAGGTTCTAGGTGCACGGCCTTCAGTAGTTGTGGCTCATGGGCTAGAGCGCAGGCTCAGTAGTTGTGGTGCAAAAGCTCAGTTTTGCTCCGCAGCATGTGGGATTTTCCCAGACCAGGGCTCAAACCTGTGTCCCCTGCAATGGCAGGCAGATTCTTAACTACAGTACCACCAGGGAAGTCCCTGTAAGCATTTTTCAATTAATCATTGTATCTTCTCTTCAGTAAAGTCACTATTTTGCTAACTATATTTTATCACTGGGTACATTAGTCAGGTTTCTGCTATAACCATGCTGCACAGCAAACATTACCCAGATTTCTGTGGTTTACCAAAACAATCACTTTTTCCAATTCACATATTGGTGGGTGATCTGCTGTTGAGCTGATCTCAACTGGGTTTGCCTCACCTTCTGAGCTTGATGGGGTCAAGTGCTTCAGGTTGGTCTGGGTGTTCCCTTCAGGATGAAAGAAAGAAGAACTAGCTCCCTGAGATACACTTCTCTTGAAGCAAAGGGCAGGTGTCCCCAGAACATCAGCTGAAATCTGCCAGGAAGGCACCAGCTTGGAAAAGCCAGTGGTAATTTCTGCCCCACATCTCATTAGTCAAAGCAGGTGTCACATGGCTAAACCCAAAGCCAACTGGTCATGAAAATACATTCCATTGCCAGGAAAACAGTGTCACAACAGGGGAGAGGTGAAGAACTTATGGACCTACAATATAATGTACCCCAGTAATGTAAGTAAAAAGATGGATAATAGAACCTAGTGTCTGGTAATCACTTGCAAACATCACCCTAAGAAATTCACAATTGGGAAAGAAGTCAGGATGGAGCAATGTAACTGCTTGATAAGGACGACTCAAGGTCACAGCAGCCCCAAAGTGGTCCCTCACCTGTGTGGTCATTTCTGTCAGGCCCTAATGCAGACGCTTTCCTGACTCAGGGACACAGCATACCCTGTCCATCTTCATCTGGATTAGCATTTCGGCAAAATTTCCCAAATGGCATTTCTTCTGAGTTTAGCTCTGGCCTCTGCCTCAGATATTCACTCATCAAATCCTTCATTTTTACTCAATCAACCTGGGTCTGGTTTTCCCACTGCCAATCTCTGCCGATCAGCATTTGACACTTAGAATGTGACAACCTTGACTCCTGATTCTGTGCATTCTACCTGGGAATCATCCAACGTCTTATTGAGAATGTTTGTTCTCAAAATATTGAAGTTACAATTCAATCAAAATATATTATGAATTTAGACTATTAGTAACACAAACAAAATTGTGGTCCAATTTTATATATTTCAGTTTTATTTAAAGCAAAGATTAAATGTAAGCTGTTAGGCTTCCTAAATACTAGAGAAGTGATGAAATATAGTAGAACAGGATATTTCTGCTTTTATCCCTGCCTCTGTCATTAAGACGTAGGGTTACTTTTTACACGATATATATCCTTATTTGATTTCTTGTTAACCCCATTCAAATGATGGCAATGTGAGCTTAAAAGGCTTCATATAATCCTGCTCAGATATACTAAATATTTGAGACAAGATTATAACATTATCTTTTATAATTAAAGACACATATATCTTTTATTCAAAACTAACCCCAATGTCAGGCACAAGCTATCCCTACAATTTGAAAATTTAGAAATTCCTTAAAGATTTAATAAATACATGTGAATAATGCAATTTCTGACTTAGCAATTGACATTTGAAGTTTTACTTTTTTATTCAGTCTTGAACCATATTTTCAGATGAGCATGTGATATAGAAGTCCTCTTCTCATGAACTGCATTTTCAGATTGTCTATTTCATGAACTCAGACTCAGTCATTTCAGAGAATATGCAAGGATTGTCTAGCACCTATCAAGTGCTGGACACACTACAAGACATAAGAGTCAACAATGTAGGCTTCCAGCATCATGGAGATTTGTCTGTAGTTTGCAGATATTATCTGCCAGGGATACAGATAAGAAAGAGCAAAACAGAGTAAAAAGAAAATATATTTTTGATAGTTTAATGCTTCATGAAGGAAATAAGCAGAGAAATGGGGTAGAAAATGACTCCCAGTATGTGTGCTGCTTGAATTATGGAGGTCGGGGGAGACAACTGAGCTGAATCTAAAGGAAGAAAGAGCTAAGCAGTGTGCATCCCCAGGAACGTGGAGCTCTGGCAGGAGAGAGCTCCAGGCTCAGAGGAAAACAGAGCAAGACGCTCATGTATCAATAAACCTGTGGTGACCAAGTGACAGTTAGGAAAGGGTGGGATGCTGATGCCCAGGGAGCAAGGGGGAGCATGGTACCCTGTGGGCTCATCATGGTGGGGAGGTCACTGAGGGCAGTGACGTAGATGATGGTGGTTTCCACGGGGTGAATTTCAGGGGTTGTTGGATATAGGCCAACAGAGAAGCAATCTGCCAATGAAGAAACAGCAAATACTGGGTATTTGGGGACTTTATTTCTAGTAATCACTCTCTCATTTATTAACTACACATACTTGGCCAAATGAACCAGTCTTAGAGATCTCATTTTTCTTACCTATAAAATGTAAGCGTCTACACTGTCAAGGTTCTATTGTAGGCTGTAATAAATTAAATTAAAAATCTAATGATCTAACATTGACTGACAACTAACACTGTTACGTTAAGCTTCTTTATTTTATGTTAATCACACTTGGTGTCTGTTTAGTCCTTCAGCCTAAAACTATAATTTGCATAGCTTCATGGCTGGACAAAGTAGTATCCTAGCAACAAAAAAAGAAGTGCTTTCTTTGTACTAACTTAATAGCTGCAATATGCCCACACACAGATGGAAGAAAAAAATGCTAGAGCTCTGATAGAAACAAAAATTCTTTCAAAAGATTACTAATAGAATTTACATATTCATTCAGTCAACACATACTTGTTAAATACTCATTAAATGCCAAAAACTATGATGATCACTAAGGACCCAAAGTATAGTGCAAGCATAAGTTCAGAATTTCATATTTAATAGGTAATTTATTAAATTAATGAATAATCCTAGTTAGTAAATTGTTGTACAAATGATACTCTGGTTTCACTTGAAAATATGTGGAAGAGAACCTAAGTGCCTGTAGAGAAACAGAACCAATAGGAAACACCTATTGATTGCTTGATTGAGTATAAGGAATTGACTCACATGATTACAGAGGCCAGCAAGTCCCAAGACCTGCAGGGTGAATCACCTGGAGTCCCAGCATCTTCTACAGGATGGAGGCTGAAGACCCGAGAACCAGGAAAGCTTCATGGTAATGTTCTGGTCTGAAGGCCAGCTGACTTCAGGTCCAAGAAGGGCCAAGGTTTCAGTTTGAGTCTGAGGATGAAAGAAAACCATTGTTCCAGTTTGAAGGAAGTCAGGCAGGAGGAATTCTCCAGATTAGCCATTTTCTTCTAGTCTTTTTGTTCAGCCTTCACCTGCTTGCCCAGGGCCCACCCACATCTCAGAGGGCAATCTGCTTTACCCAGTCTATGGATTTAAATGCTAATCTCATCCCAAACACCCTCTTGGAAACACCCAGACTGTTTTAACCCAATGTCTGGGACCCCTGTGGCCCAGTCAAGGTGACATGTAAAATTAAGCATTCCAGTGTCCAATTTGCAAGGCTGATTGAGTGATGCAAATGAGTGGTAACCATGGCAGTAGAGAAGGGAAGGCCTGCAAAGATGTACAAGATATTAGGGAGGTAGAGGGAAATGAGGGTAGTGGGGTTTAAAGCAAACATATTCTACTGACCCGGAACATCTGAAGCTTATTTGTGGTTTAGAAAATGGGCGTGTGTGTGGAGAAGACTATGGGTGTAAAGTCAAAGCAACTCTCCCCCACCACATATTCTCACTGTGGCAATGCCACTGGGATGTATGTTTCTGCATGTCCCTAGCTGTGTATGTGTTGTATGTGGCTGGGGAGTGGGATGTGAAGAAAAAGGGGGTTACAAAAGGGGGGGTGGATTCCTAAGCAGAATTGGTGTGCACTCCTTGCTTCCTGGAGTCAGCACTGCAGTTTCATAGCAGCACACATACACAAGGCTGTGAGCAAAATATTAATGACAACCTTGAGAAGTCGCACAGTTCAGTCTTCTGCCTTCAAGGACACGCTTACGTCTTCTGGAAACGAGACTCTATTTATTTTTCTATTTATCCAGTAAGGAACATTCCGGAGGCTAATTCATTATCTGAAAGATTCGATTTCCTCTACAATACTGCCACACACAATATTAGTGCATAATAAAAATTCCTTAGAGTACTAAGGTCCTCTGATAACGCAATTACCCTTGCTTCCTTAGTGCTGTGGGCTGGTTCTCTGCTCTACCATCCATGGAGACCAGTTGTGTGATGGGGGATTTGCTAATTGACCTCTTTGAACCTCAGTTCCTTCCATTATGAAATGAAAGTTTGGATTAGAGAATCATTATGGAGTCTTCTCATTTTAATTTTGTACCTATGATTTCTATAGCTTTAATACTAGATTTTTTACCCCTCCAGCCAGGCTACATTCCTGTCTTTAAAAGTACCATGCTGCCCTCATGTGGTCAGACTTGAAATAATACACATTTACAGAAACCAGTAAATACATTTTTTGTTATGTTTTAATTAATGTCAAGTGAAATCCTATTTTTGAAGTTAAAATTAATAAATAGTAACAAAATCAGTTTGGATCACCTCTCCACTAAAAGTGTCAAGGTTTTACCCACTCACAGTGATGCAACGTTTTCCTGTAGGAATAATAATACAGATTCTAACATGAGCTAACGTTAATTAGCTAAGTGCTAAGCAAGATAAAAATTTTACGTATCTTATCTCACTTAATTTTTCAAAGATTGGTTGTTTTTATATATTATTTTTAGAATGTGGACACTAAAACACACTTGGGGAAAGAGCCAGGATGTCAATAGATAGATGGAAAGGCCAGTATAAATCTAATTTGTCTGACTCATAGCCCAAACTCTTTCACCACCGTATTCTTGTCCAATCATTTTGTATTTACAAAAGTGCATTTTCTAACATTCCATTATTTCAGGAGACATAAGGAAATGGACAAAAAATTTTTGAAATTGTGGTGAGATAATATATATGAAAACTATACAACTGCAATGCCTAATATGAAAATAGGAACTCAAAGAACATTAATTCTTTCTGAGTTACGTATTCTGTTGTCAATAGTACAATACTGCTTTGCTTAATACCAACCCATTGGGATGTGAATCAATAAAGAGATTAAATATCTTACATCAACCAATAAGTAGTGATTTTCTCAACAGGTCAAACCCTATCCCTGGTAAGTGCAAAAAAGATCTGTTAAGAATTTTGGAATGAAAGGGGATTTATTTCAGGCTTGTAGCTCTGTTGGATGACTGAGTAAGGCAGATCAGCAGTGACTGTGTTTCAAGTTGCAAAAAAGAAAAAATAACTATTTTTAGTTTAAAAAGAGGGCGTGTCTACTCAGAGAGGCAGTAGCAGTTAGAATATTACGTTAATCTCTGGCTCTCCAGGGCTGGCCGTGTAAATTTTAGGAGCTCTTCATCTCATTAGGAAATGTCTCGTCTCCAGATTACAGAGATTAGACTCTAGAGTTTGATCCTAGTGATTCTAAAAAGTCTTGGATTCAGAGCATCTTCGTCTTTGGCCCACTTTTTTTAATACTGCTATAGTCACATGATAGGAGGATTTGTGCTTGGTTAGGCTTTATTTAACTTATTCAGTTATTTCTCTACCACCTGCCTAAGACTTGAGGTTAACAGTCTTATCTTTGCCCATAGTAACTCAACGGCAGACCACATACCATCAGATCCTTTTAATGCATCACATAAGCAGAGAAAGGCAATGATTGAATTTGAATTTCACATGACATTTTCTCTCTCCAAGTTCCAGGCAGAAATCATGCTTCCGGCTCTGCCATTCATGTTACTTCTATTTTCTGTTTCAAACTCCAAGAACCCTATTTCCATAAGTATCTCTAAGTGAAGAAATATAAACTTCAGCAAAAATTGTCCAAATTTGCTGGATCAGTGGGAATATTCAAGAAGGAATTATGGCTGTATTTATAAAGCCTAAACAAGTTAGAGTCCTTAGGAAATTACCTTGTTCCCCTGATAATAGTGATAGCTATCTCTTATACCATATGACTACTAGTCCAGTGTTGAGATCAGTAAAGATCTTTAAGATGCAGAAAAGACAAGGAAGGGCTACTATCTTCAAATATGAAATGATTTTTGTGTAAGAACTTAACAACAAAGCAAGTAAAGTCTCCAAATGTTGGCTGTGAGTCTTGTCCCAAATAGCTACTATTATGAATCAGCTTCTATGGCTCAAGCACTCTTGATCCATTATCTCTAATCCTCATAACAACACCAGAATTACAAATTTGTTTCTAATTTATATATAGTATAATCGAGACCCAAGAAAGATAAATAATTTCTTAAGGTCACACAGACAATAAACAAACAAGTATAAGAACCCATTTTTCTCCAAATTCAAGGCTGTGTTTTATCCAGTACTTATATCATATACACTGTGGCATTACCTGGGATCTTAGCTCAAGAATTACCTTAAAGACTGCACAAATATGGTATTAAATATGGTATTAAAAATGGTGATCATCAGGAACAAGGTAAGTATACTCCTTCTCAGCACTACTTTTCAACATCATAATTGAAGTCCTAGCTAATGCAATAAGACAAGAAAAAAGAAAAGAAAAGAAAAGAAAAGCAGATTGAGAGGGAAGACATAAACTGCTTTTGCTCACAGATGACAGATTCATCAATGTAGAAAATCTGAAAAAATCAATCAAAAAGCCCCTGAAACTAGTAAGTGATCATAGCAAGTTCACAAGATATAAGGTTAATATAGTAAAGTCAGTCCCTTTTCTATATAGCAGCAGTGAACAAGTGGAACATAAAATTAAAAACATAATGTCATTTACATCAGCACCCCCCAAAATGGAACACTTAGGAAAAATTCAGCAAAATATGTACAAGATTTGCATGAGGAAAAATGCAAAACTCTGATGAAAGACAGCAAAGAAGAACTAAATAAATGGAAGGATATCCCATATTCATGATAGAAAGACCTAATATTTTCAAGATGTCAGTTCTTCCCAATTTGATCTGTGAATTCAACAGAATCCCAATCAAAATCCCAGCAAGCTATTATGTGTATATTAACAAACCAATTCTAAAGTTTACATGGAGAAGCAAAAGACTCAGAAGAGCCACTTTGGTTATTAAAGGAGAAGAGAAAATTCAGAGGACTGACACTACCTGACTTTAAGACTTAACATAAAGATATGTTGTGGTATCAGTGAAATAATAGACAGCTTAATGGAACAAAATAGAAACCTCAGAAATAGACCCATATAAATGTAGTCAACTGGTCTCTGATGAATAAGCAAAGACAATACAATGGAGCAAAGACCATCTTTGCAACAAATGGTGCTGCAACAGCTGGACATCCACATAAAATAATGAATCTAGACACAGACCTTACACCATTCACAAAATGGATAGAGACCTGAATGTGAAAAACAAACCATAAAAATCCTAAAATATTGCATAGGAGAAAACTTAGATGACCTCGGGCATGGTGATGACTTTTAAAACACAATACCAAATTCACAGCATATGAAAGAAATAAATCATAAGCTGGACTTCATTACAATGCAAAAGTTTTGTCTATGAAAGACAATGTCAAGAGAATGAGAAGACAAGACACAGACTTGAAGAAAATAGTTGAAAAAGACACATCTGACAAAGAATTGCTATTCAAAATATACAAAGAACTCTTAAAACTCAACAATAAGAATATAAACAATCCAGATAGAAAATGGGCCAAAGCTCCTAACAGACACCTCACCAAAGAAGATATATAGATAGCAAGTAACATATAAAAATAATCAATATATGTCATTAACAAATTACAAATTAAAACATCAATGAGATTCTACTACACACCTATTAGAATGGCTGAAATCCAACACAATGACATCAGTAAATGCTGTCAAGGATGTGGAGCAACAGGAACTTGTATACACTAATTGCGGGGATGCGAAATGGTATAGGCACTTTGAAAGACAGTTTGAAAATTTCTTACAAAACTAAATATACTCTTACCATATGATACAGCAGTGGCCCTTTCTACTACTTATTCAAATGACATCGAAAGCTTATGTTCACAAAAAACCTGCACATGGATGTTTGTAGAAGCTTTAGTCGTAATTGCCAAAACTTGGATGCAACCAAGATGTCCTTCAGTAGGTGAACAGGTAAATAAGCTGTGGTACATCCAAACAATGGAATATTATTTAGCACTAAAAAGAAGTGAGTTATTAGGCCATGAAAAGCTATGGAGGAAACTTAAAAGCATATTACTAAGAGAAATTTAAGCCAATTTGAAAAGGCTACATACTATATGATTCCAACTATGTGACATTTTGGAAAAGGCAAAATATGGAGAACATAAAATGATTGATGGTTGCCAGGGGTCAGGAGTCGGGAGGAATGAATAGGAGCACAGAGGATGTTTATTCTGTATGATTCTATATGGTGGATACATATCATTATATATTCGTCGAAACCCGTAGAATATTCAGTACTAAGAGTGAACCCCAGTGGAAAAGAGTGAGGAGCTAATGCAGGCCATCGGTGGTAACAAATGCATCATCTGGTGGGGATGTTGATGGTGGGGGAGGTTGTGCATGTGTGGGGACAAGAAGTGTATGGAAATTCACTGTACTTGGTGTTCAATTTTGCTCCAAACCTAAAAATGCTCTAAAAATAAAGTTTATTAATTTGTAAAAAATGTGAACAATTAAAAATCATTTAAGCTGAGTAATCATTCAAAGCAATGAAACTAAAATGCTTCTGCAGCTAACTGCCTCTGTAGTTCAGCTCCAAGTAGCTCTCTTTTCCATATGCTTCCTGGGTTATAGATATTTTCTGTGATTGTTAAGTGTAAGGCTAGATTATAGTCAGGAAGAATCACCCTCATTTATGCAAATTCCGCCTGAAGACTGTTTTTTTAATATGAGTGTCTCTCCCTGTCAGTCTTCCCTTTCTCTTACATCTCCTCTTTGGGATAATGTGATTTTTGCATAGGCAATAGAAGTCAAAATTATGTAATTGTTTCAGGCTCCATTTAACTCCAAGGAATGGAGAAGTATTAAAACAGAATGTACATTAGTACTAATGACATGCTGAGAATAAAGGATACTAGAATTATTTTCTTAGATCATGCAAAGGACACATTTCTGCTATTTTAAATGATTATGTGAGAAAGAAAAGGAGTTTTAGGCTCCTGCAAAATATTATTGTCGTGAAATGTATTGTTCATACCTACAAGTCCTAGATTTTTCTGAAATACTTATAACCATGGAATAATCTAAGTCTATGAGTAGAGAACTGCTATTATTTTGCTATGAGCTGTTAATATAGTTCTAAGATAAATCCATTAGCTGTCACCACAGCACGTGCAATTCAGCAGAGCTAAAGCTTTCCTCTGCTCACATTTATTCAAATGTCAGCAGAACAGAAATGGATTGAGGTTTCTATGGAAACCACTTGTGGTTTCAGGTGTTTCTTGGGGCATTTTGTTCTATAATTGTTTGGAGAAAGGAGGTATACATTAGGGCTTTTCATTACTGACATTTTCCCTCCTGGTAAGAAGCTGGTGGGTGGAATTACCACCTTGCCCTTTGTTTTACTGCATTTTTGGCAGCCCTGTGGCAGCTCCCCCCGGCTGAGAAAATGGAATGAGCTACTTCTAAAGCCTAACAAATCCTGCACATCAGCAGTGGTTGTTCAGACAGCATTTCTTCTGTTTGGCCTTACAGGAAATCTGAAAATCTCGTACCTAGAAATTTATGTAACATATTTTCTCATTAGGGATTTATGTAGTTCCTGTGAAATGTAGACGATGCAAAAAGTCAAGACAACTTCAGTGCTTTTATGAACCCAGTTAGCTATAACAACAACAAAAAGGGATGCTTGTGGGGAGGGGAGAATTTTGTGGCATTAATGAACCTTTCAGTGTAAAATCCAAGACCAAAGAAAATAAAATATTTCAATCCAGACACTAGCTACTTAATTGCCTGGAGGAATAGGATCCCTCCCATAATATAGAGAGAAAAATTAAAAAGCAAAAAAACAGCTCTTCAACTCAGAGGGAATACAATGACTCAAGTGCATTAGTGAGTGTCATGCTTTCCTGTAATCATATCAGAACATAAAGAGCACATAGTGGACCATTAAAAGATATTATTAATAAAGAAAAGCCAACAACGAAGTAAAAATAATAAGAAACAAGCACAGAGGTTCCTTGGAGTAACTGAGGGCAGTCTGGACTCTGAAATCTGACAGCTCAATTTACATCTCATCACAACCACTGACTGCTTAGAATCTTAAATAATTTCCTTAATCACCATACAGGTCAGTTTCCTCATTTGTGGAGTGAAGATGAGAATTCCTACCTTGCAGAGGTGTTATAAGGATCAGAGGTAAAGGATAAGGTTCCTTCTCATCAGTATAGCCATTATCTGAGATCCTGCAGTCATGAGATTGTGTAGGGATACAAAATTCCTCATACCGTGAAAAACATCACTAAAGTAATAATCTCATAAAATTAATATCTATTCAAATATTATCCCTAGTTCAACATGAGCAGCTTCCTCAGCTTATGTTTCCAATTATTTGACAATCTTTAGCTGGTTAAAGCTTATAGTATCTCATGCAGTTACAGTGCTAGTTGATAATGGATTAATAATGCATCTCTTAAAAAGATGCAGAATATCATAAAGTGTATAAAAATGAGGATAAAGAACTGAAGGGGTTGCATAGCAGAGACTAGAGTCAGACTCCACCGATTCAGATGGACCAGTTATCAAATACACAACCTCGAGTGAGTACCTCAACTTTTCTGTGTCTCAGTTTCCCACATACAAAATGGAAAAATGATAACACCATATCCTACAAGGATTGTTATAAAGACTGAATAAAGATAACATTTGTAAAGTACTTAGAACAATGTTTAGAACATCTTAAGCATGGGTGTTCATTAAGTAAAAATAACAAACAGAATGACTCTATAGCAAAGTCATTTTATTTTTATTTTATTTTTTATTTATTTTTTAAATTTTATTTTGTATTTTATTAGTTATCTCTATTATACATATTAACATATATATGTCAACCCAATCTCCCAATTCATCCCACCACCACCCCCATTTTTATTTATTTTTTTAATGGACATTTAGCTGATTTACAATATTGTGTTAATTTCTACTGTAGAGAAAGTGACTCAGTTATGCACATACATACATTCTTTTTAATATTCTTTTCCATTAGGGTTTATCGCAGGATATCAGATATAGTTCCCTGTGCTGTACAGTAGGACCCTGTTGTTTATCCATCCTGTATATAATAGTTTGCATCTGCTAATCCCAAACTCCCACTCCATCCTTCCTCCACCCCCCCTCTTGGCAACCACAAGTCTGTTCTCTATGTCTGTGAGTCTGTTTCTGTTTTGTAGACATGTTCATCTGTGTCATATTTTAGATTCCACATATGTGTTATCATATGATATTTGTCTTTCTCTGTCTTACTTCACTTAGTATGATAATCTCTAGGACCATCCATGTTGCTGCAAATGACATTATTTCATTCCTTTTTATGGCTGAGTAGTATTCCATTGTATATATGCACCACATCTTCTTTATCTATGCATCTGTTGATGGGCATTTAGATTGCTTCCATGTCTTGGTTATTGTGAATAGTGCTGCACAGCAAAGTCATTTTAAAATAAAGTAGAATTATAAACTGAAGAAAATTCAGAGGGTTTATAACAAGATAGAAACAAGAATAAATAATGATTTGAATATCACAGAGGTTGAGAAACATTTGTGAAAGCAGATGAAGAGCTGGGTTGTGCACAAGCACACACAAATGGCCATGTGTGCTGTAGGAGGGCTAGCGCCGGAGATGAGGCTGTAGGATCTGGTTTCCCAGATGCGCCAAGGGGCCCAGGTCCTGCTGTTTATAGCCTGTGTCATCCCTGCCCCCACCCTGGACCAGGCTTGGTCTGTGTAACCCTGGGCTGCAGGATACTGTGCAACTTCAAGGGTAGGTCATAGGAGACACTGCGGCCTCATCCCAGTCACTGCCTGGCCTGTTCCCTCCACCCCTCGAATTGCTCACTCTGGAGGCAGACAGCTTGCAGGCCCCACAGAGTCTTTGGGAAGGCCCAGGTGATAGGGACCGAAGGCCTTTGTCCAAAAGCCTGAGCACATCTGAGGACCCCTGCCAGGAGCCATGTGATCTTGAAATCAAATCCCCCAACCCAGTGAAATCTTCAGAAGACCACAGCTGCTTTCAACAGCTGGTCCATGTCAACTGAAAAAAAAAGGCACAAAAAGTTGAGAATTATGTTTTCCTTGGCAGACATTCTGAGGATGCAAGCCTGGGACACAGCCTCTCAGGTGGCTCTGAGGGACTCCCAAGAGGCAAGAGAGGAGCCAGGTTACAGAGAAGTTTTGTAAGAAGGACCAGTAGGTAGTCAGAACATCAAAAGATTAATATTAATTAAAGAAAACCCGACATCTCAAGTTAAGGAATTTAGTGCTTTTCTTTGTATGGGAAGATGCAAGAGTCTGGGCTCACTGAAATCATTCCTTTGATACGCACTTCAGCTATCTGGGGCCAGTATCCTGTGTTTCCACACCCTGAGTTTCCTCAGGGTGCAACACAGTAGGGTACTGCAGGACTGACTGCTGGATGACAGGCATCTTGTTTCCATCCTGAGTTCTCTCAGGGCTCACCATCGAGGCAGCTATAATGTGATGGCCAGATGGCTGCGGCATATTTTGTCTACTGATTTGGTTGGAACATTTTTCACTGACACCTGCAACCCCATGAGAGAGCCTGAAACAGAACCACCCAGCTAGGTCGCTCCCATATGCCTGCCCCGCAGATCCTGGGTGAGATCATAAAGGTTGGTACTTTAAACTGCTAAATTTGGGGGTTATTGTTACGTAGCAACAGACAACTAACACAGGAGTGAAGGAAGCCCTGTGTGCTATTCTGCAAATTTAATGAGAAAAATTGCACCTCCCACATAGGTGCCATTGATAGCGTTCATTCTAAAAATTAACAGGAACATGCAACCTTCAATTTTCCAGATAAAAGCTTTTTCAAATCACTTTCTAAAAACTACTTAATAAGTAATTTTGACTCCCCTTTAACCCACAGAGACTTACACAGTCTGAGTGCGTCTCACTTCGTCTTCTGCTCTCCCAGCTTTCTCTCTTCTCCACCCACACTGACCTCTTTGACACTTCTGGAACGTGCCAGGCACGCTCCCACCTGGAGGCCTTTGCACTGACTATTCTTTCCATCTTAGTTTCTCTCCCCCAGATACTTGAGCATCTTACTCTCACCTCCTTCAAGTCTGCTCCAGTGTCTCTTCCTTGGGGAGGTTCCTCCCAAACACCTTACTGAAAATTGTAGCCCCACCACTCACACTCCTGGTCCCCTGTATCCTCTGTATTTTATTGCCTTGTAACACGTTTACTAATTTTTGTGTGTATCTTTCCTTACTGGAGGCCAGCTTCATGAGGATGGGGACTTTTGTCTCTTCAGTTACTTATTTATTGATAGATCCTTATTAAACAGAACCATGCCTGGCACTTCACAGGTGCTCAATACACAATTGTTGATGTGAGCTTAGGAAGTGAATTTAGTTTGAATGGCTTTTTTACTGTACCAATTTCCCTGGGGTAAAGTGGCTACCTGTACTGAAATTTTCTGACTTGGTAGGTTGTCAATAAACAGTAGCTATGCTCTGAATGCAAACCTATGTTAAAAATATGTATGTATTTTATATATATATATAGAGAGGGACTTTCAGGAAAGTTCTGGGTGCAGAACTGCCAAGGTTGATATGAACATTGATGTGTGCACTCACTCACTGTTTAAATTAAATCTTCACCACCTACATTCCAAGAGCAATCGTCTCATCATACATGCATAGAAAAAAACCTTCCATGTCTTTACTCCTAATACCCAGAACAGGTGTATATTATCTTTATTCCCAATTTTCCATCAGAGAATAGTATGACTCACTGTATCTAGGTAGAAAGTAGAGACATAAATCAGATGGTGGTTCTAAAAAGTCTAAGAGGGCTAACCATGACATCAATTCTGAAGACTCCTGGAAGCCTTGTCTAGAGAAGATTACAGTAGAAGGGCCCAGTAAGCCACCTGTGTGGGCGTGTGGCCTTGGGGAGCCACACAGGACCCTGCGCTCAGAGAGACTTAGCGCTTGGTTTGATGCTCTGATTTTACCATCTTGAAATTCTTAATAACATTCTCAGTTTACACGGGACACTGGAAATCACATAGCTGCCCTGAGGCCAGAGAGGACAAGATTACTCACTACTCCTCTCTGTCCAAGGAAATGAGCAGAGATGGAATGACCAGAAAGGAATATGAATTTTCTCCAAGGGAGACACCCCAAATCCTCTTCCTATTTCCCCCCTGAGTGAAGGGACCTGAGAAACAGCAGTAGGGGTTGGTGTCCTGCTTGCTGTTCTAAGCATGGCCCCTGCTACCAGCAGCAGCAGCCCCTAGGAGATGGTTAGAAAAGCAGAGTCGGGACCCACTCCAGAACTCCTGCCATCAGAATGTGCACTCACTGTGCACTTTAAATTTAAGAAACAAATCTGTGTTCTTCTAAAAGTCATTCAGGACACTGATGACAATGGACATTAGAAGTGGCCTGGTCTCCTTGTTACCACACTGTGGTGCAATTGCTCGCCTCTCAAAAGCAAGTGTCAATAGAAAGGAAAGGTGCTTTAATCAAAAAAGCTGGCAACCTAGGGAGAAGGTGGACTCGTGTCCTGAGACCAGCTCCTAAGAGTCTGCTCAGCCAGGACAGTTTTTCAAGCGAAAAAAGGGGAGAAGAATCTCAGTGAATCATCGAGGCAGGAGGTTGGGTTCTGTATCCTTCTCCATAGTGTGCAGACTGGCTGACCCTTGAGACATTATCTTGACCACGAGAGATGCCTCCAGGATTGCTAAGGGGGCCTTTGGGGTAGAGAGATAGTCATTCTTTACCTGCTGAATTCTTCATTCTTACTTCTTTTTATCTAAGAAAAGAATCAACAGGTGAGACAAATCAAGGTGTGCATTCAGGACGGCAGAAGTCAGGAGTTAGGTTAAATGGCCTAGCGATGTCTTCCTTATACTTAGGTTTTAAGGTTAGAAGGGAAAATAAATGGGTAAATAGGAAAGGGGCAAAAGAGATGCTTTCATTCTTACAGGGGTCTGGTACATTCCCTGCACCAGAAAATCCTTAACCCGAGATGCTGCTGGAATGGGATGTTAACTGATTTGAACACTACTTCTTTTCCTTCTGTGGTCCATTCTCTAGGCTTAGGTTAATATGAAGTGAAGTGATTTGAAAAAAAATAAAAACAAGAAGTAAGCATGAAGAATGGGTTACTATGAACTAGGTCGAGTAGGTGGAAAGCAGTGTAACAATAATAAAAGGAGGGGAAAAGCTACTTAAAAATAAAATAAATAGCTAATACTGAGCGCTTAAAACATGCCAGGCATCTTACAAAGTGTTCTATATACTTTAAATTTCATCACAAACTTAAGAATTAAATGCTGTTTCTCTTCCTGTGAAAATGAAGAAACTGGCTTCCAAAGTTTGAAACAGCCATAATATAATAAATCAAAACATTGTACATTATTTTCACAACTGTACGTTTTGATACGTATTTAATAAACATCTGCAGAATGAATGTCTCCGTGTAAATTCGAAGCATTATTTTAGAATTAGGTACCGAATTGTCAGGGCCATCGCAGAAGAAATGGGATTAAGGTGCTGCCTGCATCTTTCCATCGGAGATAAAAGGAAGAAGGATAAAGCGCCTGATGCCTGAAGGGCAGTCACACGACGACAGCGTGTCATGTTACATTCACTCCTCTGTGAAGCGGACCCTCAGGCTCCTTTCCAGCAGAGGGGAGACGGCCCCAGAGCACTTGGTCCCGCGCGGACGCTTCCACCGAAAACAGCGCGACCCCCCGCAGGCTGCAGCCGCCAGGATGCCCAGGCTCGCGGCGGCGGGGACAGAAGGGGCGTCGCCGTTTCAGGCCGGCGCCCCGCCCTGCGGCCCCCGAGCCCGCCCCGGGCCCGCCGGCTGGGAGGAGCCCGGAACCGAAACGGGAAGCGCGCGCGCGGGATGGAGCTGCGGCGCCTCTGGCTGCTCTGCTGCTGCTGCTGCTGCGGCCCCGGAGCCACCCTGACCCAGCCACTCGGCCGCCATCCGCCCGCTGCCTTCCGGGTACCACGCATCCCCGCGGCTCTCTTCCCGCCTTCCTGTCCCGGGCTGGGCGGGGCAGAGGGGCCACCTGAGCTCACTCCCGGGGATCTCCTGCCCCTTCCTGTCTCGGGGCGGAGGGGCCACGCGAGCGCCACTCGCCGGGGTGGCCTGCCTGGTCCGGCCCCCGGGCTCTGAGGCGGGGGGGGGGGTAGAGGTGGCACCTGAGTTCCACCGCCGGGAGTTGCGTGCTCCGCCTGTCCGGAGACGCGCCGGGTTCCAGAGCTGGGCTGACGCGCACGAACCCTCTCCCTCGGTCCCCAGGTGCCCAGGGGTCGCTCTGCCCCGGGCCTTGCTGACTCACAGATGGGTCCTCCAAGAAAGATGTGTAGCTGAGGGTTTATAGGATGCGCCCCAGGTTATTAAGTCCAAGGTGGTTGGGTCCAAGGTGGTCCTGATTGGAAGGCGCACTCCCTTTTCCATCCCCAGGGCGTCCTTGCTGCCTTCCCAAGCTCTGCATTTCAGGGACCAGAACCAGAGGTAGACGGAAGACACCTGTTCCTCTTGCGGGGGGGAGGGGGGCGCTGGCCACCTCTTTGTGAAATCAGAATTTTATTTTATCAACACAGAGAATCCTGACCGTTTACGATTTTTCTGAACCTGGGCTCCTTGGACTATCGCACACCTTATAAGTTCACCTGACTTGGTGGAGACTGATTTAGAGTAGGGGGAAGCATTTAATTTCCTTTTCTGATTATTTTGAAAAGGATTTGTAATCTCAGATTGCACCCTAGCATTCAAACTCAGGAATACACCAGTTAGCTGAGTATAAATAAGGTTTTTCCTGAAACCAAGGGAGCTGCAAGAAGTAATGATTTAGAGTTCCCCTCGCTATTATCATGCTTTAAGTTGTTATCAAAGAAAATGTCTTCATTCTTAATCGAAAGTAAGTATGAAATCAGTAATCCTGCTGCTTATTGGAATTGCATTTATTATTTTTCCTGGTATTTTCTTGAGATTTCTCATGGGATTCTGTAACTGTGCTCTCTTCTTCCTCTCCTGCTGTATCCCTGGAACTCCAGTATTTAGGAAGTGCCAGCCTTGCCTGATTCTGTCCATTCTTATTTTTGCCCAAACCAAGATGTGTATTTTTATCTCCAGTGTATTGTTCTTGATTTCCATTCGAGCTTTCAAATCCAGAAGCACTGGTATAATCGCTTGAGAACAAAGTTTTTGTCCTGTGTTCTCTTCCTGCGCTGAGCTTGGTAGCATACGGTGGTGAACCTAACCCCTTAGGGAAAAAATAATCAATCTCACCCATACTGATAATGTATTCATTGACTGAAGAAATAGAAGCACTGCCACACTCATTTAAAAAAAAAAGTTGAGGACTGAAGTCACAAGGAGGCCAGAGTAATGAATATACATTTTAAACCTATGTCATTTATATAATTTATAAATATATATGTATTTATTCATGTAGTTACTCATACTAGAGCCCACACCCATGAGATGACGTCTAGAAAATACAGCTCTTCTCAGAAGAAGTACAAGGGTAGATGCTGGAAGACAGAAAGTTGTAATAGAAGGAAGGCAGAGTGATGAAGATTCTCAGTACATGTTAAAAACCTTCAGTTGAGAAAGCCTGAAAAATTTTCAAAGCAATTGCTGCTTGTGACAGTTTACTTCTTGAGATGGGGGCCCGGAAGAGAGAGTGTTGAGGGCTTCTGTCCACACATGCTGGAAACTGTGTTTGAACCTAGATGGCTGTTTGGACCTGGAGCAGAGCTGGACTTGAGCAGATAGAAAGGGCCTTGCTTGCTAGGTAGTCACGAGCATTAGGAAGCATCCCGTTGGCCTGTCAGGATGGAGTAAAGTGCGTTTTAACTGACACTCGGTGTAACTCTGCAAAGCTTTCTCTCTTTAAAATTGTGTCAAATTAGGAATTGGTTAAGTTGAGATTCTCTGTTTCCCTATCAGGGGTAAATTATGTACAGATTCTAAAAAATTTCCTTGCTCCATAATCAAGTTAAAATGAAAAAAAAAAGTTTAAGAATTAATATAGAGTGCTCTGTGCTGTGCTAGGGAGAATCGAGAGATTTTAGTGGACAGATATTGAGGACCAGGAACTATAGTCTTTGAATCTTGGTATCTTATTTAGGGAGAGCAAAGAGGTATCCTCATGTTTGCAAATAGATTGATGGATAGTGGCTGCCTGAAACACGGTGTGGAAAGGTATTCAGGGAATTACAACTGTTGACACAGTTAGAAAAAGGGTCCGACTGATTAGGAATGTTTTTCACGGTCATGGATTCATGGTGAAATGTTTAGTCATCCCTGCCTTATGTGTTTTCCTACGTTTCCCGGGAATATTCCTTGAGTGCAAGTCAGGTGGCACCTGTGGTACTTGTCCACAAACCATCACTTCGTTATTGTTGGATGAAGACCAGGCTCCTCCTGGGATGATGATGGGATGCCTCACAGAATAACTGATGGGGGGAGGACAGACAGCAGCCCCTCCTCTGCTCTTTCATTCCTTAGAAGCTTCTGGTGCTCAGGAAGCCCCTGCTATTGGGTTTGGCCTGTTCTTTGTGCTAGAACCCAGCTGTGCACTGACATTTACCTTTGCTCGTTATTTGACCATAGAGCAGCTGGTCTTCTGACCCCTTTGGGGGCCACAGACCCAATAAGCGAACCAATAAAAGTTGTATGTTCTCACTTCGGAATAACATTTGTATGCCAATACACATGTGACTTTGCCTAAAGTTTCAGGAGCTTCACCTTAAAAATTCTTGCCTTAATGCTACATGCTCTGTTTTTAAAAAATAAAATTATGTGTACTTCGAGGTATGTTTATTTATGTATAAATAGAAGATCATTTTACAATGAATGATCCTAATTAATGAGCTACAGATGTTTGCTATAAACAGCCCCTGAAGATCTGGATTATTTTCTCCAAATGAACTTTATCTGGAATGCTTTAAGTGCAATTTCTATCTAACAGAAACATTAAGAGGTGAAATTGATGTAAGAATATTGTTCAGGTGGCAGTTTCTAATGGTTCTAGCTTAACGCATACACGGCCAAAATAAAAATATACCAGAAACTTGAAATCTTGGGTCAGAATTGATTCATTTGTTCATCTGTCCATCCATTTATCTAATACTTTAACATTTACTACATATAATGAGATGGTCTAGGTTTTCTGACTGTGCAGTGGGGAATAAGACACAAATGGATTCTATTAGAAGTTGGCCTCTGGTTGAAATAGGCACTTCATACATTCTTTCAGTTAGGTTGATAACGTTTCCTTTCATCCACTGCTGAGAGTTTTTAACATGAAAGGATTATGAATTATGTCAAGTGCTTTTTCTGCATCTATTGAAAATAGCACATGGTTTTCCTTCCTCTTTTATTCCATTAAGTAGGTATTATGTTGACTGATTTTCAGATGTTAAACCAACGTGGTCTTTTTTACTGGACCTCACTAGGTCATCTCGGTCATGATGTATTGTCTTTCTTATAAATTGTTGAATTTGATTTGCTAATGTTTTCTTAAGGATTTTAGATCTATAGTCTTGAGAGCTATTGGGGCTTAGTTCTCTTTCCTTGAGATGTCTTTGTCAGGTTTTGGAATCAGGGTTATACTGGCCTTATAAAATCAGTTGCAAAGGGTTCCCTTCTCCTTTGGTTTCTCAGAGAGTGTGTGTTCTATTGGTACTGGTATTTCTTTTTTAATTGTATAGAATTCACCAATGAAGCCATCTGGGCCTGGAGTTTTCTTTGCGGGGTAATTTTCAGCTAGGAATTTAATGCCTTTAGTTGACATAAACCTGTTCAAGTTTTCTGTTTCTCTTGTATCCAGATTTGGTAAAGTGTGTCTTCCTGGGAGTTTGTGCATTTCACACAAGTTATCAAACTTATTGGCCTCAAGTTGTCAAAGTATGATTCTTCTAGTGCCTGAAGCGTCTATAGTGACACTTCTTTCATTCTTGATATTGGTGATATGTGTGTCTTCTCTTTCTTTTGTATCACAGGAGTCAGGACTGAGAGAGGAAGTAGGGGAAGTCAGGGAAAGCATTTGTACCCAGGAGCCCCACGGGGCCCTGTGCACTATCACTGGGGATGGCCTGTGAGGCTTATCCTCGTGGCTGTCACGGGCTTTCCTGTGCATCCGTAAAGGTCCAACCTTCACAGTCCATCCCTGACCCCTCCAGCTCACAACGCTGGCCATTAGATGCTTGCAGGACAAAGGAACCCTCTAAACTCCTTAGCAGTTTGCAGTTGCTGGCGTATACTTGTCACACACTTGCTTTGTATTTCAGTTCTATTTTTATATTTATTTATCCTTCAAATTACATTCAAAGCCTTGCTTCATCAAGATTATCTTTAAATGTCTAAAACTCAATAACTGTTGATAATTTCATTGGTTAACAATCCTTCCAGGCATGCTCAATAAGGAAAAATAAGATTATGAGAAGTCCCAGGAAAAATTTGCTTAAAAATAAACAGCTTATGCCATTCTCAGCAATGTGGATGGACCTAGAGATTATCATACTAAGTAAAGGAAGTCAGACAGAGAAGGACAAATATTATATATTACTTATATGTGGAATTTTAAAAAATGGTACAAATGAGCTTATATACAGAACAGAAATAGACTCACAGACATAGAAAACAAACTTATGGTTACTAAAGAGGAAAGGGTAGGAAGGATAAATTAGGAATTTGGGATTAACAGATACACACTACTATATATAAAATATATAACCAAAAAGATCCTCCTGTATAGCACAGGGAACTATATTCAATATCTTATAATAACCTATAATGGAAAAGAATCTGAAAAAGTCTATATATATGTAAAAAAAAAAAGCAGCTTAGGGCTATCAAGGGCATGCTTTATATAAAATGTAATTATGCATTTATTCAACAACAGATATTATTTTAGCATCTGTTGTGTGCCAGGCATGTTCTCAGTTAGGGGAACACAGTGATGAATAGGGCAGACCAGCCTGGCCCTCATTTTGCTTATAGATTTATGGGATAGACACACAATAAACACGTAAGCACACAAGCAAGTATAGAATAGCTAGAGTTGGAAACTTACCAAATGCTGGTCTCCTGACGTTTTATTTATCTCACGCAGTTGGTTAGAGTTAGGAAATTGAGGCGTGTTCCTATAAAAGACAAGCCTAAGATAATCACAAAACTCAAAGCTGAGGAACCTGTAAACAATGGTCTGATTTTCCCTCTAGAAAGACAAACCAAGAGCTCTTCCTGGGACATTTCCAAAATTGCATCTCTTTCCCAGAGGCTTTCTACCCAAAATGAAACAGAGATCTCTGTAAAGCTCAAGGAGAATCATCTTATTTTTATTTATTTTTCATTAGTTACTTAGTCCTTTTTTCATGCTTCATTTGTTGTGCTGGGAAATAAGAAGATAAGACACACTTCCCAGATTCCTAGTTCTTTGATCACATGAATATTTATTGGCAACAGTTCCCACTAGTGTCTAGTGTTTATTTGCAATTTATTTTATTTTTTCCACTATGTTAAATAAACATATATTTAGTGCTTTCAACATGCTTAGTGAAAAGGAATTGTAAATGAATGACATTCCTTTCCCAGCCTCAAAAATTACTCGTGAAATCAAGTAGTATTTTTAATACAAAACATTTATAAATCTTATCTGGTTATCTTAGATAACCTTTCATCATGATCTGTAGGAAGTAAATCAAGATTTGACTTTTGCATCTGAAAACTATCTCTAAGTAAGTTACATGCAGATTGCTCTGGAAAGTTAACATGGGTGATGTAAATTAGTGTGTTTTTTTTGTTTTTTTGTTTTTTTCTTTTTAGGAAAGTCTTAATAGACATCGATACTTGAATTCTTTATTTCCTCATGAAAACTCCACTGCTGTGTACGGAATAAATCAGTTTTCTTATTTGTTTCCTGAAGAGTTTAAAGGTATGGGGTGATGGGGCTGTTAGTTGATAAGTTTCCTGATGTTAACTTGCTTCCTTAATTTTTGATAATGGTTCAATTGTGAAACTAGTAAATTGAATAATAGTTAACATTCATTAAATGCTTCATAAGTGTCAAGCATGTACCTGGTGCTGACAGTTAGAAAAATAAAATCATGGCCACTCTCTTCTAATTATTGCTTAAGAACTAAATGCTGTAAATATAGACATTTCCATGTGGCTCTGGCTAATACCTCATCTCTCTTCCAGTGTTTTATACTGTTTCTATTCAAGACACCCTTGGCTCCCTGGGTTATGATAAAACAAATGATGTCAATTATACTCATTTGTTTATTAACCTGCTTCTATCAAGTCATTTTATGTAACAGCTCCGGCCCTGTGGAGGGATTCTCATCTTGCAGCTTTCACCTAATCCATTTCATGTCATAGTAAAGCACAAAAGGCAAAGTTCATCAGAAACTCCACTGTTTCTGTTGAAATGCCCTTCCAAAAGGAGTCCCTATAATATAATGTTGGTTGTCTTTTCATTTCATGTGTGTTCCCAGCTATTTATTTAAGAAGCAGACCTTCCAGTTTCCCCCGATTTCCAGCAGAAGAGCACACGTCCATCTCCAACCTGTCTTTGCCGTTGAGGTTTGACTGGAGGGACAAGCACGTCGTCACCCAAGTGAGGAACCAGCAGACGGTATGTTTTAGGTTTGTTTTCTTTACCTCTTTAATCATCTTGGTGTGGGAGTCACTTTTGAGGTCAAGTTCATTCAAACTTGCCATGGAGCCATCACATCTGTAGGTAAAATCACACCTCAGGCATCAAAAAATGACGAGGACAGGAGAACGCCTGGTGGGAGAAGGCAGATGTCATGCCCGGCTTTTACTGTGAAGGGGAGCCCTGCGGGTGCTCTTCCCCGACTGCCTGGCTCCCAGCATGCCGACCCAGGGCTACTGTCCAGGGGCTGTGTCCCATTACCAGGCCTGTGCACAAAGGTGGGTAGAAGGCTTGAGGATGTGAATTTGACCACTGATGCTTAAGTTCAAAAGGGGAACAATGTGACATCAGGCACCTTGCCCCCCAGTGCGCCCTGACCTCTTGGGTTCAACCCTTGCGCTCCCTTAGAAACTCTACCCCCCACCCCACCCCTACAGGATCACACACTTTTTATCTGTGAGTCATAAAAATACAGTCAGTTCTGCTGCAAAGTGACATAGACATTCCTCGAAATCACCAACTGTGCAAAATCACACAGTGAAAATGAAAGGGATTAGAGAAGAAATGAGGTTAAGATGCAGCACTAAATAACTTCGTGACGTTAAAAAGAGAGTGAAGTAGTAAAAGTGGCGGTATGGTTTTATGTGTGTTAAATGATAAAGAGATGTGTAAGTCCTGCAATAAATGCAACCATTTACCAGCATGTGGTATCACTTACATGTGGAATCTAAAGTATGGCACAAATGAACTTATCGATGGAACAGAAACAGACTCACAGACCTTGCGGTTACCAAGGGGGAGAGGCACGGGGGAGGGAAGACCTGGGAGTTTGGGGTTAGCAGATGCAAACTATTATGCTTAGTGACTAAACAACAAGGTCCTACTGTGTAGCACAGGGAATTATATTCAATATCCTGTGATAAACCATCATGGAAAAGAATATGAAAAGATGTATGTATATGTATAACTGAGTCACTTTGCTATATAGAAGAAATTCACACGACATTGTGAATCAACTATACTCAATAAGAAACAAATTAAAAAATGCAGCCATTTACGTTGCAGAAGTATTGAGTGTGCCCTTGAAGATTATCTAGAATCAGAGGGAAATCGGGAACCCAGATGCAGGTGGGGGTGTTCATTCATGAAGTGAGTCATCTCACTGGCACCCCCTCCAGGCACAGGGATGTCAGCTGACACGGGAAAGTTGGTCCCTAACCACGGGGATGTGGTCTCAGTTTGTCTGCCATGGAAACCTCAACGGGTCACTCAGCATCCTCTTGTAAGGCCAGTGTTTGGACCCAACAGATCCCCAGTCACCATCTAGTTAGGATGATCCTTTGTTGTTTCTCAGATTCTGTATTTATTGCTGTGGATTAAATTTTACCACCAAATCATTTGCTTTGTTATTGGAATCGTTATGAAGGTTGATGCAGTCTGAAACCCAATCCATCCAGGAAGCACGTACATTGTATTAAAGGGGAACTTTTAATTAGGAATCTTTTTACTAAAGGAAAGATGTTTTGGAGCAGGAACTGCCCTCCTGGGGCAGCAGTAGGTGGGTAACCTAAAGCAGCCTGCATTTACATTTCTCAAGGGGTAGATACCCTGCAGGAATGTCCCTTAGTGAATGCCCTATTCTGCCACGTGCGCTGGAGCTAGAGACTTAAATAAGACTACTTTGTAGCCATGAGATCGCTCAGAACTTCATTCCATGAGGACCACCAGCCATTCTTCCTTTCTCTGCCTGAAGCACCTGGTGCCGGAATTAAGGCAGTTCCATCCAGTTTCAAATCTCATCCCTGCGTTTCCTGCGATTCTTCTATCTTGTTTGAAATTCTTGATTCCATTCCCTCCATCTCCTCCCTTTCCTGTAGGACCAACCCTTTTATTCTTTTGGTCTAGTTTGTCCAATAAAAGTAAGTTAAGAGATCCAGAGTCAGGAAGATGTCAGCCATTATTTCAGTGAGGAATGGTTAGTAAGGGTTTCCATCATTGGGACATTTCTTGTGCGTTCATAACCATGATGATCTAAAAAGTCATTCATCCAGCTCCTGTGTCCCTCTATTGAAGAGAACAACATAGGCACGTGCATCCCTACCCCTGCTCACCACATCCCTGCCTTCTACCCTCAGGGTGGAGGTGGTGGATGACAGAGCAGAATGTCAGGGGAGAAGTCAGAGGGATTGAAGAACGGGGTGGGCTTTGGTACACATCTTAGAGACGGAAGCCACCTGTTCAGTGAACTGACTCGTTTGTTTGTTGGTTTGTTTGTTTGTTTGCTTTATTGAAGTATGGTTGATTTACAATGTGTTAATTCCTGCTGTACAGCAAAGTGATTCAGTTATACATACATATGCATTCTTTTCCGTATTAGTTTCCATTGTGGTTTATCACAGATTATTAAACACAGTCCCCCTGTGCTATACAGTAGGACCTTGTTGTTTATCCATTCTCTGTATAATACTTTGCATCTGCTAATCCCAAACTCCCAATCCACCCTTCCCTCGTCCCCCTCCCCCTTGACAACCACAGGTCTGTTCTCTGTGTCTGTGCTGACTCTTTTCTTTTTTTTTTTAAGCTCTTTATTGGAATATAATTGCTTTACACTCTTGTACCAGTTTTTGAGGTACACCAAAGTGAATCAGCTGTATTTATGCATATATAAAAAGATCATCAGTCCAAGTGTTTTCCCAATCTCTAAAATTCACGTTTATTTTGCATCGTCTAACTTACAATAATGATACTACCAATTTACCTTTTTTTACATATAATTTTATTTATTTATTTATTTAGTATTGGCTGTGTTGGGTCTTTGTTGCTATGCACGAACTTTCCCTGGTCACGGCAAGCAGAGGCTACTCTTAGTTGTGGTGCGCGGGCTTCTCATTGCAGTGGCTTCTCTTATTGCAGGGCAGGGGCTCTAGGGGCACAGGCTTCAGTAGTTGTGGCACACAGGCTCAATAGTTGTGGCTCACGGGCTCTAGCACAGGTTCAGTAGGTGTGGCGCACAGGCTCAGTAGGTGTGGCGCACAGGCTTAGTTGCTCCCCAGCATGTGGGATCTTCCCGGACGAAGGCTCAAATCTGTATTCCCTACACTGGCAGGTGGATTCTTAACCACTGCGCCACCAGGGAAGTCCCCCACCAATATACCTTTAATGAATAACTAGATTTTGATGCTTACAAGAGAATTACGGTTTTCTTCTCTTTTTTCTGATTAGAAAATCGACAGGATCTGCATTCATACTCTGTAGGCCTCCAGATTTTGCTCAGTCGACTTGATTTGATTGTCTGTGATAGGAGAGATGTTGGTAGACTTGATCTGAATGTTACTTGAGAGCAAATGCTATTCTCTCTCTGTTCCTAACAGTGTGGTGGATGCTGGGCCTTCAGCGTGGTGGGTGCAGTGGAGTCCGCGTGTGCAATCAAAGGGCAGCCTTTGGAGGTGCTGAGCGTCCAGCAGGTCATAGACTGTTCATACAGCAACTACGGCTGCAACGGAGGGTCCCCGCTCAACGCTCTGAACTGGCTTCATAAGGTGACTAGTTCTGCAGACTTTTAAGCTTCTTGTTTAATGTGTGTTCGGAATTCAGACAATTTACTCTCATTTCAAGTTCGGAAATGTAGCTTACCAAAGCTTGAACTAATCAGAAGATTTCCCAAAGTAACTGGAAATAGAGTCTTTTGGAGGGTATTGAGGTTAAATGAGGTCATAAGGGTGGGGCCCTAAGTTGATAGGACTGTGACCTTATAAGAAGAGGAAGAGAGCAGGATCTCTGTCTGCCCTCTGAGGACACCTCAAGGAGAAAGCTCTCCCCAGACACTGACCCTGATGGCACCTTTTTTTTTAACTTTTTTTTAAAATTAATTAATTTATTTATTTTATTTATTTGTTGGCTGTGTTGGGTCTTCGTTGCTGCACACGGGCTTTCTCTAGCTGCTGTGAGTGGGGACTACTCTTCATTGTGGTGCACAGGCTCCTCATTGTAGTGGCTTCTCTTGTTGTGGAGCACAGGCCCTAGATGCGTGGGCTTCAATAGTTGTGGCACACGGGCTCAATAGTTGTGGCTCTTGGGCTCTAGAGCACAGGCTCAATAGTTGTGGTGCACAGGCTTAGTTGCTCCATGACATATGGAATCTTCCCAGGGCAGGGCTCGAACCCCTGTCCCCTGCATTGGCAGGCAGATTCTTTACCACTGTGCCACCTAGGAAGTCCAGCCCTGATGGCACCTTGATCTTGGATTTCCAGTGTCCAGAACCATGTGAAAATAAATGTCAGTTTTTTAAGCCAAAAGAAAAAATAAAAAAAAAAGAAGAAGAATTGCTTCTGGGCAGTCAGCCATCAATAGAGAAAGCAAAGTGTGAAAAATCTTACATGCAGTCAGTGTTCAGAAAAATATTTATGTTTATTTCCTAACATTACTTAATAAATGCTTTTTTTTTGCAGATGTGTGTCACATAGTGACCCACAAACCTGAGAGCATGTAATTATTCATTTCTATAGAATTTCTGAATATTCAGATTTAAAGGGAATTAGAGGTCAGCTGATTGTGTGCCTCTCTGTAGGTGCTGAGCTGCGCCCATGTTGCCAAGTCAGTAGCTGGGACAGGGAGGCACCCTGGTC
The DNA here is from genome assembly GCF_030028045.1 of Hippopotamus amphibius kiboko. Classification (NCBI taxonomy): domain Eukaryota; kingdom Metazoa; phylum Chordata; class Mammalia; order Artiodactyla; family Hippopotamidae; genus Hippopotamus; species Hippopotamus amphibius. Next base: position 86,237,490 of record NC_080188.1, on the reverse strand, counting down.
CTCTCCCCCACCCCCCCACCCCCAACCCTCAGGACACATCCTCTGAAGCTGTCCCAGGTCCAGCAGCAGCAGCACGAAGCCAGCCAATGAGGGTGCTGTGTTGTGTTGTGAAAGGTTGTCAGGACAGAGTTCCCCAAACTCACGGATCCCTCTCTTCTTCATCTGCTGTGTTTTGAGTCACTGCACACCAGACGCTGCTCCGTACATGTTATGGGCAACAGTGGATCGTGTGCCCCTCACTCCCATAAGCCCAGCATTCCGAGGGGGCGGGTTCTGTCTAGATAACTATACAATGTGTGGCATTTGCCAGGTGGATGGCACAGAGAGGAGTGGATGGGAGGATGATTGTGAGTGTAACCCACAACACTGCTGCCTGAGCCTCAAAGGCTTGATAGCCCAGAGCCGTGGAAGGAGAGCGGTTTACGCTCCTGTCCCTCAGGAGAACCAGGACCAGACTGTATCATCAGATCATTGAAGGTTCTAGGAAACAGATACAGGAAAAACGGGAGCAAAAGACAAAGGAAGACATTGAGTTTACTTACCTAGGGAGTCCGTAAAGAACACCTAAATCTTCATTGAAGATTTTCATAACTCAAAGAATACCTACACAGTAAAGGTGTAGCCACGTTGAATCTTATTTCGACACCTTGTAATAAGTTCTCTTTCAGTTTTAACACAACCATGTGACACAGATAATTTTGGGTGATTATTTTCTTTTAGATGCAAGTGAAGCTGGTGAAAGATTCGGAATACCCATTTAAATCCCAGAATGGCTTGTGCCGTTACTTTTCTGAATCACATTCTGGATTTTCAATCAAAGGTTATTCTGCATATGACTTCCGGTAAATGTCTCCTTTTGTTGTGGTTTTCTCTATATCTCTTTTTTTTTTTAAATAAATTTATTTATTTATTTATTTATTTATTTGGCTGTGTTGGGTCTTTGTTGCTGTGCACGGGCTTTCTCTAGTTGCAGCGAGCCTGGGATAAATCTTCGTTGTGGTGCACAGGCTTCTCAGTGCGGTGGCTTCTCTTGTCGTGGAGCCCAGGCTCTAGGCGCGTGGGCTTCAGTAGCTGTGGCACATGGACTCAGTAGTTGTGGCTCTTGGACTCTAGAGTGCAGGCTCAGCAGCTGTGGCACACTGGCTTAGTTGCTCTGCAGCATGTGGAATCTTCCCTGACCAGAGATCGAACCAGTGTCCCCTGCACTGGCAGGTGGATTCTTAACCACTGCGCAACCAGGGAAGTCCCTATATCTCTTAATTTATTATCTATTGACTATTTGGAATTAATAACTTAATGGACAGCATCACTGCATACTCTTAATTGTTTTAAAATGGACTGTCTACTAAAAATTGGCAATCAACATGGAGGTCTATGGACCTTGTTTCTTAAACATGATCTACTTTTTCCCATGTCATTACGAATAGGAATAGCACATTTAAATTAACACATTTAATTCCACTTTAAGGTATAATTGACACTTACCACCTCCTTCTGAGTTTGTGTCACAATTACCCTTAGTGTATTTAAGTCTTACTCTTGAATCAATAAAAAATTGGTTGATGTAGATTCTTCAGCTAATGTCAAGCAGTCTACTTACCAAGAAGCATTTTTCAATCCCATCTGTGTTCCTTGCATTTTTCAAGTCATCAACTGTAAGAAAAGCATGAACTGAAGTTTTCCTATTAGAGGTGAGTAGGCAGAGTATATGAAGAGACAGGTGACATAGCACATCCTGTAGGCTGACGGGGTGCGGACGTGGGTGCGAACAGGCCGGGGAAGAGGACTTGTGTTGGGGTTGGAAGGCGTGGTGACTCTGCACAGGTTCAGGGGAAAATAATCATTTAAAAATGCTTTAAAAATACAACACACAAAGCTGGCTGGAGAACCACTATGACCATTTGATTTAGCGCAAACTAGGTGCTCAGGGATGAGAAGGAGAACCATCCAACTCCTGGCTTCATTTTTTAAAAATATGAAGGGAGCTTTTCAGTGTTTCGAAACAGAGAGAACAGAAAAATTAAATGAAATTCAGCTAAGGTGACAGACAGACTGCCCTACTACTTATGAAGTATAAAAGATTCTCTGGGTGTAAATGGTGTCTACCCATGGGATCTGAAAGAAATCAAGGGTGAATCTGAATGCACTGCTGACCACACCACCACCACCCAGCCTGTGGGAGGGGCTCAGTTCCCCGAGGGCAGAAGGCACAGAATCCGTGATAAAGGGCAGAGTAGCTGAGCACGTCAGTCCCCACCTCCCTCTAGGGTAGAGGTCACGCACTTTCTAAATGAGCAAGTGAGCCTCTAAACTGTCAGCTCCAGGAGAGTCTAAGGGAAGCATCTGCACACGAAGGAACTGGATCTTTAAAATGTCATTAGAAAGGATTCAGGACATCCCTTATCCGGAGTAGCAGATTGAAAACGTTAGGAAGAAACAAAAGAATAACAGGCATTGGTCTGCATTAGAGAGAGACAGGGAGTGAGAGGGAGACAGACAGACAGACAAACAAAGCAAAGGTGACTGCACAGGGCCTGAAGCAGGATTCATCCAACCCTTGGATTAGAAGGCAGAGGCCCTTGTAAAATCCCCCATGTTACAAAGAACATTAGACTGAAGTAGACTCTGCAAGAAGAACTTCCTTTGATTCACTCATTTATTCAGATATTTACTGAGCTCTGTTTTAGATTCTGGGGATTTGGCAGTGAACAAAACAGACAAAAACCCTGCCCTTAGGACTATATTTTAGTGGTAGAGACAAGCCATAAGTGAAAGAAATAAACATATGCATGGTCTGTTAGATGAAATAGCTTTAAAGAGAACAAAACAGCAGTGGGGTAGAGGAGACACCAGCAGGTGAGGGGAGTGTACAGTCTCAGGAAAGGAGCCCAGGGAGGGAGTCCCTGAGGAGGTGACATTTGAGTAAAGACTTAACCCTACAGATACCTGGGGAAACAGTGCTCCCGGCAGAAGGAACTGTGCGTGCAAAGGCCCTGAGGCAGAAACGGGTCTGACATATGTAAAGAGCAGTAAGGAAGCCAGTGTGACTGTGGTGGAGAGAAGAACAAGACTGGCAGGTGATAAGGTAACAGAGGTCATTGGTGATGACCTTGGAGCAGTGTTGGACCTGGTGGAGAATAAAGCCCCACAGGGTATATTGAGGGATGTTTGTGAGATTATATAGGAGCGTGTCATGGGGGACTCTGGGATCTTTGCCCTGAAAGACTGAAAGGATGGAATTCCCAGGAATGGAACCGGGAAAGCCTAAGATGGGAGCAGAGAACATCTGGTTCATAAGAAGTGATCCCAAGAAGCCATGGCAGGGGACTAGGGCTTGAGACAGAACTGGGAGAGCCATGTGTCCTCGGGAAGCAAATTAGTCCTGAGGGTGACCCAGCCCTCAGTTGTACTGGGGACCTCTGGGGATCAGGGCAGGATGAGCATGGCAGAGGACAGGGAAGGATGTGGACAGGGCAGAGAAGATGTCCCGCCCGTGTTGGTGCACATCTCCTGGGATTCATTGGCTGAGGGTGCAGCTGGGGTAGGGGTGGGGCATGGTGCTTTCCTGGCTCCTGAGGACAGAAGGGCCTCAGGCAGGAGCTGCAGGGTCTCCTTGTGGGACGCTGGCTGCCTGGCCGTACTTCAGGGTAAGGGCTGGAGGGTGTGGGAGGGCCCCCCAGGGAGGGCCCCCCCCAGCATCTGCTGTGACCCAGCGACCGCCCCCCCAGCATCTGCTGTGACCCAGCGCTGGACCAGCCTCTGCGCTGGAGTGTCACCACTTCCATCGGAGGACCTGAGTCTTGGGGCCCGATTAGGGGGCCTGTCAGTCCAACTCTGAAGCTCTTGCTTTTCCCCCAACCTCTATTTTTAAGGTCGTGCTCTCTTAGCTTTTGAGTATTCTCAGACAACATCAGCCTAGGGCACAGCTATCAGCCACAAACTTCACAAAATCTTGTACTGACTCTAAAAAGATCTAAAAAACAAACCCAAAACAAAAACTCTTCTGAATCCGAACAGCATAGTCTAGGCTTAAACTAAAATGCTCCTTCATAGCCAGGCTGCATCCTGCATTTGTGGCCACCAGACCTCAGGAGAGACCTTTCAGAAGTCAAACTAGGATATGAGCACGAAACAAAAAGGGAAAGTGTGTGTTATACTACATATAACAATGGACCGAAAAACTAGGACCCAATATAACACTGACTTCTAGGCAGGATGAGGTGTAAATCTACATGATCCTCAAGGGTCTGTAACCAGTAAGACTTGCCTTAATCACCAAATCTTGAATGACAGTCAAGTTTAGGAGAATTCTTTAAAGACGGCAAGGTTTGTATCTTACGGATCTGTGAAATTAATAGTAAGCTCATGGAATGAGATTTGATAATATGATGGTAGTTCCATAGTGGGCTAAAAAATGGAAATAAAGGTACTGTTTGGAGTATATTTAGTTTCCAGCCCACACTGCTCTGAAAGACAAGTGGCAGCAATGTGAGTCACTTCTGGAGCCAAATGGAGGCTTTCCCTGCTGGTCCAGAGCGTGGCGTGCACTCCTCTTCCTGTTTCCCAACAACTGTGAAATCTTCTCCCTAGTCCTGCCTCAAGCAGAGCTTATAGCTGAATTGTTTCCGTGATCCCACAGTGTTCATTGCCCTTCGCATTCTAAACAGCTTCTCTTCTTCCCCATCCATCTTTCCTCACACCATCCCTGTACCGTGACCTTTGATGTCCTGTATTTATTGTATAGCTTTTGTTATCTTTAAAACCTGGAGGAGCTTCCCTGGCTGTCCAGAGACTAGGACTCTGCTTCCGCTGCAGGGGGCACAGGCTCAGTCCCTAGTCTAGAAACTAAGATCCCACCTGCCTCACCATGCGGCCAAAAAAAATAAATAAATGGAAAAAAGTAAAAAATAAAAGGTGGAGACGGTTGTCTTCTGGTTAATACAGAGATTATCATATACGTCATGGTTGGATTACAAAACTTTTCCCCAAATTGAATAAAATAAATATATGCGTTATACATTACAACCTGTGCTGAACAAAACTAGTTTGTTAGACAAGGGAGGGAAAGAGACAATGTTTATTGTAAATCTCGAGTATGATTTATGGATTAGGCAGGCCACAAAATCTGTACCTATGTTTGTATCCTTATGTTGATTCTGAAGGTGGGTGCGGGGCATACATCTGGAATTTGAACTGAGCTTTGTGGAACCTCAAAACCCATACCCTACCACGGTGTTTTTCCAGATTTTATAATTTTGCCTGTCTTAGGTCATCTTAATGACTACTGTTATTACAGTAGCAAAAATTAGAGATGCCTGCTTATAGATCTCCAAAAACAGATCTTCACCTTAACGGGTAACATGAATGAATGTTTAGAATGAATGTGTGGCTTCTATTGCAATAAACCCCACTGTTATGCACTCATGTTTTCCCCTCACCTGTGGACAGAATATCCCCCTGATAGAAACCGGTCTCCAGCTGGCATAGTGAGAGCTTATTTACTCTTTCAAGCCACTAATCTACCATGTTTTGCTATAGCAATAAACTACCAAATGCTATCTTAATGGCCTGAAATATCAGTAACTTGGTTTCAGTGTCCTGCACCTACAAAGCTGACCTTTAAAGATGTACATTAATGGTTTAATCATAAGATCCATGAAGGCTGTGTATTGTGTAACATGAGACTTTATCAATTCACGTCCACGCGGGAAGGCAGTAACTGCATCTCCTGCTGTCCTCCTAGTCCGGCCTTAGTTCTCCTGGCATCTTAACATCTTTCCTGCCCTATAACTACATTCACCACTTTTCCATAACCCTTCCCTATAGTTTCTTTATTTGATGTTCACTGGTCTGGTCTCTTGATTCTAACTTGGTGTGGCAGAGATGACAAGATATCGCCACACATCCAGGCTTTCCACTTTCCTTATTAAGAGAATAACTATATTTTAGTGGGGTACTTTGCCAGCCAGCTACAAAACTTCATTTCCCAGCTTCCTTGAAGCGAGACTTGGCCATGGGACTGAGTTCTAGCTGATGAGACCCATGCAAATATGTGTAGACTGTGTGATCACTTCTGGGACCTCAACAGAATGTAGCACTTCCCCTTTCTACTTCCTCCTGTCTGAAATACATGTTAAATGGCTGGCACTCCAGCAGCCCTCTTAGACCATGAATTGACCTCAAGAATGGAAACCTCATATTAGAAGAGCCCGTGTTCCTGATATCCTGGAGTCCATAGCCCTCCTGGACTACCAGTCTTCCAGACTTCTTTCAGCCTCCCTTGCTTAGGTCTTGATAATTGCAACCAAACCTGCTCCTACTCATATACAGATTAAACTGGTCACTTTTATAAAATATTTTTACCTTAAAAACTAAACTTCTTAACCAAATATCTCCTCTTTTGGTAGTGACCAGGAAGATGAAATGGCAAAAGCACTTTTTACCTTGGGCCCTCTCATAGTGGTAGTAGATGCCGTGAGCTGGCAGGATTATCTGGGAGGCATCATACAGCATCATTGTTCTAGTGGAGAAGCAAATCACGCCGTTCTCGTAACCGGCTTTGATAAAACGGGTAAGTGCTGATGAGATGTGACCGATTGCTTTGCAGCTTGAACTCCAGCTTGATAAGTGATCACCATCCTTTAAAACGTTGAAATTTGGTCTTATTACGTCTAAGTCCTCATGAGCTTTACAATTTTTCACTAAACTTCCAGGTATACATGCTCTGTGGGTCCCCATGTTAATTTTGGTAGGTGCCTTGTTGAAATGACACTAAATTCCTGATCTAAATAATGGGCATTCTGCATCTGAATGTTTACAATAATTGCTGGGAAAAGAGAAGTGCTTATTTTTTTATCATACTTATCTAACAATTCTTTTTTACTTGTTTGAATTCCCTGGAAATGTGTGTGTTTTCATTTTATGCGGTAACTGTATTAAGTGAAGTGAATTCAAACATGTTTTTCCATTGATTGGCATGTGACACTAAGTACAGCCAAGTTTACTTGGCTAGTTTGTTAACATTTCGTTAGATTCTTTTTAGATCTTTTTCTTAAAACCACTGTACTTTTCAAGAACTGAACTTTAGATAAACATTCTTTCACCACAAATATGTTCTCTGGGGTTTGTTTTATGTTTTGTAGGAAGTACCCCGTACTGGATCGTGAGGAACTCCTGGGGAGTTTCGTGGGGTATAGACGGCTACGTCCGTGTGAAAATGGGAGGAAATATTTGCGGTGAGTTGCGAACTGATATTTAAAACTTCAGGCTAAATGTCAAGGAAGAGACTGTGAATAAATTAAAAATATAAGCCTGTCCAGTCCATAGTGTGCATGCAGGTTCTCAAATCACTTTTACAGTAATAATTGTCCTCCTTTAACTAATTGATAAAAATAAAAGTTTTTCTTTTTAAATAAACACTATTACTGCACATATCATGTTTTTAAAAGGAAGGGGGACTGTGGTAGAAACCGATGTAGTGAGCAAAACATTGTAAAATATAGCACTAATTTACCAAAGTTAACTACTCCCAAAACCAGAAAAAACTCCACTTAGGAGGCTGAACTTCTCCAAACATGTCTCCAATTCCAAATTTACTTTTTATAACTTTATGACTTTCCACTATTTTATGTATTGTAACACCTACTCTAGGAGCATCAAGAATCACTTTTTCTTTACATCAAACTGGGTGAAAATCTGAACATCAGAGTTGTTTCTGATTTAACATGCCCCTTGCCACCTACAAAATTCTAGCAAAAAAATTCTACTCACTGGACTTGAGAGGCTCAAGAGAATACCAAACATGCTCTTTTGTTGAATAGCAACATTTTTTGTTAATTAACAACAAACCAAATTAAAATAGCTATTTAAGTATTTTAAATGTATTCTGAAATCTATACTCAAACCCTATTCTAAAATTTTTCATCTAGAAAATCAGCATATTTTCTGAATCAGGTTGGACCCAAACGATATTGTATATGAGAACAATGATTTAATTTCTCATTAGTTCTAACCCATACACAGCTTTTAAAAAATTGCAGAACACTCCAGGTTATCATATTTACGACAAAAGAGAGTTACGGAAAAATTTGAGAGCTTATATTTTGATTCAGTCTAGTAACAACAGCTCAGTTGTTCCATAAGGTGGCAGCCGTGCAGTTTAATAAATGGCCTGTTTGATCACCCCAGTGAAGCATTTTTCATAAATTATTTATTAAAAAGAGTCAGCCTCACAGGAGCCCTTCAGCCAGAGCACGGGCACCCAGCCGGGCCTCTACTTTCAGCATCACTGGAAGCTCTGCAAGTAAAGGGCCTGGAACCCCTGCTACCACCACAGTTTATCTCTGTGGAGTGAGGTGCCTACATCTGGGCGGAGGGGCAGCTGCTTTCAAAGCCCTGGCAGGATTGTTGCAAGAACATGATTCAGATATTGGTTCAGCATCACCTTGATTATGACTCTGTCCCCGCCCCCATCTCTTCCCCAGCCCCCAGCTACAAAGGGTAAGTTGAGATCATTTCTCTTCTCTACCCGTTTCCCAATTTAAGGCTGCAAGGCCTGCCTGGTTAGTCATTATACAGGCGTTCAGGATTTTCCTGAAAGTGAGTATTTCCTGAAAGTCAAATCCCTGAGATGATCACATTATTCTTATGAACAACTGCCGAAGGCAGATAGCATTCTGTGGCCTGGAGAATTTTCAGACATAGCAAATCACAGAGAAATCCAGTCTTCAAATAGGATGTTTAATCGCTTCTGCCATGACATTGTGATCTGTGTTCTTTTGTGCTAAGAAAGCAGAGCACACTGGTGAATTGTTGAAATGTTGTTGAAGTTCAAATCTTAGAATTTAAACTTTCAAATCGTATTCAAAATAATCCTATAAATTATCGTATTGCGTCTAAGCAACATATATGAGTGTGATACAAATTTCAGATACATTCACCTGTTCAGTTACTAAGTCGTTTTGGTTTTTTAATAGCTTCTTGAAATAAAAAAATATTAGGCATCACTTCTAATATCTGCTTTTGAGGTTACCGTGTTTATCGGACAGGTACCTATAACCAGTAAGTGATTTTCTTAGTAGATGTTAACTTTTTCTGAACCCAAATGAAAATTGTTTTCATTTGCTACTGTATTTCCTCTTTATTTGCATGTAAAGAGGAAACAGAGTAGTTCTGATCATATCTTTTTTTCTTAGGTATTGCCGATTCTGTTTCTGCTGTATTCGTGTGATGTGTTCTCCAGATCAAGAGACAGATACAAAACTGAAGGTTCATGATGAGATGTGATACTTCATTCTTGGCATTTTTCACCTTTAGGCTTTAGCAACTACCCACAAAAGACAGGTTCTAGGGCCTGGTCGTGTTGAAACTAAGCTTTGGAAAGTTCTCTTCTTAGAGAGAGATGTACAAAGTCAGAAGGAGGAAGCACTGCGGCCTGGGAGGAAATCTGTGGAACAGTGTCCTACTGGGAGGAAGGTCAGATTAGGAGGTATTTTAGGTTTTGTCACTTTGAAGAGGCTGTTATCTGGTTTGTTTGATTACTGTTTCTGTTTGTCGTTTGTTTTTAATAACATATTTCCAGTAGGATTAAGGAGATGATAAGAATCCCTTTTCCTTTATGGGATACAGTCACCAGCCCAAGCTGCCCCTACATGCAAGAATAGCCAACCTAGAACTAGGTGTGCCTCTCACAGTTGTATTCCCAGCCCTCCAAGGTGTAATTTCATAAAAGTTTTGAAACGCCAATTGCTTTACCCCTACAAATGGTGCTCACCCCTTGACCTGTGCAGAGGTCATGTAGAAAAAAGCAAAAAGACAGTCACTTTTTAAGACAAACAACCTGATTGAATCTAAATGAGCAGTATGGTTAGCCATGCGATAGGAAAATCTCAAGTAGCCTTCCTGAGAGGTAAACTATTATGGGGGAATTTTCACTGTCAGTAGGATTCTAACACATTTTATTTCCTCCTCTGTTCTCCTTTGGGGAGCTGTGTGGCTTCGCACATTTTCTCACTCTTTCTCTTACTCTTGACTGTGAAACTTCTAAATCCTCTGGGTGGTCTGGCTTTCCTAGCAAAAGAAGTCTCATTGTTTACTTTCTATTTCTATTTTTTAACTATTTATTTGGCTCCAATGGTCTCTAAGCCTTTATCAGCATCAGGACAACCTCACTTGTCTGTTCCTCCATCATTTGGAGGCACCACCCCTTTCAAAGTTCAATCTCATTAATCTGAGATATCAGCCAAAATGTGTTTCCCAGTCTGTTTTCCCAGTTTTCTGCGTATTTTTTCCAGACTCCCATCCTAACTACTTTTTTGTGCATCCCTTTGGTTTTCCACCTGGTCCCTGGTCTCTTAAGGTCTGTCTTCTCTTTTGCTAAGTCATTGTGTGTGGCTGTGTGAGAACCTCAGAGCATAGAAGCTGCTCTTCCTATTGAATATAATACAATTGTATGAGTTAAATAACAAAATTGTATCAAGTACTACATATATAAGTATCTACTCTCTAAAATTCATGGTGGCTATCCAGATTAGACTATCTTAACAAAAGCAAAATTGTAAAGGTAGCAACAGCCACTGAAAAAAATGGGGGACATCTCATTTTTTTCTCTCGTGGTTGGACTTTATCAATCTCCTTTTTAAAAAAAGAAAATCAAACCTACCAAACACCATATTTCTTTTTCTTACACCAACCAGAAGCAATTTCAAAAGAATATGTGTTGACTCAGATTTAGAAATGCTCCAGAATGAGAAACTGACATTTTATTTGATTAATATTTCAAATATCCAACTCTGCCAAAAAGGAACTGTGTTTTGATTGTTCCAGTCAGTGTTAATGTACTAATTCCTGTAAAATATATATGTTTGTCTGATACTCTTTTACAGATGATGTTTTTTTATTACAAAATGGTACATACCTCTCAGCTCTTCTGGATTTTGATAACATTTATAATAAAACAACCTATGTTTGACTCTGGGTTAAGAAGACTCTGTCCATATGTATGGCTTACATTTCGTAAACATAGTGTCAATGTGTTTTACATTCACATGAGCGTTTTCTCAGCTCCAAATCCATATATTTAAGTTTTGGTTTTCTCCATAGACACCTTAGCCTCAGTGCTTGCAAACCATCTCCTTCCCCTCCTCAAAAAAGCTCCCCAAGACACAACAACAACAGCAACAACAACAAACTCTTGTACCTCCTAGAGTCTCTATTTGGGGATAACAGCATCAGCATTTTATGTAATGACCTAATCAATAAAATTGAAGGTAATCTTAGATGTTCTACTAGGTCAGCTACACCTGAGGACCCATCACCTAATCACCTGCCTTCTCTGCATTTCCTCTCTCCATCCTTCCCTGGATGTGTGTTCTTTAGCATCGCTCATCCCCGCTGCTCAGGAGTTGACCCACCAAACCTGTGTCCCTTAATGCGGGGCTTCTCGAGTATGGTCCCCAGATCAGGAGCCACCTAAGGACTTGCAGACTGTTTCATTAGTTCCCCAGGTGTTTGTGATGGACGGGATGCTCATTCACTCTGTGTCCCCTGGGTTTATATTTCTAACTGACACCATTTTCATGCTATCCCTCTGTTTTAGCCCATTCAGGGGCTCCCCAATGCCTAAAAGATGACTCATCAATTCTTCTAAGTGAGCTTTCCCGAAGAGGCCCCTTCCTCCCTCCTCAGCCTCACCAGCTGCTGTTCCACGTGGGCGTGTGCTGTGCTGCCGCCCTGACCAGCTGCTGGACGATCACCAGGAAGGCCGGAGGAGAGCAATGAAACCTTCACATAATAATTAGGAGCCATCATGAAAATAACCAAGATGTCCCTGGATGTGATTTCACTGGGATCCCAGAGTGAATACGAAATTAGGCAGTGTTACAGCGATTTCACGATTCATTTAAGAATTATTGAAAGTGGGTCATAAGCACTAGAAGCAAGTTTAAATGGGGCAGGAGTACTAACTGGCATCATGGTGGTTTTGACATTTGCATAAGAATTAGTGATACGTGATTTGAAAAAAATCTCTTACAACTATATAGCCTAGTCACCCCAAGAAACAGAGATAAAAGTAACTCAATCAGATCAGTCTATTAAAAGAATGTCTTGACAAGTAGCATTTATTCCAAGATTCCAAGGCATCTTGGTGACAGAACATCCATTTCTCCATTACTTCAGGAGAAAAAGCAAATATTATGAGGTAAGTATTTTTATCTCCATTATATACAGAGGACACTGGGGGTTAAACTGGTTGTTTGTACCAAAGGAGATAATTAATAAATGCATTTGTTCTCAAACTTGCTGACTTACTTCAAAGGGAGTGACATCGGCCACCATGCTACTTGTCTCTGGACTTTTCCGCTTAACCACCATCAGGTATTACGTATATGTACGTGTGCGTGTGTGTGTGCGCGCACACACGCACACAAGCCATGAAGGTAAAAGCAAACATATGTAAATAATTTAGAGACAAACTAGCCAATATGATCCTTATAAGAAAAACTTGTAACTGAGAACAAGGAATAGTTCAGTTCTTCAGTTCCATCAAGAACCTGCTGCTAGAGTAGAGAACCAACCTGAGGACACAGGGTGGGGGGGTTGGGGGAAGCTGGGACGAAGTGAGAGAGTAGCATTGACATATATACACTACCAAATGTAACATAGATAGCTAGTGGGAAGCTGCTGTATAACACAGGGAGATCAACTCGATGATGGGTGATGACTTAGAGGGCTGGGATAGGGAGGGTGGGAAGGAGTCGTGGGAGGGAGGGGATATGGGGATATATGTATAAATAGAGATGGTTCACTTTGATATACAGCACAAACTGGCACAACAGTGTAAAGCAATTACACTCCAATAAAGATCTGGAAAAAAAAAAAAAAAGAACCTGTTGCTAGCCGTTCACAATCACACTAGATCAAGATTGCTGTACATTCCAGACTTCTTTAATAATATTTTGTACTTCCCTCATAACAGAAATTTCACTAAGTATTGCCAGACTGAGCTACAAAAACAAGAATGCCACTCCTGTCTGATCCAAACCCTTGGTCTAACAATTTTTATGCCAAATGAACTGGGTCATTGCTTCATCTGTTTTCCTTTCCTTTCTTCTGGAAAGAACACTCCTCACTACCTCCTTACCTGTCTGGGAGGCAGTGTGCTGGGGTGCGCTCTGACTCCCAGACCATGAGACTTGGGGCTGGGAAGAGTCCAGAGAGGCTGGGAGTCCAGAGGTGCAGGAAGCAGGGACCAGGCCAGAGGATGGAGCTCGTGCGCAAAGGGGAAAAGCAAGGCCAGCACTTACAGAGAAGAAGAAGTGAGACAGAGGTCCTCCAAGCTGCCGGGAATGGAGTTCTCCAGGGACTGGATCCATCCCGTGGACTCTAACCTCCCCAAGCCTCTCTCACTTCTGGGAGCTACTGGAGTAACTGCCCAATAAACCCCTCTAGGTAAGTTTCAGATAAATTTCTGTCCTTGGCCATTAAGAGCCCTAACAAATATAAGCAATGTTTCCAAAACAGTATATCTCAAAAGACTAAATTTTATTATTTACAAAAACTTTTGATTGAACACATCTTTGTACAGAATGACATTTTATGGCATAAGATATTTGAAACAGCTGAAGTTTACAAGCTTATTAAGTATGAAACAATGAGATGATTACATTAAATGGTTACATTAAGGTAAGTATGGGGGATACTAACTTTTTAATAGGAAAACAGTCTAGGTACAATGTTACAATTTAACTGAATTAATTTCTTATCTTAATGTTTTGTCTGATATCATCACAAACATGAGATAATAAAATTACTCCTATGATTGAATTAGTGTCACAGGGCTATATATGCTATATATGCTATATATATACATGCTATATATATGTATATATGTATATACCTATATTACATTAGGAATCTACATTGTCATGAAAATCCATAGAAAATAAAAAAAGAACCACAGACTGAGAAATCAATGTTCTTCATAGATTTTTGCAGGTGATTTTAATCTGATTCATCACTGCTGAAGTAAGAGCTGTCACAATATTCAGCCGTGTAAAGGAACTTATGAATAATTGGGTTCATCTTCGGTATCCAGTGTCGGGGAACCAGATATGTTGAGAGATTAAATAAATCTACAAATACCTTGTACCTGTCACTGGGGAAAAACACATACAGAAAGATGTTTTAGGCTTATTGACATGAAAGATTTTTAAATTTCTCAAATAATGATATTTTGCCATAGTCAGTATTCCATATGACATTATATTATACATTATATGTTACATGTTGTGTATATCAAATAGTATTAACATTAGGATTGTTTCATTTTTATTCCACATCCAAAGTCCATGCCCATAAAACATTATGTGTTTCAGTGATCCAGCCTAGGCTGGTCCAGATTAAAACCTAGAGTTTTATTATTGTCATGCTACCTTCATAAAGGTAAGGGTGTGTTTTTGTTTCTGACTTTTAAAGGACAGGATGCAAAATTATAAATTGAAAGCACTCAGAATTCCTAGTTGTTCATTGGAAAATATCCCCCCGCCATTAAGTTGCTGCCAAGTAAGTGACATGAATGCATTAATAAATTGAAACGCCATCTTAGATTTATAAGTGTCTTTCAGAGTGGTTTTCATATTTAAAAGTGCTTTTGTGTTTGTTAATCAACGATTTTAACTCACAGTTTTATAGCAGAAGGATATTTGTTGCCTTCGAAGTCAAATTTGGGTTCAAATTTTGCTCTTTCACTTGCATACAACTCATGTGACCTTGCACAAATTGTCTAAAGGTCAGTGTTTTGTTTTCTAACGCTGTAAAATAAAACTACAATACCTCCTTCTGACCAGGTCCTTGTGAAGATTTAAGGAGAAAGTGACATACATAATGACAATTCCCTGGTGGCAGAGAAGTTAAGAATCTTCCTGCCAATTCAGGGGAGACAGGCTTGATCCCTGGTCCGGGAAGATCTTACATGCTGGAGAGCAACTAAGCCTGTTCGCCACAACTACTGAGACTGCACGCCACAACTACTGAAGCCCGTACTTTTAGAGCCTGTGCTCTGTAACAAGAGAAGGTATCGCACTGAGAATCCCGCACACCCGCAATGAAGAGTAGCCCCCTCTCGCCACAACTAAAAGTCTGCTCGCAGCCACAAAGATCCAATACAGCCAAAAAATTAATTAATTAATTAATTAATTAATTTTTAAAAAAAGAAAATGACACACTTGACACACTAGAAATGGTATTCATGTTCACTATTCCCACCACTCCTGATGGATGTGCTCATTTTGTACAGGTGATCATTTACGGTTTCATGCTTACAGAATTTATTCCCAGGGAAAGAGGAAATATGTAATGATTGTGAAAATTCAAACTAATAAATTTTGTGAATCATTCAATCTAGTGTTTATCCCCAGGGAAAGTGAAAATGTATAAAAAGGATGAAAATTGAACCTGTGCGTTTTAAAACTTGGTCAATCAGGTAGTAAGGGTAGGGATGAAAACAGTGAATTATAAAGAATTTTGGAGTCACTTTGCTGTACAGCAGAAATTAACACAACACTGTAAATCAATTATACATCAATAAAATTTTTAAAAAGAATTTTGGACACTAAATGTGAACATCTAATTTATTCTTGATTCTCTTTTCCCAGGGGGCCTTGTAAGTTTCTCAGCTGTCGGATGTGTCTGCCTATCTCTATATCCATCTGTCTATAATACCGTGATTACTAAATAAAGTAAGAACACAAATGCCCTAGAAATCTCTCTAGCATGTTTTAAGTGCTCAGTAAATGTTTTCCTCCTTCCTTATAAACAATTTGAAAAGGGCACTCTCTGGAGTACATGGAAGCAGTTTTATAATATAAAGTCACCCCAGCAAACAAGAAACTAGTTTTAGCTGTGTCATTCATTTGGCCAAGAGGACTTTGGCAGAATCAATGATACCTGTTTTAGTCTAGCCCAGACCTGAGCCAGAATAAGTTGAAAACACTTCTCCTTGGTTACCTGGTTCCTGCCCTCACAGGTTATGCAGATGTTAGTAACCCTCTCATCCCAGGACACAAATGATGAACTTCCAGGACTAAGGATGTCTGCAATGACCTCTGAAGGCTCCCATAAGAATCCCTTATCTAAGAATAAACGTGTTGCCAGCAGGTGCTGGTGGTTCCTCAGAGATTGGGGTGGGGGGGCCGGCTTACCTCACTGTAGAGCGCAGGTACTGGTACCCCGAGGACCCGCCAGTGCCCGCCTTGCTGCCCAGCATCCTGTGCACCATGCACACGTGGTTGTCTAGGCGAACACACACATTAGTTGGTAATGATTATTGCCTCAGAGAAAAGGCAACAGGGGAGCTTCACATGTGAGCAAATGAGCGGGGAGGTTGCCCGGTGCCCGCCTGGTCCAGGCTGCACGGTGCATCCATCCATGCTTAAGGTAAGCCTTCGGATGCCACGTGGCGGGGGTAACACTGTGACTTTCATGAGCCCTCGTTACTAGAATTGCCTTCATTTGGCCCCTTCTCCTTTAAAACAAACTATTGAAATTATATTCTCAAGTTGCACTGACACAAAGATGAATATATGACTACTATATGTGAAAACATTTGCTTTGACCTAAAGTTTACCTTTTTTTTCTTCTGATTATCAAACATAGTGTTTTCCTGGGCCCCCAAAGGAACCGTGAGCCGGGGACACTGTGCCTACCCTGTGCACTGGATGGGTTGGCCCTGAGAGAAATTGCTGAGCAGGTTTTTTACAACCGTAGCCCACCCCCACACACACACAAAGGACTGGGGCGGGGGGGGCAGAGGGGAGCTGGGTTGTGGGGTCAGGTTGGGGGGTGCTTACATCTCCACTTGGTCATGAGTGAGTCTATGTCCATCAGGGAAGTCAACAGTTGGAAAGGGACCTGGAACCTGGGCTCTTCCCTGGGGAAGAAAATCATCATCACCATCACCACCATCATCATCACCTTCACCACCATCATCATCACCATCATCACCGTCATCATCACCATCATCACCATCATCACCACCATCATCACCACCGTCATCATCACCATCATCACCGTCATCATCACCATCATCATCACCATCGTGTTCAGGCAAGTCCAGTGTGTCTGGAAGAACACACATTGTACCATCTGTTGGGCCTGAAACGAATGTCCCCTTTGCCTCTTAGGAGCTGTGGAAGCTCTGATCACTCTCCCAGGCTTACTTTCCTCATCTCAAAAGAGGGGATAACACCACTCATGTTGCAGCGTGTATGTGTAAAGAGTCTAGAATATTCCTCAATGTACCTGAAGTAACCAGTCAGAGTCACACCTCACACCCACTCTCATAAAAGGCAGACACGGACACCATCTCAGATTTCCTAGCCAAGAACAGTTAGAAACTTCTTCCAGGCAAAGATATTAAAATGTGGAAACAAAGACTGCTTGTTAAAGTTCCCTGTAATATATTTGCTTCCCTTTTTCATCTAATCCTTCAAGTCTCTCAGTGCATTTTCTGCAGAGGATACGTAAGCCTGAATGCCATATAGTTACTAAGAGCAGAGGAAAAGAATCAAAAGGGTTTTTTTATGCTGCCATTCTGAAAAACTGGATGTGAGAGGATTAAAAAATAAATTCAAGTAAGTAAACATAGTTTGTTTTTTTAATTTTTACTACTGTGCTGTCTGTTGCTCTGACACATTTAATCTATGAAATGCAAAGATGGGCCATTCATCTGCGTGGCTAGGAGGACAGGACACAGATGAATGCCTCAGACACTGTGCATGGTGAAGAAGGCAGGACTTGAAATTGTGGAGCAAGCAGAAAAACAGTTTATAAGGTGCTTTTATTTCATTCTTTTTCATTTTATAAAACAGGAATAACAACATCATTAAATGACAGAACTCATTTCATGGCAGAGTTTTTGAGACAGATTAAACTTTGGCCCTTGAGGACGCTAATATCACATAACATCGTGCAGAATTTAATGAGAAGGATCCTTGATTAATGTATGCATTTTTTTTTCCCCCACTACAGGGATAAAATTGGACTTTTACTATTTAAAATAAAGAAAAACCTCACGAAACTGCATCATTATTTTCTAAGCTTCCCCCAAATCTAAATGATTTTTTAAAACTACGATTACAATGTATAAGGTTTATACTGAATATATTATCTATATCTACTCCTCAATTTTTACTTCTAATTCTCCTCTTTTGATTTGCTTTTACCTGTAAAAATATATCATCAAGGCTCCCTGAAGTGCTCTGTATGATAGCCGTCTTTCTCCTGCAAGACACGAAGCAAGTTTTAATTTAATAGGTAATTTAAGGCACTCATATTAACTTGGCATCATCACCTTAAATAATTGTTACTCGTTTTTAGAAAATAATGTGAATGTTAGTTTAAATATTTTATCCCTTAGCTTGAATTTGGAAAACTATCATTTAAAACATTATTTTAATCTTGGATTTTAAAAGACAAATTTAAATATACATATGTGTACCTTAAATTCTCGAAACCTTTAAATAGCAGGGTTAGAAATCATGCAATAAACAGCCACATACAAAAGGACTTGACCTTTTTTTCTCCTAAATACTCAGTTCCAATATCATTTATGAATATCTCATTGGAAATAATTTAAATAAATTATAGAATTATAAAATAAGGTTTATTAAATATATTTTAAGTCACTTACAAAAAAGAAAAGAAAAACCTGATACAGAAAATACTTAACTTCCATGGCAAATGAAAAATTCCTCGTTCTTATGAGTGGAAATATCAATAACCATTTCCCCCCCCAAGTAAGGTTTAGTGTTTTGATCTCACAGTCTTACATTCCAGGGAAAGGATCCTCAGGATAGAAATGCCTACCTTTACTAAGGAGATGCTCATGGCGTTTTTCATCAAACAAGGACAGTAACACCTCTTTCTGTTTCTGAAATTCAGCCACTTGTTCCTCTTTTTCCTCTGACTCTTCCTTAGCCTGTGGGGGAAACACTGCATTAATATTCCCAAGAGAGAAGAGATTCTCATGTTAGAAAACATTGCTTGTGAGAAACAGGCTAGGCAGGTGCAGAAAGGATATGCTTACGGTATGTATTGCATCACCTAGTACTGCAGCTTGGAAATTATGGCTTATGAGACAGGACCTTCCTCATACCCACTGGTTCTATCCTTTTGTTTAAGTTTAAATGATTTGTTAAACTCAAATATTCTCTCCATAAATATGAGAAATGGACTCAGACGGGCAAACCGTAGGTAACTACGAGCAGTCAATAATGGTCTAATTTTAGACAGCAATTATGTAATACAGGCAGTGAAGTAATTGCACTTAGGAAAAGTTAAGAATTCCTAGTCAGAGAAACTACTAATTCTACTGAACTTCTATCTTCAGTGCAGTATTCTGTAAATACAATTCCTTAGATATTTTCCATTGTTACATTTTTACACATTTGATATCTATTGATTCATTTAAGGAAATTCTTATTTTCCTGCTTACAACACACAACAACTCAGTTACTTGGGCTGGAGCAAAAATCAGTTTCCCCAATTGTCATTGATTTACCAGAACAAGCACACCATGTGGTAAGAATGTGTGTGTGTACTATGGCCAATTGATTATTGATTTATTCAGTAAATGGCAGTCTAGTGATAGAGAAAAAACTGTGAGCAAAAACTGAGTGCCCTGTCTCTATCTGGCGGGACTGAAACACTGAAAAACTTTAAGTTATATTGCAACCATGGGGGCACTTCCTAGGTGGCGCAGTGGTTAAGAATCTGCCTGCCAATGCAGGGGACACGGGTTCGATCCCTGCTCCAGGAAGATCCCACATGCCATGGAGACACTGAGCCCGTGTGCCACAACTATTGAGCCCGTGTGCCCCAACTACTGAAGCCCACGTGCCTAGAGCTGGTGCTCCGCAACAGAAGCCACCAAAATAAGGAGCCCGCACACTGCAATGAAGAGTAGCCCCTGCTCACCGCAACTAGAGAAAACTCATGTGCAGCAACAAAGACCCAACACAGCCAATAAATAAATTAATTAATTAAAAAAATTGTAGCCATGGGCAGTAGGATAAAGGAGCAGTGTTATGCTGTAACAAGTTACAGTAGGAGAGAGTTCGGGAAAGACCGTCCTGCAGAAGTTTTCATTGAACCAGGACCTGAAGACAGGGAAAGAGTTATCTGGGGAA
This sequence comes from Hippopotamus amphibius kiboko, assembly GCF_030028045.1. Classification (NCBI taxonomy): domain Eukaryota; kingdom Metazoa; phylum Chordata; class Mammalia; order Artiodactyla; family Hippopotamidae; genus Hippopotamus; species Hippopotamus amphibius. Next base: position 86,217,304 of record NC_080188.1, on the reverse strand, counting down.
GAAAGATGGGATCTGAAATCTAAGGAGCAGGACTTCCCTGGTGGTCCAGTGGTTAAGAATCTGCCTTCCAATGCAGGGAACTCGAGTTCAATCCCTAGTCGGCCCGTGAGCTCTCGAGCCTGAGAGCCACAATTAGAGAGAAACCCGTGCCGCTGCTAAGACTGGACGCAGCTAAATAAATAAATAAATATTTATGAAGGAAAGAAATTCAAGGAGCGAATTACTGGTGCCTAAGCAGATGCTGAAGCAGTGCATATAAACAAGTCCACTGGTGGAAGAGGACAGAAAGCGAGTATGAGGGATCTGAGCCCATGTGTTGTAAAGCCCATCATTTACTGGTTTGCGAGAGAAACGTGAGCCCACAAAGGAGACAGACAAGTAAGGGTCAGAAAACCAGCTGAAGACAGAAGGTTGATACCAAAACCATGGGGGGAAATGTACAAGAAAATATAAGTAGTCATTAGTATTAAAGCCGTTAGGAAGTGAAGTAAAATGGAGATGAAAATTGGCCATTGGATTTAGGTACCGGAAGCCACTTGTGAATGACGGACAGGAAGGCAGACTGAACCAGGGTGAGAATTAGATGGAGAAAAAGAAATAGTCATGCTGACTGCTGTTCTAAATACCTTGCAAATATGAATCTAATGTAATACAATAATCCTATGAGGTACATAAACTCATATTTTCTATTTTGCCAACAAAAAAATGGGAGTGAAGCAAAAAAAGGTAGCAGGAGGGGTTCAGTGTCACAGGTCACCAGGAAGGGATGGGCGACTTGACCCCTAACTGTGACATCAAAGTCCCCACTTTAAACACTGCATGGCACAGTATCTCAAGATGTGTAACTGAAACAATTCTTTGAAGAAATTTGGTCCTGAAGAAAAGATGAAGCCCCATAACGTGAGGTAAATTGAGGGATCTACGGTATTTTTTTAACTGGGAGAAACTTGACACTGTCTGAGAGCCAATAGGAAGAACTCAGCAGACACATAAGAGTGAAGGAAAGTTATATGACTTAATGTATTTGTTGACTGGTCCTTGGTAAGCCCACTTCAGTCTAGAACTGCTCATAACATGAAATTTTCAATACAAATGAGAAAGATCTGTGAGTCTCATCTCTTCAAAATCTTGCCTACAATAAACCCCTTCATTTAATTTTTTTGCACATCAATAAAATTAAATCACTCATGTAATATATTCCAAGCAGATGCATTAGTAGAAGAAAAAGAATATAAGGAAAATGAAAGATTAAGAGAAAATTACTAAAATAAAATTCAATACTTCTCCTGCAGTAAATTTATGTTTACTTATGGCCTCACAAATACCTGAATCCTTGAGAATTCTTCCTCCAGGCCCTTGGCAATGTTGTTTTCAAGCTTTCCCCAGAAGTTAAATCCATGAGTCTCTAGGCCTGGGGTTCTTTCCAGCCATGCCTGAAGGAAATATTTCTTAAGTGAATGCACTGTAAAATTTAAAGTATGTAAAATGCTTTGTAACAAACATTTATGAACTCAAAACAGAAATTTTTCATGGTTTTGAGAAACAAACGTCATAAGTTTTTTGTGTGTAAATATTTCTCTTTCCCTTCAATTTCTTCAGTTATAAAATAACAGTATTTTATTCTCCTAATCTTGAAGGTAATCATATTAATAATATTTACTCTTTATTAAGAAATATATTATTACAGAAATCCCAATTTTGTTCCATAAATCTATGAACATATCTATATGTTTTTTTAATGAAGTCTTCTGGTTTATTCTCAAAATAGTTTGTCTTAGGAGCTGAAGGAATCATAACATGTGTAGGATATGATTTCTTCTAAGTGCTGAGACGCTGTATCCTTAGCAACTCTGAAATCAACTAACTGCTCAATTATTTTGTTTCCACAGGATTTTAATCTAGAAATAAAACCAAATCCATGCATCTATGTGGGTTCTTGCCTATTTATGGTTTTAAAATTAGTTTTGTGATTCTTTTTATCTCTATAAGCTATTAAATAGCATTATCTACAACATATTAATGGAAATCTATATTTATAATGCCCAGGGGATTAGTGAGCAGAGTATAATTCACTAAAATAAAAATATAATTTGCAAAGGAAGAGTTTTTGTCAAGGAAATCAAAACTATACAACCCTTGTTTAATAATTTACTTATGCAGAAACAAATTAATAATTTCTCAAGACCATTTACAGACCCACAGAGAATTAACATATGAAGGCAAAAAGTCCAAAGGATAGAATCTTGGTGATTTAGTTTCATTGAGAAACATAAAAAACTTGTGGAACTTTTCAATTATGGAATATTTTAAAGAAATAAAGCTCATTAAATAACTATACCCAAGTTAAAAATCAGCTAATCAAATATTGCTTAGCAGGAATATTTAAAAAGATTTTTTAAAATAAGATAAGGAGGTTATTAAATATTAACATATCATTGATTATATAAATATCTCTGAAGTTCTCAAGAGAGCTTTTAATATTTTATTCAGTGGAATTTACCAGTTGAAGTATTTTTATAAATTCATTTTTCTCTTATTTACAATGAATGCAACCCAATTTTGATATGAGTTTCAAAATCCTGATTTCACAGAAGCTCAAGTAACAAGATGTGCCGAGTTAGACGTTGGCAATGGCCTTTGCACACGTACCTCCACCAGCTGTAGGAGTGTCCTTTCCTGCTCGGACTTCAGCAGAAGTTCATTGTCTTTTTCCCTGAAGTTATCACGGTAGTGTCTTCTGTTGTAAGGGACCCTCAAGCTCTGAAGAACCCCTATCTTGTTTTCTAACAGTCGGAACTGCAGACTCTGGAAGCCTGATGCTGGGGATAAGTACTCCCTTTGAGAACAGAACAGGGACGCAGAAGAGGAGGGAGGAGAAGCTTGTCATTATCAGTCCCTGTAAGGGTCTCGTCTACGGGGACAGGTGGTCAGTGTGACTCACCCAGGTGTCACCAAGCACAGACAAACAGCCTCCTGGGATTGGACTTCACCAAAATCAGGACAATGAGTTCCTAGCCATCATGGTCGATGCTGGTTGATGTTTGTATAGTTTGTAACAGGTCATGTGTGTATGTAGGTGTGTGTATGTCTATGTGTGTGTGTTTACATGTATACTTATATACACATACACATATATGCATGCCTGCATACTAAACTTTTCCTAAGATAAAAACAGGTGAACATTGAGCAACATTTTTTATTCAATAGTGCTAAAAGTTTCTTTATAAGTATTATTCAAGGCAATTCCCTGGTGGTCCAGTGGTTAGGACTTGGCACTTTCACTGCCGTGGCCCAGGTTCAATCCTTGGTGCGGGAGATCCCACAAGCCACGAGGCCAAAAAATATATATTATTCAATTTCTCCTTAAAGTTCAATTTATTAATCTCACTACCTAGTATCATATGAGACTGGTGAGACACCACAAGTAAAATGAATGGGGTGTTGCCCAACACAAAATAGGGCGTCACAAAGTATGATTACTCCCACCCCACACAACTCTCACCTCCTTACGCATTTCCTTCGGCTAACTGGTACTAAGACTTCAATTTACTAAATATACGACAAAGGAATTCTACTACTTTTCATCTGACTGTCAAACATGTAGGAGACACTGTCTGTTCCATCATTAAATGCACCTGATGCTCTTAGGAAAATTTCTTCTCAATGTGGGTTATGAAAAGAGTTTTCATAGACAGATCGAGCAGTAAATGGATACGGAGATAGTGTCTGCCTGGAAATGTACCACTAAAATGTACAGTTCAGCTGCTCAATATTCTGTGATAGCCTAAATGGGAAAAAATAATAGATACATGTGTATGTATAACTGAATCACCTTGCTGTACACCTGAAACTAATACAACATTGGTAATCAACTATAGTCCAATATAAAATAAAAATTTTTGAAAATTAAACTAAATTTATAGTTCAATCCATAACTTATATTGACACTTCTGCTGATATGCTTCTTTCTATATCACTCCTATTTCTCTTTTATGTTTAGTTTTTAATCATTTAAATTTAGTTCTGTGTATTATATCAGCCTTTTCGGCCGTTTTGGTAAGTTGTCTGAAATCCTTTGGGGATAAAAACAGGGTGCACAGGATGAGCTGAAATTAATGGATGTCATGTTCGTATGTAAAAGGAAGGGATGAAATATTTTCAATAGCTGTTTAATGCTTGTGGTGATGATTCCCAAGTGCTCCCAGTGACAAAGGGTCAGCAGGAGAGGCTCCTCATGTCACACAACACAACATGCAGCCCATCGGAATGGGAGGGTAGCCCCTGCGTGTTGACAAAGCCACGTGCATACCTGAAGTCGTTGAAGTCCAAGGCTGTCATGGTCTCCAAGACAGAAAACTGCTGGACCAAGAGTTTGAGGATCACCACCACCCGGCTCATTCGGGTTACAACCTTCAGCATGTTCCTTTCATCCCTGACCTGGGGGTTAGGACATGAAACAGACTTATCACTCCTCAATTCTGGAAGACACAAGGTAGGGTATAAATAACAACACGTTCCTGTTGATATCTCGACTTTAAAGAGGAATCAGCACTAAAATGTGCCTTAGGGAGATGTTGAGCTAAGAGCAGCTCTGAATTGTGTGCAAGGAATGTCTGCAACATCACAATCATTAGTTTCTTTAAAAATAGAAAACTCTGTAGAAGAACAATTTAAGTAAATTCTGGAACACAACTGCCACTGATTTCAAAGCAAATGTCTCTCTTAGTTTTGCTTTAAGGAATAAAGGTCAAGGGAACATGGGGACTTGTGAGTCAGGCTTAAGCAGACACCTGAGTCCCGCTGCTCTGTCCTGAGGGGCAGGAGTAGCCACAGAGATCGATGGGGATTGTGTTCACAGATACTAGAAGGGCACTGTCTGTGGACTGATATTCTCTCCTCTCCAGCCCCCTTGGCGCAGGGGCTCCAAGCTGGGGGACCCAAGGCTGTGTCCTGTGTCCTCCAAGGATGAAGAAAGGTGTGTGGGCAGGATGCAGGCTAGGAGGGAGCCTGAGGGAGCATCACTCAATGCTCTGCTCTGCCCTCCTCCCACCCCAGATCCTCCTCATCCTCTTCTGGCTCCTCCTCCTCCTCATCTCTTTTATCTTTCCCTACCTCCTCCTCTTCCTCCTGTCTCACTTTCCTCAGCATTGTTCCTGTCTTCCCATACAAAAGTTCATTAGAAATACAATTCTGGCACCTACTTATGAACGAATCTACATTAGCTGTCCGACTGGCAATCCACCATCATTCATAACAACTTTTTTTAAGGGGAAAATATTGAGTTCTAAATAAGGGGCTTAAAACTAAAGTTCGAAAGGAATCTTAAAGCGAGGGTACGGTGATAATAACACTGGGAAAATGTGACTAAACTCTTCTCCACTAGAAACTCTTTTTGCCCCCATTAAGTAATAATTCCACCATTTGGTGTTAAACTTTTCCAATTAATAGTATGTTCTACATTCTCCAAGAAAAGTATGAAAACAATATTGTGACATAGCAACTCACATGGCCATTCTGAAAGATCTCACGAACGGAATCTAATTCCCAGAGGATTTGCTTAAACCAGAGTTCATAAGCTGCAAGGAGAAGATCATCGTCAGTTGGAAAGTTATGGGAGCCTTTTGACTATAATTATATGAAAGAGACAGTTAACACATTGAAAGAGAAATAAAAGTTTAATTTAAAAATCAATGAAGGCCAATATAGCCCTATTTTATGCTACAAAAAAATATTGGTGATAAAAGTTATAATAGCCTCCTTTTACTGAGTGTTTGACTATGCCAGGCATGTTATTTATATGCTGTACAATATTTTCAAGTTGATTTCTCTCAACAAAATATTGTTAATGCCTTTTAGGATAAAGCACATAATCATATGACAATGTTTTTGTTTCTAGGGACTTAGACTGAACGTGGAGGACAAGCTATGAACAGGCTGAAACTCTATCATATTCATCTATTTCCCTCAGTTCCTAGCACAGTGTGGGCATAAGATAAACACTGGGTGATTATTTTATAAACAGATAAATTAAATAGCCAATGTAGTCATTAGAGGAGGATGGAAATCAATTATCTTAGGGATAGAGAGTGCATTCTGTTTGAGCAAAGGCTGTCCCTCTGTCCTAATTAAGCGAATCAAATTATACCTTTAAATTACATTTAAGGAGACTTTCAGAAATCTAATTTCCATATTTGGATAAAAAAAGCATCCCAATTATTTTCTGATCAGCTTATGTATCAGTTTTTCAGGTTTAACTTTGGGTAACTGGTCCCATGACCCACTGACTACATGTTCTGATGTAAGGAAAATCTCCCCATAAGATGCTGAGAGCTACCATTTATTGTGTGTTTATTACGTGCTATGCTAATGCATGGTATCTCAGGTCACCCTCACAAGAACTCTGTGAATGAGGAGAGACAATCATTCTTCCCATTGTATAGATGGGGAAATGGAGAGAGTTACTGGTCAAGAAGCCTGACCAAGGTTACACTATCTTTAATGGTAGAGGTGGGATTCTAACAAATCTGATTCCAAATGTGTGCTGCCCTGCTGTGACCCCTCCTCTACTGATTTTGTCTTGGTACGAGCCACCAAGAAAAATGTCAACAAACAAAAGAGGAGACGTAACACATTAAACCAATTATTTTCCATTTTTAACTTTTTTTTTTTTTTGGCCTCAAAGAAGTTGTTCATATCAGCCAGTCATTGAAGAAAACAACCATTTGAGGAAAAGATGCAAAGAACTGGCAAGATAAGGAAACATCTAGAAATGCAGCACCGACCAGCGTGAGTCACTGGCCCTGGTGAGCCAGAGGGCAGTGTTATGACAACAATCTTAGAGGAATCTTAATGTTTTCGGGTCACAGACCTCTGTAAGACACGTATTTGTGAAATTTTGCACAAAATTTCACAGAGTTCAGGGACTTCCAAAAGTCATGGAGTCCTACTTTGAAAACCACTACCCAGAGGTTAAAAGTCTGGAGAGGATGAACGCATATTTTAGACAAAATGTACATTCCTGTTTAGCACCAGCTTTCTATAGGATATGTAAAGTTACAGTCAATGGGAGCGAGCTATTTCTTCAAAATGGTTTTTTAAAGTTCCGAGTTGAAAATACCATATGCTAACGCATATATATGGAATCTAAAAAAATGGTACTGATGAACCTATTGCCAGGGCAAGAATAAATATTCAGACATAGAAAACGGACTTGAGGACACGGTGGGGGGTGGGGTGGGAGAGAAGCTGGGACGACGTGATAGAGTAGCATTTATATACACTACCAAATGTAAAATAGATAGCTAGTGGGAAGCTGCTGCATAGTACAGGTAGATCAACTTGATGCTTGGTGATGACCTAGAGAGGTGGGATAGGGAAGGTGGGAGAGAAGCTCAAGATGGAGGGGATATATGTATAAATACAGCTGATTTACTTTGTTGTATAGCAGAAGCTGGCACTACAGTGTAAAGCCACTGTATCCTTAGTTATACTCCAGTAAAGATCTGAAGAAAAAATAAAGTTCTGAGTTGAAAAATAGTGACATCTTAGCTTGCAAATTCTTTGTGAATTTCAAGAGATAGAAAGTCCCCTTGGATTTTGGACAAAGTCCTACCTGATCCGACAAGCAGTGAAGTAACAGAAAGAAGACTGTTATAATTTGTGGAAGAGGGTCCTATGAGAATTTATGTGACAGCAAAGTATTCACAAACATCCTAACAAAGGTGATTCTTTACTCTTCTGCCACCTTACAGTTAAAAGCCTTGTAATGTTTCTCATTACAGATGGGAAATTCCTATGAATAGTTATTGTCCAACCGTGTGTGCAACTTACCTTGATGAGTTATGATAAAAAGATGCTCATCGTGGATTTTATTTCCTTTTATTTCACTTTGAAGTTCCTGTGCATTCAAAACTTTTTCCAACTTTAAACAAATAAACAACAACAAAAAAAAAGAAAAACTGATTTTGTAGAAACTTCCAGTTACAAGATGAATAAGTTATGAGGATCTAAGTTACAGCATCATGATTATAGTTAATGACAATGCAATATATAGTAGTTCTCACCACAAAAAAAAGAAATGGCTATTATGTGACATGATGCAGGTGTTAGTTAATGCTCTGGTGCTAATCACTTTGCCGTATGTAACTGTGTCAAATCAACATGTATATACCTTAAATTTATGCAATGTTATATGTCAATTATATCTTGATAAAACTGGAAAAAAAAGGTTACAAGAAAACTGATTTTGAAATGGCAAAACTTAATTTTTACCAACTTTAATAAATAAAATGGAATACTGAAAAAAGTCCCCCAAATCCCAAATGCTAAGGAACCAATCTACTTTCTTTTAAACAGTTAACGTTTCTTCATAAAGAGTGAGTTGAATTTATGAGTTTTATTCTTTTCAGAAGAAAGTATATTTGGTAGAAATCTATCATAACAAATGCTGTTACCCTCTTTGAGAAATCTTGTTCCTTCCATCTCCTGAAGTGAGTGTAATAAAAGCTTCATAGCTCGCTTAGCCTACTGTGTGTCTGCTGCTCTTTTATTCTCCTAGAGAGTCAATTCTAAGATCTTAACATTGGCCTATCAGCTCATCCTTAGAAACCCACCAACAAGGGCATCGAGGGCTCTAATCATTTCATATCTTAAATATAATCTCCAGGGACTTCCCTGGCGATCCAGTGGTTAAGACTCTGTGCTTCCACTTCAGGGGGCATGGGTTCTTTCCCTGGTTAGGGAACTAAGATTCCGCATGCTGCCCTGCATGGCCAAAAAAAGAGACAGAGAGAGAGAGATAAAAACAGTCTCCAAATACTTCTTTATAACATCCTTCTTTCATCTAAACGTATGCCCTCAACATTTCCACTCTGCAATAAAGAATTTAAGAGAGAAAATTTTCTGGCTGTATTTGCAAGTATCTAGGCTGGGATTTAGTAACCAGGTCTCACTTATATGAGTTGTGCAACGCTTGTCAATTATCTACACCTTATCTTATCCAGCATGCTTCTCGGCCTGGATTCTGCATTCTCTGCTTTTATTGTACTTCTGTCAGGTAGGTGAATCTTCACCTGCAAGTCTCTTGAATTGTTCTAACAAAATGTGATAAAGCGTACATTTGTATGAAAAGAGATATCTTTAGGTCCAGAAAACCACTTGGTGACTGAGAAAACAAACAAACAAACAAAAAAAAACACCAAATGTGAAAATGTCACTTAGCTGAATTTAACTCCTAAGAATGAAAGCTAATCCTTGTAAGGACTCTTGCCACTTACTTGCAGGTAGTTCCCATAGATAAGGCCTCCTTTACTGGCTCTATTCACACCCGTTTGTGATTGGTCTTCTTCCCCGCCTTGTACAGTGAGATTTTTAAAAGCATATCTGCAGATGAGAGAAATAAGAAGGAAAAAAATAGAGCTTGAGAAAGTACAGTAACTACCTTTTGAAAGTAGATTATTAAATAAGGAAGAAGGGTGACAGTTTTCACCCTTGCTTTTGAAATTCCAAAATTTGTGTTCATAGTGGACACTCCTAAGCACTTAACCATACTTAGCAAAGAGGTAAATACTCACCCAAAGTTGTTTCCCAAAAACGGGCACCCACTCATGGTGAAGACGCACAGTCAGGGGAGCCCTGAGCTTTGGCTCTCGCCGGGTGATGTCTCTGACCCCCCAGATGTTCCGCAGCTGCCTTTATGGACCCTGCCCACCCTGCCCAGCCAATCAGCCCCTCTGTAGCTCTCAGCAAGGCTCCTGTTTCAGTTGGTACAGAAGCTGAACTTCGGTAAACTTTAGAGTGGACTTGTGTTTGGGACAATCTGTTTGCTAGAAATGTGAGCATTTTGCCAAACAACATTTGACTTGTCAAGTTCTGCTTTCACAGCCAAAGTGGCAAGCAGTAAATAAATTGATAAGAGAAAAAGTTAAAAAGTCCAAAGATTTAACTATTCTATTCCAAGAACACATCTGCATAGTGTTAATGTGTATAAGAGGATGAACTTGTAAAGAACAAATATTTATTCTCTCAGTCTCAGATTTGCATATTCTTACAACTCCTAAACCAAAAACGGACCTGAATGTCTCTGGGGAAAGAAATTCACTATGCAACAGAAGCAGGATTCATGCTTAAACCCCATTTCCATCCCCTCTGCAGAGTTCTTCAGGCCTGAATTTCATCTAATGATTAGCAGCAGTTAGGCTGCTGAACTGAATTGGAATTTAAATGCACATTATTAAATTACTGGTCACGTGGGCACCCTGACTACAGGGCAGTGGGAGTCATTCCACTTTGTCTGCAGATAATTTTTAAACAATACTAATGTGCCCAGAGTTCCAAGCACTGTCCGTGAGAAAGTATTCTTTCTAGAAAACATTATTTATTGGTCTAAGTTCTAACTGTTGCTTTGAGGCCCCTGGAGCCAGGAAAGAAACTCCATCCCTTGTCTCTACCCACCGCTGCAATGCACAAAGAACCGCACAAAGAGCCACACAAAGAGACGGGTCTTCCTATTTACCTCACCCTCCAAAATGGTCAATTTATGTCATCAGAAGTCAAAAGCTTCATTTCCAGTCTTGGCTGATTAATTTGTGATATGGGAAAAGTAATTTAACATCTATAAACATAGACTTCTTCAGCAAAAAAAATGAAGATGTTTAAAATTGTAATTTTGAAGATCTTGATCCACCCTAAAATTCTGATTTTATGCCTATAATAAATTGTAACATTCATTTTTACAGGAGGAAAAATAACATGAAAATGTTATAAGAACTGGGAAATCATCTAAACCACATCCCTGATCCCCCGTATTCCCTTGGGGTTTTTACAGATACCTCTGGCAATTGCTTCTTCCTGGGACAGATGTTTGTCAGCAAGAGAGACAGAAATAGTTCCTGATGCTCCGGCTCAGACTGCCTGGAAGCAGAAAACGTTTAATAGCTCCTATTTCTCCACATGGTTGTTCAACTAGGTACATATTTATGAAGAATACAACTATGTAATTGATTCTATTCTCTTTAAGCCTTTCAGCTGAGAAGTGTTCTTCACTTACTGGTCCCCAGACTAGTGAAAGAAATAAAGAAATGTTTTTTTCACTATAATTAGAAAAATTAGATATTTTAGAAGCAAAAAAAAATGTTCTTTCTTATTTTAAAATAATATTCAACTTGGATGTTCTAAGTAATGTCAATTCAGTGGCTCATCTGAGCAACTCGAGAATTAATTATTCATAGATTTGAATTCAGGGCATCAGAGAAATCCTAAGTTAACCTAAAGTAACTACAATAGCAACCCCTCAAACATATATATTCCCATTCATTTTTGCAATAGAAAGTATTATGAAATCTATGACTGGTTATATTCTGATCAGCACCTTGCCAATGCTTCAGTGTTGCCAGTTGGAAGCCAATTTGTCAATCTGATGCTTACCTCCTATTGAAAATTTTTTCTTGATGATCAGATTTAACACTTCTATAACCAATATAGTATTTACTGTTCCCAATACATTTTATGTACTGGATATTTTACCCAGACCTTCTTGAAACATACCTTAACTCAAAGAAATCTCATGGTGAGAACCTCAAGGCATTAGAACAGGCGAAAAGAAGAGACTATCTGGGTACAGGCAGTGCTTTGCGGTAATCTTCTAAAGTCATCGCATGTCCTCATGCACATAACTCTGTGTACCCATGAATAGCAGAGGGAAAGCACTGGAGGAAACCTGGCTGATGACCGTCCTGGGAAGACATGAATCGTGTCCAATTCTGGGCCTGAAGGAAACCCTACAAACCATCCAGTCTGTAGAAGTAAAAATACTGAAAACCCGGGGGACAAAATACCTTTTCTTCTCAGGTATATCCTAAAAGAATATTAAAGGAATATCAAAAATAAATTGACTGTGAAAATAAAAATCCATGTCTCTAGCTCTTTCCTTGTGATGCCTAAGATTAGAGAGCAAGCCTGTGAGATGGAGCAAAGAAGAATTATCAAGAAGTGATGTCGGACTCAATTTAGAAAGTAAGGGGAATTTATTTCATTCCTTCAGCGGTCGAAGTACTGGTTTAGAACCATCTGTTGTGGAATATTCCATTTTATTCTTTCACATAACCCTCAAATCTTAGAACTGCCGCAATTCCCAACCTACTCCCCAAGCCAGCTGTTCCCATTTTTCTTACTCAACAGTTAACATGGTGGCAGACACGGACACATGAAGCCAAGAGGGAGTTCTCATGGTTAACTGCCCCACCATCCTATTTTTCAGAAGATAATTCTGAAGACACCCTGCATCCTTCTGAAACATCCGAGGGGAATCCCCACTTGTCTACAGCACTGACCTCCATAAGGAATCCTGATTTTGGCTTTTCCTCCTTCCCTGCTGGTCTCATCCTCCCCACCCCTCACTACCTCCTCCTGGGACCAGTTCCCAAATCAAGCCCTTGCCTCAGGCTATGTTTTGGAGAAAACCAAAGCAATAGGCAGATCTCCTATTCATCATTTGATGTAAAACATTTAGGAACCAAATATTTACCTTTTGGTTTTCAAAGTCTTTTTCTTTTCTAAGCAAAGAGAGTTCTGTAAACATAATGGCCACTCAACAATCCATTTTCATTCATTTATTTGGTAAGGTGGGCTGCCATTTATTGTAATGAACTAGCCTTTCCTCGTTGTTTTGTTATTGTTGATGTTTTGTTTTTGTCCCATAGATGGGAGCCTCAGGAGAGTTAAACCCATTAGCCAGAATTTAAATTAAGTCACACAAGTAGGAGCTTTGCAGAGTCTATTTGATAAAATTTGGAATGGCCATCAACAAGTAATGTTTGCTCAGTTATAATTATTATGGCAGACAAGAAAAAACAGAAAAGAAACTATTAGGACACCAATTTAAAGAGAAGGGGTGCTCATGTTGTTAATTATGTATCAGTTAAGGAAATGTTTCTTTCCTCTCTGTGGATTTAGGATGACAAGCATCATCCAAAAAACAATGCAGACAGCTGTAATTAAAGAAAAGAGTTTCGGGGGGTCTTAAGAATTGCAATTTGGGAGACATAGATCCGGCTAACAGTGTTCTGGGAAAGAGAAAGAGTCATGAGCTTATAAAGACAAAAAGCCACAAGGTTGTTAGAGTTGTCTGGCAAGAACTGTGATTGACTCTGGCTTGAGCCAGGAAATATTTGTCTTTAAGGATCATGAGTTGTTTTAGGGTAGGGATCTGATAAGAAGACAGACTGTCATGAGTTGTTTTAGAATAACAGTCTGATAAGTATCTTGAGAATCTGGCAGATGTTCCAGATGCCTTTCTCAAAACTGTAAGTGGTCAAAAGATCAGATTCCATCCAGGCCAATATGCATAGGTCATACTTCCTTACTGGCCACCTGGCTCCATTTTGGAGAGCTCTCTTAACTATATCAACTCCATTTTTATTTTCCTTCTCTATTTCCTTTTCTGACCAAGATCTTTCATTAGAAAGCATTGATGATCAACCATTTGGTTATCTGGCATTGGTATCAACTCCCTTGCTGTCCGGAAGGCTCGTTCCCAGAAATCATGTTCCACTAAGGGGTGAAGAGGTGGCTGTGTGAGAGGTATGCCCTTCGAGAGTTCACAGCCACATTTGAGCAATTCAAAGCCATCCAGGAGGTGAGACTTAGGAAGTCTTCAAAATAGGTATGGATCTTCATCAGGAGGAAACTTTTTTTTTTTAATATTTATTTATTTGGTTGTGCCAGGTCTTATTTTTGGCAGGCAGGGTCCTTAGTTGTGACTCGAGGGCTCCTTTGTTACAGCATGTGAACTCTTAGTTGCAGCATGCATGTGGGATCTAGTTCCCTCACCAGGGATCAAACCCAGGCCTCCTGCATTGGAAGCATGGAATCTTAACCACTGCACCACCAGGGAATTCCCAGGAGGAATCTTATAGGACTGGTTCATCATCTCAAGACCTCAAGCTACCATTATTCCTGTGGAAGTTATTATAGTACAACAGCAAAAGATACAAAGCATAAACACTTTTAAAACAACAAAGAGAGAACAAATTAGAACAATGATTAGTATTGCTAGTTGTAATCTGGATTGCAATAAGGCACTGAGTCCAGGCAGGGAGCTAGCTGATTTCTAGACTTCAGGGTTAAAACATCTTTTGTGATGTCTCCAATTATGTCATCGGGTATTTTGGTAAACTTTCTGAGTGGCTCAGATACAAAAGGCACAAAGATTATCTATACGGACATGTTATTGTGATTTCATGTTTATACCAAGTTGTCCAATTTTAGTTTGCATGGCTTTGGAAAAAGGATAGTTTTAGTTCTCAATGCTTCCAAGTTTTTAATAAATGGGAGAAGAACTGAAAATTTTAGTTTGGAGAATTATAGCCAGATATTGGAGGAAACCAGAATTCAGGATCTAGTCCAGTTTACAGATAAATAACAAAACCTCAGAGACAATTGAGTACTAAAATCTAATATCCAAAAAGGTATATTACTGAAACATATTTTTCCTCTCTCAAAACACCCTCCTTTCTACCAAAGACAGTCAAATTAAGATGCACTTGTTTGCAAAATGTCTGGTTTCTAAAAACTGGACCCGATTATTTATATACATGTCACAACAATAGCAATTGACCATACAGGCTTTTTTTTTTTTTTTTTAAAGAACTTTTATTGAGATACAGGTAACATACAATAAACTGCATATATTTAGAGTGTACAATTTGGCATCCCAATCTCTTAATTCATCCCCCCCACCCTCCCCGTGTTCCCCCACTTGGTGTCCATGTGTTTGTTCTCTACGTCTGTGGAGGCAGGTCGTCTTAATTGAGATGAAGGAGAGTATCAGGCCATCCTAGGCTAATATTATTAAAACTCCTTTGCTTCATGTTTCTTTTCACCCTGTAAGTTATCTTCTGGAAATGGAATAGCCAAGAAAAACTCGAGTTCTCCAGTCCATTCTCTGTGTCTGCTTCCTTGTTCTTGTCACTGAGTTCATCAGTACCATTTTTAGATTCCGTATATGTGAGTTAGCATACAATATTTGTCCTTCTCTTTCTGACTTACTTCACTATGTATGACAGATTGTAGTTCTCTCCACCTCATTACATATAGCTCCATCTCATCCCTTTTTATAGCTGAGTAATATTCCATTGTATATATATGCCACATCTTCTGTATCCATTCATTTGTTGATGGGCATTTAGGTTGCTTCCATGTCCTGGCTATTGTAAAGAGTGCTGAAATAAACATTATGGTACACGTTTCTTTTGGGATTATGGTTTTCTTTGGGTATATGCCCAGGAGTGGGATTACTGGATCATATGGTAGTTCTATTTGTAGTTTTTTAAGGAACCTCCAACTTGTTTTCCATAGTGGCTGTACCAACTTACAGTCCCACCAACAGTGCAGGAGAGTTCCCTTTTCTCCACACCCTCTCCAACATTTGTGGTTTCCAGACTTTGTGATGATGGCCATTCTGATTGGTGTGAGGTGATACCTCATTGTGGCTTTGACTTGCATTTCTCTGATGATGAGTGATGTTGAGCATCTTTTCATGTGTTTGTTGGCCATCTGTATGTCTTCTTTGGAGAAATGTCTATTTAGGTCTTCTGCCCATTTGTGGATTGGGTTATTTGCTTTTTTGGTATGAAGCTGCATGAGCTGCTTGTATATTTTGGAGGTTAATCCTTTGTCCGTTGTTTCATAGGCAATTATTTTTTCCCATTCTGAGGGTTGCCTTTGAGTCTTGTTTATGGTTTCTTTCACTGTGCAAAAGCTTTTAAGTTTCATGAGGTCCCATTTGTTTATTCTTGATTTTATTTCCATGATTCTAGGAGGTGGGTCAAAAAGGATGTTGCTTTGATGTATGTCAAAGAGTGTTCTGCCTATGTTTTCCTCTAGGAGTTTGATAGTGTCTGGCCTTACATGTAGGTCTTTAATCCATTTGGAGTTTATTTTTGTGTATGGTGTTAGGAAGTGTTCTAATTTCATTCTTTTACATGTAGCCGTCCAATTTTCCCAGCACCACTTATTGAAGAGGCTGTTTTCCATTGTATACTCGTGCCTCCTTTGTCAAAGATAAGGTGCCCATATGTGTTTGGGCTTACTTCTGAGTTCTCTATTCTATTCCATTGATCTTCCTTTCTATTTTTGTGCCAGTACCATACTGTCTTGATCACTATGGCCTTGTAGTATAGTTTGAAGTCAGGAAGCCTGATTCCACCAACTCCATTTTTCCTTCTCAAGATTGCTTTGGCTATTCGGGGTTTTTTGCGTTTCCATACAAATCGTAAGATTTCTTGCTCTAGTTCTGTGAAAAATGCCATTGGTCATTTGATCGGGATTGCATTGAATCTGTAAATTGCTTTGGGTAGTACAGTCATTTTCACTATGTTGATTCTTCCAATCCAGGAACATGGTATGTCCCTCCATCTGTTTGTGTCATCTTTGATTTCTTTCATCAATGTCTTAAAGTTTTCTGCATACAGATCTTTTGCCTCCTTAGGCAGGTTTATTCCTAGGTATTTTATTCTTTTTGTTGCAATGGTGAATGGGAGAGTTTCCTTAATTTCTCTTTCTGCTCTTCCGTTGTTAGTGTATAGGAATGCAAGAGATTTCTGTGCATTAATTTTGTATCCTGCTACTTTACTAAACTCATCAATTAGTGCTAGCAGTTTTCTAGTAGAGTCTTTAGGGTTTTCTATATATAATATCATGTCATCTGCAAAGAGTGACAATTTTACTTCTTCTATTCCAATTTGGATTCCTTTCATTTCTTTTTCTTCTCTGATTGCTGTGGCTAACACTTCCAAAACTATGTTGAATAACAGTGGCGAGAGTGGACACCCTTGTCTTGTTCCTGTTCTTAGAGGGAATTCTTCCAGTTTTTCTCCATTGAGAACAATGTTGGCTTTTGATTTGTCATATGTGGCTTTTATTATGTTGAGGTAATTTCCTTCTATGCCCATTTTCTGGAGAGCTTTTATCATAAATGGATGTTGAACTTTGTCAAAAGCTTTTTCTGCATCTATTGAAATGATCATATGGTTTTTATCCTTCAATTTGTTGATATGATGTATCACATTGATTGATTTGCGTATATTGAAGAATCCTTGCATCCCAGGGATAAACCCCACTTGATCATGGTGTATGATTTTTTTAATGTGCTGTTGCAGTCTGTTAGCTAGTGTTTTGTTGAGGATTTTTGCATCTATATTCATCAGTGATATTGGTCTGTAGTTTTCTTTTTTTGTGACATCTTTGCCTGGTTTTGGTATCAGGGTGATGGTAGCCTCGTAGAATGAGTTTGGGAGTGCTCCGCTTTCTGCAATATTTTGGAAGAGTTTGAGAAGGATAGGTGTTAACTCTTCTCGAAATGTTTGATAGAATTCGCCTGTGAATCCATCTGGTCCTGGGCTTTTGTGTGTTGGGAGATTTTTAATCACTGCCTCAATTTCTGTACTTGTGATTGGTCTGTTCATGGTTTCTATTTCTTCCTGGTTCAGTCTTGGAAGATTGTATTTTTCTAAGAATGTATCCATTTCTTCCAGGTTATCCAATTGATTGGCATATAGTTGCTTGTAGTAGTCTCTCATGATGTTTTGTATTTCTGAGGTGTCCGTTGTGACTTCTCCTTTTTCATTTCTAATTCTGTTGATTTGTATCTTCTCCCTTTTTTTCTTGATGAGTCTGGCTAATGGTTTATCAATTTTGTTAATCTTCTCAAAGAACCAGCTTTTAGTTTTATTTATTTTTCTTATGGTTTCTTTCCTTTCTTTTTCATTTATTTCTGCTCTGATCTTTATGATTTCTTTCCTTCTGCTCACTTTGGGGTTTCTTTGTTCTTCTTTCTCTAGTTGTTTGAGGTGTAAGGTTAGGTTGTTTATTCGATCATTTTCTTGTTTCTTAAGGTAGGACTGTATTGCTATAAACTTCCCTCTTAGAACTGCTTTTGCTGCGTCCCATAGGTTTTGGGTTGTTGTGTTTTCGTTGTCATTTGTTTCTAGATATTTTTTGATTTCCTCTTTGATTTCTGTAGTGATTCCTTGGTTGTTTAAGAGTGAATTGTTTAGCCTCCATGTGTTTGTATTTTTTGCAGTTTTTTTCCCGTAATTGATATCTAGTCTCATGGCGTTGTGGTCTGAGAAGATGCTTGATATGATTTCAATTTTCTTGAATTTGCTGAGGTTTGATTTGTGACCCAAGATGTGATCTATCCTGGAAAATGTTCCGTGTGCACTTGAGAAGAAAGTGTAGTCTGTCGTTTTTGGATGGAATGTCCTATAAATATCAATTAAGTCGAGATGGTCTAATGTGTCATTTAAAGCTTGTGTGTCTTTATTTATTTTCTGTTTGGATGATCTGTCCATTGATGTAAGTGGGGTGTTCAAGTCTCCCACTATTATTGTGTTCCTGTCGATGTCCCCTTTTATAGCTGTTAGCATTTGCCTTATGTATTGAGGTGCTCCTATATTGGGGGCATAGATATTTACCATTGTGATATGTTCTTCTTGGATGGATCCCTTGATCATTATGTAGTGCCCTTCCTTGTCTCTTTTAATAGTCTTTACTTTCAAGTCTAATTTGTCTGATATGAGTATTGCTACTCCAGCTTTCTTTTGACTTCCATTTGCATGGAATATCTTTTTCCATCCCTTCACTTTCAGTCTATATGTATCCCTTGGTCTGAAGTGGGTTTCTTGTAGGCAGCATATAGAAGGGTCTTGTTTTTGTATCCATTCAGCCAGTCTGTGTCTTTTGGTTGGAGCATTTAATCCATTTACATTTAAAGTGATTATTGACATGTGTGTTCCAATTACCATTTTCTTAATTGTTTTGGGTTTGTATTTGTAGGTGTTTTCCTTTTCTTGTGTTTCCTACTTAGAGAAGTTCCTTTAGCACTTGTTGTAAGGCTGGTTTGGTGGTGCTGAATTCGCTTAACTTTTGCTTGTCTGGAAAGCTTTTGATTTCTCCCTCAAATCTGAATGAGATTCTTGCTGGGTAGAGTATTCTTGGCTGTAGGTTTCTCTCTTTCAGGACTTTCAGGATATCCTGCCATTCCCTTCTGGCCTGCAGAGTTTCTGTAGAAAGGTCAGCTGTTATCCTGATGGGTTTTTCCTTATATGTTGTTTGTTGCTTTTCTCTTGCTGCTTTTAATATTTTTTCTTTGTGTTGAATTGTCGTTAGTTTGATTAATATGTGTCTTGGTGTATTTCTCCTTGGGTTTATTCTGTATGGGACTCTCTGTGCTTCTTGGACTTGGTGAATTATTTCCTTTCCCATGTTGGGGAAGTTTTCCACTAGAACCTCTTCAAATATTTTCTCAGACCCTTTCTTGTTTTCTTCTTCTTCTGGGATGCCTATAATTCGAATGTTGGTATGTTTAAGGTTATCACTGAGGTCTCTGAGGCTGTCTTCTAGTCTTTTTATTCTTTTTTCTTTTTCATGCTCTGTGGCATTTATTTCTCCCATTCTATCTTCCAACTCACTTATTCGTTCTTCTGCCTCAGTCATTCTGCTGGTTATAGCATCTAGAGTATTTTTAATTTCAGTTATTTTGTTATCCATTGCTGTTTGTTTTTCTGAGTTCTTATGAACTGTTTCTTGTACTTTCTCTATTTTGTTATCGAGATTTTGTATCATTTTTACTATCATTACTCTAAATTCTTTTCCAGGCATTTTTCCTATTTCCTCCTCATTTATTTGGTCTTGTGGGTTTTTTTCCTGCTCCTTTGCCTGCATGGGGTTTCTTTGTTTCCTCATGGTTGTCCAAGCTTTTGGGGTTGCTTGTCCTGGTGATAGAGGTGTTTATAGAAGACTGTCCAAGCCTCAGACTAATGTCCAAGTATTGGATTAGACGAATATTCAGTCTAGGAAACACATACATGTATAAGACACACAATTATTGAATCCGTTAGGACATAAGGCTCTAGAAAGACCTGACAGAACCCCAGTGTGCTATCAGATATTCAAAGAGAAACCCAGCAGAAATTGACAACTGAAACAGAACAAATCAGAGACAAAAGCAAAAGCAAACAAACAACAAATAACACCCTACACATACAAACATCAATCCAGGGAGATTTTGTAAGCTACGATCAAATATAGAAACGAGCTGGAGTACCACCAGAGAGAATGGAGATTCTCAGAATGTAATTAGACAACTGTACTAAGAACTAAGATAAAGACAAAAGCCTAATATTAATACCAAGGCAGTGCATCATCTGGAGAATAGAGCAAGGAGTCTGAGCAGACCGATAGTGTTGCTTATAAGTATGTTAAGATAAAATACACTTAAAATGGCTGGAAGAAAGGGGAACAGAAGAGCGTAATGTGGTTGGAAATATGCAAAGAAAAAGAAAGGAATAGAAGTGTATAAAAGAAAGGGATGAAAGGAAAGTATGAAAGATATTTTGTCCGTACTACCAAAAACTTAGCTAGATATAGAAGTATATAAAAAGGCAAAAAAAAAAAAAAAAGAATAAAAAATATCCTTAAAAAATTATGTTGTAAAACTTGTAGATCCCTTAGGGTTAAGATCGTATTTAATAAATCAAAAAAAAAAAAAAGAGAGAGAGAGAGAAAGAAAAAAAGAAAAAAAAATCCAGAACTGATCCCAGAATGGACCAGTTCAATAGGTATTGATACTACTATTTCTGTTTCCTTAGCGTCTCAGCTGTAAGTGTCCTTCTCCTTGCCTTGGGTTTTTTTTTTTTTTTGCGTTATTCTGTGACCAGCGGAGGTTCCTTTATTGTTCGTCTGTAAGCGTCGGTGTGTGGGGAGGGAGAGGGTACAATAGTGGCTCCTTCTCCTGGGAGTGAGTGAGCAGTGGCGCACTGATGTCTCAGTCAGGCTTGGAGGTGCCTGTGGCAGAGGGCGCTGGTGGCTCAGGCGTACACAGAAAGTCTTAGAGTTGGGCCTCTCTCGGGGTTTTTTCTTTTTGATGCTGGTTTTTTTTTTCTCTCAGCAGCCTCCCTGCTGCTGGCATTGCAAGGAGTTTTAATCTAGCCCCGCCGGAGTGCCTGAGGGTGCTTGTTATCCCTGAGCGCCTTAGGTGGCCTGCAGGGCATCTCTCCACTGCCTGTTGCAGAGGCACTGAAAGAGAGGGAGAGGCTATGCGCATGGCTCCTCCCCCCGCCCAGGAGCCTGCAGCCTCCAGCCGCCATCATGGCCGGGCAGCTCTCAAGGAAGGGCACTCCTCTCTGCAGACCTCCTCCCTCCTGTCCTCTCGGTCCATCACCCTACCGGCAACAATGTTTCTCACCCTGAACCAGCTCTCCGGTTCCCACGCTCCCGCTCCTGGACCCTCCGTTCAGCAGCGGATCGACATCTGGGTCCGGGAACGCTGAGCTGCGCTGCAGACCCTCCGTACGTTTCTCACGCCCTCCCGTCTGCCACAGCTCCGCCGCTTCACCCTCTTTGAGCCCTCGTAGATGCCTCTGTACCGGCTATGTCGGGCTCCCCGCAGCCCTTTCTGGTGTCCGAGGCCGTCTGCTGGTGTTCAGCTGGTTCTCTGTGGGAATCCATACAGGCTTTTTAAAATAGGCTTTGCTATAACTTTTCATGAGGAATCTTAGATTGATTTTTTTTTTTTTTTTTTTTTTGCCTTGCCACGTGGTTTGTGAGATCTTAGTTCTCTGACCAGGGATTGAACCTAGGCCGCAGCAGTGAAAGCACCAAGTCCTAACCACTGAACCACCAGGGAATCCCAGATTGAACTTTTAAAGACCTCTCAAGGCCAGGAAAGACAAGCCAAGGATTGCTATCAGACTTTGCCTGCAATACCTACAGATTTGGATGAATTCTTCTCTTCTTGAGATCTCCAAAATGTCTTGAATTGTCTGCACCTTCCAAGAAGTTACCTTTCTTACTAACCTGGTTAGACTGCTGTGAACCATGTAAGCAAGGTGCCAGCTGGATATTTCCAAGAGTCCTTATTGGCTCCATAAAGGCAATTTTAGTTCCTTAAAGCTGTCTTGTCCTATCTGAGCCTATACAAGTCCCTCTCAAATATGACACTCCAGTCAAAGCTTTGGTAATATAATGCTTCCAATAGTGTCCTGATATAAGGAGAACAGATTCTTATTGAACTTACGCAAATAATTATGTTGAAATGAAAATAAGAATATTAAGAGTTTCCAAATTTTGAAGGGATCGGGTAGGGAGAATAAGATAAATGTTTCATCTTTGCTTACAAAGGTATACTTTATCAAATTGCTTCCAGTTATAGGTAGCTTGAGAGAGGAGGTTTCCTTAAACCTGGAAGAGCAAAACATAAATGAACCAGCAAGGTTTAGAACAAAAAGTCATAAATGTTGTAATCACCTTCATCAGTTCATTCAGTCCCATGGAATTATTTCCTGGTCTTTATCTTTCGTTAGCAGTTATATGAAGCCATCAGTTTCTTCATTAGAGTTTCATAAATTCTTTCCCAGTTCAATGCTATGATATGAAAGTTTATTGGAAAACTGTACTCTAGAGCATGTGTCAGAGTCCCTTACGTGAATCTCTCTGAAGATGAAGCATATTTGTAAAAGTATCAACGTAAAACAATGACTTTCTAGAAACAACAAAAAACTTAAAATTGCATGGTGAAAGAGTCATTCACAATGCAATCGACAAAGGAAATTAGGTTAGTTCTGTGGTATACAACATTTTAAGATAATAAATAGAGTTAAGATTGATAACATTTACCATAAATATCAGATTTCTAGGAATTTCACAGTTTCTCAAACACATATACCTGTAAAGAAGTCTTAGTATTACTTCTTGCCCATGTAATTTAACATGTCAAATAAACCTAATTCATAACCCCCTTTTATAAGGAGGGAGAACAAATCTTTGAAATATTTCAGGGGCCCTCTGAAACATATCTCAAGTTAGTTCTAAGTCAAAAGAATAGAATTTGATTTGGGAAAGTTTGTCAAAAATATCAAAAAATTTTGGGCTTCCTTGGTGGCACAGAGATTAAGAATCCACCTGCTAATGCAGGGGACACAGGTTTCAGCCATGGTCCAGGAAGATCCCACATGCCTTGGAGCAACTAAGCCCAAATGCCACAACTACTGAGCCTATGCTCTAGAGCCCATGAGCCACAACTACTGAAGTCCATGTGCCTAGAGCCTGTGCTCCACAGCAAGAGAAGCCACTGCAATAAGAAGCCCACACACGGCAAGGAAGAGTAGCCCCTGCTCACCACATGTAGAGAAAGCCCACATGCAGCAACAAAGACCCAACACAGCCAATAAATAAATAAATAAATAAATAAAAGAAAATTATTAAAAAAAAATTTAAACACTTGGTCAAACAGGATCAGGGTTCACATTGAAACAATGCTTAATTATCCATTTAACCAAAATAACAATTAAAGACTTAGCAGGCAAATATAGATAGTTACATAGTTGTAAAAATCTTTGTTTTTCCAGACAAATTGCATTAAAAGTAAAGAAAATCTTTGTTTACAATCTCTCATTAAGACCCGACCAATTATCTAAGAAAACATTGCATTTAACAGAGAGAAAAACCAAATTTTGTTTGCATCAACTTATGTTTGATATTGAAACTCATTTACTAAATTAAAGTTATTCCAATTTTATCCAGAATGGCCACACAT
The DNA here is from genome assembly GCF_030028045.1 of Hippopotamus amphibius kiboko. Classification (NCBI taxonomy): domain Eukaryota; kingdom Metazoa; phylum Chordata; class Mammalia; order Artiodactyla; family Hippopotamidae; genus Hippopotamus; species Hippopotamus amphibius. Next base: position 86,193,711 of record NC_080188.1, on the reverse strand, counting down.
AAAATTTTCCTTTCTAAAGATTCCTTTTTTCACAAACATTTTTACAACCTTCTAATTCCATTTATTTGCCCCTCATTTTCTTTCCCATTTAAAATTAACCATCTTTAGGACAAAATCACTTTCTTTTCCCTTAACAAAATACTTTTCCATTCTTTATACCTTTTTTAAAGAATTTCCTTTTATACAAAGTTGCTTTTCTTATAATTTTAGGAGTTTTAATTACATATATTGATTAGAATTCTTAACATTTTGAAATCCTAATTTCTTTAGTAAAAATGAAGAACCAAACAATTGTGAATTGTATTAATATTACATGGCTTGGCAAACTTATAAATATGTTTCATAATTTTTTTAAATAAATGCTACTTTATAGCACTACTATTTTTTTAAGCTCTTTATTGGAATATAATTGCTTTACATTCTTGTACCAGTTTTTGAGGTACACCAAAGTGAATCAGCTATATTTATATATATATCCCCATATCCCCTCCCTCCCATGACTCCCTCCCACCCTCCCTGTCCTGGCCCTCTAAGGCATCACCCATCATCAAGTTGATCTTCCTTTGTTATACAGCAACTTCCCACTAGCTACCTATTTTACAGTTGGAAGTGTATATATGTCTATGCTACTCTCTCACTTCGTCCCAGCTTCCCCTTCACCACCCCCCCAACCTCGTGTCCTCAAGTCCATTCTCTGCATCTGCATCCTTATTCTTGCCCTGTCACTGGGTCATCCGTACCATTTTTTTAGATTCCGTATGTATGAGTTAGCATACAGTATTTGTTTTTCTTTTTCTGGCCTACTTCATTCTGTATGACAATCTCTAGGTCTATCCACCTCATTACATATAGCTCAATTTCATTCCTTTTTATGGCTGAGTAATATTCCATTGTATATATGTGCCACATCTTCTTTATCCATTCATCTGTTGATGGGCATTTAGGTTGCTTCCATGTCCTGGCTATTGTAAATAGTGCTGCAGTGAACATTGGGGTTCATGTTTCTTTTTGGATTATGGTTTTCTTTGGGTATATGCCAAATAGCGGGATTTCTGGGTCATATGGCAGCTCTATTTTTAGTTTTTGAAGGAACCTCCATACTGTTTTCCATAGTGGCTGTACCAACTTACATTCCCACCAATAGTGCAGGAGGGTTCCCTTTCATCCACACCTTCTCCAGTATTTATTGTTTCTAGATGTTTTGATGATGACCATTAGGACCAGTGTGAGGTGATACCTCATTGTGGCTTTGACTTGCATTTCTCTAACGATTAGTGATGTTGAGCATCTTTTCATGTGTTTGTTGGCCATCTGTATGTCTTCTTTGGAGAAATGCCTATTGAGGTCTTCTGCCCATTTGTGGATTGGGTTATTTTCTTTTCTGGTATTAAGCTGCATGAGCTGCTTGTATATTTTGGAGGTTAATCCTTTGTCAGTTGCTTTGTTGGCAAGTATCTTCTCCCATTCTGAGGGTTGTCTTCTTGTCTTGTTTATGGTTTCTTTCGCTGTGCAAAAGCTTTTAAGTTTCATTAGGTTCCAATTGTTTATTTTTTATTTTATTTCCATTATTCTAGGTGGTGGGTCAAAAAGGATCTTGCTTTGATGGATGTCATAGAGCGTTCTGCCTATGTTTTCCTCTAGGAGTTTTATAGCATCTGGCCTTACATTTAGGTCTTTAATCCATTTTGAGTTTATTTTTGTGTATGGTGTTAGGAAGTGTTCTAATTTCATTCTTTTACATGTTGCTGTCCAAGTTTCCCAGCACCACTTATTGAAGGGGCTGTCTTTTTCCCATTGTATATTCTTGCCTCCTTTGTCAAAGATAAGGTGCCCATATGTGCTTGGGTGTACCTCTGGTTCTCTATTCTGTTCCATTGATCTACCTTTCTATTTTTGTGCCAGTACCTTACTGTCTTGATCACTGTAGCCTTGTAGTATAGTTTGAAGTCAGGAAGCCTAATTCCACCAATTCCGTCTTTCCTTCTCAAGATTGTATAGCACGATCTTTTAATAAGGTACAAGATATACACATTTACTTATAGACCCAATATTTTTAGTCTATATCTGTACAAATAAAAGTAGGTAAACTTAGACTTGTTTAGCAATTAAGTTTTCAGTATTTTACCTTATTTAGAAACAATCTAGACATTCCATCATTTAACTAAACTTAGCAAAACTCTAAAGTTTTAAGATTAAAAAGACCCCTTCCCCCACTATTTAAAAAAAATTTTCAGTCTCAGAATTGGAGATGAACCAAAAAAGGGTTCCTGAAGAGGAACTAGTAGAACATTTACATTTCAAAGACACAGGCAGAGAAATGCAAGCTCCCACTAGAAAGACTTTTGTTCCCTTCAAGATCAGAATTTTGAAAAAACATTGTTTTCAAACTGATCATGATAATCATAGACAATGTCACCATGCTGTTGGATGCATTGCTACCTTCTCTGGGGGATCAATCTTGGTGTTATAAGAAATAAGTTCAGAGAGAGGTGGGCAGCAAGGAGGAGAGCATTGCAGTGGTCATTCAGAGGAACAGGAAGGATCAGAGGGAGCAGTGGGGGGAGGGGGGAGAGAGAGGGTTGGCGGGAGGAAGGGAGGTCCTTCAGAAACCTCAGAGGATATTTTTCCAGTTTGGAAATCCTTTGAAGTAATCATGAGTTCGTTTCTCTGAGGGAAGCATTAGTGGATTCATCACTGTGTTTGCATCCTTCAAAATACCAACTGAAGTATGCTTCCCAATTTCGTCTTACATCCTTTCTCGAATTGACTGAGCACAGAAGCTAATAAATAAATTAGGTAAACTAATTCAAGAATTTCAAAGGAGCCAGAAGTAGGTCAATTTAATTGTTAATCATCCCAGGTAATCACAGTCCATCAAAACAAATACTTGCAGGACTAGGGTCCATAGTTCTTACAAGTAAACCCAGCAGGAGTTCCAGAGGGACCTCTCTGTAGTTTTACCCTTAGAGAGTGAACTTTCCATATCTCGCAGGAATTACCCACCAGACCAAAACAGAAGACGACGTCTTAAAAACAGAAATTGACAAGAGCGTACACACAGATAAACTAGAACCTCTACCAAGGTGAGAGGTCTGAGTAGAGGAGGACTCACCCCCAAGTCCCAGGAGCACGGAGGAGATGATGGAGCACCATGCATTCTCGTAGGTATCTCACTGGGATCTGAGGTTGTGCCAGAGCTGGAGATGGGGGGCAGGTTGCTCTGTAGCCCACTGGTCTGATGCCATGAAATGTCGACCAAAGAGCAATGGAAAGGCTGCAATTAAGAAAAGAGTTTACTTGTGGTCTTAAGAATTCAATTTGGAAGACACAGATTTGGTTAAAACCAAAAATGTGTTCTAGGGAAGAGAAAGAGTCAGGGGCTCATAAAGAAAAAAGCCAGGAGGTTGTTAGAGTTGCCTGGTGAGAACTGTGATTGACTCTGATATGAGTCAGGAAGTACTTGTCCCTAAAAAAATCATGCATTGTTTTAGGGTATGGGTCCTAAAAGTATATAGACTGACATGAGTTATTTTAGGGTTAGGACCTGGTAAGTATCTCGAGTTTCTGGCAGATGTTCTGGATGCTTTCATTAGGGGGATAAGTGGTCAAAAGGTCAAATTCCATCCAGGCAGAGACGTGCATACATCACATTTCCCCAGTGGTCTCCTGGCTCCATTTTGGAGCTCTTAGCAATACAGACACAATGTTGATTTTCTTTCCACACTCCTTTCCAAGGGAAAAAGAAGCAAAAACTCATGGGAGATGTGTTTATGTAAGGTTGCTTTAGCCCACTTTGTAGATAAGGAGGCTGCCCTGCCTCACACAGCAGAAGTTTCAGGAAGGAGCCGGGGACTGGGGGGACTTGCTTCTACCCTAGTCTATAGAATGTGGTGTTTGTGGAGAAATGCTTACAGATAAACTCATATCTCATTTCCTTATTTTCCTGAGTTATGAAAAACCATGGACATTGTAAAAATACTTGCATTGATATTTTAAATGTAAATTGTATCAATTTCAAACACAAAGCTAAAAACTTGCTTTTGTCCACTATTGGTGGTGTAATTTGTCATGAAACTCCCATCAACATTTTCATAGTCATTCTTTCTCCAGCTCAAACATGATATTTTGCCATTTAAGATGTCCCCAAATCATGCTTTTCGTTGTATAAATTAATAGAATTTTTTAGATTAATGTACTATTTATACAATGAGAAATCAATGAAAATTTTCTATATAGTATGAATTGTATAAAAACAAACATGATATAATCTTTGTGTATTATATAATTTTGAAGTGTACTAAGAACATTTTATAATCTTATAAAATTGATGAAATGATGAAAAAGTTTAAGTACTATAGCCATAATATATAGTTTGAATCACATGAAATTATTGTTTTTTTTAAGTCAGAATGGCTGAATATCAGCAATTTCATTTGGTTCATCTTATTATTACTCAAGTCATACTTAGTACAAAACATAAAAGTATTATTAAAGGGAGCTTTTGAGTTAGGAAAATTGCAAAATGCTCAAATAGACAAGTCAATTCTTTGAAAAGGAAAGGGAAACCAACTCTGATGCTACCAGGAAAAACATATCTTTAAATATTTAACAAAATCTGCGTAATAGCTTATTAGCAGAGAACCCAAGATTTAACCCGGTTAAACAGATTGTGCAATTTTCAGATATTATTTCCCGTCACTTCGAACCCAAACATCTCTTAATAAACCTGGAGCCTAGGGACTTTCCGGGTAGCCCAGTGGTTGGGAGTCCACCTGCCAGTCAGGGACCTGGGTGGGAGCCCTGGTCGGGGAGGATCCCACGTGCCTCGGAGTGGCTGGGCGCATGCACCACGACCACTGAGCCTGCTCTAGAGCCCATGAGCCACAGCTGTTGAGCCCACGTGCCACAGCTACTGAAGCCAGCGCGCCTAGAGCCCACCCTCCGCAACAGGAGAGGCCACTGCAATAGGAGGCCTGCACATCGCAGGGAGGAGTAGCTCCCTGTTCCCCGCAGCTGGGGAGAGCCTGCAAGCAGCGGCGAAGACCCAACGCAGAGGATAAATAAACAAATAAATTTGAATCTGGAACCTAGTGACCAAGCTCTGGAATCTCCTACTATGCTCAGCGTGGTCTCCGAGACAGGGCGTTCCTTACTGAACTCTTATTGGTTCTTTGAACTGGCACTTCCTCCGTTTGCTCTCCATGCTTTCTGTGATAACCCCAGCAGAGCAACGTCTTCCCTCTCCCCCGCCGTTCAACAAGACTCTGTACTTAAATTCTTAGACTTAATACATTTGATTGTTAACCTTAAGGCATCTGCCTGATTTGCCCACTAGGTTGTATTTCCTCTAAGCAAATTCTGTGTGTTCTCTCCTTTGCATTTGTGGCACCCAGCAAGTATCCGCCCAGGTAAACACGATGCAACCAATGTTCTACCAAAGCGAACCTCCTCTTCCCATCACCCTTCATTCAACAAAGACCAATTTAAAAGCTTAGCTATTTAGCAGAAAAGGAGCCTATTGATAGTATTTAGAAACATGGGGGTAAACATGGCCAACCTTTGAAGAAAGACAATGAGCTTTGTTTTAATTTTTTTTTCCTTTAAAAAGAGTGAGATATAATTGACATACAATAAACTGCATATACTCAAAGTGTACAATTTGATTTTTTTTCTTATTAGTCATCTATTGAGCTTTGTTTTAAAATTATGAATCTCAGGTACTCTGGATTGTATATTTATAGCAAACGTTTGCAGAGAGACAGGTCGGTAAGTCAACAACTTGCTGAGCACCTGCTCAATAAAAGTCGTTCATCAAAAACAGATGATTGAACTTGGTGTACCCCCCCCAAAAAAAAAAAAAAAGTCGTTCATGTGCAGTTAACTATCTTCTGTGCATTTTGAATTCTCATGAGTCCAAGATTAAGTTGATCACTCCCAAATAATTGGCCAATATGTGTGAAATGATTTGCACGAATGGATGGAGAAAATTCAATAAAGAGAAAGAGAAAGTAACTATGTAATTTTGTGATGCCTATTACGTGCCAGACACCCTGCTAGGGTTGTTTCACAGATTTATGCATTTTTGGTTCTCTGAGAACCAAGGCTGCGTGTGTTGGGAGTTGACAGAGCCAAATGTAAACCAGACTCTCACTCTGAAGTCCTTGCTCTTCCTCCTCCACAGCCTGCCTTGTAATTCCCAACTGTTAGACTTCAGTGACACACTGTGAATTTATAGTTACTGGCACAAAGCTCTTGAAAGCCTTGTAATTTCCTAACTGATAAAGAGTGTGGGGAGCATCTTTCATTCTAATATTTGGCCTTTAACCCCAACTCCCGACACAGCTCCTGAAACCCTTGTCATTTGCTGGATGATAGGAGTGTCTTCTGTTCTAATGAGGAGACCCTGGGTGGGGTCCTGGATGAGGGAGGGTTCCTGGAAAGAGTAAGCCACAATTAGAAGATGTTCAGCCCCACCCGCCATTCTCTTGTGAAGGGAGAAGGGCTGAAAATGGGGTTCATGCTTGATCATGTCTGTGTGATGAGGCCTCCACAAAAATCCCAATAGTCTGGCATCCAGCCAGCTTCCCGATGGGCGCACAGGGGGAGGTGCAGGGAGGGTGGGGCACTCAGAAGGTGTGAGGGTTCTGCACCCTTCTGCACACACCTTGCCCTGCACACCTCTTCATCTGGCTGTTCATCTGTATCCTTTAGTAAACTGGTAAACACAAGTAAGTGTTTCTCTGAGCTCTGAGAGCTGCTCTCGCTGGTAATCAACCCAGAGAAGGGGGTCATGGGAGCCTCCAATTTGTAGCCAAATCAGATAGAGGTTGTGAGTGACCTGAGGAACTACTATTGCAGTTGGCGTCTGAGTGGGTGGGGGGCAGTTAAGGGGCTGAGCCCGTAACCTGAGGGATCTGACGTGATCTCCAGGTAGACAGGTAGACAAGGTTAGAAACCAGTGGAATTGTAGGACAGACATCTGCTGGTGTCCAGCTTTCCTTTTTCTTCCTTTTGGATGCTTTCCGTCCTTGCCTCCTCTCGTGATTTTTGTGGGGAGCTCTTAGTGGCCTCTGCACCTGTTGCTGTGACACAGAGGGCCTGTGAGGGCCACACCCTCTACCCCTCCAGCAGCCCTCATGATGGGGAAATGAGCCCAGCCACTGGCTACCTCCACCCACCCCCAGCTCAATCTGCAGGTTAATTTCCTGCCTACCCTCTTCCTGCTCTTGCCCCATGTTCAAGTGAAATTTTTATAAGTCTGCATTGGTGTAACAATAGTCATCAGTAATTCTGGGGGGAAAAAAAAGAGAATTGCTTGGTGTAGGGAAAAACCTCCACACATTTGCTGACCAGAAAAAATGCCCTGTGTGAAAGTAAAGGACGCAAAACAGGTAAAAAAAACTTTGAGATTTTTCTTTTTACATACCTTTACTGATTCTCCTCTTTATCAAGGATCAAGTCCCATGTTTTGCATTTCTGTAAATCTAGGCATATCTTTAATTATCTTATACAATAAAGAAATCAATTTTATAATAATGATTTGTTGATTTGACTTTGATTTTAATTTTTACTTTATTAAGTGACAAAATTGCAATATCCAGAATCTGACCTGTAAGGCAGGTTTGTTAGTTTTTCCAGGAAGTAAGGCATTTGTGAAAGAATAAGTCTCACTAGTTCCAAGTTTGCTTCAAGGTTTGGGTCTATTTAAACAGTCAAATTGAAAGAAATGCATCCAAACTTAATAGGATGAAATATCAACAGGACACCCAAAGATTCATATCTCTGGTGTAAAAAATATGTGCTTAGTATTTTCTACATTGTATTTTTATTTCATAAGATCCTAGGTATTTAAAATACAGCCTAGGTTTTAAAAGTTAAAATCACTTAGTTCATTGTATGTCCAACAATGGAGAATTCTTTAAAATAGGGTACCCAAATATAAATAAATTTAAGTATTAAATTAAACCACATTATTATAAGGTTATTTAAATTTGTACTAAAAACATTCATTCAATCAGAATATTGAGCATGATGGCTATGTTATAAGCAGTGTTCTAGGCTCCAGGATTAAAATGATGAGCAGGACAGAAAATATCTCTTCTTTCATAAAGATAACACCCTTAATAAGAGAATAATGACAATAAAAATTGAGACAAATTAAGAAAAAAGATGATTTTTAGATCGCAATAAATAATATCCAACAGGGTCATGAGACAGAGTAGCAGGACTTGGGAAACTCGTTGACAAGGAAAGGCCCCTCAGAGATGTAACCAATGAGCCCAAATGGTACGAAGGAGTCAGCCAGGCCCAGATCTGGGTGCACATAACATCAGATGTAAGGATGCTTGACCCTTGTACACAGTTTTAACTCCAAAGCAAATTTATAAAAACTTACAAATATAATTGTATATCCAACAAATTTTAATTCACAGAGATAACTTAATGTCTGTTGAAAGTGTGTGCTCAGCCCCCGTGTGACTGTGTACACTTGTTTCAAGGCAGGTCTTTCTGAGTATTGCTTGTCAACAAGACAGGGCCATGTGGTGCCTCCATCCTGCCAGCACTTTTGTCTCTTCATACAATTGTGAACTATCTGTTCCAGCAGAGCATAGTGATGACATCTAGACTGTGCCAGGTGTGAATAGGCAGACACCCATGCAGCTCTAGGCTGTGCCAGGTGTGTATTCTTGTCTCATTTGCCCAGAACAGAAGTACGGGGTATGGATGATGACATGAACATAAACATGAATGCGTAGATCCCCTATCACAGGTGAGATGTGACCAGAGCCTTCCTCTGCCTGTACAGGAAGCATCTTCTGGGTTGGGAGGGTGGGAAGACTCCTCATGAGCCCAAGTATTCTCGCCATGGGTATGCATGGTTCAGTCAGCTGAAATTCTGAAAGTTTAATGCCAAACTACTGCTGTCTAATGGGAATAAATAACTTACTTTTAATAACTAGATTCACAGCCCTTTGGCATGCTATTTTCTGAGGAATTTAAGATGCAGAAGTATAAAAAAGATGCCATGGAAAAAAAACCTTTTCAAGAAAATTAAAAAAAAACTTTTTCAAACTACCCATTCCACTTCAGATATGGGAAATGAATCATCAGTGAATCTGTGTTTAGAAACAGTTCTGAAAATTTGTTCTTAACAGCTCTATAAGAGGTATCTACTTAAATGGCCACCAGGCTGTGAGCTAACGCTCATGGTCCCCATGTCTCAGACCAGCCGTTTCTACCCCACATCAGACAAGAGCCAGTCCCACCTCATTCTTTCTTCTCTAGCTGGCCATGGAAGTTCCATTTTGCCTCCCTGCCCAAACTCCTTGGCTTGCAATCCTTAATGTAGGCTGTTTATATGCCACCATCTCACTTCACAGACAAGAAAATGAAGGCTCAGAGAATTTCAAAATATGGCTTAAATGCAACATCTACTTAGAGACAGAATTGGAACAAAACCAATTGAAAGTCTCCTGGCTCCAAGAAGGGACTAATCTTTCTCCCGTGTTACACAGCTTCTCTAAAAAAAGAGACAAGGTTAATTAAACAAAACACATGCAGATAGTGTGGTAACACATAGCTATTTGTTATTTGTTTATACCTCTCTTATTCCAAAAGAAAAAATCTTTAAGGCAAATTACAATATATATTCAATGAACATGAAAAAAAAATAGCTAACACTAGACACAGAACAGGGCAAAAAGAAAAGGAATGTAGGAAATTATGATTAAGCCAGGAATGATATTATCATAATGCAAGCTGTAAGAATCTAGACAGCTTTTTTAGAGAGGGGCCAAAATTTGGCTCTAAGTTTTCTAGCAGCCAATACAAAGAAGGAAATTAGATAAGTACATGATTCACAGTTTTGTTAGAATAAAGATAGGCCAATTATTCTGGAAATCCAGAAACAGTCCTGGTAAAGAGACAGAGAACCACCCTTTGTTCTAGTAAACAGAAGTGACCGGGAGTAGGAGGAAGTTAAGGGAGGGTAGGCGAAGCCAGGCGCTAATCTCAACAGAGAGAGATTTTATTGAGGGTTAGACATGCCTGAAATGCATAAGAAGGCTTATCAATACTCTGCAATTTGAATTCGTCACTTTAGGGGGAGAATGAGACAGAATTGCACTCATTGATTTCAGGGGAGTCATCAAAATAAAGGTTTCTGTCATTCAATGCTGGCTGTATACAAGCAGGCTTAGATCCTGCAAGGCTGCTTGAAGCCTTTACAATTGCCAAAATGGAGGTAAATAACAAATTTACATGATCAGGCTTAAAAAGCCACAGAAATTTATGAAAGAACTAGTATTTATAGAACAAACCTGGGGAACCATGTCCTGAAAATCCTAAGCGCTGCCTCCTTCTCATCAGAATCTTGACATCTCATCTGTAAATTTTAGGTGAAAGGGTTTTCGTGTGTCAAAGGTGGCCAAATAGAGGAAATAAGAGGAGAGGCAGCACCGCGATGATACCACAGTTACTGACTGGGGATTGGGGGTTGTCATTTTCAACGAGGAGGCAGGAGAACAAAGTGGGCTGCGGATTTCCTTGGAGGAGTAGGAGTTAGGGGAAGAAGGAACTTGAGCTCATTGTGGGCAGTTTCCTTTGCTGCAGTGAGGAAAAGCCTAGCTTCTATAGGATGACTTCCTGTGGTGCAAAATAACATGGATAATCTCCCAACGCTTTCCTCACTTCTTCAGGACTTGGTTGAAATCCTTCCTTTATTGTGATGTCTTCTTATAGCACCATCAGCCCACAGTGAAAATGAATTCCTGTGATCTCACACTATTTTTTATAAAACTCCTCCAACAAATGTTTGCTTTGTCTCTGTGTCTAGAGAGCAGGATTTCTTAGCTCCAGGGAGCACCCTTCAGTGAGAGACACTATGAAGTTCTGTGAATTTGATTTAATGACATTACATGATTGATTTGATTACTTAAAAGGTTTTTTAAATGATGCTGAAAGACAGAAGAAAAGACTATAGCCTGAATATGACTTTGAGGATTGAAATAGCTGTGATATCTTTTTACCTAAAAATTAGAAACATATGCTTGTAATTATAATTGTCAATCTTCTTACAAAAAAAAAAGTTGTACAAGTCATTCCAATTGACAACGTGGGCTAATCTATAACAATAATTGCTAACTTGTATTGAGCTCACCATGAAGCAGACACATTATCTCATTTAATTCATGGACAACTTTATGAGATGCCGTTGTACTTGATCGTAAGGAGAGTCCGAGTGACCTTTCCTGGCTACACAGCCAGTCAATGGCAGAGTAAGGCCATTGCAATCACTATGCTCTTTCTATTCTGCTATGCTTCCTTTCTTTTAATAAACTAACTTTGTCTCCTAAAAGAGATTATTGTCTTGATATTTGTGCAAACTGATTGACAAAGTATAACCCACCTGATGAACTAGAATAACTGCAAATAGGAGAACCGCAAAATGTAAGAGAAAGAAATTCTATAAAACACAAACAGAAAAATAATGGCAACCTTGCTTCTGATCCACTTCTGGGCATATATTCAGACAAAACTGTAATTCAAAAAGATACATGCACCCCAATGTTCATAGTAGCACTATTCACAATAGCCAGGACATGGAAACAACCTACATGTCCATCAACAGAGGAATGGATAAAGAAGATGTGGTATATTTATACAATGGATCATTACTCAGCCATAAAAATGAATGAAAAATGCCATTTGCAACAACATGAATGGACTTGGAGATTATCATACTAAGTGAAGTTAAGTCAGACAGAGAAAGACAAATACTGTATGATATCACATATGTGGAATCTAAAATATGACACAAATGGACTTATCTACAAAAGAGAAAGACTCACAGACACAGAGAACAGACTTTTGGTTGCCAAGGTGGGGGAAGGATGGATTGGAAGTTTGGAATTAGCAGATTCAAACTATTATGCATAGAATGGATAAACAACAAGGTCCTACTGTATAGCACAGGGAACTATATTCAATATCCCGTGATGAAACATAATGGAAAAGAAAAAATATATTATTTATCTTGAAAAAACAAAAGAACGGCAACATTACACCTTTTTCTAAAGTGAAATTATCATTCAGACTTGAGGGAGTAGTGGCTTACTTTAAGCAAAACTTTTCAGTCACCTCAAGCTAAAAAGGCATCGTAAAAGAGCCATGGGCCCTGCCAGCCACGGCTACTGCCACCAGCCAAGGGCAGATCGCATGTCACAGAAGGGAAAGGACCATCTTTGTCTCCTCAATTGTTAGATCAGTTCGGCTCGTCAACAGCAATTCCTCAAACACACTGCCACCAATAGGGTCCAGCTGTCTTTAGCCACGTGCTTTGGTGTCTCTTCTGAGAAACAAGTTTGTCCGGTTGATGGTTGGTTTTACCTTGTGTACAGTAAATGCTCAGGATTGCTACAGAAGGGGAGGAAAAAGCGTTCCTTGACCCTTTGAGGGTCCCTGGCTGTGTCTGAAAATCAAGCAGACGGATGAGCAGGAGAAACGTGTACAAGTGTTACTGAATTGTACACATACACGGGAGCCTTCATACAGGAATGCAGACCTGAAGGGACCAGAGCAGGGAGCTTTTATATTTTTTAGGCCAAGAAACAATGTTTGTGGACAATTCACAAAACAAAGGGGTTTGACGTAGTAAATAGTGAAGAAGTAATTTGGAAGATAAGGGTGAGTGGAACAAGGTTTGTCTGCAGGTTCCCCGGGTGACTTCTCTGGGGGGATTAGAGTCTGACTTCAGTATATAAAGAATTTATTTCCCACCTTTAGGCAGAAAGTGAGGAGCCTTTCCTGCATTCACTGCTTCAGCTCAACATAATTTTTGTATCAAAGAAGCATATTTAGGGGTGATATATCCTGGGGTTTCCTTCATTATTGAGTACTTGGTCAGTTTGGTTGCCTTTTGTATTTATTATCTAAAATGGTATTACACACACACACACACACGCACACGCACACACACACAGAACAATCTCATTCACTTAACAATTCTTTTGGAAATCCCGTGTTTTCTTTAGGAGAGAGGTTACATCAAATTAAAAGACCTCCAGGAAAGAATAGGTCTTTGTATTTTTCTTTACACAGACAAAAAATGTACACATTGTAGCAATATCAGTACAAAAAAGTACCAACTTAAAAATGAAAGTTAACAGGGTTCCACCTCCCAGAAAGGACTAATGATTAACTTAAGTCAAATACTCCCTGAATTTTCTCATGTCTGAAAAAACAATTATTTTTAATGTTATAAATTTAGTCAAATTTTCTTCACCTGTGTTGAAAAATGTAAATATGTGTATATTTGACAATTTCTGTTATGCAATTTTTCAACCACAGCCAAGACACACTCACCTCCTAAGAGCTGTAAGCAAACCAGTGTCTCTTGATTACCTGGTTCATTTCACTCTCCTGAAAACCTCCCCCAAAGATATTCATTTCCAAAGAAGGCATCTCTAACATAGATGCTTCTTCTTCCCCACCCCCAGACCTTGTACCATTGGGAGGGACAGAAATTCTACTCACTTTTTTTTTCCTAATTTTTTGTCTTTTTTTTTTGGCTGGGTTAGGTCTTCTTTGCTGCCCACAGGCTTTCTCTAGTTGCAGCAAGCAGGGACTACTTCTCATCGTGGTAGCTTCTCTTGTCTCGGATCACGGGCTCCAGGTGCATGGGCTTCAGTAGTTGCAGCACGAGAGCTCAGTAGTTGTGGTGCATGGGCTTAGTTGCTCCACAGCATGTGGGATCTTCCTGAACCAGGGATCGAACCCGTGTCCCCTGCATTGGCAGGCAGATTCTTAAGCACTGTGCCACCAGGGAAGTCCCACTACTCACAATTTTTTTTAATTTAACTTTTATTTTACATTGGAGTATAGATGATTTTCAATGTTGTGTTCATTTCTAGTGTACAGCAAAGTGATTCAGTCATAACATATACATGTATCCGCTCTTTTTCAGTCTTTTCCCATTTAGCTTATTACAACATATTGAGTATAGTTCCCCGTGCTATACAGTAGGTCCTTGTTGATTATCTATTTTATATGTAGTAGTGTGTATGTTAATCCCAAACCAACCTAGCCCTCCCCTCACCCCACTGCTTTGGTAACCATAAGTTTGTTTTCGAAGTCTGTGACTCCGTTTCTGTTTTGTAAATAAGGTCATTTGTGTCATATTTTATATTCCACATATAAATAATATCAAATTATATTTGTCTTTCTCTCTCTGACTTACTTCACTTAGTATGATCATTTCGAGGTCCATTCATGTTGCTGCAAATGACATTATTTTGTTCTTTTTTATGGCTGTCTACTCACTTCTTCTTCTTGTTTTCAGACTATTCTTCTTTCTTTCTCTAAAAACCTCATCACTCCTCACTGTTGCTTCAGTTGACAGAATCCTGCACCATCCTCATGTTGCTACCTAACTGCCTATTGGCATTCTCTTCAAAGGTTCTCCTTTGTTTATTCTTGGAATTCTCAATACAAGAATAGATGGTCCTATGAGCAACCTGGCCATTCAGTTTTCTGGCCTCTCCTGCTCTGAGCATCTTGAACTTGACTTTCTCTCTGCCATTCACCTCCGCAGTCACCACCTGCACCTGCACTACCAATGCAGTAGCCATTAGACACATGTGGCTATTGACACTTGAGATGTGCTTGATCCAAATAGAGATGTGAGTACAAAATATACACCAGATTTTGAAGACCAAGCACTAAAAGAAAAATGGGAAAATGTCTCCTTCATAATTCTTATGTTGATTACAAGTCCAAATAATGTATTTGTTATTTTGTTACATAAGATCTATGATTATAATTAATTTCACCCGTTTCTCCTTATTTTACATCTACAAGAAAATTTTAAATTACAAATGTGTCTTGTGCTAGTACCGTGCTACTGGGTTCACTTTAAAATTATAATTGTGGGGACTCCCCTCGTGGTCCAGTGGTAAAGAATCCACCTTCCAATGTAGGAGACATGGGTTTGATTCCTGGTCAGGAAACTAAGATCCCACATGCTGCAAGGCAACTAAGCCCACGCACCACAACTACTGAGCTCAGTCGCCTCAACTAGAGAGCCCATGTGCCGCAAACTATAGAGCCCATGAGCTCTGGAGTCTGCAGGCCACAACTAGAGAAGAAAAAACCCACACGCCACAACTAGAGAGAAGCCGGCACACTGCAACAAAAAGATCCCACATACCTCAACGAAGACCCTGCATGTGACAACTAAGACCCTATGAAGCCCCCCAAGAAATAATTAAATAAAAATAATTTAAATTTTTTAAAATAAAAAAATTAAAAATCCTAAATGTGAAGCTCAGGTGGGCTGTTTTCATCTTCTCCTCTCTCCCCTACTCCTAAAATACAAAGGTTACAGTGAGAGGAGCAGATTCACTATGCAGTCAGCTTTGTTCTTCCCTGAACACACACTGACTACCCCATTTGTCACCATCATTCACAATAGCTCCTCAAGCTGAGGGCTCTTGATCTCTCCTGCCATGTTTTACCTCTTTTTTTTCTTCCCTAGCACATTTCGTTTTCTAACTCATTAGGTAACTTACTTACTGATTAGGTTTACTGTCACCTCCTGCTAGACTAGAGGCTCCACAAAATTAAACATCTCTCTTTTGCACAGGGATGCAACCTACAGAGCTGGGAGCAGCACCTGGACCACACCAGGTGCCCTATCTTTGTTGAATGAAGACAACTATCTCTAGGAATTTAAGGCTAAACCCAAGTCAAGTGTAAAAATATTTCTCATTGTTCTGGACTTACTGAAGACATTACAGAGATTCTGGCCTCTTGCTGTGATATAGATTTCATGAAGTCTTTCTTACTGTTTTTTGTATCTATCCTGGCATGCATCTGGACTGTCACATTTGTTTTGCCACAGAGCGCCAAAGAGTTTCATCTGGCATAAAAACTCACTGTTCGCTCCTGAAAACTAGGCTTTACCATCAGACTTGGTGGCCAAGGAACCTCACAACTTTTTACAAATCCTCAGTTAAAATCCATCTGATTTCTCTTCAGTGCATGTATGAGTTCGTTAGAACTGCTATAACAATTTACCACAAATGTGGTGGCTGAAAACAACAGCAATTTATTCTGTCACATTTCTCCCAAAATTCTAAATCATGGTGCTGTCAGGGCCAGGCTCCCACCGAGGCCTCCAGGGAAGAATCCTTCTTGCCTCTTCCAGACTCTGGGGGCTCCTGGAGATGCTTGGCTGCTGGCAGCATCCCTCCAGTCTCTGCCTCCGTCTTCTCAAGACCTCCTCACTGTGTGACCCTGTGTCCAAAATCCAAGATGATTTCATTTTCATATCAACTCATCACATCTACAAAGACTCTATTTCCAGTGAAGCTCACATTGAGGTTCCGGGTGGACCTGAGTTTTTTTGTTTGTCTTTTGGTTTTGGGGGTTTTTTGTTTGTTTGTTTGTTTTTATCCCACTGTAGTGTGTGAAACTCACATGAGAAAAAAAATTAAATGATTTCTATTATATTATCCCTGATTTTCTATGCCTCTTGAATGTTCTGTTTTTAAAATTTGCCATCTTTGAGTTTGTTTTGCTTTCTTTTCTGAAGATGCACTAAGCACATAACTTATAACCCTTCTTTAGAATACTTCCCAAAGGTATGAAAGTCATGAGAAATCAATATTTTTGTTCTAACTAGTTGGAAGGCAGGTAAATTTCTCGCAAATGTTCTATGTACAAAAAGATAAGAGATCACAGTTGAGAAAAGAGGCAGGAACATAAAACTGCCAGTAGACTGTTTGGATAATTTGACCCTATCCAGGTAACCTTGACCCCAACGACACACAATTTTGCAACCTCCTGGGCCTGCAGGTTAAGCATTAGTGGAGTCCTTTCCCTACCTCGACCAATAACAGGAACATTTTCAATGCTGTGAGGAAAACCCCAGAGGTGTTTAAACAGAAGGCGTTTCCCTGGTGGCGTGGCAGCAGCTGAGAGACAAACAAACCTCCCACAGACTGGACCAATAGCAGGTGTGGCAGAGCTGGGGTGAACTCACTAGCAGTCCCCAAAGACTTTCATTTTCAGAAACTTGAACACACCAGCTGGGGATGGGCTTTTTGAATATATAAATAATTAGGATATATCCGAGGTGCATTTAATACATGTTTGTTAATGATGGTGTACAGATACGTAACATTTTCCTGTTTGAAATGTCAACCAAAGGATATATATATCCTATGCATATTACAAAACAGTTGCTTCCTATATTCAAAAATCTAAGGATGAGCATTTCTTTCAACCACTGCATGAAAATACATATCAGAAGAATTCTATTTGGATAACAAGTTCAACACTTTATTGAATACAGAGAAATAGAATAAAGAAAAGAGAGTATGTGATTCAATTTTGTGTTGATCCAAGAAGTTTCATTGCTAGTATATCTGCTAGAAAAGTGTAAAATAAATATAGAAAAGGAAATTGAGTTATTTGAAAGGAATAACCAAAGTTAGCATGTCTATAACCACCCAAATAATTGAGAGCTAAAATATAATGAACCCTATCTCCTTTCTACAGCTAAGCATTTTGGTGCTTTAAATTGATTGATCTGAGTAGAAAACATCACAAGTTTGTACTCTCAAGTTAACAATGTTTTTCTTCCAAAATATATACTTAAGTAACTAATTTTCATAGATAATTACTGAAAATGAGACTAGTAAATATTGTAAATTTATTTCAATTAGTTCTTCCAGAAAAGGTGCCAATTTAAACCATTTTTTAAAAGTAGTAATAATGGGAATAGGTTTTAATGTACAGAATAATAAATCAATTCATTAATTTTTTTAAAGATAAAGGAGATTGGAAGTTAAAGCTCCTCTTTAGAGAAGAATGCCAACAAAAATATAGGAAGAATGATAGAAAGAATATCATCATTTTGTAAACACAATAGCAATAATTAATTCAGATGAGATTCACTGATTTATGCTAAAATCACTGGGTGAAATGTTGGGGAAGAGATAGTCTAATCTCCCACAAATTACTTATTAATTACAAAGGGAAAAGTTATGTTGACAAAGGAGAAATCTGATGACACCCCTTAACCAAGAGATCAAGCTTATTGTCATCAATAGTAGGAGAGACTGAGGTCATGTACTCTTTGATGTGATGCTTTGTGAAGGACACTCATCTCTGTGTGGTTCCAATGACCTTAAATGCTTGATTTGAACCTAATTACGAACAAGAAAGTGTCAACCCTGAACTGAGAGGCGTTCTGCAAAACATCTGGCATGGGTTCTTCAAAATTAGTAATGTAATGAGAAGACAAAAGAAAAAAAAAGAAAAAATAAATTAATGGCTAGGGAACTGTTCTGGATTAAAAGTGAATAAACAGAAATGACAAGGAAATAAAATCCATGATCCTTGATGGATTTTGGATTGGGAAATAAAAACATTATCAAGTTAGACTGAGGAAGAATTTAGAACTGTTCAATATGAAATGTATATTAAATGATACCAGTGTATCAAAGTTAAGTCTCCTGACTACAATTTTTATATTATATTTACACAGGAGGATGTCCTTTTTCTTAAGCCATAAGAGGAAGTTTCACTTAACAAGAAAGATAAAGGAAATGTAGGAAAATGTTAAAAATTAAAGAATTAGATAAAGATAAGTATTCACTGCACAATTTTTGCAACTTTAAGTTTGCACTTTTCAAAATAAAAGCTTGGGGAAAATTACTATAATTTTCTTATATCATGATAGCATGTTCACGATGAAAAACATACAAGGCTAGGACAAACTTTTCATTCATTCAACATATTTACTGACTGGCTCCTACCTACCAGATATTCTTCTACCCAGTTGGACAGATCAACAAAAAAACAGGCAAAGAGTCCTGTCTTCATGGAATTTACATTTTTCCTCCTCATATCTCAGCTGCCTCCGCTGTTGAGTGGGTGAGGGTGGGGGTGGCAATGAGGGTTGGGCTTGGTGGTAATGTAAGGTCCCTTTCTGCACTAAATGCTATCATTTTAGATCCGCGAATTCATTTGCTTTGAATAGATACAATACAGCGGCTAATTTCTCCCATTTAGCGTTTTATAAAAAAGAGTATATTGTCATGAATACAAAAACACTAACCCACAAGACTTACATAGAGGGCATAACAAAAAATAGCAGCTCTGGTTTTTGTGTCAATACAAACCCAAAGCAAGACAGCATTAAAGAATTCATTAAGAACATGCTAAGCTGTGAGTTTGCTTTGTTTTTTCTTCCCAAGATTAAGAAAAATATCTACTTCCAATAAACGAAAAAGTATTCTTTACATTGTCTTCTTTTGAAAACGCTGTCATTATCGAATCTGTCTAAATATAAAAAAGTAATTGCATCACTATTTTTTGTAATAAGTTTTATTTATTTCTTTATTTTGGCTGTGTTGGGTCTTCGTTGCTATGTGCAGGCTTTTCTCTAGCTGTGGCGAGCAGGGGCTATTCTTCCTTGTTGTGCTCGGGCTTCTTATTGTGGTGGCTTCTCTTGTGTGGAGCACGGGCTCTAGGGGTGCGGGTTTCAATGGTTGTAGCATGTGGGCTCAGTCTTGTGGCTTACAGGCTCTGTAGTGCAAGCTCAGTAGTTGTGGAACATGGGCTTAGTTGCTCCGTGGCACGTGGGATCTTCCTGGACCAGGGATCAAACTGTGTCCCCTGCATTGGCAGGCGGATTCTTAACCACCGTGCCGCAAGGGAAGTCCATGCATCACTATTACTGGTTATCCATTGCCCCAAAGAGAAAGTAAAATACAAAGTTTTAATTAAAAGCTAAATTTTAAATTAGTATCTGAGAAATGGAATATTTCCTGCCATATCAGTAAACAAAGGATGTCACAGTCATCCAACATCAGCTGTTGAGCCCTGAGGAGCCTCAGGGCTGAAAAGAACATCTGCCATCTAGCAGCCATCAGACTGCAGCCACTCCCTGTGAGCCCTGAGGAAATTCAGGGTGTGAAAGCATAGGATACTGGCCCCAGACAACTGAGGTGCATTTCAAAGGAATGATTTCAGTGAGCCCAGACTCTTGCATCTTCCCATACATAGAAAAGTGCTGAATTCCTTAACTTGACATGTCTGGTTTTCTTTATTTAACAGGAATCTTTTAACATTCCGATTACCTGCCCTTTGTTGCAAAACTCCTATATCTCCTCCTCCTCCCCTCGCCTCCTCAGAGCAGTTTCTCAGAGCTATTTGAAGTGCTGTCTCCTGGGCTGCAGTCTTCATTTTGCGCCAAATAAAACTTAACCCTCAACTCTCACACTGTGCATATTTTTTTTAAGTCAACATAGCTAAAGATGACATTATTTACACCTCTAGATGTAGGCCAATTCAATAGGATCAAAAATTTTATTAAAAACACAAGATTTTTTTGAAAATAGAATAAAATTGTGTCTGCATAACTTGTGCTAGGCCAGAATATACTTCTATAGACACTGCATAAAATTTTTAATGTTACTTATGCTCTGGATTCAAATTCAAGGTCAGAGAAAGTGTTTTTGTTTTTTTTTTTTTCCCATCCACTCTCTTTATTTCATTTTTTTGCACTTATCCGTAGTAGTGAGTGGCTTTCTGCTGCTGATGCTACTTGTGCAAAGGTGGTAGATAACAGTAATTCAGAACCCTCTAGATACTCCCTGGATTTGGTTTTGTCATTGAATTCCCCACCATTTTGTTTGCGAACATGTTACGGGGAGGTGGGATGGCAGAAATCTGAGGATCAATCTTTTGACAAAGGCACTTGCTCTGCAAATCAAGGCAGCGGGCAGGGCAAGCAGGAGGAAGCGAAGTGGGAGGCTGTGTGTTTTTACTGAGCCACTTAGAGAGTTAACAGCAAAGAAGAAACCAGAGGTTATTGTGAGAAGGATGCTGGGTTTTGATTTCAAACAGGGACACGAGGAAGGCAAACAGGGGGCATTTCCCCACCAGACAAAGATGCAGTTCAAATTCACTATAAGTCGCTGACAGAGGAAGGGGACAGTGAAATATTTTGAAAACCGAGCAGAGAGGAAGAAAAGTAAACAACGTCAGAAAGTTCATCCGAAACTAGAAGAGAGATGAGGAGGTATCAGAGCCGTGCAAGCAAAAACTACAATCACCATTTTTAAGTGTCACAGCAGAGAGAACACATGTGAGCGAATAAAGATAAGAGGCTTTTACATTTTTATGCTTTATCAAGTAAAGGGTAGGTAAGACAGGAGAGATCTCACCGGTCTTCTTTCCTTCCTGTTTCACTCTTATTTCTCTTTGCACTGAGGCCCTATGCAAAAGTAACAAAGACTGTGGGCAAGAGGAAGAGGAAGTGAAAACATGAAAGGAACTTTAAGAAAATTTCCAGTTATGCCTGAGCCTTGGTTAAATTATGATGCAGATAAAACATGGCTTTGAAGGCTCTTTTTCATTCTTAGTTATCCTTCCAGCACTTTCCCCCCAGGGTACCCCCCTCCCCCACCCCCAATGCATTATTGGTCTCCCCCTGGGCTGTCCTTCCCCTGCTGGCTGCACGACCTACCACTCTGTTCCCAAACTGAAACCAGCCAATGACTCTGCCCCTAGAAGTTCAAACAGTGAGTAACTGACTGGACGCTGATTTGTTACCTCCAGGGATGCTGTGGAAAGATGCTGAGAAGAAGAAAGGAAGGGGGCTCACAAGGGAAGGAAGGGTGATCAGGTAAGTCTGGAGCGCCTGGATGTTAAGACTGTAACTGAAGCTGTAATTAACCCCAAAGACGAGCTGTCTAAGGGAGAAATTCATACCTTGTAAGACTGATCCTTTTCCAGACATCTTTCCTTTGATGTTTGGGGAAGTCTTCCCAGGACTTGCATTTACATCTCTTGAAATTTCTTAGTTTGCTTCCATATGAGACAAGTTTCAGCTTAAAGTCCTGAGTTTCCAAGAAAATACATGAAACATATATCATGTTAAACATAACCATGTTAAAGGTTAGTGGTTATATACTTATAAAATGTTACCATGAGGACTCTAAAAGGCTCTAAGCAGAGATACACGCAGTTCCTCAGTTCTGTCAAGAGATGGTGCCACTTGTACACAACACTGCAGAGTCTCCAGTTTATTAGTTAATATAATAAATTCTAATAATTTCTCAAAAGTGTTCATATGAACAAATAATCAGCCTTTGTGCTTGATCGAATTTGAATGCTTTCAGCAATAATTTCTTCTCGAGAGATATTTTCTGGTGTTTTATTTTGTCATTTTCATTTGATTACTACTTCTATTTAAAACAGCTTCATCTGTGATTTAGAAAGAAACGTCAACAAGGGAAAGATGTCTTTATCCCCCAAATTTCATTCCAACTGCATTTTGACTCAAAGTGATGTACCAAGAGGTAAAATTAAAAACTAAGGAGACTTTCTCCCAAGTGAGTCTCCTGAGTGTCAATTAGCCTGGTCCATTCGTGGTGATTCTAAAACTACAAACATGTATAGGAATTGTCCCTTTAGTGCTGAGAAAATGGTTTCCTTAATTATGGTTTCTGGTTTCACTCTACGATAGCTTCTCATGAGTCCATAAATGCCCATAGCTGGTTCTGCCAGCGTTTTTGGTCTTCAGATTTTGTGCTTCATGGAGCAAGACATAGTAACACAAACATTTAAATTGCCCCCACATTTTACAACCTCAGCTGCTGTATTTTATATAAAGGCCACAAAATGAGTATGGTTATTGATGAAAATTGCTTAGACCACAAGGACTCCTGCTTACTGAAGTTTGGGATGGAGCAGACTGAAAAACCGAAAGCCCAGGCTGATAAAGTGGGTAAGGAGTAAAATCCTCAGAACAGTTACATTTTTCATCTCTAAAAGCTAGAAATTAGCGAAGGAAAAGGGGCTTATATTTTTCTTTGTGGAAATTTGATTTCCAATATTCCTTGGATATAATAGAAGTAATACAGTTTCTGCTTCTTAGGAAAAAGAGTCATTTATATGAGGGAGTCGTATATATGTAGTTTTAAAATATCGCTAGATGCTAGAATATTTTTGGTTTTATTTTGTTTTGTTTGGTTTCTATTTTATCATGTGCCTACAATTTTTATTATAAAATACAGCAAAACTTGTTTGATGTTCTTCAAAATGCTTCTGTAAAGATTAGTACTCAACTGCAAGGGCCACTTGCAATAAGTACATACTACCTACTTCAGTGGGAAAGTAAGTAGTTTCTTGCTTTGTAGGCTGGGAGGCTCTTTATTAAACCAATTTTAATCTTCCTCACAGTAATACATTACCTTGTTTCTTCACCATTCATCTAAAAACATTTTTTGAGAACTCTTTTGAAACCCTAGCAAATGATGGAGAACACGCCAAGAGAGCCAAAGCAGTTGTTTGGGAGCAGATTTATATTAAACAAGCTGATTTTGGACAGATCAACTTGAAACATATTTTTCAGGGTAATGTTTGTAACCGGCAGTACTTTGGTTGGCCAATGACTGATTTCTCAACCACTCTTCCCCTGAGGTAGGAAGGGTGCCAGATTCCCTGAGACTGAGCTGTCCTTCTCTCAGAGTTAATTCTCCACATGTGTTTGTAGCTAATGGTAAATAATATGTAAAAGAGTATTATTAAGTTTATTTTGCTTATGAATAATAATAATAGCTTTTCATACATTTCAGATTTTGCTCTGGGACTGTGCAGTTACTTTAATGCATAATTTATAAAATTCAATCACCTAATTCAATATTTTAAAAAACAGTTTGTGGCACTATTATAAAATCTTAGTCCAAAGTCAAGCTAATCAGACTAACACACAATTTCCTGCTTAGTGTAGAGTCACTGTAAAATAATCACAATATACTTTGTAATTGTGTTCTAACAATTTGCAGATGAAATGGGGTCCCTTAGAAAATGTTCACAGGAGTCTCTTATATATCATAATATATACCGTGATTTAAGCTTAGCTAATTGATTAGGACTTATGGAATATTAGCTAATGATTTAATGAAACCTTTTGGAAGTAAATTAATGCTGATTCGTTGATAGAAAGAATACTTCCTGAATTGAAGCAAAGGATCTAAAAGTTAATTCACCTAATTATGAGCATTCATGAGACTATTAAGAACTCATCTCTTAAATGAGAATTTGAGACAGAATACTTTGCCATTTACCACCTCACCACTGAATTTGCAGAAGAGCAAAAGTTGCTAATATGAATTGAGTACTTATCATGGTCCAGGTAAGTTACCCAGCCATCCCCAGGTGTTATTTTATTTAATACAACAATCTCACGAGGCAGAGACTGTGACTCCCATTTGTCAGAGGAGAAACAAACTATTAGAGTAAGAAAGTGCTAAAGTAGGTTTGCCTTAGCAAGAGGCATTCTCTAAATGGCATCATATTAGACCTCTGTAGTCAACACTTCTTCTTGCCTCCTAAACAATCCATGCAACTCAAGATGAATTTTGAGTCCTTATGGGTACACATAAAAGGGGAACATGTCTAAACTCACGTGGACTGTGTTTTTCATATATAGCATTAAGGTTTGCTAACTCTCGTTTTGTTTGTCTGCTTAATTATTTTATTAAAACTTAAGGACTCTCGGAAAAGATAAAGCTCTGCCTTTCAGAGAAAACGCTACCAGCTCCCACTGATCGCAGAAAGTTTGACCATGACTTTGCCATCTCCACCTCCTTCCATGGGGTGCATAACATTGTCCGGAACCGGAGTAGAATTCGCAAGGTGATCTGGTTGCTGGTGGTTCTGGGCTCCGTCGGGCTCCTGGTCTGGCAGATCTACAGCCGTCTGGTCAACTATTTCAGGTGGCCCACCACTACCTCTATGGAGGTGCAGTATGTGGAGAAGATAGAGTTCCCGGCTGTGACCTTCTGTAATTTAAACAGGTAAAAATTACTCTTTTGATAATAACAAGTCTCAGTAACTTTGCTAGTATAATCTTTCTTGGATGACTGAAATCGTTTATTGTGTGCTATTTAATATACACAAAACACTGAAGGTCTTAAATTGTACCTAAAAACAGAAATGTAGGGGGCTAAGAAGCTTATCGATTTCTCTCTATTTTCCTTCTTTTCTTCCTTCTTTCCCTCCAGAATTATATGCTGGGCTAAGCACCAAACCCTGCGGTTAAATAGATGTACAAATCTTTATCTTTGCATTTAATTAGCAAAAAAGAGCAAAATATCAGCAATCACCATGCAATATGTATGGTGATTGTAGATTACATTAGTGGTGTGTGCAGGGGCTCTGGGAGCAGAGAGGACAGGTGGCAGTCCCTGTCTGGGCATCATCGTGTGTGAGTGTCAAAGGGTGGCCAGGAGGTTTGTAGTGGGAGAGGAGGAATAACTTGCAGATACAGGGAAGCACTGTGCTAGAGTATGGAGATGTGTAATGCTCCCATGTGTTGAAGATGAGATGTTTATTGTAATAGTAATGCACCCGGCTCCATGGGCCTGTGACCTGCGTTTGCACTTGGTTTAGCGCTCTGCTGTTGTTGAGCCCTGGACCACAACTCCCTCCGGAGACTGAAAATCCCTGGCTGTGCACCAGGTCTCCTGTGAGGAGGGCAGGTTCCCCATGAGGCTGGTCATGAAAAGCCTTGTCATTGCCTGTGGTGAAGCCAGAAAGGCCACATATAGTATTTTCACCTGGGGGGTGGGCGAGGTGGTTTCCTTCAGATCCACCACGGATCAGCTATTTGACCATGGACAAGTCACTTCACCTTTTCAAGCTTCAGTTGGTGTGTATACAAAAGGATGTAATATCATCTATGTCACATGTTTGTTGTTATGTTACATCAGGTACTATATATTTATACACCATTTTGTCTGATCCCTGGGCTGTTCTTTGGACCGGTGTTCAATATATGGTAGATATTATAGCATGTTCCTGTGATTGTTATATTTGTATCAAGATATATATCAAAGTCCCAAAGAGTAAGAGTAAATCAAATGCCCCACAAAGATTTCCAATACCATTGCCCCATCCTATTTTAAATGGTATGTGTTCTAACAAAACCAAAGATTGGTTGAAGATACACTTTATTGAAAGAAAACATATATATCATTTTGAAAATGCCAGTGTAAGGACCCTCATAGATATTTTTCCCCAGAGAAACAACCGTAACTGGTAAATTTTATTTAAAAAATCAACCATTTAGAAGTTAATCACCAAAATATAGAAGGAACTCCTACAACTCAAGAGCAAAGGAAAAAAAAAAAACAGTAAAAACCCCTGAGAACCTAATTTAAAATGTACTGAGGACTTGAATAGACATTGCTCCAAAGAAGGCATACAAATAGCCAACAGGAATATGAAATAATGCTCAATATCACTAAGCATCAGAGAAATGCAAATCAACACAACAATTAGATACCACCCCAGACCTGTCAGGATGGCCATTACCAAAGTAACAAAAGACAACAAATGTTGGTGAGGATGTGAAGAATTTGGAATTCTTGCACACTGTCAGTGGGAATGCAAAGTGGTGCATCTGCTATGGAAAACAGCATGGAGGTACCTCAAGAAATTAAAAATAGATTCACCATATGACCTAGCAATCTCAGTCCTAAGTTTTTATCCAAAAGAATTAACTCAGGATCTTGAAGAGGTATTAACACTTCCATATTAATTGCCTAAGATCGAGAAACAACCTAAAATCACATTGACAGACAAATGGACCAAAAAAGGTAGTATATGCCTACAATGGAATATCATCCAGCTATAAAAAAGAAGGAAATTCTGCAATGTGAGAGAATGTGGATAAGCCTTCAGGATGTTATGCTAAGTTAAATAAGTCACAGAAAGGCAAATACATGTTTCCACTTATGTGAGGTATCTGAAATAGTCAAATTCATAGAATCGAAGGGTGGGTCTGCTGGAGGGGAGGGAATGGAAATAGGAAGCTACTAGTCAACAGGCATCAAGTTTCAGGTAGTTAGGATGAATGCGCTCCAGAGATCTGCTGCACAGCCTTGCACTTAGAGTCAACCATCCTGCATTGCACACTTTCATTTGTTTGGAGGGCAGATCTCATGTGAAGTGTTCTTATCACATAAAATAACATTTTTTAAAAATTAGCAGAAAGAAGAGAAAATTATTGTACCTACCTCAATCATTACAATATAATAAAATGCACCTAAATATTTATATATAAAAACAACCATTGGAAGTAACTGGAAGTTGTCCTCAGGGAATAGAACAAATGAATAAATAGTTATTCAAGAAAATCCACTAAATCTCAACCAGAACAGTGAGCATCTGCCAAACTTGAGCCACAAACACTCCCCCCTTCCCCCTTTCTGTCTCAGCATGACAGGAGGTCCACTTCAGGTGGGTTTGACTAAGAAGACAGGGCTCTTCCTCTCCCAGCTTCTAGTCAAGGGCTACACTATGCCCTGGGAAACGCAGGTGGTCAACAGTCCTCATCCAACCCAGCTGCTTGTTGCAGGGGCTAAATTCCAGATGAGCACAGTTAAGAGGCTGGGGGCTCCCTTCCTTATGCGACCCCCTCTTTTGGGGTGGAAGCTCTACCTAAGGCGTGGTAGGTTGAGATCATCACCCTCATCCAGCCTGCTCAAAGATGGAGGCTCCATCTTGAGAGAGACAAAGTCAGAAGACCAGATACCTCTTCCCCATCCAGAACCCTGCTGGTAAATATTTCATCTGGTGGGAAAGGAAGGCCATAAGAAAAATAAATTCTGAAGCTCTCCCGAGAGGAAACTCTGCTTCAAAAGAGCATGGTGAAGTTCATGTTGGCTTCTAACAGGGTATGGTAAACTTCAAGCCTAAGAGTGCTTACAAAAACACCATAGATTTTGGTGGTAAGCAGTTAAGAGGAGGCTAATAGGTCCATAAAAACAACAAGCTAAACCACAGGCCAGCTAGTTTTCCACTGAGAATCCAAGAAAGAGGCACACAAGAGGAGTCTTCCTGGAGTCAGAAGAACTCTCAAACCCTAGCCTCAAAATCTCCTGTAAAAGGGCCCAAATTTAATTTGATCAGACTCTGGAGCAATGTATGCCCCAGGATATTGTTAAAAACAATACAGCATAAGAGAATGAAGACACAAGTCACAGAATGAGATAAACATTTGCAAAAGATGTATCTGATAAAGGACTCATCCAAAATATACAAAGAGCCACTAAAACTTAAAAAATAAGAAAGCAACTTGATTTAAATATGAGCCGAAAAACCTTAACAGGTACCTCATCAAAGAAAACATACAGATGGCAATTAGCATATAAAAAGATGCTCTACATCATATCATCAGGAAAATGCAAATTAATATAACAATGAGATATCACTGCACACCTATTAGAATGGCCAAAATCCAGAGCACTGACAATGCCAAATCTTGGTGAAGATGTGGAGCAAAAGGAATACTCATTCATCCCTGGAAGGAGTGCAAAATGGTACAGCCACTTTGCAAGACAGTTTGGCATGCTTTTTACAAAACTAAACATAACTTTACCATTTGATCCAGCAATTGTGTTCCTTGATATTTAGCCAAAAGAGTGGGAAAATAATGACTACACAAAAACCTGAACATGAATGTTCACAACAGCTTTATTCATAATTCAAGAATTTGGAAGCAACCAAGATGTTCTTAAGTAGGTGAATGGATAAATAAACTGTGGTATATCCAGACAACGGAATATTATTTAGTGATAAAAAAATATGAGCTATCAAGCCATGAAAAGATGGAGGAAACTTAAATGCATATTCCTAAGTAAAAAAAGCTAATATAAAGGATACGTACTGTATAATTCCAACCATATGACATTCTGGAAAAGGCAAAACTGTGGAGAGAGTAAAAAGATCAGTGTTTTCCAGTGATAAAAGGAAAGGGAGGGATGAATAGGTGGAGCACAGAGGACTTTTAGGGCAGTGAAAATACTCTGTATGATACTATAATTGTGAAGACATGACATTATATACTAGCCAAACACATAGAATGTACAACACAAAGAGTGAACCCTTATATAAACTTTGGGTGATAATGATGTGTTCATGTAGGTCCATCAGTTTTAACAAATGTACCATCTGGTGGGGGATGTCAATGATGGGGGAGGCTGTGCATGTATAGGAACAAGTGGTATATGGGAACTCTCTGTACCTTCTGCTCAAATTTCTGTGAAACTGAAACTTCTTTTAAAAAATGAAATCTATTTTAAAAATTGAGCCAGCAATTAGTGGAACCTAACTCCTAGGTGTTGGCTTAACAGATGGCTTAACAGGGAAATTAGAGAAAGAGATGGTCAGATAAGCCTGCTAAAGCAACTGCCATCAAAAGGTGACTGTACCACTGCCTAAGGCTGTGCCCTCTAGGAATGACATCAGAATAGCCCATCCATCACTAAGCAAAAAATAATTTTTAAAAAGGCAAACAACAGCAGTTCCAGGGGGAGGAAGGATTATTACAGAAGTGGAATAGTGCCTCCCCCAAATTCATATCTACCCAGAACTTCAGAAAATATGAAATATTTTCATGTATTCATATGAAAATAGAGTCACTGGAGATGTAATTAGCTGAGATTATACTACAATAGGCTGATCCCTGGATACAACGACCACAATCCTTAAAAGGACAGAAAAAGACACATAGAGATACAGAGGGGAAAAGCAGAGATTGACATCATGTTTCCAGAAGTCAAGAAATATTTGAGGCTGTTATAATAAGGACACAGCCAAGAAGGTTTCCCCAGAGGCTTTACAGGGTGCATAGCCCCACTGACATGTTGATTTCAAAGTTCTGGCCTGCTGAACTATGAGACAATAAACCTGTTTTTTGCTTGTTTGTTTGTTTGTTTGTTTGTTTTTAAGATGTCAAGTTTGTGATAATTTGTTATGGTAACCCTAGTAAACTAATAAAATTGATATCCAGATTTGCTACTTTATATTAACTGAAATGTTAAGTTTTCAAGAAAAAAATTAATACATACAAAATAAAAGGAAATTATGAACCCATACACAGAAAAATAAAAGTCAACAGAAACTGTCTGGCTTAGATATCAGACTTAGCAGATGAAAACATCAAAGCAGCTATTATAAATATATTTAAAGAAATACAAGAAACTGTGATTAAAGACATAAAGGAAGCTATAATGGCAATGTCTCATCAAACAAAGAATATCAATAAGGACATAGAAATTATACAAGGAACCAAATGAAAATTCTGGTGTTGAAATGTACAATAATTGAAATGAAAAATACACTAGATCCACTAGAGGGACTCAGCAATAGATTTGAACTGTCTGAAGAAAGAATCAGTGAACTTGAAGATACATTGACAGAGTACATGATCTGAGGAACACAGAGAAAAACTAATGAAGGAAAATGAATAGAGCCTCAGAGAAATGGGGGATACTAAAAAGCACAAAAATATATGCAAAACGGGAGTATCAGAAGAAGAGAGAGAATGGAGCAGAAAAGTATTTTTAAAATATAATGTGTCAAAACTCCCCAAATTTGCACAAAAGCAATAGTCTACATACCCAAAAAGTTCAATCAGATACATCATAATGGAAACAATGATGGCCAAAGAAAAAGAAAAAAATCTTGAAAGCAGCCAAGGAAAACCAACTCATTACATAAAAGGGGATCCAATAAACCTGGCACCTAACGTCTCAGTATAAACGATGCAGGCCAGTGGTTGTGGGATGAGATTTTCAAAGTGCAGAAAGAAAAATGTGCCAACCAAATATCTTATATCTAGCAAAAATGTATTTTAAAAAGGAAGGTAAAATAAAGACATTCCGAGAGAAACAAAAACTGAGAGAATTCATTGCTAGTAGATCCATTATGCAAGAAGTACTAAAAGGAATTTCTTCAGGCTGAAAGCAAGTGAACTCAGAGAGTAATTCGAGTCTGTGTGAAAAAAAACAAAAAGACCAGTAAATGTATTTTTGCAATTTAAAAAGACATTATAAGTGTGTATTTCTTCTCCTTTCTTCTCTTACTTGATTTAAAATGCAAGTACATAATACTTAGGCCTATAACATATCTTTTTACAATGTAAGCATAAAGGTGGAGGCAAGGCAATATTGGAGTAAAGAAATGACACCAGATGGTAACTTAAATCCACGGGAACAAATGAAAAGAACCAGAAATGGTAAATAAAAAGGTTAATATGATATACTCTATACATATTTACTTGATTTATTTTTTCTTCCACCTTCTTTAAAAGACATAAAATTATATAAAATAATGATATTACAAATATAATACTTAATAATGTCTATGTAACACATACAACTAATGGCAAAAAAAAAAGTGGGAAGAGAAAATAAACTATATAGGAATAATGCTTCTGATAAGTTAAGATGTATATGGTAAGACCCAGAGCAACCACTAAGAAAATAACGTTTAAATAACATATTTAAAAATTGTTAAAAGGATTCAAATTTTAAACTAAAAAAAACTCAATACGAAAAAAAACAGTCAGTAGAGAAAGATTATAGGAACAAAAGACACGTGACATATAAAGCAAATAGAATGGCAGATGTAAATCTAATATATCAATAAGAAAGTTAAATTTGAGTGGATTGAGCAATACAATTAAAAGTCAGACGTTGTCAGACCGTATTAAAAAACACAAGATGCATTTTAGATTCAAAGATGCAGATAGAATAAAGGGAAAAGATGGGAAAAGACGTATCATGCAAACAGCAACTATCTTAAGGAGTGGCTATCCTAATATCAGACAAAATTTAAAACTAAGTGTGTTACTAGGTGTAAAGAGAGTTATTTTATAACGGTAAAGGGGCAATCTAGCAGGAAGATATAATTCACCATATATATTTGGATACTTCAGTACTGCACTCCTAGTAGAACAACTAGGTAGAGAATCTACAAGAAAAAAGAAAACTTTGAAGAGTTGAAAATCCATCTAAGCTGACAAGACCCAAAAGACATCTATAGATCACTACCCAACAAGAATAGAATACACACTCATCTTGTGTGCACATGGAACATTTTCTAGGGTAGATTGTAGCGAGACCATAAAATAGCTTCAATACTTTTAGAAGATTTGAAGTCAGAGTATGTTCAGCAGCTATCAATACAATAGAGTGAAATTAGAAGTCAATAATAGGAAGAAATTTGGGATATTCACAAATAACATGGATAAACAGCACACATCTAAATAACCAGTGAAAGTGAAAGAAAAAAATCGCATGGAGATGAATGAAGACAACGTACCAAAACTTACCAGTTGTAGCTGAAGCAGTGCTAACAGGGAAATGCGTGGCTGTGAACACCTAGATTAAAAATGAAGAAAAATCTCAAAGAAAATATTTAATACTCTATGATTTAAGCATTTTCATGTTTTTAATGAAATCTTAACTGGTATAAAATTTAATTTATTTTGCAAAGCTCAAATCTCAAATCAATGATTTAGACTCTGGTGTTAGATTGTGGCATTTAAAGAAAAGTGATCATGTATCCTTCAGTTACATATAGCTAATATCCAGACAACATAAAAAATTCAGTAGTCTAGAAACTAAAAAAGAAAATTCTTAATTATAAGAGAACTACTCTGGGACTTCCCTGGGAGCACTGAGGTTAAGAATCCATCTGCCAATGCAGGGGACATGGGTTTAATCCCTGGTTCAGGAAGATCCCACATACTGAGGAGCAACTAAGCCCATGTGCCATAACTACTGAGCCTATACTCTAGGGCCCTCATGCCACAACTACTGAGCCCTCATGGTGCAACTACTAAAGGCCAAGCACCTAGAGCTCATGCTCTGCAACAAGAGAAGCCATCATAAGGAGAAGCCTGTGCACCACAATGAAGAGTAGCCCCCACTGGCCACAACTAGAGAAAGCCCATGCGCTGCAATGAAGACCCAATGGAGCAAAAACAAAACAAAAAAAAAACAAAAAAGAAAGAAACGAAAAAAAAAAAAGAGAATTACTGTTTCTTAGGTGACAAAAAACTAAGACATCATCAGTACTGTGGTGGTTAGAGACATCTTCAAATCATAAAGTCTAATTTTACAAATAGGTACTTTGAATATCAGTTCACCAGCATCTCACCAACATTGTTTAGCAAATGATTGACAAATCAGGGAAAGAACTTGTTGTCTATTGTCTGGTTCTCAAAGCCAATCATCTTCAAATATTTTAGCTCACGTACCATATAAAGGAACTTTGAAAAACTATGTATTTCTCTTACATATTATAAATTGACATCTAAAACTTTAATCATAGCTTTAAATAACTTTACTTCTTAGTTTTGGAGATCAACAATAAAATGTTATGGGACTTCCCTGGTGGCGCAATGCTTAAGAATCTGCCTGCCAATGCAGGGGACACAGTTCGTTCCCTGGTCTGGGAAGATCCCACATGCCGCGGAGCAACTAAGCCCATGCGCCACAACTACTGAGTCTGTGCTCTAGAGCCCACGAGCCATAGAGCCTGTGCTCCCCAACAAGAAAAGTCACTGCAATGAGAAGCTTGTGCACCACAATGAAGACTAGCCGTCACTCTCTGCAGCTAGAGAAAGCCTGCACAGCAGCAAAGACCCAATGCAGCCAATAAATTAATAAATAAATAAATTTATACAAAAAAATTATAAGATAAAATATAAGGATTGACTTTAATAGGAATACATGTTTCATCTGATTTCATAAACTTTTACTTTATTGATATAAATACATAAAATTTTAATCTGTGGACATTATTTGAATATCACAAGTCTGAAAGTCGCACACAATAATCCAGTTATATTTAAAATAACAAATTTCATCATATTATTTCAACTTTTCTCAATTCAGAGATCCCAGTAAGGGCTCAAATACCCTATGTTTAATGCCAAGGTTCACCCTAGCCAGAAATATGTACAAAGCAGGTCAAGACAAAGTTTAAGGAGCTTTGGTTAATTCTTAGAGGCGTCTTCCACTAGTGTCTGCTTTGTTAGGCGCCCTGAGATTGTTACACACCAGGATGCGTTATATGCCAAGATTGGTGATGATTGACATGTAAAGAACCCTTTCATAAATTGGAGAAGAACCATTGTGAATACAGACTCTTTTCAAACTCTGAGTTAAAGCGGAGGATCTGGAAATTGATTCCAATACACAATACACTTGGATCTATTTTGGTGGGACTCAGTGAAGAACTGAGTCAGGTGTCAGTGTGGACTTGAGATGAAACATTCATTTGGGCTATATAATTTGGGGAAGTGTAGTTAGACATTAAAACACCTAAGAAGGACAGGCTTAGTAATTTATTATCAGTTGTTAAATTGTTTAAGCAAATCAATATATTTTTATTATTTTCTTTTACTAGCATTTTATCAGTATATGTTATATGAAAGACTAAGACAAACTATAACTAAACAAGGTTTCTGAAAGAACATACTTGGAAGGGTTTTGGAGTTTGAATTAAATTTGAAAATAAACTTGGAGCAAAACTGATTTTGTGCTAAACAATATGTCTCACAAAATGTATCACTTCCTTTGTTCCAATATTGTTAAACTTTATTAAGTTTAATTCATCCACCTAAATTACCCACATGGTCTCAACTATTAGGAGTATAATAAAAAAGTTTCTAAAACAATATTTTAAAATGCCCTCCTCTTTAACTTTTATATATATATATTGTATTCATACCTCCTATGCATGTGATAATTTCTTCATTTCTCTGCATAACCATTTTGAGAAGAGTCTAGTGAACATTGTGTGGGGCAGTATTGGCTCAGCCCGTGCAGGGTTCCAAAGTCGCTGGGCTTTGGAGCAGATCCTTTGGTGCCCTGTCAGTCAGAGAGTTACAAACTTGAAGTCGGCTATAGGTCCATCCCCCAATTTAGAGCTAACACCGTTCTTCTCCCCAAAACCTGTTGCTAATGTAGGTTTTTAACTCCCCAAAAGATCACTAAAAACACTTTTGCCCAAGAAAATCAGTGTATTGTACTAGGTAGAATACCACAATGATGCAGGCTGAACAGTATCTTTAAAGAAAGTGAAAGTCAAAGAGAATATTTATAGGGTTCTGCGACCTGGGCTGCTGGTTTTAAGACAGGCCTTGCAAGGTTCAGAACTGGTTACATAAGGTATTCTATTAAGAGCTGGTCAAGAATGCAGTTTCTCATCTCTAAAAGTATGTGATGTTGGTTTGGGATGTTTTTTTCCTATTTTTGGTTTTGTGTATTCCCCACCTTGATTGAGAAAGGGTTTAATATGGCTGTCATGAGAAAGAAAAATTACACTAATAATACAAAAGGAAAGTGAAAATAAAATATAGAATCTGGGACATAAAGGAAGTCCAGGAGCAAAGTCACACAGAAACCATGCACCCCATGGTCCTGTACACTTACCAGGAGCAGGTACGTGTTTTATTCTATGCTGCCTAGCAACCAATTTGAAGAGAGGAATTTTGCTCAATTTCAAGATGTAGAACAATATAATATTATATAATATAATATGCAAAATATGAAAATACCAATCACATTTTGAAAGAAGTTAAGGTATAAAAACTTAGAACCATACATAATGCTAAGCAGAAATTTCTCAGCAAAATAAAAGAATTACAAGGTACTTATTAGGGCAAACACATTACTTCTGCTTTGATTGCCAGGAAATCACTTTGACAATAATGAGATATCTATTTAATAAATATTCATCTTACATTCACTGTATTCCAGACATTCTTCTAAATGTTTTAGGAAAAAATAATTTAATCATCCAAATGACAGTTTGAGGTAAGTCATATTAAAATATATTAATATATTAACCTATATCACATATTAACATACACCAATTTTATAAGTGATGAAACTGAAGCATAGTGAGATGAAACAATGTACTAAGTCATACCACGAAGCGGCTGTGACAATCAGGGCTCAATCAAAGAAGCAGAACCACTATGACTGACAGAGAATAAGGGATTTTTTATGGGGATTTGGCTCCACTAAATCACAGGGGCTGGGTAAGCCGTCTTTGTAGGTCTATTGCCTCTCTTTCTGGTGCTGGACCCGAAGTCACCAAGATCAGCAATTAGAAAGGAAATAGATTTGAAGGGAGGAAAACAAACATGAACTGGGAATGTGTGTTTCACCTCCCATCCTGGTGGTGCTGGCGACCTGCAGGGTAAATGAGCACCTTCTCCAGGCTGCACCCTTGCTTGATGCAGGATCTGAAGACACTGTAAGAGGAGATTGGACAGGTTTGGGCGAGTGCAGCGTAGCTGCTGCCCCCTGCAAACAAGCTGGGGTCACAGATCCACACACACAATGTACATGAGCAACCAGAGCTCCTGCCCTGCAATGAACTGCAGGTTGTAACCAGGTACAGACAAGAGGGAAAGGTTTAGACAAGCAGGTGCAGGGCAGCCATGAGGACTCAGCACAGAGAATGGCGGAGCTGGCATGTGAATCCAGGAAATCTGACTCCTAAGCTATTTTGCTAACCATTACACACCCCTACCTCTCTCTTGATGCTGGATTGTGGAGATCCATTTAGATGTATCCAAGAGCAAGGTCTGGGAGGTAATCTAGGTAAATGAAACTACATGTAGAAAGACAGGTAGATTGCAGGAAGTGACAAAGACCTCTTAGGAATCCAATTTTGCTTGAATGTATTATGAATGAGGGAAAATGGAGGAGATAAAATGGAGGAGATAATAGGGTTCAGATATTGTCTTCTAGGTAATACAAATGTTTATTATTCTAAATGTTGCCTTCATTCCTGCTAACAGGTTCCAAGCAGAAGCTGCAGCCACATTTGGCATTATTTTTTTCTTATGGAATATTGT
Source organism: Hippopotamus amphibius kiboko (assembly GCF_030028045.1). Lineage (NCBI taxonomy): Eukaryota > Metazoa > Chordata > Mammalia > Artiodactyla > Hippopotamidae > Hippopotamus > Hippopotamus amphibius. Next base: position 86,156,963 of record NC_080188.1, on the reverse strand, counting down.
ATCCAAAGTCCTTCATCTTCAGGAAATCAATACCAACTCCACTGGCTCTAAAGAGGCTATTGATTTTCTTGCAAGTGAGCAAAACTTCAGCATTACACAGTTTGTCAAGAAAAATGGTTTTTATCTTGACAGTAGCACTTTATTGGAATGTGACATTTTTGGAAAGCCATGTGGCCCAGAGGTAATGATTTGGTATTTCTTCAAATTTCATCAGTAAGCTACTTCATTGTATCATTTTGCATTAAGGTGAAGTTTACTCCCATGGGGAATCAATCTAAATGCACTCTAAGATCATATGTCATTAGCTCAGTCTTATGATATCAGCGGGTGTGGGAGGCAGATGGCACATGCTTCCTTTTTCATATAGTTAGATAAGAAAAGATAGAGAACAGAAATCGTTGGTGATCATTCTTGCAGCACAGTCCTTTTAAAAGGAAAACCCTACCCACGGATCCAAATCCCAGCTGAGGATTTAACCAACCACGGACTGTGTAGAACTATAGCGCATATTTATTGAAAAAAATGGGTCCATACAGTTTGAACCCCTGTTGTTCAAGAATCAACTGTGTATGAAAATGTCTCAATTAGATAATCATATACAAATTGACAAGGGCATATTACAAAAAATGAAAATTCTTGTTGAATATAGACCAAAATCGCTTGAGTATCTATTTTTCCTGCTATTTCTGCATTCTCACTTAGGCACTGTGATTAAGAAAAGAAAGTTATAGCAATTTAAACTTCAAAAGTGACCAAAATACCCAACTGATTGTGTTCTCTTTGGTTTATTTTCATACTGGAGGATTTTGCACATGTCTTCACTGAATATGGAAATTGTTTTACTTTTAATCATGATGAAAATACCCAAGCAAAGGAAAAAGTGAGTGTTTCTGGAAGAGGCTTAAGCTTGCTCTTCAATGTCAATCAGGTATTGAATTTCCTTAAACTTCGCCAGGGTTCAATACAAACAAGAATACACAGGAGTTTCGGAACACTGTGCCTTGTCAAATTGTTCCCACAAGTTCTTTTTTTATTAATTTAGCTAACACTCCCATGGATGAAACTACTGACTTAGAGATTAAAAAGACATAACTTAGAGGCATAACCTGGATATTTTTAGCTGTATTACTTGCTATCATTGTTATGACTCTGGAAAAGTTCATGCCACAAAATAAGAAAACTAGAGATTTCTAAATCACAATGTATATAGTTAATTTAAGATGACCCAAAGCATTTTAAAAATAATTTTTATATTTTCATGAAGATAGGCAATATGTTTTAGAAAGAAGCCATACATAGACAGTTGACAAACTATAGAATCTATAGTCCAAAGAGATGATGAAAAAATAATTGCTATGCAGAAATATCATATAATTGGACTTTGCCTAAGTCTAGTTCTGTAAATTTGTAATTGATTTAAGAGGTGCTAAGTGTTGAGGCCTAGGAGGTGTCCAGACACCTAGGAAATGCAGTGGTATTACCTTCAAGAGTAACTGGTATAGGTGTCACCCAAGGCTGATCCTTATTTTCTGTCTTGCACAATCATTTCTAATGTTATACCCTTAGAGGTATTCTACTCCATTACTATGGTTTTATAAATGAAGATTCTGAAATGCTGTTGAATTAAGTATCCAAAATCACACAATTAATGGCAGAGATGAGAAATGAAACTAGCTTCCTTGAATCCCATCAAACTACCCACTCCCCAATCCAAGTGAACCAGACCATTGGTTACTTTCAAAGAATTTCTCCCAAGCCACACTTCATAGCTTCATCCTGTAACCCATTCAAGATGCTTTTCCTCATGTTCAAACACAGCACTGTACACTGCAGTGCATGCACCCATGCTTGCATATTTAGTTCATCGATATTTTCAAGTCATCTAAATATTAGCCATATGTTCACTTTGAATATTATATGACTTTTACAAGCTAGAATTTCCCCAATATTTTTAGAATGCAATTAAAATCTGCAAATTCAACACAAAGTTCCACAAATAAATGGAACTGAGATATTCCTTCAGACTAGCTAGTTAAGCGTTCCTTAGAGAGTCATAAAAGGACCAGGAAAAATTGGGTCCTGAGTTTCAAATGGAAGACTGAGCATATCTATTAAATTCCATTACATGTGTAGTTGACCCGTTCACAAGAAAAAATCATCCTATTCCATCATTCAGTCCATTCCCTCTCCTTATTGCCTGAAATTACAACTAATAATAAAGTCACCAGAAGTTTAGTTTTAAATTTCTTCATCGAACATAAGATTTATAGAAGAAAAGCACTAGTTCACGAAAGTGCTGTAAGTCTTCACTTTTAGGGGAAAATGAATTTGAATTTTAAGTCAGGCCGGATATTTTAATTGCAAAGAGAAGCAGAGGGCCAGAGGATTTTCTAAGACAAACAAGTGAAGAGAACAGCCAAGGAGGAAGCAACTAAAGGCCAGCAGGGTGAAGAGAGGGCCAGGGGACTCAGGTGTTTGACAGTCACGACGCGACACGGTACCACCTCAAGCAAGAGGTGATCCGGGGAAAACTGTCCAGGCCTTGAAGGGTGATTCAATCATGAAGAGTAGGTCTTAGGTGTTTAATTTTCACAGCTTTTATATCAAAAGTGATTGTGTACTGCTATGAAATATTTGATTTTAAGTAACTCTAATGCATTCACAAGATGATAAAACCCAGTCAAACTCGTGCAGAACTGACATCAATTTGTAATTTGGGAGGAAATGTGTTTCAGGAGGAGTTTACTGATGACCCAACGCTTGGCTTCATCGATGCTGGGATCATCTTCATTATCCATTCACCCATGAAGGTGCCGCAGTTTGATGGTTTGGGCTTGTCGGCACCTGTGGGAATGCATGCACGGGTGACTATCAGCCAGGTGAAGGTAAAGATAATAGAAAAAGTAAATATAATCGCAAAATATAGAGTCTGAGGCAAATCAGTGGAGTAGTGAACACATAAATACGTAAATAACCCCTTTCATGAGACACCCCTGTCTCCCGCGTGGTTCACACACCACCGGAAATTCTATAGCTTCAGTTTAGATACTTTTCCTTTACTGGGAGGCTCATATTTAGTAAAAAGAGTGAATTCACATATACAGTATAAGTGAATGGTTGGAAGCCCAGCAAACCCAACTTAACGCTGAATTTCATTCGAGCTGGAAATGATGCCCGTGTTGCTGAACAGGGCGTTTCCTCAACGGGACATTCTGGGAAGGAGGAGGTCAGTGGGCAGAGCAGGACTCTTAGAATTCGACGGGTCTGGCAGGTTTTCATTTGCCAGAGCCTTGCTCTGTAGCTTCCTAGACTAACTTCCTGAAGTTCCATCTCCTCTCTGCACCCCGGGAGCCAGGGGTAATGTTTCCTTTCACAGTTATAATGAAGTTTAAAGAAATAACATAAAAGAAGTGCTTATCGTATTTCCTGGCACATAATAGGTACTCAATAAAGGATCTATTTTTTTTAAATTGAAGTTTAGTTGATTTACAATGTTGTGTTAATTTCTGGTGTACAGCACAGTGATTCGGTTACACACATACACACACATTCTTTTTTCTTATTCTCTTCCATTCTGGTTTATCACAGGATATTGAATATAGTTCCCTGTGCTATGCAGTAGGGCCTTGTTGTTTATCCATCCTATATATAATAGTCTGCATCTGCTAATCCCAACCTCCCACTCCATCCCTCCCCTACTCCCCTCTCTTGGCAACCACAAGTCTCTTTTCATGTCTGTGAGTCTATTTTAAAGGCTCTTCTCTCGTGTGTGATTTTGGTTGCTGTTTTGTGAGTGGGTTGATTAATATGCTAAAATATCATTTCCATAAATGATAATATTTTCCTTGTCTGAGTTAATTTTTAGAGCACTCTGTCTGATTTTATGGATTCAGAGCATTGGAATAGATATTAGAGCACAAACATTAGACTTAACTTCAGGGATTTTCAGGTTAAAAGAGTGGGCAAAATGGGCAAATGTAGTCAACTGAAAAAATATCAAAGACCTCTGAGAGAAAAGGAAAAAATATGTATCAGTCTCTCTTCTGAGGAGGAAAGGAGTAAATTGACTCAGGCATATCTCCTGAGCCAGGTGTTTATTTTCTCTTAAGACAGTCCATCAAGAACATCCTTGGGGAGAATGCAACCCTCACATGAGGCTGCAGAATTTCAGGACCTACAGCACCTCTGGCTGCTTGCAGGAATGCAAAGCTTGGCACATAGAGAAGCAGTGTGGATGTCTGCCTTTCCTGCTTCCTGGTAAATAGAGAATGACCGTGTCCCTCTCTTTAATTATATTTACTTCATCTGAAACATGGAAATAAACATATCCTAAAGCTGTTTTCCATTCTTATGAAATCCTACCCTGGAAAATCATCCAGCTGACAAATGAACCTCGATCAACAGATTGTAAATCTTGGGCTCATAGTGGAGATTTCTGGAAAAGGAAAGAACCATGCGTTGTCTGAGCTGGTCCTCAAATCTTATTTCAGCATTTTAAACTGGGGGCTCTCAAGCATTAAAGCTGCTCATCAAGGTTTTCTCAATTTGAAAGAAAAATCAGATCATCTATATAAATCTTACTGACGTTGAATGTTTCCATGTTGAGAGATTGCTGTTGCTGTTAAAAAAGAATCTCTGGTCTCCCTTTGCATCCATTTTAAAATGCTTTCAGAGACACGGATGACTGAGGCAAGCCCTGGACGGGGCAGTGGAGCTGGGCTGATGGACGTGGGCTCCGACCCGGCCCCCTCAGCTCAGCTCCACACTTGCTCATCTACTTGGCCCTGTACTTAACCTGTGCAGCTCCTCTAAAATAAGGAGTATGATGGTGTCCAACCTGAGCGATCTTACAGGTACTAACAGGGATGAAGTGAGTATGCAAGTGGTCTCAAAACTGCCTAACACAGAAAACACTCTAGGTGAGGGCCGGATATTTTTATTCAGATTTCCTTCAACACCCCTCCCCCCACCCGTGTATTTATAAGGAAGTGTAGAGTAAACTAAGGTGCAAAACCACTCAGGCCCTACAAGTTTGCTAGTTCCCCACATGATGGTCCGTCTGACACCTCACACACCTCGCGCACGCACGCGCACACACACACACTAATGCTGCCTCTGCCCCTATAACAAGAGTCTCAACTTAGCAAACCGCTTCTTAGGAACTTCGGGAATCATCACTTCCTTCTTTTTAGAATTCTTGTTATTGGTCTCTGGCTCCTCCAAAACCGCTGTTTTCTAAAACTGCCAGCTCTGGCTCTGATTTCTCCTTCCAAATTATCTTTCCAAAGTTACTGCAAAAACGTCTGAATTGATAGATGAAAAGTAATGTCATAATTTTAAAATGTATCATTTCTGACAAAACAAAAACTGAATAAGTAATAGGAACCAGAAACTAGGAAGAAAATGAAATGTAAAACACAAGGCATGAGATCTGCACAAACTTTGGGGTATATAGAAGTGCTTACAGAAATACGACTTATTGGGTTGGTCCTTAGTTATCCCTCTAAGTCTATTTACAGATAAGATATTTACAGATGAGGACATTGAGATTTATACACATTAAATGAACTAGCTAAAGTATCCCCACTAACAAACTGTAGAGGCAGTCCTCAAAATCAGCCTTTCAGATAGAGATGGGTCATTTCCAAAATTTTACTCTTCTTTGTAATGGAAGAAATATCATTCAAGAAAAGAAAAGCTTTCTACTGACTCAGTGTTGGAGGTAGAGTTTTTTCATTGTTCACTTCTTCGCAAAGCGCACTTCCTCCTAGTCAGCTGAACTTCTCCACAGATTGTGACAGTCTCTTTTGGTTGTTTTCAGGACCATTGACTAAACATTGAGGCTCGCCCCAGAGATACATGGGTTATAGTGAGCTGTATTAAGGTGCAAAGACTAAAGCTTTAGAATCAGCCTGGGATGAAACCCGGCTCTGATACATATTGATTTTGTCTCAAGATCCACAGCAGGTGCTTAATGGATAGTGGCCTTACCTGCCCCATCCCACCACCACAAAGGCAGCCCACCAGGTGTGTAGGTGTGTATATATATTAAATCAGTTGATAGAGAACAGCACAGAAGGTGAAGAGAATGAACCTAGGCCCCCTAAATGCTCGGGTCAGCCACTTTCTGAACTTTGATTTCTTCATTTGTAAAATGAGGATTTCCACATCATAGGATCACAGTAGAAAAAATGAGATGATAAATGTGAAGGCAAGTTTAAATTCCAAAGATATGAGCAGTTTAAAATTATCATTCCTACCTAAAAGATTTTAGAATGATATGGACAAGTGGAAAGAAACATGGAAGTAAACAAAAACATAATTTTCTTTCTCTTAAAATGTATTTTCATTGGGTATTATGTTTTCATACTATTTTTTGCAAAAGAATAAATGGATGGATGGATGGATGGATGGATGGATGTAAGAAAGGTATTTACATAAATTGTAAAGTCTCTATATTTACACTTATTATTTTTAAGGAAATGGGATAGAGTGTGACCTACAACAGTTTTACCACTGTGTGTCTCCTGTACTCGGTAAGTGGCTTAATTTCTTTTTTTAATTTCAGAATTTATATGAAAGTTGCTCAGAGCCATAAAAGACTTTAAATCATACTATGAATAGTGGAGAAATGAAACAAGAAAACTATAAGAGATAGTTATTCAATGTTCTTAAATTTAATAACAATACCTGACATAGACATAGACAGTAAAACAAAATGAAAAGCCCTTCTGATTTCAAGATACATCTGAATCAAAGATATGCAGTGTCAAAGTGGCAGCAAGAGAGTTCTGGTTTTTATTTCTAAAAATTTTTTTAATTGTAAACATTTTTATAATAAAAATAGCTTTGTTGATTTTTCTTGTGACATTAAAGCATGCTTGTGACTAGTTCAAACATTACAGAATAGCAAAGAATCACGTGGTAGTCAATAGAAATAGCATCACTTTGAAAATTACTGTCATAATTTAGGTGACCATCCTTTCATTCATTCATTTCATTATATGAACCTTATATGAATGCATATAGATAATTTTTACATAAATAGAATCACAATCTCACATCCCACCTTTACTGGGGAAAACTTCCTCTTAAATAGCATTTTTTGCTTACATATCTCTTATCTTAGCCTTCAACCAATGTTAACACTCCAGGATATTCTACCGTAATTTTCTCCACAAATATAGCTTCATATTTATGACTTTAAGGCATTGGTTATATTATTAAAATGGAATCATATTATATACCTTTCTATGAAACTTGCTTACCTAACCCACTGTGGAAAAATCTCCAAATCAACAGGAATAGATTTAACAGACTCTTTTTAATGGCTCTAGAATATTTCATGGAAGGGGAATGGATAGAAAAGATGTGATATTTTTTAATAGCTTTACAAGCTGAATATGCAGAAGTCATATTACTAACTGAGGAGTTAAAGTTATATTGTCAAATTTCTTGTCATTTCCTATCCCTGAAGTGGGATGAAGGGGGGGTCTTGGGGAAACAAATCATGCGGGCAGGCAGTTCTTCAGGGAGTTTGTTGGGAAAATGGGGTCAGAAGAGTGTGTGTATGTGTGTACACATGTGTGTGTACACGTGCGTGTGTCTGTGTGCATGTGTGTGTGGGGAAAGCATGGGGGTTATTACCAGTCATCTTCCAGAACCAGAAGATGCCTGCAAAAGTCATACTGTGAAGGAGTTTCAGTAATAGAATCTAGAAAACAAGCCCAAAGTTTGTCCCTAATCAGAGGGTCTTGGCGAACAAAGGGTTCACAGGAAAGAGTTTCAGTAACAAAACCACAAGGAAAACAAGAACCAGACTATCTACCAAAAGCAAAGAGCAGTGAAATGGCCCTGGGCGCTGGGCCAAAGAAAAGCTGCCAGCAGCCGCTACCGCCCTGCCAGGGCACGTTTGCATGGGTGGCCGGGTTGCTGTCCGAGGCCAGGAGAGGACAGAGGACAGGGAACCTCAGCGACTGAGTGAGGTCACTGGGCCCCAGACATGAGGGCTTCTGATGCCCCCAGCACATGTCACATCAGTATTATTGAGAAAATCCCAAGAGCAAGTTTGGTTTAAACTTGAGTCATTGGCCTTCAGGATGATGTTTGTATGTCCCTCTCAAGGTGACACAAGGTCACACAAACTTTCCATCTTTTGCCCAAGTGTCTGATATTTTATAAAAATAAGCCCAGAAACTTTCTGGAAAGTATATCTTATTTCTAACAAAGAGCTGGATCCAGTGATTCCGTGAATGCAAGGATAACTCCAATGTCTTATATTGTCTCCTCTGCTGTATTTATACTAAAAAGTAAAAGAAATATAAATACTTGTTAAGAAAGCAGTGATTGAACTTCTTAACCACCATTTTAAACACTGAAAGTGAAATGATAAAATTTTAAAAAGCTCTGTCCTCCCCACTGTGAAATAATCCTCTTCTTTGAATACATTGTCCTAATTTTCATTTCAGACTACATCGAAGTTGAGGGATTATGTACAATGGGAACACATAATTCTAGCTGCCCTGTTCCTTGTGAAGAAACAGAATATCCTGCTACTATTTCTTATTCTACTTTTCCAAGTCAAAGAGCTTTGAAACATCTTTCCAAGAAGTTGAATCAAAGCCAGCAATATATCAGGTAATCGTCTTAGTCTTGCAAATTATTTGTAATTAACATACATATTTTCTTTACCTCTAAAGACTAGGAAAATGAAACTCTGATCAATCAAAGGAAGCAATGGCTTCCAGCAATGAATTATCAATGACAGCCTAGAATTGTAAAAAGATCTTATCTTTCGATCCCTTACTTTAATTTAGTGAAAAGTAAAACGGGGTCTGTCTGAGTTATTTGCTTATGATCTTACATTTTTGGCCCAGCTGAGGAGTAATGCTGACTTATGTCACTTAGTGTGTGAAAATAAAACTTCCTTACCTGTGTATTATATTGTTTGAGTCTTCTAATAACTGTATTAGTTAGAGGGAATACAAACTACTCTCATTTTACAGATGAGGGGACTGGAGTCACTGCATTTTGAGTAACTGTCCTGTGAAGGTTATTAGTGGCACACAAAGAATTTATGCCTCCAACCTATGACTCTGGTCTCCATATATTTTCCACAGAGACATGTCCTTACAATTTAGGTGAACTGAAGGTTATATTAGGTCTCTTTCTGCTCTATCATGCTGCCTATCAGAAATTACAAATCAAACTTCATTAAAAACTCTCTTTTTTAAAATCAGAGAGCAACTGTAACATTTTTCTTTGTACTTTATTTATGCTTTTAAGCTGAAATAACAATATAATACATTTGGTATTTGTACTTACATCTATTATAATAAAGTATATTTAATTAAAAACTAGTTTACTTTTGCGCAGCCAAGTATCTAACTTTGAAAGTATGTTTTGATTCCAGTTTTAAGCTGGTATTTATTTTAATGAAATAAACAACACCACCCACAAAAAACATTCTCCCGGTATAAATGCCTAGACAATAAAGTTATCTTTCAAATGAGGAAGAAAAAGTATTTTCATTAAGACAGGGTCAATAAGGTATTACTTCAAACACTTGGCAGATAAAAAGATGGGAAGCTAGAAAATTTGCAGTTACATCTTTGTGAGTACTTGCATCTCCGGTATACATGTTTCTTTGTATTTCATTTTAATATGGGAAACTGATGTACTTACAGTGTTATTCCTATTATACTTAAATGTGCCTGAGAAGAGCTTTTTGTGTAATTTTTTGGCTGGAAGAGATCTCTTGACATGCAGAGGATGTAGGCATGATTTTGGAGGCATATTGGTGAATCAGAAAAGAAGCCCATTGTTATATAAGATGAGACCAGCGAACATGGCTGACATTTTTTCCTAAAATTTATATTATCGTAAGTAGTTATCCAATTAACCTTATCACATAACTGACACATGGGGATCTTGCACACTTGTGACTAGGAGAAGCCAGCGTGAGAAGGGCTAAGGCAAGTGGTCGAACAGATACAGCTGGACTCAGGGGTGTCCACATCCTAGATAGAGCCAGGAACTAGAAATCACATATAATTAAAAAACTGGTTTGCGCACAGGAACCAGAAGTCAAAGACTAGTGAATCAGAAAACACAAATACAGGTTGTCGGGAAAGCAGACATAAAATCTTAGCATCAGTAGGATTTAAAACACCCCTTATTTAATCACGAAGCCTGTGTGTTTTTTCTTGGGGCAGAAACCAACCCCAGACTATGACTAGTCCAGAGCCCCATGTGGCAACCACTGGATTAGGAAGAAGCTTAGCCTGACTGAAGCAGGCTCTGGGGAAGTGAACTGTGGCTGAACTGAGGCCAATTTCATTACCAAAACAATCTTTTTTTTTGTTTTCACTGAACAAATTTTCAAGTAAAATGTGTATAAAATTGTTTGCTTTATACAAAACAAATTTATCCCCCTTAATCCCGCTCTCGGACTCAAGCACATAAAAGCTTTTTTTTTAGTGTTTTGTAAATGCAATAAACACTCTATTTTTTCTTTGATCTTCTTACCCTCATTGAAATCCAGATTTTGTTTTTTAATTGTGTCTCCTGACATAAACAAATATTCTTGGACTTAAATCCTGAAAAATTTTGCTATCACCATGAGGTGTAGATTTAATGAGATCCAAACTACTGGGCAAGTCACACGCCTGAGAGGAGCTGAGCAAACCTCATGATATTTTTGTAGGGGATGAATTTATCTTCTCGCGAAAACACAAATGGATAATGCTAGTAAATGACTATTGAGTTTTGGGCTTGGGAAATTAAACAGTATTATCAGTTTACATGCAAATTAGGAGCACAATAGAGCACAAAAAGATTGCAATATTACTAAAATTTCTGGACTTCCAAGACAACATTATTATTTCTTTCACTTTGGCAACTGTTTTATTATTTGCAAATATTACAATACCCCCTGGTTAGCAACTTAAACACAGTACATTCTCCCGTTACCTAGGGTTAAACCAATGGAAATTAAGTAAACATATTAATGATATATTTTGAATTAATTATATTTGGGAATATTGATTTCTAAATGGTAAACAGTAAGGAGAGTGATTTACAGCCATGCTTCTTAAATATATTAAGGACACCACATAATTCTAGGAAACTTGCTAATAGGATCTATTCTTTTTTTTTTTTTACTATTTATTTTATATTGGACTATAGTTGACTTACAATGTTGTATTAGTTCCACATGTACAGCAAAGTGATTCAACTACACATATACATATAGCTCTTTTTCCATTCTTTCAGATTTTTTTCCCATTTAGGTTATTATATAATAAGATCTATTCTTAATGAAATTATTGTTGCATCTGAAAATTACCAGGTGGCTGGTTTCCACCTCAGCTTATGAGACAGAGAGGTTAATATTTACTTATCTATTCATTCATTGGTTTCATCTTTGATTTGTTCCCTTATTTGTCCATTTTACAAATAGGTAATGAGTGCCTTTTGTGTGTCAGGATTCCAAGGTGCTCAAAAAACTAGAGATACCTGCATGCACAAAAGACAACACCCTGCCTTGCTGCACTCACTCGCCATGGAGTGAAGATGGACAGTAAATCCATGCGCACATGTCAGTGGTGCTGAGCTCTGTGGGGGGAAGGGGCAGAAAAAGGGACTGGAAGGGTCGGGGTCAGGTCGTGGTGGGGGCCTGTCCTTCTCAGCCTGGAGGATTGCAATCAAGTATGATCCTCCTGTGAAGGTGACAGTTGAGCAAAGACCTAAACGAGTGGTTCTTGAAATTTGCAGTGTCAAGGTCCCTTTGCATTCTCCAAAATCATTGAGGAGTCCAATGAGTTTTCCTCATTTCCTTAAGTTTTCCTCATTTCCTTAAGTTTTAAGTATCAGTATTTGCAATATTAGGAAAGTAAGGTATGCATTTTTTTAATTTATTAATTCATTTAAAACAAAAATAATGAATGGGCTGTTTGGTAACATAAATGAAAGCTTTTTACAAACAATAACTATTTTTAAAAAATTAGGAAGAGGAATGGTATTGTTTTAGGATATAGTAGGTTTCTTTATTGTCTGACTTAAAAGAAGATAGCTGGACTCTCATTTTTGCATTTAATCTGCTGGTTTATGTCATTTGGTTGGAGAACACGAAGAAAACCTTGTGTCAAACAGAGATATAGTTTGAAAAGGGAGGCATAGTTTAATAGCCTTTATAGACAATTGTGGTATTTTTCTGTTTTTTTAAGATTTATTTGTTTATTTTTATTTATTTTTGGCTGCATTGGGTCTTCATTGCTGGGCATGGGCTTTCTCTAGCTGTGGCGAGCAGGGGCTGCTCTTCATTGCGACGCACAAGCTTCTCGTGGTGGCTTCTCTTATTGCGGAACACGAGCTCTAGGCATGCAGGCTTCAGTAGTTGCAGCACTCGGGCCCAGTAGTTGTGGCTCTCAGGCTTAGTTGCTCCATGGCATGTGAGATCTTCCCAAACCAGGGGTTGAACCTATGTCCCCTGCATTAGCAGGCAGATTCTTAACCACTGCACCACAGGGAAGTCCCGTGATATTTTTCTTTGATGACACATCAAAACTCAACAAGGGTAGCTTCTTACATGTTAATTGCCTATGTGTCTTGTGGTTGCCCTATGGGAACTGAGGTCAACTCTCTACTCAACATTTGATGATACTGTTGAGTTTATGCTGCCACATGTACACCAAGAGGGTATGAAAAAATGCACTTATTGCTCACATAATAAGTACATTGTCTGGGAAGATTAAGGCAGGCTCCAAGGCAGAAGCTCTCTTGGCTTGAGAGAACAAGGAAAGGCAGCTGGCTTTGCCTGTCTTTGTGGCTATGAGGTAGGACTTGGACCAGCCATCCCCGATGAGGGCCAGAGCCTGTGTGGGCAGAACTTTCCCAGGTGCCAAAGCAGGAAGCACATGCATGGCTTTCTCATCAGCTTAACTCTTTGGGGGCAAGAAAATGGCAGGGTGGCATTTGAAAGCTGTCAGCACTGAAATGTCAAAATATATCAGTGCATTTTTCATACTCAGTCATATTTATACCCATCGATCTTGCATTTGGAATGGGTCTTTTACCCATGCGTGACTTGGAACATCATCTATTGGACATTAGAAAAATTCTCTGGGCTAGCAGATTTTCCAAATATTGGTCCACTTTATTATATAATACATGTTTCAATTTAATACCATTACTTATCCTATCATAAAAGTCTTTAAAAATTGAGTGGTCAAGCTCATCACAGCAGACACATTTTCCAAAATGCTAACTTTAGCATAAAAGTTAAGCGTGAAATTTATTATTGACTGCAAGTCTTATCAGTTATTTTCCTTGATGCAACAGGCTCGTTTTGTTCATTATTGTGAAAATGTTTCCCAAATTTCATAGTCTGAAGAACCATAGTTTGTCAGTCATTCCTTCAAGTGAAAATGATGTTTCATATCAAAAGTGGCTACTGCAACTTTCTTGAAATAACAATCCTAGTGAAAATGTCAAATAACACATTAGTATTTTATGAAAATAATTTTGATTTTGTGAACCTCCAGAAAAGAGAATGAGGACCCCCCAGGGGTCTGTGACACACAATTGTGACCTAAAGATGATATAAGAGCTGACCTCAATATTAATGGGGAAAGGACATTTCAGGAGGGAAAACCACACACAGAGGAAGGTCCTAGGTCAACAGCATGCCTCGTGTGTGGGTAGAAGAGCATGGAAGTTGGTCTGGCAGGAGGCAGGGTAGGTAGTGGTGAAGAATGGGTGGGTGTGGGTCACCATGAAGAGGTCGGTGGTGGGCAGAAATCTTGCAGGCCACGAAAGGTTTTCTTTATTCTGGGAAGTCTCTGCGGAGTTTTGAGCAGGAGAGTGATTGATTTGCAAGTTGCAGAAGTATTATTTTGGTTCTTCTGTGAATATCTGTTGAGATGGAGTATGTTAAAAGTCGGAAGCAGAAGGACCGACCAGAAAGTGATTGGAAAAATCCAGGTGAGAGGTGATGGAGGCTTAGGCAAAGGTGGCAGCAGTGAATGGGTGAGAGGTTAGATTCTGGGTATATTTGAAGGTAAAACAAATAGTTACTGATGGATTGGCTGTGCAGTGCTATTGCATTAATTGGGGAAATATCAAGAGTTTGACCTGGAATATTTGAAATACCTATTGAACATCGAAGCAGAAATACCAAGAGGCAATTCTATGTATTAATGAAGTTCAAGGTTGAATCTGGGGTAGAAATGATGAGGGCTTATAAAACTGCATAAAGAGTTATTTAAAAACAGTGTATAGCCATTCTGGTGGCATATAGAGATTTCCAAAAGACACTAAGAAAACAGAGGCTCTGTGCTAACATATTAATGATGTAAGGTAAATGACTACCATTTATTAAACTCCCAGTATATGCAGGTTCTGTGCCAATTCTTTCCATATGTGATTTAATTGCTTCTTGCCACAGCTCTAAAATCCCAGCCCATTCTCTGCATCTGAGTCCTTGTTCTTGTCACTGAGTTCATCAGTACCATTTTTAGATTCCGTATGATCCAGTGATCCCACTACTGGGCATATACCCAGAGAAAACCATAATCCCAGAAGAAACATGTACCATAATGTTTATTGCAGCATTATTTACAATAGCCAGGACATGGAAGCAACCTAAATGCCCATCAACAAATGAATGGATAAAGAAGATGTGGCATATATATACAATGGAATATTACTCAGCTATATAAAGGAATGAGATGGAGCTATATGTAATGAGGTGAATAGACCTAGAGTCTGTCATACAGAGTGAAGTAAGTCAGAAAGAGAAAGACAAATATTGTATGCTAACTCATATATACGGAATCTATTTTTCATTTTTTAAGGAACCTCCATACTGTTCTCCATAGTGACTGTATCAATTTACATTCCCACCAACAGTGCAGGAGGGTTCCCTTTTCTCCACACCCTCTCCATTTATTCTTTGTAGGTTTTTTGATGATGGCTTTTCTGACCAGTGTGAAGTGATACCTCATTGTAGTTTTGATCAGCAAGATACATGCACCCCACTGTTCATTGCAGCACTGTTTACAATAGTCAGGACATGGAAGCAAACTAAATGTCCTTCGACAGATGATGTGGTACATATATATGATAGAATGCTACTCAGCCATAAAAAGGAATGAAATTGGGTCATTTGTAGAGACATGGATGGACCTAGAGACTGTCATACAGAGTGAAGTAAGTCAGAAAGAGAAAAACAAATATCGTATATTAACACATATATGTGGAATCCATAAAAATGGTACAGATGAACTTATTTGCAGAGCAGGAATAGACGCAGACATAGAAGACAGACGTGTGGACACAGGGATGGGAAGGGGAGGGTGGGATGAATTAGGAGGTGAGGTTTGACATAAATACACTACCATGTGTAAAATAGATAGCTAGTGGGAACCTGCTGTATAGCACAGAGAGTTCAGCTCAGTGCTCTGTGATGACCTAGATGGGTGGGATGGGGTTGGGGAGGGAGGTCCAAGAGGGAGGGGATATATATATATATCTGATTCAATTCACTGTACAGCAGAAAGTAACACAACATTATAAAGCAACTATATCCCAATACAAAAATTAGACACACACCCAATGTTTGTAAATAATATACTTAGTAGATATTTATAATTATACTCTTTTTCCAGTTTCTCAGGAACAAGGCATAGAAAAATTATTGGGTCGGGGAAAAATTATTTTTCCTGCATACCAACACAACGTGATTGCCTTCCAAATGCTATTATGATTAGTACTGAATCCAATGGCATGTCTATTTCAATACTAAACAACATCTGAACCAAAAATAAATATTACCTTTGTCAAATAGAAAATAAAAGTAGAGCTGACAATCTTGAGTTCAATTAACTCTGCTTTTATCCCCAGGGAGAATCTTGTGAACATTGAAATAAACTATAGTGACTTAAACTATAAGATAACCCAGCAGCAAAAAGCAGTGAGTGTGTCTGAGTTACTTGGTAAGTGTTATTTAGTTGTTCCTCAATTTAAAAAAAAATTCTATCAGCTTTTTTTCCTTTCATATTTAAGGTTTAGCCAATCAATGGAGGTAAAGAATCAACAGTGCTTGTCATTCACCTGCCATGTAAATCTGACACTTTTCCAGTCCCTGGACTCATCTCCAGCAAACTCACAGGGGCGCTCACATATAAAGGCTGGGGCTCATCATGTCCTAGTCACGCTCAGCATCTTCCTTCCCCTCAGATGTACCCCCCAGGATGACTATCTCAGAGTTGCAGCAACCCCACGTCTGGGACAAATGTCAGCGTCACAGACCTCTGCACAGAACTCCACCCAGACTGGGTTGCAAAGAGCCTGAACAAGTAAAATTCACATTTAAGTTACGACCACTGTGTGCTCACCTTCCTTCCATCATTTAGTCCTTGGCAAACTTAATTGCTGATTTCCTAGATCTCACTGCCTCTTAGAGGAGGTCGTGGAAGAGACAGAAGGGGATATCAGAGTCAGGCAAAGTGACTGCAGTCAGATCATGGCAGCTGAGCCAAATTCCCCAACACAACACAGATTCCTCAGTGCTCACGCCTTACAAAAATAACATCGTCCTAGGAACAGCCCACGGCAAGGAGAAAAAGATTAATGATGTAATCTAGTTAAGAAGACAGTGTTAGTGGTGTCAGATTCATAGAGAAAAAAGTAGGATGGTGCTTGCAAGGGGCTGGGGGAGGGGGCAATGAGGAGTTATTTTTTAATGGGGACAGAGTTTCCATTGGGGAAGATGAGAAAGTTCTGGAGATGAATAGTAATGGTTTTACAACAATGTGAATGTGCTTAATGCCACAGGACTCTACACTTAAATTTGGTTAAGATGGCAAGTTTTATGTTATATACATTTTACCACAAAAAAAGCACAAACAATAAAGACATATAGATGTTTAAAACGTTTTAAAAAGAAGGCAGTACTGGGTTAATATATTTTTAGTTTAACAAAATAATGCAAATGCTTAAAACGAAATCATTTGGACACTTGTCACAAATTGCTTGGAAATGTGTTTCTGAAAAACATAATTACCCAATAATGTCCTAAAGTCCAATTTCTGTTCTCCATTCAGCATTTAGAAATGAATTTCTAATTGTCTAGGATGTTTTGTGAATTTGCCAAGATTTAATGTCCTCCAAAGTCTTTTTTTTTTTTTTGCTGTGTTGGGTCTTCGTTGTTGTGCACAGGCTTTCTATAGCTGTGGTGAGCAGGGGCTACTCTTTGTTGCAGTGTGTGGGCTTCTCAGTGTGGTGGCCTATCTTGTTGCAGAGCACAAGCTCTAGGCATGCAGTCTCAGTAGTTGCGGCATGTGGGCTTAGTTGGTCCATGGCATGTGGGATCTTCCTGGACCAGGGATCAAACCCATGTCCCTGCATTGGCAGGAGGATTCTGTTTTATTTTGGCGGGGGGTGGGGGGGTGGGTAGGTGGATTCTTAACCACTGCATCACCAGGCAAGTCTCCTTCCAAAGTCTTTGAGTTACGTTTTTGGAAATAGATTTTATGTTTGCTTTTTCTCTCTTTTTTTGAGATAATTTATGTGCATATTATTTTAAGATATCATCAGTTGCTGGTGCATCATTTATACCAAACTTAATATAATACCATTAATTCATATTCAAATAATATCAGTTATTATTAACTTTTAAGCTTCAAATAATTTAAAATATACTAATCTTTAATTTGCTTTTTATGGAAAAAACATGATTTATTCACTGTCTTTATTGGCTTTATTACAGCAGATGTTGGTGGTCAGCTGGGCCTATTTTGTGGGGCCAGTGTGATTACAATTATAGAAATTATTGAGTATATATTCACCAATTTCTACTGGATATGCATTTTGTTCTTGCTGAAGATCCCTGAAATGACCCAGGGGGCTCCTGAAACCCAGAATCATTTGGAGAATAAAAACAGCATACAGGAATGCTGATGTCCACTTACGACAAAAGCTTTTGCTTTTCTCTTCATGATATCTTCAGATTTACTCATGACTGATTCACTGCTTTGTAACTTTATGTTATAGTTCTGGGGATTCAATAAAATCCATTGTAGATATCTATCTCTTTATATATATATATCTTCATCTATGTCTGTGACTGTATTTAAGTATATATATTAATTAATATGTAAAAAAGAAACAGGCACTGTCTTGTTTTGTTTTGTTTTGTTTTTTTCATATTGGAACTCCCAGCCCCTAGGACAGTAGAGACTCCATAGTAGGCATTACAGAAATATTTTTTAATGAATGAAATTTTGTGTAATGGGAAAAGACATTTCTTTATGATTAACTATAGAAATTAGACCTCATAAATAAAATATATTTGAGGGGACAAGATATTTCTTTATTTGGGAAATAATACATGTAATTTGTGCTTTATAAATTTTCTGAGACTTTTCATTCTCAGGAAAATTCAACATGATTTATTTTCTTTTGTCTGGACAGTTCTATTATATAACTAACTTTTGGAAGGGCAGGGTCTATATCTATTTCCTATACAAGTAGATACTTATAATACATCTATTTGAAAGTAAAGTTACATTTGTAGTATATTGGGGGAACACAGTGTTTACCATTTTCTCCAATACCTCTGTATACTTTAAACTAGGGAGGAAATTCAAGACTTGCAGTGTTCTCATTACCCCTGGGACAATCAGTCTACTTTCAGCCTTCTTCTCTTCATGACTCTTTATTACTAAATGTGCCATCTAAACAGCACATGGTAACAGACAGACCAGGGGAGAACTGCGCCACTTGGCTGAAAAGTACCATCACCTGCCTGTGAATCTTTGTTTTCTTCATTTCTCTGTGTAAACAATCAAGTGCAAATAATGGGAGGGTAAACACAAGGGAATGGAGAAGACGCCTCAGGATGAGTATTCACCTTCAGCTGGTTGCCATGTTCAGCCTCCGAACAATTCCCCAGAATTTCAAATGTATGATTGTTACTTCTTTTAGGATTGAGGAAGGTAGGAACACAGAGAGTTCGTACTTTGAAAGTCAAAGTTGCAACTCTGTCACCTGCAGAAAAATGGACTAGTCCTTCTGAAGCATCTGAAATATTATGGAGACAAGCAAGCCTAGGTTTCTGACACGGCAGCCAGGAATGGGTAACCTTCAAGTGATACAACACTGAAGCAGGTGATGGTGGATTACGATAAATGTTTTGGCCTCTAGTATGGACCTCCTCTTGAGAAGGAATGAGGCCATATAGGAACCTGAAGCTGTGGAGGGTGATATCCTAAAGCTTAGAGGGTACAGGGCTACTGCAGTGGGAAGTATTGGAGTGGACAAGAAACTGCAGATTGGGGAGCAAAAAAGAAAAAGACATCTTGTGATGCACTTACATATGAGCTAGAGGGCTTTGCCATTATTGGCTTATAGCTTAAAAATTGGGTTTCACCTTTCACTCCATTTTCATTTGAGAACCTCTAGAATTGCCCAATTTCCACCCACAGTGACTGTTCTAACTTTAATTAAAGAACAAATCATTTTGAAAGTATCATCAAATGAATTTATGCAGATTAGAGTCTCTGGCAAAAATCTAATATTGCATTTCAGCACAAAATACTGGAAATTTAGGACTGTCAGTCACCAGATGCAACAAGTACCTAGAATTCTTTCAGAAATCAATTGTTTACATATTGCCAGCTTTTGATGAAGACAGATCCTGCCACTGAGACATCAAATCATTCTAAGCCCCCCAATAACTGCACTATCAGTAAGACTTTTCAATAAAGACAGAGCAACTCAGCAGAAATCATTGGTACAGTGGAAATGGTGCTCACGGGAGCACATTTGATGGTGGCTCTAGAAGAGGGGAGGGGAAGGGAAGAAGACATTGTACCTAAGAGAGTTTGTAGCTGTGCATTTAAAGCCAGTGACAAAATCCGCCCAATGGCCAGCTCCTGTAGCTAAACAGCCTACATGTCACAATTCCCTCTCTCATATAGCAAAGCAAGCTGCCTGATGCACTGATAGAAAATCCCTAACTGAAAGATGTAAATCAGCTTGGAAACCAGCCATCCTTCACCCTTAGATGGTAAAACTTTGGTTGCAGAAGGCAAGGGTCAGTCACATAATGGGCATACAAGTGGCTCATTGGGAAACTGAAGCTTGGGATTCCCACCCCCCAGAATGATGCTTGGATATTTACAAACTAATGTATGGCCAATCAAAGGGGTCCCCAATAATTGGATGATTAGGAATATCTCTCTATGGGGAAGGTGATTTTAGAAATCTCTATAGGAGTTCTGAAGGAGAATCAAAGTGGGTTATTAGATGCCCACCTGGAAGACCCTGCTGCTGACTCAAAAGGAACTGGGAATGTAAAGGTTCCTTTTGAAGTAGCCCTGGAACTGGCTACTCAGTAGATGAATGTAAGCGAGCATAGAGATGTCCAAGCTATGTAATGATGGGTAGAAAGATGGCATATTCCTTTCCCATGTGGTCAGACACAGTTGTGAGTGCTGAGAGAAAAGGGACTGCCTTAAAAAGCTTTGCTCAAGCACAAAGGTTGGCAGGTATGTTGTTAGAACCCTCACCAGTAACCCTGGTGGCTTCAAAGTGGTCCTGACTGGAATAGACATGATTTCTACTCTGGGCTTTATTACTCTTGACTGAAGCAACAGATTGTATTTCTGTTTGATTCTACCAACTACATTTCATGGACCAAGGTAACATGTCATTGCCATCAATGTACCAAAATAGGGTGAGATGCTTAATATTGTCTGGTCTTAGTATGTCTCCTACCATCTTTAAGGTGGACTCAAAACACTTTTACTAAAAGATAGAGAGACTCTGATAGAGTCATGAAGAGCTGATTTGACTCTATGAGGGATAGTGGAGGAGGAGCATCTTTGAAAATGTTTCCAAAGAATATGGGGATGAGAATGAAGGCTGGAGGATGCTGGGATCACACACTGACTTTCTTATCCCCAAACCACTTTCCTTATTTTCCTGGATCTACGTGTCCTGGGTCGAAGTTTGCATTTGCATGTCCCGAAGGAGGGGAGAATCACCATGTGAACAATTGACACCATGATGTCAATTCCTCTGAAAGTATAAATATTCCTAGAGTAACAGAGGAATGCACATTATGTGGCTCACCTAAGACTGACTGGAAGAGCTGTCCTCTTGCCCATAGCCACGATGGTCCCAGAGCCTTTGCCTTTGGAAGGTTCTTCTTCTTGGGAATGGACAAAAGGCAACATTCCAGGAAGGAGATTTCTGCTACTTGTCTGTTACTGGGTAGAATGGCTGAATCCAAAGGCCAAGTCCAAGTTAAGACAGGTGAACAATGGACAGGGAGAGTCTGGGGAAGGTGGGGAGAGGGCATGTGAACACAGATTACATTGGGAAAGGATGCTGTCATGCTTTTCCTGAGAGAGGGCCTTGCATGAGAGAATTAATACTCTTAATTCTCTGGAGTGGCAGTAGGTCATGATCTATGCTGAGAAGACCCCAGGATTTGCTTTTCCTCTGAGATGGAAAAGTGACCTGAAGCCAAACAATAAAGTTAACCCAACAGACTACTTGAGTTCATTGCAGAAAAGGTATCAATAAGTATCCCTTGATTACCTGCCTGAAAAAGGAGCAGGTTGAAATCGTCATTGGGTTTTGTTTTTTGAGTTATCCATATCATACTCATGCTTTTTATAGCCGTATATCACTGATCAGTCACCCAAAGTATCTTCAGAAAGAACCACACCCAGAAGCTGAATATTTGAACTCACAGCCTCTGGGAGACACTATTCATTTACATGCATAAAATACAAGTAGAAAGCAGGAACCACACTTAGGGGGCTTAGGTAATATTCGTCTCAACTTCCTGAGAGAGTTGGTACATGGGAAACAGGACTTAGGGTGTTGAACCAAGTGGTTCAGGCATTACTGAGGATTGCCTGAAAGGATAATGTGGAGACATGATACACTATTGATATTTCTAAACTGATGGAGAATTATACTTGCCAACCAATCCAGAAAATGGCTTATATCTTCCATCAGGGCAGATTTACTGGTATCTTGATTGTAATAAAATCTATTGTGTTAAAAGTGCAATGGCATAAAAAGAAATGAGCTATCAAGCCATGAAAAAGACATAGCAGGTCATATATCTTGTGCTCATGGCCACTGGAATCCCTGCACATTTGGTGCTGCTGAGGCTCCTGCAATCCAAGCAGTCAAACCACCTCTGCACCCTGTCCTCACTGGGTGGACCCTAGAGCTCCAAGGCAGCCTCAGGACCAGACTCCTGTGGGTGGACCATGCACAGAGGTGGGGATAATACCAAAGCTGAACCCCAAGGACAGGGCAACTAAGGAAGAGGATCAAAAATCTTTCCATCAGCTGCACAAGCTGCAGATTAAATCCCCACAACCAACTAGGTAGACCCTGTGTCTATGGAATATCTGAGTAGACAATGAGTGTTCCCACAAATGAAAAAAGTCTAGTTCTGGAAGCTGTGGACTTTGGGAGCAAGCACACACAGGAACTGGGCCAGTTCAGAGTCTGAAAGGACTCCGCATTGCCCCTCTCTGAATCCGGAGACTAGCCCAGAGGCAGAGGAGGGCCTCATGGGGAGGCAGAGGTGGGCTGTGGCTCATGGCATGTGCAAGGACACTTACAGATGAGTCCCAAGGGAAACATAATTATTACTAATATTTTTATTGTTTTGATTCATTCTGTTGTTGGCTCTGTTTTTGTTTGTTTGTTGTTTTGGTATTTTTTTATTTAGTCTTTTGGCATCTTCATGTTTTATAACATATTTTTTCTCTTTATTTTTATTTTTTTTATATTTCTATTTTTACTTTGCTTTTCTGTTGCTCTGTGTTCTTTTCCCTTATTTTTTTTCTTCTTTTTCTTTAATATATTTTTTATTTTTTTGTATTCCCATTTCTACTTTGTTTTTCTTTTGTTATACACTTTCATCCCTTTTTTCCTTTGTATATATATGTATATATATATTAATATTTCTATTTCTACATTGTTCTGATGTTGTGTCTCCTTTCCCCTTTTTACTTTTTCTTTCCTTTTTTTTAAAATCATTTTTGTCTGCTTTTTGTTTTATTTTTCAGTTGGCACTCTGCTTTGGTTGTTTTTTAGTTTTGTGTTTTTTGTTAGTTTTCTTTTTAGTTGTTTGATTTAGTTCTTGGATTCTTCATCTGGTTGTTCTCTTACTTTTTGTTTTCTTTGGTTCTGTTTTTGTTTCTTTTGTGTGTGTGCATGTTTCCTTGCTTTTGTTTTTGTTTGTTTGATTTTACTTTCTACCATTTGTCTGGGGTTTTGTTAGTCTTCTTTTTTTTTTTTTTTTTAATCCCCTTTATTGCCACGGCGAGTGACTTTGGGGTCTTGGTTGTGCAAACAGAAGTTGGGTCTGAGGCTCTGGGGTGGGAGCACTGAGTCCAGGATTCTGGACCACTAGAGAATTCCTGGCCTCAAGGAATATTAATTGTTGAGAGTTCTCACAGAGACCATTATGTGAATCTAAGACCTGGCTCCACCCAACTACCTGCAGCTCCCAGCACTGGACACCTTGCTTCAAACAACAAACAAGACAGGAACACAAACTCATCCATCAGCCCACAAACTACCTAAAGTCATACTAAGTACACAGATACCCCAAAACACACCACCTAACACACTCCTGCTCACCAGAGGGAAAAGACTCAGCTCCACCCACCAGAATGCAGGCACCAGTTCCTCCCATCAGGAAGCCCATGCAAGACACTGGACCAGACCTGCCACCAGGGGCAGAGAACAGAAACAAGAGGACCTATGACCCTGAAGCCTATGGAAAGGAGACTTCAAATACTGTAAATTAGACGAAATGAGAAGACAGAGAAATATCTTGCAAACAAAGAAACAAGATAAAAACCCACAAGACCAAATAAATGAAGAGGAAATAGGCAAACTACCAGAAAAAGAATTCAGAGTAATAATAGTCAAGATGATCCAAAATCTCAGAAGTAGAACAGAGAAAATATAAGAAACATTTAAAAAGGACCTAGAAGAACTAAAGAGCAAACAAACAGTAATGAACAACACAATAACTGAAATTAAAAATACTCTAGATGGAATCAATAGCAGAATAACTCAGGGAGAACAACAGATAAGTGAGCTGCAAGATAGAATAGTGGAAATAACTGCAACAGGGCAGAATAAAGAAAAAAGAAAAGAACTGAAAACAGTCTCAGAGACCTCTGGTACAACATTAAGCACACCAACATGTGAATTAGAGGTGTCCCAGAAGAAGAAGAAAAACAGAAAGGGTCTGAGAAAATATGCAATAAGATTATAGTCAGAAACTTCCCTAACATGGGAAAGGAAAATAGTCAGTCAAGTCCAGGAAGTGCAGAGTTCCATACAGGATAAACCTAAGAAGAAACATGAAAAAACCTATATTACTCAAAATAACAAAAATTAAACACAAAGAAAAAATATTAAAAGGAGCAAGGGAAAAGCAATAAATAACATACAAGGGAATCCCCACAAGGGTAACAGCTAATCTTTCAGGAGAAACTCTGCAGGTCAGGAGGAAGTGGCAGGATATATTTAAAGTGATGAAAGGGAAATACTTACAACAAAGATTACTCAACCCAGAAAGGATCTCATTCTGATTCGACAGAGAAATCAGAAGCTTTACAGACAAGCAAAACTTAAGCACCACCAAACCAGCTTTATGACAAATGCTAAAGGAATTTCTCTAGGCAGGAAACACAAGAGAAGGAAAAGACCTACAAAAACAAACCCAAAACAATTAAGAAAATGGTAATAGGAACATACATGTCAATAATTATCTTAAATGTAAATGGATTAAATGTTCCAATCAAAGCACACAGACTGGCTGAATTGATACAAAAACAAGACCCATATATATATGTTATGTAAAAGAGACCCACTTCAAGCCTAGGGACACACACAGACTAAAAGTGAGGGGATGGAAAAAGATATTCCATGCAAATGAAAATCAAAAGAAAGCTGGAGTAGCAGTACTCATATCAGACAAAATAGACTTTAGGATCAAGACTATTACAAGAGATAAGGAAGGACACTATGTAATGATCAAGGGATCAATCCAAGAAGAAGATATAACAATTGTAAATATTTATGTACCCAACATAGAAACATCTCAGTACATAAGGCAAACGCTAACAGCCTTAAAAGGGGAAATCGACAGTAACACAATAATAGTGGGGGACTTTAACACCCCACTTACAGCAATGGACAGGTCATCCAAACAGAAAATAAGTAAGGAAACACAAGCTTTAAATGACACATTAGATTAGATGGACTTATTTGATATTTATAGGACATTCCATCCAAAAACAACTGAATACACTTTCTTCTCAAGTGCACATGGAACATTCTCCAGGATATATCACATTTTGGGTCACAAATCAAGCCTTGGTAAATTTAAGAAAATTGAAATGATATCAAGCATCTTTTCCAACCACAACACTATGAGACTAGATATCAATTATGGGGAAAAAAACAATAAAAAATACAAACACATGGAGGCTAAACAATATGCTACTAAATAACCAAGAGATCACTGAAGAAATCAAAGAGGAATCAAAAAATATCTAGAAACAAATGACAATGAAAACATCATGACCCAAAAACCTATGGGATGCAGCAAAAGAAATTCTAAGAGGGAAGTTTATAGCAATACAATCCTACCTTAAGAAACAAGAAAAATCTCAAATAAACAAGCTAACCTTACATCTAAAGCAATTAGAGAAATAAGAACAAAATACCTCAAAGTTAGAAGAAGGAAAGAAATCATAAAGACCAGATCACAAATAAATGAAAAAGAAATGAAGGAAACAATAGCAAAGATCAATAAAACTAAAAGTTGGTTCTTTGAGAAGATAAACAAAATTAATAAACCATTAGCCAGACTCATCAGGAAAAAAAAGGGAGAAGATTCAAATAAACAGAATTAGAAATGAAAAAAGACAAGTAAACTGATACTGCAGAAACACAAAGGATCATGAGAATGCTACAAGCAACTATATGCCAATAAAATGGACAACCTGGAGGAAATGGACAAATTCTTAGAAAGACATAACCTTACAAGACTGAATCAGGAAGAAATAGAAAATATGAACAGACCAATCACAAGTAGTGAAATTGAAACTGTGATTAAAAATCTTCCAATAAATGAAAGTCCAGTACCAGATGGCTTCACAGGTGGATTCTACCAAACATTTAGAGAAGAGCTAACACCCATCCTTCTCAAACTCTTCCAAAAAAATTGCAGAGGAAGGAACAATCCCAAACCCATTCTACGAGGCCACCATCACCCTGATACCAAAAGCACACATAGATACTACAAAAAAAGAAAATTACAGACCAATATCACTGATGAACATAGATGCAAAAATCCTCAACAAAATACTAGCCAACAGAATCCAACAGCACATTAAAAGGATCATACACTATAATAAGTGAAGTTCATCCCAGGGATGCAAGAATTCTTCAATACATGCAAATCAATCAATGTGATATACCATACGAACAAATTGAAGAATAAAAACCATATGACCATCTCAATAGATGCAGAAAAAGCTCTTGACAAAATTCAACACCCATTTATGATAAAACCTCTCCAGAAAGTGGGCACAGAGGAAACCTACCTCAACATAATAAAGGTCATATATGACAAATCCGTGGCAAACACCATTCTCAATGGTGAAAAACTGAGAGCATTTCCTCTAAGATCAGAGACAAGACAAGGATGTCCACTCTCACCACTATTATTCAACATAATTTTGGAACTCCTAGCCACAGCAATCAGAGAAGAAAAAGAAATAAAAGGAATACAAATTGGAAAAGAAGTGAAACTGTCACTTTTTGCAGATGACATGATACTATACATAGAAAATCCTAAAGATACCACCAGAAAACTACTAGAGCTAATCAAAAATGAATTTGATAAAGTTACAGGATACAAAATTAATGCACAGAAGTCTCTTGCATTTGTATACACTAATGAGGAAAGATCAGAAAGAGATATTAAGGAAAAAATCCCATTCACCAATGCAACAAAAAGAATAAAATACCTAGGAATAAACCTGCCTAAGGGGGTAAAAGACCCGTACTCAGAAAACTATAAGACACTGGTGAAAGAAATCAAAGATGATACAAACAGATGGAGAGATACACCATGTTCTTGAATTAGAAGAATCAATACTGTGAAAATAACTATACTGTGAAAATGACAAAGCAATCTACAGATTCAATGCAATCCCTGTCAAATTACCAATGGCATTTTTTTTTTTTTTACAGACCTAGAACAAAAAATCCTAAAATTTGTATGGAAACACTAAAGACCCCAAATAGCCACAGAAATCTTGAGAGAAAAAAAAATCAGAGCTGTAGGAATCAGGCTGCCTGGCTTCAGACTATACTGCGAAGCTGCAGTAATCAAGATAATATGGTACTGGCACAAAAACAGAAATATAGATTAATGGAAAAGAATAGAATGTCATTGCTTCAAAATGATACCTATAATCCTGCATTGCTGAAAATTTGTTTCTTAAAGATCAAGGTATGGGATGCTCCCCCAGCCCAGATGGACCTGAAATTTAGTGACCACTGACCTCTAGTAACTCCTTTGCTAACCAGAAGTGCATTTTATACAGAAAGAGATCTTTGGGGGAAAGTTTGAGAAATAACACCATAATATTAACTGAGATGTGTTATGTAAAGCATATTTTTAAGCTCTCCACAGCAGCTATATGTCATAATAAAACATTTATAGTTTTACATATAAACATAAATGCAAACAAAACTTGAGTAAGCTATAATCTCAGGATGAAGGCGTATTTTCAGGTGTTAACCTAAAACTCCTCACTGATGTCATCACTCATGAGATTGATTAGCCAGAGGAAAAAGTAAATTTAAGTTTGGAAAAGTAACATATGGAGCTGAATTCCTCTATCAAAATCTATTAAAAGGTGCAATGGGACTTCCCTGGCCACCCATTGTTTAAGAATCCGCCTGCCAGTGCAGGGGACGTGGGCTCAATCCCTGGTGGGGAAGATCCCACGTGCCACAGAGCAACTAAGCCCATGTGCCACAACTACTGATCCCATGTGCCACAAATGCTGAAACCGGCATGCCTAGAGCCCATGCTCCACAACAAGGGAAGCCCCCACTGACCACAACTAGAGAAAGCCCATATGCAGCAATGAAGACCCAACACAGCCAAAAAATAATTAATTAAAGATCTATTAAAAGGTGCAAAAAATAACAGGTTAAGGAGGGAAATGAGTCATTCAAGTGGTTAAGAAATATCAAAACACTTGTGAGACTTGTGGTCATTGTCAGCATGCGTTGGAGAGGAAATTTCCACAGGTCACTGGGAACTACGAGTGCTGATTGTTATGAGTGCTTTGGTGAGTCTATTTCTATCGGTCAGGTATTATAGAAATTGTTGCAGTGAGAATTAGAAGCAATGCCTGAGGATACATAACAAGGAGATGGGGGCTGAGGATGAAGAGTTGGTTCTGTGACCTCTCCTCCAGCCTCAAGGATGAATAACCTTGAAAACTCAAGAAATTGTTGGGAGTAAACTTGGCTCAGAGACAAGGTAACTGAGAATTCAGGCCAAGGATTGTGGGTTGTAGGAAGCACCTGCACCTGCATTTTGGGGTTGTTTATTGAGCTGCACACCCTGAGAAACCACCCGCATGAGCAGCGAGGAGCAAAAGCTGGAGAAGACACAGAACTAAGGGCCCAGCACTGTCTTGCACAACTGTGCACATCCTGAGGGCACAGTGTTTGGGACACATTGGAAATTATTCCTGGCCATTGCGAAACTTTTTAAATTCTGTTAACATGAACACTGTTAAAATTCAACACAAGATAGAAACCAAATTTGAGAATTCCCAGAGCAGACAAAACTGTTGAAGCCACGTAAAGCAAAACTGAATCTAGCTCATTTCATGAATGAAAGTGAAACTTATTTCTCATAAGGCTCCCAGTTCTGGAGCTGTTCTGTGCCCATTAAATTCTTACTAAGTACTATTTATTGACCTGGTGGTTTTAATTTTGCTGTTTCTGGATTTTTGACAGTGCTCGGTTTCTGCAGAGTGTGTGTTCCACCTCTTTTCACAAAATTCTGTCCATTCTCCTTGGACAATTTCTCTCCTTTCTCATTTTCTCTCATGTCCCACAGCCACTATCCTAACCCAGGCCTTCGGTCCTGAAATTAGACGATAAATAGTCTCCTGTAATTCGACATTTCCTCTCAACAATGTACTACATGACAAGTATTTCTTAAGTATTTCTCTTATTGTGACATTCTCTCATCCCAAATAATCTTACAGGTTTCCAATTTCCCATCACCCTTTACAAGCTAACCATCTTACATAGTAGCATTACTTTTTGACTTCTTTCCCATCATGCTAATACAGGGCAGCTCTTTCTCTGTCCCACAAAGTCACCATGGTGATTTGTTCCTCAGTAACTCTCATCATCTTCTCCTCTTTTTCAGCAATAACCTTCCTTTTCATGGAAATTCTGAAATCTTTCCCACTCTTCAAGGTTCTGCCTTCTCTGTTTAGATTCTCCCAGATTCTTCAATCTCTGCCTAGTTCCCTTTTGTCTAAATACTGTACAGCATTTAATCAGCACACATTTTTAATTAATTAAACATTATAATAAATCAGTAGTTAAATACAATCATTGAACACTACATAGAAATCAACATAGAAAATGAGATATAGGCCATTGACAATTTTGATTATTAAATATAATGAAAACATTGAAAATTTTAAGAAAATAATAAAAAACAGCTATGTGCCTACCATTCATATTTAGCTAATTTATAGTTTGCCCTATTTCCCTCAGATTTTATATGCATTGAATCATGCTATATATGTCAATCTAAAACCTACTTTCTTATTTTACGTTTACTGTGTATTCATGTCAACACATGAAAATCTAGTTTATTTGTTGCACAAAATTACATCAATGAATATACCATGATCTATGAATGAATGGTTTCCCCAACTAATTGATATTTACATAATTTCAATGTTTTACCTGTAGCGAACATATTGCAGTGAAACTCTGTATATTTGCTTCTGGTTATGTTATTAGAAGTGAAATTGCTGGGATTTTCTGGAACATGCTTCTCCACATTGACTCTACTGCCAAATCACTTAGACATTGTGGTAGCAATTGACACAGCCAGCAGCAGCAGGAGGAGTCAGGCTTCCCCTTATACTGTGTTTTTCCATCAAATGATAAAGTGAGACTTTGGTTTTTGTGGTCCAATCTGACATGTAGGCACCTTATTGTTATTGTAAGTATTCAGCAGACATTAAGGATCAGAATGGAAGTTGAGATACTCTAGAGAACCAGAAATTACAGAAAAGTGAGGAGCTGCTGCAGCAGAACCATGACCAGTTATCCATGTAGCTTTGATTGGACTCAAAGAATGGTAACCTGCTGTGGAGACTGTGATGCCCAGATGGTAAGTGTGGCGGGCAGAAAGTCTTACATAAACTCTGTCCCCTTTAATGTGATGGAGCAGGTATTGCACAGCTCTTAGTCTAAAATCAGTGTAAGTACTGGCCAAATTACTGGGGTGTTTTTGGTGTGATGTGAGACAAGTGATCAGGATAAATGTGGTACTTACCGGGTGAAAAACTTTTCTAATTGAGAATTTTCTCCCCCAAATTTCTGGTCAATGCATTCTGTTCTGACTATTCCCCTGTGTGTAGTCATCCCCCGAGATTTATTACAATTTTTCTTGTCATGAAGAAATAAAATGAGAAACGATGTTTAGGAAAAGAAACAGTTGTTTCATCATTATTTATTTATTTATTTATTTCAAGCTCCATGATGTATTTTATTTTATTTTTATTTATTTTTAGTGAACATTTTTATGGTGAATATTTTTTATTTTTTTGTTTTTAATTTTTATTGAAATATAGTTCTGTTAGTTTCAGGTATGCAGCAAAGTGATTCAGTTATACATATATATACTTTTTTATATTTGCATCTATTATAGATTATTACAAAATATTGAGAATGGTTCCCTGTGCTATACAGTAGGTCCTTTTTGGTAAGAACAGTTATTTTAAATCATTCAGAAATGAATGGTTGACTTTGGAAAAAATGTATCTAATGTAGGGACTCTGTTACTTATTTTACTAAGTCATCTCATTATTAAAATTCTAAAAGCCTACTGGAGCATCACTCTTCACCTGAAGGCAAAGTGAATGTTGGCATGTGAGTAATTACTTTTAGATTTAAGGTGATAGAAGGTTTTCTTCTGGGATTTAGAAAGAATAAAAATGATCTCATTGGAATACCTATATCCAAAATTAGAATAAAGAATGGGGAATGGCAGGAATACAAGTCATATGAAGAGGGATATAAATCTACAAATCCAATTAGACTCAATTGACACAGATTTTTTACAGTTAGGGGCTTTGAGAAAATGAGAAAAGACGAAGCACTGCAAAAGTTGCTCAACAATTTCTACATTATGGTCAGTTATTATTTACACAATGATATCTGGCAACTTCTAGGCAAATACATTATTCCATGTTCTTACACATCTGCATTAAGTAAATACCTGTGGGAAGAGGAAGAAGTAGCTCAGATGACTCAAATGTCAACTTTAAATGATATTCAATTTTTTCTTATGCTAACAAACCACAGTATATCACCAATTAAATGTGACTTCTGTCAGTGGCCATTTGGATGTTCTGAATAAATTAGAATATCTTTCTGAAGAGCTGGCAAAGTCTCTGTCTCTATTAAGAACAAATCAAAGTCACCTTGGAGCTATTCCCCTTATCCTCTTGAGGCCGAAAGGAGCTTTCTTACAATAAAAAGCCCTATATTATTTTTGTTTTGAGCTGGAGGGAGAGAAGGGGAGAGAGAGAGAGAGACAGAGAGAGAGAGACAACTAGAGAGAGAGGGAAAGGAAGGAAGAAAGGAAGGAAGGAAGGGCGAAAGAAGGAAAGAAAAGAAGCTAACTACCCCTTCGACACAGGAACTGCATAAGTCTCATGCATGATTCTTTTAAATGTCTATAGCACCCATTTTTTTTTCTTCAGATCTTTATTGGAGTATAATTGCTTTACAATGTTGTGCCAGTTTCTGCTATGCAGCAAAGTGAAAGAGCTGTATTTATACATATATCGCCATATCCCCTCCCTCTTGAGCCTGCCTCGCATCCTCCCTATCCCATCCCTCTAGGTCATCACCAGCTGATCTCTCTCTGTGCTATGCAGTAGCTTCCCACTAGCTATCTATTTTACACTTGGCAGTATATATATATATGTCAATGCTACTCTCTCACTACGTCTCAGCTTCCCCTTCCCTGACAATCTCTTTCTCTATGTCTGCAACTTTATTCTTGCCCTGCCACTAGGGTTATCAGTACCATTTTTTTAAGATTCCATGTATATACAGCACTCATTTTTAAACATGATTTAGGGAAGGAAAGGACACAGTTTTGCTGCACTGGGGGATGCGTGCAACTGTAAAAGAATTCAGTCTCTGATCTGGCATTCCAGAGACAAAAAACTACACAAAAAATACTTCTGTTACACAGATATATGACTCTCTATGTGGTCAGAGTTTGTCATAATATCTACAAGACAAGGAAGAGAAATCCACCTCAGGATACTATGTCTAACCAAAATGAACATTACAAAAGGAAATGAAAATTAGGAGAAAAAATACTGTGCAGAGTACTAATATCTCATTACATACTGTGTTCCAAAGCATCCCACCCATAAAAAGGTCAAAGAATACAAATAAAACAGACCCACGGAAGAGGGAGATGAGAATCGCCAGGAAATAAGGTATATACTAAAGCTCACTAAATAATTACAGAAATACAAGGAAATAATGAGATAAAATTCAGGGCTTGAAAGATTTAATGAATACAAAAATACTAACAACACATTTGTCATGTTGACAGGAAAATGAACACTCTTGTAAAACACTACAGTCTGTCTGAAGGGTAATTTGGAAATACATTAAGAAACATTAATTGTTATCAAGAAATTGCTCTTCTTGCATGCATCCTCTGAAAATAATAAGAAATGAGCACAAAAATTTATAAGGCTCATTGCAGCACTATTTGTAATGGTTAAAAAAAAGAAATAAACTTAATTTTAAAATTTTGTTGAATT
Organism: Hippopotamus amphibius kiboko; assembly: GCF_030028045.1. Lineage (NCBI taxonomy): Eukaryota > Metazoa > Chordata > Mammalia > Artiodactyla > Hippopotamidae > Hippopotamus > Hippopotamus amphibius. Next base: position 86,123,763 of record NC_080188.1, on the reverse strand, counting down.
GAATTAATGATACATCTATGTATATTTTTAATGATATGGGAAAATTCTCAAAGATTAAAATGGTATATACAATATTCAGATTTTGTGAACGAATATATGAAATTTTATCATACAAAGCCTTAATGAGAAGGCAAAGCATATAGAGTATCTGACAAAGCATATAGAATATGGAGGACAGAAATCAGGGACTTGACGTCTGGTAATTTAAGCAGACAAGCTAGAGAAGACTCTTGAACAAATATGCGGTATGCTAGACCCAGTATTGTGTAATCCTTAATACAACACAATATATAAATATAAAAGGGAAATATACTATATAAATACATGTATAGTATTGTTCCCTGTGTATATTTTGAGAAAAATGAAATTTTCTATCATGCTAAATAGAGTGTAACCCAGTGAGTTGTTCTTAAGTACTCCAACTACTTTTTACAGCGAAGCGAAATTCCTAGCCAAAAATATGGATTAGTTTAGTTTCAGATACCTATTAGTTATTTTGATTTCATTTTAGATGTATTACTCAGACTCTCCAGATTTTCCCCTTTCATCCCCAAGTAGCTGACTCATTCATAATTATTTGTATTGGAATTATTCCATAAGGAAGAGTTGTTCTATCTTCCTCATTTATTCATTTTTTTCAGTCATTTATTTAAATCAGCATAGATTTAAAAAGGTTTTTTTTTAATATGTTGGGTTACAATCCAATATTATCATTACTTATTTTATTGCTCAAATAAGATTCATAATAAGAGACAGTGAAGACATCAGTTCTCATCTTTTCTTGGAAATTGATATAATACCAGAAGAATGAAAAAAGATTTTACATTTCAGTGTCATGGAGATATTCGTTTTTAGTCATCAACATTAGAGCAAATAGAAGAATGGAAATGGATTATATCCAGGTATAAGAGAAGCACAGACCTAACTTAGAATTGGAAATCTGGGCAATGTCTTCTGTATTTCTGAGAAAACTTCTTTGAAGCCTTAGAAAAGAAAATCAAAAAAAGTTCCCTGGGTCAGCAGCCCTCACAAATAAAAAGAAAATGCTAGTGTTAGAGGCAGGTGCAGGAGAGTAAGGTTGCCCACCCTCTGGAGGTCTTCCTCTATATCCCAGGGGCCTGCGCTCTACACTCTGAACATTTGTCTTCATGGAAGGACACAGCCAATGACGTTCTTTCTCTACTCACCCAGCCCATCAGAGCACACTCTTGAATTAGTCAGTCTCACAACCTGAAAACTCGAAGGTCAATCTGATTTTCAGGTGCAGTGGGGCCAGTTACTAATATGACATCTCTCCTAGCGTATACCACACGGGTTCTTTTGTTCTGTCCTATGATTGCTGCCTTCTGTCCCTTCTCTAGGCCTGCATTGGTCCCTTGCCTGTGCCCCTCAAGCTTCCAAATCCTTCCTGTTCTTCAGTGTTAGTCATAAGATTCAGGGCCGAAACCACCTGTCATATCTCCCTCACATTCCTGGCCCACCTGTCCAGCTAGAACTTTATTACCTGACCCACAATCATCTCATGGTAGGAAATACACCAGAAGCTCATCTCTTGCCAGCTGCTCTGCTCACCTGTAACCTGAGAGGCCTCAGAGCACACTGGTTGGAAGCACAGGCTCAATATCTGGTTTCTGTGTGTAATGGCTCTTCACTCACTCTTGTCTGACCTCAGGTGAGGAACCCAAACTTTATGTGCCCCAGTTTTCTTCTAAGTAAAATGGAGGTGATAATAAGGATCCTTACTCAATGGGTTTCAACAAGGATTCAACACATGCAAAATGTTCCAAACAATGTTGGGGACAAGGGTACTCTGCAGTGACTGTAGTATTACCCCATGAATGCCACCTGGTGGTGTAGGTTTGTCCTAAGCTTCAGGGACAGCAGGGGCTCTGATCACCCCTTACCTCAGCTTGTTACTGTCTTCTAAGTTCAATTAGCAGTTACAATAGAGACAACACTTAAAGAAATGCACATTTTAAAAAGGAATTGTAAGTTTTATTATAGTGTTAACACTATTTTTAAAAGAACTCCTTTTAAAAGGGAATGCAAAGACCTGTACTTAAGAGTTTTCCAATCTCAAAAATTCATATATCAGGAGAAACTTTTGTGTAAAATCACAGAGAAGGGCTTGTGATCAGTGTGGTAGGGACATTTGCTCCCATTAAAGTCTGAAGCATACCTACAGTTCTGGGACATTTTGTTGAGCACAAGCAAAGTAAAAATTGTTGATTTATATATGTGTGCAAAACTTCTAGTAGCTGTCTTTTACATGATTCATTTTCAGTTAATACTTGGGTGATATTCCTGTCAAATGCAAAAATAGCATGTTGGGTCCACAGGGAAAGAACAGTCTTTAGCAGGATTACAAATGAACAAGAGAATGAAGCGTGGGTGGTAACTGAGTGATGAACTAGATTTTTATAAAGAGTCTTAGCTTTGTCAAAAGATAATAGGTGCTGCTTAGTGCTGCATAATTGCTTCTTATGCAAAAACATTGCAAAAGAATCATCACGTGAAAATAGAAGGTCCTTTATCATCTTAAAACATTAAGTTGCTAAATGTCAGCAACTTATAAAAAGGTCCAATTTATTTTTCCTTAAATGTTTTTCTAAAAATCTCTCAGATAGAACTAATTTTTCTTTATTATACTTCTTATCACTGTTTCTACTACATTGTAGTACATAGAGTGTTTACGTTCAAAAGAAATGCTCTATTCAAAACTGCATATTATAAATGAAAAAATATGAACATGCATATACGTTGTTCTTTACTCAATGACCATGTTGAACTCTTCATCCACTTTTCTTTTTTCGTTTTTATAAATAGCAAGGTAAGATTCAAAGTACTGGCAAGGAGAAAACAATCAAGTATCTAAAAAGACTATTTGCTTTTCATAGAAGATCCGAGCACATCCATCAACATTGTGTGGATCTAAGTTGAGCTGTTCAGTGATGGCCAGTTTCATGTGATCAGTGAATACTTGAAGAGCGGATGGGGTTAAATTAATTAACAGGAAGCTGTTAGATGGATGTGGCTCTAATGCCCTGGTGGCTGACATAAACAACTCAAAACCTAAGCCTGTAAGTGCAACAAAGTTATAAAATTGAAATCTAAGAGCAGCCTGTCAGTCAGTCAACAAAGTTTTAAACTATAGCCAATCATTAATTCCCTTACTCTGCTTCTGCCTTTTCTCCATGAAAGTGAAAAAAAGCAGGACCACAGGAGGTCCTCTTGGGTATAAGTCCTTTCCATGTTACCTGATTCTTGTTCATTGGAAATAGGGTTTATAAGCTTCCCAGACCCTCCCTGAGCACCAAACAGGGGTAGTACCAAACAGGGTGCTGATCAGGGAAGTGAGGGAATAGAGAAACAGGGGAAATGGCCAAGAAACAATGGTGCATTCGCTGCAGCACTATTTACCATAGCCAAGACATGGAAACAACCTAAATGTCCATCAACAGATGAGTGGATAAAGAAGATGTGGTACATATATACAATGGAATATTACTCAGTCATAAAAAAGAATGAAATAATACCATTTGCAGTAACATGGATGCACCGGGTAGACCTGGAGATTATCAAACTAAGTGAAGTAAGTCAGAAAGAGAAAGACAAATACTATATGATATCACTCATATGTGGAATATAAAAAATGATACAAATGAACCTATCTAGGAAATGGAAACAAAATCAGGAACATAGAGAACAGACTGATAGTTGTCAAGAGGAAAGGTGGTGGAGGAGGGAAGTGTTGGGAGTTTGGGGTTAGCAGATGCAAACTATTATATATAGGATGGATAAACAGCAAGGTAAAGCAGAGGGAACTACATTCAACATCCTGGGATAAACCATAATGGGAAAGAATACAAAAAAGAATGTAGTGTATGTATAACTGAGTCACTTTGCTATACAGCATTCATTAACACAACATTGTAATTCAATTATACTTCAATAAAAAATTAAATTAAAAAAAAAAGAAACAATAGTGCAGCCTTGGGGAAGGGTCCTGGTTCCTCCTGAAGAGACACACATAACAGTAACTTTGAGCTCTTCTGCAGGAACTGAGGCCCCCGCTCAGGTGAGGGATGGTAATTTCAGGGTGAGCACAGATTCCTGGGGCACTGCCCTGTTCTCGCCGCCAACCAATCAGAAGAAAGTCGCACACCCTGCAGCCCGCACCCCAGGGCTGAAAAATTCTTCCCTGAAAACCACCAGGGAGTTTGGGTGTTTTGAGCACAAGCCACCTGTTCTCCTTGCTGGCCCTGCAATAAACCTCTCTGCTCCAAACTCCAACATTTCAGTTTGTTTGGCCTCACTGTGCGTCAGACACATGAACGTGTGTTCAGTAACAAACGTCTCTCCCAGCTCCCATGGTGGAGCTCTCCTAGCCACTTCCACTACAGTGCTGCCTGATTGGAATGGGGTTTTGCTCAAATAAACTTTAAAATTTCCAATATGCCTCAGTTTATCTTGCAACACTAGTCTGCACTGAGGTGTGCTGTGCATGTAAAATTCACCATGACTTTCAAAGTCTTAGGATGAACCAAAGAATGTAAAATGTTTCAGTAATAATTTTTTGTATGGACTATGTGCTGAAATAATAATATTTCAGATATATTGGATTAACTAAAATGTATTATTAAAATCCATTTTACCTGTTTCTCCTTTTTAAAGTGCTGCTACTGGCCATTTCTAAATTTAAAATTTCACATTGTATGTGACTCACCTTATGTCTGACATTATATTCCTATCCGACCCTGCTGAGAGAGAGTGTCCTTGCAGTTTCCTAAACAGACTTTAAAAATATTGTGCTTTGGAAGAAAAAAAATAGCTATATTAATACACAAGGAACAATAACCACTCCGTTATTTAAATCTCATTCTGCACTTAAAGTTGATGATACAAAATCATTAAATAGATGTGTTCCAGAAACATCATCACTATGGAACTAAGCACCTTAAAGGCTTTAGGCTCAGACACATTTCACTCCCAGATCTGTCCTGCCTCTAACCCTCTAAGCTGTTGGCTTCTTCAAACAGGCTGCTAGGGTTTCTCGGCAGATCCTAAATTTGTATTGTGCATACTTGGGGAGACTAACATTTTCCTCAGGCCTTGCCTTCAGCATGTCTCTGATTCCAGGCTGTAAACCGCTCGTTCCTACCCATCCCCAAGCAGAGTAGCTCCTCAGTCAGCTGGCTCAGCCTGTGGCTTCACTGTGACAATTTTTACACAAAAATAACTGAAATCCCTTTGGGGATGTTATCTGTGCTAATACACTAAAAACTATGTGTAATCACTATGTCAGGTTTTGGTGCTGTGGTTGCCCAGAGCTACGACTGTATTGTAATCATGGGTATATATAAATTATGTGGAAGTGTCGTCATGTCATGCAGAAAACCACAAAAGGGAAAGCATTTATGGATTTTTTTAAATTTATTTTTTAAGTGGGTAAAACCATTTTTTCTCCGCTTTATTGAGGTATCAAGGACATAACTGCATATGTTTAAGATGTACCTTGTGATGTTTCGATACATGTATACTTGTGAAATGATGACCACAATCAAGCTGATTAACACAACTCTCACTTTACATATTCATCTTGTGTGTGCGTGTGTGTGTGTGTGTGGTGAGAACACTTCATCTACCCTCTTTTATGAATTTCTGGTGTACAAATGATAGAGATAGAGTAGGATAGGTACACAGGGAGTTTTAGAAATTCCATTAGGGGATTATAGAGAGGGAACGTTGGGAGACCACTGTAAATTAATGATTGCTCAAGAAAGCTATCAGAACACCATGGAAGGAAGCAGGTTTGCTTAACTATAAAGCCATCAGTAAAAGCAGGAGATATGCCCCAGGCCATTCCGTGAAAAAATGAGGCCTGCAGCCAGCTGGTCAAGTTCAGTGAGATAGTGATCCTTAGGACCAAGGTCAGGAGTATAAGGGAAAGGTGACATTCCAAAGTAGGAGACCCTCAGTATACGGAAACCTGAGAGGATTTAACATAGTATGTGTTACTGTCCTGCTGATTGGAATGAGCACTACGACAGTCCTAGTTTGATCTCATAGGGTCAAACACTCTCCTGCCTGATAGGAAAGAGGCAATAGTGATATACGCCTGCTGGCTACTCAAAGAATGAGGAAGAAGGTGGTCCTCTCCCCTTCCTCGATTCCCTTTGATTATAAAAATGTAGCCCCCTTAATTCCCAGGGCAGAGCCCCTCTGCCTGCTGGCTTTTATTCCTCACAATTGTTGTATATTACTGAATCTACTCCTTGCCTATCACTTTACCTGTCACTCAATTCCTGTGCTGAGACACAAAGAACCTGAGGCTCAGGAAGTCCTGACACTAGGAGAGGGATTCTAATTAAAAGACCATGGGTTCAAGTTTCTATCTGAGTTTTGGCAGGGTTCAAGTTTCAGCCTAAGATGTACAGTGTCATAACACATCATTAACTAGAGGCATCCTGCTATTAGGTCTCCAGAACTTATTCATCTTACAGCTGAAAGTTTGTATACATTGACCAACAATCCGCACTTCTTCCAACTCCTGTCCCCTGGAACCACCCTTCTAGTCTGCTTCTATGAGTTCAACCTTCTTAGATTCCACACATAAGTGAGATCACGCAGTATTTGTCTTTCTGTGTCTGGCTAATTTCACTTAACATAATGTCCTCAAGATTCATTCATGTTGTTGCAAATGACAGGATTTCCTTCTTTTTAAAAACTGAATAATATTCTATTGTATATATAGACTACATTTTCTTTATCCATTTATTCACTGATGGATATTTAAGTTGTTTCCACCTCTCAGCTATGGTTTTCTTTTTTTAATGGGAAACATTTGGTAGTATTTAATATAAAATGGGCAATAAATTTTATCGGTAATAATGAGAAAACCTATATGTACCACTCACTGACACTTCCTTTCTTTAATTTTCTTTGTGTGCATGTGTGTTTATTCTTTTTATTTTATTTATTTATTTTTTAAATTTATTTATTTATTTATTTATTTATTTATTTTATTTACTGGCTGTGTTGGGTCTTTGTTGCTGCACGTGGACTTTCTCTAGTTGCTGTGAGCGGGGGCTACTCTTCATTGTGGTGCACAGTCTCCTCATTGTAGTGGCTTCTTTTGTTGTGGAGCATGGGCTCAATAGCTGTGTGCTCCGCGGCATGTGGAATCTTCCCAGGGCAGGGCTCAAACCCATGTCCCTTGCATTGGCAGGCAGATTCTTCACCACTGCACCACCTAGAAAGTCCATATTCTTTTTATTTTTAAGGACTTTTACTGAGATATAATTGACATACAATAAACTGCATGTATTTAAAGTGTACAATTTGATATTTTTTTCTTATTCGTAATGTATATATGGCAATCCCAATCTCCCAATTTATCCCACCCCCCTCCCCCCACTTCCCCCCTTGGTGTCCATATGTTTGTTCTCTACATCTGTGTCTCTATTTCTGCCTTGCAAACCAGTTGATCTGTACCATTTCTCTAGATGCTGCATATACGCATTATTTTACCATATTTGTTTTTCTCTTTCTAACTCACTTCACTCTGTATGATAGTCTCTAGGTCGATCCATGCCTCTACAAATGTCCCAATTTTTTTCCTTTTCATGGCTGAGTAATATTCCATTATATATATATATCACATCTTCTTTATCCATTCATCTGTTGAGGGACATTTAGGTTGCTTCCATGACCTGGCTATTGTAAAAAGTGCTGCAGTGAACATCGGCGTGCATGTGTCTTTTTGAATTATGGTTTTCTCTGGGTATATGCCCAGTAGTGGGATTGCTGGGTCACATGGTAATATCTGTCTTTACTTTTCAAGAGGTTATCTTCTATTCAAAAGGATCGCTGCTTGAAATGGAAGTACATTTTCTCCCCTTATTTTTAGAGAATCAGAAGCCCAGCTCTTTATTAAAGAATTTAAACTTAACATAATTAGGTACATATTATAGGGCCAATTTTTAATGCATTAATACTTGTATACACTAATAGGACCTTGTCATTTTGATTTCAGCTTGGAGTCAAAAGTCTTTAGCAGGTATCTGCTGGAGAGTTATTTATTTCTTAGAAATTAGCTTTAAAATCACCGAGTTGATGTGCTCATCATTCCTTGACTGTTAAAAAGAGTTAAAACTGGATTTTCTTTCAAAGAATTCCCCAGAGGGCCAGGCCAAAGACAGCATCACTGCACTGAAATTTTTACTGAAGAAGTGCTCGAATTTTGGAGCAAGAATTAACCTTAGACATCATCTTGCCCAGCTCCTTTCACAGATTAGGAATCTGAGAAGTTAAAGACCATGCAAAGACCACAGTTAGCTCTGCCAGAAATGGACTCAAGTTCTTGACTTTCCGGACAGTGATTTTTGCTTTCGTTTAGTTTTTTACATCTACTCTATACTATTTTCCTCTTCAATATTGTAGAAGTGGCAAGAAAGAATCATTTAAATGCATTTTCTAACACAAAATAAGGGGTTTTCCAATTTTCCCCTTGTCAATAAACAGCACTTTCTTATTTGTATTTGATAACTTTTAACATGAGCTACATGCAACTTAGTTTGCCTGTAATGATTCTGTAGAAAATTCTAGTTTCTAGTACAAATTGCCTGTTTTGGCAGGTTTACACACCTTCCTACAAAATTAGCAGGAAAAAATGTGGGTGAAATTTCTGAACGTGATACGAACGAATAGATTTCATGCTACACAGATGGTCATAATGGGGTAGAAACAATTACTTTTATGACATTCCTTTGATCTTAGGGGACAGCAAGAGGGATGAATTGCAGATTGCACACAGGAAGTGGCCTTTGGTCTAGAGCCAAGAGGGCGTGCAGCACTTTCTGTGAGGGACCCTGTGTCCTTCCCTGTCCCCACTCCCCCAGCCCGCCCCGCCCAGCCCCGCCCAGCCCCGCCCCACCCCGCCCAGCCCCGCCCCGCCTGGCCCCTTAGATTCTAAACAGCATCCTCTGCTGCCCCCTAGCGGTACTAAGAGCAGTTAGCGAGACTGCAAAGAGAAACCTACTTAAAGGTGAGCAGAGAAGTGATTCCTTTTTCCCCTTTAAGAATCTCCACCCATTTATCATCTGGGGTGTTTTTTCTTCCCACACCACAGAGCAATTCTCAGGATCCAGCTGGGTGTCCTACAGTTCAGCTCAGTTCTGACAGCATCTACGCAAAGATCGCATCCAATTCCCCAGGTTAAGCGCTCACTCCTACAAGACCATCCCCCATTTCAGAGACCAAAGCAAGACCAGGTTGTCACCTGTGCTTCTGACAAACCAGCTACAGAGCCAAGGTTCCCACAACCCCCTTTGGGTTCAATTAGTTTGCTAGAGAGAAACACAGAGAAGCATTTTACTAACTAGATGTCTGGTTTATTATAAAAGGATGTGACTCAGGAAGAGCCAGATGGAAGAGAGGCACAGAGCTTCAGCCCACCCGGGCCTCTTCCCTTGTTCACCACCCCAGAAACTCTCCAACCTTTGAGGTTTATGGAGGCTTCATCATGCAGGCCTGGTTGATTAAATCACTGGCAGTTGGCAAGGATTTAACCTCCAGGCCTTCTCCCCTCCCAGGACAGGAAGGTCAGGGTGGGACTAAAAGTTCCAGCCCTTGAATCTTCTTGCTGGTTCACCTGGGAACAACCACCCCCCTCCCCCACACCAAGTGCAGTCCCAGAGTCACTTCATTAGCATAACAAAAGGCATCTTTGTCATCATCATCACCTAGAAAATTCCTCAGGTTTCAGGAACTCAGAGCCAGAAATGGGGATGGGGACTAAGACCAAACATACATTGAATAGATTTCTTATTATAAATTGCAATATCATACCATTCGATGACACAGAAACAGAACATGTCATTTGGTGAATCAATCATAGCTTTAAATAAAATGAGATAATGACCTGGTTCGGAAATATTTTGTATGTATAAATTGCTGTTCTCCTGCAAAAGCTTAAAAGCATATACATACATCCTCAATTCAAACTGAGAAACTCCTACCTTTTTATAACATTTGGTTCTATTTTTTTGGTGCAACCAAAGAGATGGAACAGAAGGAAACTAAAGGCACTGAATGTACGCTTCTACAAGGGATGCTGTAATTTACCTTTAGACAGAAGTATCACAAAACTCCTGCCTCCTCCTTCCTATCCCACTTCTCTCTTCTTGTTTCTCATTCTCTGAGTATTCTTTCTGTGTCTTATATATGTTTTATCACTATGAATATCAGACAGTTTAGTTATTTAAATACATGCCTTTCACCACTAAAATGCTGGGAGCTTTTCAAGAGATGATGTCACTTCACATGTATCTATGTATCCCCACCCCCCACCCTGTCCCCCCTCCAGGTCTAGTCTTGCTGCTGTCACTTTGTTGGTACAAAAGAAAAACAGCATCTGGGAACAGGCCTGATGAAGGAGAGCCACTCAGCTGTATCATAACAGCAGAGAGTCAAAATAAAAGCCTATAATAGGCAAAATGATAAGATGTACTTCCAAAAATGGCACTAATCAAATGACTGTCAAGAACATTCATATCATTTTTATTGAATTAAAAACTGTCTAGAGACAAGTGGAAAAAATAATTTATTGTAGGTTTTCTTACACATGAACACGGAATATTTATACAAATATCAACGTGCTGATAGGAAATACTACATTTAAAGACGCACATTTTTACACAAAAGTAGTTGTACTGTATTTTATAAAGATAGATATTAATAAATTATCAGAGATATTGAAGAACAACAGGCAATGATTCCAAAAAGAATGCATTCCATATCGAAATTAAAGTAACATTTCTGAACATGAAGCCCTTTTTGTAAGCTAAGAAAAATGAGCTCATTTCCGGGAATAAAGGGCCAGGAGGGTCTCTGAGGAACAGGAACACCCCAGCCGTGCTTCCAGCTTTATCCCTGGATGTGGCCAGAGCCCCTAACATTTACCCCAAACTAATGCAATAGCTCATTGTGAAACACTGTTGCTTTCCCTAACAGCTGTGTGAGGTTAGTGAAACTTATAATACAAAGGGTACAACAAAAAGGATAGCATTTTAGAGGAATTATAATTGTCATAGTATCTGAATGAATAACCTAATAGTTTAATAACAGAAAACTGTATTCCCTGTTTCTGAAGAAAAGTTAGCATACTTCAAAACTGTCAGTATTTTCTTAGCATGATATATTAATTCTTTTGGGGGGAGTCTGAAAATACATTGCATTTTCCCCTAAAATTCTGAATTTACTCCTTTAGAAAAATGATTTCTATAATGCTATACACCAACACAATAAAACTTTTTTATATGTTATAGTCATTAAAATATACATAAACATATACAGAGAGAGCACTGAACAAATCTGAAAAAACCATGCTATATATACACGTGGCCAAATACTGTTCAGTTTCATTTCATTAAATTCAACAAATATTTATTGGGTGCCCACTACTTGCAAATCACCACGTTAGGTGATGCTTGTAGCAGATTTTAAGACACGTGAAGCTCACATCATCCACACGAAGCCAAACTTCAGATAATATACTAAACCTTGAAAATAATGAAATGTAGAGCTAAAGCTGAATAATGAATAAGGAAAGAGATACTTAGGAGAAAGGCTTGGGGAAATGGAAAAGGATTGAGGGAAAGACTGCTCCCGGGCTTGGCATGAGTTATGGGAAGACTGGTGCTCACCCCGTCCTCTTCACCCCAAGGTCCAAGATTCAGCAGTCATCCTGCTCAGTTTCCTTTAAAAAGTGGAGAAAATAAGGGATTAATTTTCAGTGATAATAAAGCTTGTAGGACTCCACCCAAGATTTTCTTTCTTTTTTTAAATAAAATTTGATCTGCATTCATATCTACAGTTTTTCTAAGTCATTCCCACCATCACGCTGGATGAGACAGAGCCACCCAAGTAAAATGAGCAACGCTCAAGGCAGACTCATTTATCACAAGAACATCAGGAAGCACGCCAGCACCAGAAGTAAAAACAGTGAAAAGAAGATAAAGATAAATATTTTAGAACGTGGCATTCCATTCCTTTTAAGACTTTTACTCTAAAAGCATTTTTAGGGAATGTGTACATCCAGGAAAAACATATAGTCAAGGAGTCTCACCCCCTCTAAAGAACCAATACATCATGGGGAAGAAAGCATCAGACCTGTTCCTGATGCAACCCACTGGGAGGCGGCAAGGCTGGTAAGACCTCGGTGTCACGAGCCACCCTGGGTCACAGGACCCCCAAGCGAACCCCAAAGTTCTGAGTCCCCCTCCAGCACGTGGGTTCTGGCTAGAGTACAGCCAGAGCATGGGCACGAACCTATAGCTTCCCTGCAGAATCACTTAGATTCTGGAAACATATAAATCATTTTTCTCTCCAGGAAAGACACACAAGGCACTAGGATGTCCAAAGATCCCCCAAATTCCCCAAGGTGATAGCGTGGCCCTTAGAAGGATCTGGAGCGTCATGGTTAGGAAACCTCCCTCAAAGGCGGTCCTGTCTTGGCCTTGGTGGTGATCTCATAACAGCTGAGGGCGCAGGGGAGGGGGCCAGGGACGCCCCTTACTGCCCACTCACTTGCTGGGTTCGAGCCAGATTACAGAGGAAGAACCAAAACCAAGTCCTCTCCATTTAGTGCTTCTGGTTTTAATTTCATTAGAGGCCAAACCTGGCAACCACAAAGTCTCCCCTAAGGAGTCTGTATTGTTCTACCCAGCTCACTAAGGGTTCAGTATTTCCACTGCTTTCCTGAAGAGTTCATGTAAGCAAGAATTCTTTGCAAATGAAACATATTTTCAGTGATTATGATTTAGCTCCGCATATTTATACTCTGTCTTTAGAAAGGAATTACGCTCTGATGAGTCATACCTCCGTTCCCGTGTTTTTTCTGGATAGAAACCAAACTTGCATTGGTTCCTTTTTGCCCTTCATGGACACTGGGCCTCTGTACTCCAGATGGAACTGTGGGTCTGAGTTTTCTGGGGTCATGAGACATCTAAAAGGGGACAGGGAACGGGGAGACAACGTGGAGTATGGTTGCAAGGAGAAAGTGACCCACACCAGAGTTATAAGTGTAGACAGGAAGGACACACACCAAAGTTATTTAAAGGTCTCTCAAGGTTTTATGAACCATGATCACAGCAGAAATCCCCAGGATGGTGTAGAATCATTTAAAACGGAAATAATGACACCATCTCAAATAAAAAATACATACTCCTAAGAGCAGAGGTGATAACTGTGTAATAAAATCACCCAGGGAATGAAAGCACATGCAAAGAGACATTTTTCAAATCAGTAAATACCTAGACACGTTCTCTTACCTGTATGTATATTCAGACACATTTATCTTTCCTTTTTCTCCAGTGGTTTCTGTTCGGCTTGTGAGGTTGACGGTATTTCCAAAGAGACAATAGCGAGGCATCCTCTGTCCTATGACACCGGTGACTACCTCCCCCGTGTGAATACCTATCGTTATCTGCAGAAATCAAAGCTCTGTTTCAATAAATTCAATAATATGAATTACTGCATACTCTATATTAAAGAATAATGTAGAGTCATCACATAAAAATCGCAAGAATTCTCTAGAACTCCAAGCATATTACAGACAAAAACCCTCACAAAAATCTTTCAAGAGAAACATTCTTTTTGTCAAGTTTGAAGCCTTCAAAAATGTGAATCTGGCAACTTCCATGAGATGCAGGAATGAGATTAAAAAAAAAAACTGAAGGGACAGAGGGTTTTATCTCATCCTCATGACTTTTAGTACATGGAAAAAAGAAGGTGATTTCAAATAGGTGGACAGATTTCCCATTTCTGTGGAAGAATGTAATACAATGGGTGCAATAAAATATTAGTCTTTGTTCATACAGATGGCCGACAGTCACATGAAAAGATGCTCAACATCACCAATTATTAGAGAAATGCAAATCAAAACTACAACGAAGTATCACCTCACACCAGTCAGAATAGCCACCATTAAGAAGTCTACAAATAACAAATGCTGGAAAGGGTGTGGAGAAAAGAGAGAACCCTCCTACACTGCTGGTGGGAATGTAAATTAGTGCAGCCACTCTGGAGGACAGTAGGAAGATTCCTTAGGAAACTAAAAATAGAGCTACCATATGATCCAGCAATCCCACTAGTAGGCATATACCCAGAGGAAACTATAATTTGAAAAGATACATGCACCCCAATGCTCATTGCAGCACTGTTCACAATAATGAAGACATGGAAGCAACCTAAGTGCCCACTGACAGATGGATAAAGAGGATGTGGTACCTATACGGTGGAATACTACTCGGCCATAAAAAAGAATGAAACGATGCCATTTGCAGCAACACGGATGGACCTAGAGATTATCACAGTAACTGAAGAAAGTCAGACAGAGGAAGACAAATATCATATGATATCACTTATATGTGGAATCTAAAATACGACACAGATGAACATACCTACAAAATACAAACAGACTCACAGACATAGAGAACAGACATATGGTTACCAAAGCAGAAAGGGAATGGGGGATAAATTAGGAGTTTGGGATTAACATATACACATGACAATATATAAAATAAACAACAAGGGTCTACTGCACAGCACAGGGAACTATATTCAATATCCTGTATTAAACCACAATGGAAAAGATATGAAAAAGAATATGCATATATATATATGTATAACTGAATCACTTTGCTGTACAGTAGCAAAGTGACTGTAAATTAACTATACTTAACATTGTAAGTTAAGTACAACATTGTAAATTAACTATACTTCAATGAAAAAAAAAATGTTAGCCTTTGTTATCAAGGTGTTATTCCTTGTACATAATTAATGATTAGCGTGTCAAAGACATAAATTAGTTGTCCAAAAGGTCTACTACTACAATTATAATATGTTTCATCTACTAACCTGAACAGACTCACCATCCACCTGAACCTGGCCAGCAATTTCCATCATGTCCAAGGCCAGGTGGCAAATGGAACGTGCGTGGTGGATGCAGGGTTCTGGTAGCCCACTCACGGTCATGTACTTATCGCCGACCGTCTCCACCTAGCAGGGCACAGATCGCTTAGTACAGACATGACTGTTTCATTTGCTATCCTGACACAAAACACGTTCTTCCAGTTGCTATCAATAACATTCACCTTTCCTCCCCGGAATTGCTTAAAAGTCTGATGCATTCAACTCCAACAAGAGGAACATGTCACTATCTGAAATGTACACACCTGGCACTTGCAGTCTGATTGCAGGCATTACTTTTCCTCTAGTAAGCCCTGGTTTCTCACCTCAGATATCCTTATAATCCAGTAGAACAATTAACTACCCTATTTCCCCTGAAAACCGTGATGGTTTCATGGGCCAAAGCTCCACTGCCCCAAGTTCAGTGATTTGTTCTGGTCATTAACCATTTATTTTTATGATGTGCTCACCGGGTGTTATACTGTTCCTTGGAAAATGACTATAAAATAAATAGTCCTTGTGGCACTTCTATGCCTCCAGATGCCTGGGGATGGTGTAGTTCACATTCTTGCCTTTATGAAGCAACATTCCACTGACTTCATTTTTCCAATATTATATTTGTTTCTAATTGAAAACAAGGGCAGAAATGCCTTATAAATGTTTATCTTCAAGCTGATGTTATCTAAAAGCAGGTCTGTGTCCCCGGCACCTTTCTTATGCTCCATGACTTCTTTACTGTGCGAATCATTTATACCTTTCAGTAAAAATATCTCTTGCAGAGCAGTGAAACGAATGCTGTGTTTATATTACGTGTGATAAACCACCTGCACGGATTTATTCATGTAAGTGCAAATAAGCTGCTGAACATTTTATTTTAACTAGGGAATCTTCTGCTCCATTCATTTGGGTTACAAGGAAGAGAATGTTTTAGAACAAGAGGTAATTATTTAAGAAAATGGTAAATAATGAGTGCATGAGAGCTGACTGTACCAAGGCTGCAGGGCTGCAGTCAGGGACCTGTGACCGCAGTGCCTTCGGAAGACACTGTCTGAAAATGCAGAATAATGAATGGCACTGCATTAAGAAAGGACCTGGACTTGCCTTATAAACAAATGGATTTTTCCGGGAGTCTGTCAGAGTGTCAAATCTGGTGTACAGGTCGTTGAGGAGGTTGACGATCTTCATGGCCCCTTCCCCAGACGCGTGCTTGCTGCAGAAGGCGTTGAAGCCTACGATGCCGCTGAAGAGGATGGTCACGTTGTCGTATCTCTTTGCGGGCACCGGACGCTTGTGCCTCAGCTCATTGGCCACAGACGGAGGAAGGACAGAGTACAGCAACCTGTCCGGAGGGGTCAGGACAAAGCCACAGTGAGAGATGCTGAGACCAGCTTCAGAGCTTCCACCGCCCACTTCGTAGACTTCATTGCCAAGTGCACTGTGAAGGCCTGGATTCTGATAGGACACCCATTATTAGCCATGTTTACAAGTCAAGTCAAGAAAATATAAATAATTGGTTGGTTTTCATCCCATGAAAGATCCCCAAATCCAAAATGACTCAAAGCAAATCAAAATAAGCCAAACAAAACACACAGACCAGAGGACTGACACCAGGAAGTCAGAGTTGTCGTGTGCAGTCTTGTGTGTCATGTGTGTCAACACTCCTGCTGTGATATTCACGGGGTGAAATAGGCCATCCCAGCACTTAGCGCTGTATGGATCCCACAAAACCAGGGGGACATTCACCTCTCAGGGATAAGCCATCTGCCTCAACCTTTGTCATCTTAGGTGAAAAGAAGCAGATTCCCCAACGAGGACCTACTGTACAGCACAGGGAACTGTATTCAATATCTTGTAATAACCTATAATGGAAAAGAATCTGGAAAAGAATATATATGTATATATGAAACTGATTCACTTTGCTGTACACCTGAAATTAATACAACATTGTAAATCAACTATACAAGAAAGGAAGGAAGGAAGAAAGGAAGAGGGAAGGAGGAAAGGGAGGAAGGAAGAAGAAGCGGACTTTTCTGTTTCATTCCTGCTGCATCCTTCGTGGAGGAAACTGATAAAGCAGGCAGAAATTAGTCTAGATGAGAAAAGATCTTATTTCCGTCGACACTCCTGAGGCCATGCCGACGCTCCGGGGACCATGATAGAGGAGGGCAGGGGCAAGAACATGGGAGGGGTGAGAGCTCAGCAGAGATGCAGAAGCAAGCCGACCTGAGGCTCCTCGACATCACCACCCAGAGGAGCAACCCACACCTCCCAGCCTCTTTTTCCCCTAAGTCAGACGGCACCCAGGGCTTAGTTTAAGGTGCAAACGGAGCTGAGGTCTCATTTTTCTCCCTAGTTTTAGTGGAATTTATTTCATGTTTCATGTTTTACTTTCAAACAGAGAAAATTGTATAAAATATTTTAAAACTAGATTTGAATATTAAGTGTGAACAGTAGAACTATTTCTTTTCAATAAAAAAATAATAAATGTTTATAATTAAATCACCTTGAAAACCAAATAGCAACAAAGATGGAAACCTCTGCAGTTTTCTAATGTAACAGCCAGAGCAGGAGCTGAGTAACTCAAACTTACAAATTGGGGGAGGACTTTGAGCCTTAGTCCTAAGTATTATCTTAAAGCTCCATAAAATGGGTTATTTTTCATGGAGGAGGTTGTACCACATACTAATAAAATACACATTTTGAGTTGTTTTTCAAGCAGTAGGAGGACTTTGAGTTGCCCGCCCTACCCCATTTACGTTTGGCAATTTGCCGAATACCTGGAAAGATTAAGGGGTTCCATTTTGGGCCATGAGGAAAGTAAAGTGCTCTCAAAGAAACTTCAGTTTTTAGCTTCACTATACAAAGCAGGAGAAGTGAGGGAAGAAGCTAGGGACTAAGACTGACATTTATGTGGATTCTCTATCCATGTATGCTGTCAATAAACAGTTGACATGTTTACCTTGCATCCATCCACAGGCAACAACATACACATCAACTCAAGTAAAGGACAGGAAGTGGTTACCAATATTGTGGTGTCAAGTAGAAGGAAATAGTTCTTACAGGAAGGAAGATCAGGTCAATTCTCCAAGACAGTTTCCTATTATACAAACGTTAAAAATGAACACACAAGACCCTGGGGAAAATTCTTTTATGAAAGTCAGTGATTGCATGCCTTGAGTGAATTTTAATGAATATGCTCCAGCAAGGCCAAATCAGTATGCACCATGTGTATTTGTTTAAATGAATTACTTGAACACAAAGAATTATCTCAGATGTTACTTGCCCACTATTTCGTAATTTAATCTACCATTCACAGAAAAATAGTAGTTTTGTATTTTGATACTTTTGTTCATGTATCAAATTACAGATGCAATTGCTGTCATCACAGACAACACTACAGTCTGTCAGATTTATATCTGCCAAACACTAAAATAATTTGGAGCCCAAGAAAAGAATGCTTTTAAAACATAATGGCCAAATCTAAGTTCAGTGTTCAGTGTCCCCCCAGCACCTGGGAAGCCCTAGCACATACAGGATGCTCAGTACACACCTCGTGTGCGAAGAAATGGATGAATGGATACTTGGACTTGAAATATGCACTTGAATTATTCTAATGATTTCCAGAGACAAGCTTTGGTGTATATTCTTCCACCTTGGTTTGTAAAATTACTGTTAGGCCTGACATTTCTGTGTACATAACTTCTATTTAAGTGATGTGGAGGAATTCATCTAGGACTCCAGACCTATGATGGGTTCCACGCCTTGGAGCCTTGTTGTAGGGAAGAACCTCTGTATTCTATTACAAGTTAATCACTAAAGGGATATTGCCTATAAGCCTAAATTATACATAATGACCCATCTCTGGGAACGCTGCTTCCCAGGTAATGAGTATTAAGCTAAAATACCTTTGTTCAGCTCACAGGAAATATATACTGACCAGGCCACCTGTGAATGGCTGCAGGAGGAATAAATGAACACATCCCCTCTGGAGTCTGGGCGGAGCCAGGAAATATTTGCAACAACTTATTACCTTTGTATTGTATTTTACCTCCTCAACTACAAAAGAAACTAGCATCCAAACCAGGGCAAGATGGTTCTTTGGGACATGAGTCCATCATCTTCTCCATCTGCTGGCTTTCTGAATAAAGTCACTATCCCTTGTCCCAACACCCTGGCTTTTAACTTACTGGCTTATCACGCAGCTAGCAGTGTGAGCTTGGACTTGTTACAGTCTGACTGTCAGTCTCAAACACAGCAGAGCCGCCGTTTACCACACAGTCCAGCCCTGCCCATCACCTTTAACCACAGGGTACATTCTTACGTGTCTGTCTTTTTCTTTTCATCTTCCAGGGCTCGTAATGTGAGCTGTAACCTGTCTGTGAGGATTTCCAGTTCCTGAGTCAGCTTATACTCCTCTCGGAACTGCTCCCCCAGGAGCACAAGGTCACGGGTGGCGTCGTGCAGAGGGATGTCGCTCAGGTACAGTCCTCGGCGGGTCAGGTCATCCAGGTTCATGACACTGACACATGGAAAAGCAGGCACAGTCAGTCCCCACAGTCTCCACAGCAACACCACCCTGATTCTCATCCAGCAGTCTAATCCTGCCACCACCCGCCACTCAAAAGGGCGGGCTGAAGAAAAGAAAACTTGGAGAAAAGCCAGAGGAATATGACTTCATTCTTCTCAATATTTACACGTCGAAGAGCAGTGAACTTGAAATGCAGTTTTGCCAAATAGCACTTTTTGATGCCATCGGCCTAAATTAAAAGATAGTGTGAAAAACTGCCCTATGAGACCCGCTCAGGTTTTTAACATAAGCCTGTTCCTTACTATTGGCACAGTTTTTCCTCATTATAAAGAGAGGAAGAAAAAGCTATCTGTACTCTCTTTAATGAGGATAATACTGCTTCTTTTGAGAAACTAGTTCATTGTTGCCTTATGGGTTCTATGACTCCTATAACTAATTGTTTTCTTTTTCAGATGCTGATTAAAGCTTTGCAATCAGATTTATGACCCATCTTCAACATGAATGTTATGTACTCATGATTTTCTAACGTGCATTTTCTATGCTACTCTTATTTCTGGCTCTAAATTCTACTACCCTTATGTTCTTTGACTAAATTTCTTTGACTAATTTTTGAAATATTATTTGTCCTTGCTGAATTTTATGCATATTTGTAACCTGTCATTTTTAGAACAACATAATATTTATTGATTCAGTGAAGATCTGGTAAGTAGAAAGTTAACTGCTTTTTAAAAATTTAGTCTTTGGTTAAAATGTCTGAAGGTTACATTCTTGGTTTGAATTCTTTAAGTGCAAAGTAGTTATTTCCAGTCACTCATAGTAATAATTCCTCTAAAATGACATAATTGTGTTGTGACTTTACTGAAAAATTGTGAACGAATAAAATGTCTCTCTGCAATATATTCTCAGCAGAAATGTCCATAAATCAAAGCAAAAATTAGCATGCCAATAAAGAAAAACAATCAAAGAGTTTACTGTTGACACACACGCCAGATCATCCACCAAATGGTTTACAAGACCAGCCAATCAGCAGAGAAAAAAATGACTACAAGCTTAAAATGAAAATGAATGGTTAAAACACTCATATAGAATGAGAAAATAATCAAATTATGTCTTACTGTTCTAAAAATGCATTTATTATTATTTTAGTGAGCTATTAACTTTTTTTCTGAATTTAAATGATCCTCAGAGTTATTTATTTTATAAGTAAAACTGCTTTTAGTGGATCTCTTATTTAATGTGATTACCGATTTCTCTACACACATGAGCAGGTTCCATATGACAATCTGTGAGTATGTCACTATGCAGCCAACTGCTGCATATGGTAATTAGCAAATACACTCCAAGTGTCCTGCTTGTATTTCCAAAGAAATCTTTCTCTCCATGAATAGAAACTGTCTCTCTTGAGAAGTCGTCATTCTACTGATGCTCAACTTGGAAAGAGGCAGAAGGAAAAGACATTTATTGATAGCAGATAAGGTATAATTTCATCAATGGACGTTGTTAATAAAAAATATAGAGTTTATATTCCCTAATTTTGTCTCTTTTATTTTCATAATATATATTTGCAGGGAAAAAAACCCATCATTAATCTTATATTGTCTTTAATACCATGTTAGTAATTTTAAAGGAAGTTGTTACAAAATTCATTAGATTTTTCAGAAATTTTAAGACAATGAAAAGTGATCATTTGGACTTAAAATTTTTAATCCACAGCCCACCAAAACATACTTTCTAAATAATGTGCATACATTTTGGCTACACAAAGTCATAAACACACAAAATAGCACCTAACAACAATTTTTGTAGTTATCTATTCCTATTGCGCTAAGGTAAATTTAGGTACATGTTTCTTATTCTAAATTCCCATGCATTTTTTTAGTAAAATGCTTTGTCACGCTGGGGAAATACCAACCTACAGTTTTACTTCCCTCTGATGTTTATTATAATTAACATAACTTACATAAATTTCAATTTGATGCTATATTTTCAGTAGTGTATCTCAACGTAGTGAAATATATTTAATACAAAATAGCTTACACCCAGAAATCATTAGAAAAGTAACTTCTTGGTGCCAAATATACCCATGTGTTTCTGTCATCGTATTAAATGCTTTATGGACTTGCTTATCTATATGACGCCTCTTTGGAAGGTACAAAGCTACAGAATTAGCTAACTTCAGGTTAGGTATCCCCTGATCTAATGGCATAAACACTCAGCAAATTGATTAAGATGTGGCAAATAAAACAGAATACATGATTTCTTTCAAGTTTATTACAAATGAAATTATCCTTGTTATAGAGAGATATATAAGAAGAGTTGTAAAA
Organism: Hippopotamus amphibius kiboko; assembly: GCF_030028045.1. NCBI lineage: Eukaryota > Metazoa > Chordata > Mammalia > Artiodactyla > Hippopotamidae > Hippopotamus > Hippopotamus amphibius. Next base: position 86,101,941 of record NC_080188.1, on the reverse strand, counting down.
TCTAAGTATACTTTGTGGAAACAATTGAACGAAAAGATACTGAATTCCTTTGTTATCAAAAGATGGGTACTTCTACCCATTATAATTAATCTAGAAGTGATTACCTTGGTGAGCACAGGAAAAGTATGCTGTCTGCTTCAGGTAAGTAGATCATCTGACCCTTGAGCCGTAAGCAGCTGACTTCAGTGCCCGTCAGTTCATCCTCACACTCTGATTTCTCTACATCCAACAACCCTTCCTGCAAAAGGCAAGACAACCATCAACTCATGCCTTTCTCCCTACCTAACAGCTCAGCCGAGAAGGACACACAGACCTCACTCCCACCAAAATCTAAGGGAGAACACGGGCTCCAGGTAGAACAGGAGAGGTGTTTCACCAGAGTCTGCCAGGTAACAAGCAGACAGCCTTACATCACTGCACAAAAGCAAACTGACCATGTCCTTTAACCCAGAGAGACAGTAACTGTGCCACTTTCACATCTTTACAGAAAGCCTCTGTGAATCTTATTTCTGATTTACGGCTACGAAACGTAATCCTAGGCTCCAGGGAAGACCAGACCAAGCGTCCCCGTTGCCCACCCCTACGTTCACAGGCAGCTGGAAGTAGCTGGTTCCAAATACACCAAGCAGGTGCAGGGAAGACCTTTGTATGCGGAGGGCAGAAAGGAGGATGAGATGTGTCCTCTGGAACACTTTGGCTACATCAGCCCCAAGAACAGAAACCACAAGATCTGGGTACCACCTAACCTGCCAACTGAATGGAAACATTATCACTTTTATTTCCCCAAAAAATGGCCTAAAGAAGAATAGACAATTTAGGAAACAATAAACCAGTGGTTTGGGGTATAGTTAAAAAAAATACTTTATTAGTTCTCCTGATTTCTAAAATAGGACATTGTAGCTTATATGGAGTAAAAGATGTTGGTTTTATTATGTGCAACTCGGCTGTCCAGACAAGGCATTCTCAAAACTCACGTTTTTTTATTCTAATCAAGGCAAGCCCCAAATCAGCACCATTGCCTTTGAAATAGGACTCCCTTCGGGGTCTGGTTTCTATCTCTCTACGCCTTCTGCATCTCACAGAACGTTTTTGCAGCTAATTATCCCTGTGGAACACTTCTAATCTGTAACAGACCTCACTTCCTCACATTTAGTGAAATAATATGTCTATCACCTTGCTTCTCAATACAAAGACGGTATTGATGTGTGAAAGGATCCCGTGGAAACTGATGTCAATGTGAGGACGGACCAGGGAGAAGACGGACAGGAGGCTGCAGGTCCCAGGCTGGAGCTAAAATGTATGTGAAAAGAAAAGGACACTTAATTAGTCAATAATTCTTATGAATAGATAATAGTTGTCAGATTAAACCAGCTCAACAGCATTTAAACATAGAAAATCAAAATTATTTTGTAGGAAAGTGACCTCAACTGCAGACTCACATCCTCATCTAGGCAGCTCGGTGATTAAATGAACATCCAATAGTTGCATGAACGTGAAACCTAATACGGATTCAAGTGACTAAAATTCAAATATAAGCTAATCTAAATAGAAGAATTTTTAAAGAAAAAATAATGGAACTTAGCTTTTAAATAGTAGCATGAGATGTTAGATGCCCATGGCTTAACATGAAATTTAAACATCAAAACCACCCACGAACACACCTAGTTTATCAGGAGACGGCTAATTAATAATAACTGGTAAAGAGAGTGACTCCTTACATTGTGTTCTTCATCCACCCTCTAGCCTCACATAACAACAAGGGGAAAACAGGCAGAGAGGGAAGTGACACAGTCAAGGTCATTGATGGGTCAGAGGCAGAGCCAGCATAAGAGCCCAGTCCTTATATTGTTGTGCTTCCAGACTTATGGGTTTACGCCAGATCCCATTTGAGTTAATTCTGAATTATTAAGTCTCCTTAATTACTAGCAAAAGGTATTTCTAGACACATGTCATGTGCAATTCTAAAAGTTAGAAGAGGAGAGAAAAGAGAAAGCAGAAAGAGGGGAGCTGACATATGGGTCTGAATAATAATAAGATAATATAATAATAATAACAATAATACAAGTCAAACGTACATTCCTGGCATCACCCAACTGCTGTCCTTTGATGCTTTTTTCTACTAAACCCCATGGTAACCTCTATCGCTTTCCTCTTTGGTGTATTTTAAATCCCTCTCTTTTCCCTGAAAATGTCAGTGGTTGATTTTGAATGTTATTTTCAGACAGTAGATAACCACTGACTATCTGCTCAACAATGAATAAATTAAGTGAAAGCTGACTGTTACCTGAAAGTCACTGTATCATTAAAACAAGTACACTATCCCCACAGAATTCTCCCACTGCCCTTGTGATTAAAACAGAAAAAAATAAGTAGCTGTCCTAGGCAAAGCTGCAGTATGCTCAAATATACTTAGTTTGCAGTTACAGAACTTCTGTGACTTACAGGGTGCTCCACGTTACTTGATACCTAAGCAAAGGGTTAAATGTATGAATGGTCACCTGGAACAATAGCATCTTTGTGGCCTTTTGTCTCAGGCCCCAAGGGAGTGTGATGTCCTTTTACCTGGGGAAGGACTCTGTAGATGGCATTGCCACACTGAGTGACCACGAGATCCCGGTCAAATATGATGTGAAAGGGAAAAGCTTTGCAGAATGTATATGGACTGATGCGTGATTCCTGGGTGCCATTTTCTTCAAATCTGTCAAGATCTTCATAAAAATCCTCTTCTTTTGACTCTTTTTCTTCAATCAAAAATTGAGTGTGATCACATTCTTCATTTCTTTGCTGAATAACCTGGATGCCAAAGGGGGAAATGGTGTCAACTGTCTGCATTTCCACTTAGTGACAATACCTAAATATCTAAGAAACTGGTGATGAGAGCTGCATTTAGCAGCTTAATTTTAAAAATTTAATATATGCAAATACTATACACACCAAATATAGAAAACTATTTCTGCACATTGATTTGTGAAATTTGAAGACTGAATAAGTAAATTCACAGAAAAACAGCAAATCTGGTACGGGTCCCCTAGTGGTCCACGCAGCCTCTTTGGTAGAATTTGGAGAAAAGCACTGCCTTTTCCTGGTGGGCTCAGCCGCCCTCAGCCAGGGACACACACAGTAAACACCTACACATCATTCAGAGTGGTATTATTTAATATGATCAAAAGTGACATGCACAAACAGGGAAATGAAATGACAGAAATACATATTTTAAAACATATGCAGTGTTGTTTTTTTAATCCAATTGGCAAATATATAAAATTACACCACCAAATTAGGTTGGGTACAGAAAAAGAGTCCTTTCCCATGTCACTAACGGGAGGATTTGTTGATTAATCTTTCTGAAGGATAAATTGACAGTACGCATAAAAATCCCCCCTCCCCCAAATTATATTCTTTGATTTTAATTCCAGATCTAGGACTTCTTGCTATGCGAGTAAACACGATTATGAGAGAAGCTCTCTAATTTAAAAAGTAACTACATTTCTAAATATTATTCACAGGCAAATAAATGATTAATAAGGTATGAAAATTTCTTATAAAGGGAAAAAAATGTATCTCAAATTGCAGCCAGATCAAAATGGGAAATAGCTGGGTGAATATTTCTTCAGCTGCAGCTAAGTGAAGGCGAAATGCTGCTCTTTTTCACTTTTTTCCTTAGTTCACTAAGTTTGTCAGCAAACTCTGACACTGAACAAACGCAATTAATATGGACACTATTGTATATATTCTCCTGAATATAGTTTCATGGTGAAATCAGGATAGTACTACTAAAACTGTCACCCTAATCTGCTACATTTGTTAAAGATTAGTATTTTTATTTATGATTGGAAAATTATGCCCCATGAAGATTAATTTCCCTAAAGTCTCATAAACAAAACAAAACAATCTTAAAGTTATGATGTTCTGCTGTGTTTTCATTTCAGCTAGAAGAACTGAATTATATGCAACCTAAATTTACTAATGAATTCCTCAATTACACTCTTTTGCTTTGGTTAAATTAGCAAAATTAACAGCTTTTCTGATTATATTTTTAACCTCTCCTTTGTATATCATTTCATGACATGGTCTAATATTTCTGAAGTAGTTAAATTGTCTGGTAGCCCTGGACCGATTAAACTTAGGGATTCAACATGAGAACACCTCAGGAAATTAAAACAGTGCCTCTGAAAAAAATTAGATATACCAAATACAATATCAAATGCAAATATTTCAGATGTCTGTCTTGGAGTACTTGAATAAATGAAGACCACCAGAAAACCCACAGTGTATAAGGTGAACCCCACAATTAAATAAAAACTTTATAGAGAGCGCTACTGCTGTCAACCTCCCAAACCAAAGACTCTAATAACCATGGCAACGGCAGTTGCCAAGTGTGCCCCAGTTTATGTTTCTTTCCTGAAGTTTCTATGCCCTTACTTCTTACTCAGCTTGACTATGTAATGAATAAAGCAAGAGCAGACCCAGTGTTTTAAAGCCCCTTGATACAGGCTCCCTTACTAAAAGTGAAGTGTTTAGTTTGGTGTCAGGATCCAAAGTTGGGAATGAAAGTCATATACAATTTTATATCAAATTGTACACTTTAAATATATGCAGTTTATTGTATGTCAAGAGTATCTCAATAAAAGTTCTTAAAAAAAGGCATGTACAATTTTAATTGAATTCTAGTGAGATTCCTAATCATGGGTGAATTTCAATCCTTTACCCAAGTTTTTAATTTTTAAGTGTCTCTGGTTTTGATAATGTTATGTTACCCATACTCCCACTTTCTAGTTGTAGAAAAGCTAAGGATGCACCTGGGGAGCACATAAGAATTGACACAAACTCTTGAAAGAAAGAAAAATGTGAAATCTAATGGGACAGTACTAGACTAAATATATGGGATACTTTTCTAATATAATTAATTTCAATGTTACAATTTTTATTTGTGTAATACTATACTTAAAGTTTGGGCTTCCCACATACCCACATATGTTAGAATGTAACTGTGTATCTAAGAAAGCACTGCCTATTAGATTTTACATGAAGAGAGGTAACTGAAATAGGGTACCCTCTCCCCACTTTTCTCAAACTTAGGGCCACTGAAAAATGGCTCTTGGGGCTGAATGTGCTGAACACACAAAACATAGCTGCCTGGGAGTGATTTTCTGGATTAGAAATAATGGAAAAACAATGGTTCCCTTTACTGCTCAGTTTCTATTGTATCAATACCTGAAATTATCACTCAAAACTAACAGTGTAAATTATCAATAGCAATGCATTTTTTAAAGTATGAGACCCGGCTTCTTGTATCAATTAAAAAAAGGAAAAGTTTTAGCTTACAACATGAGATATTCTTACAAAATGAGATATTCTAACCACATTTCAGAGACAGACCAAGAAAATCCACAAAGAAACAATGAACAGTAAAATAATACCTCATTTCATATTATTTAAAAATGTGTCCACATTACAGATTTCTTTGTATTCTCAAGGCCACAGCTCAGCCAGTCTCAGATCCCCTTGCTTCCCAGCTAGTGTGAGCTCCCAGGAAATGCAAATTAAATTTCCTGTTGCCTTGAGCAATGTATAATTAGAAAGAAAAATCTGCTCCCGCAAGAAAAACTATCCTGTCTAATGCATTCTAAGGCCAAATATAGAAGACTGCCTGCTGTTACTGCTGGTATCTACCCCTGCTGAGGTCCACTAGCAGAGCTGACCAAAGGCAAACTCGGAGCATCTTTCTAACATTCCACGTGTCATTTGTGCTCAGAAAAGCCCGAGCTCCTGACCTTTACCTTCATGTCTATTTCAGTGCCGTGTATCTGCTGAGCTACTGTTTTGATGATTCCAATGACAATGTCCTGCAGGCCTTCTCTCTCTGAGTAGTAGTGCAGGATGAGCCCTTTGCCCTTCTCTGCATCGGTACACCTAAAGGAAGGTGCCCGCATACCCGGGTAGATGGTAGCAAGGTGGTCGTGCAGAGCATCGAGGTTCTGCAAGGAAGAGGACAAAGTGATGAGTAAATCCTGCTCCCACGTGGCAGCCGGCCTCGGGAGAGCAGGCTGAGGGAGCAGGCTCAGATCCGAGCTCAGGGGGCTGACTGGCCGGCGAACATTCACAGGGCACATCCTTCCCTGGCTGCATCCAGACATCGGTAAGGCAAGAACCACAGAGAACCTGAAACTAAAGTGATGTAATTAAGAAAAACATCTGTGTGAATGGATAAAGAAGACGTGGTACATATATACAATAGAATATTACTCAGCCACAAGAAAGAAAATAATGCCATTTGCAGTGACATGGATGGACCTAGAGATTATCATATTAGGTGAAGTAAGTTAGAGAAATACACATACCATATATCACGTATATGTGGAATCTAAAATATGACACAAATGAACTTGTTTACAACACAGAAGCAGGCTTACGGACATAGAGAATAGACTTGTGGTTGCCAAGGGGGTGGAGGGAAGGGGAGGGATGGATTGGGACTTTGGAATTAGCAGATGCAAACTATTGAATATAGGATGGATAAACAACAAGGTCCTACTTTATAGCACAAGGAACTGTAATCAATATCCTGTGATAAACCATAATGAAAAAGAATATGAAAAAGAATGTGTATATATGTATAACTGAATCACCTTGCTATATGGCAGAAATTAACACAGCATTGTAAATCAACTATACTTCAATAAAATAAAATTTAAAAGAAAAACATCTGTGACTGTTAACAGTGGAAACATTTTAAGGAAGGGTAAACAAACAAAGGGGGTGTAAAACAGATGTCTGAAGCAGAAAAAAGAAACACAGTTATGAGCTAAAGCAAAGATATGTATATTTATAGGAATCTGGGGCAGTTGTGTATTTATGTTATGATAAACAGTATGGAATGCCCAAAGTGATCGCATAGTACCCTTTGTTTCCACTACAATCCTAAAACTTAACTATTAATTCAAAAAGCTACATCAAGTTATAAGCACATGAAAATGTAAGCATACTCTTTTGTGAAATCATATTTTAGTAATTAAAATCATTTTGGAAATTAAATCAGTAAAATTTCCTCATGTTCATTCACTGTCTCCAAGCAAGGTATAGCCTCATAGCTAACTTGTGAAATTGAATCTTTTAGAACCAAAGTCTTAGAAAACTAATAAATTTGCAAATAAATATTTTCTTATTGCCTTGTGATTAATTTAGAACATATCAAATTCCCCACTATCCTGCTGTATGGTACTCTCTAATACAGAAAAAATAAATTTGTTTAAAGATAACCAGAAGAAATGGTGCAACCTATACTATTGACTTGGTCCCACATGGCTCTTCAACACTTATAGTGTGTGTGTGTGTGTTGCACACGTATAGTGGGACACACACATAGCACACAGCATGGTACAGGAATTAAGAGCAAGGTGGCTTTAGAATCAAGCAGACTTTGGGAATTCCCTGGTGGCCCAGTGGTTAGGACTCTGTGCTTTCACTGCCAAGGGCCAAGGTTTGATCCCTGGTTGGGGAACTGAGATCCTGCAAGCTGTACAGTGCAGCCAAAAAAAAAAAAAAAAAAGTCAATTATTAAAAAAAAATAATAATAATAATAATAAAAATAAGCAGATTTTGATTTTAATCATGACACTGTCATTTCATGATAATGTAGCCAGTTTACGCAACCCTTCTAAGGCTTGATTCCTTCTGATAAAATGGAAATAACTAAAATGACGTATATATTAGCATACCCCAGGTGTAGCAGGCAAAATAATGGTGTCCCCAAGATTTCCAGACCTAATGCTTTTGAACAAGTTGTCTCATGTGGCAAATGGGATTAAGGGTATGGGAAACTGGGGAAAAGATTACGTGTGGGAAGCTGAGTTGGGAAGATTATGCTGCGTTACCCAGGTAGACCCAGCCTAACCCCACGAGTGAATGAGTCCTTAGACGCCAAGAACCTTTCCTGGTGACAGGGAAGGATGGGAGCTGAGGAGGACACAGGTTCTGAGATGCAAAACATCGCGTGCAGGGCCTGGGCAGGGACCCTGGGGCCTTACGCAGACCCGCTGACGGCCAGTAAGGAAACTGGTCTGTGGGCCTATGTTTGGCTGCGTGGAGCTGAATTCTGCCTACACCTGAACGAATGAGGAAATGCTTTCCCCACCCCTCCCCCAACCCCAGCCCTGCTAGGACCTTCACCATGGTCCAGGGAGACCCCGATGGACTCCCAACCTATGAAACTGTAGGATAATAAATGTGTGTTGTTTTAAGTACTTCTGTTTGTGGTAGTTTGTTATGGTAGCAATAAAAAAGCGAATTCGCCAAACAGAAACCCATCAATAATGGGTGATCATTGCTAAAGAGATTGGGAAAAGCAAAACGGTCTCAGGATGCCCTGGGCCTCAAGGAGCACATCTGAAAAGGAGGTGTGGAGATGGGCCAAAACGGAAGGACAGTTCTTGTTCCAAATGTCTCAAAGAGGCCAGTTTAGGGAAACAGAAGGGTCCAGAAAGACGTCAGGAAGGATGTGGATCAAGTATGGTACGAAGTGATGTCACCAGGGCACCTGCAGCCCAGCATCTGACATCTGCCCATCTGTTCAGTGTTATGTGCACTGCACACGCTTTGTATAAAGCATGTGCACTGCATACAGCACAGGTATGTGGTGCAAGCGGGGGGCAGGGTACAGAGCTGGCTCAGAACTGCACAACACAGACCCTGACTGTAAGCAGTGCATGGTTTAGATCACAAACCAACGTGCAGGGTGGCTTCGGGTGAATAAAATGGTTAGGGCTTGACTAAAGAATGGGGTCCAAAGACGCAGAGTGAAGGTAAGAGCTGAGGTCATGAACACTGACACTCTGACTCCGATAAATGTCTCAAGTCTCCTCAACTGGTGAATCTGGTTTCTTTTTTTTTTTTTAAGTTTATAGTACATTATTGTTGGCTATAATCACAATAGCACAATAATGCTGTGCATTAGATCTGCAGGACTTATTTCTCTACTAGTTGCAAGTTTGTACTCTTAAGCAACATCTCCCCAATTCCCTAGCTCCCAACCCATGGTAGAATCTGGTTTCTTTTGAAATGCCTCCATGCCTACCGCTAAAATTTTGGGTTTTTTTTCCCCCAAATTACACCTGTTATAATCAACTCAGGCCAGTCATTAACTTAAATATCAAGTGGTCCTGATGCCTCCAGAGGCGGCTGTTGCCAACTGAAAGGAACACCACACAGCAGATGCTAAAGATGGACAGTTTACAGAAACCTCGAGCAGCTGAAGGCCTCAAACTACTTCGCTTGTTAAGTAACACGGAGGATTTTCCTATGACGAGTTCTTCCCATGGGAATCCTTTCCTGGGAAGGAAAGACGTGAGGACTGCGCTTCACAACCCTGCCAGACCCCTTGCACATCTGTTGATGCTGCAAAAAACGCTGTCAGAGAAAATCTGGTGAGAAAAAACGATCATCAAAAGAGTTTTATATGTATTTCCCACAAAGTCAAAATTCAGCCTGTTACTGCTAAGTTAAACTGCTGTTCCTAAAAAAAATTTCCTAATGTAGTCAGGCCCGGGTACTGTGTTGTGGCTCATTTTTAAGAAGAAATTTAAAAATGAGTCAAACAGTAACTTGAAATATGTTTTAATGTTTTTCAGTTTTTCTTCTATAATATGTTCCCATACAGTATATCTTAAGTCAACATGCCCGTATCACTTTCACAGTCATCGGTTTTCATCTTGTGTCACAGTACATGAGCACATTTCTACATGTAGGGAAGCAGACAGCAGGAGGCCGTAACGATGGTACCATCTACTTTCTCTACATCACTGATGCTAAAGAAAGCTAGAGATGGGCCAGGACAGCCCGGACCTCAAGGCCAGGAGTCACACAGGGACAGGCACCGCTCCCTAAACGTGGAGACATTTTAATTTAAATCATTTAGTTAAATAAATCCATTTTAATTTAATATTTACCTTAAAGGTATTGTTAATACTAAAGTATTAATAATAAAATGTTGCTTAAACTTATCAATTCAAAGCAAATAGGAAACCAAGACACATGAGGTCAAATGTTAATCTTTTAAGTCTTTGTGGTAACCAACTCTCCAGAGATTGACTGTTTTGTTGAATTTGCTATTAATTAAGTGGACAACTAAAGTGCTTTCCTGGAGCATAAAAGATTTAACACCACTTAACGTAATATTGATTTTCTTTAGATAGTATCTAACCATAAAAAATACTCTTGGGATTTCTTTAGTTACAGCTTCCCTTACTGGGTTTTACTCTCTCAAAATTAAAGTGATTACCACTGCCTATTATGAGAAATGGAATTCATGATTAAAAATTAAATTATCTTCAACTGAGTACATTTGTGTTGCTAAAAATGTGCTTTCTTCACAGACTATACTTGTTTGCAGCAACCTCAAAGGCCACAAAAAAGATACTCAGAATAGCCAAGAGAAAACCTTGTCTGTCTACATTTTATAATACCATCTTTACAAAGCTAATTATTCATCCACGTGGTTATAGCAATATATTTTGGAGAACAAGAGTTTCACTTTAAAATCGGTATTGTTTTATTTCTAAATACACACATGGAGGTGGCTATACAAAGAAAAAAGCTGAATGGCCAGTCACAAAGAATTACACACATAAGAAAAAGAAAAAAATATAAACACGTATATTTCAGCACAAGGAGATTCCCAGGAAACGGTAAAGCAAACTTCAAATATGCTTTCATTTCATTCTTCTTAGCTTTATGGCACTAGGAAACAGGAAATGAACGGAGAGCAGCTTCATTTATCTATTTTGCCTCAAGATGCCAAAAGGCTGGTCTGAGGTTTTCATTTCATTTCTCTGAATGTTCTGATATCATTTCACTGCTTCTTCTACAAGCAAGATGAATGTACTGTTTCTCGGAAATTCTACTACTAAGTCCTCCAGCCTTTTTTTAACATTTACAGAAGAAAAACTACTGCTGGCATCCCGGGAAACAAGTTCTAGATTTAGTACACCCCACAGCTTTAGGACGCAAAAGAGAATTTATTATTCCTTTGAGAAATATTACTTTGAAGTTCCATATTTTTAAAGATCTTGGAATGCTTCAAAATAAATGCAACTTTTCTCTCTGTAGTATGCATAGCAAAAATAAGCTTATACATAATTACAGAGGCCAAGTTTCTGGGAATTAACTACCTCATTCCCGTGCTTCCAGGGCATCTAATTAAAAACTCCTAAGTGATGCACATAAATGGGTATAGTAAGACCTCGCCTTGAAAGTTTTGAGAGAGAGAGAGATTTTCTCAGTCTTCAAGAATCCTTATTCTAGGGAGTTCCTTGGTTGCCTAGTGGTTAGGATTCCAGGCTTTCACTGCCATGGCCCAGGTTCAGTCCCTGTCCGGGAACTGAGATCCCGCAAATAGCGCAGCATGGCCACAATAATAATAATAATAGTTAATTAAAAAAAAAAAAGAATCCTTATTCCAATAGATAGGAGAAGGGAGTTGTCTGTGTTATTTGAACACATTACTGAAGTTTAGATCTGGAAAAAATCTTAAAAATTAGTCATTGCAAACCTCTGCTTTTTTTAAGGAAAGAGGAGGAAGGACAGCATTTTTCTTTTTATTTCTCCCACTTCTGAAAAGCAAGACCAACACCAATATTTACTTGTGAGAGTCATGTAATTTGAAAAGCATTTTAAGTTTCAGAAGAAAGATGGTATGTTAGAATTTGAATGTGAAAAATTGAAACAAGCATGACCCAGATAAAGTGGAAAAGTCACCCCTATGTAATGGGAAGCACGGAGTCAGTGTGAGTTGCATGAGGTCAGAACAGCTAAGAGTCTATGTTTAATGATCTTTTTGTGCCTTTTCTACTTCAAGCTACTTCCTTGAGAAGCAGCCTTCCATCTGGAAAAATACAAAGAATCTTTCTTAAAAGAAATAATGTAAGGCCTTATTTCAAAAGAAATTTTATCAGGGTCACTAAAATTATGTAAGTGGTGATATTTTTAAAACTACTTATAGTTACCATTACCAACCACTCAAGAGAACTTTTAAGTAAAAGAAAAAAATGCAGAGTCATAGAATTACCTGTGTATACTTTTCACTTATTACACTGCCTTTACATTCACGTTTAAAAAAATCTCATTTATATATGACATTTGATAATCAATAGTTTGTAAGACTGTGAAAATATATACGTTATTCAAAGGAAAAATCCTTAAAATTCTAGAATATTACTTTCCTTCAAGAGTTCTAAGGTGGCAATTTTTTTTTTTTTTGGTGGGGTCTTCCTGGAGCAGGGATCGAACCTGTGTCCCCTGCATTGGCAGGCGGATTCTTAACCACTGCACCACCTAGGAAGCCCCTAAGGTGGCAAATTTTTAAAATGCAGATGCTAAATAAGGAATGTCGTTCCCCACTGGGTTCTACGAGAATTTAGTCATTGAGCCGCTGCAGTTGCTAACCTTCAACACACCCAGGAAAGAATTCAGGGTGAAGATCAGGGATGAAAAAAAATATCAGAACAGGCCCTCAGAGAGTTAGATATTTTCAGGAGAAAACTTTTATGAACCTGGATTCTTGCATCTTTCCACACTTAGAAATGCACAAAAACCGTTAACTAAGATACCTGCTCCTGGTGGCCAGCGGCTGCCTTGTACCCAGATGTGTGCTCAACCACACGTACCGCTTTGCCCACACCACGTACACACTGACCTCCCCCCTTATGTCTGTGGAATGGTTTCTCAGAGTCACCCAAGAGGCCGTCTCCCTGGCTACAGTCCTCAGTAAGACACTGAATAAACTCAACTCACGGCTCTTACTTTGCGCATGGTTTTTCAAGTAGACGTAGGTTATAGAAATTAGCATTTTGGATGTTGAGAAAAGTTCCTTTTGAAACTCAAAAGTTAAAAATAAAACGAATGGTCCATTTTTTTTCTAAGAAATATTATAAATAATTTAGGGAAACAGTAGAATTTCACAGCTGTTCAGGAAAAATCCTCATATTTCCCAAAATAACACTTTGCACAAACATTTAAGACTTGTAGATCAGTCAGCCACCCCAGACTGCTCCTAGCGGGCTGGCCAGATTACAGTGTTGTCTTTTAGAAGCCAAAACCTGGAGCCAACATGGACTGAAGAAAATCCCACTGCAGGCTGAACAGAGGCCCTGGGGGAAGACTCTTATGTATGTGAATTGGGGGAGTGAATGAAACTGCCACCAAACCCAAAGTAGTGGAAGAAGCCAGTGCTTCCAGTGCATGATGACAGAATACTGGTTTGCTTATTCCACTGAGATTCCTGTGCATATTTAAGCAGGCTCATAATTTAAATCCTGACTGGTCTCTAAGGTTGCAACTTGCTCCTTTATTTTTCAGTCGTCAGCCTTCCACACTCATTTAGGTTTATTTTACCCTGATATAATTATTGGGGAAGTAAAGAATATATAGTATAATAATAACAAAATACCACTGAAAATGAATCAGTAGCCCTGCAGGGGACTGACTTGGATTCCAGTTCTAGAGGCCATATACCTTCTTATCTTTTCAAACATGGACCACTCAAAGCTCCACTCATCCGTCAATATGTATACACATTGACACATACATACTAACACAGACACACAAAATAAAAGGAAAAGCAACACACAGGATGCTGTTCCAATTATCCACCGCGGCGTATCAAAGCACCCCAGACTTATTGGCTAAACACAATAATATTATTTCTCATGATTCCGTGGATTGTCTGGACTCAGGTAGGGACTTCTCAGGTTGGAGTGAGATGGAAACTGGGGTGGAGCATCATAATGGCCGAGAGCTCTGTCTGAGGGCCCGCACAGACCTCTCCTATGGCTTGGGCATCTCCTAAGGCTGGGTTTCTACAGGGAACAACCCAAGAGCAGGTGCTGCAAGATACTCAGGTGGAAACTTCAAGAGTTCTTATGAACTAGCCTAGAAAGCATCAGAATGTGACTTCTGCCATATTCTATGGGTCAAACAATCACTAAAGCCAACCCAGATCCAAGGGAAGCAGACTCTCCCCTCTCATGGGGAAGAGGCGCAATCACACTGCAAAAGAGCCTGTGAGATGGGAGATATTAGTGCAGCAATTTGGGGAAAAGACAATCTGCAATAATGCAATAGGACATCAGAAAGTAAAGCTGAGCATGGATTACGGTGGGAATGCCATCAGATTGGACTTCCCTTACCAGCTGTATGCTTTACGGAGCTTTCAGATCATATATATTCTCTGCGATATTTTAATCGATACCCTAGAAGCTTCAGATAGAAACTTACTACAACAGCAGCATGAAACCACATTTTATTCCTAATTTAAGAATAAGGAAGTGGCAGAACAGAGAAAAAATTCTTGCTGAAATATAGTCTTCTCTTTAAGACAATAAATCCAGATAGGGACTTCCCTGGTGGTTCAGTGGTTAAGACTTTGTGCTCCCAATGCTGGGGGCCCGAGTTCGATCCCTGGTCTGGGAACTAGATCCCGCATGTCAAGACTAAGACCTGGTGCAGCCAAATAAATAAATAAATATTAAAAATAATAATAATAAAATCCAGATAAAAATGTATAAAATTCAAAAATCTAAATCAAAATGTCTTCTTGTTTTTGTTTATCTCTTTTTGATACATCATGTTTTCACTTACTAAATCTGCTAAAGAATAATAATAAATTGCAAGGATTATCTACTTTTACCAATAGTCTACGAATTGATGGTTTCACAGGACATTTAAAAAAATCAATTCCAGATTATGTAATGTCTAGAGAAGAGTAATGTTTTTAAAAAGTTTCCTCGAAAAATATTTCTTATATTTTATTACTTTATCCATTTAGGGTTTTTAGCTATTTTTTGGTGAAAGTCTTGAGGTAGATTAAAAACAGGCATGATGTAAAAATTCTTAAATTGACTCTGAAAATATAAGAGAGAGTGAATAAGCAGGGCCAGGTATTTGATATTGGAAGGAGAATTGTCTATTATGTAAGCTGTTTAAATTGTTAAGTTGTTTAAATTCACTCATCGAAGGAAATGACAAAATCCTAGTGAGAAACAAATATTCTTCTGGAACTAAATTACAGATACTATCTATATAGCATCTCCTTGAACAGAATATGTCTATAAAGGAACAGAGGTATTATCTGGATACAATAGCCTGAACCAAACAAAAAATATACACATAGAAATGAGAATTAACTAATTCTATCATTCAGACTCTTTATTGATTATCTGCTATATGCTGTGCCTGGTACTCAGAAAACTTAAAAATTACTTCAAGAAAAGCAAAAATATGTATATTTAATAGAGAGTCAATGGTAATAATGTATCTAACTGAGAGGCTGGAAGAGACACCTTCTCAGAAGGATGGCAAGTGGTCGGTGGTGCCCAACCTAAGGCATGGCCAATGGTCTCCTGTGTTACAATTTCAGTAGCTATTTTATTGTTGCCTGAGAGTCTCAGATGGAAATATTAGGATAAGCATTTTAAGCATTTCAATAGACACAAGTAATGTCAGTTTTATTTTAATCAATAAACAGTAATTTGCCATGTCTGCCTGAAAAGGAAATTGGTCTAGAGTGTGTCTATTCTTCCATATTTCAATCTATAATCAATAGAGTTACATAGCCTCACTCAGAACAGATTTTTGTTATCCTTAATAAAAGAATTAACCTTGAGCTATAGGGGTATTTGCTTTCTATTTTCGTACAAACAACAAATATTCATTTTAAACAATGTTCTTTCATACCTAGATAGTGTCTATGATGATACCATCATTAAGAGACATGACCTCTGGCCTCATAGTTTACATTCCAGCCCCAAACAGGAAATGATCTACAGTGTGAGAACTCCTATGAGTGGGGAAATAGATGTACTGTGAAAACATGAGAAAAGTCAGTTCCCCTGACTCAAATAGGGTAGAGTCTGGAGAGAGAAGTAGAGCCTTCCTGGTAGAAGTAATTTGACCAGCAGGATAAAGAGGACCGATGCAGGTGAAAAGGAGCAGGAACAGTGTTCTGGACAAAGGGAAGAGAAGGTACAAAAGCTCAGAGGATGGAGAGAGCAAGATAAAAAAAAAAGATTCTAAAAGAAGTCCTGCTTGGCTGAGACGGGGGAGAGAAAGTGGAAAAGTAGATGGGGTTGTAAGTAGTTTCAATTATTTTAATTGCTTTTTACAGTTCCAATGAGCAGCTGGGAATTATTGACGGATTTAAGCAAGTAAATGATGGGATGAAATACATTTGCATTTCAGAAAAGTCACTAGTTATAGAACGGAGATGAGATGGAGGAGTAATGCAGAGAGATGGGGAAACCAATCCGTTCTGTAGATAATGGTAGACTGTCCCACAGAAGTGTAGGGGAAACGAAGAAAAGTGCTAGGAGTCTGAAAATTCAGTACTTAGGAGTAGACTCTAAGGATTTAGTGACTGGTTAAAGTCAGGTTGTGAAACACATTAAAAGAAAAGTATTTTAAATATCTGTAAAATAAGACTCAATTTATCTTACTCTTCAATGAAGGGTTGAAGTCTACCATAAAGAATATTTTATTATTTGATGTAACAAAAAATGTCAATTTTTAAATGTGAGCTAGGATCTTAAAAAAAAATTATGAAAATCAGTTGCTTTATTTCATAGTCACTTCTACAGAAAGACAGTCCATTTAATTTATTTATAATTAGCCTAAGCATAACATAAATATCTACTTTTAAGAAAATCAGTATGTTAATGCATTCAATTTGCCATTAAGATATTCAATTTCAAAACCAGGAAAAAAAGAATTCAATCAAAAATAGACAATACTGATGAAAAGCTTACAGTATTCTAATTTTCCAGTTTCCTCATTGTTCACACTTGCATTGAAAGAAAAAAATAAAACAAAATTGTGTGTAATTTTAAAATATATTAACAAAAAATGCCTATTGACTTTGAGGAAAATGGACTCAGAACTATTTAAAGTAATGCTGTCCAAGGAAAATAAAAGGCATTAAAAGCCATTAAATATTAGTGACAAATATTAGTCTAGATGTAATGTTAAATTTTTTAGTAGCCATGTTAAAAAAAGGAAAAAGAACTAGGTGAAATTAACATTAATGACATATTTTTATAAAACTCAGTATTTCCAAAATGTTATCATTTCTCCCTGTGATCAATATAAAGTAGGTATGAGCTATTTGCATTCTTTTTGAAGCCTGGTGTGTGTTTTACCCAGAGCACATTTCACAGGCTGAGCAGTCCCATGGAGACCAACCTGTGGGACAGGGCAGCTTTAGAACTGGGAGAAACCGCCAGGAGCTGCCTGTTCTCTGCTGTCTCACTACACACTTAGCAGACAGTCACAATGAGTAAAGGTTAAAAAAAAAAAAAGTAAACCATTTGCATGCTCATTTTGTTGACACAAATGTGGCCACTGAGATAAAAGGTTAAGAGAGAGGAACTGCAATTAAAACTTAGCTGAGAAGGGGCTGTACTCAACAGAAGTATTAAAAATGGAAATGTATTCAAAACCCCCAAATCCCAAAATACTTTTACATCTCAAACTTTAATCCATGTAAAATAATCCATTTAAACACAGCCTGTTAAAGGTTAATTTAAATATCTCTTGGCAGCTACTTCATTTGGAAGTGGCAGCTTTTTTGGACACCAGTAGTTTGGTAAATCCATGGCAGGGACTACAAACCAGTTTCCATCTTGATTTAATGCTGTTTTAAGTTTATAAGAAAAATGTCACTATGTAAACCACAGACATTTTGATTAAACACTACAGTTCTTATTTTGGCTGTTAAATCAATAATGCAGCTGGATTGAAAGTAGTTTACATTCCCTCCAAACTGGGCTCCGGTTCAGCTAGTACTGCACTGACATCATTTTCCAGCAAGATCTGGCTGCTTTCAGCAGCCAGTTTAGAAATATCCTTTACAAACAACCACATAACTTTCAATGTTAACACATTTCAAGAAGAGGGTCTCTCAAATGCCTGTGCTTAAAATAGGACGGTTGATCCCAAAATAGTCTCCCACCTAATGTGTCATTTACTAGTATAATTAAAAAAAGTAATTTAACAAGAAGACAAAGGCCTTTGGTGACATTATTTATCTCTGTCTTCACCTGAGACTGACTTTGGAAGATTTCCTATTTTCCTCTCCAGAGTAGATTAACTAATATGTAACTTGGAGCAATGATTCTCAAGTTTGTTCTGGTGGCAGGTGTTTCTCCAAAATAGCGAGCTTCAAGTAGTACATCACAGATACTGATACACTATTTAATTATGCTATGCAAACTCGGAATGTCTTACAAATAGAAAATAAGCCCGTGTTATATACATAAAACCACAGCTACTGGCACAAAGAACTATTTTTTAAAAAGACAGTTGAAGAGATCACATGTTGAGTCTTTCAGAGATCACTAGTTTACAACTTGAGTATTCAGTGTCAGTACCAAAAATTAAAGAAAAAAAATGAAGGAAAAATGTTAAAATATATTCAAAACCATACAACAATTATTATTTGATGTGAATTAGGAAAAATGTCACCATGATTCTATTGCAGCAGCTAGACGCTCATCCAGCTGGCTGAACGAAAGGCATCTAGCACCTACATTGGAGAATCAAAAACTCAGAACTTGTAGCTCCAGGACCTCAAACTGCTCACCTGTAGAAATTCTCTGACATTAGATCCCAGCACACGCAGGATTGTGTCATAACCAGATTCTTGACAAAAGACGAAAAACATCTTCCCAAACATTTGGAGGATTTCTCCAGCATTGAGATCTAGTTTATAGATTTGAGAGACAACAACAGGAATAAGACATATTAGAGGTGGAAAATTGTTAGTGGGAGGAATGAAGACAGCACATAATAAAAAATGTTATAAATCCTCAATTTCTATGCAGTGTTAACAGGTCACAGGAAAAAACATCTGGTCAAGAAAATACAATGAAATCTGAGAAGACAGTGTATTGATGTGTTAACAGGGTAAGTTTGTACTTTAAAGCAAAGCAATCAGTTTCTCAGCTTCCATGACACAATTTGAGCTTTTAAACTTATACTTAAGGTATAACACACTTTTTCCAAAAAATGCAGAAAGATCTTGAAAATGATCAAGAATGCACATGATAATATTTTGGTGCAAAATTATTTTTCTTTATATAAGTATACATATTTAGTAATATGGTTGCATATATTATGTACCCCAAGATCCTGCTTTTTTCTTAATATTCAATTATTAATAGTCCCTAAAATTTAAAATTTTTTCTTAACATCAATTTTAATCACTATCTCATCCAACACAGATATGCAACAATTTATTTCACCAATGCCCACTTGCTCAAAATGTAGGCTTTTCCAATTTTTGCTAAGTAACTCTGAAATGAAAACACACATAAATCTTAATGCTAATAAATCTAATCATTTCTTTAAGAAAGATTTCTAAAGGATATAAACATTTTTTTAAAGATTTTGACTGATGATGCAAAATTACTCTCCAAAAACGTTGCCTTATTTTACCATCAGATCTTAAATGTGTATGATTTTATCTTTAACTCTACCATTGACTACACCAGATATTTAAAATTTTTAATTGCCAAATTTATATAAAAATTCTTTCATATTTGTGTCAATTTTGATTACTAATGAGGCTGGATATTTTTCTTATTATTTACAATGTACCATTTTGGTTATTCTTGTATTCTGCAAAAGGTAGCATTTGCTCTTCTAGCTATATTTGACAAAGCTAAAGAGCATCCATCTATTCTATCCAAACTGTAGCCTAGCTGTAAATTAAGTAATACGAGGATAAGAGATACTATTTTGAGAACAATGGCTTTTCCATGAAGTTCTTTTTTGTAGACTTTGCCTTCTTTGCATGAGTTTTGTCTGATGTAGATCTCAAGTTTCTTGTTTCTTTTACCAATACCTAACAAAACTTGTGATGACAAAAGAGATTTGGAGATAATATTTCTGCATTCTACACTGTTGTAATTACTGTGTTGTTGACACTGCAACATTCAATTATTATTACGCTATTAATAAGCATAAATATTTTTTTTTCTTCCTCAACACACGGCTTTTTGTGGGAAGGGGACAAGAGTTCCTTTATTCTCTGAAGAGTTTGTAAAAAGAACAACGGGATTCAGTGTAGCCTGAGCCTAACATTATATGTAAATGTGCCCCCACCGGGGTTGTGCAGTGCACAACCTGTACAATGTGACCTTGGACCATGCATGCCTTTGAATGTCTATGGGTAGCTTAGCCAAAGACGGAAAGTCACATTCAACTTACTGAGGACTTTGCTTGCAGCAGCAACCAAATCATATGTTTTAGAATCATCATATATTATTCGGACAAGAAACTGCCCTTCTTCATCTAACTGTGCCTCTCTTCTAGAAAACAAAAACAAGACAGACAAATAAAAGAACAGCTTCAGTGTTCATATTAAAAATAGTTTCATATTTGAAACAGAATTTGCTTTTGACAAATTTGTTTAAACCAATGACATGCACCTGAAAAATCCAGATTGAGAAAACCTTATTTCACATCCCCCTCCCCAAATTAAAAATGATATATTTAAGTATATTTTAGCAAGATTAACATTTGTAGAGTACTCTAATGCCCAATACTATACCTGATATTAAATATAATCATGAAATAATTTTTGACTAACTTAACAGTCAGCAAATATGTGTTGAGTCCGTCTATGTGCCAGGCATAGTTAGAGGCACTAGGGAGACAGCCTTTAGCAGGATAAAGTACCGACCTCCTGGAACAAATGTATTCTAGGAGAGGAGACAGAAGAGGCATAAAATTAAGACTAGATAGATAGATAGATAGATAGATAGATAGATAGATAGATATAAAATGGTAAGTCGTTTGGAGAAAAATAAAGCTGGGCAAGGGGGTAGGGGACTCAAGTGTGAGAGCCGGAAGCATCACTGAGAAGCTGACAATGGAGTCAAGTATGAAGTATCTCTGCAGGGAGCCCTGAGCCACATGGGAGCCCTGGGTGAAGAAAGAAAGCCAGACCGGGGCACCAGAGGAATAAAAGAGGCCTCAGTGAGGGGACGGATCCTGTGACTGCAGTAAGCGTGGACCAAAGGAATACAGGATACAGCAAGATGACAGTAAGGACAGACCAAGGACCGAGTACAGTCAGAGCAAGGACAGAGCAAGGTTAGAGTAAGGACAGAACAAAGTCACAACAAGGACAGAGCAAGGTCAGAGCAAGGACAAAGCAAGGAGACCAGGTACGGGGCCACCGGAACATTCAGGCAAGAAATGCCAGTGACCTGACTCGGGTGAAAGCAGTGAAAGAAGAGAAGTGGCCCAGATCCCCATGTATCTGAAGGCAGGTTTCACATGGTTCACTGATGAACTGGACACAGGACATGAGAGAAGGGAAGGACACAAGGATGACACCGAGGTTTTGGCCGGAGCAGTTGGAAGGATGTTTTTTCCAGGAACTGAACTTGGTCAGACAGTTGGACATGGACCACGGAGTAAGACCCAGAGCTTTGTATTAAACACGTGAAGTCTGAGGTGCCTGGTAGACAGGTAATATGTTCTAACACATACTCAGCATGTTAAATGCAGTAACTCAAAATACACCCAGGATTAGTTAGGAAATCATCATTATTGTTTTAATAGTTGTCATGATTATATATTTATTTTGATGGGATTTGGATTATGTTTCTCAAATCAGTGTCTAAAGGGGAGGAGGTATCCATCATTCAAAACACTGCCCACTCTGGAAGAGCACTGATGAGGTCCCAGACACCTTGTCCACGTGAGATGCACAAACAGGCGGAGCACAGGTCCGCACCTCTGACTCCCAGCCCGTCTAAGCCCCTGACACTCCGGGAGAACAGAATTACTGATGACCGCAGTGCTTGCCATGTCTGTATATTCAAAAAACAAACATACAAACAAAAAAAAAAAACAAAGAGCCACATACAAGCTGTGAAACTCTCCCTTTGGCTGAACACATACAGCTGTCAAATGAAAGGAACACATCTTCAAAGCTTCAAGTCGTTTTAACACCAAAAATCAGTGAAATATCCCCAAATTATGAAAACAGAATGTAAAAATATTGACTTGTCTTTTGATAAATTCTATTATATATCTTACACGTTCTAATTTCTAATTGCATAAAAACATAAAGTATACAAAATGAAAAACTTAAAAAAATCCTCCACTATCCCGAAACAACTACCACTGACATTATATTCAAGTTGCTCATGCTTGAAAATAATTGCATATATAACACACTAGATTATACAGGTTTAAAACCTCCCTTTGTGACTTACTATTTGCTGGACATCTTTTCATGTTAATAAATACATTTCCATATCTTGACGACATAAAATTGCATTGGTTAGACATACTGAAATTTTAGTAGGTATTAAATTGCTTTTATTTTTTCATAAGTCCAAACAAAATGTTGTGATGAATATCTTTGTAGATGACATTTATATTTCTATGTAAAAATTCTAGATTTAGAATTAAATTAAGTTCTAATTTATTCTGGAATAAATTCCTAGAAATGGAATTGCTAGCTTGCAGGATGTGGAAAGTCTAACTTTTCTCATTTTGTCACTAACATTTTATTATGAAACGGCGTTGGTCTACAGATTGGAAGTTTGAAGTCTCTGATTTAGCGCATTGTAATAAAATATAAATAAATTTTAATTAAATACACAATACAGGACAAATTAACTCATGCTCTCACTGTGCCCTATTCTTTTTCTTCCAACTGGGATAAATCAAACAGCATAAATTTTTGTAATGAACTCAGTTTTCCGGAAACAGTCACCAATGCGTAACTGTTAAACAGAATACAAAGTTCTGCATAAAATAGAGAAATGGCCATTTCCCTAGAAATCCCCTAACCATGAGTCAATGCATTCCCTCTTTTCTTTCTCTTGTGTTAATAAAATAAGCGCCCTTATCTTTTAAGCTTTACTTCCTGGAATAATCAGCCCAACATGCTCCCTGGAGGGAGGCTAAGATATAAATTAAACAGCAGTGCATGAAAAGAAGTAATCATCTTCTCAAAAATTTCATGCTGAATTCCAATAAATTATTCAAAATGCTTAGAATTCTCTATTTACATGTCTTAGAAATCTTTAGGAACTCTGAGTCACCCCTTAATTATTCTTTTTCTCCCTGGGGGAGGAGTCTTGCCACCAATAACTGAACACCTATCATGCCCCAAGCACTTTTCTCAGCACTTTTAATATATGAATGAACAAAACAGATAAATTTCCCTGCCCTCAGAGAGCTTACATTTTTAGCTGGTGGACACAAACAATAAGAATATATTATTATGCTCATATATTATCATATTTATATATGATTATGTTTACATAACATATATGCAAATTTTAGAATTTATTATGAGGTGATAAATGTTACAAAAGAAAGGAGATCAGGATAAAGGGATGCAGGAGCGCAGACGAGGAGGGGGCAGTATGTGAGGTTAAGTAGTGACCACGAGAGGCTTCCTGAAGTTACATCTGAGCAAAGGCTCCAGGAGGCAACACTTACGTGTAGAACCTAATCTCTCTGGACCTAACTCACTTCTTTCTGTAGCCCATTCTTCACATTCTTCCCTTTTGACAAACACTTTACTGATAACTGGTTTACTCCATTAAACTGAGCAGGAGAATTTACAGTGCCAAAGAAATAATACCCCCCAAAATTAATTTCCGGCCAAATGGCCATTGAAGCCAAAAGCCATTCTGAGTGAATGTCTCTCAATTCTCACCACTGTTTTTCTTCTAACTTCAAGGTAAATTTAGTTTTGGTCAGACTCTTTGCTGTCAAATGTTTTGGCCTCCAAAGAGCACGGACGTGATAACAACAGTCTCTCAGATGTACCTGTTCTTTGAGGGAAGAAAATGTTTTTTCACCAGCTACCTGAAATCACAGAGGGTGACCAACAAATGTAAGAAAAGTTGGGAAGTAAGCTACTATTCAGATTACATAAGTAAAAGATGACTAAAATATTCACATACAACATTTCTAACAATATTTGACTTATTTTCTCGATATGTAGAGTTCCTTTGGTGTTTAAATTACCCAAATTTAGCAATGTACATTGACCAAATTTTCTAGACTCATTCATTGTTCAGAATATATTTTTGAGCATCAATTTTGTTAAAAATGTTGCATTACACAAGACAATCATGTAATTCCCTAGTATTTAAATTATATTCCGTTTATATGTGAGGAAAACACAGGTTTCTCCAAGAAACGTGATTGAAAATTTTCCCCAAAATGAAAGACCTTGGACATGGTTTTTATTTTTCCCATAATTTTTCACTGACAAAAAATTCCATATCAAGCCATAGGCAAATTAGATTAAAATGTATTCAATACTGTTCATCTATCCAATGGCAACTGATGAAACTGTTATGATCAAATATCTTGGCGTGTGTGATTGCATTCTGTTGTTTCCATTTTCATTATAAAAATCCCTTGGATAAACCCAGACGAATAGAGTATTCCGCTATTTCCAAATAGTGCGACTGGCAGCAGTTTGTGTTTTCTTTACCTGTACAGATAATAACTTGTATTTGAGGGTTAGTCATCGGATCTTTCTACTTGGTGTATTACTCCAGAAAAGACGTCAGCAGACAGTAATAAATATTTAGAGAATGTTTAGTTTTCAGTTGGCCTAAGTGAGGTTGGGGAAGGTAAAAAGGCACTTTCTTTGACCACCAAGTAAACCCAGATGGAAAGATGCTGACCTGGTTTTATCCACATCCCAGGTTACAGTTTTCCCCTGCACAGCAGGGAGAGGAAGGACCAGGCTACCCCACATGCTGTTCCCTAGAATGGGCGAGCTCACTTCTCACAGGTAGAACTGAGTGACAGTGGCTTCTACCTGCGGTCCTGTTGGCGGTAGAAAAAAATCTAGACGGAGGGCTTCCCACACGCAACACCCCAAACATCTAACTGGCAATAGTCAGTAGCTGAAGACAATGAAACAGCAAGTGGGGGGGGGGCACTCAGCATCCAAACAATGAAACTGCAGTTGCACTTAGTGTGTTGCTTAGCTGATAGAATATATTACTTCAGATAGCCAAAGCCGAACAAGCTCCATCTTTCCCAAGAGCTTTAAAAATAAAGTCCTAACTTTCACCTGGAAACAAAACAAGAAATAATTCTATTCTAGATCTTTGCAGCCATAATAAGTAATTGAAAATTGAGTCTGTATGCATGAAAAAATGTTCCCAATAGCAATTCATTTCCTGCTTACTTTTAGAGATGGCTATTTGTTGGAATTTAAACTGATCATTTATTTACACAAATCACCTTTCCCCAAAAAGGATGTAGAAAAAAAAGAGGGGTGGTACATATTTTTATTACCGTGGGGTTTTGTGGTTGTGGTTTTGGGTTTTTGTCTTTTTAATCACTGGTGCCTAACCCAGGTTCCTGGAAAGTCTGCATGTTTTAGAAGTGAATGCATTAATTAAGTGTATTTCCTCCACGTGTTTCCAACTCCCTACCAAAAATCAAACAGACATTACTGGCAAAAGCCCACAGTTTGTTTTCACGTTTAGGAATTTTTAAATTATTTATTTGTTTTTAAGTAGGTATACAAATTGTCAGAAATATCCAGGTAACATTTCTCATAATTCCATACCTAACGGAATATTCCTTACCTGGAGAATGTGAATGCACAGAAACTGAATCCATGTTCTGACACTGAGCTCCTGCTATCATACACCTTTCGAGAAAGTGCAGGATACTACAGAGACTGCTGGCTATTAGGTAAAGAAGCTTCCCAGGGAGGTATGAAAACGGGACTTCTAAGATGGGACAGGCTGAATACAGGTGTCCTAAATACTGGAGTCTTGAAATAAGGTCTGGTCTCAGGCAGAGAAGATCAACACACATCAAACAATCCCCCTGACTAATGACAACTCCCAGGGATGCTGATCCTGTGAAAACCCTTATCCCAGCACATGCTGTATTAAAAGACAGTATGCAGATGTCGTCTTGCCAATAAATCCTAGGATGGTCCATTTCAGTGAGAGGTAAGGACATCCTAAAGCCTGGGTTGTGTCTAACCATCATTAAAATTAAAACCTCCCACCATAAGATACAGGTAATAACTACACACAACATCCAAAAATTAAACTTTTACATTGCTTTTTTTGGAGAGGTTGTGAAGCATTTCATGGCCTCTCAATTTTTAATAGCCCAATCCACCAATTCCCCAAAAGCCTGAATCCCTGAAGTGGAAATTAGTTTGGGGGGTTTGGAGGCAAAAGACCTCCTGCTCAGAACCCCTGCCAGCTGGTGAAGGTCAGTCCTTTCAGGCCAGTGTCTTCACTCATCCAAGTCCTGTAAACAGGACAGTCGAGCTCTCTCAAGCTAACAAAGTACCACTCTGAATACATAATTGTATTTTTTTCTGATTGTGTTCAGCTTGCCACGAGACAGTCTCCTGACTAAATTGCCCCAGTTCTGAAAAGGCAATCACAAAGGTTTCAAAGGAGCGCTTTTCAGCGGCTTCATCAGACAAGTGAATCCCTCAGCCTCCTGCTTCCTTCATCCTGAACTTGCCTCGCGAGCACAGCGCCTGAGTGCTTCCAAAACTAAATAAACCACTCAAAATTGCTGAGGCTCTGGTATGTTTTAGTAGATGTTCTGTTTCTGAATAAAACCACCTTTAAAAATAGAACAGCCACAAGCACCTGGAGAAATGTGTCAAAAGCAGAGGAAAACAGAAACAAAGATGGTAGTAGTAATACGCATACCTGTTGCCCATTTCCACGCTAAATCGTCTTTGGAAAGAAGGTTGTAAGTCCTTCTCGTTTGTGGGAAAGCACATAATATGATCCTTACAAGCCTATCTGTGTCCAAATCTCTGCTCTGATGATTAATAAATGAGTGGCTTGAGGCAGGGGTTTAAAGTCCTGAAGCCTCAGTTCCCTTATTTATAAAATAAGAATCATGAACAAATCTATCTTCTATGGTGCATGTGAGGATTAGGAGAGTTAACGAGCATAAAGCTTTTAGGACCACGACTGCAGAGCATATGCTAAGTGTCCAACATGTATGAGCTGTTACAGGCAACGCTGAAGGTCCTGGTGAGCTTTCCCATCTGGTTTTTACATTTAATTTTGGCATCACAAACATTTACCTACAGTCTATGACACTGACTTTAAACAGCACCACAAAGGCCTGTCTTTGAGACACTTGCTGAAGGATTCCATCTTGCCCTGAATCCAACCCAATAAGTGTCTTGGGGTTTATGAAACTGGTAATCCAAAAGCAGTGTTCTTAATCCTTTTATTATGTTCATGTGTGAACTCTGATCCTCCCAAAAAGAGATGTTATAATTTACTGCTATATCTTCTGCCTTTGTTGATATATGAAATGCCCATTTCAAAGGAGCTTCTATTTTATGAAACAGTAGTTGAAGATGTCACCATTCTGACATCATAAATCCTGGTTATGGAAAAAAAAAAAAGGGTGATAGATACACACGTGCTCTATTCTCTGGAAATTAAAAAGTGAAAGATAATTCATAGAGATAGACACACACACACACACACACACACACACACACACAGAAGGCTTCTGCTAGCTATAGATGCTAGAGTTTAGTGAGACAAGACAGCCATTAACCAAAGAATAGTACAAATAAGTAATTATAAACTCGTGCATGGACTATGAAGGAAAAGTACAGCTGTGGAGGTGAAAGAAGGCTTCCCTTAAGAAGTAAGATTTGTCTTGCCATCTCGAAGCTGGGATGTTATTTCCATTCGCAGGATGGGGTGGGGAGCATGGAGAGAGACCTGAGTACACGTGTCACCCACCCTGGAAGAGAAAGGTCAGCCTGGCTGAGGAAATAAAACCCGGCCCACCAGGGTTGGGCGCTGAGAGCAAGTAAGACGTTTGGACTGAAAGGTCCCACATTTTGGTGATCTGAAGATTGACCACGAAGAATTTCAAGAGACGAACAATGTAGTATTTCATGACTCAAAAATAAGGGGCAATAGATGAGAATACCCAACACTACCAAATGCACAGGAACAAAAAGGAACAATCGATACGCCAGAATATTTCTCTTTTACCTGGAGCAGACACCTCTAACCTCAGTATCAACTTAGAATAAGCTGTTCCACTTGGTCAGACATAAACAGAGACACCATCACCCACCCCCCACCCTTTTTCTCTTTAATGAGCAAAGAGGCAAAGCAGTGATGGAAAAGCCTCGGGCTCTACATCCTAGCAGGTGTCAGCCTCTGAGCCCAGCGGGTTCTAGAGATGTCTTTAAGTGTGTTTTCCTGGTGATGTCTGCACAGTATCGACTCCGAACTACCACTTTCCAACACACTGACTAGAAATATTTGCTAGAGTTTCTCACTTTGAAGAGAAGCAAGAGTGGAAAGAACACTGTTTGTGGTGACCAGGCCCAAGGTCTAGTCAACATTTGCTGAAAGCAGGTCTGGGAATGAGGGTGGGAGGATACAGATGCTCTCCTCTGGTGCTCATTTTAATGGACAAAGCTCCTCCTCTGATAGCTAATTCAGTAATATGCATCTATGATTTTTTTTTAATTCGCAAAGATGACAGATGCAAGGAAAATGAAAACCCAGCTTGATACCTGGGGGATAGTTCAGGCCATCAAAGAAAAGCCTTGAGATGAGGCTGTGAACCTGCCGATTACCCCAGTGCCTGGCTACTCATCCCACAGTATAGGTTCTGGGTGAGCCCTGGGCCCTGAGCTCCCTGGGGGGGTCCCGAAACAGGGTTTACCCTGAGGGTCTAGTTCCACGGGCACAGGTGGCTTCAAACGGACACACTGGGTCTCCCTCCAGCTTCCAGGCTAACTGGCAGGTCTTTCTACAGAAAAAAAAGTCCTGATCCTAACAATTATCTAGCTTACCTATTTTTAAAATCTATATATTCATTTGTACTGAGGAAGTTTCTGGGTGTGAAAATTAACATGGTTTCACATTTGTACATAGCTATGTCAGCTCCTATCTCTATCTTAAATGGAGCAGTAAACCTGCCATCAGAAGAGCAGAGCCAGAGAGCTGAGTCTCCTCCAGCTTCCTGATATCATTCCCTAGACAGTCATTCAACCTCTTGGAAACTCAACTTTATCATTAAACAGGAAGCACTGAGCGCACTTCTATGTGGAAACTAAGACAAACTCAGAGAAACAGAGCAGAGTGGTTCGTAGGGGTTGGGAGGTGAGGGACACAGGAAGGTATTCCTCAAAGGGTACAGGTAACCAGTTACAAGATGAACAAGTCTGGGGATCCATGCCCAGCATGGTGATGGGAGCTGATACTGTGTCACATACTTAAATGCTGCTAAGGTCTCACCACAAAAGAAAAAAAAAGTAACTGTGTGACAGGATGGAGGTGTTCAGCTAACACTGTGGTGGGTGGGAATCATTTTGCAATCTACAAATGTATCTAATCTATACATCATGCACCTTAAATTTACACAATGTTATATATCAATTATATCTCAATCAAATTGAAAAAAATGAATTAGAAAGGCCTTTTCTATTTCAAATGGGTGTTATAGCACTTATGTGAAATTAGAGAGGAAAGGACTTCGGAAATTTTAAACAGCTTTTATAAAAAAAGTACTGTTAATATTTTAAAACCTACTTGAGTAAGAATACAGGAAGATATAGAAATTTAATTATATCACCTCAGGAAAAGAAAAATCTGATTAAAACATGCAACATGTGGTCCACTATTTGGTTTTAATTTGTTTTGATAAATTGAATATTAAGAATATATGGAAGTAACTTAAGTGCCCAACAACAGAGGAATGGATAAAGACGACATAGGATATGTACAATGGAATACTACTCAGCCATGAAAAAGAATGAAATTCTGCCCTTTGCAACAACATGGATGGATTTGGAGGGTATTACGCTTAGTGAAATAATTCAGGCAGAGAAATACAAATACTGTATGTTATCACTTATATATGGGATCTAAAAAACAAAATAAACTAATGTATTATTTATTTTTTTTTAAAGAGCATATGCTGCATCTTCAAATAACAAACAGAGATTGGGGAAGGGGAGGCTAGAAGAATATAATGTAGGATTGATTCTGAAGTAGAGCCTGAGCAGAAAAACAGTATTGTAAAAGCAAGTCTTCCCAGAGCCTGCAGAAGGGGTTGGGAAGTGGGACGAGTCAGATGCAGAGAATCTGCTGGGGGCCGTCAGAGTAAGAAAGGAAAGTGCTCAGAGCCACGAAGAAGGAGGACACAGGCACCTCAAATTCAAAGGATGGGTACTGACTGCACAGGATGGAGAGAGAAGAAAAGAGTGAAATGACAAGAAGTCACTAGCTGTCCTAGAGCGATGAGTGCACACTAAGACAGGTGTAGTATGTGGAGTTAATGAGTTACTGTTATGTAGGGGGTGCTTCTTATCTTTCAGGGCAGCTGGGGAAGGGACAAGCTGAACCACTCTGGTTCTAGAGTAAAATTAGTGATAGCTACCATTTATTAAGCAGTTACTTGTCAAGAACTGTGTTAAGCACTTTAGAGACACTATTCAACATATTACAACCCTATGAAGTAGTTATTATTTGTTTCCTTACAGATTTTGAGTCTTGGAAAGTTTAGGCAACTGGGGAAGTCACATAACTAGCTTATAGCCAAGCACTTGCTTATATGAACCACAATGATTAATTCATGATTAGCAAATTCAACTAGACACATTAATTTCAAAACTGGAAGATCAGAACATATAGGCTCCAACAGCCAAATGTTTCCACGTGTGAGTTACAGGCAGAAAAATCAAGACATAATAAGATAAGAAATATCCTGATATCTCTAGACTCTATTTGAAAGCCAGGATTATATCAAACACTCTCCATCCTCCCTGCCCAAACAGTAGACTATGCTCCTTAAAAACAAGCTTAACTAGAGAAGGAAAGAAGGTTTGAGTCAATGAATGAAAAAGTATGCTGCCCTGCTATAGGTAAATCACACAAAAACATACCAAACATGTACCTATTCTTTCCACAAGGAAGTGATCTTTCTGACAGCCTTTTAGAGGAACTTACTCCAATATTTATCAACTAACAGTGTCATTACTTCATTTCCAAATCACATACCAAGATTTTGAACCCTGTAATTTGACGCAATGTTAGTTTAGCCAGGGCAGATGGGAGGGTGACAGATGTTGTTAAATGAACTATTTAGGTGCTTTTCTAATATGTAGATCCTGACTTAATGTTTTTCCTGAAATGATGGTTGATATTTATCATCACTTAGGACCCATGGCTTCCAGAAAGGGCCATCTCTAACCTGAAAGGAAACCAACAAAACAAGATCTGAGGTAGCTTCAGAGATCTCCGACTTTTTTTACACCTATTTATGGTCTAGATCAGAGGGGCAAACTACAGTCCTTGGGTCAAATCCCACCCACCACTGGTTTTTGCTGTTTTGGGGATCTAAGAACGGGTTTCACATTTTTCAAATGGTTTCATTTTAATGGTTATACAGGTATGCCTAATATCTTCAATATTGACTCTTGGCCTACAGCACCCAAAATATTAACTATCTGGCCCTTCAAGGGAAAGTTTGCTGACCCTCAGTCTTGACAATTTTTCTTTTTCTTAAAAAGAGGAATTTAAAACTCTTGTGAAATGGTTATGTTGTTGGTAAGAGTGTAAGTGAATACGGAGTTTACGATAAAGAATTTCTGGCTCTTACCCACTTATAATTTTCTGTCTGGAATCTGTTACTTAGGATTTTATTTGTCATTAAATGTTTGGCATCCTTTCTGAAGAAGGATGGATGGCCACTTCCTCCTAAACCAAAAAAGTATTATATGAAATTTTATAAACATCAATTTAGATAGTTTCTCACAGAGCAAAAAGGAAGCTAGAGGAATCTGGTATTTGCTGAGATAAAAAAAAAAGTTCTTTTTTCATATATTCAGTTTTCATAAAAAGGTAAAATTGAAAGTATCTTGGACCAGTGACTGCAGTGATCCTCCCTGGAGCAGATGGTGAGGTCAGAGGAGAACTCAGAATCTCCCAGGGAGCATTTTAAACTTAAACTCTGCCAACCTCTCCTGTCCTGCCCCCAAGGCAGTGGGAACCTCTGTTGATCTAAGTAAATACTCCTCCAGGGAGCACACAGTGATCCCTCCCTCAGGGGTCCCTACAATGAGCTGTTTTAAGGCCCTCAATGCAGAAAGCTCAGCAAGGTTCTCTTATCCAGATACTAAACTGTATCCAAGACAAGATAGGCTCCACCAAGAGGGAGGCTGAGACAAAAGAGAATCAGCCTTAACACCTGGATTGCTGGCACCAGTATAACTAATAGCATTTCTCTTGCAGGGGCACACAAGCCTTGAGGTCATTTTGTAGGGAAAAGATCCATATGATTTGCTTCATTTTGTATGATTTAAATTATCAGCACTTAAACAGATGAAGAATACTACTCGATGCTACTTAGAAATAAATTCATGAGTTAGAAGACCTTGATGTTTAATTAAGAATTAATACAGTTTTTAAAAGGAGAATGTGATAATATTCGTAGTGTGATCTGGGAAAGTTAAGTTCTCACACCAAGGGAGTTCGTAAAATTTTAGATTTTTTGACCTTCTCTGTGGAAAATATGGCCAATATAAACAAATCACTTGATACTTTAAATTTCTGATTTCCCTATGAGGTATAACTTTTCATTTCTCTATTTGACAATGATATAAATTGATAATGGGTAAGACACACGTTCTAAATCCAATTCACACACATACAACTATTTAACCACAATAGCCATCCTGTGCTCTCAAAAATCTAAACATATGCATTGTCATTACACATCCACCGGGAAACGGGAGTTTCTATCTTACTGATGAGAAATGACCACGTGGGCAATATACATGATGCTTTCATAAATTCACAAAGAATTTATGTGACTTAAAAACAATTCTACACTGAGGTTACAGTTTCAAATCTTTTTCTTGATGCCTGCCTTTACTATAACTCTATCTACCAAGAAAAATAAAAATTATGAAGGTATTAATAAGGTGGTTCAAATCCCAAAGTGAGCTTTGTGCCTAGATTCTCATTTGATTGAACCACGTAACTGCCAAGTCCCCACTCCTCGTTAGAGTATGTAGATATGCTCCGTGGGCAACATAAATGGCTTATGGAACATGAAACAATGCTCAAAGATACAGACTCAAGGGAAGGAAAAGTTGCATTCTACTGCTTAATATTTAATCCTGGTCCTTTCCAAGGAAACAGATCTGTATAAGAAATCACTATCGCGGAACTGCATAAAAGAGCCTGTTAGAATTCATTGCCACTAATTGTACTATATTTAGGAACAAACAACATGAAAGCATCACCTACCTGATATAACAAAATGAAATCAGTGAGCACAGGAAATGAGAGTAAATAATAGCAATGTGTTCTCTGCCCACACGGAAAACCACTCTCTCTCCATTTGAATGTGGCAGTTATACTGTTATTACTGCAATCCGAATATGCAAAACCATTTAATACAGGGTTTTGGTGTGGCTACTTGGTTTTGGTCACCCATAGAAGTTAAATGCAAATTTCACCAGAGTGAGAGAAAGGAAAGGAGAGAACCCTGTTGCCCTGAAACGCTCAAGGTGTCCACAGAGAAGATGACCCGTCACTGCAGCAGGTTTCAACTCCCAGTGGCTGCGGTATTTTCGTTCCCATCCAGAGCCCTGGACTCAGCTCTAGACAGAAACTAGGATGCCCTCCTACTGTCAGCCTTCACCAAGGCAGAAACCAAACATGAAACGGGGAGGGGGGGTTCACTTTATTTCAGATGAACAAACGCTCTCGATTCACAGTTGCTCGGAAGTGAGTCTCAGCAGACCCAAAAGGCGACACTATTTATTGTGCGTGTCTGCAAGGTGTGTAAACGACCGGCAAGCCGGTCTTCGTTGCTGAGGCCTCTGGGAGCCGCGCGCCACGGAGGCCTCTGTGGTCCCCGGGGCCCCTCCGCGTGGGAGCCGCCCGGGCGCGGAGCCTGGGAGCCGCCGGGGCGCGGGCAGCGCGTTCCCACGCTCGGCCGGGTCGGGAGGCCGCGCTGACCCCCGGGGCTCCTTCCCCGCCCCCCTTCCCGGCCAGGCTCGGGAGCGTGGGAGCGCGGCTGCGCCGGGGGCGCAGGGGAGGCAACGCCGGGATGCGCGCCCCGGGCAGGAAGCGGGGGCGCGGCGAGGCGCCGGGACCCCGCACTTACTTGATGTCCTCCCACACCTCGGGGCCATAGTTGCGGATCACCAGGAGCTCCAGCGCGTGATTCACGAATCCGTACTGTGGGGACAGGGAAACCCGAGCGTCAGGGACCGGCCGCGGCTGGGAAGGGGCTCGGGGGCGAAACGGCCGCAGCTGCCGTGCCCGCGCCGGTGAACCTGGTACCCTGCCCCCTGCTTCTGCTTCCGCTCTGTTTGGGGTTCCCAGTGTTAAGGAGGCACAGTGCAGGGGCGCAACTCCCCCCCCCCCCGCAATCGGGGGCAGATCGTCTCCGTCCTCGTCCGCCCCACCCCCAGGTAACCCCCTCCCGTGCTCACCTGTCCCCGCGCTGAGGCAGGCTGGGCCCCCGGGAGAGCCCGGCGGAGGGCACGAGAGCCCGGCGGAGGGCACGCGAGCCCGACGCCTCCCCGGCCGCCGGCGCCCAGACCCACATCCGCGGACCGGCCTGAGCCGGGCACCCCCACGCCTCGGCCGCGCGTCCCCCTGCCGAGCTCGGGAAGCTGCGCGCGGTGCGGACCCCCGGGAAGCCGGGCACCGACCGCCCCGGCCGCGGCCCCAAACGTTCCCATTTCCCGCTCGGATGCCGGCGAACCGCGAGGCTGCCCAGCGGCCGGCGCTGCGCTCCCCGGGCCCCCGCTCGCGTCCCCGGCTCTCGGCTGCTTCCCTCGGGAGGCCAGGCCAGGCCGGCAGGCGGGAGGCGCGGCCCGAGAGGCCGAGACCACTCACCATGGTGTCCGCGCCCGCTCGGCCGAGGGACCCAGGAGGTGGCGGCGGCGGCGGCAACCGCGCACCCAGCCCGTGGCGCCCGGCCCGGCGCGCCCTGATGGCCACCTCCCCGCAGCAACCGCGAGGGGAGCCGCCGGGCTGCCGCCGCCTCCCGGCTCCCGACCAATCCGCGGCCGAGGAGGGAATTCGGATGCTGCGGATGCCGCCGCGCTCCGGTGCCTGCCCGCCCCCGCCCCCGCCCCGGTGACAAGGCTTTCATTTGAGGCCACGGCAGTGAAGGCGGAGAAGCCTCAGCCGGGCTCCGCGCAGGAATTCTGGGGCTGGGAGATGCAGCTGCTCTGGTCCCATCAACTGTATTCTTAATGCGAAGGTCTGCCGGGGTGGAGGGCGGGGGAGGGGTGTAGCCGACTAAGGAGTGTGTGTGTGTGTGTGTGTGTGTGTGTGTGTGTGTGTGTGTGCGCGCCTGTCTATTTTGCAACGCACAAGCCTTAAAAGGAATATGCCCTCGCGGTCAGCATCCTCACGTTCATTATCGTGCCACAGATAAACGTTTCCTTTGTGGCTTGTTCCCTCAACAGTTTATGGCAAACTGAAAGCTAATAATACTGTCCTTAACACGTTTCACTTTTAGTCAATGAGACAAGTTGAGTGCCCTAAAATTTTCGGTAATATACCAATAGTTTGGATGAGCATCCTGTCAAAACCAGCTCTGCTCATCACTCAGCTGCCCTGCCAGGACCAGGGGCGTGCTGGGCTCCATCCTGATGGGACCTGACCCCGCACCACAGCCAGGGGCCACAACTCCAGGGAGTCCGCAACTGGCCAGAATTTGGCCTCTGCTGCTTTTTCTCAGAGCGAACTGCTGAACTGGATAAAGGCCCGGTACCAAATGAGCAGACTTTTAATTAATCTAACTCGGGTCTGCATTCTACCTGGCCTTTAGGTTAGTAAATGCCCTGAGCCCCACTGTGCGCAGAAGATGAGCGAGCAGGAACTGTCTGCTGATTAAAACTCTGTGCCCGAGGTGC
The DNA here is from genome assembly GCF_030028045.1 of Hippopotamus amphibius kiboko. Classification (NCBI taxonomy): domain Eukaryota; kingdom Metazoa; phylum Chordata; class Mammalia; order Artiodactyla; family Hippopotamidae; genus Hippopotamus; species Hippopotamus amphibius. Next base: position 86,065,970 of record NC_080188.1, on the reverse strand, counting down.
ATGGACACGGTTGACTAGTGCTAGGTCAAGAGTAAGGAAGAAAAGGCAAGCCTTGCTTCCAGTCACCAGTCTCAGTGGAGCCAAGAAGCCAGGATGAGCGTCTATGATGGGAATAGAGAAGAATGTCAAAGCAATAAAAATTGTACTGGCTTCTGTACCCAGAAACCTATGCTGAAACATAATTGATACAGAAATATTATATAGCAAACAAGATAACAAGTCACCTATAAAAATACTAATTTCTATTACTAATACTAATTTCTATTTTTAGATGAATTAGAGGCTTTCATATAGTGGAAAACCTTATATAATTATTAAAATATTAAACCATTATTTAATATTAACTATTAATTTTAAGCACTAAAATACTCCATTACTCTATGCAGTCATGAAAAAGCTAGATACATAATGATACAAAAAGATACACTGTTGGATAAATAGGTGGCACATGTATGTAATCACCTTCAATTTTTTTATATATAAAATCATTGTATACAGTAAGATGCTATTTGGATAATAAGAACACACACATTGCTATAAACATAAGCTTCTGGGAAGATGCCTAGGAAAACTCTGAGATGTCTATTGTCTGTGGCTACAACCAGTGGCTAGAGGAACCAAGATTTTTACTTTCTGTATCATGACATTCTGTACCTTTTAATTTTTTTCTATGAAAATGTAATATTTTATTTTTTTAATTTTTATCGGAGTATCGTTGACTTACCATGTTGTGTTAGTTTCCGGTGTACAGCAAAGTGAATCAGTTATACATATACATATATCCACTCCTTTTTAGATTCTTTTTCCATATAGGCCATTACAGACTATTGAGTAGAATTCCCTGTGCTATACAGCAGGTTTTTATTAGTTGTCTATTTTGTATACAATAGTGTGTATATGTCATTTCCAATCTTCCAGTTTACCCCCAGAAACCATAAATTTATTTTCTACCTCTGTAACTCTGTGTTTTGTAGATAAGTTCATTTGTACCCTTTTTTTATATTCCACATATAAGTGATATCATATGATATTTGTCTTTCTCAGTCTGACTTACTTCATTCAGGATGACAATCTCTAGGTCCATCCATGTTGCTGTGAATGGCATTATTTTGTTCTTTTTTATGGCTGAGTAATACTCCATTGCATATATGTACCACGTATTCTTTATCCATTTCTCTGTTGATGGACATTTAGGTTGTTTCCATGTCCTGCCTATTGTAAATAGTTCTGCAATGAGCATTGGGGTGCATGTGTCTTTTCCAATTATGGAGAAGACAGTCTCTTCAATAAGTGGTGCTGGGAAAACTGGACAGCTACATGTAAAAGAATGAAATTAGAACACTCCCTAACACCATACACAAAAATAAACTCAAAATGGATTAAAGACCTAAATGTAAGGCCAGATACTGCAAAACTCTTAGAGGAAAACATAAGCAGAGCGTTCTCTGACATAAATCTCAGCAAAATCTTTTTAACTCTGTCTCCTAGAGTAATGAGAATAAAAGCAAAAATAAACAAATGAAACCTAATTAAACTTAAAAGCTTCTGCACAGCAAAGGAAACCATAAACAAAACAAAAAGACAACCCTCAGAATGGGAAAAAATATTTGCAAACAAAGCAACCAACAAGGGATTAATCTCCAATCTCCAAAATATACAAACAGCTCATGCAGCTCAATATCAAAAAAATAAACAACCCCATCAAAAAATGGGCAGAAGATCTAAATACATTCTCCAAAGAAGACATACAGATGGCCAAAAAGCATGTGAAAAGATGCTCAACATCGCTAATTATTAGAGAAATGCAAATCAAAACTACAGTGAGGTGTCACCTCACACCAGTCAGAATGGCCATCATCAAAGTATGCAGATGTAATATTTTCGTAACGTGTTAAAAAGACTTTTTGTTATATCTCGACCTGTCTTCCTTTGAACAACAGTTGTGTTGTGTCTCAGTCCAGAGTGTGTTGCAGTGTCCTGCACCTTAGACTCTGCAAGCAAAAGGGAGAGAACATTGCTCTGTTGCGATGCAAAATGAGGAAAGTCCATCTGGAGAAAGACATGAGAGGAAGTGAGGGATGAACATGCCTGCCAACTGTTTTCTCTCTCTGAAAGTTCACACTTCTACCCTCATGGCCCTTTTTGTCCAAAACCTATTTGCATTTGTCAGAAGATTATACTGTTTTGTTTTCTAATTATCTTATAGTCACCTGAGTATAAAGAAACCTTGCCAACGTTCCTTTGGCCCATAGATACTACAGAGTATGTGATGTTTAGGGAGAGTGGGGAAACTGCAAGCGTGAGGGGCCCCAAAGGGGGTCACTAGGCTTCTGCAAGCACCCTACCCACTGTCACCACTGCTGACAAAGGAGCGGAGCGATCAGGTCACAAATAGATTGTGCTGTGTTCTCGGAAACAATCTATTACTGCGCTCCCATCTGGAGGGCCAAACTGAGGAGAACCAGCTACAGAGGAAAAAGAGGCTCTTTGGGAACAGTTTAGCCTGCCCGGGAGTCAACACAAACTATTTGAAGATCAGTCTAATGCATGAAAAATAAATAACTAAAAAGGCAATATGTGACTTTCCGAAATGTCGGCTGAAATGACTCACATTTTCAGCTAATAAAAATAAATGTGTTGGGTAAGTTAAACATTAAGCGTATTGTAAGTATTGTTCTCATGGCTTTTCCAGTGATGGGAAGATAAGGAACCTTAGGTTGGGGATAAGGAAGAAACCTTTGGGGGCTGTTCTCAGGTCTGTGCACTGTTTTTCAAAGCTTTGGTGTTTTGCCAGATTTTTTTCTACTAGGGAATTAGGGCTTCTATTTTTGGATCGTGTCATAGAGCATTGTGTGCTTTAATTTCAACAATTCCTTATACAATGTTTTGCTTGGTATTCATATGCTTCTTTCATCTGGGTGGCTCAGAGCCCGATTATTTTTTTTTTCTCCATGCAGCTTCTGCTGCTTAGTGCTGGGTTAGCATCCAGTAATCCTCCCTCCTGTGATTTTCACTAATGCGGTCACTTCAGTACTTAGATCAGAGAATTCGGAATGCTTAAGAGCAAAGAGAAAAGTAAGTTCTGGATGACAAGTCACGTGATGTGGTTCTGGATCAATGGAAGAAAGTGATTCAATAATTCAGATTCCAAAGAGGTGACATTCAGATTTCCTTATATTTTGCAAATTAACTGTAAGTTTAGTCACATGAAAAAGGTATTATTGAATATTAAAAGAGGCACTTTCTGAAGTTATTCTTCTGTACCAAATTCCTTTCAATATTTATCATGCCACCAGAAATTATAAACAAGCCAGAAAATGCAGTCACACACATATACACATACATGTTCAAGTATATATATATATATATATATACATATATATACACACACATACATAAAATGCTTTAACTCTGTAAGTAAATGGAAAGAAATTAAAAAAGAATTTAAAATGATGCTTCCTATTTATATAATAATTAGAAGCTTTAAGGTAAATCAAATCATCTATATTTATACTGAAATATATGTAATTAAATAAAAATATATTTTATTTCTGAGAAAAGCTTATGAAAACCAGATTCAGCTCTCATGATATGCTTATGAAGTCACATTGATTAAAATGAAAACTCACTGGTCTTAACCTTGGCCACAGTCCACACTCACAGACCTTTTTTATAAAAATAGACCTATCATGAGTATGTCAAAGAGTCATCTCCTCTGAGCTCTGAAAGTTATTTTAAAGGCCATTTAGTAAAAACCTTCTTTTTCTATATCAGGAAACCACTATGCACTTTGCTTTGTTGAGGAACAATGAAAATTTTAAATCTCAGCCATTTATTTAAGAAGTAATAATTAGCAAAGTAATGAATTATTGTCCTGAGAGGCCCTGGAAGATTTTAAGATTCCCATGAAGCTAGAGCTAAATATACTTTCCTCTCTTCTCACCCAGTGGTGGTTGGAATCTAGCACTTAATCTCTGCATGTCTTTTTCAAAACAGCCCACAGCATTAAGAAGCCTCTAGATACTGCATTAAGGTTCCTTATCTGTGCTCAGTTACAACTGAGTATTACTGATACAAAAGGAAATAGGGGAAAATGAGAGCCACAAATTCAATTGCTCGAATACCTCGTTTTTTATCTTTTCTTAATTGAAAGAGCAAACAACAAAGTCAGCTATGGGGACAATATAGTGCAGTAGTTAGTTGTACAGATTCTTTAGTCAGATTGCCTGTTTTTCACCATTTAGTAGAGGAATGACATTGAACAAGTCACTTAATTTTCTGAACTACAGTTTTCTCTCTTATCAAATGGGGAAAATAACAGATCAATACACTGCAGTGTTGAGAAGATTAAAAATATTACCTGCCTTGAAGATTCGTTGTGAACTGCAAATGGCTTAATGCAAGTGTGATGCTTAAGCAGTGAAAGGCAGGTCAGAAGTACTCAGAGACTCTTAGCTGATAGTGCTTTTCGAGGCAACCACTAACGTGTCCACCTTATAGGAATGTCATGTGTCCACTGGCAGCAAATGCGCCGTGAAAAGAGCTGACACCTGACAGTTTGACAATCTGGATCAGACGCTGATTTCTTGCTTGGCGAGTTACCTGGGGTCTCCAATCTCCCACTGATAATCATGCCAACAGTGCGTGGCCCACTTTCTTCAGCTAAGGTACCAGGGGATCAAAGGAGACCTGTGTGAAAGCGTCTCACAAACTGTGAAGATTCCTCATTGTCCAGAGTTCCTGATGACTAAGCCCAGGACTCACATAGGAAGCGCTGGATGACAACGGACGATCTGACCGTCTTCCGGCTGCGTCTACCTTTCAACTTCCAAATTCCGTGTTCGCTTTTGTTAAAAAATAAAATCCAAAGCGAACCAAAAGATACAATAATATTATGAATTTTCAAACAAACATGAGTTAAAAATAGTGAAAAGGAAACAAATTCCCCATTAATCCATTTATACAGAGCATGAGCTTTTTTCCTGAATGGGTGGTTTATTAGCAACACAAAAAGTTGAAATTATCCTATGCTGATGTGATAAAATCTTCCTCATTTTCACTGACATTTGAAGCAAAATAATTGCATCGAATGTACCCATTCGTATGTTTATCGAATTCACCTATTTATTAAAATGGCATTTAGAGTGCATTTTGAAGGATCCTTCTTTCACATGACAAAGAACATGAAACAGAAATACAGAAACAAAAAGCCCTAAACTGGTTTAACCAGATCCAGAGAGCCCTTAACGATGCTTCACTTGAGAAGTATCAATACCCTATTGAAAAGATTAGAGTGTGAAACAATATTTGCTCCACTGGAATGAATCTAACACTCTTCAGTTTTTTTTTCTTTTAAATGCCTTACCTCTAAATAACCTTTGCAGTTTACCAACTCCCTTCACACACATTATTTCCTGTTCGTGATCTCATTGTCCATGATCTCATTGTCCATGAGGGAGATACTGTTTTGCTTATTTTGGATGTGAGGACCTGAGGCTGGAGGAGAGAAGAACTCACAAGCTGAGGAGGGGCATCCTTGGACCAGTTGACCCCAATCCCATGACTCTTTCCTTATGATGTAGCTCTTTTACATGTTTGGAGAATCAGCAGGTGGTGTTTGTTTGTTATAATGTCTAATAGAGTAGATAGGAATCCAAAGAGAAGTTACCTGCAACTTGATAGCTGTGTACATCCGGGGAATCACACGAATCTCCCTTGACTTTTCTTGTCTGCAAAACAAGGACATTATAAATAGTAATTTTTATATCTTCCAAAGGGACTTGGTAAGGATCAAATGAGTTAACATATATGAATGCATTTTAGATACAGTACAATTTAATGCACATTGGATATGCTATCTTTATTACATGATTCTGAGATAGGTTGGGACCTGGGACCCTTTGCCTGCAGTGCTTGCGCCTGGACAAATATTCTTCAAGCAACAAAATACAAAGAAACTGTAAGGGATCAAATTAATTGTGTGCATGTGTCATTGGGACAAATTATGGACAACAAGATACAAAAAGACCAAAAATCCAGCTGCTACTTCTGAAGAGCCAGGAGCAAAACCTGGGGGTCAGGAGCAGGAGCAGGGTACCGCACATGCCCCCAGCACACGACACCACCTGAGGGATGGACAAACCACCCCTCCAGCCGGACCCCTGGACACACTCCTACCCTCAGCCCATACAAGGAACCAGCTCAGCGCCTCTCAGGGGAGCAAGTGTGTAAGGGAACCTGTTGTTTGTTCTCGCTCCCCCCTGCTGCAGCAGGGTCCCCAATAAAGCCTTGCCTGAATTTCTTGTCTGGCCTCTGATCAATTTCTATTGATTAAGGAGGCCAAGAACCCTGGTCGTTAACAATGCTTTGTCTGAATGATATGAATCTTGAACATTCTTCTTGTAAAAAGATACCATGAGGGGGATAAGAGAACGGGGTTCATAAAGCTTCCGGCCTTTGGTCTTATGGTGGATAGCTTACTAAACCTCTCTAAACCTCTGAAAGTAAGGCAATCATGGAGGTGCACTGTGATAATATGTGTAAAGCACATATTGCAGTGCTTGACACATGGTAAGTACTCATCACATGTGAACTTTATAACCCATTTAAGAAATGTGTTTCTAAAAATGTAAGCAGCCCATGTTCACATGTGCTGTGTTGGAGACAGCACTTACAACCCATGCCGGCATTATAGAAAATATAAGCCATGGCTTTCTCGGCCCTCTCTTTAATATCAATCCATCCCCCTGAGAGGAGCCAAATGCAGAAGAATGAAGCACCTCTAGGTTGGTACCATTCTATTATCCTAAGGGAGTGAAATTCAAGTCACCCTGGGGTATAGTTTTATGTTCTATCCACCAAAATAAAGGGCATTCACTTTATTGAGCGGTTTTGTTTCTTTCTCCTTGGACTCTGTTGCTTTCATTTTCATCCTTGCCAAGAAACCAATAAAAAAGACCACAAATAATTGGCCATCCTTTCCAAGGCTGCTCAGACCTACTTTTTTGGCTGCTATAGAACTCTGTGGTTTTTTCCAACCTAATCTAGGTAAAGATGATTTTAGTGAAACTAAGAGTTTTCTCACATGAAAAAAGAAAAAAAGGCACAGTAGTGTGAACTGTGAAGTAGGGAGTTCTGAGCTGTGATGTGGATCTTCCCACATCTGTAGCATCAGATGTGCTGTGGGGGACAGAACACTGCCCTCCTCACCCTCACTCCCGCCCCAAGGTGTCTGTGTCCTGATCCCCAGAGCCTGTGACTATGTCACCATACGTGACCAAAGGGACTTTGCACATGTGATTAAGTCAAGAATATTGATATGCGAGAGTACCCGGGAATTTCTGAGTGGGCCCAGTGCCAGCACAATGGTCCTTATAAGCGAGAGGCAGGGGTGTCAAAGCCAGGGAAGATGTGAGGGTAGAAGCAGAGGTCAGAAGTGTCGATGGCAGTGGAAAGTCTCCCACTCTGTCCACATGTCCTGTCACCATGTGTATGTCTCTTTTCCCCTGTTGGCTGTGCTGTGATTCACACATACATCACACTGATGTACCTTATATATAAAGTATGACATCCCCCCCTCCCCAGGACAGATAGCCACAGCCTTCTTTGAAAGAAGGATATTTCTCAGGATTAATAGTCATGGAGCTTGTTGGTCTCTCCATCAGTCAAAGTTCTGCACTGCAAGCAACAGAAGCTGTGGGAGCCTTAAACAGAAAAGAAACTTGAAGAATATTGAGTAAGTCATAGAATCATGAAGAAGACTAAGAAAATAGTGGGGAAAACGTAATTCTATTCATTTCCTCCATGAAAAGTGACTCAAAAGAGTCAGTTGTGTTGTATGTATTACATAAGTATGTAGATTTGGGGGGGGGGTGACTTTTTGCAAGGATATAATATTATTTAATAGTTTTTGATTTGGGGAGCTCTTTGTGCTGGTAGGTGCATTACAGGGTCTAAAGTATTTTCCTGCCTGTCTTTTCACAGTTAGAAACCCTCCTCCACCACCATCAAAATCCATGGTCTGTTTCTCAACACTTTTTTTTTTTTTTTCATTTTTTTTCATCACATTTGAACATCAGGAATATGTAAGGGAGGCTGAGAATGTGGTCTGAGAAAGAGGCAGTGGTGAAGCTAGGAGGCTGGGAAAAAAGGAGAGGAGCAGCAGATGAAACTCTTCATCTTGGGGACAGAGAAAAAACCCAGAGGAAATGAGTCACATTTCAAGGATAAGTCTGGGAATTCACATCAAAACTGTGATTTATCACGAATTTCGCTGAAGATACTGGTTGTACAATTGAGAACAAATGCAGGAAAACCCCTGTGGACCAATTGGTTGGCATTTCTAGATAGTGATTCTACTGTTATATCTTTGGTCTGTGGCTTAGTGACCATTCTGTGGCACAGATTCTTAGTGACTGTCTTTTTCTCTTTCGCGTGGTATATGCTCAAGCATGGGTGGTGTATTTATCTCTTCTGCTCTAGACTCTGGGTACTGGACCAGGCATATCATCTCTCTAACCTACTGAGCCTGGGAGAAGAACCCAGGAAGCTTGAGGTTCCTCTGCCTCCCTGAATGTGGCTGTGGTCCAGGAAGTAGGGAACTGCGGGTTGCAATGCTTACCTAGCAATCCACGTGGCTGGAGTAGTATTTGTGGTTAGCAGACCTGGCCATCCAATGGGTAAACACTGACAGTTACCCAACCCTTTGAGAGGGACTGCAGAAGACTCCTGGCATTGAAAACTCTGATTAAAAACACCTCTTGAGGCCTTTGTTTAAAATGCAGCTTCCGGAGCCCCGACCCTGCCATTCTAATTGACCAGTCTATGGTGTTTTGCATGAATCTGCAACTTTAACAGTAATTAAAGCAGGTGATCCACATTTAGAGACCCCTGTCTGGTCCCCAGGGTAAGTCTCATGCTTAGTACTCCTGGCTTCTCTCTCTTGATGCCAAGGTTGGAAAATGAATGGAGGGAACTCCCTGTGGAAAACTACAAGGGGTTCTCAAGCAGAGTGTATGGGATACAAGAAAGTTCTGTGCTGATGACGTCCAGCCCTGGCAGTAACGTGCTTCTGTTAGCAGTTGCTTGGCAAGGCCCTTGCTCTTAGTGTAAAACTCATCCTGGAAAGATGCACACACCAGCCAGGTGGGGAGCAAACAGCCTGCAAGCCCTGAATGTCCAGAGACTCGGGTTATGAGAGAATTGCACCCCTCTAGGGGCCCTTTTCAGCCTGTGCTGCAGCAGACAGACGTGACAGCCCCAATCCACAGTACACAGGCTGTCAGTCAGAAACACTTCCCTGCCTTTGCCAGGGGATGACAGGCTCTTTGTTTGGATGTGTCTTCTCAGGGGTGCCTGAGAACACCTGGGAACCCCCCCCCCCCAGGTGTTCATCTTGGGGACAGAGAAACCCACACCACCCCTGCCAGGAACCACCAGGCTTATAATAGATGTGTTTCATCTCTCCCTGGAGATCAGGATTCTGGGCACTGGTCCAGTAGTCTCCGCAGATGGTGGACACAGTCCAGAGAGCATCCTCTGTGATCCTCCTGACTCAGGAGAGGAAAGAGGGACGTGAGACTTCCTCCAGGGAGGTTCAGGTGGGCTTTTGCCACATTGAGATTCTCTCTTCATTGTCACCTACTCTCCAGGTTACACCGCTTCTGACAGCAATCATGACGGGCCCGATTTGGCCCAAATCACTCAATCTCCTAATTCGTTGGAACTTTCAAAAACTGTGTGGCACAGTGTGTAGACACTGCCCAGCACCAAGTGGGGCTGCCGTAAACATGGGGGCTGACCAGCCAAGGGACCCCTCTTCCTCCTAACACATCTTGCAGTGAGGCTGGCCACGTCCTGGAGTTCAAGCCAACAGAGGGCCATGTTCACCTTCAGGCCTGGACATAACCCACCCCACGGACTTTCCCACTTTCTTTTCCATCTGCCCAATGGGATGGTTGTCTGTGCCTAGGAGGACACTTCAGAGGAGAGAGCTTTGTTGGTCCAGGCCCTGAATGACTGGTTATGTGAGAAAGAAACTGCTTATGTGGGCACCAAAACTCAGGGATTATTTTTGAGGATTGGCTCATCTTAATTAACATGGTACCAGCTGGCAGCCTTGCAGACAGAAGACTACTGACCCTAGTGCGACCCCTGTTTTCTGTACCACACACAGACTGCCTGCAGCAGGAGGCTGGAGAAATCATTTCCCCCAGACTCTGTCCATCCAAACTGGGGTGGGCCTGTGCCTTGCCCTCCTGTTTGGAATTCAGATTGCAATCAGGATGGCTACTCTTTCCACAAACAGGAAACAAAGCTGTGAGCTGGGACTTTGTCTGGTCTCAGAGTCACCAGGCAGAGGGCTTGGGATGTGTCACAACAATTGAGCTGTTGACCCTCTGAGGACTGAATCCAGGGCTGTTAAATCCTGTACTATGGCCAGTTCCAGGATGCAAACCAACCACCTCTGTGTCGACTACCAAAGAGATACACACAGCTATCTCTTACTGTTGCAGAAACTGGTCCGTTGAGAAACTAAGCACCACACTCGGAGGGTTGGAGAACTCAGGTTTATTAGGCCGGCGGCCCCAGACGAGCTAACGCTCCAAAGTTCTGGGCCCTGAATTCAGGGTGAGCTTTACTTTTATAGTGCACGTGTTTATAGAGCATGGACGTTTCCAAACAGAAACTTACAAGAGCAGGTGCAGAACATTCCATTTTTTTAGCAAAACATCTTAAAGTTACATTGGATTGTTAGCTCATCCTGTTTTTCTGTTTTCCTTGGGGCAGCAAGCATATTTCACAAAAGCAAAACAAGCATGGGGTTATTTTTAGCTGAGTGTAAATTTCTAACTTTCCTCTTCATTACCAGTACTAAGGCAGAATTGTATTAAAGCAAACCTCACTTTACAGAACCTGTATTCTTGGCAAACTACACACTGTACTCAAGACCATGAATCAAGTCATATTTACATGTGCCAAGGGGAGAAATTTAATGCAATCCTAATATGAACCATGAGCGTCTGTAAAGGAAGACTCTTGACACAGGGAACAATCCTTTCTTCATAGTTTTCATGGAGCAGGTTTTGCTATACTAGGGAGGTGTGCAAGAAGCACAGCTCTAAAGCCCACAGTGCTGCAGGGAATGTAAAGTGATGGGGCAGTTTGGGTAGGTTTGTTACCTAGTCCAAGCTTGTATTACTCGCCACACAACAGGCCAATAAATCAAGAGATGAGCTGTTGGGGCAAGGAATAGTGACTTTATTCAGAAAGCCAGCAGACCCAGAAGATGGTAGACTTGTGTCCCAAAGGATCATCTTCCCCAAGTTAGAATTCAGGCTTCTTTTATACTAAAAGAGCTGGTGGTGTGGCTGGTTGTTGCAAACTTCTTGGTATGGGAATCCTTTGTTCTTGCAGCTGTCCCTGTAGGTGATGTCAGATGCTCTTGTAAACCTTCAACAAGACAAATGTTATTTTCTGTTCTGCAACTTTTTATCATGAATGGAAAGTGTTATACCTTTAAAGGTCAGAGCCTTGAGAATGGGCTATCCTGTGCATTTCAGGCTATAGGCAACATTCTTAACTTATAACAAAAACAAAGGAATACAAAAGTTAAAGTAAGAGAAACAGATCCCATATGGAGTCAGATTTGTTCTTCCCTGTTACAGGTTTAAGATAATAGGGAGTGTTGGAGAATGTAGTGGACTGGTGAAGCTTTACCAGCCCAAATATGGCCTCTGTGACTCAGGGACAGACGTTTCTTGATAGGATAGTGATGCCAAATGTACTGAAACCCTCAAGTGAGATCTGTGATCTGGATTTCTATGCAAAACTGTCTGATTTTTAAATGTTGGCATCCTATCCTAACCACATGCCACTTGCAAGCCCACAAGTCTGCCTGCTGCTGTTTCAAGGATCCGGGCAGAAGACCCGAAACTCCTGGGATGGTGGTGTGGACTGTAGGTTCCTCGTAGTAACAGCAGTAGCAAGAGTGGCCGGTTTCCCAAGTCCCAGTTCCTGCAGGAGGACACAGAGAAGACCAGAGGACAGCTGTGCGGATGTAGTGGGTTGTCTTACAGGGTAGCAGCTCTGAACTTAGGGAGCTGAATCCTTTACACTGTATAGTAAGCATGCCTTCCTCTGCTCCAGAGGGAGATACTGCCTCTATCTCTGAGGCAGTTAACTCTACAAACATCCTTGGGAAGACAGTGTGGACCAAAGGCAGTCAAAGCCTCTGGTAATAAGACATGCACACATATGAAGGGCCCATGAAGAACGGCCTCCCAACCAACAAAATCTAGCCCTAGTTCTACACCATTTTGGCATCTGGTGAAGTTTACAAATACAGCACTCGGATTAATCAGATTGAAAAATCTGTGCCCAAATCTGTTCAATTGGGCCCATACAGCATTTAATTCCAGGAACTGTCAACAGGACCCCAAGCAGCTATGAGGCCACCCTGCAGGACTGACCCTAACCACGCCCAGCTCCCAGGACTCTGGACCCAGACAGCGGAACAAGTCGTATCACACACCAGGCCTGTCTTATAAACCCTGCCTTCTCCACCTGGTCCTGTCAGTGATGGCCCAGGCCGCACCTTGACCTCAAGGGGAAAGTCCAGAGCAATTTTATCATAATTCCTAAGGACCTGACCAATGAGCTGAGACTAAGCGGAATGCCTTCAGGATCCGGGTGGCATCTCTGACTACAGCTATGGCAGGGGAAGATTTCATAGCAGCATTCCCATCACAGGGATAACAGCCTGCAGTAGACATGTGAAGCATCAATTTCCCTCCAGGAGGGTTCCCTGAGTCACCAAGGATGGCCTCACTCTGGAGAGATCCCTGTCCTCATTCCCAGGCCTCTGCATCTACTCCTGGTGCTGCACTGAACACTGGAAGATCTCATGTTTCTTATTCCTCCCTACCAGGCAAGCTGGTGGGCATTAGGGTTCCTGGTCCAGTTGGAATGAATGAATCTTTGCTGGTGGAGGCGCTGCCTGAGTGCAGCCAGCCCGGCGTGTCCTACAGACCCACACCAGCAGCCGAAGGCATGCATTTGGCCCGAGAAAAGGCTGAGCAGCAGCTCCAGGAGTGGGTGGGAAGACAGGGAGTTGTGTCGGAGCTGCAGAGCTGGAGCCATGCCCTCCTGGGCTGACAGAATCCGTCAGGTTAAGGGAAATGCTAATTAAATCATGTTCAGAATTGTCTGGCAGGAAATGGCAGGCCCAGGAATCAATATCATTTAAGGCATTTAAAAGAGTTTGGGGAACCACACCGGGACCTTTTCTTTTGTGAGAAGATCTCCAGGGTTGGCACTGGATGATAAAGATGATGAGTACACTTCCCTCTGCTGTATCTCCTGGGGTCAAGGTGCTCCCTCCCCAGGGGCCAGGATTATGGCTGTTCCTCACCCACCCTGAATCTATGGTCCTATTTCTGTAGCTATGACCTGAGCTTTTTTTTCAATTCTCCCCTAATTTTGCCCAGACCATGCACCTGGAATAATCAGGTAGAGGAAACACAGGGGCAATTTTTATAAAACTTAGAGACATTGGTTCTATTCCCCGATTCGGGCCTGGGTGAGCCACCGTGCGGGGACTGGACAAGAAGATGCTCAACAGAGAGCTCTTCCTCCCTGTGAACCAGGGCCACGTCACTTGCAACGGAACCCAGGCGGCCAGACCAGAATTAAGTCTGAACTTTCTAGGTCTTCTTGTATCTGGGCTGCCAACCCAGAGACTGGTACAGCCGTGCTGGCCTGGTTTCTACTGGAAGACAGAAAGAAGCATCGTGTGCAGAGAAGCACAGAGCAAAATCTCGAATATTCAAATTAGGTCTATTTTCCCCATTATCCCTTTTTATTTTTTTATTGAAGTAGAGTTGATTTACAGTGCTATGTTTCAAGTACACAGCAAAGGCATTCAGTTACAAATATAACTATGTAATATACTCTGTAGTAACTATGTATAAAACACATATATTTCAGATTCTTTTCCATTATAGATTATTACAAAATATTGAGTAGAATTTCCTGTGCTCTACAGTAGGTCCTTGCTGTTATGTATTTTATATATAGTAGAGTTTACATGTCAATCCCAAACTCCTAATTTACCCATCCACCCCCTTTCCCCTTTGTTCATTATGTCTGTGGCTCTATTTATGTTTTGTAAATAAGTTCCTTTGGATCTTTTTTTTTTTTTAGATTCCACATATAATCATATGGTATTTGTCTTTCTCTGTCTGGCTTACTTCATTTACTATGATAAGTGAAGTTATCATACTAAGTGAACACAGAAGTTGCATCCATGCTGCTACAAACGGCATTATTTCATTCTTTTTTATGACTGACTAACATTCCGTTGTATATACATGCCACGTCTTCTTTATCCATTTCTCTGTTGATGGGCATTTAGGTTGTTTCCATGTCTTGGCCATTGTGAATAGTGCTGCTATGAACATTGGGGTGCATGTATATTTTTGGAGTATGGTTTTCCAGGATTAGGATTGCTGGATCATATGGTAGCTCTACTTTTAGTTATCCTTTTCCATCTTATTTTCCTTACCCAGGAAGCAGTCCAGGGGAAGTTAGTAATCAGACTTCCTTATTAAAGTGTGTAAATTGGGAGGTGATGGGGATAGAGCCAAAAGAAATTTTGGTCAATTTTGGGGAGCCCTGTTCTCAGGGTCAGCTGTCGCAGGTGCTGGTGGGTGGTAAGAGGCATGGAAGACTAGCTGAAGAACTTGACTCCCAGCACATTGCTGAGTGGCTTTAGCAATAAAAATACACCATTGTTAGATTGTAAATGTTTCCCAAAGCTGAAAGCAATATACAGCTTATTTTCAAGGGCTGTAATAATGTGTCCTCAGTGAGCTGATCTGCCTGGAACTTGAGCATTGTGACCTGAAAAGCTGTCAACACCGGTGGTGCAGCCCGGTAGCCTCATGAAGGGTCCAAGGTCTGATGCAGTCTGTCTACAAGACTGGGGGAGGGGCCATGCCCCAAGCCATTTGGCCGCTCTCACCAGGAGATGGGTAGGTTCACCTCTGGCGGGAATCACAAGGATGGTGTTAAGGGCTAGTGGTAATCTCTGCACCTGAACCATATTGGTGCCTGGCCTGTGATGGCAACTGTGTTATGTTTGGTGGAATGACTGATCCAGGTGGTGATGGTGGGAATCTGAGTGGTGCAGACTCATTCAGCCCCGGGTCCAGTCAGTATCCTTGGAGATCAGACCCTCATCATAGGCATTGACACAAGTGATGCAAACAGCATCCACAATGGTGATTTGTATCCACAGTCAAGACCTCAAATACGGTAGC
The DNA here is from genome assembly GCF_030028045.1 of Hippopotamus amphibius kiboko. Lineage (NCBI taxonomy): Eukaryota > Metazoa > Chordata > Mammalia > Artiodactyla > Hippopotamidae > Hippopotamus > Hippopotamus amphibius. Next base: position 86,050,650 of record NC_080188.1, on the reverse strand, counting down.
CTTCAGCCTGCTGCTGTGTAGTTTTGTTTGCTTATTTGTTTTTTACGTCTTTATTGGATTATAACTGCTTTACAATGTTGTGTGAGTTTCTGCTGTACAACAAAGTGAATCGGCTATATGTATACCTATATCCACATGCCCTCCCTCTTGAGCCTCCCTCCCACCTTCCCCATCCCACCCCTCTAGGTTGTCACAAAGCACCGAGCTATTCTCCCTGTGCTATGCAGAAGCTTCCCGCTAGCTGTCTGTTTTGAAGGAGCTAGAACATTAGCAGCAATCCAAGAATAAGTGAAAATATAGCAGGACCCTGGGTTGCAGCTCAGCTGAACCATCAACGAACCAGGAACAGACGTGTTGGAAACCTCTGTGAACCAAGGGCTCTACTGAGCCAGTAGCTTGGCTGTAAGTGGCTGGTGGTTGGGGGGAGGGGGGAGCGCGGCACAGATAAAGCTTCCCCCATGGTGAGAGCTTTCACTTTTTCCTGTAAAGCTACAGTATTGCAGGGCCAGGCTAGCCGTCTTCTTGAACAAACCATTTCCATTTACCAAGTGAGGCTGTGGGCCCTCCCCACAATGGTTTGTTACTCACTAAGTCTGAGTCAAGCTGCCCCCAATGGAAGCACAGGCTGGAGATTCCCACGGCCCTCCTGGTCAGGCATTCAGTTTTGACAGACGCCTCATAGCAGAGCAGTAAGTCTGGACCGTAGGGGTGGTTAGGCTCTGTGTCAGGGAGGTAACAGGTCTAAACCTCAAGGAGGCTTCTGGCGAAGGCTGACTCTCTTTACCAGGGCTTCTAATCACCAAAGTTATCAGACCAGAGACCTGCAGCCCAAGCACTTGCAGCTGCAGAGAGCTGTGGGGTGTGTGTCTGATCAGGAGAAGCCCCTCAGGCACCGGGGCACAGGCAGCAGGAGCACAGAGAGGTCAGTCCAGATGGACATTCAGATAGAGGTTTAACCACAGCACGGTGAATTAGCCTTCAAGGCACAAACACAGGGCACCCTTGCTTCCTTTCCCACTGGGATTCTTGCCTAAATCCCATTAATGTAATTCGCCTGCCCCGTCCCACCAGGGAAACAATTCCAATGGTGACTTGTAAACAACAGTGGTAAAATTTCAATTTCCTTCACTCTCCCTCCCCCACCACCTCCAATATTCAGATGGTGCGCGTGACCTGTGAACTCCACCCCTACTGGGGGCAGGGAGACCTAGGCCTCCCCCTGAACTGTCTTTCTCCTTAACGCGGCTGAGACCCGAGTAGAACAGGTCAGGTACTATAGAGGCGGAGGCGGCTCCAACCCACTAGGCAAGGAGCCTTCAGTTTTATTTTGGAGGCAGCGAACCTCCAAAGTCTTGGGCCTAACACCAGGAGCAGAGGGCAGGGTCCGCATGCGTGACACCGTCTATCTCAGCCTGGGGTCCCTGGGCTCAGCAGCCCCAGAAACACCGAACTGGGGCATGGGGCTCGCTCACTCCAGCTGACGAGCGATTGACTTGTGGGGCAGCAACTTCTTTTTTAAGGAGATCGCTTTAATCTGGGGCATGTGTTGCCCTATTACCAAGAAAATATCCTTAAATTCTGGCCCAGTTGACATGCAAGGTCTAGGGCATCTTCCGGGCTCTGGGTCTGACTTCAATCACTTGTCTGTGTTGGTCTTTCTCCAGTCACGTTGATCAGCATCATAAATCCAGTTCAGGGCATGAAAGGCCCCAGTACAGGGCAATGCCTACCTGAGTTTGCTAGGGTTGCCAAAACAAAGTATCCAGGAGCTTAAACTGCAGAAATTTACTGTCTCCCAACCCAGGAGACTAGACGTCCAAGATCAAGGTGTCGGCAGGGTTGGTTCCTTCTGAGGGCTGTGAGAAATATGTGTCCCAGGCCTTTCACATAACTTCTGGTTGATTCTGGCAATAATTCGTATTCTTTGACTTGTGGAAGCCTCACCTCGATCTCTGACTTAGTCTTCCTATGCGTTCTCCCTGGGTATCTCTGTGTCCAAATTTCCCTTTTTTTAAAGGATGCCAGTCGTATTGGATTCGGGGTCCAGTCTATCTGCTCCGTGTGACCTCATCTCAACTAATTACACCTGCTATGACCCTATTTCCAAATAGGGACTGGGGATTAAGACTGTAACATATGGATTTTGGGGGGACACAGTTCAGCCCGCAACAATGCCTTATCTGTGGTTTCCACAGGAGTATGTGTGTCTCAGGGAAATCTGCCCCAAAGAACCAAGCTCCCTTATGGCATCCAGGACTACTGAAAGACTCCAAGACCTCTGACTGTCATCTCTGCCAAGATCTAAGGTTGGCGTGAAAGTCTGCAGGAAGAGCTAAGCCTGAGACTCCCCAGGAGTTGCCACCCTTCCCCAACAAACATGATGCGTCCACAAGGGAACGAGCCAACGTTTCCGTGATTCAGATGGTTTCTGCTCACAGGGCATGTGGGTCATCTTCTTTTGTGTTGAGGGTAAATGTCCATTTCCATGACTGTTGTCTGAAGAGGGCAGGAAACTTGCTCTAGCCCGGGACTGTTCTTTGTATTGGTTATGACGATGATATGTATTTGAGGACGGCAACCTGACTGGGGAGAAAGGTTTTCATCCAGAGGAAGGACAGCTGAATTTGAACTTCCTGTCTGTCACTGGCACTTGACATGAAACTCCTCCTTGCAGGCCCTCCTCCCCCGCCAACCCTTCCTCACTAGCAGACAATAAAACAGATGACCACTTATCGCCCTGTGGACTATCCAGTTTGGTCACCATCTTTGTTACCAAATTCCATGGACTCCTCCTTTAAATCCTGTTGATCAGCCCATAAGACCCTCGTCCATCCTCTTTCAGGAAGCCACGTCTCCATCAGCATCCCATCCTCTGCCAAACTGTCAAGAACTAGGAAGAGTGAGATTTTTACTCTACTTGTGAGTTAACAGGTTAAACTGCCACATTTTCATGAACTCTGGCAGAAGACAAGAGATCCCTGGGTCAGAGACAGAAGACTTCAAAACGATGCCAGCAGACGCAGAAAACCAGCCTCATCTTGCACTGGCTTCCTGGGCCTCCATTTCCATAGGACAATGTGATCTCTGCGTATACAGTGGGCTGCATCATAGGATGGAAGCCCTGAGCTTAGGAACACAAATCTTTTATAATGGGCAGTAAATATGCCTGCCCTTTTGCTCTGCAGGACGGCATTATCTCTATTTTCTAAGGCTGCCTGCTGTACAAACATTCTTGAAAAGACTGTGTAGGACAAAGACAGCCAGTCCTTCTGTTTCTCTACAAAATGCAAGGGAGTGATGGAAAAATGTCTCCTAGCAGCACGTGGCCAAGACAAATTGACCCCAGATCTTGTTACTAACCATTTCACTTGGATAAGCTGAGCACAGTTGTATTCTTAAATTTAGGTTTTTTAAAAATTTTGATTTTATTTGTGATTTGAAAGACCTTGAATATCAGTTTTGTTGGAAATAAGAGTTTTACATACTTCAAGAAATGTATTTTGGTTATACTAGTACTTAAACAATAATTTTTTGAAAAGGGATTTTGGATACATTGATCTGTACACAGCAAAGGCCTGAATTATTGTCTTTGGTCCTTTTTCTCCCCACCGATGTGTTGGAGGTTTCCTCTCTCTGAAACAGCAAGACCCACAAAAGAACAAATGTATTAAATATTATTTTTACTTGATTCAATGGTTCATTTTCTTTTTAAACAGAACTCATTTTAAATTTTCAGAAGATTTTTATTTAACATTTTTATTACACTATTTATGTGACAACAATATCTAATAAGCTTCTGAGACACAGGATAAATTTTTGATAGACTTTGCAACTCTGCCAGAAGCAGAACTCAAAATAAACATGTAATTTAAAGCAACTGTGAAAGTAATCATAAAAGAAGTGTTGTTAGTATGAAGAAGGTTTTCAACACAAGGTTCAATAGCTATCCTATTTCACGTAGAGGAAAAATGAAAAGAAGTATTTAAACTAGAAAAAAAATTGGGATACCTTACAGCAATGCACATTTACCAAAAACTTGAGAAAATATAATGAGAGATATATTAAATATTTGCTGAAAAGAAAATGTCAGTTGTTCATATGTGAAGCCCCATGAATCATTCCCCACAGCCAGAAGCAAACAAACTTATTCCCTTTGCTTCTCAGAAATCAAGTGGTCACATCTATGCCAAAAGTCACAGACTTCTTCTAGTTCTTTATTCTCTTCTCATTTCAAATAGGATTTGCTGTTTTTTTCCTTTCTAGATAATAAGTTCTAGGTCTGAGGGTTTCTGCTACCTCACTTGTGTGGCCTAGGAATAGTGTCCAGGGAATCCCCAAACCTCTGGAAATACACATCAGTCTTGGGGTGTAAGAGTATATGCACATTTTTAGAAGGGTGATGCCCTATATCTTTTATCCAGTTCTCAAAGGGATTTGTGACTCAATGAAAGTGGAGACCCACCGGCCCGTTGTAACATTTTCCAGAGTAAAATGTAAAGATGATTCTCTGGGGTAAGTGAAGAAAATACTAGAATTTCTATTTATATTCATGCTTGTTTAAAAATAAGCTTGTTCCTATATTGCAGTATATCAGATTGAGAGCAGCAGAGCATATTTATTAATCATAAATATTAATAATACTTAAAAGATAAAATTTATTCTTATATATTCATAATAGCTTGTAGTGTACTAAATATTTTACTATTGGTTTGCAGAATCCAAAATTTTGGAGAACACTGCTCTAGATTAGTGATTATCAAGCTGTGTCTAAGATCTTGCAGGGCATCTTTAATATACATGTGGGAGGAGGTGAAGGAACAGTACATTCTCAAATATGAACATATTTTTATCCACTTCAATTTTCCAAGATACAGTTTATCTGGGGAAGTGAGCAGCTCACTGTGATTGACTAGCCCTGGATGCTGCCCCATTGGGCATCATTGTTTCCAAAGGCACAGAATTCTGTGAGCATCCTCACTGTAACTTTCCAAAAGGCTTCAGCTTTACCTTCTTATTCTGGGCGAGTAATACATTGCATTGTCCAGCTTCTGTAATAGCATTTTTTCCGCTTTGTTTTCATTTTCCCTGAGGCTACCTCATAGCTCTTTCCTCAGTACAGATGGGTCTGGCAACGTTTCAGGCTAAACAAACATCTTAGTTGATACTTTATAAGATTTGAGCATTTTGCAAAGTCATTTTCTGTCAAGTGATTTTCTTCCCAAACTGTAAGGTTTACTTGGAATTTAATATCCTTTTTGTTATATACATTTGTTTTATTTTTTAGATCCCATCTGATTTATTTCACTAAGTCTAATACCCTCTAGTTTCTCCATGTGATTTCTTTCACTAAGTATAATACCCTCTAGTTCATCCACATTGTTGCAAATGGCAGAATGTTTTGACATTAAGTACTCTAAAAAATTGAAAAGCAGCTCAACCTTACCGAAAATCTTCTACCAAAATATCTGAGATTAAGTCCTAGATCTGCAATTTAAATTTTGTCCTGATTTCTATTCCAATCTTAAATATTAACATTTTCCTGAAACTAAGTTTATTATGATGGAAAAGAATTTGCACTGATAGTAAAAGAAGCTTAGCTTTTAGGATATCACTTCCCCCCCCCCCTCCCCGTTTGCTTAGTTTTTAAAGTTTGGAATCTATGCATTTATGAAACCTATGCTAGTTTGGTTTTGCAAGCACTGAATACAGGAATAGCTTTAGAGGTAAAAGTGTATGGATTGCATGCGCTGATCAAAAGAGATGCAGTTGTGACAGGTCAAGGGCAAAGCTGCTTCAGGAGAAATTTAGGTGGCCATAAAGTGTAAAATATTGCAAGTGGCTTAAAGTATGAACACCAAGTGAGAGAACATCATTAACACCATAAAAGAAGCATTTAAAGGGAGCCACACTTCGCCTACAACATGGAAGCAAATGCACAAAGAGCAGAAGGAAACCAAAGGCAACCGGAACTGCAAATGGCTAATGGCTTCCAGAAGCTCCTGTCTCTCACAATGGGAGGGATTCCTCCCCTTCTCACAAGAGAAAGCAGAGATTTCCCGGGATTTGAGAAGAATTCCTACAAAGTATGTACGTTGCAACACTGTAAACTCTGGTTTACATTTACCTCTTGGTGTTCCCTGCTGACTAAAGCAAGCTGTCCCTGCTTTTAGCCTGTGTTTGGACAAGGGGATTGCACTTTCCTATCATCCCTGCAGCAACCTGAGGTTTGGTTTTGCAGGAGATGATCTGTCCTTCTTTACAGACTCCGCAACACCTCTGGCCCAACTCCCTCCTGACCACCCTTCCCCCTCACGTGTGTCACGTGTGTCCCGTGTGTCACATCCCCCATCCTTCACCCTGCAAATCCGCCTGCTCTTAACTGTCCCCACACAGCCATCTCCAGAGGGAAACGCACCCAAGCCCACAATCAGGTACAACGGGCTCTTTCTTTCATGGTTTAGGGAAGGGCCGTGTCCTTTGCTGCCACCCCAACAAATGCGCCTCAAAGAGAGTCATTTCCACTGAGGAATAATGATTATTCAGGTAAAACCCATGCATTTATAGCTGCAATGATCCACTAACCCATCCTCTGGGACAGTTACAAGCATTACGCACGCAAGCCCTAGACATCACTTCGGGCTTTGCAGGTAGAGCTCTAGGGGTGGGGGGGCCATGTCTGCCCCCCAATCACTCCCCCCTTTATTCTTCCTTCCCTTGCTAGCCCCCTGCGAGTAGCCTGCTCCGTCTCTACAGCTGCTCCTAACCTCACCATAGCTGCCCCAGAGAGACCTGCAAAGTCAGGGAGGAGGAATTTGGAGGAAAGGTTAGTGAAACACTGAAGTAACCCTTCCTTCCTTCCCACCCAAGAAGTCATGGAAACAACAGAACCAGAAAAACAGCTCCTGGAGTTCTTAGGAGGAACAGGCATCTTGGGACGCACATTACATATATTTTAGGACAATTCACTTGGCAGTAAGATTCAGAACCCTTGGCCCCCAAGCCTGTCAGAGATATTCTGTGTCCATCCTTTTCTCCATCCTCAACTCCACGCCAGCCTCAAGCCCCAGTCTGGGTCCCTAACTTGCCTTATGAACCTACCCTCGGGCTCCATGCCTGGCTACCTTCAGTGCTCTGGAACTGAATATGTCTCTGTCACCTCCACCCTCCAAAGTAGATAAGACAGAGATGGGAAAAGGGATTCCTTAAAGTTTTCAGCATCCAAGTTGCAGATTTTGAGTGCATTCCATCATGGAAATGTTGTATGTCTATCTTGCTTAAGGGCTATGAGGTATCCCATAATTAAGGAGCCTTTGCAGGCTGGCCCGGGGAATCAGATGATTTAATGTTTTCAAGAAAATAAATGTTTGGTAACTATTTATTTGGAGTAAATATCAAACTTATGGAAAGGTTGCAGGAATAGTACAAGGAATTCCCATGTAGCTCTTACTCAGATTGCTTACATTTTCTTCCATTGGTTCTATGTGTGTGTGTGTGTGTGTGTGTGTGTGTGTGTATTTACACATACGCATAGAAAATATTTTTTGAATTCTAATTAATTTACAACTTTTGGAACATAAATTATTAGCAAATTTGGGTCTGCTTAAATAGGTGATAAATAATACACTTTATTTTGTGCTTTTTAATTTCCCCGAATTCCTAATTTTATTCTGCCTGTAATAAGGGCTCAGTTCCAGGAAGAAAAATGTATGTAAGTCTTTATTTTCCTGTTAAATATTTTTATTAACTTCATATAATTGTGAGACTATAACTATATTTTCCCAAGGCCTGTGGTACTCTCGAATAATAGTACTGATATTTAATGAGCCACATTCAGTACAATACATTGGCACATCATTGAGTAAAGAATAATTATTGTAATATTTATAGTAATACACCAGGAATGCCAGAAACCAGCCAGCAATGACTTTTATTCCTGAGGTCACCACAGACTAGTCTGGGCACCAATGGAGATAATTTTTAAAAATTTAAGCTGAGTTACTTCTCAGATCCCCAAATAAGAGATCAGTGTATCTATAGCTCTGGTAATACTGACTTAAACACTACAATGTTCATCTTTCTCTTGCTTTGAAGTTGCGTTCTTTTTAAAACCAGATTGCTTATCTCCAACCAAACTGTATGTTATTTAGTTCAGCAGAGATCTGAGACTAACATCATTAAAAATAAACGTTCACGTTCCAGAAAAATGTTTTGAAATTTCCATAATGAAATCACAGCATCATTTTCTTCATCAATATTAACATTCTCTTTAAAATATCATTGAGTTATTTCACTAAAATAAAAAATTCACAGATATGTACTTAAGACAAAGAGCTTGATGATTCCGAGGACATATATACACACCAATGTGTTCAACACAAATACTTAAAAATAAGCTATCTGCAAAAAGAACAAGTCTTATTCCCCACTTCTGAACTTAGCTTTTCCTATTGTAACTTTATAAGGCTCAGCCTGGCAATGGAGGGCATTGGCTGAAATAGGTCCAAATTACTGCTGTTTGTGTAAACGTTTTACTTCTGTACTTTATGCTTCATTCCCTGAAGGCTGCCTTTACTCCATGTTGCTTCTGGTTAAAGTAAATCAGAATGATATTATTGCATTTTAATATAGGCTGTAACCCTCTTTTATCCTGAAGATTATGACACAAAAACGAATTAATAGAAATGAAATTGCTATTATGAATTAAAATAGTCTTTAGCATGTATAGGCTCTTAAAAATGTCAAAAAAGGAAATATTTATTGTTATGACATTATGTTGTGGAGAATATTTTTATAAAATCATCTTTGATATTTACAAAAGAACTACTTTAGATTCATATTGCATGTAACCCATAATGGATTATTTTCTTCAAAAAAAAGGAAAAGAAAAAAGAAAGTGCAACAGAAAAAAACCTCAACCTATTTTGTCATATATGCTAACAGTTAAATGAGGAAATGTAACAAAATGCAGAGTTGAAAGGCTCAAAGAGCTTATGGTATCAAAGACTATCATTTCTATTCAAAAAGCATTTTTAAGGCAACCAACACTATCACAAGCACTTTGATAATCAGGGCATTCGGCCAGGGCAGAAGGCAGACAACTCCACTGGGTTGTGTACAGGTCACTACAATCACCCAATATATGTACAAGGTGCCAAGTTTTGAGTACAGGTTATATGATTCTTATATAACAGAAACATACCCCCAAAGTCACTTTTGAGCTTGCTTTCTTTCTTTCATTCTTTCTTTCTCACTGAAGAATTGAATATTGAAGTGAATACATTTTTGTCATGGTAAGTGGAAGGAAAAGTAGATGGTGACTTAGCTCCTGAAATGTTACTACAGCTCCTTAGCTTGCTGCCATCCCAATGTGCTCTCAGAGGGTATACACATGCTCCAAGGAGTCAAACCCAAAGACTAACAATTGGGTGTATATTTGGCTAATCTATTCCCGATGCTTTGCCTAAAAAATTCGCATTGGCTTCCTCAACATCTTTCTTCTGGAACCATGGCTTTGAAGTTGTTCCTTGTTGATAGGCTTCCAGAAAATGACAGATTCCAGGAATGTCACTGGGAAAGTTTGGTGGGAGTTCCTCCCTTGATCGAGGTGTAAACACGAAACCAGGACAGTCTTTGAGTAATCTGGAAAGATGGAAACGCAAATATCAACCATAAAAACTTAAGACCGACATGACTATCTAGTCAAGAAAACGCAGCATAACTAAAGGAATACTCTTGAGAATATAAGAAACTAGGCACCTTCACTGTGATGGACAGAAAAAAGCCTAAGGATGTTTACAAGCATCTTCACAGAAGAACAATGAAAAATCAGTTCACAATAACAGAAAGTTCTATCAAATAATGTATTTCACTCATATTAGGAAAAATAACTATAAAATATTTTTGTAAAAATATCATCTATAATCTATACAACAGTGCAATTCACAGAAGTGGGGGAAAAAAACCCAAAATGCAAAAATCTAATAATAGCAAAAAATACATGAAAATAATGTAATAGGATTGAAAAAGTTGAAAGAGATAAGACATTGTCTATCAATTCATTCATTTTATAAGTACTGTTTTACTGAGAAGTAATCATGGGCAAGAACTTGTGAAAGAGAAGTTTTATATATATATATATATATATATATAAAACGCTATATATATATATAAATGTGGGAGTGACTTTGGGATCTCTCAACAGAATTGTTTAAAATTTTTTTTATAAATTTATTATTATTTATTTTATTTTATTTGTTTATTGGCTGTGTTGGGCCTTCGTTGCTGCACATGAGCTTTCTCTAGCTGTGGTGAGTGGGGGCTACTTTCACTGTGGTGCACAGGCTTCTCATTGAGGTGGCTTCTCCTGTTGTGGAGCACCAGATCTAGACCTTCAGTAGCTGCAGCACATAGGCTCAAAAGCTGTGGCTCACTGGCTCTAGAGCGCAGGCTCAATAGTTGTGGCACACAGGCTTAGTTGCTCCTTGGCATGTGAGATCTTCCTGGAGCAGGGATGGAACTTGTGTCCCCTGCATTGGCAGGTGGATTCTTAACCATTGCGTCACCTAGGAAGTCCCTCTCAATAGAATTTTTATGCATTCTAGGTTAGTAGAACTAAAGTGAGATTTAGTTGCATATATTAGCACTAATTACTATCCAATATTTGCAATATTTTTTCTTAAATTCTTAAGAATTAAATTTCTTCTTAAATTCAGATGTTCTACCAACTTTTATTATTTGCTACATTTATCTGTGATTATAAGCTCATTTTAAACTCTAATCTTATTGATTAAGTTACTGGCTACTCTTCCCATTTGCTTCCCCAGCTTTCTGTCAAATGCAAACTTAATAAGCATCTCTCTGATCTATTATTCAGGCCATGGATGGAAACAGGCTCTAAATCAACTTCTATAGAAAATCTCTCATCATACCTTCCCTTCAACCCCCCAATCTGCAATGTCACATCTCAATGAAAATAGTAACGCTGCTGCACTAAGTTCAGAACCTTGACCCCCTCCTATGTACTGAGGAAACTGCTGGATAGAAAATGCTGGTCTCGAGGATTACAGACCTCGAGTCGAATACATGTGAGTGTTCAATCTACTAATGTTTATCAGTCGGCCAATAAAAATGTAGCCTGCAAAATAATAAGACTGATGAAATGATGTTTTAGGCATGGATTTGTAAATATTTTGAGTACCTATTATTTATAAGGCATAGTATTTGGTAATATATAATGAAAAATTACAGAATTCCCACAATTGAAAGCTATAAGCGTCAAAGTCTGGTAGATCTAGGTGTGAATAACAGCAAAGATGTCAGATTTCCAGCCTTTAAAATGGGGATTAAAATAATACGTCTTTTAGGAGAGTTATGAAGATTAAATAAATTGATTAAACAAGATTAATTAAGCATCAATTAAATGTCACATAACACCCATCATATTGGTAATTAATACGTCTGATAATATCAGACACTGGGAAACAGAAATCTTCGGACACTGTGGAACATAGATTGGTAAAGCCAGTTTGGACAGTTAACTGATACCCAGGTTTATTACCTAGAGACATAGGTATAAGAATATTTATCAAATCACACTGCGTAATAATGAAAACTGGCTATCCTGTAATTACCATGGATAGAAGACAAGTTTGCTTATATCCCAGAATACATATTACATCACACTTACATATGATGACATGCTCGATTTATCCTGTATGAGCTTGTGAGAACCCACTGTTAAACGCTCGGGAATTCTGCAAGCCAGTTTAACCACAGGTAGCCTGAAACCTGCCCCTGTGGCAGTATTTACACCTTAAAAATTGGTAAGTGCTAGAAGTCAGGGAGTATCCACTTCACTCCCCAAGCTGGTTTACCAGCACATCACTGCATTAGGAATACTTCAAATAAATGAACTAGATTTATATAAACTGGATTTATATTTCATCAAGAAAAAAAATCTCAAAAACATAATATCGAGTGGATTCAAGGCAAGTTGTTAAAGCATATGAGTGGAATCTATACTTTTCTCTGGTTTTATTTTTCTATCTGGAGCATTTAGAAATGGCTTTAAAGCAAATCATTTGAATGTATGAAGAGCCTTGCTCCAGATCACACCTCTGGTAAGCCCTGTACTGTAGGACATGCCTTCTGACTACAAATCCCATGCTTTGTAAAGAAACTTACAAATAAACACAGAGTGTCATGGAGTTAGAAATGTTCAGTAAATCGTCTTTCTAAAAAGATCCGAATTGATAAGAAAAACAGGTTGGAAAAATAAAACCATTTAGAAGAAAGCTTGAAGGCAGAAAGACCCAAGAAGAGCAGCAACAACCCCAGGCCAGATGCTCACACACAGAGGGAGGTTTTCTTTACTCCCTCCTGACTGGACACCATTTCCTCCCAGTGGCTGCATCAGCTCTTCTAGTTCTGTCATCTCCCCATATTCCCTTTATTTTCCTTTTCCTTTATGGAATTCAAGTCCTACTTCTGCGTCAGAGTTTGTAGGTCAACTTTCCTGCCCACACGGGGCAGCACCAGTTATACCCAACCTGTCAGTTTTGTCTTTAATGATCCCGGATCAATCACCGTACACGCTCCTCCCATTAATCCACAGACCTGAAACTCAAATGATATTGAACCTATTCTCTGTGCAGTTTCTGCACTTCAGTAAAAACAAACAAAAATACAAAAAATTGTCCCCTAGAATAAAACTCCTCATGAGATTTTAAAGAAAGGAATGTATAATTGCCATTACATTGCTACGTTCTAAATTACTGATTACAATTTGGAAGTGAAAGTTTGAAGGTAATGGATAACTTTGGGTGTGAGGATGTAGTCTGTGTCCTAAATTTATATGTGTTTCATAAATATATCAAGTAAGCTAAGCTTCCTAACATTATTTTATTGAGAAAGGCCATCCCTGAATTCAATGTGCTATCGATAAAGCTCTGCAAAGAAATAATTACCCTTTATATTTGTATAACTTCTCATAGAATCTACCCTTGTCCTGAACTTAAGAAATTTGAGACACAGAGATGAGCTGAGATGAGCACACAAGGGTGTGTCCAGGGCGGGTGAAGAACGTGTATGTGAAGATGTGGCATCCGACTTAAGGTCTAATCATGAGATGACCCGGGAGAGAAACTCAAAGCAGGGCTCCTCCATTCAGGAATCGGTTTAGCAAGTGTGATGAATCAAAATGAGGCCAGGTTGCAGGGGATCCGTGACAAGGAGAAAGTGGAAGCAAATGCAGTGGCTGGGGCTGGTGGGACTCTGATCAGAGAACTCTGGAGTCCATGGTTACAATTTTAATTTTATGCTGGTTGCAGTGGGGTCACTGGAGGGCTTGCAAGGCAGGGATAACAGATCTGACTTGCTCCTTAGGAAGACAACCTGGGTACCGCATGGAGGATGAGCCTGGGGAAGAGGTGTGTGAGACAGAAGAGCAAGGGTGGTGCTGTCCAGGGCAGTGGCATCGGAGGAGATGAGAAGGGCTGTGAGCAGGACACATCTGTATGTGGAGGTGGGGGGAACGTGCCAGGAGAAAGGAGACATCAAACCGAGGTTCCTGGTCTGAGTAACTGGGTAGACAGTAGCTCCATCTACAACCAAGTCAGGAGACTGATGGAGCTTGGCTGGGTGGGAAGTGGATTTCATTGGGGTGGGGGTGGGGCGGAATCAGCTGTTCTAAAATGATCATTTTAATTGTAATATGTCAATTAGTCATCCGGGTAGAAGAACAGGACAGAATATATGAGTCTCGCTCAGTGGAGAATTACAGGATGGGCTTGGGATAAAAGTTCCCGTGAGGCTGAGTAGTTTAAAAAAAGTTAAAGTGAGGATGATAAAAGTTATCGCTTCTCTTTTCTTTTAAGATTATCTAAGCAAGAAAAAGTTATGAAGAATTAAACAAACCAGTGGACAAAAATGACAACTGCATATAAATGAAAAGATAGACCTCAGGACCCATACCTGTAGGTGGTGGGGCTTACGTTGATTTTCCGGGGAACACTGCAGGACTCAAATTTGTTAGCCAATGTGACATTGTTTCCAAAAAGGCAGTAACGGGGCATTTTTACTCCAACAACTCCAGCGAAAACTGACCCTGAGTGCAGTCCAATTCGCATCTGAAAGGGAAAAATCACACAACATTCTGGTCACTGGTAAACACTCCCTCTCGTCAGTGCTGTCTGTGTGTCTGTTGAAAGCACCCCACTATTTGCTCTCCACACACCTGCCTCCTTCCTCCAGACCTGCAGCGATTTCCTTCTACTCCTCACTTCCAAGTAAAAACCGCGAGGCAGGATCAGTCACACTCTTAACGCTTCTCCGTGGATACACTTAGGTTTATCATACAAAGCATCTTTATTTCAACCATCTTCCGTATCTGAATGGAAGCCCCCGACGTACCTACCACAGTCACCATGGTGACCAGACAAAGCGTCTGTGGGGTGTTTACATGAATCTGCTCTGTCCATCAGGTGAGAGAGACCTGACTTCTGGAGTCCAGAAATTGTTTCCCAAGACATAGTCAGAGGGGGGCTGAGAAGCCAGTTCTCAGGATATAGAGTATGGGTTTTTAGGTATTTTGTTTTAAAAGAACCTTATACCAAACACTACCTCACTATTCAAATGACCAACAAGTGGAGAAACAGAATCATAATATTTAAGCAGAAAATGACAGAGGAAGCAGAAAGCTGGCATTTGCTGAGGCCTGGATCACAGCAACTACGTACACTTCAGTCAAAAACATCTGGACCCGTGCGAAACAAGTCCTTCCATATCAGCATATGCTGAGGTAAATGTTTAGGAATTCTGAAAGTTATCGATGATTTGGAGAGAAGTTAAGACAATGTTTTAAACTGGGATCTTGTAGATCCAAATTCTGGCTGATTTTGGAGGAGGGAGAGATTTTTAAGTTACTGCTACAACGAAGTGAGTTAAAGTGGGGATATTTTAAATGACAGTCAGGCCCCATGTTTGTAATTTTCAAGTTCTATGTTCGGTTGACTATTTAAAAACAGTTTTATTAGATACTTTTATTTTATTAGGTACTTTTGGGGTATTTTAAATAAAGGCCAAGTACTCAGTAACTCAGATGTAATTTAGAATCCAAAAGACTCTGATCTCCCTAGTTTTACAGCCAATTTCAGATATCTTCTAGAAACTTCCGAGAACCATTTGCTTACAATATGTCAAATCATGAGTTCTGCAAAACTTTCAAAAAGAAACGCTACAGCATGAATCAGAAGATTTGTATTAGAAACCAAAATTCTGCTAATAGCTGGTAGTCTGACTTTTTTTACTGAAATATACATGACATTATATTAGTTTCAGGCATACAACATAGTTATTCAATATTTTATAGATCATACTCCACACAAAGTTATTATAAAATATTAGCTCTGTTTCCTGCACTGTACATTACATCCTTGTAACGTACTTGTTTCACACCCAGTGAACTGTACATCTTCCCCCCACACCCCCATATTCCCCTCCTTGCACCCCCTTTCCTCTGGTGACCACTGGTTTCTTCTCTGCATCTGGTAGTCTCAATTTCTCTAAATCTTCATATTTCCCTTGTACTCTTTCCTCACCTAAAAACTGCAAGGTTGGATTATTTTTAAAGTCCCTTCTTCATCAAAGTTTTACTTTCGGCATGAAAGCATAGCTGTCTATTACATCTGGCTTTTTCTTCCTTAGGAGGATATGGCTCTACACACAAACAATATAACAAAGAACAATATAAACAAACAAAAAAAGTGACAAAGAGCCATCTTCTGCTTATAAATATCAGGCAAGGTTTTACTCTCTTTGGGCATGCTTCTGGTTAAACCAGTTTCTCTCTTTGTACCTAGGTATTCTAGCTTTTAGCACGACAAGTTTATCATAGCGTTTTCACGTTTCTATTGCACAATTAATATAGAAATACAGCCTCCTTATAAACCTCTAAGCAACGTAGACAAAGCCAGTGTCCCTTTGCTTCCTCCCCTGCCTCTCTCTCTCCTTCCCCCAGCCCTGAATCTCACTCTCAGCCCCAAAGCTTTCTTTTCAGGGAACTTCTCAAATTTATGAGCATGAAAATGGTCCAAAGTTTAGGGTACCCATCACGCCCCGAACGGAAACCTGCTGGGGAGTCTCCCGTTTGGGGCCACTTTCGACGTAGCCCCTCGGCACACAGGTTCTGGGGCTGGGAGGCAGGCTCCCAGAGCCTGTGTCCAAGTTCCCTTTGCACTTCCTGACTCAACCTGTTCTCTGGTCTCCATCGTGAGATAGCGTCCACCCGCCGTCTTCCAAGCCTCAGTGGATGGATGCTAGTGCGGAAATTGCTAGGAATAAGTGTGTGGATGGTTTGTGCATACGACATGCTAGAGAAAACATAGAATTCAAAAAGAAAAAAGGGAAATATTTCCTACTCTTTCACTGTGACTCCATTCCATGGGGCAGGAGGGTAAGAAACAAAGGACTCCAAACCTGGATTCATGAGGAGAACTGACTACTCTTGTCGAGCAGTGAATTGTGGATTCCTCTTCATAATGTTGTTATAAAGATTTTAAATAAGATGATGTTTAAGTCACAATCTGCTCCCTGTGATACACATTAGTGCTTCTCTCTCTACTAAAAATACTCTGCACTTCTGCCTCTGTGACATTTCATGGGTAGCCCCTAAGGCCATCAGATATTTCCTAGGACTGCAGGTCAGTACAAATAAAAAGGTATTCTAACATCTGACTTTACAGTTTAGTGAAATTAAACTATTATCACCCAGGTGATTTTCTTTGAAACCAGCTATAAATAATTCTTGCAATTGCAAAACTCTAAAAGTACATTTCTACAAATATCAAAAATCACACCACTAACCCCCCTGCCTCAAATATATACAGCTTAATTACAAAATCCATTTATGTGGCGATCACTGGTTTTATTATTAATCTGGATATTTTAAGCATGTACTTTGATGCTATGTTTCCTCACCCAAAAAACAAACAAACAAAAAAACCCCAAAAAACAAAAAACAAAAAGCAAACAAAACAAACAAACAAATAAAACCTCACATAATTCTCTTCTAAAAAATTATAGAAATTAAGCATCTGAAAAAGTCAGATACTGTGAGGCTTTTAAAACATAGTTGAAAATTATTTTACATTCTTCCTATTGAAACCTGGGGTCTAAGTCTTCTCCCTTCTGGGCAGGTTTAGGGTTGCTTTGACCAACAGGACATAATGGACGTGTCACTGTGTATCTCCTCAGTCCAAGGCATAATAACGGCCATGTATTGGATACCAACTGTTCACCAGGACAGAAGCCCCGATGTAAGAAGTGTGACTGCCCTGAGGCTACCCGGCTAGAGCATGACAGGGAAGCACCTAGGCTGACAGTCCCAGCTGAGCCCCACTTTCCACTGTCCCCAGCCACAGAACCAGGCAGGCCAGTGAAACAGCATCTTGGGATCGGTCCTCCAGTTCAAGCGGTGAAATCCCAGCTACGCTACACGCCCTTAACCACTGAGAATTCCCAGCTGAGGTGCCAGATACTGTGAGAAATGACAAGGTATTCCTGTTATGCCTCACCCAAATTCTGATGCACAGAATCAATGCAAAATAAAGCTCTTTGGTTTTACACCACTAATTTCAGGGAAGTGTGTCACACATCAGTATACAGCTAGGACAAGAGCTGACTTAGAAAACAGCTGTGAAGGCTTACACATACAGCTTCTATGAACATTGGGGAGAGCCCTGGCTAAACTTCTAACTTTTTCCTCCTTCTCTATATGTTTTATATTATGCCAGATAGGATTCCATATTCCTTCAGAGGCCCATTTCTGAAGGTCATCAATTGAAGGCTGTTCTATAAAAATTAAGTGGCGGATTCACTCCAAGTGGGACAAATAAAGATATTCTGCTCATGTGTTATCTATTAAATCAACACTTGGCATGTTAATTTTATTCTCTCATCTGCAATAAGACATTATTATTCTGGGATCTCGCTCCCCTAGAAATTTTGGAATTTTATGTGTCCTGGAAAATAGTGGTGGGTCAGCAGTGCACTTCATTCTAGAGTAATTCCTCCCCTGCAGGGCTCAGAAAACCAAACACTACATTTTCCAAAGTCCTTTGAAGTTTCTAGATGTACTTAGGTTTGGTGAATCAGACAACCTTGCATGGGCTCTGGAAGCCTGGATTTCAGCCTGCACTTCCGTTGTGAACACAGCTGGGGAAGCCTTTGTGTTCTCTCTGGCATACTTAGCAGGGAGCCCAGTTTCCAATCATTCCTTTCCTGAGAGTTGTGATGCAGGATTCCTATGCTGCCGATACATTTACAGTAGCTGCAACTTTGTTCTGCAGCTGGTAGTGGAGACAGCTGCTTTCTGAGCACAATGGTTTCTTGCCTGGCTGTGGCTGTGTAGCTCTGGAACCAGCTTCCAAATCATGAAGGAAGCTGTGGTTCTGAAGTGTGGCTTTGGGAGCCATTTTTTGAAAGCTCAAGTCATAGATGGCTCTTTTGGTCCTCTAAGTGATCGGCAAGCCATTTAACACCATGTCGTAAATTTCCTCCTGCTTCAACAAGCTGGAGATTTGCTCTCTGCAACTACACCCAGAGGGATGCACCATTCTGTTGATAACTAACTAATCAGCATTTACTCCCATGACATCTCCTAGATGATACGTGATCTGCCTCACCTTGATGGGCTCTCCGTGGGGAGACATGACTTCATCAGAGAGCTCCATCATCTTCAAGGCCATCAGCGCGATCTGAACAGCGTGGGTGTCACTCTCTTTGTGCAAGCCCCCAGCAACACAGTACGCGTCGCCGATGGTCTCCACCTACGCACAATGGATTTTCCACATTACAAATAAAGCCCAGGAAGCATCACAGTGTATATGGTACAGCAGAAATCAGGAATCATGCAGCAGACACCTTGGCGTTTGGGGCCAATGGAACATCAGAGCAAATCATAGACTCTTGGAAAAGGCTTTCCTTTCCAGGAAGCTCACAAAGTTTATAAGCCAAGGGGCAGCACCGCGCTGTGAACACAGTGGCGGCAGTGGCTTCTACTGCCAGACTTGCCAATGACCCACCTCTTTCTTTTCCCACCACATAAAATGGATTTGTAGAAGCAAATGACGTACTTGGGGTTTAAAATAAACTGTTTAAGATATTGTGTGATTTTATATCTTCTCAGTATAAAATGCAGCATTTTGAACAAAGTCACTACTGAATCAAGGTCCTATGAATTTGGTAAGGACGTGTCAGGTTAAAACTGACATTACAGTTTTTCAAAAGAACTGTTGGGGTTCCCATGGCAATGATAAACTGTCTACATGAATTTTAATCACAAAGTATAGAAACCAAGATGTCAAACCAGGAGGCAGAGACAGTGGTGACTGGAAAGCTATTGGACATCAAGCTCCTCTGTAAATTTCATGAACACGAATATCATTGTCATGACTGCTATCATTATGAGTGATTTTTATCTATCTGGGATCCCGAGTACAGGTAGCTAATGGTTAATTTAAATCTACAGATAAGCCACCAATTTGTAATAGGTACATTTTTGTCCTCTAAATATTTATTGTAACTTATCCAATCACATCGCTGTTCTGATCCTAAGCTTCCAATCTGGAGGGATGGAGGTGAGACAGGAGAAGAGAAAGGGGGCAAACTTTAGTGATTCCCTATTTCACTCGTAATGAATGTCGGGGCTCTTAAAGTGCCCCCCAAGTACTTTCCTTGCCTTTCCGCTGCCCCTGATCCATCTCATAATTTTCCATTTTGCTCACTGAGTCCCAAGCCACTGGCCTCCTATTTTCCCACAAACATACCAAACATTTGCTATTCTTTTGTCTGGAACAGTCTTCCTGAAGGTGACCACTTGGCATGTCCCTGGCTTCCTCAGGCTCTGCTAAAACCCAGCTGGTGAGGGAAGCCCATCTGGACGGCTGCCTACGAAATCCTCCCGCCTACCTCCCCTTGCACCTGCTCCATTTCTTTCCAGAAAAGTACACCAACTGGAATGCTGTATATTTTCACCAGTGTTTGTTGTCTTTTCTCCCAGTGGAACACAAGCTCTCGGAGTCTGTCTGTCTCATGAACTCCTCCATCACTGAGGCCCTGGATGTTCACCAAAGAATGAGCCCGGTAGCCGGGCATCCCGAGAGCATCTCCTCAGCACTGCAGGGAAGCGCTCAGGCTAACGGCTAACACATCACAGGGCTCAGAAAGTGTTACTAAATAGGAGAAGGGGCACCCTCACCCCTACTGGGTGTTGGGTGCTGTCCTCTGTGCTGCTGTAGCTCCTGCACAGGAGTGAGGGGTATCGCATCCCTGATGCCCCAGGGAGTCTTTCCTGTGCATCTGTGTGTCCCTCCTCTGCCTCCCTCCCCCCGCCATGGACTCATCTCACAGGGGCTGTACCCCTATGCTGGCAAGCGCTGGAGGACCGGTATGGATGTGCTAAAACAACAGATAAACAAATGCTCAAATAAGCAGAAAAACAACCAAAGGATTGATTGAAGTAATTGAATGAAGTCCTGGTCCAGTTGGGGCCTGGAATAAACAAGATTGACTGTTCCCTGGAAGCCGCCACAGGCACAGGTCAGTCTGTGATTAATACTCTGTATCTTAAGGGTGCTCCGAGGTGAGGACTCTTCCCCGTTCATCCACAGCATCTCCAGGTGTCACACAGTGTCCACAGGAAGAGCAGGTGAAACGAGGATGCAGACTCCCTAGCTGGGGCTGCAGCTGGGTCCCCAGGGGTCTCTGCACCCCCAACCTCGTCATGAGGGGCAAGATTCTGGACACTTGAGAGGAATGACCCATTTGTTATAGTTTTGACAGGGTGAACCATGTGGCAGCGGGGGCCTTCTGTGAGCAGTCACAGCCGTTTGCAGAGGAGAGAGGGACCTCCTCCCAATTCTGAGAGGAGACATTCTCAAGACATAAACTATCTACAAATAAATACAGCAAATTCCACAAGAGGCCATCAGGCTTAACCTAACTCAAGCCAATTATTTTATCTGTAATTATACATGGACCTCTTTTTTCCCAAGGGAATCATAGCTCTGTCTGGAATTTCCTGTTAGAAATGTTTTAAAAGGAAAGTTTTACTTTGCGCATCAAGATTGGAACAAAGCAGGAGCTTATGCAGTCCCATAAATAATTTTTGTTTCCTCTTCAATCATTTATTTATTTCATGCTGGGTTAAGCTCTGAAATGCCAGATTTTTAAGTGGCAAATGAAAAGATGATTCAAGCCACATAAATGAGAAGCATGCTTTATTCTTTACACCAATATCTAAAATGATGCAAAATACTTCAAATCAGTAAGAAAATATGTTTTACTTATAGAGAAACAGGCAGAACAGAAAAATCTCTTCATTAATTCTCTTATTAACCATAGTTATGTTGAAAAATAGCTTATTATGTTTCAGGGACCATCTCTGCACATCCCAGAACCTAGAATGATGCCCGGTACCATGCAGGCACTCAGTAAATCCTGCTGGCTGATGAATGACAGATAATTATTTTTTACTGTAATCTTTATAATGGTCTTATTCATGAAGATTACAGGACATAATGCATGTGATTCATGCCTATAAACTCTGTGGGTGGATATTATTTTCTCTATTTTAGAAATGAGAAAGGTTATTTAACTTTCTCTGCTTACAAAGCAAGTAAGGAGAAAGTGAGATTTGAAGACAAGCCTTGTTCCGCCCTTGGCCTGGGTACAATAACCTTGTAAGCAGGTGATTTGGGCTTCTGTTCCCTGGTGGTGAAAAGGATCCCCATACTCGGTACTGAATGTATCTGTTCAAAGGCAATTTGTATAATCCTCCCGCTTCTTTACTTTTGCAGATAGAAAGGATACATCCTCCCTGTACAAGTCTTAACTGGAAACATCTCACGGGTCCCAGGTCTCACAGCCAAGTGTCAGGCTCACTGACTTTTGAACTTCACCTTTCTGAGGGTCCCCCCTCCCACTGTCACCCCTGCATTCTGTGCTTGTTCTCTGGGACGACAGCATGGCTGTCCTTTCTGGAATAATCATCGCTACCTCTGAGCAGACTCAGAGCCGTTTCTGGCCGGAGGACACGCACATGATTACGGCGGGATTCCTGCTCCCAGGCTGGGGCTCCTGGCCTCACCCCTGATTCTCGCCTGCACAGGGCCCGGTGCCCTACCTTGTAGACGTCCAGCTCCCCGCACTGCCGGTCGAAGCGGGTGTAAAGCGCGTTGAGCATGGTGATGACCTGCAGCGGGGAGCACTGGGAGCAGATGGCCGTGAACCCCACGATGTCCGAGAAGAGCATGGTGACATTGCCAAACCGCTTGGCCTGCACGGCGCGGCCCTGCCACAGCTGCTGCGCCACCTCACAGGGGAAGATGGAGCACAGGAGGTCCACCGTCTTCCGCTTCTCCTCCTCCAGGGCCTGGTGGGCCTGCTCCAGCGTGGCCTTGAGCTTGCCCAGCCTCTTCTTCAGGCCGTCCTGGGCCCTGGCCTGCTCTCCGATCAGGACCACGTCCCGCAGCGCGTTGTGGATGGGGATGTCCGAGAGGTAGAGCCCTCGGCCTGTGAAGTCCTCCAGTCTGTCCACGCAGGGCGAGCCCAGGAACAGGACAGCGCTGGACTCCACCATGTAGATCATCTGGCCTTTGAGGTCCATCACCTGCATAGAAAGGAGCACCAACCATCGTGGCTTACTCAAGTTCCCAACAGCTTTTTGAGACAAAAACTGAGGAGGATATGGTGATAATCCTACTGTTTTTAAACTTGATTTTTTTTCTACTTATCCACAAAACAATCTTATCGTTGCAATTTACTGTGCTTTCTTATCGTTGCAATTTACTGTGAGTTCTAAGATGCATGCAGACATCTGGAGAATATATTGGCTACACAGATATCATGATTTTCAATCAACAATGCCAAAAATTCTTGCTTCAAGGCTTTCTTACTATGTGGCACAAGGATGCTTCTGCTACTACAGTCTGTCGACAGCAGGAGAAAGGATGACGCCAAGGAGCCCCCGAGCAGCAAGAGGGGCTTCACGTGTTCGCCCTGGATCACAGCATTACTTGTGTGAATGGGACACGTGTAACTGTGTGTTCACAGCAGCAAAGCTGCCAAAACAGCCCAGGTGTCCTTCAGCAGTGAAGGGTTATAAAGTACAAGACAACTACACAATGGGATACGCCATGGCTTTTGAAAAAGTGAAATAGATGGGTATCTAATGACATGGAAGGAGGCCCACAGAGATCATTTAGTGATAAAAAAAAAAGTTGTAAATAGTATTTTTTGTTTTAAACAAAAATGTGTGTAATTAATATTTTTGATTTTGCAATGAACATCTTTAAGTATTACCTATTTCTGAAACACAGCTATACTATTTTTATGATTAAAAGTAATAAAGCTGTTTTTATTTGGGGGGACAGACAGTGCACCTGCTGGGTTACGTGTGTCAAGTTAGAAGTGTCATAAGCCTCTCTATGAGCTCGGTTGTACTATCAGCTCTGATTTCGCAAACTTTCTAAATCACTACCGTGGTTCTCTACTATGAGATGAGAGCAGAACATTTTTTCCGCACATTTTCTAACAGTTAATCAAACACATTATTGATTTTTTCTATGTCTATTAAATATTGATTAAAAAAATCAATTTAGTTGCCTCCTGTAAGAAACAAGTTTTTTTTATTTCTTGGCTGTAGAATTCCTCTTATTCTTTCAAATTGTCAGGTATTTCATGATGATTGAAACCATATTTTTACATAAGTATTTTTCTAATTCAGTTATAAAATATTCCATAAAGATTTTAAAAGGTAGACTGCATTCAACAAGCATTTGTGAAGTAATGGCTTAAGTAAGCAAGCAAACGAATGCAGAAAGAACTTCGTCATAAATGTATTCCAGCCTTCAAAGTATTTTAGAATTGCCTCAAACAGAAATGCTTTATTAAAACATCGCAAGTGAGGCATACATTTTTACCTTTTTTGTTTCTAGTCTTTAACTGTGAAACAACTGATTCCATATTCACAACAGTATTACGTTCTTCTTACCCTGGACGATTTCTTCACGGAGTTGTCCCACCTTCTCACGCGAACCACAAACTGCATGTTCAACATGGTCATTATTGCGCTGAACGTCTGGCTGATTTTCGGAGTCAGAATCTCGAAGTACTCGTCAAAGTGAGGTTTCCCTTGCATGTCTCTCCTGCTCATCAGCCTTCTGATGCCGTTGCCCAACTGCAGGATGCTCATGTCTCTATCCAACATGAAATGGAAGGGGAAGGTCTTGCAGAAGAGCGAGGCGGGGATCACCAGCGAGGATGGGGGCTTTCCCGGGGGTGGGGGTGGCCGAGGGGTCTTGACGTGGACGGAGTAGAGCAGGCAGGGCTGGTCCACGAACTCGCTGCAGTTGTGGTGGAAGCAGGGGGGTGTCGAGGACACCTCCACTTCGGTCTCGTACAAGATGCGAGCAGCTGCCTTAATGATGCCGGGGAGAATCAGGGAAGTGATCCTCTTGGGGAAGAAATAGTAAACGTTTAAGAAATCGGGATCTTTATCCAGGCAGAGGATGGATGCGTCCTCAAACCTGCCCTTCTTTTCTGCTTCTTGGCAGTGGCTGCTCTGCTTCAGAAGGGTGCTGAAGCTATTTAAAAAATCTTTCAGGGTTCCTCCAACCACACCTAAGATGTATTCATCTTCTTCATAGCATATTTTAAAAAGCTCCTCACCGAGAGATTCTCTGATGACCTCCACTGGAACTCCTGAAAGCATATAATACATTTTCTGCCATATCAAATGCATCATCTTGGCAGAGCTGTGCTTTTACTACTATTTTTAATATTGCTTTATCTGATGGTTTAGTTTGCTTTATATCTGCTAGTAAGAATTCCAACCCAAATTAACCACCTGTGTTCAAATTACCTACATAAATTAGTTTCTAAAATTCGGATAACTCCAAATATAAATCCCAAATGAGTTAATTAGGAAAGAATGATCCATTGAGTATAATATATGACTTTTTACCTCCCTGAAACTTAACTATAAAAGAGCAATTGGAATCACAAGATCAAGTCCATCTCAGAAGAAGCTCTCCCACCTTGTTAACAACAGAAACACAGTGATACATGTTGGTGAATGGTACTGGCCCCCTTGGAGTATAACCATCAGATACAAAATTGGTTTGAAATAACTGGCGGTGAAACTCATTTTTTCCTTAGAGATGATACAAAGTAATTTTTTTTCTAAGGAAAACAGCATTCTTGTTGTTTATTGTTACGTGAACGAATATGTGTGAACGAATATGTGTTGGGAATACATTGTTTACTGCCCACGACTTCTCCTTTTCTAGTCTCCTTTGTCCTTTAACCTCTGTGTACCACATTCTTCTCATCTGTGACTCAGGGGAAACATGAGTGGCCTGTTCACAGCACTGCCGTGGCATGTAGGTGCCATGTTAGAATTGTGCCTGACCCAGAGGAAGGGCTCAGTACAGGTCAGCCATCATCACCATCATCATCATCACCAAATTCTTTGTATCTTGCACTTTGAGAAAAATCTAACCTGTTGGTCCACGTACTCAAACTTTGAAAAGGACAGGATGACAAAGTCACTCATCTGCTTGTTTCCCCCAAAGTATTAACATGAAAACACTGCTCACCTTTTTGCCCATGATTGCTTCCAACCTTTAAAAAAATTACTTATTTTACTTTGCTGAGTAGAATTTTTCATGCATAGATGAGGAACACTTAGTTAAGTTCAAGACCAAAGCATATGAAAAGCATATGAAAAGACCAAAGCATATGAGTCAGCCTCCCAGGCAGCTTTATCTACTTCTCAGCAAATAAACATTGTAAGAAGAGGAAATGTTTGAGGTCAAACACAGATATATAGTATGAAAAAGAGTTACTCTTTGCATTAACACAAAACATGATATTTAACATTTCACACTGGAAGTTACCAACAAATAAATATGAATAGTTTAAAGAAAATATTAGTTCTTGAGGTAAATATTTTCTAGGAGTAGAAAATCTTAGTTTACAAGTAAAACATTAGTTCTACAAGTATAATTATTTCCTAATTGCATATACTTAATTCTATTACCTGCTTCAATTGCTTGGTCTGCAATTATTTTTTCAAAGTCTTCTCTTTCCAAAGATTTCCTGAAATTATTTCAATATCTTAAATTATAAACTGACAAATGAATGCTAAAATTTCAGATTATAACATACAGAAATGATGACAGAAAATAATTTAAATTACCTTCTCTGTAGAGGCAAATCTTGACTGTCAAGTTTACAGGAAAGGAGCATGACATGTACAAACCCAAAACAATGTTGGAAAATCCCCAAATATACCTGATCTAGAGTGTTTCATCATTTCTTATAAAGTATCTTTACCTTTGAAGCTAACTTCGTATTGGCTGATAGTACAGAGGTTGCACTGGCAGGAAACCAGTGATATGAAATGGCCAAGAAAAGGATACTAGTAAGTCAGCCTGGGGTTTTCTGATAACCCAACCAAGAAGAAAAATCTAGACAACTTGTTGATTCCTGTTTGCCTAACTGTTTTTTGATGATTTCTGATAGTGATGACTGATTACAACCAGATTTGCCAAACTACTAAAGCATATTAAAAGACACTTAAGTTCTAGTCACGGTCCAGCTTGCCATTAGACAAGCCAAGAGGAAATAGGCATACATTTAAAATATTAAACAGATTTCAATAAAGCATGATACATGTAGAGAAGTTCCAAAAGGAAACAGTTTTGAGAAGGAAGATTGCTCCATTGGCTACTTGGTCACCTAAAGGTATACTGCTTATAATTATTTAAAGTACTAGGTAGAAATATATTCTTATCTAAATAGTTTGAATTACATTTGGTTTGAATCTAGAGACCCCAACCCCTTGTTATATATTACATTATGTTAATCAGTCTTTAGATTTGCTCCTTCTTCTCACTTAAGCAACTTCTATTTTTTTCCTAAAGAATGAGAGCAAAGCTGCTCAGAGAACCCCTGCTAATTCCCAGCAAAGCTTAGCTAATCCAAACACCACACAGTGCAATTCAAAATAAGCTCCTTATCTTCACCCTCAAAAAAATTAGAAAAACAAGGAGGTGTAAGCCTGCATGTACACTAGTAAATATGTATACGTTGTACACAGAGGCACACACACCAGCCATGAGCTCATACGTGATGCGGTGATGCGATCAAAAGGTCCTAGAAAAAGACACAAACCAAAAGCTCTCTGTGCAACAAACCCGAAGAGGTATCATAACGGCTGTCCTAAAACCCATTCACTTAACAAAGGGGGTGGGCGGGGGAGGTAGGGTACCCTCAGCAGTCAGCAAACTGACTGCAGTAGAAATGGCAACTGACTTGCCAGGAAGATGGGGGAAAAGGCCCCTTATACCCAAGAACTAAAGCAAGAAAGCAGGGAAGCCATTTAGCACATCAGCAGGCAGTCTCATAAGAAAAAGCGTCCTTTATCTTATTTCAACAGTGGAATAGTGATTAGGACAATTTAAAAGCAGGATCAACTCTTTAAGAAGTCAGGGAAGTGGTAAAAGATTTTTCAAAATTTCCAAATAAAATGATTTTTTTAGGTTTTGACATTTTTTTTTTTAAAGAGATACGTCTCTGGGAACACATCTGAACTGAATATCTGCATCTAGCTTAGGCACACTTTGGGACACAAAGCCCTGAGAATGAGTTTTGAGTAAACTGTCTGCCAAGGCCCTAAGCAGACAGACACAGTAGCGCAGCTACAGGACTTGCTGGCTATCTTATCAGCCTGACTGAGCATTAAGGTCAGAGGTGTTCTGGAATGCTTTCCATATCACTCTGCAAACACAGCTTCTGTCAGACACATAGATTCACACTCTCTCTTTTTGGACCTGTCTCTGACCCCTTCTTGGCTTTGCCTGCTGCCTGGGACCAGTTAGCCAAGAAGGGAAATTAAGCCCAGATAATCCGCAGAGCAGATAATCCACTCCTGAGCAGCAGACAGATGAATGAATTTATAAAACAGCCGTGAGGAAGATACTGGTTTACAAAACTTCCAAGTTCAGTTCTGAAAAGTTTGGACTCAAGTGTTTGATGTATTATTTACACCTGAAATAATCCTTTGATTTCAAGGAAACCACAACAAGGCCGAATCAAATGATCCACCAGCCGTAAACGTGCCAAGATGCATTTTTAAAATGAACTCTAAAAATCAGGTTTGTTTGTTTTTAAATCACTTTATATAGGAAACCGCCACAGAAAGCTTTCTTAGAAATTTTCAAAGACAGAGGAGAAGAAAAAAGTATAAACGGAACTGGTATTTGCATACCAGTATAACCAAAGTAGTTAGGAAAACAGTGAAACACCTCCCCGAGGACTGAGCCAGCTGCCCCAGGCCCCTGAGTGGCCCTCCTTTTTCTCCAGCATCCTTCCAGTCCTCCTGTGGTTGAGGTCAAGGGGGAGGGGCAGGCAGGCAGGCAGCACTGGGAACCGGCCCCATCTCTTGGCAGTGCTCTTGAAGCCAGGAGTCTGCTCTGATCCATGTCTTACCTTCGTTACATATTTCAGAAATTACCCCCGAGTAGGAAAGAATGGGCCTTCGGGGAGTTTATTAAAAGCAGCAGCACAGGGCTCTGAAAAACCCAGGCTTGAAACTCACTCCTGCCTTTTCTTAAACAGCTATAGAATCCTAGACATTTTCTAGAAACCTGGGCTTAGTGATATGTAAAACGTGAAAAAATGAATGCAACTAAAACACTTAGCCCACGTCCTGGCATACCAAAATAATTCAAAATTACGCAGATACATCACTCAGCGTTGCTAATTCGTAGCTGTGTCAGTGATTACAACAGGACATTCACGCAACTGAAGTGATTCAGTTTACCTGCTTTCCTTTATTTTGTGTTTTGCCAACGTTCTCTGAAGGGCAAGGTTCAGCCGCTCAAACTGAAAATTAAAAAGAAAAGTTTTAAACATTTCCTTAAATAATCATGTTCTAGAAGATACATACTTTACAAAAATTGGTGCTGAAAGCCTCTTATGAAGAAGCAGAAGCACTGTTGCTTTAGTGATGAATATAGTGAATTGCCCCTGTGGAAAAGGGGACTGATTTTCAATGGGCTTTTCACATTTGGGGAGAAGCAAACCCCTTGACTGACTTGAGTCTGGATGTGAGCTGTGGCCCACAGACTTTGCCCTTGGGGGGCAGCTCTCTGACAGCCACTGAACTGGAATCAAACAGGAGACTCAGTTTGGTTAAGTCAGGTCTTCATGGAGGAATCGCCACCATCTCTTCCTCTAGATCAGGAAATCTCTTGGATGTGCAGCGAGGACTTCAGTCTCAGAGGGGCTCAGGCCAAGGGATTCCCATTCCTTACGTGAACCTACACTGGCCACCCCAGTGACCGGCCACCCTTCCTGAAAACCCACATTTTTGTCTCATGTATCGTCTCCTGCCCTAGAAAACTCCGGAGTATCTGTCTTTCCCCTTTCTTTTATCCCTTAAATCCAATCTGTCACCAGGGTCAGTTGATCATTGACAAACAAATCTTGGATTTCCCCTAACTTGTACTCATCTCTTCTCTTTGAATGGATAATCTTCACAAAATACTTACGATGTTCTTATCTTCTATTGATTTCTGAGTATCTCATGAATTTTCCTAGATTGCAAAATGGCTGTATATAAGCCTGCATAGTTTTAAATACTGGTTCACTGTCTATTAATATCTCTTAACAGCTCGTTCTCTCTAAATAGTTGATGAGTGGGAAGTAAAGCCCTGGTAATTTCTTTGCACTCCAAAAAAACAAAAAAATCATATGTATCTATGTGTGTATATAGCCACCAGTGCTTTCTGTAATTTACCCAGAGGACGGTGGAGCATTCTCTGGCTATATCCCAAGTTGTGAAATTCCTTTTTCCTTAAGAACTATTTATATCTCTCTTGGACTTTCCACGGGTCAAGTGAGACACTAAAGTTAAGCAAAATAGATCAAGCTTCTGTTTTAACGAATAGAGCTTAGAAAAGAAATGTGAAATTTCTTGAAAGAAAGCGCAAGTGCTGAAGAGAAATAAAGGAGAACTTAAATTTACCATGCAGAACAATTTTTCTGACGGTTCAGATAAGGAGAGAGAGGATACATCTGCCTCAGAAGGAAAGACGGGCAGAATCCGAGTAAGGGCCTGGCACCCTATGGGCAAAGGGCCGGATGCCTGGCAGGTGGAGAACAGGTTTAGGAAGGGAGATGTGGGCCTGTTCCTCTTTAAATCAGGGAAGGAGGAAGGGAACATTACAGCCAGACCATAAAGGAGGCAGATCAGCCTGGGATGCTCAAGAAGCTTCAACTTCTCCAGGGTCTTTTTTTTTTTTTCCTCTCTCATATATTGCTTTTTATTTCCATAGGCTATATATATTCTTTTAAGTGGAATCTTTAAAGCCTGTGGATTTTTAATTTTCAAGAGCTTTTTTCAGATTAATTTCATAAAAGTTTATAGCAATTGACTCTTATCAGGTACATATGAGACTGCCAGTTTCAGCTCCACCCCATCAAGGGCTTTTTACTTTGTAGAAAGCTACTCTGGCATTGCTAACACCAGTGAGTTGGTGTGGCTGAAAACCCACGAAACCCTGGGTTGCTGGGCTTTCAGGCTTTCTGTAAAACCTATTCAGGCAGGAAGAGGGGCCATCAATGTAATGAGGGTTACTACCTCTGCATGGGCACTTGGCTGTCTTTCAAGTTTTTGCTACCTGACATTTTTTTTTTCTCTTATCTTCTGTCTTCTCCACTAGAATAGAGGCTCCAAAAGGGCAGGGAATACCTGTTTTGCCCATTACTGCATGTCTGGCACCTAGACACTACCTGGCCACAGGAGATGCTCACTACATACTGATGGAATGAAAGAAAGAAAGAAAGAAAGAAAGAAAGAAAGAACGAACGAACATTACCTACCCCTGTCAGCTATTCAGTCTTGAAGGCTTGATCTATAACATTTCTAACTGTGAAGCGATATAATCCAGTACAGATGTGTTACTCTTTCAGCTGGTTCAAAAATACATTTAGATTGTTTCCAACTTAAAATAATTTGATTACATTTATTTATATATGAATTGCTGCTCTGACCAGGAACTTTGGATGAGCAGTGAGAAAAGAATCCATCCAATTCTGCCACTGAAGGCTTTTTCCTTTCTCACCCCGAGGGCTAGTGGAGACACCACCATTCTCTCTCCTCCTCTTGACCTTTCAGTTAAACCACCAGGTACATGCTTTTATCCTTGTTAGTCTGTATTCCTCCTGGTCTTTCATTTCCTTACCACTGCCATCAGGAACTTCTTTTTCTAGGCCTTTCCCTCTAGCATATTTTCTGCCACTGTAAGAAAGGAGAAATGGCCCCTCTCTCATTGCTGGGCTTTGTGGAGCGGATGTCTTCCTGACTTTCCATGTTGAATCAGAACTTAGGACCTACTGTACAGCACAGGGAACTCTACTCAATGGTCTGTAATGACCTATATGGAAAAAGAATCTAAAAAAGAGTGGATATATGCACATGTATAACGATCACTATGCTGTAACACCTGAAACGAACACAACATTGTAAATCAAATATACTCCAATAAAATTAAAAAAAAAAGAATTTGTTTTTCTAAGGAAAAAAGTCCTGAAGTCCTAGCCAAGCTTTAGTAGCATATGTTAGTGATATTATGACTTAACAGGCTTTTGTGTCTACTTCCATCACCACCATTGCACGTCTGGAAAATTGTTATAAATTCAAAACACGACAAAACAAAACCCACAAGTTTTTCAGATGAAACATGCATTGGTAAACGCTGCTGGTATACAGTTTCCTACCTTGGCACAAAGGCTTCTATAATACAACCTGAGCCTAGACCCTGAGATGATGCAGTTCACAAGAAAGCCATGAGCAGGACTCAACTTTCCTGAGACCTCAGGCCTCGTGACACGGAATCAACCACTGCAGGATAGCCCTAGAGGATACTCACATATTAATACTTCAGGTACAACTGCTGTTTGATGCAATCTTGCTGGGAACACTGAATGGAATTTCATTGGTCTGGTTTATGGATAAGTTGCTATTTCAGTTGATTTTTAACTTTTCTACAGGTTTTTTTTTTTTTTTTTTTTTTTTTTTTTTTTTTGCCTGGAGGGTATATTAAGAAAGTTTACTTTTATGTTAGAGCAATGAAAACTCATTGAAAGTTTTCAAGTATGGCAGGAGCTGGCATGGGGTGTTTTCTGCAGTTTTTAATGATTTTCTAGACCAAGGATATTTCAATTCATAAAGATATTGTAATACTGCTTCTTTTTTTTTCTGCTTGTAACCCAATATTTTGCAACACATTTAGAGACTTCAGGAGTCCCCTCAGACACTCAATCTCACAAAGTCTTTGATTTGGGATAATATCCTTTATATAAGAATATCTGATTCAATTGATTCAATTCAGGAAATGGGTTCTGATTTGCTGTAACTACGGCTAAGACCATATTGCAATTTCTTTAAAGACACTCTGCCTGAGGAGCTTACAGGATTAACGGGGGGGATATGCATGAAAAAACATCTAACAATGTAACAGAAAGAGCAAGAGATTATGAACAGGGTGCAGAGAACATTCCATCTCCTTAGTTATCTTGTGCTTGAAGCAAGTGGCCTAACTTTTATTTCTTCAAGCAAATGAAAAGTCTGCATTATATAAGCAATAAGGCCTTTGTACCCTACAATTCTATGACTCTGGAAAGCCTTCTCTCACTTTAAATCTGCTAAGGATGGTGAATTGTAGCACTTCTCCCCGCCCTCCATGAAACATAACTGGGGAGTTAAATCTGATTATCAAGAACGAGGATGCCATCAAATACTATTTGGAGTCTCTTTTTGGGGGTTTCTGATAGAACTGAAATTGAGCAGTAGGCTAAGCATTAAATCTGTCCACTTGAATCAGTTTTTTTTTTAAGCCCTATTTAATCAAAGACACATAGATGTTTGGACAGTTGATGAAGTAATCTAGGTTGGTTACTACACCACCCAAATATATCCGGCCCTGGGACATTTACTGTTTTAATGAAAATGGCCCAGGGTATGGGAAAAGAGTCCTGGTCCTTGATGTCACGGGTACGCCTCCTGCCTCCTGGAAGTCCTACAGCCTCGCCTTCCCTGCGACATGACAGTGTAGTCAAATCTTGATGATTATTCCTGTGAGCTCACAAACAAACAACACTGATTATTCTAAATAAAGAAAAGGAAAACAGGAATATATATATTTGCTATTCAGAATGTTTTTAAAAGAGAGTCCAACATGAGCACGAATTCTATTGTAGGAACTCAAAATTTATCAAATAGAATAATGAAGCCAACACGGTAATGACAGGGCCCAGGGAAAGCATGGAAGCTCTCCAGCCACCCATCCTCACCATCTGTTCATCCCTGCACATCCCGTTCTGCCCTTGGAAATGAGAGTACCAGCCTCTTCCCTGACTGTGATACCGGCCACCTGTCTGAGAAGGACTATGTCCCTCATCCCAGCCAAAGCTGGCTGGCTGGTGACTGGAGCAGGGAGAGAATAATTAAATATTTCCATCTCAATGGCCACTAACCAAAGTACTACTGTGCTTATATTATATTTGACATAAGTTCCCTCAACTTCCTGCTAATTCCAATTTATCCATCCTTCAAGCTTCAATTCAAGTCTCTTCTTTGTCACTCAAGCCAATATTGTTGACAGCAGTAATTGCTTTATCCTTTGAAAACTGTGTGATTTTGCTCAGGTCATTTAACCTCTCTAGTCCTTCCTGGGATTGAAACAAGGTTACCTCTGAAGTTCCTTCCACTCCTAAAGCCAGCAGTCTGTGGTTCTTCAGTGCTTCACACAAGGCACAGGGCTGGTGTGGAGTCAATTAAAAATGATCAGTGGATGATGAGAGCTGGCGTCTGATTACATCGATGCCCAAACTCCTAGTTTATGTGAATTTATGTAAAACTGTGAACAATGACAGAGGGAGGAGGACACACCATGAAGACTTTCAGTAGCTCTTGTCTTTAGCCCCATGGGGCAAGCGAGCTGTTCACATGCCCCGTCCACTCCAAAGATGTTTAACCTGATTAGGTCTATGCTCTATCGCCAGAGTGCCTTTTTTCCCCTTTTCTTCCTACTTTTATTGAGGAATAATTGACATATATTACTGTTAAGTTTACAGGGTACAGCATGACGGCTTGATTTACTATAGGGTGAAATGATTTCCACTACAGATTCAGCTAACATCCATCTTCAAGAAAAATTTTCTCCATGTGATGAGAACTCACAGGATTTACCTAACAACTTTCCTAAGAATCACACAGCAGTGTTGAGTCCAGTGATCGTGCTGTACGTTACACCCTAGTACACCTTCATCTCAGAACTGCAAGTCTGTACCTTCCAACCACTTTGGACACCTTCCTCCAATTCCCCCCTCTCTCCCTCTGCCTCTGGGGACCACACGTATGACCTCTTTTTCTATCAGTTTTTTTTTTTTTTTTTTTTTTAAGATTTCGCATATAAGTGAGACCATACAGCATCTGTCTTTCCAGAATTCCCTTAAGGGCTGTGCTCCAGATCTCAAAATGGCATTAGGCTGTGCAGCCCACAGAGCTACATTAAGACGAACCAAGCTGAGGACAGGTGGGTGTTGGTAAGGGCAGGGCCCGTGATCCTGAGTCAAGGAAGCAGGTCAGGCCTGGGGTGAGGGGAGACTTCAGACTCAGAGCCAGCAGGACGAGGTGGGGGGGTCCTCCCACCTCAGCAAATAGGCAGGGGTCAGATGATGCTCTTGGGAATCAGACAAGGAAAACCCAGCAGAGAATAAGTTATTCTCCCAGGAATTTAGTTCTAAAAATATAGCTAATGAATCCATAAAACATAGCTTGCCATCCATCAGTAACTAATGGGTCCTCGTGGGTGGCAAGAGCTGTGGATTATGTCACCTAATGTCCATACAGACTATAGGGAGCAGGGACTGTGAGCATTTCCATTTTCAGGTAAGGATGCTGAGGCCAAGAGGGCGAAGCAGTGGCTCAAAGTCATAAAGCTCATCAGAGAGCAGAATGCTCTGGAAAAGGGCACAAGATTCAACACAATTTACAAAAATGATTGCTTTAAAAAATGTTTTTTGAATGTTTCCAGAAAATAGTCTACATCTACTGTAGCCTTGAAAGTGAAAAAGCAAGTGTTCACATTTTCCTTAGGAAAACATTCTTTTACCATTTTCAAAATATCACTAAAATTTTGAAAGGCCAGACACTCACCTCTGGGAAAATCAGTTTGCAAATACTCTCTGCCAAGGTGTGCAGGTACACGCGGCTGCGGCTGGTCTTTCTCTGTGGAAGCCGTCCGGGCGGGTTCTTCCCAGGGACCCCAGCACAGAGGCCCTGCCGCCCGGGGGGAGCTGTGGGCCTGCCCCCTTCAGCCTCCCCCGTGGGCTCTTTGGGGCCCTGCCCCGGGGCCAGCAGGGAGAAGGGGCAGTCCCCCGTGATCTGCAGGTCTTTCAGCTTCGCGCAGAACATGGTGATCCTCTCCTGGCAGCTGTTTCCCTTACGCGGATGGACACACAGAAGCCACTACAGGATCAGGGACACTGGTGACTGGGGCATCCAGGGGCAGCCGAAAGTCAGAACAGAAAGAGGAGTGACTCTGGATTCCTATGGAAACAGAAAAAGACAAGTGTAAAAAAGCAAAGACCCATGCCATTTTCAAGGTAAAAAAAATGTGTTGTAAATGTCAATTATAAAATGAATGGAATATTTGGTAAAGATCTTTATTTAACATGTGTGCATTCTAGTACACTAGTAAAATGTGTGCATTTAATATTTTAATATTTTTCAAATGGAATATAATTTTCTCCAAAATGTCTTCAGCACAAACTAGTGATTCCCATTTTTATAGCCCATCTGGTCTGGTTTGATTCCACAAGAGCAGAACACTATGGTTTTATGACAGAAGCTGAGTCTCAATCTATGTCATATCACTGCTGGTACTACTACATTCTCATTGTGCTATCTTCCCTGAAAACTCAGAATAGCATGACTAATGTCTCCTAAACATACCTAAAGAAAAAAATATATACATAATGATCCCCAATTATATGTTATTAGATCTGAAACATTGACTTTTACATGAAAAAAATTAACTGAAAAAATTAATCATTTAAAAAAATTAATGATTACTGCAAAAGAAGATACTTGTCTATATAAATTGTAAAATAATTTTAAAATGTCACCAAAATGAAAAACAAATAATATTTCTTTGAAGAACTCCTGATTCCCAAGACCATGCCCTTGGATTTGCAGGGGTCTCTGTATCCAAATCCAGAAGACACTAGAGTAAACCAAGAGGGCCTCTCTTCCCAGGGGTTCGTAAAGTCATGCACACAGCCCTTCTGGCCAATTTTTCCCTCCTACTCTTTTTTTGTTAATACTTTTAAATGTTATAATTTATTTCATTTTATTTTTAAGAACTTTTATTCAGATATAATTGACATACAATAAACTGCATATATTTAAAGTGTACACCACTTACACCAATGGAAAGATCATCCACACAGAAAATTAATAAGGAAACAGAAGCTTTAAATGACAAAATAAATCAGCTTGATTTAATAGATATCTATAGGACATAACATCCAAAAACAGCAGATTACACATTCTTCTCAAGTGCACATGGGACATTCTCCAGGATAGATCACATTTTGGGTCATAAATCAAGCCTTGGTAAATTCAAGAAAATTGAAATCATATCAAGCATCTTATCCAACCACAACGCTATGAGATTAGAAATCAACTACCGGAAAAAAACTGTAAAAAACACAAACACATGGAGGCTAAACAATACGCTACTAAATAACCAAGAGATCACTGAAGAAATCAAAGAGGAAATCAAAAAATACATAGAAGCAAATGACAATGAAAACACAAAGATCCAAAACCTATGGGATGCAGCAAAGACAGTTCTAAGAGGGAAGCTTATAGCAATACAATCCTACCTCAAGAAACAAGAAAAATCCCAAATCAACAATCTAACCTTACACCTAAAGAAACTAGAGAAAGAAGAGCACACAAAACCCAAAGTTAGTAGACAGAGAGAAATCACAAAGATCAGAGCAGAAATAAATGAAATAGAAACAAAGAAAACAATAGCAAAAATCAATAAAACTAAAAGCTGGTTCTTTGAGAAGATAAATAAAATTGATAAACTTCTAGCAAGACATCAAGAAAAAGAGGGAGAGGACTCAAATCAATAACATTAGAAATGAAACAGGAGAAGTTACAACAGACACCACAGAAATAAAAAGCACCATAAGAGACTACTACAAGCAACTATATGCCAATAAAATGGACAACCTGGATGAAATGGAAAGATTCTTAGAAAGGTATAACCTTACAAGACTGAATCAGGAAGAAATAGAAAATATGAACAAACCAATCACAAGTAATGAAATTGAAACTGTGATTAAAAATCTCCCAACAAACAAAAGTCCAGAACCAGATGGATTCACAGGTGAATTATATCAAGCATTTAGAGACAAGCTAACACCCATCCTTCTCAAGCTCTTCCAAAAAATTGCAGAGGAAAGAACACTCCCAAACTCATTTTATGAGGCCACCATCACCCTGATACCAAAACCAGACAAAGATACCACAAAAAAAGAAAATTACAGACCAATATCACTGAGGAATTTAGATGCAAAAATCCTCAACAGAATACTAGCCAATAGAATCCACCAACACATTAAAAGAATCATACACCATGATCAAGTGGGGTTTATCCCTGGAATGCAAGGATTCTTCAATATATGCAAATCAATCAATGTGATACACCATATTAACAAACTGAAGGATAAAAATCACATGATTATCTTAATAGATGCAGAGAAAGCTTTTGACAAAATCCAACACCCATTTATGATAAAAACTCTCCAGAAGGTGGGTACAGAGGAAACCTACCTCAACATAATAAAGGCCATATATGACAAACCCACAGCCAATATCATTCTCAGTGGTGAAAAACTGAAAGCATTCCCTCTAAGATCAGGAACAAGACAAGGATGTCCACTCTCGCCACTACTATTCAACATAGTTTTGGAAGTCCTTGCCACAGCAATCAGAGAAGAAAAAGAAATAAAAAGGAATCCAAATCGGAAAAGAAGAAGTAAAACTGTCACTGTTCACAAAGGACATGATACTATACATAGAAAATCCTAAAGATGCCACCAGAAAAGTACTTGAGCTAATCAATGAATTTGGTAGAGTTGCAGGATACAAAATTAACACACAGAGATCTCTTGCATTTCTATACACCAACAATGAAAGATCAGAAAGAGAAATTAAGGAAACAATCCCATTCACCATTGCAACAAAAAGAATAAAATACCTAGGAATAAACCTAACCAAGGAGGTAAAAGACCTGTACTCAGAAAACTATAAGACACTCATGAAAGAACTCAAAGACGACACAAACAGATGGAGGGACATACCATGTTCTTGGATTGGAAGAATCAACATTGTGAAAATGACTATACCACCCAAAGCAGTTTACAGATTAAATGCAATCCCTATCAAATTACCAATGGCATTTTTCACAGAACTAGAGCAAGAAATTTTACGATTTGTATGGAAATGCAAAAGACCCCGAATAGCCAAAGCAATCTTGAGAAGGAAAGATGGATTTGGTGGCATCAGGCTTCCTGACTTCAGGCTATACTACAAGGCTACAGTGATCAAGACAGTATAGTACTGGCACAAAAACAGAAATATAGATCAATAGAACAGGATAGAAAGCCCAGAGATAAACTATGGTCAACTAATCTATGACAAAGGAGGCAAGGCTATACAATGGAGAAACGGCAGCCTCTTCAATAAGTGGTGCTGGGAAAACTGGACAGCTACATGTAAAAGAATGAAATTAGAACACTCCTTAACACCATACACAAAAATAAACTCAAAATGGATTAAAGACCTAAATGTAAGGCCAGATACTATAAAACTCCTAGAGGAAAACGTAGGAAGAACACTCTTTGATGTAAATCACAGCAAGATCTTTTTTGATCCACCCCCTAGAGTGATGGAAATAAAAACAAAAATAAACAAGTGGGACCTAATGAAACTTCATAAGCTTCTGCACAGCAAAGGAAACTATAAGCAAGATGATGTCCAATCTAACCAGTGTGAGGTGATACCTCATTGTAGTTTTGTGCTTTTGTTTTTGTTGATGTTGTGATTGAGTCTCCATACAATTCACAGCCCACGTCTCATTAGGTACTTTTCGGTGGAACTGGTTGTAAATTCACCTTATCAACAATATGATCTGGATTAACTGGGTCCACCAGCTATTACCATACTTGGAAAATCAAAAAGTACAAAAAAGAGTGAAAAAGAACCCACAGTTACCTACTGCCACTAAGTACCCGGCCAGTGCTGGGAATTTGTATTTACATTTAAGGCTCACAGCTACCATTGGGAATTGGGATTATTATCCCCAATGGGCTAGGGGCTCAAAGTTTAGGTCATGTTCTTTCCTGTGAAATGCTAGAAAGTGCCAGAACTGGGGTTCAAATGTAGGTCCATCTGACTCCACAGCCAATGTGTTTTGATGAACCCAAACTCATATTTTACCAAGTGAGACTAGTTTCTAAATAATCAAGCTTAGTTTATACCCTAGGATTAGTTTATCTTGTTTATTTTGTTTTGTTTATTTGTGGTTTTGTTTTGTTTTTTTGCTGCACTGCATGGCATGCGAGATCTTAGTTCCTCAACCAGGGACTGAACCAGGGTTCCCAGCAGTGAAAGTGTCAAGTCCTAACCACTGGACCTCCACGGAATTCCCAGGATTCGTTGATCCTGAAGATATGGTTTATAAGTTTATATTAGAAAGTGTAAAGGAACATATAATTATTTGTTTCTATTCTATACACCTCAATGCCCTTAATATGTTCTTAACGCATATAAGCATTAGCTTATAATTTCTCACAGATAAATTCCTAATAAGCTTAGAACAATGGACTATTCATTTTCTAAACTGGGACAAATAAGGAAGCTAAACTCACATCTGACAACACCTGGGGTGTTGCTTGGTTAGCAGGTTCAGGGAAGTTGAGGGATGCTGACTGGCCAGAAGCAGCTGCTGGGACTCTCTGTTTCTTTTTATTTATTTTTATTTTTATTTTATATTGGAGTGTAGTTGATTTACAATGCTGTGTTAGTTTCAGGTGCCCATCACAGTGATTCAGTTATACATATACATATATCTATTCTTTTTCAGATTCTTTTCCCATGTAGGTCATTACAGATATTGAGTAGAGTTCCCTGTGCCATACAGTAGGTCCTTGTTGATTACCTATTTTAAATACAGTGGTGTGTATCTGTTAATCCCAAACTCCTAATTTATCCCCTTTCCACACCCCCAGTCCTTTCCCCTTTGGTAACCATAAACTTGTTTTTCTATGTCTTTGAGTCTATTTCTGTTTTGTAATTAAGTTCATTTGTATCATTTTTGAAGATTCCACACAGAAGTGATTTTCTGTTTCTTAAAGTGGAACCCCAAATCTG
Source organism: Hippopotamus amphibius kiboko (assembly GCF_030028045.1). Taxonomy (NCBI): domain Eukaryota; kingdom Metazoa; phylum Chordata; class Mammalia; order Artiodactyla; family Hippopotamidae; genus Hippopotamus; species Hippopotamus amphibius. Next base: position 86,010,068 of record NC_080188.1, on the reverse strand, counting down.
TGCTCACACTGTAATTTACAAATCTTCAGGAAGGTACAACAGAAGACCCTCCGCATTTAGGAGCAGAAACCATATTCTGCCAGCCAAGAAGAGGGTACTGTCTCTCTCAGTGGGCTACTGGGCAGCCCAAAGGTAATCTGGTGATGGAGGAACAGTACTTGGATTCTGAAAGACCTACAGATCTAAGGCTCTCCACCAGGATTCTTTAAGATTCAATGCTACAGGTATCTGTTTCTCAGTCATTAATGTATCTCCACACAACTGTTACTGTTTACTAATTCCTGTCCTCATATATAGTGTAGATCAGGGGTCAGCAAACCTTCCTGTAAAGGACCAGAGTCAGTCACTTCAGCTTTGCAGTCAATGGCTGAACTCTGCCACGGTGGCACGAGGCCAATACACTGAGGGCTGGGTGTGGGCGTGTTCCCATAAAAACAGGTTGCAAGCTGGGCCCACAGGCCATAGTTTGCTGACTGCTGTTTGCAAAAAGCTGAGCAAATTAACTGAAGCATTTTAATCCAAATACAATTTTGACTATAGAGTTACTTCCTCACCTCTTCTACCCACCCCACCCCCGAAACAGAGTCTCTAAGGACACAGTTCTGCACAACTTGAAAGTAGTAAAGGAGAGTACAGTAGATAATATTAAATATTCATTCATAAAAATTATAATACCATTATTTTATATAAATTTTTAGGAAGAACTGTATTAATTGAATGCCATGGTTTCAGTTACATAAAAATGTAACACAATAACTAGAAAAGAGAGCACTCAAAAAAAAAGAAGGTCATAAAAAATAAAAGATTAGGGACTTCCTAGGTGGCGCAGTGGTTAAGAATTCACCTGCCAGTGCAGGGGACACGGGTTCGATCCCTGCTTCAGGAAGATCTCACATGCCGTGGAGCAACTAAGCCTGTGTGCCACAAATACTGAGCCTTTGCTCTAGAGCCCATGAGCAACAACAACTGAGCCCACATGCCGCAACTACTGAAGCCCACTTGCCTAGAGCCCATTCTCCACAACAAGAGAAGCCATAGCAGTGAGTCCGCGCACCACAATGAAGTGTAGCCCTCGCTCGCTGCAATTAGACAAAGCCCGTGTGCAGCAACGAAGACCCAACGCAGCCAATAAATAAATAAATAAATACATACATACATTTATTTAAAAAAAATAGAAGATTATAGGTTGAAGCTGATGCAGGTCTGGAATTTCTTCCTAAAATTAGTTATTCTGGTACATATTATAATTTCACTATTGGACCAAGGAGTTTGACATAATGTTGTTTATGAAACTCCTTCCATTATGCTTAATCTTCTCATTTAAATTGGATTGCAACCCCTGTCCCCAAATCCAATATTTTATCCTCATCTTCTCTTCAACCTCACTAGCACAGGATACAACTGACCGGTCAACATTCCTGGAAATTCTGTCTTCTCCAAGATGGCACAGTGCTCTCACTTCCAGCCAAAGTGCCTAACATGCTTTTTATTATTATTATTATTATTATTATTATTATTATTAAAGTAAAAACAGCAACAGGAAACAAGTTGTGCTTACTTCAAGATCGGTTAAGTGTTTAGTCTCATTAAATCACACATGTATCAACAAACTCATTAGCATCCTTCGTCTGTTCAGCTGATGAGATTACACTACGAACAGATGCACCCAGTGCCGATACCTTGGAAACCCGTGTTTGTCTTGCGTTTGCCAGGAAGACAGACTATATTCTTCAACGGAGTGAATGATGATTTTTATGTGTAACATTAGCAGCGACTTCAGAAATGATTGGGTCAGTTCCTGAATCCCGTACAGAGCTGGGTGTAGAAATGGCAGTGACGTGGGAAGGAAAACACAAATGAACTAAAGTGATAAATTTGGTGACCAGGCCTTGGCAGGTGGTGGGAGAGATATTCTCAGAAACTTGGAGAGGTATTTGCCATCCCCGAGGTTGATGATTAAACGGCCTCCAAATCTACTGACTGCGCTCTCCCTTTACTGGTAAGTGATTAACTCCACTAGGCTGAGAATAAAGACCCACCTATTGCCTTCATATTAATAACCAGGATGCAAAAAGAGTGGATGTACATGTATGTGTATAACTGATTCACTGTGCTGTACACCTGAAACTAACACATTTTAAAACAACTATACTTCAATAAAAATTAAAAAAAAAAGAGGGTGCACTGCTGTGCAGGTAATAGGACCCTCCGTCATTAACCTCTAGGAGAGAATTAAGGACAAAACTCTTGTTTTCCACATGTGGAAAAAAAAAAAAAAAAACTGAGGAAAATACCCCATACATACTCTCTAACACAAAAAGCCAGATTTACAACAGCAGGTCATATGTCAGACCTAGAGCCCAGCCATGCTTCCAGAAATATAAGTGTTTTAAGATTAAATTCCAAAGTCGAGATTTTGAAGAGTAGCTGAAAGAAGAGAGAACTGCAAAACAAACTGCCTTGCTAAGGATAAAGTGTGCACACCCCAGCTCAAACTTTAGCAACCGTGTTCATAACCAAATGTCAAGAAGAGAGCTTCATGTTCAGAAAACCAAATGTTTTCATTCCTCCAAAAGAAAAATTATTGGAGGAGTAATAAAAGTTCAAAAATAAAAGTTCAAAAATCAGGCCTTTAAAATGTGTTTCTTTTCACTTGGCAGTAAGCAATATTTATAGAACTTTGCCCTGTGATAGGTCAGGAAAGCAGGACAAAGCAGTAGCAAAGCTGGTGAGAGCGTCTAAGGTCCCTGCAGCGCTGGGTGGAGGAAAGGGCCGGCGAAGGCTGGGCTCCTCCATGATGCCCCTACTCCCAGCTCCTCCCAGCTCCACCGTCATCTCTGCTTCTCCTTCTGGTCACGGCCCCTGTGCTGCATTCACCCCCTTAGGCAGTATTTATTCCTGCATCCACGAGGCCCTGGCTTTGTTACCACTGTGTCACCCAAACCTCCCTGCAAAATTCAACCATGAGCTCCTGAAAGTTAAAGCTCTGAACACACCTGACTTTCCCCTGCCACTGGCATTTCAGCTTTTCATGACCTCCACTCCCAGGTGTTCTTTGACACTGGATTGCTTCCCGCTTCATTCCTTTATTTGTTCACTTTTTACTCTGTTCAACAAGCATTTATGGATGGCCGACTACATGTGGGACACTCCTCCAGACACAAGGGCAGAGCCACATGGAGCTTACAGTCCAGCAGGAAAACTCTTTCTTTCTTTTTTTTTAACTCCTAATTTATCTCTCCCCCACTCCTTTTCCCCTTTGGTAAACACTAGTCTGTTCTCTGCCTCTGTGAATCTGTATCTGCTTTGTAAAGCAGTTCACTTGTATCATATTTTAGATTCCACATACAAGCGATATCATATGGTATTTGCATTTCTCTATCTGACTTACTTCACTTGGTATGATCATCTCTAGTTGCATCTATGTTGCTGCAAATGGCATTATTTCATTCTTTTTTATGGCTCGGTGATATTCCACTGTGTATATACTGCATCTTCTTTATCCATTCATCTCTTGATGGACACTTAGGTTGCTTCCATGTCTGGGTTATTGTGAATAGTGCTTCTGTGAACAGGTATCTTTCTGATTCATGGGTTTCTCCAGGTATACACCCAGGAGTGGGATTGCTGGGTCATATGGTAGCTCTATTTTTAATTTTTTAAGGAACCTCCAGACTGTTCTCCATAGTGGTTGCACCAATTTACACTCCCATCAACGCTGTAGGAGGGTTCCTTTAGGAAAACTACTTCTGACATGACAGTTCCAAGTATCACATGTGGAATGATAAGGGGAGGCCCACGGCACTCCAGGAGTGACACCAGGGACGCAAACCCAGTCCCAGGAGGAAGAGACACCAGAGCTGAACAGTGCCCACGAGCTGGGTGAAGAGAGCCCCAGAGAGTACAGGACAGACCCAGTCATGTTCCAGGAACAGAACCAATCCTGGCCCAGCTGGAACCAGCAGTCAGGGAGATCCAGGGGAGGTCAGGACATTACAGATGGGAGGTGTGTAATTCACACTGCTAGGCCTCCACTCTCTTCTAAAGGCAATCAGCTGGGTGACTAAGAAGTGAGAATGTGATTATATTTTTAAAAGATTATCTGAAATGCAGGGTGAGGGATGGGTCAGAGTTGAACAGCTGACTTACCTGGGTTAGATTACAGAGTAACCCTGAGGATAAAAAGTGGATTGATCTCTGCAGCATTTCAGAGAGAGAACCTACAGGCTTTGTCTCCTGGCGGGACGTGGGGCTGACAAAAAGGTAGCCTGACACACCTTCTCGATACCACAGCCCTAGGGAGACCAGGGCCCGGGGATGGCAACCAAAATAGTTCACAGTTCAGTTCCCAAGACTTTGGTTATTCAGTCATAATTAAACCCAGATGTGGGGTTTTCAATATTACATAACCCCTCATGGGAGCTGGGATGCTTCAACACTCCTATTGAACCTCCTCTGGGGAAGCAACTCCTCCTTCCTCAAAAGCCCAGATGTGGGCAAGCTGACTGCAGTTCAGATTCCAGGCCAGGGCACTCACCTTCTCATGCAAGGCGTCTCCAGTGCTCCGCAAGAGTAGAGGTTGCTTTTCTTAAATGTTTGTTACTAAGAGCCCGTACTGATCACCCTCCCGAACAAAGAGGTCAACTCTAAAGGCCATGCATGGCAACCTCAGCTCTAGGGACCCCAAATACCAGGGTTCCCTCCTGGAAGCAACTAGTACCAGACTGTTGTTCACCAAAGCTACAGTACCGGACACAAATTATGTTTAACACCTACATTAATTCTTTCTGAAAGTTAAGGTAGGTGTGATCTGTACCTTTCTTATTGGATTTAGGGGGCAATTCAGTGACAACTTTGAAGTGGTAGCAAAGCTTAGTTTACTATATAGTAGGGAGAGTTTAAGAATTATTTTTTTTGACTAAATTTTTATTTACAGGGTGCTTTATAATGAATTAAGGAGTAAAACCTTTGGGATTGTGCTTTTAAATCTCTCTAGTATGATCATCATTGAAATCTGAATGCTTATAGTTAGTATCTCTTGAAATTAAATATCATTCCCACCTATGGCAGGTCACGAGGAAAACGTTTCAACAGTTTGTTCCTGAAATACGTGAAGTAATCTCTAGCTATTCCTATAATCCCCATCAGTTATACTGCTCAAATACATCCTTACAAAGACTGAGTCATTTAAAAATATACTTACAGAAAAGATAGTGATTATTATGAATAGGGTTAAGGGAGACAAGTAATTCCATTTTACCCTATAAAAAGCCATTTTGTTGTCATCTATTTGCAGATAAATACTGTGTATTTTTGTAATGTGGTTTGGCTCATACTCACGAATAAATAAGAGAATAATGTCAGTGTAAAGTAGCTGTCACATTAGATGACCCCCCCCCCCGCAGGTCCCCTCACATCAGTTGGAACACACGCCCTGTCTTGGAAAAACTTGTGAAAGAATTTCCTTTATTGCTTCCTTGTTATGGAGATAACTCTGTAGGCTCCGTACTTTCCTGTAGTCCCTTCCAGTGGAGCTACCTTCTTTTCCCCTAAATCAGTCCTAAAATTACTGTAGCGCAGGATTCATTAGAATTCAGCCTGTCCTTGGGATTGTTATAGCTTTTGTTAGTGCCCATAAATGTTGACTGGTTTCACCCCAACACACCTTCTTCCCATACATCCTTTTATTTTTAGTGCACAGTTTTACAACAGAGTTTTCTCAGGGACACATACCATGTTGTATGAGAAATGCCTGTATTCTCAACAATGTTTGAGTTAAATTTACAGGTAAGGTGGGAATTCCCTGGTGGTCCAGTGGTTAGAACTCAGCACTTTCACTGCCCAAGGCGCAGGTTCAATGTCTGGTTTGGAAACTAAGATCCCACAAGCTGTGTGGTGCAGGAAAAAAAAAATTACAAATAAGGTGAAAAGTCTACTTAACTATGTGGGGAAAAGAGGTAATAAAGTCACATTTTCTAAGACTCTGCAGATTTTGTTATGACTTAGGTATGTTATGACTTAGGTATTTTGTTATGACTCTGATGAAACTTTCAAAATGGACCACATGTGAGCAGCTGAGTCAGGCTCTGGGACCAGGTGTGAGGAGCTGAGTCAGGATGTGGGACCAGGTGTGAGGAGCTGAGTCAGGCTCTGGGACCAGGTGTGAAGACATGAGTCGGGCTCTGGGACCAGGTGTGAGGAGCTGAGTCAGGCTCTGGGACCAGGTGTGAGGAGCTGAGTCAGGCTCTGGGACCAGGTGTGAGGAGCTGAGTCAGGCTCTGGGACCAGAGGCTATGCATTTACCTCTTGCCTCTACCCTTTACCAGCTCTGTTACTTTAGTCAAATTATTAGCCTAACTTCACCCCAGCTTTTTCCATCTGGAAACAGGGATCCTAATAACAACTGTTTCATCCATATGTTGTGAAGGTAAACATCGATATATTTATAAAGCACTCCGGAAAGCACCTAGCACAGTACGTGATGAATAAATGTTAACCATCACAATGCCTTCTCAGCAGTAGGGTGACACTGAACTGTTTTCTCAACGTCGCTGAGCTTGTTACCTCACAGGTAAAATGGCACAGAACAGGGATATAAGAAGGATTAGAGAAAATATATGCAAAGGGCTTCCACAGAACAATCACATTCACAGAAGGTCACTAAATAAATGATTGATAAATGTATCCTATCTTCTCAGAAAGACAGGTAATATCTTAAACCTATGACACTTTTTCTCAACACTTTTCAAAGCCAAGGAAACTCTGATTTACAATGTGCTTGGTGTCCCACAAATATATGCAGAGAAAATATTCTCCATTTGAAGAGCACTACTGGATACCAAGAAAGTCGTATTTATGTCAATAGTTAGGGTTCCTTTCATTGAATTACAAAATAATAGAGTTTACGGCACAGCCCAGAACACTAAGATGCTATTTTGGTTTCATCTTATGTAATTCTATTAGCTAATAAGTTGCGTGCCAAATTTCTTTAATAAAATATTAGAATAAACATGGAAGAACTATGCTAGATTTTAAATCTCTTTTTCCACTCATTAAACCAAACTTGTTATATCAATCAAGCAAATCTTATGTCACTGGAGTGGATATTATTTTCAATAAATACACATTATTCCCAATGTGGAAATTTTTTAAACAAAATAAACTCATAACAACCATGCTAAAATAGAAATTCCATGGCATCTGATTTTCTTTTCCTAGAACACTAGATTGACAAATGATTAGTATTTGCTATACAAAAAAATTTTATATCCTATCACTACTTTAATAAGTTATCTGTTCTTCTCAAAAGTGATTCAGTATTAACTGTTTTATCTACAAGGGTGAGTTGAAAATTATCCGCACTCTGGCTGTATAACTTATTTTAATTAACTTTTAGAAAAGACAAATACATCATTTTTCAACATAATCTCCTTGCTTTTCAATACACTTTATCCATCTGTCAACAAGCTTTCATGTTTCCTCATTAAAAAATGTTTTAGGCTGAACTGCAAGCCACGAATGTACTGCTGTCTTCACTTCTTCAACAGAAGTGAATCTTCGTCCTCATAGGGCTGCTTTCAGGGGACTAAACAGGTGAAAGTCCGATGGAGCAAGATCAGGACTATAGGGAGGATGCTTTAACACCTCAAAACGAAGTTTTTGCAGAGTGTGGACAGTGTGGGCAGAAGTGTGCTGACATGCACACCCTCAGACCACAAAAAACAAATCACTGCACACTGCTCTTCTTTCATGCAAATCACAAGTAGGGCATCTATTTTTGCTCACACTACAATTACAAATGAACTGATGTAGCATGTTCACATCTGCACAGCAGTGACTGGGGAGACAGCAGCCTTGAACGGAAAATGCTTATAAGACAGTGCGGCCAACAGAAGTTTTAATATAACTGGAGTGTGGATAATTTTTGACTCACCCTCGTACTGATGGTCTCCAAGTTCACTTATTTTGTAAAATGGTTTAGGCGATGAGGAGAGAGAGGTGAGACACTTATTGGAGTGTTAATTTTAAGATACTTGTGATATCAAGGTAAGTGACCCAATATCTGACTAAATTAGGGTTTGTGAAAAGAATAAAGTAGACTCTGGGATTGATTACATCTGTGGAGCATCTGACTGAACATTCTAAACGATGAGCAGGCATCAAGGTGGCTTATCCTTGATGGGAAGGTAGGGTGACCTTATGAGCACTGAATTCTCTCTATGGTGGGAGAAAGTCAAATTGTCTGGTCTCTAACCCATTATATGTGGAAGGAAGTGTATGCAAGAAGACACAAATAATGACCCTTGATTCTTCTAATTCATCCCTTGGAACTTTTCCCAAGATCCTTCAGAAAAAAGGCCACAAACTAACAGAGTCATAAAAACTTAAGACTTGTAAGCACTTGCTGGAGAGGAAACCTTCTCCAACCTCACCAGGAACAAATCAATCAAGACGCGTAGGCCTGGCCACACAGAGATCAACAAAGAGAAAACCAGGAAGAAATGCCTCAGTGATGGAGGAGATGCCGGCATGCGCCAAGGGGATGGTCAGATGCAGCTCAACCAGCCCTGAGGAGGACACTAGACACTCAAGGCATTGGCAGACCATGGCCTGTGGATCAGATTCAGCCTGCTGCCTGGATTTGTCCAGCTCTTGCGCTAAGAATGGTCTTCACATTATGAAATGAAGGAAAACCAAAAGAATATCTCATGATAATAAATAAGCGCGATATGAAATTCAAATTTCAGTGTCCATAAATACAGCTTCATTGGAACAAAGCCACCTTGTACCATAATAAGAAACATATATTTGGTCTCTGCCCACTCTTGCCCTTTTCTGTTTCCTGGCACACAGCACCCCAAACCCTTGGAATCTCCAGAATGATGGTCTTTCGTACATGAATGAGGTAGCGGGTGACTGGGGGCCCCTGGGTAGCCTAGGACGGGGCCTCCTTGCTAGGCGAGCAGCCTGGGATTAGAGGGTTGGAACTCTGCATCCTACCAAGATCTCAAGGGGGAGAGGGAGCGATGGAAGGTTGAGTTAATCACTAATGGCCAATGATTTCATCAATAGTGATGACATAATGAAGCCTCCGCAGAAAACCCCAATCGCAGGGGCTCCTGGGCTGGGGAACACGTGGAGGTGCTGGGAGGATGATGTACCCAAAGCCCAGGGAAGCTCCAGGTCCCTCCCCACACCTACCCTATGTGTCTCTTCCATCCAGCTGCTCTTGAATTGTATTTACCCTTTTATAATAAACGCGTAATATAGTGAGCAAGCTGTTTTCCTGAATTCTGTGAGCTCCTTTAGCACAATAGGGAACCCAAGAGGGTCGTGGAAACCTTCCATCTATAGCTGGTTGTGGCATAAATTTCTGATTAGGATCTGAAGTTGGGGCACTCTTATGGGACTGACCCCTTAATCTGTGGGATCTGATACTTACTCTAAGTATATGGTCTCAGAACTGAATTAAATTGTAGGACACCCAGCTGGTGTTGGGAAGTTCCTGGGGAGGAAACACACACATTTGATGTCGGAAGTGAAGTGCTGATAAAACAGGGGGTTTCAGCGTTTACAAGCTCATTCATTTACGTGTGGTCTAAAGCTGATGCTTTGGAACAACAGTGGCACAGAGACCCCAAGGCCAGCAAAGCCTGAAATATTTACGGCCGTGTCCTTTATAGATTCAGTGTGCTGATCTGATAAAACATCATATACATTATCTCACTGAATCTTCACAACCATCCTATGGGGAGTGTGTGTGTGTGTGTGTGTATTTTACACAAGAAGAATCTAAAACACAGATTAAGGAACTTGTCCTTGGTCGTTGCTAGTGAGTGGCAGAAACAGAAAGTGAACCCTGGCCAATCTGGTTATAAAGCCAATGCTCTGGGGGGACTTCGAAAAATGGGAGCCTTTCATAAACTGCAGTGATCGTTACTCAAACTCTTCTACCAGTAAACACAATCTGGGAAAACAAAGGTGAAATTTATCTGCTAAAATGGAGGGTCAGACTCTAGGGCCTGTGGACTGATGGAATGAAGACAGCCCAGAAACACAGGTGCGAGGGGCCCTCTCGGGACCCCCATGAACTCTAAGGAGACCCCCTTTCGCAAAGTTTCACTTTGAGCCTCTCTGGCCTTAGGAATCAAAGTAGAATCAGAAGACAACTAGAAAGGCTGTGGGTGTCTCTGACACACTTAAAGGATCTTTATGGTAAAGCAGAGGAATAAATTATGAAAAGGAATATTTTTCTGAGAAATTTTCTTTAAAAACCCCAGGGGAAAGGCTAACAAAGGTGAAAAAAAAGAAAGCTGAATTAGAGTCATACTGACACAGAAGAGAGTTAGATTTTGAGTAAGCTCTTCCCTCTCCTGTGGTTCACCCAAGGCTCCTGTCCTGGAGACCATGGCGGAGAACTTTCTCTGGCAGCTCCCGGGGGCACAGGCCACTGACTGGTTAGAGGCTGCCGGGCAGTCAGGGGTCTTTTTGAGTTTTCCGTTCAGTGCTTTCACATTCTTGACACAGAAAATGGTCTTCCGTCACTAATAGTGAGACACAATCCTTGAAGCTTATGCTGGAACCAGGCCAGCCAAAGAAACACAGCAAATTCTGACACAAATTCAATTCTTTCTGAAGTTTTCCACTAGGATTGGCTCAGAAGAAATCATTACCAGAAATGACACTTGGCTTCTGGACATGGATTTGCAGGTGTGTATCAACACCCCAAAGGACCTGTTGAGAGTTCTTTCCCATTAAACCCAGGACCACAACCACCTCGTTTTAATGGCTTCTCATCTCTAACTGAAAACAGGGAGAGTCGGAAGCAACTTTCCTGTTCACAGTGAACACAAACGATGTTTCTCCTTCGTTCCAGTATCTTTTACATAAAAGTTTACATAAGGACACAGGCATTTACATGGTACAAGTTCAGAACTTGAGACCTTCGAGGTTATTTACTGCAATCCTTCCCACTTGCAGATGGCAGAATAGAAATCCAGATTCTTGTGACTTGGCCCAAACCCCAAAGCTCCTGAGGGACAGAGGTCTCTCAGGGACAGAGGTCACTCAGAAACTGAGGCCATTTGACCTGGAGTCCAGCGATGACTCCATACACTCTGGTCACCTCCTCAACTGAAAGGCAGAGGAGCCCACTCCGTTCGTGGAGCCCCCAGAATGGCTGTGATGCTTCAAGAAAAACTCCACACTTCGTACTTTGAGTTCAAGTTCCACACCTGATGATTTGAGAGTTACCATACATGCTTCATTTTAGTCCAGAGGCTTCCACTTCATCTCATCTCACACCAATATGAATACACACTATAAAACTGTTTTGGCTGTCTACAGTTTCTGAAACATTTCCCCAGGCTCTTTTTCATGATTTTCTCATCACCTTTTGCACTTTCTCAAGAAGCTATCTTTAGTTCTTTTTTTAATTCCCTAAACATATTTACTAAAAAGCCTGACTTACTCATCACCCTGTCTTTGCCACTTAATTGAAAGTTAAATATGTTTCCAGCTTTAATCTAACTAGCCAATGCAGATCACAATTTATCTAACTTTAGGCTTCTAGTAAGTTATTTTATGCTGAAATTAAAAGACAGGACTACCGGCTTGGAGTCATCTGGTACAGATATGCTGGTACCAGATAGGATACAGATATATTAAGTTATTATACGGTTCACTTAATCTTTTCCCTTTATTTTCCCTGGATCCTTCTGGGAAAATACACATATGTAAGCGACACACAACTGTAGAAGAAATAATTTTCAAAAAGTTTTCCTATATTTTTCCTTTTCTATTTTATTATTTTGCATGAGCTGTCCTATTCATCTTTATTATTTTTGTCAATTATTTTCCTTTTCTATTTTATCACTTTCATTATTGTATTATTTAATGTGTACCTTTTTTTGGAAGGGAAAAATCTCACTACACATAGAAATGCATGAAGTTCACTAAGGTCATTTGAAAATGATGAGAGACTAGATGTGAAGCCATTAGCAAAAAGGCATGCCACGGAGGAGGAAGGGCTGTGAGGTGAACGGGGTAGAGGGGGATGCAGGAAACTGTGGGAAGGGCAGGAAAGGATGGTGCTAGAGATACTACAAAATTAAAGTTGGCATCAGTGGCAACTGACTGGGTCTGAGGAGCAGGATGACTCAGGTTCTGTCTGGAAGGATGATGTGCCCTTAACACAAAGAGGCAGCAGAAGCCAGTCTGACAAAAAGGATGGTCAACTGTGTTTTGTACATATGGATCTTGAACTCTTAGTGGGACATCTGGGTAGAGATGCATCTGAAAATTGAAAATTTTAATTAAGGAGCATAAAACAGATTAGAGGTATGAATTTGTGGTTCTCCACTTAGAGGAAGCCATTCAAATCAGGACTTTAATTCAAACTGGTCAATGTCAAAGAGCTGCAAAAGAGAGAAAAGATGGCCAAATGGATGACTCTGGGGAATGTTCATATTTAAGAATTGAACAAGGATGTTATGACTCAGATGGAGAAGCAGAAATCAGAAAAATATGCTGAGAATGAAAAAGAAGAGGACACATGTTCAAAAAGAGGTGTTTGTTAGAGACTGAACAGGGTCGGGGGGGTGTGGTGGTCAGCCAGGGCTGCCGTAACACAACACCATAGACTGGGCAACTGGGCAGCCGAAACAATATGAACACGTTTTCTCAGGTTCTGGCGGCTGGAAATCCAATGTCAGGGTGTTAGCACAGACGAGTTTTGGTGAAAGCTGGCTTTGTGGCTTGCAGATGCTTGCCTTGTCACAGTACCCTCACGTGGTGGTGCGGGGAGAGAGAGAGAGAAAGAGACAGAGACAGAGATAGAGGGAGACAGAGAGAGAGAGAGAGTGAGGAAGAGACATGTGATAGTTCTCAGGTGTCTCTTCTTAAAAGGGCACTTAATTCCATCCTGAGTTCCTGTAACAGGGAAGAATAAATCTGACTCCACATCAGAGCTGCTTCTTTTGCTTTCACCTTTGTATTCTATTGCATTTTGCTAGAAGTTAATCACTAAAGGGATGTTGCCTATAGCTTAAAGTATACATAATGGCCCATCTCTGGGAACCCTGCCTCCTATGCCTGAGCCTTAAGATACCTTTGTTTAGCTCACAGGAAACACCCTGGTCAGGCCCACCTGTGAAAGGCTGCAGGAGGAAGACATGAACACATCCCCTCCAGAGTCTGGGTGGAACCAGGAAATATTTTCAACAACTTATTACCTTTTTTATGGTACTTTACCTCCTCGCCTCCCCTCTTTGTTCTATAAAAGAAACTAACATCCAAACCTAAGCAAGATGGTTCTTTGGGACATGAGTCCATCATCTTCTCCGTCTGCTGGCTTTCTGAAAAAAGTCACTATTCCTTGTCCCAACATCCCATCTCTCAATTTATTGTCCTGTCGTGGGGCGAGCAGTACCAGCTTGGACTCAGTAACACGCCCACCCTCATGACCTCACCAAAGCCTAATACTAGCCAATAAACATCTCTTTATGTTCAATAACATTGGTCATGAGACAAAAGCCCATTAGGATGTCTAAAATTTAGAAGTCTGACCATGCCAAGACTTGATGCTGTTGGGGAATAACTGGAATTTTTCATAAACTGCTGGTAGGAAAGTAAAAAGGAACCACCACTTTGGAAAGCATTTTGGTGGTTTCTTCAAATGTTGAACACATCCTATCATACCACCCAGCTATTCCATTTCTAGGTATTTACTCATGAGAAAGGTAAATACATATTTATACAAAGACTTGAACACAGACATTCATGAAACAGATTTACTTGTAATAATCAAAAACTGGAAACAACTGAAATGTCTTCGATCACGCAAATGAATGAATAAGATTTCGTATAGCCATACACGCAAAGGACTATTATCCAGCAGATACACGCAACAATGAAGATAAGTCTCATGATCATTATCTGAGTGACAGGACTGCACACACACAAGTCCACAATGTAATATTACTTTGTATAAAATCTAGACACTGCGAGCAGACCTGGACACACAAACAGTAGACCAATGATTTGCCTGGGGATTGAGGAGGGGGTGCTGACTGGAAATCATTTAGGGGTGATGGAAGTGATTTTTATCTTGATTGTGGTGGCGGCTTCATAGGTGTATACATCAGTCAAACCTTATCCAATTGTATGTTTTTTGTATTTGAAGTTTATTGTTACGTGTCATACCTTAGCCAAATCGTTAAAAAAAAAACCTCAGTGGAGGACTAAAAGAAACCTAAATGAACTACATTCCCGCCCCCCAAAAAACATAAAAAGCCATGGGAGAGATGAGGCCTGGGCTATTTTCATCCCAGATGAAGTGGTGGAAGGTGGCAGAATCTCTCACAGGCTGGGGTCAAGAGTGGTTGGTTGAACACTTATCAGACTTTTAGCTGCTGGAGCAGAGATTAGATCACTGAGGACCCCACAGCTAAGATGAACCAGTTCTCCACACGAACAGCCTAATATGTGTATGTGGTATATGACACACACACCTGACAGATGACATGAGAAGAGGAAGAAAACAGTGACCCATGGTCAAGAGAAAAGAGTCAATAGAAAGAGGCCGAGAAATGGCCCAGATGCTGTTATCAGAAAGGAACTTTAAAACACTCATGATAAATGTATTACAGAAGCCAGTGGCATAGCTGAATAGCAGGCATAAATAGGGAATTTCCATTAAGAAACAGAAGGTAAAGGAAAAGAAACAATTGGAAATGCTAAAAATGAAAAATCACAGCAACAGAAATAAAGAATTCCATTTACCATCACAGGAAAGAATCAGTGACGATCAAGTCAATTTAACAGAAATAACCCCAACGAAAACACAAAGAGAATAAAGAGTGATAAAACAGAAAAAGTATCTGAAATCTGTAGAACAATATCCAAAGGTCTAGCAGATATGTGTTTAGAGTCCAGGGGAAAAAAGGAGAGGAAACGGAAGCAGAAAAATATTTGAAGGAATAATGGCTGGGAATATTCCATATGTGATGATAGCATCAAATAGATCCAAGAAGCTCATTAAACCCCACACATGTTAAATACAAAGAAAACTACACCTAGCATAATGTTAAAAAACCTCTGAAATTCAAAGATAAAAAGAAAACTTTTAAAAAACATCCAAAGGTGAAAAAAATAAAGAGGGAGTAAATGATATGATTTTTACTTACTTTTCGCCAAAACAATGGAGACTAGCAGGCAATGCAAAAAAAAAAAAAAAAAATGTATGGGCTGAAAGAAGAAAAAAATCCTCTTTACCTTAGTTTATAAGTCCAACAAAATATTCTTCAAGACTTAATGTAAAAAAATAAGAAGTGTCCTAAACATTAGAGTCATAGCAACTTTAGACTGGTGGAGAATTTAAAGATACTTTATTTTAATTGAACTGAATTTCTATTATTTGTATTAAATGTATTAATTTTTTCTTGTTTTATGTATTTTATTTGGAAGTTCATAGACCATCAAAACCTAACTCTAAAGCTCATTATGCCATAGAGTCTAATCTGACTATTAAAAAGCATAGTTTTTAGAAAATGGACCCTGCCTGGCTCAAAAGACTGGTTCCACCACTAATTCAATGTATGACATTTAGGCAAGTTACTTTTCTACTCCTGACTTTGTTTCCTCATCTTAAATTAAATGACAAGGGTAGAACACTTCCCCAAGGGTTCAAGAAAGGTAATTCGGTTTTAACAATGCTTGGAATATAGTATGTACTTAATGAATGTTGACTTTTATTACCTGAAATTAGGTTTACATTATTCTAGCCCCTTGATGCTACTTTGTTCAAGGTTTGGTTAACAAAGCAGTAGTTGTCCAAGTGTGCCAAGTTCCCACTCTGGGGTGCCCTGAGAGCCTCTCATAGGAAGTGCAAGGTCAGAACTGCTTTCATAACAGCACTCGGATACCATGTGTCCTTTCCGCTCTTATTCTCTCTCAAGTACACAGTGCAGCGTTCCAGAAGTTACATGACATCTTCAATGTCATCATTCTGCAGCTAATGCATTTCATTCCTGTGTAGACTCTTCTAGGGTGGTAGGTTTAAGGTATGAATGTGTATTTTCAGGGATTAACTCAGTTTGTTCTCAGAACTTCTACTGTACTCTTCCTATCTATCATTGGCTATACTTGCTCTTACTTCCGTAACCTCATTATTGTCCAATAAATCATTATTCTGCAATTTCCAAGTTCTTCTTACACCTACATGTAAGCATAAGAAGTAACTACACTTTAGGGTTTTGTTTTGCAGTGATATTAAGTTATATTAACTTTTCTAAATTTTAAGTTTTCACTTTAACAGGTATTATTTTAGAATTCAATATTTTTTCTAATGTAAGGGAGAATGTACTTATATTTTTCTTCTACATAAGGACAGATTTTTTTTTTTATAATTATTTCTTTTTTTTTCTTTTTTATTTATTTATTTATTTATTTTGGGGGGGTACACCAGGCTCAATCATCTGTTTTTATACACATATCCCCGTATTCCCTCCCTTCCTTGACTCCCCCCCCCTCGAGTCCCCCCCACCCTCCCCGCCCCAGTCCTCTAAGGCATCTTCCATCCTCGAGTTGGGCTCCCTTTGTTATACAACAACTTCCCACTGACTATTTTACAGTTGGTAGTATATATATGTCTGTGCTACTCTCTCACTTTGTCTCAGTTTCCCCTTCACCCCCCGCCCCCTCCCATACCTCGAGTTCTCCAGTCCATTCTCTGTATCTGCATCCTTGAAGGACAGATTTTTGCCTTAAAAAGAGGGAACTGGAAAGCTTCCTCAATCCGCAGCTGCACCATGTACCACTGCAATGGTACTTTGACAGCTTCCCAATGCTTCAAGCTTTCTTGATGAGATCAGTGGTGGTATTAACTAATGTGATTATTTTGAGACTGTATAATATAAAGTGTAAAGTTTGTCAACACTTGGAAGACGTGCAAAACAAGGGGAATCAGTATTTTCTAGCCACCAGGATGTTCCAATTTCATGCATGAATAAAAGAGGCTCCATTCACAGAACAACGAATTTTAATGGTTTCATATCCCATATGGCAAGCAACCTTTATGAAAGGCTCACTTCTCAAATTTTGAAATTTTTATACCAAAAGAACATCTACAGTTGTCTTAAAACATATGAAACCCCTCCTTCCTTTTCAACTATGTTCAGTGGAAGGCTGGATTTTTCATATACTTCAACTAGAAAAACCGAAATGTGTTACATATCAAAACATGTTACTTTTTATTTCAAACAATTATATATTGATGGTGGGTTCTTTTACCAAATGTTACTGCTCACCGATGATAATCTTTAAGTTTCTATCTCACTAATCATGTGGACACACGACCGCTTTACCTTCACATCGCACTACTCTCCGTCCACCAATGCACGCTTCCCTCCAACACCGGACAAGATGATAGCTTTCTTCTTAAAGCTCCTATTCTGCTCTGGACTCCATCACAAATGCTTTCTTTTAGACCTTTCTTTGTAATTATTCTACCTATGTAAAATCTTTAATCTTTTTGTCTCCTGAATTCCTGCATTTACCCATTCATCCAACCATTCATTTATTCATCCTGCAAATTATTTACTAAGCACCTATTACTACATTTGAAGGGATGAGATTTCAGGAATTAAAAACAAAAACAAACAAGTAAAAACAAGCCAACATTAAGCCCTAGAGGAGGGGTTGGTGGGTGAACAGACTAAAAACACACAAATTCAGTGAAGTGTGATCTATCACAGTACGGCGTGATAGGGACACAGAAAATCTGCATCGAACTCTGACACAGCACATTGGTAAGTGCTTCTTCAAATAAATGACTCTTAAGCTGAGCCTTGTTGAATAAGTAAGAAATAACAAGGCATAGCATAAAAGAAAAGGTACTCCAAGGAGCAGAAAAATATGTGCAAAAGAGAAAGACAAAACAAGAAAGAGTTTGGTGACAAATTACAGCCAAGACTGTAATTGCTGTGTGGCTGTAACACGGTATTTCAAGTGGGAGGATGACTGAGACACGGGAGCAGAGTTATATGTAAAGTGCAGCCGTCAGATTACCCACTTGAAGCTGTGAGCACTGGGTGGTTTCCACACCACTTAAAACAGTGTGTGACACGCAGCCTGCAGCAAAAATTCTTGGTACTCGTGCAATGACCAGTGCTTATTTCTCAAAGACAGCTAATGTAAAAAACCATAGCCAAACACCATTTTGCTGTGTGTAAAACAGACTGACAGCACACAGGTCCCAACATCCACTGTGTGCTGAAACAGAGCCAACATTAAGACAAGAATAACTAAACATTTTACTCTGGTTTGATTTAGACAGATAATCAAGGCTGGTGAGCAAAAATGTCCTAACCATCCCCAGTTAAGACATTTCTTCATCAGCAATGAAGAAAACTAATAGGGAAGAAAAAGACTGAACAAACAGTTCTTTTCAGGGCCGTCACTGCCTTCTTTTTGACCTCCTCTTTCCTCTTCAAGCACCATGTTGCCCAAGGCACCTTGCTTGTATCTATCTTTCCTTTTTTTTAAGCTCTTTGTTGGAGTATAATTGCTTTACACTGTTGTGCCAGTTTTTGCTGTATAACAAAGTGAATTAGCTGTATTTATACATATATCCCCATATCGCCTCCCTCCCGTGACTCCTTCCCACCCTCCCTATCCCAGCCCTCTAAGTCATCACCAGTCATCGAGTTGATCACCCTGTGTTATGCAGCAGCTTCCCACTAGCTATCTATTTTACGTTTGGTAGTGTATGTATGTCAGTACTACTCTCTCACTTCCTCCTAGCTTCCCCTTCGCCCCCCACCTCATGCCCTCAAATCCGTTCTCTACATCTGCATCTTTATTCTTGCCCTGTCACTGGGTTCATCAAGTACCATTTTTTTTAGATTCCATATATATGAGTTAGCATATGGTATTTGCTTTTCCCTTTCTGGCTTACTTTGCTCTGTATGACTCTAGGTCCATCCACCTCACTACAAATAACTCAATTTCATTACCTTTTATGGCTGAGTAATATTCCATTGTATCTATCTTTCTTAACCAAGCTCCACATACGAGGTCTGCCAGTTTCCTTTTTCTCTTGGCTTTAAAAGTCTATATTCAGAAAACCATGCTCTTGATTGAAAGCAGAAGGCAACATAATAAAAGTGATCTCTGTTTTTAGACAAACAAGGTTGTGCTGTTTTTCTGGGTAGAAGAGTTACCCCGTGGCCTCCTAGAGAAACACACCAAAGGACTGCATCAATAGAAACGAGTTGGCTGTAGGGCAGAACCAATGGGAGAGAAACTTTTATGGAGTGTGGCCTCACGATACCTGTGACACACAACTTTCTTGCTCCTGGCCAAGCCAGCAGGTGAGTTGCTGGTGATCACCCAGCCTAAGTCAGGATAAACTCTTACAGCTTCAAAGGGAGTGGGGGAAAGAAGAGGAGAGAAAGATTAGCAACTTCAGTTAGGATAACCTGCTATCCAACAGACAGTATTAAGAAATATCACCACTCTCTCACACACCACTGTGAACATTTTTTAGCATACGATGACACGACAAGAGCTTAAGAATATTACTGTTTAAGTCCCCACAGAAAAGACCCAGAAATAGATGCTGTGGCACATTAAATTGTTACTTGGAGTAGAGATGAACAAAGAAGAATGTTAATTATCATTAGTAACTGCAAATGTTTCAAGATATTGAAAAAAGTGAAATTTTACCCAGAGTTTTCACTGGGAGGATTGCCTTCTGCTAATCACATTTGGAAACGTACAGTGCTGATCTGGTGTAACAATCTCTTGCCTCAAATCTTGATCTATCGAGTTTCACCTTTGTTAGTGTGTTTATTCAAGTATCTTCCACATTACATTTGTAATCCTCTAAATTCTTCACCCACGGCGAAGAATTACCTACATTGATTAAGTTTTATATTCACCAATACATAATTTAAAGGCTTATATCATACTAATGAAACATTGAAATTCTTTGTCTTATGTTTAATTAACTTAATCATGAGCCGCGTATCATTTGACTACTTATAATAGAGCATATCTGAAGCTGTAAAATGATTGAAAATTGAGAATAAGCAGCTACAATGTCAGTGCCTTCATGTAAAATTAGACTAGCAACAGAACAAAACTCCTCTGATAAAAATACGTAGTATTAAAGTCCTAGTGTTTGTCAACCTCATGGATGGAAGCACCTGATGCAAGGTGAGCACTCAGACAATTTCCTGCTTACGCCTAGATGCATCTCAAACTCTGAAAAGTTGGGATTGACTATGAAGGTCTAACAGCAGAAACTAACAACATGGTAAAGCAATGATACTCCAATAAAGATGTATTTAAGAAACAAATAAATAAAAATAAAAAAGAAGAAAAAAATAAGAGTAAAAGTTTACAAAAAAACAAAAATAAAAATACTAAAAAAAAAAGTCACGCACACGCCACATATCCTGTCCCCAAAACTCAAAAGAGAAAAATGGTTCCGCATAACCTAATAAAGAAAGGCTCAGTGGACATCCTGGTCTCATTGTAACCTAAACCCTTTCCATCTTAACTCTTTTTATCAATATTTCCCAACACTCACTGCTCCGAGCTACCCGTTTCACATTACACATTCTGACCGAGTCCCCGTGAGCCCCGGAGCACTTCTATCACATGTCTGTGAACAGAATGGGAAAGAAAGCAAAATGGCATCTCCCCCCATTGGGGAGAGCAGGCAATCCAGCAAGCAATCACAGCAGATGATAAGACGGAAAGACAAACACCATATGATGTCCCATGTGGAATCTAAAAATATGATACAAATGAACCTGTTTACAAAACAGAAACACATTCACCGACATAGAGAACAAACTTAGGGTTACCAAAGGGGAAAGCGGGACTGAGGGGGATAAATTAGGAGTTTGGGATTAAAAAATACAAACTGCTGTGTGTAAAATAGATAAACAAGGACCTACTATATAGCACAAGGAACTCTACTCAATATTCTGTAAATAACCTATAAGGAAAAAGAATCTAAAATATATATATATATATATATATAAAAAACTGAATCACTGTGCTGTACACCTGAACTAACACGCCATTGTAATCAACTATACTTCAATAAAAATAATTATAGCCGAGGATAATAATAGGAGAGGATGAACAGGAAGGTGCAGGGAAACATAACAAGGCCCTCGATTCAGACGTGGAAGAGCAGGGAAAATTTCTGAGAAGTAGAGCCTAGTTTGAGATGTAAAGGCTGAGTAGGTAGGGCTCCTCAAAGACCCAGCAAGGGGCCAGGGAATCTAGAAAAGGAGGGGATGTCCTTGTGTTTCCCACAAAGGATGCTGCAGAGCTGTAGGGTGACAAGAAATGTCATTGCTGGTTCTCTGTCCATAGACTGGCCTCACCACCACCCTCCCCCACCCCCACCCCCCGTCCCGCCACACACACACTCTCTCACCTGCCTCCTGCACGGGCCCCTTCCTTTCCTCTGTCTACAATGCTCTCTCCACTCTTCCCTCTATTTAAATCCCCCAGGTCCTGCAAAGTCCATCATCCTTGTCCTGTTGTAAAATCTCCACTAAGTGCTAGACCTTCCCTAGAAAGCCTTCTTCAGCAGTTCCTTCCTGAGGGCCTCTGGCTCCTCAAATTCTTGAGAACTTTCTAAAACTGCAGCACAAATATTAGGCTCCTGGTCAAGTGCTGACGTGTAATTGCAAGACTGTTTCTGGGTGGTTATCTCCACACACAGACTTTAACTCCCTCCCGGCAGGAATGTCATAAACTTTGCATCTTCCTCAGGAACACGCATAATACAGTTCATCCTGAGAGGTACCAAAAAGTCGCTAACCTCTGAAAAGTGTGTCATAAAACATAAAGTAAGCTGAAGCTTTCAAAAACTACAAATCCAAAAAAAGATTCTTTTAATTCTTTTAATTATTGCCAGAGACAGTGGCGCTAACAGCATGTATCAGCTATAGAAAGAGCACATGGACTGCTGGGTGGTGAAGAGATTCAAATGAAGGTGCTCGATTGGACCAGCATAACTACCTGCTTCAGGTTTGGTTTCATCTATGTTGCTCAAGAAATTATCATCGGGAGACTTCCCTGACGGTGGTTAAGACTCCACACTCCCAATGCAAGCGGCTCAGGCTCAATTCCTGGTCAGGGAACCAGATCCCACATGCCACAACTAAGACCCAAATAAATAAGTAAATATTAAAAAAATAGAAACTATCATTGTATTGGCAAAAGCAAGGCAAAAATGAAAGTAACAAATTTAAGGCCCAAGCCATAGTATGATGTTAAATATTCTAAATGAGTTTAAATCCATTAATTTGGAAAAATTTCATCACGAAGTACTGATAGCATATGTGGACGTGATAAGGGAATAGCTACAATCCTCTTTTAAAATATGACGAAGAAGGAAGGGTTGATGGACAGCAAAGAAGCCGGCCATGGTCTCAATTTTGAAAACAGTGAAGGTGGATTCCAACTTTAGCCTCAAGAGCTTGACACTGATTCCAGGCACAACTCCCACAAGGTTCTTAACATGATGGTCTGTGAGCACCCAAAATGTGAAGTGTTGTTACCTACCAGCTAGGGAGAGATCACAAGGAGCCCATCATTACAAAGGAAACTAGGGTCATTTCTTTTTGTTTTTACAGGGTTACTTGATAGCTGTTCTGCAGAAAGTGGAAATGCAAACCAGCAAGGAATCTGACCAAGTCTGTCACAGAATACACCCACTCAGGCCACAGGAAGGAATGTAAACTCTGAGCAATGAGAGTTACTTGACTATAGCACTGCTTGAACAGCCTTATAAAGATGACTAATTCGTGGGCTCATGCAAAGCAAGGGAAGGCGTCTAGGACCAAACGTCCTGCCTGTTCTCTATTCTGCACAGTTACTGGATGAAGATATTAATTGTATCCTGATTAAATCTGTTCACGCCTAAATGGGGAAGAATAGCTAACCTGTATCATGGACTCAGAATCCAAAAAATATCCTGACCTTCTGGAACAACAGGCTAACTAAAGGTAAAGATTAAATTTAATTGCAGTAGGTATTTTTTAAAGTCCCAAATCTAGTGGCCAAATGTACAAATTGAGGAAAAGAAATATATTTGCAGAAGAGTATGCAAAAAGATGCCTGACTAAACAGTGTAGTATGGATGTAAAAACTATAGTGGGGGAGATGACAGATTTGATTTTAGGATGATTTACTATATGGTACCCAGAGGAGAAAACCAGGCATGTCCAATGATGTTAGTTCGTTCCTCTCAGGATCACTCTCAGAAAAACAGGAGTGCATCCAAAGGAGAAATTCTCTGATTATAATGAGATTCTCAAACTAAGCCAATAAAGCACAAGTTTAAGAAAATGAATATTACCATAGAGATCATATACATATTATATCTCAGTTGTTATACATAAAAGCTTTCTGTGTAAGTACTCTAAGAGGTAAAAATTGGGATATGAATATTACAGAGGCAAATATAAGAAAAGAGTTCTTATGTTTAGAACAGGTCAAATAAAGGAATGCCTCCCACATTCAAGATGAATCTTGATAAATAGCTCGCCAAAATTGATCTTAATATTCTCCTAGCATCCGGAAATAAGATCACCTGTTAAAAATGAAAAAAATAAAGATAACTTGGACTGGGGAACCTGGAAAATTCTGGAACATGTCTTATGGAGAATTTGATAGGAATTACCCAAGAAAGAACAAAGTAATTGCCTAGCACTGTTTACCATCCCTGAAGCTGAAGTGGGAGTGAATCAGCTGCCAGTAGGTCTAGGGCAAGAGACGGAGGGATGGAGCAGAGCTGACATTGCTGTCCAAAGTCAGTGCGCTGAGCAAATAGAGGAAAACCTGAGAAAACTGGGATTGGCCAAGCAGCAGTCACAGGAGAGGAGGGTGTAGGTGGTGCTGAGTGAGGGGCTTACTGGAAGGACAGGAGGTCAGGGTCAGAAAGAGAATATGAAAGTCTCAGCTTTTTCAGCTGGGCAGTCCTAAGTGATGGGAAGGCCCGGGTGGGTGAAGAGTAGTGGATTCCCAAAGGGAAGCAGTATGGGCTAAGGTCCCGTGGATCCAACCCATAGATGCAGAATGAAGTTCTGAGCAATGACAGCTGATCAAAGTGTAAAAGCAAATCCTCCGTTAGTGTAGATTCCCAAGGAAAGTCGAATATTCAGGAAATCAATGAGCACTGGTCACGGAGAGGGTAACATGCCTGAAGGGTGTAAACTTAGAAAGACAAAGGGCAGCTGGGTGACAGTGAAGGAATTAACAGTTCCAAGCAGCTCTGAACAGGCTGCAGGCCCTTTGGGAGAAAAGCACAGGAGTGTGTGTAGGACCAAGACCACAGCAGTCCATGTTGTCAAACAGAACACCTGCAGCCCCAGGGCATCAAAATTTTAGTTCAGTAATTATGAAGACACCCACTATGTGACAGGCACTGTGAATCTAAGGATGGATATCCTGAGGGAGATTTGAGTTTGGTAGAGATACAGACATTTGAACAGGCAGTTTTTTTAATTGGAGTTCAGTTGATTTGCAACGTTGTGTTAGTTTCAGGTATACAGCGCAGTGATTCAGTTATACATATACACGTATATATCCTTTTTCAGATTCTTTTCCATCACAGTTTATTACAAAATATTGAGTATAATTCCCTGTGCTATACAGTAGGTCCCCGATATTTATTTTTTATATAGTAGTTTTGCATGTTAATCCTAAACTAATTTATTCCTCCCTGTTACTTCCCCTTTGGTAACCATAAGTTTGTTTTCTATGTCTGTGGGTCTATTAGTGTTTTGTAAATAAGTTCATTTGTATCTTTTTTTATATTTCACATATAAGTGATGCTATATGGTAAATGTCTTTCTCTGTAGGGCTTACTTGGCTGAACAGGCATTTTTTAATGTAAGGCAGCACAGCAAAAGGGGACATGTAGTTATGTCAGGCATGGGAAAAAAATTCAGGATTAAGTTTTCCTTGGTCTGTTCAGACCCCTTTGCCAGGATGTTCACTCCCGAAGCCATTGTCTTCTGATGGCTTCTTGCTAATTCCAGCTGTGGTGGAAAGGAGGAGGTGGTATCCAAGTGAATTAACTTGAGTTGCCTCTGATTTTCCGAAAGGGAGGGTTTGTTTTAATAAAAAGATTATTAACGGCCAGAAACGATTCCAGGAAAACAACTACAAGCAGAAGAGAATCACATTTTTGTGGTGGGGAGGTGGGGATGAAGACCTAGAGCCCCTCCAGTTCTATAAGGTAGTCCCTTTCTCCTTCTGCTGCTGGGCTGGGACTGGCCTTAGGCGCCTCACTCCTAGCAAAGAATTCTGTTCATACCCTGCAAGCTGCAAGGCTACAGGAAGAGCCTGTGGGCCTGCACTCAGGGGGAAGAGAAATAGATGAACGAAGTCAGACACTTCCAGTCTCTCACTGTTTGAGAGACACAAAAGAAGCAAATGAGAGTCAGGATAGCCAAAAAAATCACTCCAGTGCCAAAACAGTCAACTAATCTATGGGCAGCTAAATTTGTTTATCTAAAGACCTAAGAGTTGCCCAAAGCTCTTCTTATATCAAGGTGGAGATACCCAACCAAAACTATTGCACAAGCACCTAATGAATATTTACTGAAAACATCTACAAGGCTAGAGACTAAAAACCAGTGAAATTATTGATAGTTTAGAAAGAAAAATATCTATTTCTACACATATGAAGTAATAAATAGTAATGTTTAAGAAAAATGGCTTGGGTAAATATTTATCATTCAATGGTATAAAAATCAATGATATAAAAGATACCTACCCTAGCAAATAAAAGGAAAGCTAAGCAACTTCCTGACAAATCTGACATTCATAATGGAAATAACAATTTGAGTTACTTCTTTAGTTTTCAGTCCAATATTAATTTTAAAAGTTTTTTGAAATAATACCTTAAGACAAGGTCATTTAATAAACCATAGTTATAAGAGGTATGAGGACCAAACCTTGTGAAGCTACATCTCCTTTTATGTTCTCAAGAATGGCAAAAAACTATCTTGGATATGTTATTTTACATCTGGATATCTATTAGCAGGGCCTTAAAGAGGTGTTTTCTATTCATACACTATGAAACACCACACCAAGCATAAGTACTTTCTATTTATGTTGACTCTCAAAGAGAGGAAAATAAAATTCTTATTTTTTCAGTCATATATTAGCAAAAAGATCTTACAGCACAAGAAGAAACAGAAGGTACCCACCTATTTGTTACAAATTTCTATTAAACTTCAGCTACTTAAGTTTCCTAACTCATATATTTAAAAACATACAAATGGGTCTGTTTTATGTGAGATGTTTAATTACTGTAACAATAAGTATTCTAGAATTGTTTCTACTATTTTATGTTTACAGGCTTTATGTAAAGAGCCTACTGTTTTGACATAAAAGTACTGCATGTTTTAACTCTGTGGTTCTTATTTTTCTGCTGGATCATAGATCCCTTTATATATCTGAGGACCCTGGCTTATCTCCCTAAAAATGCAGAGACTCAAATATTTAAATACAATTTCAGCATCCCTGGAAGCTATCCACAGACCCACTGAGCTGTGTAATAACTCAACTGAGAGCACAGACTGCACCGGCAACCTCCACAGTAAGCATAATAAAGTTTACACGGTTTTTTGACAAATTAAGATTTGCTTGGACATTTTAGACCTTCATATTTTTGTTATATTGTTGCTATTTTTGGTTTTTACCACTCTTCATAATATAGCACGTGAAATGACAACTCCTGAAGAAAACAAAAACAGCCGTTTTAGGAAAAGCAACAGATTAGTTCTACACTAGGAACCAAGATATAAAAATCTACATCCATCACTGAAGTCTCCAACCCTCATCCCTGTGTGATCAGAGGGTCAACGATGTTCCTCCCAAGAGCAGTTCTGGGAAGGATGCAAACACTTGATGAAATCACCATCTATGACTGCCTGATATATTAGAAATCAAGCTCTAATTTAAAACTATATATATACATATATATATAAAACCACTTCTACTTAAAATTCCAAAGGGTTTCAGTGTGTTGGAAACCAAGATGCTCCAGTCACAATTAAGTACCATGTTCAGCCTTCTGGTTTACCTCAGAAGATATATATATATATATATATATATACACACACATATATATATACACACACACACACACACACACACACACACACACACACACACACACTGTTCACCAAGTGCAAAATGAAGGCGCAACCCTGGGAAACGAGGGAGCCAAAGAAAGACTCACGGAATCCATAGCCTGAAATCACATGTCCACATTGCAACGCAGCTCCCACACAAGGGTCCCCGGGTGGCTGCTCAGCCCACCCAGGACAGGCTTCGGGCGCCGGCCCGACGCGCCCAGACGGGGGTGACCCCTGCCCACCGCTCCCCAGAGCGCCGCAGTCACACTGGCAATCAGACTCCCACGCAGTAATTAACACGCTCCCACACGCGCGCACAGACACACACGCATACACACGCGCGCGCACACACGCGCACACGCGCGCGCACACTCACTCCTCGCTGGAGCCCCGGCGGCCCCCCTGGAAGTTTGCGGGAGGCCCCCCGAAGCGATCCCGGGGTGGCAGCCACCCGCCCTCCAGGAGCGCGAATCGCTCACCGCGCAGCATGGCCGGACGAGCCTGCGGCGACGCCGGCGCGACCTCACTCCCCGCGGGCGCTGAGCCCCGGGCGCCCCGGCCGCGGGAAAGTGGCGTCCCGCGTTCTCACTCCCGGGCCGCGCGAGCGCAGCCGCCCGCGCGGCGCGGCCCGGCGCCCATCGCCGGCCGGCCCTCCGCCCTCGGCCGCGGCGGGTCCCGCGGGCCCTGAGCTGCCCCCAGCGCTGGCTCCTTCGCGCCCTCGCTCCTCCCTGGCGTGGGAACCGGGCCGGGCCCCGGGCTGGGCAGCTGGGAGGGCAGGAAGGCTTCCCGGGGGTTGAGGGGAGGGGGACGGGCCCGGGCGGGGAGCCACGGAGAGGGCCGCTTCCCCGGGGGGCCCCGACCCGCGCGGGCACGCGGCGACCACTTACTCGGTGGCGTCCCCGACCTCGGGGCTGCGTTCCCGGATCGCCAGCCTCTCCCGGGGGCGCCTCGCAGATCCGCGCTGCCAACGCAGGGGAGAGTGGGCGGCAGGGGCGGGAGGCAGTGGGCGGGAGAGGGGACCCAGCGGCGGCACCTGCCAGCCCCTGCACCGGTGTCCCCACCGCCCGCGGCCGCCACGCTCACTCCCGGCTCCTGCTCAACAGGCGGGGCGGCGCGGCGCGCAGCAAACCCGGTTCCCGCGCTGCGCCCACACTCAGGCAGCTCCGGCCCCGGGCTCTCCCCGTGTCTCCATCTCTCTCTCTCTCTTTCCCTCTCTCTCTCTCTCGCCCCCTCCCCCTCGGCCCCAAGGATCCCTTTCAGCGCCTCTCCCTGCTGCCTTTGGCTTCTTTTTGGAACCCCTCCCCTTCCCTGCACCCAGAGACTGAAAAAGACAGAAGCGTCTGAAACGCACCATGGTGAGCTTACTCCGGGCGCCTGGCCGCACGCAGCGCGCCCTCCCCGCAAGTGTCGGTCGCCTGGGGCAGGGGGCCTGCCGGCGGCGGCTCCCTGCTTTTTGCCTGGAGTCTAGCAGCTGAAGTGTAGGAGAACTGCACTGAAATCTGCTCGTGGAAAACCAGCTGGGTACGGAGTCCCACCCACTACGACCAGACTAGGGCAGGGGGACTGAGTCCTGCAACCGCCCAATCGCCTTAACAGCAGTTCCTGTGTGGAGACAGAGACCAGGAGACGGGGACAAAGGAAGAGAAAGGAAAAAGAGGGAGGGAACCCAAGGAAAATTTGACCCACTTAAAAAAAAAATGTTTTCCGCTATTCACTGGGCCAGAAAGTCTGTAGTTCTCCGTGGTTAGAAACTCCAGCATTTCTGCTGGGAAATTGATATCTGCATGGAAGGTTTTCGTGCCCTGGTCCTCGGGTTAAAGCCAATTTTACTCCTTTGCAAATGCAGTTCTGTGCTTGCGGAGCATTTACATCTTCCCAGTTAGGCCCTGATTCTGCTTGGTTTGGTACATTTAGTTCTGTTTGTCTGTGTGTATGTGTGTGTGTGTATTCCAGCACAGAAAAATAAGTTCTTATACAAATGTTCTGAGTCACCTTTCTGACTTAAAAAAAAAAACCCAACTCATTATGCTGTTTCATTGTGAATTCATGATTAATCGTGCTTATTATGCAATCTTTCTTCAAACCCAGGAGCTCTGAGATTCATTGTTCGTGGTTATCTCCAATTCTTATATTTCTCCCCAAACCTACCAACATAATCTGTCCATTTTAGACTCATCTCCCAGCCTTGACAACTATGCTGTCCTCAAGGCAAACATCAGTCAGGATGTTAAATTAAAGACATTTAACTAAGAAAAAATGCATTTAATTAAAATTTGCCTTAGTATAGGCAAAAGTCCAGAGCTGTAAGACTGCATTTTTGGTTCTGCTATCTCTGAAACCTTCTATTTCTCTACTTCCCATGCTTGTAATGCTTTAGGTCAAAATGGGCTTTTGTCCTGAGTACTTAGAATTTAAGTCTTAGGAGGAATAAGAAGTAGCCAGTAACACATAGTTAAAAGAGGATCTCATACTATTTTAAGAAAAAGTTAATGATTTGAAAGCTCAGAAGAAGAGAGAGCTTCTGACAGAAGAAACACTTCATAACAGAACACCATTAGAGACAGCCCTTAAAGGGTAGATCGTATTTGGGAAACGATATAACAGAAGATTTTGTCCTTTGTTTTGTGATTTTCAGGCACAGGCAAACTTGTGAGCAAAGGCATAGAGGTGGAAAAGCAGGACCCTGATGTTCAAGAAGGAAGTGGTGATCACAAGGGTCAGAGAGGCTGTCATTATCAAGCCTGCAAGTAATAAATCCTGGAGAGGGTGTGGAGAAAAGGGGACCCTCCTGCACTGTGGGTGGGAATGTAAACTGGTGCAGCCACTGTGGAGAACAGTATGGAGGTTCCTTGAAAAACTAAAAATAGAGCTACCATATGATCCTGCAATCCCCTCCTGGACATATATCCAGACAAAACTATAATTCAAAAGATACATGCACCCTTATATCCATAGTAGCACTATTTACAATAGCCAAGACATTGAAACAACCTCAATGTCTGTTGACAGATAAATGCATAAAGAAGATGTGGTATATATATACACAATGGAATATTACTCAGCCATAAAAAGAATAAAATAATGCCATTGGCAGCAATGTGAGTGGACCTAGATATGATCATACTAAGTAAAATAAGTCAGACAAATACCATATGATATCACTTATATGTGGAATCTACAATATGACTCGAACCTATCTACAAAACAGAAATAGATTCACAGACATAAGAGAACAGACGTGTGGTTGCCAAGGGGGAGTGGGTGGGGAAGGGATGGATTGGGAATTTGGGGTTAGCAGATGCAAACTATTATATATAGAATGCATAAACAACAAGGCCCTACTGTACAGCACAGGGAACTATATTCAGCATCCTGTGATAAACCAGCATGGAAAAGAATACCAAAAAGAACGTATATATGTACAACTGAATTACTTTTCTACGCAACAGAAATCAACATAACATTGTAAACCAACTCTATTTCAATAAAATAAAATTTAAAAAAAGAAAGGAGTGGTGTCATTTGCAAAGTACACTCAAAAATGTATAGGGAGATGAGGTAGAAAGGCAAGTTGAGTCCAGATGGTCTCATCTGCCTGTCCTCTAGTTGTCGTGCATTGCAGGCTTGTATAAAGCCTGTTTTTTGGTTTTGTTTTTCTCTACTGGCATTTCTCAACATGCCTTTCACCCTGGATCATGACTTGCTTAACCCATTCATTCCTGCCTTTACCAGCCTCAAATTCTAAGACACACAAACTCCTTGGTAAGGACTACATTTAACCTCAGTACTTTCTAAATTTAACCTCAGTACTTTCTACCAACTCAGTTTCACCAATGGTAACTCTCATCTAGAGAGTGTCCGGTGCAGGTAATTCCTCAGAGACACTGGTGGGTTTGGTTTCAAGCCACCAAAATATTGCAAATATCATAAGAAAGCTAGTTACACGAATTTTTGGTTTCCCAGTGCATCTTAAGTTATGTTTATACTACACTGTGTGCAATACCATTATGTCTAAAAAAAAATGTATCTGCTTTGACTGAAAAATACTTTGTTGCTAAAAAATCCTGTCAATGAGCCTTCAGCAAGTCTTAGTAGTAAATCAAAGATCACTGATCACAGATCACCACACCAAAATACCAATCATAATGAAAATGTTTGAAATACTGAGAGAATTACCAAAATGTGACACAGAGACATGAGCTGAGCAAATGCTGCTGGGAAACCCACGCAGGTAGGCTTGCTTAATGCAGGGTTGTCACAAACCTTCGATCTGTAAAAAAATAAAAACAAAACACACAATAAAAGGAAGTGTCCTAAGAAGAGGTCTGCCTGTGGTCCTCTCCCGTTCTCTGTGGGGTGTGTAGGAAAATCTACTAACCTGGGGTGCAGTAACCACCAAAGCATGATTGTGCGAGATGTGCTCTAACCTGGATGACCGATGTGCCCTGAAAAATTACTAAGAGTTCCCTGATGTCAGGAAGTGATCTTTCCAACCTAAGTGCCTAGCAGTGAACATGAATCAGGGATTCGGTAAAATGATTTTTGCGTGGATAAATGAACACCTGAAAATTTCATCACCTTTGTGATCTGTTCTGTCTTTTCTTTTTTAAAGGTTTATTTATTGGCTTCCCTTGGGTCTTCATTGCTGTGCACGGGCTCTCTCTAATTGTGGCGAGTGGGGGCTACTCTTCACGGCGGTGCGCGGTCTTCTCATTGCAGTGACTTCTCTTGTTGCAGAGCACGGGCTATCGGTACACAGGCTTCAGTAGCTGTGGCGCATGGGCTTAGTTGCTTCTCGGCATGTGGGATCCTCCCTGACCAGGGATCAAACCCATGTCCCCTGCACTGGCAGGCAGATTCTTAAGGACTGCACCGCCCGGGGAGTCCCTGTTCTGTCTTATAGATGACGTGTAAGTTAAAACCTACTTGCCTCCACTTTATTGAGAATAGGAAAGTTGTCATGACAAGTTAATCATAATGATAACAAGGACAAGTATTAGGCTGAAAGCAACTTCGCAGTAACTTTGTCTCTCAGGCGGAAAAGCTCAAGTTTTTCTTCTCAAGATGCTTTGTTTTTCCCGTATGCACAATTGGCAACAGCACACAAGCATTCCACTGTGTATTCTTTTCACACTTGGCAAATGACAATGGAAATCAGAGATGTGCTCTAACTACTCAGACTGTGGCCTGTGTAGCTGTAGCAACACCATTACCTGTGATCTTGTCAGAAATACAGGCCTCAGACCTCACCCCAAACCTACTGAATCAGAACTTTTATTTAACAAAATCCTAGTTAACTCGTATGCATATTACAGGTTTGGAAGCACTGGTCTGCAGTCAGCTCATTAAGTATGCTTGACCTGCAAATGAGTTTTATGAATCTGTTTAAACCTGGGGATGTTTAGAACTAGCATCTTTTTCTAGCATTCTTTTTCTCTGGGATGTTATTGCTATATCAGTTCAAATCAAGTAATGGGAACAGTGGATTCATCTCTTTGATTTCTTGGTCTAGTTCATAAACCAAAACGACAAGTTCATAAACCAAGGGGAATTTAGAGAGAAAAGGGAGGGGGCAGAAGGGAAGAAATGTAAGGAAATTGTACACTAGTGTACATGTACTTTTAAAATGCATGTCAGAGGCAGAACTTCTCTTTTTATTTTAGCAAACAAACCATTGACTGTACTGTTTATCACATCAAGGTACCTTGTCAAACTTCATTATGTTTCTTTCTCTTTATTTTTCTTTTTTCCTCCTTAAAGTCATTTACTTTCAATTCATTTGAAACACTCCTAGTTAGATACATTCTGCACTGGTAACTTGTGATCAGTCATTGGGACCGCATTAGTATCCCATGTCTCTTTTGGAATGTGAGGTTTGAACCAAGGAAAGCAGAACGTGTGAGGTCGGAATCCCTAAATTTCTGGTCCTGATATAGACAGTCATGAAACAACGTGGGCTTTAAGCGATTGCAATGGGGACGGAAATATAATTCATTATATTTTCTCAAAACAGATGGTGTTTGTTAGCGTTACGTAGAGTGGTCGACAGAATAACCCCCTCCATGCCCTCCATCCAAGATGCTGCATCCTTGATCCCTGAAACCTGTGAACAGGTTATGTTATGTGGTACACACAAGCAGCAGTTGCCCATAGAATTAAGATTGTAACCAGCTGACCGTGAGGTGGGAAGACTATCCCAGATGACCTGTGCAGGCCCAATGTAATCACAAAGTTCCTGGTAAATGAAAGATGGAGGCAAGAGAGTCAGAGTCCGAGTCAGAGCGAGTCAGAGGGATGCAGTGTAGGAAAGACTTGACCAGCGATTCCTGGCTGGGAAGATAGAGAGGGATGAGTAGCCAGGGCTGTGTACAGCCTCTGGACAAGGATGAGGCTAGAAAACCCCTTCTCCCCAAGAGCCCCCAGAAAAGAAGCAGCCATGTGAACACCTTGATTCTAGTCCAGTGAGACCCGTCTCAGACCTCTGACTTCCAGAAATGTGAGCGAATACGCACGCATTGTTTTAAGTAACTAGGTTTGTGGCTATTGGTCACAGCAGCCATAGGAAACTAACACCGATTTTGGTCTTGGGAAGTGGGTGTTGCTGTAGCACACACCAAAAAATGTGAAAGTAGCTCCAGAGTGGGGCAAGGCTGGAAGAATTTTGTGGAACAGAAAGCCTAGGTTGCTTTAAATGTACTGTTAGTAAACATATGTCTGTTAACTCTGCTCTCAAGGAGTCAGAAGCACGGCAGAGAAAACCTCCATCATGTGAGAGGATTCCTAACATGTCACGAATGATCTGTTGGCAGAAATAGGGATGGTAAAAGCGCTGCTGATGAAGGCACAGATGGAAATGAACCCGTTATTGGAAAATGGGGGAAAGGAGATCCTTACACAGTGGTAGAAACTCAGCAGAATTGTCGTCTGCAGGTATGTGGAACTGATGGATATTTAGATATTTACCAGAGGCAATTTCTAAGCAATGTGTTGAAGGCAGAGGCTGGTTTCTTCTTGCTGCCTATTGTAAAATGTGAAAGGAAAGAGATAGCTTGAAGGAAGAACTATTAAGCAAAAAGGAACCAGGACTTGGTGATTTGGGAAATCCTCAGCTTATCTGGATGCCTAAGCTTGCTACGCCACCCTTTTCTGGGTAAACATGATGTCCTTGTGCTTTGGCGACCCTGAGACTTTTTGTTAATTCTCCTATTTGAAAAATCTGTTAAATATATTGACACAACAGATCCCCAGATTTTAATTTTATGTCCTAGAGTAATAATTATATGGACTCTTTTAGCCCCAATATCATTACATAACCGTGGTATTCATAAATTGTTTGTGCTTCAAAAGGAGGCCAATGTGTTCTCCTATCGATCTCAATATATTTAATAGTGCTTTTAAAATGTTCCCCCACAGGAGTAACTGAAAACTGCATTGACTAGAGGAAATTGAAAGGAAAGCATAAGGTAGAAACAATGATATGACAGGTTCCTAAGATGAATGGGTTAATGGATACTGCTAAATAAAGATTTGGCAAACTAGTTCAAAGGTATTTATTGACTGTAACTATGTTTACTCTATCCAGTAAAAGGTATTTCACATGAGCAAAAGTTGACAAGTTTAAAAAGAACAGTTCAGCCGCACAATGATATGTTTTCTGTAAAGAAAAAAGAAAGAAAGAAAAGAGTCCACAACTAAGGCTAAGCTTTCATTCTAACTTAGTTAAAAAACAGACTTAGTTTTCAATATTGCTTTTTCTTCCCCAGTTTAGTCCCCTTGCTTTTACAAGACTTCTAGGCTTTCCAAAATTGAACATTTGAAGACAGATTCTGTTTTCTGAGTCCTTGACTTTGTTCTTTTTTAAATAGAAAAGCTAAACTAGCTACCAACAAAGAAGTTATTTGAGTTATTTCTTATAACCCCAAACTGCAAACAACTTAAAATGTCCAGCGACTAATGAGTGGGTGAGCAAAACTATGGTACATCCATACAATGAAATAGAACTCAGCGGAAGAAAAGAAGAAACTACTAATGCACACAGCAACACAGGTGAATCTCAGAAACACTCTGCTGAGGGGAAAAAAGAGACACAAAAGAGTACATATGGCATGTTTCCATTTATGTGAAATTCTAGAAAACGTAAAACCAATCTGTGGTGACAGAGGGCATATCCCTGGTTGCCTGGACCCTGGGTGCGGAGTTGCCGGTAAAGGGGTGGAAGGGACTTTCTGGGTGATGGGAATGTTCCACATCATGATTGTGGTGGTGACAAGGGTGTATGCAGTTATCGAAACTCATCGAATTCTACACTTAAAACGGATATGTTTTATTGTATGTACATCTAGCTCAATAAAGTTGGCTTTAAAATGAGAGCTGAAAACAACATCAACAACCAAAGTTATTAAAAGAAGGACGAATGAATTCTTTTTGTGGGTTTTAAAATGTTAATTGTCAGGAAAGAATCATAGTAGTTAGCACTGCAGGATGTGATTATGTACCAGACAATATTCCAAGCATTGTATATGGTTGGTCACTCTTTTCCTCCAGTAATCCTTTGAAGTGAGCACTATTATTATATCTGCTTTACATACAAGAAAGTTGAGGTATAGGGAAATTAAGCAATTTCCCCCAAATCATGCAGCTAGCAAGTGGCAGTAACATGGCTCTAAGTCAGGTGACCTGGTTCCAAATCCTGGGTGCAAATGCCTCTGGTCCTCCTGCCAAGAGCTTGCTAATTACGCAAAACAAAGAGCCCCAGCTCAGGCTGATTAAATCACATTCTCTGGGTCCTGGCAGGTCCCAGGAACCTACATTTTATTTTAACAAGCATCTGCAGATCATTCTGATGGTTGAGGATCACAATCAGAAACACTAACTATTTCATGGTAGTAAAGTTGTCTTAGTGAAGAAGTCCCTGGGAAGGTACACATTCCCGACACCGTTATGCAAGAGGATTTTCAACTTTGGCACTTCAAACTGTTTATATACTCCCTTAATTTCCTTGTTTGACTTTAGTTTAAGCTACATGTGAGCAGTGGAGAACATGAATTTCTATAGCTTTATTTCCTAATGGCATGGGTAACTCCATCGCGGTAATGCATTTCCATTTATTTATGCATTTATAGAATGGAAGAGAGGGAGAGACTGAGGCAGAGAGAGAGGGAAGGAAGGAAGGAAGGGAGGGAGGGAGGGAGGGAGGGAGAAAAACAAGAAGAAAGGTTCCTGAAGAAGGTAGGTAAAGCATTGCAAGTGTATTCATAAAGCTGCTTATAAATGAAAATATTAAGGAAATCACACTATGGTAAACTTACCCCAATTCTTTAACTGTCATAAAGTTAGACTTGGCCTTGCTTCCCTTCACAAGAAGGCATATTAGAAAATAAGCATCAATTACATGTATGCCTGTTACAAAGAGCTGAAAATTCCTTAGCACCTGCCATGTCTGGTCTGTGGACTTTGAAACATCCCCAGAGCTCCTGCAGGTGAAGCTTCCAAGCATCTTCCTCACCAGGATGCAAGTCTCCTACTTCAGGGGGTCCTGCATAGCTGAATTGAAACAGAGTTAAAAAAATCACAGCCTTAAAAGAATATCACTTTTAGAGGAATGCATTTAATCCAGATGAGAAGAGTTTTTATATGTGAATACAAATACGGGAAAATCTATGAGCCCTAAAGTTTTAAGAGAAACATTCCAAAGCCACAGGACCTACTAACCTATGGGAAAGAGAGCCATCTGTGTAGAAAGACATGTTTGCAGCTTTTCAGATACTGTAAAAGGAATGAAAAGTATACTCTAGTCAGTAAAGTGCCCTCTCTCTTTCCAAATATTGTAACAGATAAAACGTTTTTGCTTCCGATATTATATTGTATAATTTAAAGCTGCAAAATATCAGTATGTGAAAAATAATATGCCTCTCACTGAGCACTCTCAGGGGAGGAAAGCCTGATAATTTTCCTTATTCTAACACAGGACCCTCACCGTGATGATGGGTTGTACCAGTGAGCTGATGTGTCTGTGCTAGAAACATCTAAGGAACGGGTATCACTGTTGCTTTTGGTTTTCTCTTCACTTCCAAAGACAAGATGTTTCCTTGCTCATAAGTGTTCCAGGTTTGCTTCTCCTTCTGTGAAACATGAAGCACATAGATCTCAGAACTACAAAAAGCAGCCAAGGAGACGAGGATGCTCTTAAGGGATTGGAGACAAGGATGTTCTTAAGGGATCAGCTCGCCAGATGGGGCCCAAAGGCATATCCTGAGCCCAGGTTCAAAACAAGAAACTGACTGTGTTTTGAGGTAAAGAGGACTGTTTTGACATAAAGAAAAGGCAAATTATGCAGAGACAGACGTTGAAATCTCACTTTATGAAAACGACAGTTGTGGCTGCTGCTCTTATATTTATCATATACTGTGTTTAAACAGTTGACAATATGATCTAGGGGAAGTAGTATCTTACCAAACTCTTCTTCCTTTCCAGAGGATCTGTCTTGGTCTGATTATACAAGTCATGCAAGCGATAAAAGGAGCTTCCCTTACAAACACCACAGGAGATATGCGGAGAAACCCTCCCCAGTACAAAACACCTGACAAAGCTAGATAGGATCAAAACACCATTTTAGGGCTTAAGCAGGCTGGATGTCCAGAATGGGTAACAAGCTGAAGCAAGGAATAAAGAGAAAGAAGGGCTTCACTGGTAGCAAGCACAGTAGCTGGAATTCCTCAGTCATCACCTGTAGCTGGTGGACAGGGGCCTGGGCCAGTGGGAGCAGGTACAAGGCGACCAGGCAGAACCAGCAGGGGCAGGAATTGGTACCACAATGGAAATCCTACCGGCGCATTTTCTTTCTTCAGTGTTGGCTCAGAATGGCGAGCAAACAACCTCTCCCGAGGACTCCTGATTTGAAGCCTGCACATCCACGGTTTTGGCTCTGAAATTCATAGAAATTCAGTGACTTGAAACTCCCCAGGCAGAGCCTTGAATTTAAAGTGGTCTTGTGTTAGGAGTGCTGCATGGGGCTGGCAAAAGCAAACTCAAATTCTCACTGGAAAAAATAATGTTCCCTCAGAATCACTCATTCATTAGAATATTTTTATTGAATAAGAATCACACGGCAGGCACTGTTCTAGAAACTGGGGACTTAATAGCGTGTAAAACAAAGCCCTTGGTATCATAGTGCTTCCACTATGAATGGACGATTAAAAATATTAACAAAAGAAAAATAAAGCAGAGAAGGATGATGGGCCTGGGGTGGTAAGGTGGGAGGGGAGGGTATTAACTGTTTAACTCTTTAACAACTAAGTCGTTGTTGTTTTAATATTTCAGTCTTATTATGACCACTGTGTCAGATTGTTTTTCTCTGAGAAAACAGACAGCACTCCATGCATTTTAAGCAGAACTGTTGGAAGGTCTTGGTGAGGAGCGTAGGGATGGGAGGAAGATGTTGTTGGTGATGTTAGCTGTCCACACGTGGGGACACAAGCCCCTTTGTCCAGGCAGGTAGCTGCTGCTGCCAAGGGGACCAGAGCTGCTCCTTCTCTTTGCTGTCTAAGCTTCAGCGAAGTCAGAGTCTGGTCTCAACCCTGTTGGAGAAGGAATCTGGGAACTCTAGTTTCCATGCTCCCTGCTTGTGTTACAGAAGAGCCCATAGCAAGGGGCGGGACTAATGCCCAGGTGATCACAGACCATCTGGCATAACAGCAATGCTTGAAAACACTGTTGCAAGTACTGCACACATATGTTTTGGGCCAATTCCCAAATACAATATATTTTTTTATAGGATATTCAATTTCCTCACCTAAGTTGTAAATAAACCCAGCAGTTTTAAGTTAATTAGACAGAAGTTTGGTGACAGAGAGATGGGGTTAGAAAAAGTGCAGGTTGGAGAAGAACATTGTGGGGAGGTGGGTGGAAGACAGCTCTGGTGGAAGGGTCCCTTTATGGGCTGGTGGGTAGATCAAGAAAGCTCAAGGCATCAAGAGTGATAGGAACATCAGTTCAATCAACTACATTTCATATTTATTAATTAAGTTCACACATTCAAACATTTATTCTTCCGTTTCATGAACTAATGCCATTTAAAGCTAATGTTTCAATTAATTAATTAATTATTTCAGTTGATTCACTAATATTTTAGTTGCCTAGTAACCTAAGCGCTGTGAATTTTAAGAAGTGTTATCTAATTATAGTCCCTCTTAGGGTTCACAGTCTATAGGTAGAAAGGACATTGAAAATTAGTTGCAACACTGTGATTTGCATGATGTAATAGAAACGCTCAGAGGATGTTTTTGGAACCCACGAAGGGTCATGAGTCATTTCAGAGAGTTGATGGTGTTTGATTTGGGAATTCAGGGTTGTCTAGTAATTTTCTGTGGAAGTGTAAATTATTATTCCAATTTTATGGACTAGGAAATTGCAGCTTAGAGGGGTTGAGCAACCTTGTGAAGTTGTGCGACGCCCAGCAAGGTGTCTGACACAGAGCAGGATTCCCAGTGCCTATGTTTATTGAACAGGTGGATGGGTGAGGGATGATTTGGTGTCCAGAGAAATGGAGATGAAGATATTATTGTATTTACTGGAATTTTCTAAGGTACGTATTTTTAAATTTCAAATTTCAAAATTCCAGAAAATAAAGTGCTTAGTGCTTGGTTGAGGTTCCTTTTTGACTCATGATGTGTTTTAAAAGAAAAAGAAGTAAAATTCTTATTATGATAATAACCTGCCAAACAATAGCCAACAATGAACACACACACACACACACACACACACACACACACACAGAGAAATTGCCAAAAGGTCCGCACATAATTGTTAGATAATTATAACAAAGGGAATCAAGAGGGCAAGGAAAAGGAGCTTATAAGAAAATTCACAAGTGTATTCATACACTTTAATCATGGTTTTATATTATCTTCAATAATTCAACAAATACTATTAAGAATACCGATGTACTTTATACCTGCATTTCTCATACCTTTGTAATTTAACTTAGAGATTGAAAGATGTACCAATCATCTGAGACTGATGGCTTTTGCATAATAATAATTTTAGCCTAGATACCATGGAAAGTAAATAGCCAATATCCAGGCACTCTTAATAAGTTATCAAGTGAAGTTAATTATTTTCATTGTAGTAGAGCAGTAAGAACCTTGGTATGGTTACCTGTGTTCTTCCTCTCTTTCCTTCTATAAATAATGATTATATTCTTTTGGGAGTTAAGATGGGTAAATTAAAGTAACTAGAAATGTGATATGTTAGAGAATTGTTGCTAGATGAAAAAACATAATAGTAATGGTAAAGTTGCTATGTCTTCGTTTCCCCTTCATCACACAAAGTGAGTTTGGTGCCTTGATTAGAATGATTTTCAGGACTTTAAAAACCGTCAACTGAAACATGGAAATAATTTACAATGAAATATAATTTAGCGTATTTAGTAATAAACTTTAGCGTGTATTTTTGTATGGGCAAGGTAATTATCATTTAGTAGCTGAAAATCTTGGCTGTATTAAATTACTCAAAAACTCAGGTTTGGTGACTGATCCTAGGGTGACAGGGTGATTTACTGTCTGAACTGCAGTCATTTATGAGAATGGAGCACATGCTAATAATAGTGATGTTGGGAGAGCAGACGTGGAATGAGAGTTTCTCCTGGCAAATTGTCTCTGACCGTCTCCTTACCTGTCAATAGCCCTCCTCTTGCCTGCCCCACCCTCCCACACACACACGTGTGTCTCAGCAAAGAGGACACACTTTGAGCACAGAGCCTCTGCTAACCTCACCCACAGGCTTCTACGCTGTCGGATCCTGCAAATCTGGACTCTTTTCCATTTGCTATCTCTCTAGTCTTATTGTGAAGCGGCCTCTTCCCTATCTTTACAAGGTCAGAGTCATGATGTACAGTTAGTCATATTCTTCTTGCTGCGGTTTCTCTGCCAGGTGACGGCCTGATGTGCTACCTGAATGTGGAGATTTGGGGCTGGAGACACCTTGGGTTAGAGCGAAGGGAAAATAGGGGACCGGAGACAGTGGTCTCTGGAGAACAAGGTTTTCTGGGTTTGAAACCACAACTGTGGGTCTCGGAAAAGAAAGAGAGAAATTGAGAGGATACTGGACTTTTTCCTAATATTAAGGAAGGAAAGATATCAAAATTAGTCATTTCTATAGATACCAGAGAAACAATAACAGAGAACGTGAACAACTAACAGGGCCGTGTGGTGGTGCAAATGGAACAGCAGATACAACCCTGGTGAATCACAATGCAGTAGGTTAACTGTTAACATATGATCAGTGTTTCTAGTTTACAGATATTATTTGATTGTAACTTTTGCCTTTTGTTGACTCAGCAGCAAGACTGCTCTAATTTGAAATACTGCAGGCTATCACCCTCCTCAGATACTCATAAATTTCCAGTAAATCATTTGAGCTTTATGTTGAGCTGCTGTTACTTTTCAAAAACTTTTAAATTTTCCTTGCGAGCCCTTGTTTACACCTACTTTATGGTTAGCAGCTTGACATACAGCAGTCACAACAATTTGTCAAGAAGACTCACTGTGAGCAGATTATAAGCTTTCTAACACCCTGTGTCTTAGCTTCCCTTTCACATGCGGTGAGGGGTGGAGGCTGGATCATCTCTGTAACTCTTCCTGTTACAACCTGTAATCATATAAGCATCGTGGGGACATTAGGGGATAGGATACAATTCAGAAAAGAATCTGCTCTTTCATTTCTCCCATATGTACTAGAAATATGCTTGCACAAGCTGAAGGAAGGAGTCATCTATTAAGTAGAAATTAAAACTCTAAGTTCGAATACCTGTAACTTAACCCTGATTAAAGTTATGTTGAGAAAAGAGGGTAAAACTTCAAAAACAGACACCTTTAACAGAAGAAAAACAGTTATTGACGCGAGTTCTTTGAGAACAAGTAAAGAAGTCACTGGATAAACATCGCCTTTTGTTTAGGCTAGAACATATTTCTATAGCTGTGTGCATATAACAAGTTTAATTTATATTTATTCTGTATTTTAAGCCAAAAAGCTATTTTATTTTAATTGTATTTCCTAAAAAGGCAAAGAACGTTCCTATTACATGAATTATTTTTTTCAGTATTTTCAAGGGTTTTGAGCTATACCACTCAACCTTGTCCCATAGGTCCTTTAAGCTATCTTCACTCTTTCGTGCTTTTTCATTTTTGCTGCTCTGATTGGGTGAGTTCCACTGCCCTGTCTTCTAGCTCACTGGCCCTTCCTTCTGTTTTCTCTAGTTTGCTGTTGACCCCTCTACTGTATTTCAGTCCAGATATTGTATTCTTCACCCCTGTGACTTCAATTTGGTATTTTCTTACATTTTCTACCTCTTTGTTGAAATTCTCCCTTTGTTCATCCATTATTCTCCTGAACTTGGTGAGTATCTTTATAACATTTATATTGAACTCTTTTCTTTTTCAACTGAGATATAATTGACACATAGCAGTATATTAGTTTCAGGGGTACAACATAATGTTTTGATATGTGTATATATTGTGAGATGATCCCACAATAACTCCAGTTAACATCCATTACCTCACAGTTACATGTTTTTTCTTGTGATGAGAACTTTTAAATTCTACTTTCTTAGCACCTTTCAAATGTGAGATACAGCATTAATAACTATAGTCACCATGCTATACATTGTGACATTTATTTTGTAACTGCTAGATGTTTGCACCTTTTGAACTATTTATCAGGTAAATCACTTATCTCCACTTCAGTAATGTCTTTTTCTGAGATTTTATCTTGTTTTTTCATCTGGAATATATTCCTCTGTTTCTTCATTTTCCTTGGCTCTCTGTGGTGAATATAACCTTTTTAGAAAAGTTTATTGTTCGCTTACAATTATAAACCACATTTGTCATAAAAATTAAATTTACTCACCTGTTTATTCTCCTAATAGTCTCTTTTGCAGAGCAAAACTTTATTTTTAAATGCTTTTGATTTTTAAAGATAGTTTTATACTTATAGAAAAATTCAGAAATTAGTACACAGAGTTCCATATACCCCACATTTGGTTTCTCCTATTATTAATATCTTACATTAATATCATACATTTGGTATAATTAATAAGCCAATATTGATAAATTATTAACTAAATCCCACAGTGTATTCATATTCCTTTAGTTTTTACAAGAACCCTATTTTTTCCCCAGAATCCCATCGTTCAACATCTCCCTTTCCATATTATAGACGTTGGTCTGTAGTCTACCTAGTTTTAATGTCTATCTGGTTTTAATATTAGGATAGGGACTTCCCTGGTGGCTCAGTGGTTAAAAATCCACCTGCCAATGCAGCGGACACATGTCTGATCCCTGGTCCAGGAAGATCCCACTTGCCTCAGGGCAAATAAGCCCATGTGCCACAACTACTGAACCTGCATGCCACAACTACTGAAGCCCACATGCCTAGAGCCTGTGTTCTGCAATAAGAGATGCCACCACAATAAGAAGCCTGTGCACCACAACGAAGAGTAGCCCCCACTCTCTGCAACTAGAGAAAGGCTGCACGCAGCAACTAAGACCCAACACAGCCAATAAATAAATAAATTAATTAAAAAATATTATGATAATCCTGG
The DNA here is from genome assembly GCF_030028045.1 of Hippopotamus amphibius kiboko. Taxonomy (NCBI): domain Eukaryota; kingdom Metazoa; phylum Chordata; class Mammalia; order Artiodactyla; family Hippopotamidae; genus Hippopotamus; species Hippopotamus amphibius. The sequence goes on along the minus strand of NC_080188.1, from coordinate 85,966,289 downwards.
CTTCATAGAATGAGTTAGGAGGTATTCCTTCTGCTTCTACTTTCTGAAAGAAATTGTGAAAAATTGTTATTATTTATTCCTTAAATGTTTGGTGGAATTCACCAGTGAAACCATCTGGGCCTGGTGATTTATTTTCTGGAATGTTATCCATTTTTTATTCAATTTCTTTGATATATATACAAGTCTATTCAGATTATTTTTCCTCATGTGAGTTTTGATAATTTGTGTCTTTCAAGGAATTGGTCCATTTCATCTAATTTATCAAATTTATGGGCATAGAGTTGTTCATAGTATTCTTTTATCATTTTTTAATGTTCATGAGAGCACTAATGATAGCCCTTCTCTCATTTCTGATATTAGTAATTTGTGTCTTCTCTATTTATTTTCTTCATTAGACTGGCTGAGAGAGTTAGCAAATTTATTTATCTTTTTAAATGACCAGCTTTTGGTTTGATTTTCTCTACCTTTCAAGTTCATTACAATATGCACTAATTTTTGATATTTCTTTTCTTCTGATCATCAAAAGCCACTCTAGATCCCTGATAGTTTTCCTTATGCTGAAGTTGGTTTGGTCTGGGATTTATTCAGCTGCTACAGCTTTCTTTGAATTGGTGTTACTATGATATATCTTTCTCCATTGCTTTGCTTTTTTAACATCTGCTTCTTTATATTTAAAGTGGGTGTTTTGTAGACAACATATAATTGGGTCTTTTTTTATCCACTGATATCATCTCTGTCTCCTTGTGTATTTCTATAATTCACATTTAAGGTGTGTATTGATATAATTGGATTAATAGCCACCATATCTGTAACTATTTTCTTTTTCTTTTTTAGGTTGTTTTTTAAGCTCTTTATTGGAATATAATTGCTTTACACTCTTATACCAGCTTATGAGGTACAACAAAGTGAATCAGCTGTATTTATACACATATCCCCATATCGCCTCCATCCCGTGACTCCCCCCTACCCTCCCGTCCTGGCACTCTAAGGCATCACCCAACATAGAGTTGATCTCCCTTTGTTATACGGCAACTTCCCACTAGCTATCTGTTTTACAGTTGGGAGTATATATATGTCTACGCTACTCTCTCTCTTAGTTCCAGCTTTCTTTTCGCGCCCCCCCCCCAATCCCTTGTCCTCCAGTCCATTCTCTGCATCTGCATCCTTATTCTTGTCTTGTCACTGGGTTCATCAGTACCTTTTTTTTTTTTTTTTTTAGATTCCGTGTATATGAGTTAGCATACAATATTTGTTTTTTCTGGCTTACTTCACTCTGTATGACAGACTCTAAGTCTGTAACTATTTTCTATTCATTGCATTTATTCATTGTTTCCATCTTTCTCCTGTTTTCTGTCTTCTCTGGTTTAATGAGCATTTAAGCGATTTCATTTTATCTCCTATCTTAACATATCAATTATATTTGTTTAAAAAAATTAGCACTTGTCCTAGAGTTTTTTTTAACTAATTTTAAGCAATCTGTTATCCTTCAAATAACACTATAATGGTCCACATGTAGTGTAGTAACATAACAAAATATTTCCAATTCCCCTTCCCATACCTATGACATCATGTCATTTATGTCACTTATACATATGCTATAGTCACTTAATATATCTTATTATTGTCACTTTAAAAACAATTATATTTTAAGTAAATTAAAATAAGAAAAAAGAAAAAAAATATTTCTCCAACATTTTCTTTATTTATGCAGATCTAATTTTCTGACCTATATCATTTCCTTTCTTTCTGAAAAGCTTCTTTTCACATTTCTTACTGACAGGTCTGTCGAGAGTGGATCTCTGCTTGTCTGAGAAAGTCTTTATTTTTCCTTTACTTATGAAGGTTAATTTTGCAGGGTATATAATTCTAGGTTGGTGAAGTTTTTTCTTTTAATGTGTTAAATATCTTACTCCACTTTCTTCTTGCACAGTTTCTGATGAGACGTCCAGTGTACTTCTTACCCTTATTCTTCTACAGATAGTTTTGCCTCCCACTCTCACCCCAGTATCTTTGAAGATTTTCTCTTTGTCTTTGTGTTTTGCAGCTTGAATATTACATGCTAAGGTGGCAAGTTTTTTGGAGTTTATTTTGCTTGGTCTTCTCCAAACTGCCCATATCAGTGCTTTGGTGTCTGTCATTACTTTTGAAAATTTTCTCCACCATTATTACTTCATATATTTCTTCTGCTCTGTTCTCTCTTTCTTCTCCATCTGGTGTTCCAATTATACATACACTATACATTTTGAAATTTCCCCATTGTTCTTAAGTGTTCTATTCCTTTTGTTCATTCTTTCCTTGTCTTTAAAATTTTGCCTTGTAAAAATCTCATTGATGTATCTTCACGTTCCCTGATTCTTTCTTTAGCTGAGTCATATTCTACTAATAAATCAGTCAAAAGTATTCTTCATTTCTGTTACACTATTTTTGATTTCTATTATTTCCTTTTCTTAAATTTTTAAAGGAGTATAGTTTATTTACAATGTTGTGTTAATTTCAGGTGTATAACAAAGTGAATCAGTTATATATATACATATATCCTCTCATTTTTAGTTTCTTTCCTCATATAGGTCATTACAGAATATTGAGTATAGTTCCCTGTGCTATACAGTAGGTCCTTTTTAGTTATCTGTTTTACATATGGTAGTGTGTATACGTCCATCCCAATCTCCCAATTCATCTCTCCTCCCTTTCCCCATTGGTAACCATAGTTTGTTTTCCTCATCTGTGTATCTATTTCTGTTTTGTAGATAAGCTCATTTGTACCTTTTTTTGACTCTTTCTTAGAGTTCCCATCTCTCTGCTTACATTACCCACCTGTGCTTACATGTTGTCCCCTCTTCATTAGAGACCTAAACATACTAATTTTAGTTATTTTAAATTCATTGTTTGATGATTCCAACATCTGTGTTATATCTGTGTCTGCTCCTGATACTTCATTTGTTTCTTCAGACTGTTTTTTCTTGCCTTTGGCATGCCTTGTAATTTTTTGGAGAAAGCTGGACATGTTGTACTGAGTAACGGAAACAGAAGAAAATAGGCATTGAGTGTGAGGATTTATGTTATGAGAAGCATTGGGGTTTTCTTGATGTTTGCTTTAGCTGTAGGTGTCAGAGGTTTCAAATTCCTTGAGCGTTCTTGTTTTTATCTCCTCTTGATTCTGGGCTTCATAGAGAGTCTGCATTTTGCAGCTGTAATCCACTGTTGCTGTACAAGAGCCCTGTTGGTGTGGTGGTAAAGTTTGGGAGAGGGAAAGTGTTCTGTAATCTCAGGATGGAATCTCAGCTCAGTAGTGGGATGGGATTTTCACAAGTGAGTCTCTGGTAGCAGCTTTTGTTGCTCCCTTAGGTTTTGCAGGAAGGTTGGAGTCAGACGGATGCCCTTCCTCCAGATAAGATAAGGGTCAGGTGGAAACTTTTCCTTGGAGAAGACATCAGGCGTGTTTCACAATGGTTTCTCTGTCTCTCCTACCGCAGCTGGGAGGGTATTTTCCTTGGAGCTTCACAGAATTCCTAGAGGTGAAATCCACAAAAGTGTGGAGATCCTTTAAAGACCAAGGACTCACTCTGGTCCAGTTCAGTTTTTCTTCTTGAAAAGATGGCAGTGATAACTTCCAATTTCTTTACCTGTCAGAGCTGAGATTGAAAGTTCTTCTTATGTTATAGTCAAGATAGTCAATATAAAAAATAATAAAGTACCATTTTCTTTAATTTGTCCAGACATTACTTTTATTTTTTAAGAACTTCTATATAATTGACATAAAATAAACTGCATATATTTAAAGTGTACAATTTGATTTTTTTTCTTATTAGTAATGTATATATGGAAATCCCAATCTCCCAAGTCATCCCACCACAACCCTTTCCTTTAACTTAAGAAGAAAATGCTTTTGAAAATAGACGTATTTTGAAAAAATACCTATCTCCATGATATACCAAAGCTGTCTTATTAGAAAAAAATGAAATTTTTAAAAGTTATATAATTTCAATTACTTTTAGTAGCCTCTTACACTCTCAAAAATGCTTGGTTTAGACTATAAGTTACATGGGAAGACTCAAGCACCTACAGTACAAAGCCCTGGACAAGTGTTTGACTTTAATGCTTTCATTTCATCTACAGACTATCTATTCACTTTACAAGATTCAAATATTTGATAAACATAAAATGCCCTTGCATTACCAGCAAATGGTATATTCTCATCAATAATTAAAGTATACTTCTCTATCTTGTGTCCAAACTGCAAATATCCCCATCAAGTTGATGCGAATGCTGTTTAACATCTGTTTCTCTAGATGGAGCAAATCAATTTCCGTAATGAGGAATTTTCTTGGATTTGTATTAAATTACTTTTATTCCTAGGTGGAAATAGATGTTAACAATAATAATTTTCTTAGAAGTTATGGAAAAGGAAACATGTGACTTCCTCTGTTTATAATGGAAATTTCCTATGCCCTACATTAGAAGGGCCTGCAGTTCAGAGCTCTTTTCTTTCTCAGAAGAAAATTTTCATAACTGTCAAATTAGATACATCAAAAGAACAGCAAAGATGAAAAAGTGGACACTAAGGATTTTTCCCTTAAGTCTTACTCTTGAAACATCTGGTTTGAGTATTCCATGCTGAGATTCAGAAGTGGGGGATATCACAGAAGTAGACACAGGAGGAGAGTGTGTCAAAGATAACTTTTTCAGATCTATTTACTGATCATTTTTATTTCTTAAAAAAAGTTGATACTAGATACACATTAACAAAATACAGTGGTGAGCAAAGCAGTTTAATACTTTGCCGACTGCTCTACAGTTAGTGAGAGGCGAAACAACAGCCATACAATTAAAAACAGCCTAAGGGCTATGAAAGTACAGAGAAGTGTGTCTAAAGGAGAACCTGATCTTTGCAGGTGCAGATGGGAGGTGGAGTTGTGGTCAGAGGGAGTGAAGCTGGCACTAAGATGAGGAGGGTGCATGGGAATTGGGATGGCGTCTTGGGGAAGGGAGAGTGTTCCCTATAGAAGGAACAGTGTATGTGAGCACCCTGAGGACAGGAAACATAGCATGTAGAGAGAACTGAAAGCAGATGAGTGTAGCTGGTGTGGAGGCTGAAAGGAATAAAGAATCGAGACTAGAACAGAGTAGAGAATAGAGAAAAAAGACCAAATGGGGAAATGGTGGCCTTGGCAATGTACAAGAACAATGTCCTCTGACTTTGGTCTGTGGTCAGGGAGAAATCAGAGACCACGTTCCGTTGTCCCCACATCTGTTTTGGACCCCTGTTGTACTCCACTCTCCTATACGTCTGTACTTCTCCCCAGGAGTCATGGCCACCTCCAGAATGTGTTGTGAGCAAGCCCCAGCCGCAGCGCCTTGCAGACCCTTCCACGGAGGTTTCGTCTCACCCTCCAGATATTAGAGAGGCTGAGAGTGGTGTTGACACCATCCTCGATCCCACCTGCCTCACCTGCTCTCACTTCTCATGTGTGAGGTCTTCCCTTTCCATGCCCAAAACCTGAGCACGAGTTTAGCTTGCGTCTTGTCTCTTTTGCTCCTCTGAGCTTTTAGGACTTAGATGCTTTATTGAAGCATTTTGTTTACACCTGTCTGCACTCCTTGACTACAAGTTCTTTGAAGTCTGAGCTTCCTTGACTTGTCTGAATTTGAGGGTGGGTCGAAATCATTCTTCAGAGTAGAGATGCTTTTCCTTGTCTACTCCTCACAGAGAATGACGTGCCCCAAGCCACACACTCTCGTGGGTCTAGTAGGGACAAGGTTCAGACCATAGAAGGCGTCGGCTTACAGAGCCTGAAGTTGCTCACGCTGCTGTCATTCCCATCTCCTGCTCATGGAAACACTGCCGTGAGAATTAAAGGGACACTGCTGCAGGCAGAGACTTGACTCTTGAATCTACTGTCATTTATTTTTCAAGCAAATCTTGCACATCCTTGAGTGCTTTGCTGAAAAAGTAAAATTTTGAACACACTTCAAAACCGATCTTCACATGCAAACTATTACATACAGAATGGATAAACAATAGGGTCCTACTGTATATATAGCACAGGGAACTATATTCAATATCCTGTGACAAACCATAATGGAAAAGAATATGAAAAAGAGTATCTATCATCTATCTATCATCTACCTATCTATCTATCTATCTATCTATCTGAGTCACTTTGCTGTACAGCAGAAATTAACACAATATTGTAAATCAACTATACTTCAATAAAATAATTTTTTAATTAAAAAAGAATGAAAAAAAAACCTCTGATCTTGACAAACCATGACTTAGAAGTTCTCTGAATGGGACCGAGTAAATCTTCTCTTAACAAACTGAGGGACAATCTTGACATGAAACTGTGAGTCATATCATGGTCGTACTATCCCACTTTCTATCATCAACACTATTGATCAGAACATTAATACCAAGCTGTTTACTCAGGGCTCTCAGAGCTCCAAGTGTCGTGTGAGCTGCACACTGCACAACCCCAGGACATCCAGTCACAAGTAGGCTTCAATTGTGAACTCAGAGTTGCAGAGTATCTGTGGCCTCCCAGGGGAGTATGTGACATGACAAAACCAAGTTACTGATCACTGCTTTACCAACAGTGGATTTCAGATGGTTCTAAATTCATTCATTAGATTAGTTTTCTATGGTTTTTTGATGACAATATTTTGAGAGGAAATCAAATTGTCAACTATGGTCTACTCATGTATCTGTGAACATATTAAAACTTTTAAATTTTAAACAGTTCCTTGTTTAAATGATTGCTGTGGACTGACACGTCACTAGTTCTATTGTTATATAATAAAATCTTAATGCCATGTCATATGATTAATTTAGAAAACCTCAAACCATTGATTTCTGGTTCTAGGAGTGGGGACACTCGTTTTCCCCCACCAAATGCTTCAGTCATGAAAATTAGACCTCTTAAGCTCTGTGGTGATCGTCAAGGCCACACAGTCATAGCATAAGTCATTTCAATTTTCATCTGAGATTCGTGGTCCTTCAGCAGAGATTGACAGTGCTATGATCTAACCCATGAAATGTGAGCCTTTCTGGGGCAGCAGAATATTTTCTATGGTAGAAATTATAAGGTTACTCAAGGTGTGTAAGTAGAGATTTGTGTAGTCTAAATGTATTTTAATGGCTATAATCACAATTATATCACATGTACTATACAATAAAAATCAACGAATAGCAATGTATACTAGTTATTTTTTATATAAAGAGCCTTTTGTAATTAGCCATTAAAGACTTATTAAGTTGATTCAAAGTGAGTTTTAAGTGTGGACTCTCTACAAAGAGGGAGATCAACTCGATGATGGGTGATGACTTAGAGGGCTGGGATAGGGAGGGTGAGAGGGAGTCGTGAGATGAAGGGGATATGGGGATGATATGTATAAATGCAGCTGATTCACTTCATTGTACAGCAAAAACTGGCACAACAGTGTAAAGCAATTATATTCCAATAAAGAGCTTAAAAAAAAAGAGATATATTATGTGCTGGTACCAAACACTCATCTGAAGCCAATATTTTCAGGCGCGTTGGCGCGTTTTTACTGGAGCTGTATTTTTAAGCTCTCACATTGTAGTGCTAGAGACAATGAGACATTATTGCATTTTTCCATAGCAGTTGGAAATCAGTTACATCCTGTCAATTAAGAGCTGTGCACCACAAAAAGTTGCCAAAGGCACCCAACCAGGGGATACAGTGCAATACTCACCAACCAGCTTATTACAAGTATCAGAACTGTACCCGAGATGAGACATTTACTATTAAACGAATGACTAAGATGAATCTGTTGAAGATTTGACTTGAAAAGGGGACAGATATAAAATGTGGTCCAACAGATGGAATGAATAAAACAGAAACAGCTGCTTACCGTCAACTTGTTTTCCTGAACAAATCTCCTTTCCTAGTCATTAAAACACTTTTCTCAAGGCCATGTACAAAGTTTGAAATAGCTATTTTGTCAACACACATCTGCACGATCTCAAAAGCTACATGGTGCGATTTTACAATGCCATTAGGGGAGTTTCATTTGTCCAACGGAATGTGAAAAAGAGGAAAACGCCTTTCAGTAAGAGGCAAAGGATGTGTTCTAGAAGAATAATGATAACTTTCCACATTAGGACACAATAAATGTCCATTTTATTGCTGCTCTACAAACAGTAATGAAAACATTAGCTGAGATATGAGAAAATAGGCTGTAGTCAGGGAAGTGATAAAACAAAGTTTGCGTAAGGTTTAAAATCAACTTACTCTTTCCTTCCTAAATTAACAGTTAACTTGAAATGAGTATAGGAATAATTGTTAAATAAGCATTTAGTGATTAACAATTAGCAAACACTTCCTTATTTTCGGATGGTAGTGAAGGGTGACAGAGAGAGTACTGGTAGGACAGTAACAATTTTTTATTCCATAAGTAGTGTTAATACCTGTAAAAAAAAATAGTTGCCTATAGCCTTAGTGCTTACAGCATAAATTAAGTTCCAAGGAAGATTTTTTTTTATATTCAAAGATAAAATTTACATACAAGATACATCAACTGTAGATGAAATAAGATGAAATACATTTGATTACTGGTATTTACCACCTATGAAGACTGCTGGCCTCGGGTGGCAAACAGGTAAGTAATTGGATGTGGCTTCCTGGGATATTGCGTTGAGAAAGATTCTGACGACTAACTGGGAAAGTATATAATGATGGTTAGTGACGTTTGGGGTTAGTGTGGTGATTCATGGCCCATACACCTGATATTGATTACCCCTGGAGCCTTGAATTAGAAATTAACTCAAGCACAAAACAAACTCTATTATTTACACATCCCTGAATATATATTTAACTTTCAAAACTTAAAGGGATTTAACTAAACGTGTAGTGAAAGTTTAAGTTCTTTTTCTCTCTAAATCATAGTTGATACTTTCTGTGGTATATGCTGAATTTTATAATGGTTTCATGTTTATGGTACTTTCTGGTCGTGCAAATAAAATTAAAAGATTATAGTAAGCTAAAAGCACAAGTCCTACTCTTGACAGAGTATTTATTTAAAGTAACACTTGATATAAAACCAAGAGTCCAAAATTTCCCATAAATTGCTTGGATAGAGAGCACTCGAGTGATTTTAAATTGGAGTTTACAAGAACAACACACATAAGCAATGACAAAGAAGGCTCTAACCTAAATAAATAAAAACTGTTGGAAAGGGGATCATAATTACTGTTTGAAAATGTAAGTTATAGAAAACACGTTCACTGGACCGTTGGCAGTGTAAACGCTCTGATTCCTGGCTTCTCCTCTCTACACAAATCTTCTAGAATTAACGTTCTTGTAAGCATGTGGATGTTCAGAGCTTTTGGTTAATACCGAGATCTCCATAAAAAAGATCACTGAAATTTAATTGGAAAATGTAAATATTTTGCTACCATTTAAATATATCTGCTTGAAGGGGAAAATACAAATATTAGGGTTAGGGTTAAGGTCACAGGGTAACTTATATGGTAATAATAATAGAAACCTTGAAAATAAGCAACGTGAAAAACAACAGTCTCACTCCAACAAGACTTCTTAAAAGTTCTATTTTCCTTAAGTTTCTATTTGAAAGGAGCTGACCCTTATCTGATAGCCAGCTTTCAAAGGAAGAATGAGTCATGTCAAAAATGTTGTCAATTTTGCTTTTATGAGATTTGGCAAAGTGCTTTCTATTTTCTTCATATTTTATGAGATCTCAAAATAGATTTTGGAATTTCCCCTCCAAGCGTGAACACTGTAATACCAACTTATGTTTAAAAGAGACTTTCAGTTTTCAAAGAGCTTTCACCATGTCCTGCATCTTTCCCAGCCCTGACAATCTCCTTTGGGAGGGAGTTGAGGTGTCAGCACCCCTGCTTCAGGATGAGAAAGTTAAGATTAAGGGGTTTTCTGCAGACACATGGTTGTCATAGCAAAGCTGGAAATTGAAACCCAAGCTGACTGACTCATGATTTAATTGTTCTTCTGACCACATTATGTTGAGGGCGGTGGGAAAACCTGTGACTCTTCCTGGGGAATGAATGCCCTTCCTCTACAGACAGAGTAATAAAAGTATGGGGAGGTGTGTGCTTAATAAACACCGTAGAAAATCTTGGCAGGAAAAATGGTCTGCCATGCTGCCTTATTTTCCAGTCCTTTCCCCTCTTCTCCTTTCACATGTCGCTCAGATGATGCCAGCTGCTCAGCTCAGTTTGCACCCACATCCTGATGAGTGCTGTACGTCCATCTCTTGCTCAGATTTCCCTTACTCCATAACTTTAGACCTAAAGATGTACTGACCTACTGGATACCTCTGCTGGAGTGGCTTCCAGAGGAGCCAGACTCAAAATTCCCCCAATGGAATTTATCATCTTATTCCCCAATCTGACCCCACTCTGTATTTCTATGTAGGGATTGATACTACTCTTCTCAGAACTGAACAAAACTTGGCTGCATCCTTACATCTTGCCCTGTTAATTACCCTCATGTACAAGAACTCTCCAACCACTGCTGATTCAATTTTCCAAACACCTCTTAAATTCTATCGTCTTCTTCCTCCTGCTTTCATTCAGGTCACATAAATTTTCACCTGGGTTAAGGTCCACATGTACTTCCATCTGGCTTCTCCCCAGTCCTGTTTCCACACTCCCATCAGCCAGCAAAGGCTACCCAGAGCATCTGTGATGAAATCCTCACTCCTTAAGGTGACCTGTAGAGGCTGCCTGATCCAGTTTCATGCCTTGTCACTTTCTGTTTCACCATCTAAGATCACACAACACTGCAATCAGTCTAAGTCGGAGGCTGTTCCAACTTCTATGCCTGGTCTATCCATTTGACTACATTGACGGATAATCTCACTCTTCTGCTACCAGGTCCAGTTCACAATGTGGTGCCCCTACCTGTCCTTTGGGGATTACACACCCTTGCCTGGTGGACATGGCCACATGATTTGCTTTGCCTGGTGAAATATAAACAGAAGTGGCATGCATCACTTTGGGATGACAGCTCTGTGCTTCAACTAACGCCTGCCTTCTCCCACAAGACAGGTGATGTCCCAGATGAAGAATGACCTGTCAACTTGTGTCCTGGAGAAAAGAAGGCAGGAAGCAGAGCAGAGCTGATGTCGAACAGGGTACTTGGCCTTGTTTCTATTGATTAAGGTACTCCTTAATCAATAGAAATTGACTAGATGTGCACTGCCATGTGTAAAACAGATAGCTGGTGGGAACCTGCAGTATAGCACAGGGAGCTCAGCTTAATGCTCTGTGATGACCTAGATGGGTGGGATGGGGGGAGGGTGGGAGGGGAGGTTCAAAGGGGAAGAGATATATGTATACATATAGCTGATTCACTTCATTGTACAACAGAAACTAACACAACATTGTAAGGCAACTAAACTCCAATTTTAGAAAAAAAGAAAGAAATTGATGAGAGGCCAGATGAGAAATTCAGGCAAGGCTTTATTGGGGCCCCTGCTGCAGCATGAGGGAGTGAGAACAAGTAACAGGTCCCCTTGCTCGCTCCCTGAGCAGGGCTGAGCTGGTTCCTCACATGGGATGAGGGTAGGGGTGTGTCCAGGGGTCCGGCCAGAGGGGCGGCTCAGGTGGTGTGCCCACCCCTTAGGTGGTGCTGAGTGCAGGGGGCATGTGCAGGACCCTTGCTTTTGCTCCTGGCTCTTCAGAAGTGGCAGCTGGGCATTTTGGTCTTTTTATATCTTGTTGCCCATAATTTGTCCCGACTGCGCATGTGTGCAGTTATTTTTAGTCCCTTATAGTTTCTTTGAATTTTGTTGCTTGAGGAGACGTTTGCCTGGTGGAAGTTCTGCAGCAGAGTGTCCCAGGTCCCAGGTCCCAGCCTGTCTCAGAGCTGCAGCCAACCCACGATGGACACATAAACCACTGAGACCTGGAGATCTTTTTTTGTTGTTGTTATCTCAGCACGATTTAGCCTATTTTAACTGATGCATGTGTCTGCAAGAGTCTGGTTCCTCAGCTAACTCGTCCTGTTCATTGTCTCATGTGAAATGTCATTCTCTTCATAATCTACTTCTACCTCTTTGACTGGGGGCAACCTTTGTGTTCCTATAGCACTCTTTACTTCCCATAATGATAACACTCACTGGATTGCAATTATTCAGTCATTGTTTGTAGATGGTGGACTCTGTGAGGGTAGGGCCCATTTCTTGTTCTTCACCACTTTATTTCTACCACTTAATACCTAGTGCATAAATGTTACACAATAGCTATGTTGAATGAATGAATGAGAAGTACATAAATGGAGGAAAAGTAGTCAAGAGTAGATCAGTTCTGTGGGTCTATTTCTGTTTTGTATATAAATTCACTTGTAGCAATATGATTATCAAAGGGAAAGGCAGAAGGGATAAATTAGGAGTTTGGATTAACATGTACACACTACAATGTATAAAATAGATAACCAACAAGGACCTACTGTATATCACAGAAAACTATACTCAATATCTTGTTATAACCTATAAGGGAAAAGAATCTGAAAAAATATATTTATATATGTATGTATAACTGAATCACTGCTGTACACCTAAAACTAACACAACATTGTAAATCAACTAGACTCCAATGGAACAAAAACAAAACAACCAAAAAGAGGAAACCGGTTCTCACATGCAAATCTCGTGCAAGGTTTTCAGCTTCAGAACTGCCTGAGCAGCAATGATACTCAGGGATTTTTTGCTGTGCTGACAGATGGAACGCTAAAAGGAAAATCTATCATCTGTCATCATTGACCTCTAACCTGCACTAGCCTCACGTTCTGTTCTCACATATTTGCAAAGTACAGAGCTGGGAGGAAAGTTTTCTTCATAGATTATGGCCTCTACTATGTTTTTGTCCCATGAGTCCCTTGAATGTGCTCCATGTCTCCGTTGTCGTCATGTCCAGCAAAGACCCCACAGCCTCAAAGGGCAGTGTATCCTCCATCACAAAATCGAGGGCAGACCTTCAGGAGCTTTGCAAGGAGGCTCAGCAAATCACATTCTTCCTTACCTTGGTTGATGTACACGTTTTCTTCTTTATTATGTGTGTTTTTATCAAAGACGTTAGACAGTATCATTGTAGTTTTACATTAAAATCACTGCATAGTTTGAGGTCCATGTTTGTGTTATATGTTACTGACTCTTTCGATCAGTGACATACATGCAATAGGTCCTCAATAAATAGTTATTTTCAATCTATACCCTGCTCTTGCTATTACTTATATTTTCCCCGTGCTATCAAATGGCTTGAGAGCATTAACAGAATAATTTACATATGGTTCACATACATTCTCTAATATCTTAATCACATTTTAGCCCGTTTTTTTTGTCTTTTACCTTTCATACTCCATTCAAAGTGACATTCACACACAGACACACACACACACACACAGACACACGCACGTAGACACACGCACACAAACACACACAGACAGACACACACAGACACACACACAGACACACACACACACAGCCAGGTCAAAGTTTTAACCTGAGGTCATGATCATCCTATGACAAAATACTACCAAAAAACTTCCTAGAATCTCTCTTGGCCTCATATTCATTTTTCTCCTGTCTGCCTAAGCCCTTTATTTCTTTTAATTGAAGTATAGCTGCTTTACGATGTGTTAATTTCTGCCATATAGCAAACTGATTCAATCACACACACACACACGCACACACATACATTCTTTTCTATATTCTTCTCTATTAGAGTTTATCACAGGACATTGAGTATAGTCCCCTGTGCTACACAATAGGACCTATTTGCCCATCCATTCCATACATAATAGTTTGCATCTACTAATCAGAAACTCCCAATCCGTCCCTTCCCCACCCCCTTGGCAACCACAAGTCTGTTCTCTATGTCTGTGAGTCTATTTCTGTTTTGTAAATAAGTTCAGCTGTATCATTTTTTTAGATTCCACATATAAGTGATATCATATGGTATTTGTCTTTGTCTGGCTTACGTCACTTAGTAACATAAGCTCTCAGTCCATCTGTGTTGCTGCAAATGGCATTATTTCATTCTTTTTTTGTGACTGAGTAATATTCCATTGTGTATATATACCACATCATCTTTATCCATTCATGCGCACTGAGATTGCTTCCATGTCTTGGTGCCTAAGCCCCTTAGATTACTGATTTCTTTGGTGGTCTAGTTGGCTTTGATTCAGTCTTCCCAAGATGATGTTTGGGGTTACCCCTCTGTGCATTGTAGCCCATGGGCAAGAGATGCCCTATTCTATACTTAGCCCAGGCTCCCAGATACTGCACCCAACCCTGGCTCAGCACTGCAGATTCTGATTTCTTAGGAGGGGAAATTGGAGAATCACATGCTCTTGGTTCCCTTCCAGCAGCCTTAAGCACCTCTGGAGGCCTGCTGAGATCTCTACATGACTCTAGGGCTCTCTGATAGTCTAGCTTGAACATTATAACCTGGAAAAACAGGGATTTCTGAAGAAAAGTTATAAAGTATTAGGACTAGGAAATATCTCATGCCACACATACCTCGTCTCATAGATGAAGATTCTGAAAGCCAAGGCATGCTTAATGGTTTACTGTAGCTAATTAGTGGACAGTATGCAAGTAGGATCATATTTCCTAAGTTTTTATTGAGTGCTCTTTTATTTACACCATCTCATCTTTTCTTTTATTCCCTTCTCTTCATCCTTCCTTCCATTCTTCCTTCCTTCCTTCCTTCCTTCCTTCCTTCCTTCCTTCCTTCCCTTCTTTCTATTGACAGTGACTATTTCTCAAATAGCTTCTGAGCCTCATTGGAATTACTGTTGTTGACATTTTAAGTGAAGCCTAGCAGGGGACCTGTTGCAAAGCCTGGGCTTTCTGCACACAGGGTCACTAATGGATAGTAAATTAAATAAACTGATATCTCAGATGGACAAGTTGGAAGGGAACATAAGAACCAGAGCAGGAGTTTACTGAGAATTAAAAATAACTCAAGGTTTTCGGCCTGGTCAAAGGCTGACAGTACAGATGTGCCTGGGATAATACCGCATTAAAGTTTTTTAGGCAAGAGGCGAGGGAAGAGTGTGCATTTAGGTTTAAAGATATTGAATTTGGGATGACAGTAATTCATCCAAGTGGAAATATCTGTCAGGCAGTGGAGATTTAGGGAGAGTCAGGCACGTGCGTGGCAGTGGGTCAGTCTGGGACTGGTCGAACAGGGGATGCACAGCCACCTTGAGTGGCCTGGCCATGCAATGGCCTCTAAGATGTGGAGGTACCTGCTCTCTACACCTGCTTTATCAAGAGTTTTTATCATTAATGTAAGCTCAATTTTGTCAAATGCTTTTTCTGCATCTCTTGTGATGATCGCATGATTTTTACCCTCGGTTTTTTTTAACGTGGTTCATCACATGGACTACTTTGCGGATCAATCCACCCCTGCATCTCTGGGATGAATCCCATTTGATCATGGTGCAAAACCTCTCTGTCCTATGCAAGATGGCCAGCACCAGTTTCTGTCACAACAAAGCATCTTGTCTGACACACCGGGCGACTACCTATTATTTATGGGAGCTTCGAGTTATGGTTTCTGCCAGTAACACGGGGGTGGCAAGGATAGAAGAGGGGATGTATTTAAAGATGAAGAGATCTTTGATGATCTTGGTGGAGGTGTCAGACTCAATGGTCTGCAGAAGGTTAGGTGTTATAGTGTAGGGGTCAGGAAACAAGTAGTTGGTGAATTAAAGGAGGCCATAATACAGACAAGTTTGAGAAATTTGAAATTATTATGCTCTTCAAATTTGGTTATGGAGAGGGTATGCGTGTATGAGTAGTGGGGTTCAAACATCACTGAGAGAAATGTGAGCAAGTCAACATGGAAGAATTGGGGTACGTCAACCAAACACGTAACAAAGTGTGTTGGTGGGAGTGGGGTGACCAAAGGTAAAGAGGAGAAGCATATAGCCACTGAAATAGAGTAAGTTACACACATTAAATTATAACGTGATGGGTTTTTCTATCATCCTCCTCATTTGTACCAATACCACAGTTGAAACCTTGTATTACACCAGGAAAAAAAATCAAATTGCTGCCATTAACCTATTTTTGATATAACCCAAACATCAATGAAAGCAGGATAATTATTTTTTAAGAGGGTAATTGTTACCAGTTCTTCCAGATACCTAAATTGTGAAATGCTTTTGATATCTGAAAACTACCTAACTGGGATTAGGGAAATATGCCCATCTAGTGTATGAAAATCATTATTTAATGTACTAATTGGATTTCTTGACATATTTTAGTAGACCTCATTTATTTTTCCTTCAGAAGTCATATTTTGGTCACATATAGCATTAGAAGCAATGTGACTAAATATAGAATAGCTTTAATTTTCTTCCTTTGCTGTTATCACAGATAAATCAGCCATAATGTATGCGGGATGGTGAGCAAACTTCACAGTTTTCAACAAATTTGTAAAGCATTGCTTTTAGCAATTTCATAAAAAGACTTATTTGCTTTTATATCTCAAATATATTTTGAATTAATTCAAAGTAAGGAAACTCTAAAGTCCAAAGATTATAAAATATAATCAAATTGTGGAATCGAAAATAAAGCAAACCCTAAAAGGGGGCATTAATTCTTTCAGTTAATTTCTTGACAAGAAAGGTTAACGTAGATGGACATATACACAGAGTGGACTCCGTGGTTTTGTGGAGCCCTAGTTTGTCTGATGGGCTTACCATTCTATCCTCAACATGTGTCAAGTACTCAATAAATACTGGTGAGAAAGTGAATAAATGAATGGATGGATGGTATCTTTAGAAAATAGCTTTATTATATGACTTTCAACTCACTACTACAAAAATTCCAGGGATGGAATAAGTAGTAATCGCTTTATCTCTTCAAAGTTGTGAAATTTGTTTACCAAACAGACTAGCATTAAGAATCTCTGCATCTCACATGGAAAGGTTAATCTAACCTTTTTAGTAGGATGCTTTGGGCATTAGATTAGTGTATACATATGTTAGTGTTTATACATATAGTATCACACACACATAATTGTGAATATATTTGAGGCTTAAAGAACTTACTTGACGGTGTTGTAGGCTCTCAATAAAATTAGCCCTGCTTTTTTTTTTTTAAGAATAAGGAAAGCTTAGCTATGTAATAGCAACTTGTTTTTGTACATGACAATTACCATTCAATAACCCAGGACACTATACCTACAAGAATGTGACTCTGAAGACTTTTGAGACTGAACACATTTCTTTACATCCTTTCAAAGCTTTTATTTTCTGAAAACTAAACATTTTTAAAATTGTGCTATTATTTGATCAAACTAAATCAAGGTGATATAATGAGGAGGAAAAGGTAAAAGTGCCATTTTGTATGGTTCTAAACTTGTGGAAGAGCCACGATTTAATACTATCTTAAGAAATATAGAAACTTGCATTTTTCAAAATATATTTCATCATGATGAAATTTCCACAAACCATATGTCCTGAAATGGGAAATATTATCTCTAGTCCAGAAAGGAAATATCAGAATATCAGAAGGATTCACTGACCTTATATAATAGTTGCAGAAACAAATCAGGGGCTAATACCCCTACTAAATGAAAGCTCACTATATGCACCTTACTTTCTTCTTTTATGCTGTGTAGCATCCTAGTACTTTCCAGCAATGGGGGTGAGGATTCCCCTAAGTTTGACATGAATACAATTGTAACAGTGTCATTAAGTGACTGCTGTATTCAGGTCCGTGATATTAAGTGTAGAAAGACATAAATATGTTTCCCCTCATTTCCCCCAACACCAATAGAAAGTGGATAGTTTTGTTACTAGTAATAGGACTGTCTATTTCCCAGACACATCATGGATCTTCAGAGTATAGTGATCATATAAAAAATGAAATTACTCAAAGCAATAGCTTATGAGTGTGCTATTTTATAATTGTTGGAAGCTACTGAATTGAGCAAAAAAATACTTTAGTTCCAAGTCAGAAGAGTCCTTCAAGATTTCATGGGTTACACTTTTCCCTACATCATAATATCTTCAATATTTTTACAATTCTTCCTTCTTTAGTCACTTATTCCTCCTACAGTGTGTAGGAAGACGCAAGGCTTACCCAATAAATCTTTCTAGGGCCTGGTTTTCATTTTTATGTACTATATTAAACAAAATATGCTACTTACATAAGTTGCATTTGAGAATATTCATGACTGAAATAAGGGTCAGGTTTTGCTCTTATGATCCTATCTAAATGGGAAAAATTAATTTTCTATGGGAAAAGAGAGGAACTACAGTTTTAGAAAATACCTAATGCCCTAGAGGAGATCTTAAAGTCAATTAACTATAAAAACAAAGGAAGAAAGAAAAGTCTTTAAATACTGGTCCCTATGTCTACTCAACCTTGAGTAAGAATGTTAGATCCCTGTTTTGGATACACAGAACGAAGGAAAAGATTTCATTTTTCTGCCGGTCAATACAGACTACTCTAAATGGTTGAATATTAAGCTCCTATGTGATTCATGTTTTGGTCCTTTGAGCTTAGACTTCATCAAGTCTTAGACCACTGAATACAGTCTTCCCTCGGTATCCACAGGGGATTGACTCCAGGACTCCCCTCAAATACCAGAATCCATGGATGCTCAAGTCCCTCCTATAAAACAGTGTAGTATTTGCATGTGACCTATGCACATCCTTCATTTATTTTTTATATATATTTTATTTTTTTAAATTTGTTTATTTTTTGCTGCATCGGGTCTGAGGTGACACGCAGGGTCTTTGTTTTGGCACACAGGATCTTTCATTGCGATGTGAGAGAACTCTTTGCTGTGGCGCGTGGGCTTCTCTCTAGTTGTGGTGTGCAGATTTTCTCTTCTCTGGTTGTGGTGCGCAGGCTCCAGGGTGCGTGGGCTCTGTAGTTGTGGCGCGAGGGCTTAGTTGCCCCACAACATGTGGGATCTGAATTTCCCGACCAGGGAATTGATCCCTCGTCCCCTGAATGGCAGGGCAGATTCTTTACCACCGGACCACCAGGGAAGTTCCCCTTCGTGTACTTTAAATCATCTTTAGAGTACTCTGTAATACTGAATACAATGTCGATGCTATGTAAATAGTTGCCAGGTGCAAGGCAAATTCAAGTTTTGCTTTTTGGAAATCTCTGGAAATTTTTTTCAAATATTTCCGATCCAAGGTTGGTTGAATCTGAGGACAAGGAACCTGTGGATAAGGAGGGTTGAATGTATGTCTTGGGAGTTCCAAAGTCCTTGGAATTTTCCAACCTCCTTCAGCAATGCACCCACCCCCCCGCTCAGACAACTGGTAACGATGAAGACCATCATTTACCAAAATGCATTTTTTTAGGACACCTCTGTCCTCTGGTTTGTGAAAGATGATGATGATGTGTGTGTTTATGTATGTGTGTGTGGGGGGGGTGGGGGGGGCGAGGGACAGAGAGGAAAATTCTTTGCTGAAATAAATGTGGGCAGCTTTGGATTAAACAAAGTTAAAGCATCTGTATAACACTAAACTTTCAAGCCATGAATGCATTAATAACATTTCTAAATCATGTGTAATCACTGATGCTGTTACCCTAACCTTCTGCCCCCACCACTGTGGATATCATTCAAATGCTTTGCGGGGCTGTACTGCCCTGCTGAACCCGGGCCTAGAAAACGTGGACACAGAGCAGCCAGCTGCTGGCCCAGTGTCATGTCGAGCAGCTCTGCAGTCCCTGGACACCCCTTTACCCCATGAAGGGAGACTTTCTTCATATGTCCTGATTTCTGCTTTTTCTGTCAAATGAACAAAGCTGAAATAATCTGTCCCAACAGTCACGTTCACCCCTCTCACATAGGGTGAAACTGGCTCGCTCTTCAGCCCCCGGCTATTTAATTTCTATCAAAAGCATCACAGATTTTTTTTTTTTTTTTTAGTTTGTTCTCTCCTGATTTAGAAAACAATTATTCCTCAAATCCATATATTTTCTCTCTAAAGCCTATAAAAAAGCAACAAGACATTTGACCCTCTCAGATTTACCCTGGAAAAATGACCATTTCAAAGGATTTTCTGTGGCCCACTTTCTAGCACTCTATTACTTATTGGTTACTCGGGAAGGGAAAAGGTATATTTTTCTAGATCATTTGATACTATCTCCCTCGTGGTTTTTTTGTTAAGATCTCTCCGTGACTGGAAATCTTTGTTCAAAAGCAATGAATGAAAAAAAAAAAGGAAATTCAGTAATAAGAATACAAGTCAATCGTAGGTTGAAATTTCTAATTACTTTCTCACCTAAAAAGGAAACGATCTAATGTTGGCCTTTCATAAGGTTAACTGGCAAAATGACTGAATTAAGCACGGTAAGGGTATTGTTAACATTACAATTTGTTTGGAATTAGGCTGTGGGAAAGAGGAGTTTCTGCAGGAAGTTAAGCCAAGTTAAACAGAGAAAAGAAAAAAAATACTGTTATTCTCTTTACTCCAAGTCTGGGTTAAAGGGTTGATTATGTGGGAAGATGCCAAAGGGTCAGATATTCAGAACCCATGGAATCTGGCTTCTTGACAAATACCTAAATATAACTTATGGCTTCAAGTACTTTTTTCCTATTTTGTTCTATTAATTTGGAAATTTTGATATAGATAATTATCAAAACACAAAGAAGTAGTTTTTTATTTCTTACAAATGGTTTAGATATTTACAAAGTAAGAAAAGTTAATATTAAAAGATATTTTGCAAATATTTATATGGTTTTTTAGACATCATATTTTTCAGATGAAATGTAAGATAGCCATTATGCAAAGAGCCCCTAATGCATTTTTATACCTGCATA
The DNA here is from genome assembly GCF_030028045.1 of Hippopotamus amphibius kiboko. Taxonomy (NCBI): domain Eukaryota; kingdom Metazoa; phylum Chordata; class Mammalia; order Artiodactyla; family Hippopotamidae; genus Hippopotamus; species Hippopotamus amphibius. The sequence goes on along the minus strand of NC_080188.1, from coordinate 85,945,480 downwards.
ATATCATGGTTTCATTGAATCTTTAGAGATGATTCTTAATGGAATAGATCATATAAAATTGTGTAGTATACTCTTTAGTTGAAATATGAAATGACATTAATTTGATATTCTTGTGCATTAGGACATTGACTTAAAATGGAACCACTTAATATGTAGATTACTGAAACTAAACTGTGGGAATCAATGCTCCACCTACATCTAGGGTCAGTTTGATGATATGCATATATATTGTTATTAGTGGAAGCTTACACTGTAAAATAACTCTTCTGTGGCCAAACATGGGCTGTGTTGCCTTATTTTAGCACAACTTTAGTCCGATACATACACTGTTCCATATTGTGACATCAATATAGACATTAGCGGATTGTTGGTACAGTAGGTCACTCAGATGTACTGATTATTTTATTGAGAAAAAAGTCTTGATTCTTTGCCAAGAGTCATAGTGCTATTATTTTTGGTTAAGCTTTGTGTTCTTTGGGTTGTGATTTTTAGATTTGAAAGAAACCTCCTAAATTCTCTTGAAACACCAAAAAATTTTTTCTCTTCCTTTTCCTCTTTCCAACTCAATGCCTTACAGCTGCTCTGATTTAAATCTGTTTTGAATTAATTGTTCCTTTGACCAAGAGCAAATAAAATTTCCCCATAGTCCATTCAGCCTGCTTGAGGAAGTTCAGGATGTTTCTGGAAAGGATTGGATGTGTTTTCTTTCCTTGCTAAGCAAGGGTTGCTGCTGTTTGTCCTCTAGGAGTAAGCAAACAGAAATGTCAGTGAGTGTGCAGCTGTGATCAGACCCTAAGTCAAAAATTTAATGACAATGAACAGGCCACACAGTTTCTTACTAAAAATCTTCCTTCAGCATGTTTTATTTTGGCTTCCCTGTCGCTGCTCTGGAAAAGGTGCAAAAAGATCTGGTCTTTTATAATAGGTGTTATCCTCATTGAAATAATGCAATTTCAGATATGACTCACTGACTCTGATATAAAGATGTTTTTAGATGAAATTAATAACTTCAGTTAAGAGAAATGGAAGACAAAACTTTAGTTAGGTGGAGAGAAGAAAAGTAAGAAGTGGTGAATTCTATAGTTAACTGTCTAGGATCAGTTTTTCTCTTATCAAGGCGATAATTAGAGAAGGCGGGGACTGTTTTCATTCTGAAAGCAGAATGCTGCTTCTTCTAGCAGGTGTGAAACTCACAAGAGAATCTGATGGGAAATTTCTTTTTTGTGTGTTGATTTGTACAATTCATTTATATACACTTCATACGTAGTGTTTAAAAGATAGTTGACTTCTAATTTTGTCACTTTTGAAAAGATAGAAAAAAATAATCATCTTCATTCAGTATGGGAATTTAAGCCTCAGAAGGCAGAGTGTACTTTGAATGATAGTGAAAGAGAATTAAATTAGTTAATATGGTTTGCTTTCTTACTTCGTTCTTGTGAAAAATATAATTTCTTTAGTAGGAAGTATAAACAACTTTTTGCCACTTGAGTAATATCTATTCCTCATTAAAATCTTTGCCAAGAAAAAGAGTTAATAAATATTAACTTTAATCAAAAAACTTCATCACAACACAAAGTAAGTGTTATATTGAGGCAGGTGACAATGCAAAAACAGAAAATTCCGTAAATGGAAAGTTTTAGACTAGCATGAAGCTATTACTTTGTCCTTCTTGAGTACACAGAAGCAGATAATGAAAACTACTCACTTAGTGGCTTTGAACTTGAAGGCTCTGAATCTCATTTCTGACCCTACACACGGATCCTCTTTCAATGTCAGTGCCAGATGGAACTATTGTACAGATTCCTCTTAAACACACCAGGGATTAGGGGCTCTGACCCCTCACAGGTGAAAAAGTGCATACTGCTATCCTTTCCTCAAAAACAAAGGAATTGATAAATGACTCACCCCAGGGCAAGAAGCTAAAACAATTGGGATAGAATCAGGACTCAAGCCCCATTCTTTTGATTCCACACAAACAAATCTCTAGTCAAACACAAACTTTTCCCCACACTTAGTTAATCTAAAGATCTGTAAAAATACAGATACTCTATTTATTGAAAAAAATCCACATATAAGTGGACTCCTGCAGTTCAAGCCCATGTTGCTCAAGGGTGAACCTTAGTTTAATTTTTCTGCACATTGTTGTTGGAAATACCTTGACTTGTTAAGCAAATTTATCAATGACAATGTGCAATTTGAAATTAACAAACCTTGTCACCTCTTCTGATGGGTAGGTCTCTAGGACTTATAGCTTGCTGGAAAGCCTTGAATCCATCAGGAACAGTCATGACCCACGTCCTTCAGGTTTGCTTCTAAGGTTAAGTTTCCGTAGCATCGGATGGAGAAAACTTTAGTTACCTTTGTGGAATAAGAAGAACTAAGCAAATTCCTAGTGGAACATGGCAGTTACCACCCAACCCTTCACATCGTCTGACACACCTTTAATTTTTAGTAATCACACTGAAACACTAGAATGCTCTAAATACGTCTTCTGGGTATTTCGTGCCTGCTGCGAGGAACCATAGGTCTCTGGAAAGGCATATGCTTCTCTGTAGTGGTTGAAGTGAGAAAAGAAGGAAAGGAAAAGGAAAATCGGCTGTGAGGAAAAAAGATCAGCTGGAGAAGGAATAGAAAAAGACAAGAGCTCTGGAGATGTGCAGGAGAAAAGGGAAGAGTACACAGGAGGGGAGTTAGTGAGAGAAGAGGAAGGAAAACAAAAGAAAAAAAATGCATAGAAGAAAGGAAAGGAGAAAAGGAAAGGAAAGAAAGAAGAGGGATAAAGAGGCAGAGGTTAGATGCGAGTGGTTATCTGTCTGTGGACTGGGCTGTGCCCTTTCCCCCAGGGCTGGTCCTTTCCTGTGAGGACGTGGGAGCAGGTGAGAGCCAGGTCTCACCGATTCTTGGGTTTCTGTGCCTGGCTGGCTCCCAAGGGGCCTTCTGTCCTGGGCCCCGGGGTCCGGGTGCCTTCCTCACAGACATGTTTCAAGCTAAACAGATATGCTTTAGCGCTGCTAAAAGATTGTGCTCCATCGCCAGGAACCTTGCTGGGCTGAGAAGGAAACCTCTCCGACAGCCAAGGAGACCCTGAGTTGAGATTTGTGCCCTCTGATCTGTCCTCACACATCAGGTGTCCCTTTCCAAAAAAAAAAAAGGAGAGGAGAAGGCAACTGCAAATGAGCAGCGAGACTATCTCATTTTTACTGTGATTTGGTGTAATATTCATAATCATCTTAAAAGGACTTAAAAATAAAGAACTATTGATTAAAACACCATTATGAATATCCACAACCTATGATTCTGTGCTGTAGGCACTGCGGTGTCCATAAAAGGTCTTTCCAAATTTAGGAAAACACTCACATTAGATCCAAAACTCATCATCGACAAGTTGTCTTTATTCTTGTATGAAGAAGTTGGCCTTGATCAGTCTTAGGGAAAAAAATAAACAGAGTATTTTCAAACTCTGACATAAGAGCATAACAGTTGTCATGTATCTACGATCTGGAATTTTGGCACTAGCAAAAAATGACATTCTCTTCTAGTCTGATTCACTGATAAGCATTAACAAAAGTTTCTCACAGTAATTAGTTCTTCTAAGGGAAAACAATTTCTAACGACATTAAGTTATAGTCATCACATGGGGCGTTTTTTAAATGAATAAATCTTAAGCAAATAATATGTGGAAACTTAAACAACAGGTACATTTTTAAAGAATATGAAACACTGAATCACTTTGCTGTCCACCTGAAACTAACACAATATCGCAAATCAACTATACGTTAATAAAAAATAAAATTAAATAACATTTAAAAAAAGAAAAAAAGTAACAGCTCAAATACATGGCAGCTGTTGAACTTGTTCTGTGGCCGTGTTCACACTTCAGGGAGACAGTGTCAACCACCCACCTAAGCGCAGACGTCTGGATTTCACCGACAACTCTTTTTTAGGATGAAAATTGCTTGTGTCTCCTAAACTATGGTGTTTTACTGAGACTTACAAATCTTCCAAAAGTCATTTCCCTTCAAATCATTTTCTTGACAAGTGTTGATTTGCCTTCCTGTCCTTTCTGCTTTGAGCATTAGCCCTCTTTCCTACACAGACTTACAGGCACAGAGAAGTGAGACGAAGGGTCCTTTGCTTTCCAACTAATGACGTGAGCACCTTCAGTCTTTGCCGTTAATTTTGAGAACAGACCACATACATGGATGCCTCACATTTCCTTCATGCGACTCATCTAAGCCCAGACACAAAATGCAGCGTCTGATAAGCTTTTCATAAGAGCAGACAGATCCCAGAGTCATAGTTACATTGGCCCATATGGATTCTCCTTCTTCATCTTAAAAATGAGGAAACTGAGAACCAAAGATATTAAATAACGTAAACTTCCACGAACCACAATTGCTCCATGATTTTGGATTAGGTCCTCGAATTGTGCATGGAGTTACTAAAAATTCAGGTAGATTGTTCACCAAAAATATGTGCCAGAACATTCTTCTGATTACTAATAAGATTTCACATCTGAAATTTGTATTAAAATTAAAAGCTTAGGGTGATATTTAAATATTGTGAATTGCTTTTTTTTTTTTTAATTAATATGAGGAGGGAGAAGCTATGTTTAAAATTGTCTCTGGCCAGAAGTGTCAGCTCTGAGAACAAACCCATTGTATTAAGTTCATTATTTCAAAATGACCAGTGATGGACACAGAGATAGAAGGTGAGAACTGAGTGGAGGGGCAGGATGACACTTGAGGATTCTGGTATCAATGGTGAGATGTTGGACTTATGTTCTCTCCTGTCGGAAGCACTACTCAGAAAAAAATGTTATCATCTCGTCAATGGTGTTATGAATCGGTGGTTATGGATGAAAGAGACTGCCTCAGAAAGAGAGGCTGGGTCCTATTAGGACATAAAAGGTTTTACTTTTTCTGACAGTTGTGGCTAAAACGCCATGAAGACCTATTTCCACAGATAGAGGGATGCCTCCATCTTCCATCTCTGTCTGTGTGAAGATTTTTGGAGAACGGGAAATCATACCCATCTCTGGGTCCCATTTAGGCTTTGGGGTTAGACCTATGTGTCCTGCCAAGAGGCCACCACAGTGCGGGGCTCCTTTGTATGAATGTGTCACAGAATGCAGGCAGCTCACGGTGAAGTGAGCATATTTAAAACCCTCTTTCTTTACTCATATTTTCCATGTGCATCTGCCAAGTCCATAATTATATGCTCTGTCTGATTTACATAAAATAACAGAGCATCCCGCCATGCCTCAAAACCCAAGGCGTATTTAGGGATAGGCGCAGCTTCTGTGGTTTGTGTTCTAAGGACACAAAGCCTTTAGAGTCAGAGACGTGAATTCCTGGGGCTGTTGGGTGGGCTGTGACTGGCTTCACAGTGGTGGTGGTCACAGGGGCTGCTTAGTCCAAGGATGGGGAAAGCACCAACTTCCCCAGACCGATCACCTTGAAAGCATGAAATTCTAAGCTTTTCCTGCTTTTCCCTTTCAGAGGGTTTCAGGGTAACCAAATAGCACCAGTTGCTGGTTTGCTTTTTTTTTAAGTATTCCCACTCATAGTTATAAAGGAATGAGTTAATCAGAAAACATCTGCCCAGCTAAAGCCCAGAGGAGAAGTCCCCATCATGAGAAAGCAGCTGTGACCTGACAGGTCCTTCGTAGGGCTCTGCCTTGGGTTGTGTTGCCCGAACGATTCTCCCCGTCTCTCCCAAACTCTCCTCACTGCATGTCCTCATCCCTCCCTCCCTCCTTTCTTCCTTCCTCTCCTAGTAATTGCTGACTGAGACCATGTTGGAATTAGCATGAGGACATGAAAATCCAATCTCCGTTCTTTGTTTTGTTCTTGAGACACGGTGTTGCATAGAGAGCACAAGACCAGGCACGACTGGATTGGAACACAGGCTCCATCGCTTTCAAGCTGGGGGATTTCAAACAGGTGACTGAGGCCCTCTGAGCCTGAGTTTTCCATTTCTCAGCCTTGTTGGGAGGAGAAGCGAGAGAGAATTGTAAAGCACCTAGAATAACCACCAGCTCCTAGCAAGCATTCGAGAACGGTGAGCTCGGGACTTCCGATCCTTCTGCACCTCCACCCATAAGGGAGTCCAGACACAGCTTTCATGCTCATCCCTCTCCAGTCTGGTCCTTCTCCTCCACCTGGACCTGGGACCTGGACCCTCTGTCCTACCTCTGCCTGAGCTGCTCCTTTTTAGTCACCCACAGCCACTCGAATCATGTCTGTTCACCCATCACCCAACTGAAGAAAGCACAAGTGCAGAATCTGGTCCAGTGGCTCCAATTTAGCCTAATTAGACAGAAAAGTCTTGAATAACAGGGTGCAGCATGTGCACCATTTCTGAGTTTTATTTTTATTTTCATGAAAGTTTGAAGCTATACATGTGATTGTGATACTCAATATACCTTGTAAACACAATATACTTTTGAAAATACATTTTCTTCCATGATCTGACTATTGATTAAAAATAGTTTGGTTATTGACAAGGAAGGAATAGTCTCACCTCTCTTGGTCCCAACTCTTTCCTTCTTCCTTAGGCCTGACGTTGACCGATCTCGGTAACTCTTGAAATCTGTGAGCACTGAGATCTGGTCTCGGTAACTCTTGAAATCTGTGAGCACTGAGATCTGGAGCAGCTGGTTGTTTTATAGTTTTCATACTTTCTTTAACATCATTTGCATGATCTGCTGTTTTTAACACTCTTGATGGTTTTAATTTCTCCTTTCCCCTAGTTGTACAGGTCAGATGATTCCTACCAGGTTAATTAGGAACTGATGGGCTTTGGATGGGTGCTCTAAGTGCCAAACCACCAAAGAAAAAGCAGAGTTTACATCAGAGTTGTACATAATGACTTCCTTGGGTTCCTTTTCTCCCTTTAGGTGGCAAGTTCAGTTTCTTTGACTCTTTCTATACAAAGGTGAGGCAGCAGGTTGGTTGCTGGGATGAGTAACTCTTACACCCACCAACAGGGTGAGGTTGGATGATCTACTTGCTTTTGTATCTAGGACTTTAAGATTCCTGATCTGAAACTGAGGCCTTGGATATAAATAATGTCTTCCAACTCTTACATTTTGATACATTGTTGTGACTTTTTGCTACTCCTAGGAAATACTGTGAAAAATTGCTGTAAAGAATTTTTTAAAAGTCAGGTGTGATGAGGAAAAAAAACTGGGCAAGATAATACAAAGAATGGTGGGATTCTCTAGGTTGGGGTCAGGAAGGGCTTTGCCAAGGAGGTGATGTCAAGGTGAAAATGGCAAGAAGGAGCCTCCCCTCCTAAGATCTAGAGGCCTAGAAAGCAGCCTCTGAAAAGGATCTGAGGAAGAAGGAAGTTAACAGGTAGAGAATGAGAAGGGCAAGCCTGGCCGAAGCCTGGTAAAGTGGAGAGAGTCGTAGGAGAGGGGGGCAGAGGGACCACGGTCATGGTGGGTCAGGGAGGATGCGGTTGAGAGTGTCTCCTCCAGGAGCTGTGAACTGTACCAGGGGTAGAAATTGCTTCTTTAAATCTGGAGGAAATTTCACCAGGAATATCTTCCAAAATGGTCCCAGTATTCCAATACTGCAATACACTGCTAAGTTGTTTTTTCAAAAGACTTACATCCAAAATTCATGCTAGTGCCTTTTACCCAAGGATGATTCATGTAAAGTAAATCAGAGTTATAGTCAAGGCAGTTTTTTTTGTTGTTTTTTTGTTTTTTTTGTTTTTTTAAGCTGGATGCTTTTTGGTCAAAGGCTACTGCCTAAAACTTCCTCATAGAAATAAATTACAAACGAACTTCAAGCTAAGAAGCTAAAAGTTCAAAATATAACTCTATCATGCCACTGAATATGAATGTCCTCTAGGTAACAATACTGGTTTTACATAGAGAAGTGAATATAATATTATTATTAATTTCTTTTTTATTTAAAACATGGCAGGCCATGTCAACTTTTGCTACTGGAGATGTCAAATCCAACTCCAATTTGTGGTTTTGTAATTTATGATATGATAGGATGATTCACTTTCCTAATTAAGGAAATTAATGGGTCTACATTTTGCGAGTTAAATGGTCATAGCCACATTTCATAATGTAGACTGAGGAACCGTATTAGATACTAACAACTGTGGCTTGATAAGAAAACAGTGTTTCTTATCATCCTAAGCGTGATCTGGTAAAATAGGTAACTGCAAGGCACAGAGTTTTGTGATCCAATCCCTATCTGTCCCACAACAGTTACCTGCACTGCCATGTCCTCCAACTTTGCTTAACCTCAGTAACTTTTTGGGTAAAACAGGAATGATACCTACCTCTCAGAATGATTCTTCTTTAACAACTAGGCAGTGTTTGGCAGTCTCCACTGATGGAATCGTAATCAGTGGTCCTTCCACAGTTCATCCTCTCTGAACCCATCCCTCCCTCCTCTCACTGCTCCCACCCCTACCCTGGTCATGCTTACAGAAGGCATATGGGGGACCGATATGGGTCAATAATGTGGTTAGTTTCATTTGAGTTTGGAGAGTTACTTATTGTTGAAATTTATGATGGCTGATACTGCAAAGTAGCTTTGTAGAAATAATGAATTCGATGCCTCTGTAGTCCCTTCCTGATAGAAAAGATGCCCTCATGATAGTATACAAGGGTTTGTCTTATACCTGACAAAATAAGAATCCCTTGAAAACTTTAGTACAATTTAGTACTAAAATTGGTTCTGCACCCAAATTCCAACAAGTGTGTGTGGGAACTTCCAACAAGCAATGCTCTGGACATCAGCTGGGTATCTCACAAGTCAACTTAATTCTTGCACTATCTACCCAGAGATAACATCAAATTCCACAGGTTAAGGGTTCAGTCCTATAAGATGCCCCACCCCCAACACACACACACACACACACACACACACACACACACACTTCAGAGACCAACTGCAAGCCCAGGTTATTCCCTGTTTTCTGAGCAACCGGCTACAGACTGGAGGTTCCCACAACCCCCTCCAACTCAGATTGCCAGTTGCAAGCCCAGATTGTTGCCTGTACTTCTGACTGACTGCCTATAACCTAGAGCTTCCCAAGGATTTAATTAATTTGCTAAAGCAGTTCACAGAGCTCAGAGAAACATTCAAGTTACTAGATTTCCGGTTTGTTATAAAAGAATACAACCCAGGAAAAACCAATGGAAGAGATGCACAGGGCAAAGTGTGGGGAGAGGGCGTGAGGGTTCCACCTGCCCCAGGCACACATTCTCCCAGAATCTCCGTGTGTTCACTGACCTGGAAGCTCTCTGAATGCCATCCTTTTGAGTTTTTATGGAGGCTTTGTCAGATAGATATGATTGATTAAATCGTTGGCCATTGGTGACCTCCACCTCTGAGCCCTCTCTCCCACTGGAGGTCAAGGTGTGGGACTGAAATTTCCAGTCCTCTAAACACAAAGTGGGTTCTCTTGGCAACCAGCCCCCATGCTTAGGTTACCTAAGCATGTTCCAAAAACCACCTCATTAACAAAAGACACCTTTGTTGCTCTTATCTCTTAGGAAATTCCAAAGGTTTTGTGCCAAAAGAACAAGTATATGTTTCCTATTGTAAGTCTCAATATCACAAATATATACCCCAGAAATAATGGGAGAGAATGGACCATATACCGATGTATATACAAAGGACCAATATAAAAATGTAACAAGTACCGATGTAGTGTATGTATAAAACAGCTGCTGAGGTCATTGATGCCATTACCTGAAAGAATTAATGAAAGAAAGTAAACTGTTGATATTTAAGGATAAGGATGAAGTTTCGTGGAGATGAAGCTTTGACTTTTTAAAATCTCCCAAACCAAGAGCAGGACAGATGCTCTGTAATTCATGAAAACAAGAATCTTATCATCTGCCTGCCAGACTGAAAGAAATAACACATAACGAATCTGTCTTCCTTGTTCTTTTGCAGTGTTTCAAAGCCTTACCTCAAGGACAATATATGCAGCTTTCTTTCAGTCAATTTTCTGATTAAAGGAAGGAAAGACAAAGATACAAACGCTCAAAACGTGTGTCTCCAAATTTGGCAACTCATTTTGCATCACACAGATCCGACTCTACCCTCCTCTGCACCAGTGCTGTTATCCACATGGCTACTTCCTTGCTGGAAGAAAAATTGGTTACGCTCTTCTCTTTTTGTATTATAAAGGAAAATGCACCTGAAAACATAAAGGGGGAAAAGTTTAACAAAAACATTACCAATCGCTTATTACTAATTACTTATTAATTACTCTCATATCAACATATAATTATTAAAAGGATTGGAATGGAAAACAATCGTATGTAAGCAACAAAAATGTAGGAATAGGTAAGGTTATCAACGGGTCAAAGAAAAAAAATCCCCGAACAGGAAAAGTAGTGAATTGCGATCAGTAAGTACTAGACTTGCCTGAATTGTTATGCTAGGCAGCATAGTAAAAAGCTGGTCCAGATTTCTGACTGGCAGTGCACAGTATCCCAGGGCCACCACTTGGGAGCTTAGAAGACAAATTTCTCCTAAGAGAGTACTTTTTTCCAGAGTTCCTTATTGCACATATTCACTATCATGAGGTATTTACCTCACCGCAGGTATTTCTGCAATTTTCTCTTACCCAATGGGTAAATCCTTTGTACTTTTCCCTCCTACTGTCGCCACTCCTGGATAAATCTGATTATGGTGCCCGCTTCAGGGACTTCCTTATTTGATAGAGAAATTGGCTTTTCCCTGAAAGAGTTTTGGCTCCAATCAGCAGGAAAGTAATGAGTTATTTCATAAGAAATGGCAGGAATAATTGAGATGGTAAAACAAATGCATGATTCACATCACTGCTGCTAATAAATGTACAAGCTAACTTAGAGTTTGATAACAACTGTGCTTTGTTCACCATCAAGACACGTGTGATGGCTGCAGGACACCCTGAAGTCACCCGAACAGCAACTGTACATGGAATGTCTATTAAAAATTATCTATTGAACAGGTCCTTCAATTTCTTATAATCTACATAATTCCACCATAATGTATGTCCTTTTTTTTTTATTGTGGCAAAAAGACATGTAACATAAAACACATTCTTGCAACAGTTTTCTAATGTGTGTTCTTAATGCTGCTCTTAGGAGACAGCAAGATTGTGAAATGCATTTTCTGGGTCAGCAGAGATGAATGCCTTCAATACAGCTCTAGGATGACGTGATTTGCTAAAGTTTACTATTTTGAGAAAAGCATAGTCATATAGAGTGTCCTCCCTGCCCCCAAAACTGGCCACATCTTTAGAATTGCCTGGGGAAGAATTTGTTAACTGTAGAGTCTTCCTTGGAGACTTTGATTCAGTGGTTCTGGAGTAGAGAGAGGGATCTGGATTTTTAACAAGGGCCCCAGCTGACCGCTTAGGGCAGACTGATTGGAAAACACAAAAGCAAAAAATGCATATTTCTCTTTGTAAGAATATCTCATTCTCCATCTATGCTGGAAAGCATGCCGTGAATACCCTCTTCTTTCACACGTTACTGAATAACGGGAGCTTTCTTCACCCTTGTAAAGTCGGGGCACTTACGGGTTCTGACAGGCCTTTGCTACCGCCTTGATCTTGTCTCAGTCCTTGTGACATTTGGCACCCACTGTGAGAGCAGTGGCCACTGGGCTGTCATTATGAGGGACATCTCTTAGGGCTCTAGTAGGCCCAACACATTTACTAGCCCCTTGAGAAAAACCCAAAAGGGCAAGTTCCTGAAACTAAGCTTTAGAAAAATTGTCCCCGCCAAAGAGGGTCCAGAAATAACTAACGAAAGGGAAATAATTAACCAAAGGTAAATGTTCATCCTGAATGTTTTATTTGGAGTACAGACTAAAATTTTGGATATTGAGCATGTCTGGTTTTTCTTTTCTTTATAAATACAAATTACTTTTCTATTTATTAAACTTTGACTTGTCCCTTTTAGTGTTAAGCTTAGTAATGTTTGCCAGCGATAAACATCTGCCTTTTAAACAGAAGAGATGTTTATGCAAGCATAACTTTGATATTAAATTATAAAAAGGGAGAATTGAAGCTATTAGCTGAGTTAAAACCAAAAAAAAGCAAGTTTACAAAATATGTACAATTTAATTACATTATTTTATAACAAAAATAAACCTGCAAAGACGCATATATTAGAGAAAAATGAAGACTGGAAGGAAATATACCAAAATGTTAGTGATAGTTTTCTGATTCTGAAATTATGGGTAATTTTAGTATTTTCTCCTTTTTATTTTGTATTTTAAATCTTTTTAACAAGATGCATTATATTTATAATATTTTTTTAAAAAAACTTTTGTTGAAAAAAAACAGTTGCTTTTCCTGAAACATTACTGAGGATAATATTTTTGCAAACTTACTTTTCAATTACTCCTTTAAAATTGATCTTGGAAATTTTGTCTGATATTTGTACATCAAACTTAGCAGTAAATTTATACACCCAAAATCCAAAAATCAGGTGCAGAAAGTTCAGAGTGAAAGGTGTGTTTGATAAGATGACATTAATAACATACTGTCAATTCTATATTCACATATCTTCCAACTCATTTGGAAATTTTTAGCTCCCGATGAATACGATTCAATCTTTTATGTGAAAAGAAAATGGGAACAGTGTTTAGAAGAAATAATTTAACAAAAGGATTAAGGAAAAGGTTATGCATACATAAGTGATTTTTTAAAACCCAAAGCTATTTACTTTCAAAGTAAAAGTGCTATTTTTTGGCATGGTTGTCTAGAGAAAATGTGTGGTTGGAGGCAAGGCACTGGGTTCTAAGCCAGGAATTTCCACCAAAGGACTGGTGTGATCATAGATAGTATGGATTTCCTCAAAGGTTAAATGTGCATATAGTTATGCTTCCTTTAAACACCTTATGGAGGTCATATAAAGTGAAATATAGAGAGGTGACTTTGAAATGTTAAAAACATACTCTGAAAAGCATACATGGTGCAGCCAAATTGATGTAAGATGGTCCAGATTTACTCTCCCACCAGGAACAACTAATACACAGAATAGAATATATGAAATACTGGTAATCAGAGACAAAGATCAGGCAGCCCTAAGATTGCTCCAGGAGATGTGAGAGTCCTGTGGTCCCCCTGAGTTGGGGAGACAGGCAGGCATCTGGGGAGCCAAGGAAGCTCTGTGTTCTCTTAGAGGCCTTGGAAGGAGAGAGAATTACAGAGGCCGGAGAAGTCTCCTTCTTGTTTTCAGCTGAGTGCTCATCAGGTCATGTACTTAAGGGCTTTACTGAATATGGGGAAATAACCACTTCTCACTCTCAGAGCTCCCAAAGAGCTGAGAAGAGCTTGTGTTCTCAGGTGCCAGAGCAGAGAGGCTTTTCCATTCACAGTGTATGTTGTTTAGAAGATTGTCTCAATACTAAGATAAATTAGCCTTAGACTATAAGCTGCTCTGGGTCCACCTAAGAAAACTGGAAGCTTAAAATTGTTTTCGAGAATCTTTTCTGCATGCCAGAACACATCTCCAGAATATCAATAAAAATGCAAAAATATCTAGCACAGAAAATGGTATCATTAATAATTTTTGGCATCAAAAAAGTAAGAGATGTAACAAGTAACAGAAAAATAAGAGCTATAGCTCAAACAAAGATCAGTCAATAAAAATAAACTGAGAAATGCCCAGATGATGGAATTAGTAGGTGTGAACTTGTAATTCTATTTCATACATTCAAGAAGGTAGAGGAAACATGTTTGCGAGAAACCAAAAACATTTAAAAAAAAAAAACCCACAGAAAACACGTATAAAACATATGGGAGATGAAAATACTCTTGGTCTCAAATATATGTAATTGGAGTCCCCAAAGGAGAGGAGAGAGATGAGTGGGAAGCAGAAATAAGGACAGATCATCTTCCAAATTTAATTAAAACTATAAAAACACAGTCTAAGAAGTTCAGAATACTAAGTACAAGAAACATGAAAAAAACTGTCTCAAGGAACATCATAACTAAATGGCTTAAAAAAGTGATTGAAAGGAAAACTTAAAAGCCTTCAGTGAGAAAAGAAATTTAGGTACAGAAGATCGAAGAATGGCAACACTTTCTGCATGTAAGTCAGAAACAGTAGCACAGAGGCATTAAATTTCTGAAAAAACAAAATAAAACCCAAACTGTCAAACTAGAATTCTATATCCAGCAAAAATATCTTCAGGAAATTAATGCCCCCAAACTGACTTTTCTGGATATATAAAATTTGAACAAATTTGTGCATTATAATAAATTAAAATGTTAATTATTCAACATAGTTTTGGAAGTTTTAGCCACAGCAATCAGAGAGGAAAAAGAAATCAAAGGAATACAAATTGGAAAAGTAAAATTGTCACTCTTTGCAGATGACATGATATTATATATAGAAAACCCTAAAGACTCTACCAGAAAACTGCTAGCACTAATTCATGAGTTTAGTAAAGTAGCAGGATACAAAATTAATGCACAGAAATCTCTTGCATTCCTATACACGAACAACGGAAGAGCAGAAAGTGAAATTAAGGAAACTCTCCCATTCACCATTGCAACAAAAAGAATAAAATACCTAGGAATAAACCTGCCTAAGGAGGCAAAAGATCTGTATGCAGAAAACTTTAAGACATTGATGAAAGAAATCAAAGACGACACAAACAGATGGAGGGACATATGCTGTTCCTGGATTGGAAGAATCAACATCGTGAAAATGTCTGTACTACCCAAAGCAATTTACAGATTCAATGCAATCCCCATCAAACTACCAATGGCATTTTTCACAGAACTAGAGCAAGAAATCTTACGTTTTGTATGGAAACGCAAAAGACCCCGAATAGCCAAAGCAATCTTGAGAAGGAAAAATGGAGTTGGTGGAATCAGGCTTCCTGACTTCAAACTATACTACAAGGCCATAGTGATCAAGACAGTATGGTACTGGCACAAAAATAGAAAGGACGATCAATGGAATAGAATAGAGAACTCAGAAGTAAGCCCAAACACATATGGGCACCTTATCTTTGACAAAGGAGGCACGAGTATACAGTGGAGAAAAGACAGCCTCTTCAATAAGTGGTGCTGGGAAAATTGGACAGCAACATGTAAAAGAATGAAATTCGAACACTTCCTAACACCATACACAAAAATAAACTCCAAATGGATGAAAGACCTACATGTAAGGCCAGACACTATAAAACTCCTAGAGGAAAACATAGGCAGAACACGCTATGACATACATCAAAGCAAGATCCTTTTTGACCCACCTCCTAGAATCATGGAAATAAAATCAAGAATAAACAAATGGGACCTCATGAAACTTAAAAGCCTTTGCACAGTGAAAGAAACCATAAACAAGACTAGAAGGCAACCCTCAGAATGGGAAAAAATAATTGCCTATGAAACAACGGACAAAGGATTAAACTCCAAAATATACAAGCAGCTCATGAAGCTTCATACCAAAAAAGTAAATAACCCAATCCACAAATGGGCAGAAGACCTAAATAGACATTTCTCCAAAGAAGACATACAGAAGGCCAACAAACACATGAAAAGATGCTCAACATCACTCATCATCAGAGAAATGCAAGTCAAAGCCACAATGAGGTATCACCTCATACCGATCAGAATGGCCATCATCACAAAATCTGGAAACCACAAATGTTGGAGAGGGTGTGGAGAAAAGGGAACTCTCCTGCACTGTTGGTGGGACTGTAAGTTGGTACAGCCACTATGGAAAACAATTTGGAGGTTCCTTAAAAAACTACAAATAGAACTTCCATATGATCCAGTAATCCCACTCCTGGGCATATACCCAAAGAAAACCATAATCCCAAAAGAAACTTTTACTATAATGCCGAGACCAGCTCGGCGACTCGAGGTGAGTGACGGGTGCCGCAAGCTTGAAGAAGACACAGACACAGACTGAAGAGAAAAGTGGGACCGGGGGGCTCAAGACCTCTCGGATCAAGAGCCCTGCTGACTCATCCCAGGTTGCTTTTATTGAGTTCTTCGGCTAACATTCTCAGGTTACACCCATAAACAATCAAAGGCCTCACATGACTGAGGCAATTATCTTTGTTTGCTTCCTGGGTCCGAGTTGAGCAGGTGTGGATTTGAGCTGGGTGTGGAGAGCAAAACAGCCCTGGGGGCAGGAGACCTCTCTCAGATATTGGGGGTCTGTGCCCCACCCCTGTTGGCCCCTCTGCGACTGTGCCTGTCTTAGGTTGTTCCTCCCTTGAGGAATCTTACCGGTCTCTGGCTAACCAGCCGTCCTTCAGGGCCAAACAGGGTGATATTAGTCTCCACACCCCGTACCCTTAGCTCCTCCACTGCTCAAGCAGGACATTCTGAATCCCATCGCTCGGCCCACATACTTTAACATTTTCAAGGTTTCAGAAAGTCTCCTGAATGTCTTCAGAGACACTATAATGTTTATTGCAGCACTATTTACAATAGCCAGGACATGGAAGCAACCTAAATGCCCATCAACAAATGAATGGATAAAGAAGATGTGGCGTATATACACAATGGAATATTACTCAGCTATAAAAAGGGATGAGATGGAGCTATATGTAATGAGGTGGATAGAACTACAATCTGTCATACAGAGTGAAGTAAGTCAGAAAGAGAAAGACAAATATTGTATGCTAACTCACATATACGGAATCTAAAAATGGTACTGATGAACTCAGTGACAAGAGCAAGGATGCAGATACAGAGAATGGACTGGAGAACTCGAGGTATGGAAGGGGGCGGGGGGTGAAGGGGAAGCTGAGTCAAAGCAAGAAAGTAGCACAGACATATATATACTACCAACTGTAAAATAGGTAGTGGGAAGTTGTTGTATAACAAAGGGAGTCCAACTCGAGGATGGAAGATGCCTTAGAGGACTGGGGCGGGGAGGGTGGGGGGGACTCAAGGAGGGGAGAGTCAAGGAAGGGAGGGAATACGGGGATATGTGTATAAAAACAGATGATTGAACTTGGTGTACCCCCCAAAAATAATAAAAATAAATAAATAAAAAATAAATAAAATAAAATTAATTTAAAAAATAAATAAATTAATTAAAATGTTAAAAGAAGTCCTTCAGGCAAAAGGAAAATGATCTTAGATGGAATCTTGATCTACACAATGGAATCAAGAGCGGAAGAAATGGTACATATGTACATGAAAATAAAATATTTTTCCTTATTTCTAAGTCTCTTTAAAATGTAATTGACCATTTAAAGCAAAAATAGTAGCTGTGTATTATTGGGAGCTTTATAATACATGTAGAAATAACTTGTATGACAATATTAGCCCAAAGTTGGGAAGAGAAAGAGAAGTATTTTGTTACACTTCATTTAAGTGAAGTGTTAGGTTATTACTTAAAGGCGGACTCTGCTAAGTTAAGGATGCATAATATAGATTAGGGTTTGACTGACTTTTTCTGTAAAAGGCCACACCGCAAATCTCTCAGGTTTTCTGACCAGTGCCTGCTGCAAATTCTCGCCTCTGCTGTTGTAGCAAAGATGGTACCTGAGTAACTAAATGTGACTGTGTTCCACTAGCATGCTGCAACTACTGAAGCCCTTGTGCCTAGAGCCTGTGCTCTGCAGCAAGAGAAGCCACGGCAATGAGAAGCTTGTGCACTGCAACGAAGACCCAAAGCAGCCAAAAATAAATTTTTAAAAAAGAAAAGATGTAGAAGAACTAAACACTAAAACTAAAAAAAAATACTGCTGAAGAAAATTAAAGGTCTAAACTGATGGAGAGATATTCTGTGTACATAAGCCAGAAGAATCAATATTGTTAAGATGTCACTTCTCCCCAGATTTATCTGCAGGTTCCTCATGATCCCAATTGAAATTATAGCAGGTTTTTTTTTTAATAGAAATTGATACTCTGATTTGAAATTTATACAAATATGCAATGTACCTAGAATATATGAAACAACTTTTAAATAAAGAATAAATTATTGAACATACACTGTGTGATTTCAAGGCTTAAAACCATACAGGGATCAAGACAGAGTGGTGGTGGTGTAAGAAGAGATAAGCAGGTGAATGGAACAGAAGAGAGAGACAAGAAATAAACCTAAGTTCATTTGATCATTTTCTTAAATTCCACATATAAGCAATATCATGCGATATTTTTCTTTCTCTGTCTGATTTACTTTACTTAGTATGATAACCTCTAGGTCCATCCATGTTGCTGCCAATGGCATTATTTCATTCTCTTTATGGCTGAGTAATATTCCATTGTATGTATGTACCATATCTCCTTTATCCATTTGTCTATCAATGGACATTTAGGTTGTTTCCATGTCCTGACTATTGTAAATAGTGCTACTATGAACATTGGGTTGCATGTATCTTTTCGAGTTATGAATTTATGGTTACAAAAGGGTAAGGGGGGAGTGATAGATTAGGAGTTTAGGATTAACACACACCACTATACATAAAAAAGATAAACAACAAGGACTACTGTATATCACAGGGAACTCTATTCAATATCTTGTAATAACCTATAATGGAAGAGAATATTAAAAAAGAATAATATATATATATATATATATATATAACAGAATTAGTTTGCTGTACACCTGAAACTAATACAACATTGTAAACCAACTGTATTTCAATAAAAATTTTTAAAAAATGGGGGAGGCTGTGTGTGTTTGGAGGGGTAGGGGTAGATGGGAACTCTCTGTACTTAATTTTGCTGTGAATCTAAAATGGCTCAAAAATTTAAAAATGCACATGTACATACAAACACATATATATTTCTAGCAGCACAGTCTAGCGGTCTTAGCAGATAAACTGAATTTTCATAGTTATGTTTAAAGCTCTTATAATAACCCATTTGGAATCCTCAGAGAAATTATAGCATTAAATTTTATGAAATAAACTCCTATCATAATCATTAATGTCATTCATAAAACCCATGTTTTTTTTTAATAAGGGATTTGGGAGAGCTCACAAAAAAGGATATATACATAATGAGACAATCAAAATAAAGATGATGACGACCCAGAAAAATATGCTGTTGAAATCTATGCTAAAATAGTGACAGGCATTCCTCTGGCACCTTGCCTGCACAGCCCAGAGTCGGGGGGTGGGAGGCAGACCCCAGGAAGGTGGGCACATTGGGCCAGCTCTCTGGGGCACGTCTCAGAGGAGTCCTATTACCAGGGGCACAGGCTTGAAATAAATCCTATGCTAAGGCCTGAAAGGAAAGTTGTATGGTAAGGAACAAAGTAGAAGATATAATCTTGAAATATCATCCCCTCATGATGCCCCAAAGGGCAGGAACTAAACATAAGAAACAGGAGGGGAATCCAGGATAAGCAGAAAAATTGATCTAAACATGATTCTGCACCAGCAGTCCTTTGGGGATGAATCTCACAGACGCCAAGTTCTTGCAGAAGCAAACCTCTGCAGAACGGATTATGAGTTCTCTCCCTTTAGATTAGGTGAAGATTCTTCAAGTGGTAATTGAGACCACGTTGGACATAACGAATCATTTAACACAGTCCTAAATCCAGGGGAAAATGGAAACACATGTATTATTTAATTTTTGTTGCTTATCTCCTTTTCAAGCCATAAGAACGGATTTGCCGGCCTCTAAATAGCGTTTACCAGGGAACCTAATTTTTTTTTAAGATTTTTTTGATGTGGACCATTTTTAAAGTCTTTATTGAATTTGTAACAATATTGCTTCTGTTTTTATGTTTTGGTTTTTTGGCTGCGAGGCATGTGGGATCTTATCCCCTGGACCAGGGATCAAACCTGTACCCCGTGCATTGGAAGGCAAAGTTTTAACCACTGGACTGACATGGAAGTCCCTGACAGGTGGAATCTTATGTAAAGGACATGTATAGTAGACAATGCTTTTTAAAAAGGAGATGCAAAGCTATATATCTGTGACCGACAATTCTTTTACATATTTTTAATTGTACATATTTATCCAGCCTAAAAAATTGGAACAGTGTTGATCTTCAAAAACTTTAAAATATTAAGGTTCAGAAATCATTGACTCTTTAAAGCTCATATCCAAATGCATTTATTCTGGGTGTCAGTGATAGAACCCATGTCCATTGGTTAAATCTATCTAACCTGTGATCAGATGAAATAAATGACCTGTAAACATTGAGAAGAAGACATAGCTCTTAGTCCTGGATACAGGTTTCTAAGAGATTCAATTTTTCTGATATGTCTATAAGTTAATGGAATTTCTCCTTTGAGTTCTCATTCTACTGTGAAAAAAGAAACCGAATTTCAGAAAATTAAAACTTTTCCTGTTTTATTTTCTCTGGGACTCTAACACTATAGGAAGTGTCAAGCATTGGTCTAAATGTGTGATAACTTATTCCATCCCTGCTTGGGCAAATCCAGCAGCCAGATCACTATTAGAGTCCACATAAACCTAAACACTTCTTCTAAGATTTAAAAAGCAGCAACAAAGATACTGCAACCAGGTTGCTTCTAAATTCCTACTTTCTTTTAGATAACATCCACCAAAGACAGGGGGAAGGAGTTGGAGCCTCCTTTCCACACATAGTGGGAAGTCCTGCACTTTTCTCTTTGACAATATCTTCAAGAATTAATTAATCATTTATTATTGTGTTTCTGCAGCTCACCTGCCACTCCAATCTCTCGTCATCAGTTTTCACTTACTATCAACAAAATGCTCACCACACAGTACAAACTAATGCTTATTTTTTAAGTAACAAATTTACTTTTAGCTATTTGACTCTTAGGAGATCACAGTGGAACATAAGGCATAAGTATCTCTGCGGTCTCCATTTATGCATCATTGGAAAAGGCATCGGATGTCTTTCCTTCAGTGGTTGCCTGTGACTCTGCATGTGCGGATACTTTGCATTTGCTGATAACCATTTGGCATATTTTCTACCATAGATCACACTTGGAGTAGATATCTTGGGTCTGCATTTTTTTGAACTGCATACATTCACAAAAAATTCATTTAGATAAAACAAATCTTGACAATAGAGACTCAGAAAACTATGATTCTTAAACCTGAGCTTGGTTTCTATACTTGAAACTACTATTGGAAATACTATTGTAAGTGGGGGGGGGGGAGATAATACTTTTTTTTTAACATGGACCTTTATTATTAGGAAAAATGATTAAGTTCCCTGGTTTGCAAACAATTATTTGCTTCTATATTGTGAGGGGAGAAAAATCCATAAATAAGGTACAAGAATCTCTACAGGGCAGCTGTCATGGAAACTTTCTCTTCATTTTATCCATTAGATGTAAGGTCAGTTTTATTTTCTGTTTTGTTTGTTTGTTTTTGATTTTATGGAGTATAATTGATTTACAATGTTGTGTTAGTTTCAGGTATGCACCCCAATGTTCATTGCAGCACTACTTACAACAGCCAAGACAGGGAAGCAACCTAAATGTAAGGCTAGTTTTAAAAATTCCATACCATATTCCATGGAACCTGAATCTTTTTCCATGGAACTCTTCCATTCAATACACGTGAATATCTCTTCCATATGGCCTGGCTGCCTGATACCCAGGTTGCAAGGCCAAAAAACAAATCCTTAGTACTTACCAGTCCAAGCTTGAATTTTTAGAAAGAAATATTGGCTTTTTTGTTGCAAATTAAAAGGCTCTTCAGTGGAGAAAATCATTCCATCTTGAGTGGGTTCTATCTTAATGGTGCACAAGAGGCTCCAGCAGAAGCAGCCCCTCCCCCCCAACTCCTCACCGCAGAGATGCAAACCCATCACTTTATGTTGAAAAGTGGCCTCCCCTCCCCTCTGGGAGAATAGCAGAGAGGACGATGCCCAGTGGAATGCTGTTCCTGTCCCAAACTGAGTTAATTCTGAGAGAAAAAAAAACCCTCTATTTAAGACTTAGTGGAAACAGATATTTCATCATAGCAGCAAATATCCAGTCCATTTTCTTTTACTTAGTTTGCTAGAAGATTGCAATGGAAAAGAATCTTTATTCATGGTATTGAAATAAGGGCAATCTGTAGTTCCTCAAAATGGACCTATTATTACATGGAAACAGAAACCCTAAATATTTTTCCCCTGGAAAGTGCAGAAGTACAGCCAGGAGTGGAGAATAGATTCATAGCAGAGATCCAAGAAATGGAAAAAGGTCTGCAAACATTAAGCAAACAAACAAACATTTCGAGAATACAATCAGAATATCATATATAGCCTTGGCAAGAAAAAGCCAAGAAAATTCTGACAATTTCACCTTGATAGAAGGGAAACCAATTCTAAATAAGACTGAATAGTTCCTTCGAAGCCTCAGGAGACTTGGTTAGATAAGATGCATGAAATCCACCCCAGGAAATTCAGTTAAGAAGTGGGTGTCCAGTGTGTCATTTGGAAGAACGTGTACAATGATCATTAAACATATAGTCTGCTAAGCTATATCATATAGTAAAATGAAAAACAAAACAAAAACAAAAACCTAAAGTGTTAATACAGCAAAACTAATCAGTAGATTGAACTATACTAGTTCTTATGGCTGAGGTAGTTTTTATGAATGGAACCCGGATCAGATCTCTGTAGATCCAACATTAAAACTTAGAGCAGAAGATGGTGAGGATGCCGTTTGGCCAAGGATGCTTTTCATCTTATTTGTTCACAGGCCAGAGCTTTGTCTCTGAGCATAGACCAGGGGTCATAAACTCAAATTCTAGGAAATGTTAGTTAGCTAACAGCCTATATCGAATTTGAGAGGATATAACACAACTGAAGACACTCTAATTAAAAACAGACAAATGAAAACAAGCCAAAAATACTGTGCATTCAAACTAAACACCTGCCCACCCTTCAAACAGTGGGCATCTCTGTGCCTACAACTAATTCTGGCTCAGAACGGCAGGAGGCGCATATTCGGTGTGGACGGTGAGCTCCCCTCTAGTGAACCACAGAACCACCCGGCATGTGGGAGCTTCCTTGAGCAACTTAATTTCTAGAGATCATGAATTGCACTTTGGTCCACAGGGAATTCATAAAATACCTCACAGTGATTTTAACGTTTAATGACATTCTGAATTCTATTCTCTTATTGAAGAAGATGGAGTCTGAATAGAGCCAGCAGTTATCTCAGTCTCCCTTGTCTGTGCTGATTCCCTTCGGGCTCTTGTTTTGAACCCCCGTCAATGCCTAAGTAGTTCTACTAAATTAAGGATAGGTGCCAATTAGCCACTTAAAATAAGAAAAAAAAAATACTGACAATAGCAAAAACAAAGCCTGAACAAAATGCCTTTCTGGAGATTTTATATAAGAATCCATTTAGCTCTGTCCCAGTGTACTTTTACTGAGGGGGTAAACAGAAACAGTCAAAGTGTAGATTTTTCCGTCAACCATGAAGACTGTGTGTCTCAGGGGAATTACAAAGTGAAGGGTCTTGAATGGCAGCATCAAATGACCTGATGTCGTCACGCAGGTGCCTGGGTGGAGTGAAGGCTCACAACGGCTGGGTAGGTGGGCTGGCTTGAAGTCAGCTTGTTGCATTTCAGGGTGTTTTACTTCCCGGGCACTATTTCTCTGGTTGAGTTCTTCTCATCTGCTAGTTTGCAATCTTATTCCAGTTAAGTGGCTTCATCTAATCAAAGATATGTTAGTAGCTAAGCAAAGCCTCTGATCACTTCTCCAACGAGCAACGTTTTCTTGACAACAGCTTCTCAGGTAGCAGAGGAGAGAGGTGTTTGCCTGTCACTGACTTCGTGGTTCATTCAGCTTGAATCCAGAAGACAATGTCTCCCATGAATAGGCAATACTTAGAACACTGAAGTGAGCTCAAGAAGATGAAAAGATCTTACCAGGGTAACCAGCTGGACTCTTTCACTGCTCAAAATGTGGTTTTCATTATAAATGAATTTGGCCTTTGGGGGAGAATTTTCACAAGAATGGGAACTCTGATTACTTAATATTACCAGTAAGCACCATCTAAATAAAGTGATCTGCGTAAATGAAGGCCGTGAAGGCTGGGATCTGCTGGTGAACACGTGTCACAGAGACAGCTTTGTGTCTGGTTTATGAATGTCTGCCTGGGATTACTCAGTCTGAATGTGGTTAAGTCACACTTAGGTCTGCCATGAAAAGATAAGGAGAAAACATTTTGTTTCTTTGCAGCAAAAGTATATTCCCATGAAATGGTGGAAAGTTCTTTCCCAGAAGATTCTGAGGAATGGGCAATCATGTTTCTGCAAAGAAGCTAGTATGGGCTTCCTCAATCCAAGGAGCAGAATATGGGTACATTATGATACCTGGAGTTACCTGAGCCCCACTATCAACTTTCAGCCTTCATCCTATTTTACTACCAGTTTAGGGTCTAAAGTCATAAAGTCCCTCCGATGTTATAAATATCTTATATCGCTCTTCCACTTAAAATCTCACAGAGGTCCCGTGATTCTTTCAAAGCAAAAGTGAAAACCTTCCAATGGGTGTTTGCCTCTGATTTAGTTCCATACCACTGCCCTCCATCTGTCCTTCTGGCCCGGTGCTTACTCTGCTTCTGCCAAACTGGCCCCCTGTCTGTTCACAGCCTTGGCTCTGGCTTCTCTTCTGCGGGGATGCTCTTCCCAGGCATCTGCACTGCATCTTACAGTCAACTTGAATTTATTTGCATGACCTCTGCCCTGACCGCATTATTTGATGAAGCAACCTGAGACCATCTCCCACTTCACCTTCTTCAACCCCTTTTCCCTGTCCCACTTTTACTCTGCTTCCAAAGCATGTGTCATCTTCAAAAATATGATATGATTTATTTATATGTTTATTTTTATCATCAGTCTCTCTCCCACTAGGATGTAAGTAGCATGAGGCATGTGTCTTTGATTCTTATATTCACTTTTATTCATTAGCACCTAGAGCAGTATGGCTTGTACTGAGGGGCAGATAAATATTTGCCTAGTTTTGATAACTGCATGTGAAAAGAAGAACAATTCATTCAAAATGCATTAAAAAATCTAAAACCTAAAAATATCTCAAGCACATGAATTCTACTGGGAAATAGATAGCAGCACTTAAAGAATTGGCCATAGGTCTTTAAAGTGTACTATTTGCTATTCGGAGTAGCAATCAGCAAACTGTGGCCTGGGCTGAATGTGGCTAGTCATTTCTTTCTTTTTATCAGAGTGTTACTAGAAACCCAGCCCCAGCCGTTCACTTCTATGGTCCAAGGCAACTTCTCGTCTGCAAGAGCAGAGTTGAGTGCTTGGAACAGGAAAGCCTAAATTATTACCTGGCCTTTAGTTTGCTGACACTGATTTAGATCAAAGATATGGGCATTCATCTCAGCAGTTATCTAAATAAATGTTTTCACTTATATGTTAGAAAGTGGAAGGAATCTAAGGGCAAGAGACTGTTCGAAGCCTCTTTACTTCTGCCCTGCAGCTGCCTGTCCATCCCGCTCTCTCCCACGTACCTTAAGTGTTTCAGTTCTCCAGTAACCTCTGGCCTTCAGTTGAAATTGAAATCTGCCAGAATTCTAAAGTAAATGACTCCTTGAAGTCACATTTGGATTGTTTTATTACACAGATTTGTCTATTTTCCATACTATTATTGGGCATCTTTAACATGTTATAATAACCTGGATTATTCAGTGCCTATGTCCTCAGTGACCTCTTTCTGTTTAAGAAGCAGTTCCCGTGATATTCTCTGAAAGGTATTCAGACATTATTACACTCTATTTATATTTCAATAATTTTCGTGAAGGAAGATATAATTTTCCTTCACATTTAATCCTAATGTAAAATGAGTCTACCTTATATGGCAGCCGCATTGTTAACCTAATAGCTGCATTATACCTAATGATAGAGAGAGGCAGATTAAGATGACAGATTTATCATTATGCTTCACAAAACACAGGCTGCTAGTACTTTTAAGGGGATGCATTTAGGTGCTATTTTAAATAACATTTAATTGAATATATTCAGAGAGCTTCTCTTAGTAAAATTTAGAGTCAACCTGAGGCAAGTCTCTGGATAATTCAAGAGAAAAAATATCTTTCCTTAATTCTCTAGGTATTTTTAGATGATATTTTACATGTGTGATGTGTGAATGTGTGTGTTAAGATAGCTAGCTAACTAGCTAGCTAGCTAGCTAGATGACTAGATGGATGGACAGATAGATGGATAGATGGGTGGATGGATGGATAGATAGATAGACAGACAGATAGATAGATAGGTAGGTAGATGATAGATAGATGATTGGATGGGTGATAGATACATACTTAGATAGGCAGGTAGGAGGAATAGAGTGTTTGCCTGGAGGCTGGCATATAGAAAGGCATTCAATAAATAGTATTGTTCTTTTCCTATACATTTTTTTGTTTCTCATCAATAGATATCAGAAGTTGAGAAAACCTTTAGAAAATTTTTACTAATAGAATGCATGGAAATAGCCAAAGTGGGTAATAGTGACATTACAGTTTTTGTGTTAGACCCGAATTATCCAGCTAAACTTTTTATTTGAAACTTCCAACCAGACAATTGACTGCTTCATTTAGAACTCTGTAAACATAGGCAAAAGAAAACATATTTGCAGGGCAATTAAACCTAGAAGGGTTGTTGTCCTACCACCTTAAATACCATTCTTCATGTCATTACAATATTAAAGGATACATGTGCACATTTGATTCACAACAAAAGTTTATTTAGCACCTACCAATGTCAGAAAACAGCCACTGGAAAATATGAGTGCTGCTGGCTTATCTGCGCCAGGACGATTGGTCGTATCTGTGGATGCTGCAAAGCTGTGTCACTAGAGACACACCACCACACTGTCAGTCACGGAGTCCAATATGGTAGGACTGTCAAGTGCCATAGAAGGAAGATCAGATCGAAAAGGTGAGCTCAGATGAGACGTTTCTCCTTTGACTTCAACTGGGAAGAAGATGCCGCTACAGGGAGCATCTCACATAGGCGTAACTTCCAGGAGTTCTTCAACACATGTCTGTATGGAACCTGCGGGCATCCCGTGGGCCCTTTCCGTCCATGCTCGACTCTCATCAGTTGCAGAACAAGCTTGTGCTTTCTTTACACTGAGGACAGTGTTTGCTCAGCAAGCTCTTTCCTCTTCTCCTGCTTGCCCAGCTAGTTCCCACGCCTCTTTCAGGTCTCAGTGTAAAACTCTCATCCTCAGAGTGACCATCCTCAACTCTTAGAATTCATCTGATGCTCCAAATCATGCACCCACGGCACTCGTGATTATTTGCTTAATGTATATTTCCTTCAACAAAGTAAAATCTCTATCTAATGTTCATGCTCACTGTTAGTGTAACGTCTATACCTCCAGAGATGAAGACAGTGCCTAGTGCTCACGTTTATACGTAATAAACACTTGTTGAGTGAACAGCAGAGATGACTCGTGAGAGGGCTCTGTAAGTTTCAGTGGTGCATCATTTAGGTTTGATGAGAGGCAGACACCAAGATGGGATTAGTACCACAAGAAATTTACCTGTGAAGGGATGAGAGAAAGTGGGAGGAGCCTTCAGGTTGTGATGCAGGTCCTACGTCTGTGGAAGGAGAGAGGGGAAGGAGGGGAAGAATGCCAGCCTATAGTGCAGTTCCAAAGACCATTTGACTAGGCCAGTGGGGAGTCCCGGACCAAAGATGCCCACTGGGAGAGTCTCAGATCTCCCTGGAATGGGTCAGCTGAGTACCCCCAACCTGCCAGTCATGAGCTGGGAGTGGCCAGGGCAGCAGCTCCCAGGATGGTGGCTGGGTGGCCCCCCAGCCGTGCTCCCTGCAGGAGGAGACCAGAGCAGCACATTCTGATAACTGCCGTGTAGTAACACCCAAGGAGATCCCCTATCAGATGGTCTTTGGGGATGCTCACTTACAAAAAAACTCTAAAAATATATAAGCATAGTCAACTTAAAGGTAAGGTAACACTGATCATTGTTGTATCTTATTTGGCATGTGAATTTTGATCTAGTTGTTTTGCTTCTTGTTTTTACTTTTCCAAAATCAAAACAAAATATTAAACCTTTGCAAGAAGATGTGAAAAAAAAAAGATTAAAACAGTGCTCATAAATGGCAGCTTTTCTTGACTCAGACTGTATGAACTGCTTACTTATACTACATCAGTGGGATTGACACCTTTATCTCATTAATCATCTGTGATGTACAATTGGTAGCCTACCACATAAGACCAGCCAGGGCAGAAAACCCTGCATGCTGCTTTTATGTCAAATGAATAGTCAGGCAGTGTGGCCCCTGGCATCTAGGATACCCCTCAACCCCCAGACTTGGTTGCTGGGTGCATTTCAACAAAGGAGGACATTTAAAACAGGAAGATGTTTGCCTATGCTACCAGATTTATTTAGCAAGCAAGTTAAAGATGATTTGAGTGACACAACCTTCCCCAGGGACAAAAAGCAAGAAACATAAATACACCATCTTTAAGAAATTGCAAAGACCTGTGGGCTATAGGCTGACAATGCTTCATGTCAAGATCTTGACATGCTCCATGTGAAAGTCTCAAATCCTGGCAGTTAGGAGTAGGCTTCAGGAAACTCTGTTTCATGTAGAGTATGTCAATTACGTGAAACTATATGGGCCTCTACAGAGTCAGGCTAACCACAAAGTCTGGGTTCAGTGAAGATACCCCAACTCATCCTGACTTGATTTGAAATTATCAGGCACTCCCTTTTGCTTTTTTATCTGTAGGACTGATTCTTAATAGTGACTCAAGAGCTCAGTTCCATCTAGAAGCCTCTAAGGTGGCCTATTTTTTATTCAAGATCTGGCCAAACCATGCCCCAAATGACTGGTGCCTATGAAATCAGGTAAGACGTCTGAACTTCAGATAGTTAATTTCTTTCTTCCTTTGGAAAGATGATATTTACAAAATGGATGACATGTGAATAGGATTCTCAAAGATAAAGTAAACAAAAATATCAATACCAGCACCACTAAAGAATATTTTCAAATTATTACAAAGCTACAAAGCTGAAGTATAAAGAAGAAAGATGCAAAGTGTGTCTTTATGAGTGAGACCAATAACTCTGTCATTCTATTCAGTGAGCACGTTTCCATGACTCTATTAGCCATTTTTTCTTAAACTGAGTGTGTATTTATTGAGCCAAGAAACTGGGGATACAGGCAGGTGTTTACCTTATAGGAGCAGAAGACAGTTAATAATCAGATATGCAAGCAAAGATATTATATGCCAAAAATTATTAAGAATTATGGGAAAAGTCATGTCTGTTAGAAAAAAAGAAACTTTTCCCCAGAGTTAGGATACCATGATGTTCACATTAAAAAAAAAAAGGAGAGAAAAAGAAAAAGACTACAGGAAAAAATAAAACACAGTAAGGGACTAAGTGCAGAGGAAAGGGAACACTGTGGACATTCTTCTCTAGGGTTGCTGTGGGAGAGTCAGTGGGGAGGGGCCATTCGAACAGAGAACTGATTTCAGGTGAGGGAGCAGAACGTGCATATAAATCCAGGAGAAGAGCATCCCGGGAAGAAATGGTGTCAAAGGCTGAAGCCCTGAGCTGGGGGCCTGGCTGAGGTTTTGAAGGAGCCTTGAGGAGACCAGTGTGGCTAAAGGGAGGTGGACGGGGCAGCAGTAGTAGAAGATGCACTGTGAGAAAGGATTACATGTTATTAACTGAACGTAAATTTCTGGGTATCTTAATCAGCTCTGGCTGCTCTTACAAAATACCACAGAGGACTTCCCTGGTGGCACAGTTGTTTAGAATCCGCCTGCCAATGCAGGGGACATGGGTTCAATCCCTGGTCCAGGAAGATCCCACATGCCATGGAACAACTAAAGCTATGGGCCACAGCTACTGCGGCTGTGCTCTAGAGCCCATGAGTCACAACTACTGAGCCAGCATGCTGCAACTACTGAAGCCCGCATGCTGAGAGCCCATGCCTACAACAAGAGAAGCCACCACAATGAGAAGCCCACACACCACAACAAAGAGCAGCCCCCACTTGCCACAACTAAAGAAAGCCCATGTGCAGCAACGGAGACCCAACACAGCCAAAAAAAAAAAAAAAAAAAAAAAAATTCCACTGACTGGATGGCTTCAGCAGCAAACATTTAGCACAGCTGGCTGGTGAGCCAAGGTCAGGGCTCCAATGAAAGCCTTTCCTAGTGTGCAGACCTCCTCACATGGCAGAGAACAGAGAGAGGCCACAAATCTCTGTGGCTCCTCTTATAAGGGCACTAATTCCATTTGTGAGGGCTCCACCCTTATGACTTAAGTGTCCCTCAAGGGCCCCATCTCCTAATACCATCACATTTGGACATAGAATTTTAACATATGAATTTGGTGGGGACACAAACATTCAGTCCAAAATACCAGGCATTTCTAGGTTTTATTGAATGTGAGGGTCCTGTTGAGAAATCTGCTTATGATGTTTTGGAAGCATCTGAAGTATGCCCTATATCACAGACTGGGAAGTTGAAGATTTGGAAGCCAGAGAAGGAAGAAGATGGGATCCAACCCCAGCCCTGGGAAGGGCCATGCTTACATAACACGTGAGGTGCTTCCACTTACCAAGGTTTGGTTGAAGATTTCTTATTAATCCACTTTTGTCCACATTGCTCACTGCTAGAATCCTTACTGCACAACCCTGCCTGGTCTCTTAAAAATGTTAAAGATGACTTTATAATTTATCCTCCAAAATGGGGCCCACTGAAGGGTGAAAGGGGAGCCCCTAAAATTACTCCAGGATAACAAGAAATAAACCAGGGCTGTTTCGGGAAAACTGACGTGTGTGGTCATTCCACTTCACATCCAGGAACTCAGCCCCGTTCACGCCAGCCCTGGGCACTGGAGTCCCCTGAAGCTGGGAACTCAGGAATAAGTGTCCAGACTTGGGAGATGCACCCCTCAGGTCATGTTAATCTACCAGGGTTATGGACACAGACCTGCAAAACTGAAGTCTCCACCTCAGACTTAGGGACCCTAATCATTACCCACTGAGCTTGAGCCCCACTTTCTTCAAAGTGTGGGATTCTTTCAGCCTTAGTTACAAAATATCCTCCAGAATTTAGGCTTTCAGGAATAAAATGTCTTTAGGTATTTCTTACTTTTTGCCCCATTTCACAATTTAGCTCCATTGGTGGGGAGGGGCAAATAGTTCCTTTCTTTCTTGTGTATTTTCAGGACACCTTGAGCGGTATCAGAGATTACCAAGAGCCATCAAAGTGTCAGTTTTGGGACTTCCATGGTGGCGCACTGGTTAGAAATCTGCCTGCCAATGCAGGGGACATGGGTTTGATTCCTGGTCCAGGAAGATCCCACATGCTGTGGAGCAACTAAGCCCATGCGTCACAACTACTGAGCCCGCGTGCTGCAACTACTGAAGCCCCTGTGCCTAGAGCCCATGCTCTGAAACAAGAGAAGCCACCACAATGAGAAGCCTGCACACTGCAACAAAGAGTAGCCCCCCACCTCGCTGCAACTAGAGAAAGCCCGCTAGCAGCAATGAAGACCCAAAGCAGCCAAAAATTAAAGAAATAAAAAAAATGTATATATTTATATATATATTTTAAAAAGGGCCAGCTTCCTTACTGGCAAAGCTGATGGAGGAGTGATTTCAGATGTATGATCAAGCGGGCTCATTAATGATTTACCTCCTGGAGTCACTTACCCACTTGGTCACTGAAGGAGTTTGACCTTTCTGGGTCCCCTCGACAGGGGCAGAGCCCACTCAGAAAGGTCGCAGTGTGAGTGAGTAGAGTGTGACAGGCTGTTTCCACAAGACAGAGCCAGGAGGGTCTCGATCCCACACTGCAGTTACATCACTTCTGCTGTCCTGGTGACCTCCAGTCCGTGTGGTAGGGAGGGAACCAGGAGTGTTTCTGTAGTGCAAGTCCCTGAACATATGACGAGGCAAACGTATCTTCCTAGCATGACCTCTTGTTCCCTGATCTGTCTATGGCAGCCAAGCCAAAGTAAAGTTAATATTTCCATAAAGAGTTCTGCCCAAACTGTAGGCTTTATACTTACAGCAGTTTTAAAAAAGAATTGAATTCTCTTTCCTAATGTGCAATCCATAGTAGGTCTTCAATAAATATTTGTTACGCACGCCTGTGTGAACAGATGAATTGTGACTTTCATTTTATTCCCCTACACAGAGCCTTCAAATGACTCACTCTAATTCACAGGTTAGAGTGGAATTTTCTTACCCTGGAATCCAGTGCTTCACATTGGATAATCTTTCCACATCATATTATGCCCTTAGCAACAGCCTCCTCCCTTTCCAACCAAAGGGTCTGGGGGAGAATTCATTACGCCGTGTTCATGTTCATTTCTGATTGTTTCGAGTGTGCTGCTTTTCTTCCTACCCCAGCCCTGCCTATCCTTTAATATCCAGTTCAATTTTCACCTTTTTCCCATAAATTCCTAATTAAACTACCCCAGATTTTCATTTTCCCCAGACTACTATAACTTATACTGACTTGTGCAACTCAATTGTTATTTTTCAAATACTGCCTTGTATGGCTGTGGAATTCTTCCATTGTCCACATCTTTTCCCCTTAAATGAGTACCACTCTGGAGGATAAGAAATACACCTACACTTTTCCTACTGTCTCTCATGCCTGGAATTGCTCCGAGCAGCTCGTAGCAGCTCATACGTCTCTCTGACTGTGGTAAGTAAACAGGAGCCTCCTGTGCTGGGTCATTTCCTGCCTGTGCTCTGGTCTCTAATGGTCACTGGACGCCCTTCACAGCAATTCACGCCTTTGAGTCCAGCCGCATTGTAATCAGACATCCTCCAAATAAGTCAGAGTTAAATGCCTGCCACAGTGCATTCCTTTGCCAAGCAGAGATGGATGTTTTTCTAAGGCAATTCTGAGACATTACTCTTCTTCAAAATTAGCACATACCTCAATTATTATTGTTGGCACATTAATTAAAATTAGCACATAGTTTTATCTCAGCTTAATATTGAACATTACTTTATATTTTCTCCTTGGTTTAGTTTCAGAATATGGTTATGTGATACAGTCTAAATGACAGCATAGATTTTTACATTTTTGGAGGGCAACTTGCAATGGTATCACATGCCTAAAAGTGTATAAAATCTTGGTTGATAAGTTCCATTTCCGTATACTAAAGAAATAGTCAGAAGTGTGTGCAAAATTTATTTAAGGGTGTTGTTTATCTTGACATTATTATAAGAATTGAAAATTGAAAACTAGTTCTATGTCAAGAAATAGGGATTGATAAAGTTAAATTCTGATATATGTAATAGGTGTGTTATGTATAAATATACGTGGTTACTGAAATAATGTAAAATAATTTTATCTTCATGTGGATAAGTTATGCTCAAAATTGCTGATGAAAACGATGAATGGCATATCACATTAAAAAATATGAAGTATGTAAACACAAACAAAATAAAGTTTGTCTAAAACATTTACACAAAGGTAACACTGTATTTCTCTCTTGGTGACGCAGGCTGGTTGGTTTTCTTTTATTCAGTTAATATTATCCTATATTTATTTTGGGTAGCTTGGGTTGCTTTGGAAATAATTTTACATTTAAAAACGTAAGTATTAAAGTATGTTATTATCAGGAGAATTTGAAAAAGATCTATACAGTTGATAAATTTAATTATGGTTCTGAAGCTCAATAAACTCTGGGTGGGGGGAGGTAACATGCGGCTGACAAACTTTTATGGTAAATGGGCTCTAGGTCATAAGAAAGAAAAGGATTACCAAGATTTGAAAAATACTCTCTACCCGCGTCCACTGGAAAAGTTCATCTTTTCCTAGAAGCTAACGGACTCTGTGTGCAGTAATCGGTGCTGTAGTCTGCACGGTTTTATTTGCCTTCTCCAGATGACATGCATACTAATTGTTCATGAGAATTCCCTTCTGTGCTTAGAGGTCACGGAGTTAATGATGGAGGCACAGTTTATAGGCAGTTTTCTTCTTTTTTACAAACAATGATAAACGATCATATTTTGCTTACTATAAATAAGTTTGAAATAACAATGAAAAAATAAATATTTTAACAAGGAGAATTAAGGCGTTCAGAGGAGGAGACTGAATAAGTGTTTATAGTCTGTAGACTTTATAACAACAGCAGTTATTATCTTCATAGGATCTTTTTTCCTGACTTCATGAAATCCTTTTAAACAATAATTAAGATTTACAGTGGGTGTAATGAACAGCTTAGTGTTAGGCCATTTTTTAGTGCTTGGAGCATTCATTTATTCATGTCCCACAGATTTTTACAGATGTTTATTGAGCACCTGCTGTATGTTCTCAAGGCTGTGTTGAGGTTTGGCAGTGAACAATCACTCAGTTATGTTCTTAAGGAACTGAGGATTCCAATTTGCATTGAAGTGTTTTTCACTGTAAGCTAACCCCCCTGGTTCCTAGCACACTCCCATGGGGGTTTACATGAGTTGCTTTGGAAGGAACTAGAACAGGACAGGATTTCCCCAGGTACGCACTGCCCATCAGGCCTTTGGAAACCTGAGCTGCCGCTCCCAGAGGGCACTCTCAGGGACTCGGTGTTCTTGGAACTCCTCAGCCAGCTGAATCCGTCCAATGTAAAAATCCCATCTAGGCATAGCCCGAGCCTGCCTCGTGCTTTAATAGCTTTGATCCATCCTGACTTCTTCCCCAACTCAGGACCTCTTCTTGGCAGGCTCCTTGGGGTCTCATCTTGCATGTCCCTTCTGCAAGAGAGCTTCTCTAATTTCACTACCTGGGTTAGGTCTCCTCTCATTATTTTCTGTCTAACCACCTCCACCCCTCTCTGTTTGTTCTTCTCCTGGCAACAGTCACAGCCTCTAAGCAACTTGATTATTCTTAGTTACTCACGCATCTTCATCACATCCTTTAGGCTGTAAGCTGCATGAGGGCAGTGAGCACATTCTCCTCCACTATTAAATCCCTACTGCCCAGCACAATTTACAAAACAAAGAGGCACTCTGGAACCTTTTTTTTCTTTCTTTTTTTTTTTTTTTTGGCTGCACCATGCAGCATGTGGGATCTTAATTCCACTATCAGGGATCGACCAGGGACCGTACCTTCTGCAGTGGAAGGAAGGAGTCTGAACCACTAGACCGTCAAGGAAGTCCCTAGTTTTTTTGGTTTTGTTTTTGGTCTTTTTCTGTAACTATTTTTTGAATGAAAAAATGAATCAATTAATTGGCTAACTATGGATACTCCCTGCTTTTGGAAAGTTTGCTTTATGCCACTTTGCTTTTAGGAAACATCCACATTAGTACCTGTTTTCACAGGGAAAGAAATCTGAAAAGGATTTTTGCTTTTATGAAAAAAAGGTGGGAAGCAAAAATAGCGTTCAATGTTTGTTTTGCAGGGAGCTGACCTGTTACAGAAGCAGCACAGAACCAACCAGTGAGAGGGGCCCCACCAAGCTCCCTCCCTGGAACCACACTCAGCATCTCAGCATCCAGCCTCCAGAACTTTGAAATGTGGCTGTGAGCATTTGTGCTTTATCTGGTTTCATTTTGTGCCTCCATTAGTAAGAGGTGTCCTAAGGTAACTGCCTCTTCACTTTTCATTTCGGCTTGCGAAAAACTTCATGGGGGTGATCTACTTTAGGATAGTAAGGGAAACCTGTATTCAGTTGTAAAGAAAATTCCAAAGAGGTTAATTATCTTTTCCCAAGGTCAATATTTGAATTTGGATTTGTCTGACATTAAAGCCTGGGCTGTGTCCGCACCTAAAACACCCTGGGTGATGTAATGAGATTGAATTTCTTATCTGGCTACTTCAATCCAAAATGACATAGTGTTCTGCACCTCTGGAAGGCAAAAAATGGGAGGAGAATGGTTGCTGGGCAACCAAGGCACCAGGATGTCCTGATGGCAGCATAATCGGTTGGAATCTGGCAAATCTCCCAGGATAAGAGCAACAGGATAATTATTTTTCTGTCCTCTAATATCCAATCAGGGTTGCCTTGAATTCCAGTCTCACATACTAAAACTGTAAACATTATTTCCAATTTCACATCATCCAAAATGTAATTATGTTCTTTAGGATAATTTAAAACTCTGTGCTAATGATTTAATCTATTGATAAATTTCCTCACAATGATCATATCAGCCCTGGAAGAGTTTCTAAATGAACCATGAGTTTTAAAAAGGAAGTTTTCCTGGTTTTAAGACAGTTTTCTTTCACCTGAATAAAGTCACATATCTAGACAATTAAATTATCTAAATATAACTAGTAATTCTAACTTGGTTTAGTAGCAGATTTACAATGATAACCATTAAACCAGTCTGACATTCCAAGTAAAGTCCTAGGCCAGCCATGCAGAACCTACAAAGAGGGGTTCCAGGACCTATCGTGTAACCCTAGGGCACTTACTGAAAGTATGCAAGTTTGGAATTGAAACGACTAAGAAAGGTGAAGACACATTCTGTAGCCACAGTGAAGGGCAAGAGCCACTTGCTCACTTCCAGACCAGTGAGGGGGCTTCAATTCCCCACCTACGGAACTCACTGTGGGCAGAGGGAACGAACGGCTTACAACTGAGAAATCCCCTTTGTCTGAAGCTGCCTGAAGTGACCTTTTATAGGAGAGTCATATGTTTTGGAAACAAACCTCACTGGCACAATGACAGTTCTAAGGTGTGTGTTTCCCGTGGGCCTATGGGCCGTGTGTGAGGAGGATGGGAGGGGTTGTCTGGCATCTTGTGTTAAAAAGTCCCCTGAAGGGGCAGGAAGACCCCCAAGAAGGATGCCAGACAGTCCTAGATGGCCAGCTGCAACCTGCAGTTCTTGGTCATGGAAGGTGGGGGATATCTGTAAGGGCTCCAAGAGAGAAAGGGTGAGCATCCGGCTGAATCCAGGCAGAGGGAGGTGACGGCAGCCCTTACCCACCGCGGATGTCTGGCTGAAGTAGAGCCAGGCTAAGACGAGACCTTTATCTGTGCATCAGCTCTCGAGTTGAGGTGGTCACCCCGCAGCAGATCTTTACTTTCTAAACAGAGTCAGCTTTGGGGAGTAACGAGGCTGCAGGCCTTTTCACTACGAGAGCATCCAGAAGAGGCTGGAGCCCTGTTGTGGAGTGCGTGAGAGAAGGACCAGCACAGAGGGGCATCCAGCACAAGGAGAGGAAGTGACACAGCAGGGCTTTCTTTGTTTTCTCTCATCCCCACTTCTTAACGCCACTGGTTTCGTGCATTTTCCTGCTGGGAGGTCTCCACGCTTAGTTTGACTAGGATTGTTGACATCATTTCAAACACTCGATAATTGAATTTCCTGGCTCCCAGAAATTAAAGGTGGATGGTAAGGAGTGGGATAAACAGTCATGCTGGAATGAGACACTGACAAAGGGACCCAAGGCAGACACCATTCAGGCTCTCTAACATTCATGAGTCTGCATCAAATGGAGAAAAGTCTCATTAAATAGAGCTAACCAAGTGGAACTAACACGGTGTTTTCTGTGTGCCAGGCTTGCTGGCACCCATCGACACTGCCCGGGTTGCCCGAGGCCGGCACTTCTCCCTCGGGGGCAGGGCCAGAGACAGGTCGGTCTAGACCGGCGGTCCCCATCCTTTTTGGCACCAGGAACCAGTTTGGCACCAGGAACCAGTTTGGCACCAGGAACCAATTTTTCCAAGGGGTGAGGGGGGATGGTTCAGGTGGCAATGCCAGTCATGGGGAGTGGCAGATGAAATTTCACTTGCTCACCTGCCACTCACCTCCTGCTGTGCCGCCTGGTTCCTAACAGGTCGTGGACCAGTACCAGTCTGGGGCCCGAGGGTTGGGGACCCCTGGTCTAGACTGAGAGCCGGACAGCTCTGATGTTGAAGCAGGCTTGCCTCTGCACCCCGGTGAGTTGCTCACACGGGATTGTTTTCTGCACGTGTCCTGACTTGTAACAGTTTGAGAAGGAGTCCTCTAGGCAATTCTTTGAACTAAATATGAATCGTTCCGATTTATAAAGCCTGACTTCGGAGCCAGGGCGCTTCAAAACCAAACATTGCCTTTTTTCACTGGATAAATATTGAACTAATAGATGAAGGACCAAATCCGTGAAAAAAAGGAAGATGAAAGTTAAAACAATGACATCTGGGTTGTTTTAAAGATATTTGGTCACAGATTAAAGTGCACTAAAGTTAATTTGTGTAAGAAAAAAACCCTTTAAATGAAGGTGGAGAAGGGCAAGGGCAAATGGTAGGTGCAGCAATATTTACACAGCAATGAAATCCACAGACCGGAGCATCAGGGCTGCACTTCAGATCCCCGCCTCCCACTGTGCCGTCTGGGGCCAACTGTCTTCTCAGGTCAAGTTCCGTTCCTTTATATAAATATGAGTGCTTATGCTCTCCGGGGAGTGTGGCATGAGATTACATGCTTAGCACAGCAAAACCCCACATAGTAAGCATCCAAAGCTAGTTATGATCACTATATCACAAATTTTAAAAAATGCTATAAGCAAGAATAGCCAATAGGTTGCACTTCAAAACATAATCAAGATAAATTTTTATAAAGATTAAGATTATCGTTAACATATTAAAACAAAGATATCCATACGTGAATAATATTTCTGTCCTTCTATGCAATGACAATGCTGGAAAAAAGAAGACATCAACAGCCAATTAACTAAGCTCTGTGAGCAACGATCAATCTCTCACATCTGTACTTTCTTCATACATTATATGGAATAGTAATTACTGTACCCGGGAATGCTGTGAAAATAAAATGGGAATGTGACTGTAAAGGTTAATGTCTTTTGTGCACTGTAAAAGAATATGCAAACCAGTTCACTCTACAGAAGGAATGTACTTGTACTGTCGGAAAGATTTTATACTTCTCACCCTATGAAAGGTTAGTGGCTTGTTCACTATGCATGCAGCATCACTAAGGAGATGACGTCTCTGTGTGAAGACGGAGTGAGTAGTGGTACCTGGGTGGCAGAGCTCACAGGATCAGGTGTGCTGGTGAATCTTTAACAGTGGACTCTTGTAGACAGGGCTGGTTAAGAGTTTGCCAGTTTCTGCTGTGTAAATGCTTCCTCACCATGGCTGATCTTAAGCCACCAACGTAATGGAACTGAAGAGGGATTTTGTAGCGCATGAGCTTAGTCGGCCACCTAGAACAGTGTAGTCCAGCTCCCGTATGACACTGGGTCAGGGGCACAATACTTAGAAGGAAAAGTGACTGCTCTTATCCTGCCCCAAAAAAACCCTAGCAAGATTTGCCTTGTGGAAAGAAATGGTCAGAACCAAAACCACATTTGTTATCTTTCTGCCCCGAAACTAGAGAATCTCTGAGAACAGTAATTTGAAGCTTTATCCCTCCATAGTTTCACTAGATTGTTTAGGTAAATCCCAGTTACATAAGGCCTCCCCTCCCTCCCCCAGGGAATATCTTCTTTGATATTCTGGCAATAATGAACTTTGCTTCCATTGTCTTTTTAGTAGGCAGTTTTTTTTTCTACTTTTTGTTTTTTACAAGGATGCAATTGCTGCTTTTGTTGTTATACTACTTTTTCTGGATAAATGTAATTATTTTGCTGTATATAATAATGTTTCTTTGACTTTCTGAGTATAACGGGAGTCAGGAAATCTAATGCTTTGGCTGAAGTTGTTTTTTCTGAACATAGGATTGTTAGTCTTGTACAGTGTGTTTCTTGCACACCCAGTGTGTTTTGGTCACTGCGACATCACGATGCACATGTTCATAGAACATCCCAGGCACATCTGTGAGTCCTGGCGGTGAATAGGAGACACACATCTCTGAATGGTCGCCCAACCTAAGAAGGAAGATGGAAATATGTTAATGCCATAAAACACTAAGACATGATCCATGAAAGAAATGGTCCATAAGCTGGACTCCATTAAAATTAAAAACTCTGTTCTGTGAAAGACAACATCAAGAATTAGAAGATCAGACTGGGAAAAAATATTTCAAAAGATGCATCAGATAAATAAGTTTATTTATGAACATTTTATTGAAAACAAACAATGCAATTTTTAAATGGGCCAAAAATTTTAAAAGGCACATTGCCAAAAAAGATATACAGATGGCAAAAATGCATGTGGAAAGATGCTCCATAGCAGATGTCACCAGGGAAATGCAAATTCAAACAACAATGAGATACCACCACACACCCGCTAGAATGGCCAAAGTCTGGAACACTAACAGCAACAAATGCTGGGGAGGACATGGAGCAACAGGAACGCTCGTTCATTGCTGGTGGGAATGCAAAATGGTGCAGCCACTTTGGAAGACAGTTTGGCAGTTTCTTACACAACTAGACATTCTTTAACATATAACCCAGCAGTTGAACTTTGGGGTATTTACCCAAAACAGTTGAAAACTGATGTCCACACAAAAACCTGCACACAGGTGTTCATAGTATAAACATTTATAATGTTTATAGAATAAACATTTATTCATAATTGCCAAAACTTGGAGCAACCAAGATGTCCTTCAGTAGATGAATTATTTGGCATATCCAGACAATGGAAAATTACTCAGCACTGAAAAGAAATGAGCTATCAAGCCATGGAAAGAAAGGGATGAATCCTAAACACATATTACAAAGCAAAGAAGCCCATCAAAAAAGGCTACCTAATCAATGATTCTAAATAGATGACATTCTGGAAAAGGCAAAACTATGGAGAAAGTAAAAAGATCAGTGGTTGTAAGGTAGTGGAGGGGAGAGATAAATAGGGCAGAACACAGAGGATTTTTAGGGCAGTGACAATACCCTGTATGATAATTATAATGATGGATACATTTCATTATACATTTGTCCAAACCCAAAGAAAATTTTAACCCATATAAAGTAACTTAAATAACTAACACAGGTTAACATATCAATTATTCTCTGAAGTATTTAAGAATGATTTCCACAGTTCTCAAAGGAGGCGCAATGCATTGTCTTTATGAGGAACAAAGTAAAAATAGTTAAAAATAGACACTGCAAAAGAGTAAGAGATAACCTTATATTCACTGAAATCTAGAAGATGCATAAATTTCCCCCTTAACCCATGGTGGTTGTTTTTTATTTTTTTTCACAGTCCTGGGAGTCCCTAAGGAAAAGATACTAAGATTCTCACTAATCAATCAGTCAATCACTTAACATTTATTTATTTTTTAATAAGTATTTCAAATATTCCATCATTTATGAGAAGGTCAAATAAAACCTTTAGGGACTGAAAAAGTTTTGTTGCAGAATTATCTTTTTGACGAGAGGATGAAACAGCTCACATTCTGCATTAAAGCAATTATGCAACAATACCCAGTGTGACACACACGTGCACATGCAGTGGAGGGAGGTGTGCTCTCAGATTGTCAGAAGAAAAGAAAGTGACAATAAAATCAAAGCCTCACCTTGTAACTTGAGTCACAATGAGCCACACCTGCAGTGATGAC
This sequence comes from Hippopotamus amphibius kiboko, assembly GCF_030028045.1. Lineage (NCBI taxonomy): Eukaryota > Metazoa > Chordata > Mammalia > Artiodactyla > Hippopotamidae > Hippopotamus > Hippopotamus amphibius. The sequence goes on along the minus strand of NC_080188.1, from coordinate 85,904,167 downwards.
AGGGTTTTGACATATGAAAGCACTGGAGGTAATTTTCCCTTGACAGTCATGTAAAATTCTTCTTAAAATAGCTTGGCAAAGATTGCAAGGAAGAAAGAATAAGGACCCACAGATTTGGAAATCCCAAGGTCAAAAGCCAACAGAGCTCAATTAATGAAATCATTAAGTGCCACTTTGACTCTGGTTGTTGGAAATGAAATAGATTGACAGCATCCACCAGGCATCGAAGACTCCCTTGCAGAGACCTCTCTTCCCAAGACTCACAGTGGAACATTTCGAAAAATAGGTTAACAAAACTTTCATTTGTTTCACATGTAGTTTCATTACGTACTATTTGATAGAAAGCATATACTTTGAGCAAATGAAAGTATATAAGATTTTAAATTTAAAAATGCAATGTTTCCCTTCATAATAATTTTCTGTGAAACAGAAGCACGTGTTTATGTCTTGTTACATCACATGCAAATCTGTCAGAAATTCCTGTTGGTTCTTCCTTCAGAATACATCCCAAATCCAGCCACTTCCAGCCACCCCCACTGTTACAACCTCACTGGAGGCCCCAGAACCTCTCACCTGGATAGTCACCTCCCAGCTGGTCTCTCTGCTTTTACCCTCTGTTTTCCCAAAGTTCCTTATCAGCTGATCCTCTGGTCCTTTTAAAATCTAATGCATTTTTTTAAAAAAGCAGCGAGTTCCATCATGCTACTCCTGGGCTTAAACACTGCACTTCACTGGGAGAAAAGCTGAGGTTCTCCCAGCGACCCACAGGTTGGCTCACTCTGCTCCAGCCCCTCCCAGCCTCCTGCAGTCTTTGGGCTTTACACTGGCTGTTCCCTCTGCCTGCAATGCCCTTCCCCCAGATGATGGCAGGGCTAAATCCCTAACCTGCTTCATGTATCAAATGTCACCTTCTGAATGAGAGCTACCCATCCCATTTGAGTCTCCCTTACCATTTTTAACACATCACCAACTACTCTGCTAAACTATTTGTTTATTACAATTATTGTTAATTGTCTGTCCCTCTGTTACAATATAAGCTTTATGAGGAATGGGGTCTTTAAGTTGGTCACATATTCTGAGCACCTAGATCAATCTGGCACACATTTATTACTCAAAAAATATTTATTGAACAAATGAACTATAGACAATGGCATAAAAGGTCAAACCACTTGCAGGACTAGCATAATATTTACTTTTATTTATTTTTAAGGACTTTTATTGAGATATAATTGACATACAATAAATTGCATATATTTAAAGTGTACAATTTGATTTTTTTTCTTATTAGTAATGTATATATGGCAATCCCAATCTCCCAATTCATCCTACCCCAAACCCCCCACCCCCAGTAATATTTACTTTTAAAGGAACTGTGCTCATTTGAAGACATAGGAAATGGGGTTACATCATAATGATATATTGAATAAATAATGTGCACATTTAGACGTAGTTAGAAACAATGTCAACAACATTTTGAATTAATCACACAAATTAGGATGAGATTAAGAAATTTCATTGTAGGGAATAAGAAATAATTCATGAATATGTGTTAAAATGATCAATCTGCTTAGAATGGTTTCTTGCTTATCCTTTTATATAAAATGAGGATAATAAATAACATTTGAACAGCAGTTATACTTTGTGAAGAGCTGTTCTTTCGTCTCACAGTGTTCTTGTCTTGGCTGTGCTGTTGTTTTATAGGAAGACTCTCTGCCAAGTGCATCATATACTCTTTCTCTAATCCCGGACAAACCAAAGGTTAGTATTAGGATTACCATTCAGCAGACAAGAAGATTGAGGCTCAGGGACTATTTGGAGCCTTGCCTGAGCTTACCCAGTTAATTTAAGACTCTAGTCCTGCGTCATCTTTCCTGATGATGCCAAAGACCTTCGGGCAACTCTACCTTCTGTGTTCACGGAGCTCAGCACGCTGACCCATGGGTACTCTAACACCTCTGGGGCCATTTCCTATGTCTGCCATCCCCACTCCTGGAAGAGGTGTCTCCTATTCATATTTGTTTCAGCCTTGTCTGAAGCAGTTTGAGCGCGCTACTTTAACACAGCTCAAGCCATTTTGCAGATATTTTGCTAATAGCTTCTGTCACTTAGATGTTCCGTGGTATGATTTCTTTTATTTGTATTTAGTGATTTCACACTGGGAAGGAAAAATTACGGCAGACCTAGTCAGATGAACGATTGCCAACTCCAGAGATGCTTAAATAAGATTTTTTGAAATCTCTTAATTGTGAACGTGATCTAGGCATTCTTTTAGTGTTTGTAGGATGTTTTTCCCAAATAAATAAAGCTTGTATGTAACAAAGTTGTATCAGTATACCTCAAAACACTTTGGCTTTACAATGATAAAAAAGGGGTAAACTCAGCATATAAAATGAATATATTCTTTTCCATTAGTTTTAACAAAAGTCATTCTTAAGAAAACATTAGGCTGCAAATGAGCAAATGGTTAGTTTTCATAGCACCCGAAATATTAATGTGACTGGCACTGTAGAGAACTTGTCGCACAAAGAAGTGTACAGCTTGCTGAATTTTTATAAACTTACACACCTGTGTAACTGACATCCAGACAAAGAAATGGAACTAACAGAGCTCCAGAGGCTACCCTGACATTCCAGTCCCTTCCAGTCAGGACGTGCCACACACAGCTCCCCTCCCCCACTGAGGTCCCCATTCCTCTTCATGAAGTGATTCTTCATTTTCTGTTTTGTTTTATTATTTCTTCCAGCTTTATTAGGGTATGATTGGCAAATAAAAATTGCATATATTTAGGTTTTACAATGTGATTCTTTTTAGGTGTATGTTGTGATGATATAATATAGATATACACTATGAAATAATGATGTCGTCAAGTTAATTAATGCATTTGTTGCTTCACAGTTACCTCTGTGTGCGTGTGTGTGTGTGTGTGTGGTGAGAACACTTAAGATCTATTTCTCTTCACCAATGTCAAGTGTACAAAACAGTATTGTTTACTCTAGTCAGCAAGCTGTTCGCTGCCCAGAAATTATTCATCTTGTAACTGAAAGCTTATGCCCTGGGACCAGCATTTCCCCATTGTCACCACCCCCAGGCCCTGGCAGCCACTGCTTTTTCTGGCTCTATGAGTTTGACTTTCTAAATTCCACATATCAGTGAGATCATGAAGTATTTGTCTCTCCATGTCTGGCTTGTTTCACTCTGTGTAAGGTTTTCCAGGTTCATCTATGCTGTTGCAAGTGGAGTCTTCATTTCTTCACGGCATTTCTAAACACTGAAGATGACATTCCTCTTGAAGCAGCTATGGGGGCTGCCACTGTGCAGACAGAAAGACAGACGTTGTAGAGCTGGCACACCACGAGCTGGCCTGAAAGCAAGATGTAGGCATGCCTGCATGCTCCCCGTCCTCGCATCCTGACAAGTAGGATTCGAGTTCAAAGCTTATGTCTGCATGCTCATATGAATTGTCTGGAATGCGTATGTCGCTAAGAAAAGGGGGAGGGAGAATCTGAAGAACTCTCTCTTAACAACCAGGTCCTACTGTATAGAGCAGGGAACTATATTCAATAGCCTGTGATAAAGCATCATGGAAAAGAATAAAGAAGAATATATATATATATATATATGTGTGTATAACTGAATCACTTTGCTGTACAGCAGGAATTGGTATTGAGTAATTTTAAAGTGTCCAAGTGAGGTTAATATTTTGTTCCAGGAGGGGCATAGTAGTGTATACAGCTGTGGTGAGAGTTTTCTTAGGGGAAAATCACTCTGGGAAAGTAGTTATGTTGAAACAAATCTGCTTAGTGTCATGAAGAGGAATCTTGTAAGTAGCGACGTCTGTTTGACCTATCACATTGAAAATGCAAACATCCCCACCACATGAATTATAGCACATCCTTCTTGCTACCAAAACCTCAGTTCCTTTGTCCTGGGGCTGAGAAAAAAATATATACTTTTTTTGTGTTGTTTTATTTTTGTAAATATAAAATAAAATTACATTAATGATAGAACTTTATAAAGTAGATAAAAAGAAAAAATCATCCACAATTCTACCATTCACAAATAACTCTTAAAATGATACTCTGTTTTTTTTTCCTTGCACGTAAATGTACGTGTATTTGTTAACAAGATAAGATAATATTTGATGTATTGTTTTGTAATTTTTTGTCATTTATTAATCCACTTTAAACATACTGTCACATCATTAAATATTTACTTACAAAATGCAGTTTATTTCCAAGATATACATCAATAAACACACTGGTAAAATATTTTATAAGTATTTCCTCCATTTTATATACATATATATATACGCAAATACACATAGAAAACACACACACAAACATATACAGCTGGTCCCCAGCTTAGGCTGAGATAAGGTATGATGTTTTGTAGGTTAACTGTATTAAATGCATTTTTTTTACTATGAGCATTTTTAAAAATCTGTCTTCACTCACACAACTTAATGTCTGTGAGATTCACTCATGTTGCATGTATCAGTAGTTTTTGTTTTTTAATTGCTGAATAAGGCTCCATTGTATGGATACATCATCATTTATTTACCTGTTCTCTTGTTGATGGATATTTGCATTGTTTCCAGTTTAGGGATTAAATGCATTTTTGACTTATAGGATTTTCAACTTACAATGGGTTTCTTGGGATGTAACCACATAATAAGTTAGGAACATCTGTGTGTGTGTGTGTGTGTGTGTGTGTGTGTGTGTATGCAAATTATTTGTGTTACTTGCCATTGGTATATTTCTCTTTCTTATTATTTTCTAAGGAATCAACATATTTAGAATTTAATTGTCAAACATTCATGACTCAAACAATTCTCAGCTTAAAGATGTCTTTCAAGTTTGTTCAATTATGAAATTTACATTAAAATTTTTTTTCTTTACAGATTCTTTCTTTAGTGGGATACTTCAGTAAGATATTGTCCATTCTACAATTATATAGATCTTGCCCATATTTTTCTTTACCCCATACATGATTTAATTTTTTAATGTTTAGTCATTACTCCTTATCTGGAATAACAACTTCAGAAAAGAAGCAGAAATATTTTATTCCAAAATTATTATCTAGTTATAAACACATTTGTTGGATAACATTCTTTCCTCACTAATTTAGAATGAACTATTTATTCTGTACTAAACTATTGTAGGTACTTCAATCTATTTCTTTCTACTTTTATTCCATTTTTTTAATATTTTATCATAGTCATACTATTTTTAAATTTTTTATATTGACAATATACCTTAATTTCTGATAGGACATGTCTTCTTACTTAATTTACATAATATTTTCCCACCACATCAACAGTAAAGGGACCTTATGTCAGGACACTTCCACTGATTCCCACTGACTCTTTGCCCTCTGTTGTCATGTATTTTCTTCTACATATGTTATAAAACAACCTTACAGTATATTGTTATTATTTTTGCTTTAAACAATTACTTTTTAAAGAGATCTAAAAAATACATATTTTATATTTACACACAGGTTTACCATTTCTGTAGCTCTTCATTCCTTTGTTCAGATCCAGATTTCCATCTGATACTGTTTTCCTTCTGCCTGAAGAACTTCCTTAACATGTCTGGTAAGTCCACTGGTTAAAATTTGTTCCTCTATTTTATGGCCTAAAAAGTCCTTCACCTTCCATGTTTTATGCCATTGAGTTTGGGGATTATTTGTTACACAGCATGATAGTAGGAGTAGCTAATGAATATAAGTACCTCTTTCAAAAACTTTGTTGTTAATTTCTCCATTGATTTATTCACTGAACTAATATTTATGAAACACCTATTTTATGGTATAGTGATGATAGGTTCTAAGGCTACAATAGCAAAGAAGATAGAAATACCTACTGTCGTGGTACTTATATTATCTGGAGATGTGAGAATTAAACCAAAAGGAAATGGAAACAAAATAATTTCAGATGATAAGTCTCAACAAGAAAACAAACAAAAGCTGTGATGAATCACAACGTGTGGTGATTTACTTTGAACAGGGTAGGCAGGAAAGTCTCCTGTGAGCTTCAGGGGATGAGAAAGAGATTGCTATATGATGATAAATGAATGTAGACCTTGTTCTAAGTGTAATAAAAGTCATGGAAAGGTTTTAATTAGGAAAGTGACATGATATGATATTCATTTTGAGAAATCTAATTTTTCTCTAAAGTAAAGAATTGATGAAAGAAGGGCAAAAGTGACCAAAAAGAACTCTAGTACTCCAGGCAAACTGTAGGAGCCCTACCTTGGAATTCCTTTTACCCCATCTTTTCAGGAAAAGTGGACCTCATATAGCCTCTTGTGATTGTGTTACAAAGTAAAAAGAGATGCCAAGAAGGGCAGTGTGGGTAAACCCAATAGACACTCAACAATCCAGTGATGTGTGGCCACGGGATCAAGACCCATTTAGAGGATGGTAGCCCAAGAGCTTCAGGGGTAACAAGAAACAAAACTGAGAGCAGCTTATACAGAAGTTAGAAGGGGCAAGAGATGCCATGGAGATAATTCAAGGGAGATGGTAAGACATCCTTCTTCCCTGCCCCCCCCCCCAAAATATTTCACCACCATATTTGAAATAGTGAATTGGGGCTGTCTTGGGCTTGGGGTTATAGGCAAATGTGGATGGAGGTGTAACTGGTATGCCCAGCGTTACCAGCTCTGCCTCCTTTAACATTCCATTCCTTTGAAGCATCTCTGCAGACCCCAAGGTGCCACAGAAGGTCATTTAAAAATAACTGTCTTAAGGAATAACTGCTTAGTAAGGTACAGGTAAGTTCTTCAATGACTTGGTGCTCACACTCTCCAGTCTGCTTCTCAATGAGCTCCCACTTTTCTTCTGTGTCTGTGTCCGTGCAGACCTGTCTCCAGGTCCCTTAGTGCAATTAGCTGTTTGTGTCTCTGTTATTGTGTCTCTATCTCTGTTTCCATTTCTTTCTCTCCCAAGAACAAAGCTGTCCTTACAGTGCTAGGCAAGCATGTGCTCATTTTGGGAATCCACCTGACAATTTTAGATTAGACTATCTGAGTGTATTTGTAGTGTAGGTGCTGCAATGTGTAGATGTCCACAAACCAGTTAAATTGTGAACTGATTGCGGTCGGAAGTCAATCCCATTTTTCCTTTGTCTTTATATGCTGTTGACTAGTGCACAGGGGTGATGTAGAGTGATGATCGATCAGACAGGAGACTATCAGTTAGCCATCACTTTGTGATTAACTACCCCAAAATATGGTGACTTAAAACAATGTGCCTGTGTTAGGTTGTAATTGTATAAGTGGACTGGGCAGTCCTGCTGACCTGGGCAGGGCTTAGCTGATCTCAAAGGCCTTGCTCCTCCCTCCATCTGGGGTCAGCTGGCTGGTCCAGGATGGCCTGAGCTAAATGACTCATCCCTCTTCATGCAGGCTCTCGTCCACCAGCAGGACAGCATGGGCAGCAGCCTTCAGAGAAAGGAGTGGACGTACCCAGGAGGCCCCCTGAGTTCTGGTCTCTGCACTGGTGCAATGTCACCTCTGCCATATTCTATTGGCCAAAAAAAGTTCACATGGCCAATTACAGAGCAGGGTAATAGGTTCCACTCCTTGAAGGAAGCAGGTGCTTCATAAATAAAAATATTGACTTATTTGACAACGAAGTAGTTACACTGTAGAACTACTTAAACAAGACCTAAGACTGTCCTGAGGGTAAGGGTGTCATACAGATAGAATACATGATTTTTTAAAAATGTAATTTAAACAAAGTAATACATGCAATATTTTGTAATAACATATAAGGGAAAAGAATCTAAAAAAGAATGTGTGTGTGTGTGTGTAACTGAATCAACTTGCTGTATACCTGAAACTAACATAACATTGTAAATCAACTATAATTCCATTAAAAAATAATGAAAAATAAACAAAGTAAAACAGGAAAGCTCATTAAAGAATCTCTCCCAGGTGGTGTTGTCAGACTTCACAATGGGCTTGGAAGTTTTATAATTTAAATACACACAGAAACTGAAAGAAGTGGAAATACTCAGAGAGGAAAAATGGTTGAAAAGGGTTAGAAAGCAATTTCCTAAGAAAATGTGAATAATTGTCTTAAGTGGTATTCATTTGAATTAGAGAAATAAAGATACAAACTTAGATACTATCCATATGTGGCAGTTCTTATAGGGGCCTTGTCAAGATGTGTACAAACCTGTAAATCTAAATACACAACATATAACTCAATTTTGTTCCTTTTTATGACTGAGTAATATCCCATTATATATATATGTGCCACATCTTCTTTATCCATTCATCTGTTGATGGGCATTTAGGTTGCTTCCATGTCCTGGCTATTGTAGATAGTGCTGCAATGAACATTGTGGTACATGTTTCTTTTTGGATTATGGTTGTCTCAGGGTATATGCCCAGTGATGGGATTGTTGGGTCATATAGTAGTTCTATTTTTAGTTGTTTAAGGAACCTCCATGCTGTTTTCCATAGTGGCTTTATCAATTGGCATTCCCACCAACAGTGCAGGAGAGTTCCCTTTTCACCACACCTTCTCCAGCATTTATTGTTCCTAGATTTTTTGGTGATGGCCACACTGTCCGGTATGAGATGATACCTCATTGTGGCTTTGACTTGCATTTCTCTAATGATTATTGATGTTGCGCATCTTTTCATGTGTTTGTTAGCCATCTGCATGTCTTCTTTGGAGAAATGTCTATTTAGGTCTTCTGCCCATTTTTGGATTGGGTTATTTGCTTTTTTGGTATTAAGCTACATGAGCTGCTTATATGTTTTGGAGATTAATCCTTTGTCAGTTGCCTCCTTGGCAAATATTTCCCCCCATTCTGAAGGCTGTCTTCTTGTCTTGTTTATGGTTTCTTTTGCTGTGCAGAAGCTTTTAAGGATATATGTATAAATACAGATGATTCACTTTGTTGTACAGCAAAAACTGGCACAACAATGTAAAGCAATTATATTCCAATAAAGAGCTTTAAAATGAAAAAAAAATACAGTCTCTCTATATAAAAAATAAATAAATAAATAAATATACAGCATATAAAACACGTACAGAAAAGCATATACTACATCATTTTGTAAATATAATAGAAAAATAATACATATTAAGGAAAACGTATTGAGAAACTGGACTCTGCAATGCAAATGAGCAGCCCTCCTCAGAATGCATATTCCCCCGCAATTTTTTATAAAGTCCCCATCCTGCAATGTTCTCTTTAGTTATAATTGCTTTTGGAACAATAGCGGAAGTTCTCCAAGCTGGGAGCTAGATATGATAAAAGCAAGGTTTTTTTCTTTCCTGTGATATGAACCCTCTGTAGACCCTATCGGTTGCTGCCTGGTCATTGTTAATATCCCTAATTCCATGAAGAGCATCAGTGATGCAAACCCTCTGTATGATGGATGAGCTGGTCCCCCCATTCACCTCGCCGGGGTGCAGACAGCAGCTCTCACCTTCAAGCTGGATCACAGCGACGGTGCCTGTAAGTGACATTTTTCAGGGCTCAGAATTATTGACGAAAACGTGGGGCTCTTTGCTCAAAACACAGGAAGGAAGTTTTTTCCTTTTTTCTGTGGTCCCCCAGTCTCTCTCCACCTGTTTCTTTAATGTCATGCTCCCCTGGGCCTGGGGACACTCACTGGGTATGTGCAGACAGTTCTCTTCCTGGGCCTTTGCACACCTGACTTTGGCTTTGGTGTGCCTGGAGTCAGAGCCTTGCTGGGCTGAGGTGCTGTGGACACAGTGGCAGGAAGGTGGGGGGAGGGGTAAGGCCTGACTTGAGATCTGAAGGCCCTGGCAAGTGTTTCCAGTCAGTTGTCACTTTCAAAACAGAAACTCAAAGATAAATTGCTAAGAATTTGAGGAATGCAATAGCAGGGCATTAAATCCCAAGGGAGGGCCTACTTCTGAGTGTGGGGCCTTGAGAGCCAGCTCCGGTCACTGGCCCAGAGGCTGTGATTCTCCTCCAGATGAGACAGACCTGGAGCTCCCATCACCACCTGAGCCCTGACATTGGCACTCCAGCACTGCAGCTTGATGATGTCCTTTCATCTTTGTTACTCAGATGTAGCTGCTAGAAATGAGGACACCCCCACCCCAGACACACACACACACACACAGTCTCTGCAGGTTGAGGTCCTCCAGCTTTGGGATCCTGAGCTTCTTGCCTGCAGATGGAGGACACTGGAGTCTGTGTCCTGAGTCCCGGGCATTCAACCCCTGTTCCCAGCTGCTCTTCTCAGCTGCTCTCCACCACAGACCAAAATAAAATCCCAAGGCTGCTGGCTGCCACGTGGTGGCTCAACCGACCGCTTTCTCAGTGAGAGCTTCTCATCGTCAAGGCTACCTACCATAGCTTAGACCCTTTCTCTAGGGAGGGACTTGAAATTCTTGACTCTCTCAAACAATCACATCCTGAAAGGGCAGAGACAGACTTGGAAGCTGAGTACAGGCCAGGTTGGGCAGCTGCTTTATTTGAGTACATCCCTTCTGCAATCTCCCACAGAGTTAGCCCTGAGTGCTGGGTCTACTCGTGATAGCAGAGCTTCATGGGATGGAGGAAAGAAGACACCCTGAGAATTCCTCTTCTCAGGAACATGGAGACCAGCTAACTGAGGATCAGCCAATGGGAGGAGTGGGAAGACTCAGCCGGAGCTGAGATCCAGTCAAAGGCAGGTGGTCCTAGAGACCTGGATTGAAGTCCTACCTGTAGCAGGGGCTGGAAGACATTTATCTCCATTGAGCGAGTCTTCACCAAAGTACTTTGATATGTCAACACGCCATCATAGCCAGCCACTCTCCCCTTTTTTAAAGCATTGAATCACCTCATGGCGATTTTCAGTGATGGTATTCCAAGTTTTAAGCCTTAAATCTTAAAGTATAGCACCATTTTTGACCTTTGCATCCAGACAGAGAATGATCAGAGGGATCTGAGGGGTTCCCACCGCATCTCTGCAGCAGACTGATTACTCTTCCACTTAGAACATTACTATTCCTGACACTTGCACATAAAGGGTACATTGTATTTCCTGTAGGGCCCTGTCCCCTGTTCATATCAACAATATACACTCTTTATCCACAAGATGTTCACCTTCTATAAATCATCAATCTCCCTGGCAGTAAAGTGCACTCTTGCATCTTTATGCTGGGCTTGGAGAACCTTTTCTAGGGCTTTATGTCTACCAGCTACTCCCCAAAGACCAAGGGCCACATGTAGGGGATGAACAATAAAAATTAAAAAACAGATTTTTAAGTGGCTAAAATGTACTGAACATGATTTTAAGTAGTCATTTTCGTATAAGAATTCATTGAATCTGCCTGAAAATTTGCACTGAAAAAAAAATGCTACAGGGATATGTGTTATCCAAGTTCAAGGTAACTGTACCCAGCTTTTTAGAAAATAATACTTTTTATAGCATCAGCACTCTTCCATTCCTACTTTATACAGCAGAGCTATGAATTCCATGCCCTCTGTCCTGCACCATTCACACTCCATGTTTTTCAAGACTTGGAAAGACCTAAAGGCTCTCCATCAGCATTTCCCAGCTACTTCTTGCTCTAGTTCCTCGAACTGTGCTGAGGTTCAGTATAGAATGCCAACCAGTGTGTGGCTGGAGTGGGTATTAGTCCAAGTTCGTATTCTCAACAAGACTGTCCTATGCATTTAGGACATACTATTGATAGATCCTGCCCACTAAACGCTGGTGGTCTCTCTCCTCCCAACTTCACAGCCATGCCCTACCTGTCTACCATGTTTCCTCCAAAACATCCCTGGACCAGCGTTGCCCCCGGTTGAGAAGCACAGGTTTGCCCTGACACCTGACTCCCCTCTAGACATAAATATCCTGTGTGATCTTGACTGAATCTGTACCACCATCCAAAGCTCTTTTAAGGGACAGTGATTAATACACAGAACTTGAAGCGGACACTATAAACAAAACTCTAATTTCCATAATTTTCCAAGGGATCCACATACCTTTTGTTTCCTGTCAAGTGTAATGTCAAAAAAAATCTAGAAATTACTAGCACTTTTTCCACCCTTTGCCTGAGGGAGGGAAACTTCAATCTATGCACTATGAGGAGCCTACGTGGCAGACAACACTGCTTCCTGGGGCTCTGGAAAGTGCACAGCACTGGGGCTCCTGTCCCTTTAGGGAAATTCCAGTGATGCGAGAGGATGTGGGGATTCTATTAACTTGCTCAGCTGAGGAATTATTGGCTTGTGGTGAAATCCAATTACAAGTTCTTTTTTTGATTGTACAAGCAAATATGCTTCTCATACTAATATAAAAAGTGATACTAACATTAAAAGAAATCAGAGGATGTAAAGGAAGGGACCTTAGGCAGGACAGACTTGGATGGCACTCATTTTGTTCTGAAGGCATAGATGCATTTTATTTTTCAGAAAAGTTTGTAATGACCTTGACAGAGGTTTCTTAAGAACAGTGATCCTAACTGTATTAGCTTCTAGGGCTGCCATAAGAGAGGACCGTAGACTCGGTGGCTTCAACGAGAGAAATGTACTGCGTCACAGCTGCGGAGGTTTGGGTCCCTCTGAGGGCTGTGAGGAAGTCTGTCCTGGCCTCTCTCTTGTCGTGCGGGGGGCTTGTTGATCTTTGATCTCCCTTCCTTCTACTGCATCCCCTGATCTCTGCCTTCACTCATGCATGTCTGCATTCCAAGTTCCCCTTTTTTTAAGGACATCATTCCCAGTGGGTTAGGGACCCACCCTACTCCATTACAGTCTTATCTAAACTGATTACCTCTGCAACAACTCTTTTTCTAAATAAGGTCACATTCTGAAGTACTGGGGGGATTAGGATTTCCACATATGAATTTGGGTGGGGGAACAAAATTCAACCTAATATATTTGGACTTATCCACCCCCAGGGGACAATAAATTGTTTAAATGATGGCACCAGTGATTTCACATCCCATTTAGTAGGTTTTCCTGGGCGTGCTTAGGACTCCAGCTTAAACATTATCATGGGATACTGGGGTCTTTTATTCCATAAACTCGGGAACTCTCAAACCTCTATCTCATAGGGTGGTCCTGGTGTTCACCCGTACTTGGTGGGTGCACTTCCTGGCCATTCTAAGGGACATTGATTCCTCAAAACTGTCTTTGTTTCTCTTTTCTTGAATATTGTAAAAATCTTAACCTAACCACGCAAGGCATACAATGCTCTGAATTTACCTTAAATTTTGAAAATACAACTATTCAGTTAGAAGTGGGGGCCGTGGTTTTCTCCTCACTTCTCTAATAAGATTTCGTAGACTTTACCTTTTTCTTAAAATAATAAACATTTCTATGTATAATACTGGCTTACAACACTGTATAAATGAAATGTAAACTACATCTCTCCCCAATATGTGTTCTATTGTATTCTGAAAATCAAACTGAAAATTGACCTCTTAGTGCTGTGAGCTAAAAGAAAGCATTTGGCAAACAAAATGGAAAAGGCTTGCTTTTAAGGTTAAATATCATCTTAAAAAATGGTGCAAAGAACAAAATGATTTAACAACAGACATCATAATAGCAAAAAGAGGTATAAAGAGGAAAAATAAAGAATACCTCTGAATTTTTAGATTTCAAGTGATGGGAGAAATCAATTTCATAAGTAAGAATATCATTATCACATGCCAATCAATGTCTGTGCCTCTTGCTCCTGAAATGGCTGTCACCAGGATTTATTTGGTTCCACACAATCTTTTGAAACATAAGATTGATGGATCAGTTACTGAAAATTGTGGGAAAAGGGTCTTGAAGAAGCAAGAGATTGATATACTGTCAAAATGTTGGCAGTTAGGTGCCACAAATGACACCTAAGACCGATGAATAACCAGCGAAGCAGGTGCTGCCCTCCTGCTAAGGAAGGAGTTGTCAGACCAAACACTGCCTCTGCCTGTGGTGAGGAGAACCAGGTACTCAGTGGGGGCCTGTTGATATTCAAGTGATCATCCTGGGAGGTTTAGAATACACGATAAGTGCTCCATCTTATATGAAGACCTGTCCTCAAACTCAGGGACCATTCTCTGAGAAAAGGCAGGGAACCACAAGAACAGGATCAAGACCTCAGGATTGGGGAACCTCAGTCAGGACGTTCAGTCTCCAGACGACCCAGTACCGTACAAGGTCAGACAGTCCTCGATTCTCTGATCTCGGTAAAGGGTGAAATGGAAACTGGAAAGGCATGAGAAACATCTACAGGTGTAGGAGATGAGAAAGCCATCTATCTGTGATTAGACACAAGGAACAAGTCAGGGCCAAACATTTACAAACTCTTGTTCTCGGGACCCCATTCAGGTTGTGGGCAGCCTGAAGTTTATACACTTGGGGCAGATGTGTCTCTTGAAAAAAACGAGAATACAAATTTACAATACAAAACTAGGTACAGATGTAAGTACTCATTTAGAATGACAAAGGAAAAGACAACTAATTTTTGTAGTCTTAGAGATTCATCATTTTTCTGAAATATGTTTAGTCAGTTTACGCAAAGGTTTTTCCTAGCTACGCTCCCTGGATGCAACCTTGCTTTTCCTCCACCCGGAAAATGCTGCAGCTCCCAGCAACTCCTGAATCTCAAGGGAGGGGTCCAGGTGAAAAAGGAGACCTGAAGTTTAATTTTTTCCTTATCTTCATGAGAAACCCATCTTGTTCTGTTTCAACATGATACAGGTCTTGAATGGCCAGACTTATTTAAAAATAGGGACTTCCCTGGTGGAGCAGTGGTTAAGAATCCACCTGCTGATGCAGGGGCCACGGGTTCGAGCCTTGATCTGGGAAGATCCCACATGCCATGGAGCAACAAAGTCCGTGCGCCACAACTACTGAAGCCTGCGTGTCTAGAGCCTGTGCTCTACAACAAGAGAAGGCACCGCAATGAAAAGCCCATGTACCACAAAGAAGAGTAGTCCCTGCTTGCTGCAACTAGAGAAAGCCCTCACACAGCAATGAAGACCCAATGCAGCTAATAAACAAAAAAGTAAATAAATAAATCTTACAAAAAGATAAAATAAAATAAAAATAAAAATAGTAGTCAATGAAGTTCTGTGTCATGTTAACGTGGATTTCTAGATCTCAGAGACTGGAAGCCTGGAGACCATAGGGACTAAACCTAGTGTGGGTCATATCTGTACTGAGACTCAGAGAGCTGAGAGACACCCAGGACCAAGCCAGCCCCTCCCTGATGCTCCTCCTATGGGAACAGCCCTCCACCTCCTGCTATCTCTTCTCCTGTCAGAACTGGAGGGATAGCTTCAGGGAGAACACATAATCTATTCTGTTTTGATTAAGTTAAATAGTATTTTCTGAGGGTTACCTAGATCTATAATGTAAGGATAGAAATACATGGAAAGATTTTGTACTTTCTACCTGCTAAGCACAAAAGTCCAGTTGAGCAGGTCAATGAGTGTGGATGACAAATGATTATAAGTCAGCAAGTCTGGTGCACAGCAGCTGAACAACATCTGTCAGTCAATCATAATATAAATAGTATTGGATTATTGACAGATGAATGGATAAAGAAGATATGGTACATATATACAATGGAATACTCCTCAGTCATAAAAAGCATGAAATAATGTCATTTGCAGCAACATGGATGAACCTAGAGACTGTCATACTGAGTGAAGTAAGTCAAACAGAGAAAGATAAATATATGATATTGCTTATATGTGGAATCTAAAATATGACACAAATGAACTTATCTACAAAAGAGAAACAGATTCACAGACATAGAGAACAGACGTGTGGTTGCCAAGGGAGAGGGGGTGTGGGGAGGGAAGGATTGGGAAATTGAGATTAGCAGATGCTAACTATAATATACAGAATGGGTAAGCAACCAGGTCCTACTGCATAGCATAGGGAACTATATTCAATAAGCTGTGATAAACCATAATGGAAATAATATGAAAAAGAATACATGTATGTATAACTGAGTCACTTTCTGTACAGCAGAAATTAACACCACATTGTAAATAAACAATGATTCAATAAAATAAATTTTAAAAATAGTATTGGATATATCTTTATAAAGTGTTAAGTATTACTAAGATGTTCTCCTGTTAATACGAATTCCTAAAAATATGAATACATTTGATTTAGTTGTACATTATTTTTAATACACGTATCATCCCAAAGGTCTGACTCAAGTCACTGTTCTGTGTGTCTCTTTAGGAACCTTGACCCAGCTTAATGCTGTTTCCAGGTTATCTCTCTGTTGTGGTGTGATTTTCAGTCAGTTTCAGATTTAGAAGCTGGATTTATTTTCAAAGCTCTTCAGGCAAAGTGGCTTCACTTCAGACTTGGTTCTGGGAGACCTGTGCCTCATCACTCTCCTCGCATCTGCCTCCCATTCACTTTAACAAAGTCATTTGCTGATGTCATTTCTCATTTGTCTCTCAAATCTCCACTTCTGGAGCTGGTTCCCTGCACTCATTGTCTCAGAATGAAAGATGTGACTCAAGTACCTTATGTTGTGATACTTGGTGCCTTTGGGCATGAATAGGTAACACTGATGCTTTCTGGGCAGTGACCGTATGTATGGTCCATGTGGGTGTCTGCAGAAGCACCTCCATTTTTTTTTTTTTTTTTTTGGCTTTGCCTTCTCCAGTCTGAATGTGAACATCTAATGGTGCTTTCTGCAGACCCAAGACTTTATTCCCTGGTCCATCATCCAGGTTCCAGAAATGAGTGTCTCTGTCCCAGCACTTCCTTCCCTGACACAGGCTCTGCTAACCCTTGGATCCTATTTTAAACTCCAGCCCCATTTTGATGTCATACTCTGCCTGGTTGCCTTATTTGACAATGCAGATGGACTTCAACAGACTGTCTGTGCTGGGCTTATTCTGTTTGTGCTGTTCCCATCAAGCTCCTAAACAATCCACCTATACTCGTTCAATAAACACTAAGTACCGACGAAATGTTAGGTACCTATTAGACAGATACAAAGATGAGCAAACCGTGCATTACATACCTGAGATTATGGCCTAGACTTTCTTTCTCTCTGTCAGCTCTTAGTATGAATTACACACTAATAAACCCTGGAGGAAGCATAATTTGTCTACACTTCCTATTTTTATAAACATTATGTACTTCGGTTGCTTTATGTTCTGATTGGTATAAGGTTTACAGATGACCTCTTTCGATTATACATTCATACTCAAATACTCTGGATCTCTGTAAATTAATAAAAATGTATTGTACATCTGCTCTTATCTCTGTATGCAGCAGATAAATCAAAGAGAATCACCATTCAGTGATTACTGAATCATGAGTGGATTACTTTAGATGATTTCAGAAAAGAACAGAGTTTAATCAAGTGAAACATTTTTCTAGGGGAGCTGTTATAAACCTGATATTACAGACACAGAACTGAGTTGGATAATGCCAGCAGAGAGGAAAATTAATAGAAAAAGATATAGTATATAAAATAAATTAGTTTTCTAAGTGGAGTAATTTCAATTTTCTCAGGAACGTATAGTAACTTGTAAATTTATGACTTTTATAGAAGCAAGACCAGGAAAATTCTATACCAGATGAATCCTAATAGTCAAGCATCATGAGAATTGTTTAATCTGTTTTTACAGAGATAATCCCACCACTGGCACATAACTGCTAATTACCAAGTGAAATAACACTAAGGGAAACAGCATTCTACTCACTAATTTATAAATCAATACAAAATGTAAATTTTCCCCAAGATTTAGAAAGTGTATGTCAGAATTATGAAGCAATTGCTGGATAAACAATGGTATGGTATGATCAGGTCAATGCAGGCCTTATGTTTACAATACTTTGCAACCAGAAAGGATTATACTTGCTGAACATCTTTAGAGCACTTTCTGAAGTCCAGTCCATGCACCTCTTTGCTCCCTCTGCCCGCCCCCACCTTTCCTCCACAGGCCAGTGAATGCTTTGGGGCTCCTCTCTTCTGTTTGCTGCTTGGACAGGGTGGCCGTCTGGTCCTTGAGCTGAGCTATTGGGATTGGCTCACTCAGGAACTGGACTAAGATGCACAGAAGCTCAGCATCAGCCCGCAGTGGTCCTTGGACACAGGAAGCACAGAGACTCAAGGATAAGAGAAGTCATTTACGGCTGTCCTGATGGGAAAGCAGAGACGGATGGTCTGCAGAGAAGAGCAGGTGGGCAGGGATGAGGGGCAGAGAGGGGAGGCACTGAGGCTCTTTAGGGATCATCTCCAGACCCTGCCCTTGAGGTCAGGAGCCTCATCCACCAGCCAGAACCCACGGCCTCTTTACACTGTGAGCATGAGCGAGTTCCTCTTTCTTGCAAATATTCCTATGATAATTTCTGATAACTGAAAGGATATCACTGTAAACTCATCCTGTGCGTACAAGGAACTCAAAGTTAAGGTGACTGGACCATGAAATTGCTTTTACCTTCCGCTTAGTACCAGCACTTTTTGAAGGGATTGTAGACTACCATGAAATAAAGAGGTACTTAAGCACATGAGGAGGGAACTAAAAAGAATACGAACATCCTCCCCCTGCGTGTGGAACTATGAACAACCTGGATGCACCGTGAGGCTTCTCAGGGTCACCCTGCCTTCCCCAGCATCCCTGGCAAATGCATTTCCCAGAGCAGCTGGAGTAACAACTGGGACACAAGGAGATTAGCGAGCATTCATGCCTTTTAGCTGCTGCCAAGGTGAATCTTCCCAAATCCCGATTATGTTTATTTAAGTGAAACATCTGCCAATAAAAAGGAGACATGTTTATGTCAATGGCAGCACTGCAGCTTCTGTTCTCTGAATAATAATAATTCAAACGCTGGCTGCAAGGCCTCATCCTTGGGGATTTTCTGTTGTTCTATTTATTATTAGTAGTAGTGAGTAATAAACTCTTTAGAGTGAACTTCTTGCGCCACCGAGATTGCCGGCAGCTATGGATATAAAAGAACTGTTTGTTGTGTTTCCTGTTGAAAAATGGCTCAAGGGGGCCAGGGAAGAGCTCAGGAAGCAACGGGTTTGTAACATAAACCAAACTTGGATGTTTCTTTCCAGGGTTTAGACACTAACCAGTGATGACCGGCTGAGGCCTTTGAGAACATTGCATGTCCTCGCAGATATGAGCAGCCCAAGCGTGAACTGTTCTATTTTTTCCAATATTCTGGGAACAGTGATAAATACGAAGCTCTCTGCTATCTGGGGATAGAACTACGGAAGTTGTGTAAATAGACTTAAACAGGATTTCCTCCTCCATTACCTACCCATGACTTTATTTGGAAAAAAAAAAAGGACTATTTTGAAAAACATAAAACTTAAGGCCCTTTATATCCTCATTCAACAAGAACTTCAGGTCCCATCAGGGGGGTGGGGGTGGACACCCTCCCCAGGGGTGATGAAGATGAATCAGGAGTAATCTTTGGCCTCGTGGAATTTATAATCTAGTAGAAGCGAAAGAGAGGCAGGCACAGAGCATCCCTCTGCCCGAATGATTGGGACTGGGCAGTGGGGCCCAAGGGTGAAAGTCCTAACAGGCCCCCTCCCTGTGGACTCTTTGTTTTCTGGAGGCACCATAACAAAGCACCACAATCTGTGCGACTCACAACAGCAGGTGTGCATTTTCCCACAGTCCGGAGGCCAGAGGCTGGGTGAGGTGCTGGCAGGGCCCTGCTCCCCTTGAAGTGCCTTGTGGAATGTCCCTCCTCACCCAACTGGTCCTTGGGGCCCAGGTGCTCCTGACTTATGGCAACTTGTCTCTGCCTTCATCTCCACCTCCCCTCCACGGTCTTGTCTTCACTTCCTCTTCTACCTTCACTTCCTTTTCTTACAGGGACACCAGCCGCACTGGGTCAGAGCCACCCTCCTCAAGGATAACCTCTTCTAACCTGTTATATCATCAGTGATCCAATTTCCAAGTAAGACCATCTGTGGAAGTGCTGGGGGTTAGAATTCCAGCTTATCTTCCTAGAGGACGCAACTGAACCTGTGACGTGAAGCACTTAGGGAAGAATGATGCTAGTTAGTGTGGAGTAATCATACACCTGCAGAAAGTAATGAGATAGGAAGAGAAAGGAAGGATGGATAAAGAATATTTGAGTGATGTGAGCTTGTGGCAGATGTTTGTAACCCTCGTTCTCTGGTTCCTTACAGGTGGCCGTCGTCACAGCAGGTCATCTTGTCCTGACATCCCTCACCAGCCACTCCACTGAAATTTCTCACCTGTGAGTCCACTAGAGTGGGCCCTGGGTCTCAGAGAGCTACTCTCAAGATCTCCCAGTTCAGAGAGCTTCTTGAACCCGTGCCAAGCCTCCGGCACCAGGCTTTCCCAGTTGGCTACTTCAGAAGGGACAGAGCTGAAGTCCAGGTGGTAAATATGCTCAGATCTCGGCTTCTAATAATGACATTGTTCGGTCCCAGAGTTCTCTCTTGGTCTTATGTCCTTATGCGACAGTCTTTTGAAAATCTTCCCCCGACAGGGCCCCCGTGTTCCGTTTCCTCAGGCTCTGCCATCTGTGTGGGTCGGACAACACCTGGCCCTTTCTTCTCCCTGAGCCCCAGGCCCCACGCAGTGATGGTGGACGGAGGCAAGCAGATTGGGCAGGAACGGCAGCGAGGAAGACACAGGTCGTGGTCGTGTGGAGAATCTAGAAGACAGGGGGTGGCGAAAAGGCAGGCAGCGTGACACTGGGCACAGACTGACAGGACAGAGTCAGTCCCATGGAGGATAATCCGGGGCTGGAAGATATTGCCAGAGATTTATATTACCAAAATCCGCTGATCCGAACATTGGGGTTATTTGGGGTGTTTCAGTTTCTAACAAGTAGGCACCAAATATGTAATCAATTGTCAAAGGAAACTGTTTGCAGGGGACACAAGTGCAGTTTTATCTTTCCCATTTTTAAAGGGAATGCATTTCCCCTGTTTAAATATCCTAACGCAAAGTGTTACTTGCGACTTTTCAGAACGAGGAGCTGGTTTATTTTTTTTTAAAGCTCTTTGTGGGCATATAATTGCTTTACACTGTTGTGCCAGTTTCTGCTGTTAAACAAAGTGAATCAGCTGTATTTATACATATATCCCCACATGTCCTCCCTCCCGCGACTCCTTCCCACCTTCCCTATCCCACCCCTCTAAGTCATCACCAAGCATCAAGTTGATATCCCTGTGTTATGCAGCAGCTGCCCGCTAGCTATCTATTTTACATTTGGTAGTGTATATATGTCAGTGCTACTCTCTCACTTCGTCCCAGCTTCTTATTTTGAAAATGTAGCTCATTGTTACTTTTCCAGCAGATGCTTTATTCAGAGGGCATTTTCAGGGAAACGAGTCCACATAAACACCCACAATGGGCCATTCAACACCAACCCTGTCCCAGAACAGGTATTTCCAGTGTGTTCCTCCATGAGCAAATACAATGGCCCGGAAGACAAAGCTTGCACAAGTGACACACTGCAAACAGAGGGACTTCAATAGCACCAGAGGTGTTCGGAGTCACTGTGACATTGCTCTGCAGAAAGAATAGTCGTGGCAAAGCCACCCAGTGCGGTTTGGTGAATCCAGTAGTGACTATTCCCTCTGGTGTTACCCATCCATGTTCTGATTCTTGTTTTAAAAGATTAAAACACACACACACACACACACACACTGGCTGCCCTAATAAATTCTTCTAAAAATGCTTAACCCCTTCTGTTTCTGAAAATAGTACAGTTCTCTTAACGCATAAGAACACCTATCAAGTTTATTTCCATAAATAAAGGAAAGCTCTTCGTGAAATTAGTTCTCTTTGATTCAGGTTACTTAAGAGTTTTCATTTCTACTTTAATTTTGGAACATTAAGTGACTGTACAAGATGACAGAAAGAATCTGGTCAGCTGTTTCATGTGGCTACTTTCCAGGTTAAAGAGTATGTGCGAAAGTTTTGTAATAAAGCATTTATTGGAACTGTTGCATTTCCTAGGAAGAGCTGCTTTTATTCAACCCCCACGACAATCTTTCACTACTAATAAATATACGCTGACTAGGATCAGAAAGCTGTTTTTCATAAAAATTGACCAAACATTGCAAAGTTTCCCTATATTTGCTTTTCAAAAGTCAGCCTGGGAAAAGTAAATTCCAAGAACTACGAGGGATAGAATGATTAGGACAGATTATCCTAGATGTGAGCAGTTGTTCTTTCTGTTTTCCTCTTCCTCACCTGGACCTCAGGTGCAGAAAGTGGAGTCAGTCACCTGTGCCGTTCAGTACACAGTGCGTGGGTATCACTGGTCCCTGTAAGGCAGCATCTCTCTTTTATTTTCCTTTTCATCCCCCACCCTCACTCCCATCCTGCTGTCAGTGTGCTGGCGAATGTCCTGATATGGGCACACCCCAAAGAGCCGTGGGGTTGTTTTCTGAAAGAACCTGTTTTCTGGTAGATCTCAATCTTTTTACCAAGTAAGGCGGAATTGAGCTCCACAGTGTCTGAACCCAGTTTACATTCCCACCAGATTTGCATGAAGATGAATGTTTTATTCTGTCCTTGCTGCATTTCACTATTTAATCTCCTACTTTTGTCTCATTTGGTGACTTGACTAGACTTCTTTCTCCTCACCCCATACACTGGTCACCCCTCCAAGTGTCCCCTTGGCAACCATCTGTGTAGTGAATTCACTCATTTTTCTCCTGGGTGTCCTCTTTTTCTCAATGAAACATTTCCCAACTGTAATGTCATAAATTTATTCTCCTTTATTGTCTTCAAGTATCCTTTAATTTTAGCTACCATGTTTAGGACTTTAATCCATCTGGAGATTACTTTTGTTTATATGTTCTGCCATTACATTTTTCTCCATATAATGAAATCTCATAAAATTATCTACTAAATACTGTTTTGTTGTTAATGATGACAGTAGAGGTCAGGCCCATAAAACTTTCTAAACAAAAAAGATTCTGGTGTTTATATTGCATTCCATTGATCTTCTTGGTCCTGTGCCAAAACCATACTATTTTATTTAATTTTGTTTTGTTTTATTTTATTTTACTACAATGGCACTGTGAAATGTCTTCATTCATCTTTGGGTGAGTTTCCCTCTTTTCTCTTCTTATTCTTCATCTTTATTATTCATGGGCTCTTTTTTATCCATATGATTTCTTAATTAGTTTGTTCAATGCTTTAAAAATTCTGCTGAAATATTTCCAGGAAATACACTGAATTTATAACCTGGTTTGAGGAGAATGACATCTTTACAATGTTAAATTATGCAAATCATAAACAGTATTTTTATCTACATTTGTTTAGGACTTTTTGTCTTTTGATAGAATTTTTAACATGGATTTATTACTTATTTGCTTATTATATGTGGTAACATACAACAGAGAAGTGTGCACATCTTGTGTGAATAGCTCAATAAATTATTACAAAGAGACCACATCCATGTAATCACCATCTGGATTAAAAAAATAGGAATATTATCAGAACCCCAGAAGCTTCCTGAAACCCCCACCCCCAAGAAAACTCCCTTCTCCCCTAAGTAGATGCCAATATGATTTCTAATATCCTAGCTTAGCTTTGCTGATTTTTAGATCTTATGACAATAGAATTGTATAGAACATAGTTTTTTGTGTCTTTTATCACTTACCATTATGTTGGGGAGATTCATCAACGCTGTTTTATATAACAGTAATTAACTGCTTCATGGTATGACAGTTTAATTTTATCTAAATATATTTATCCACTTGTACATTTGGGTTATTTCCAGTTTGGGGCTATTAGGAAAAAAAAAAATTTACTATATGAAAAAAAAATTTACAATATACTTATGTTTTGGCAAGCATTTACTGAGAAGTGAAACTGCTGGACTATCAGTATTCCTATGTTCAACTTTAATTGACAGCACCATGCAATTTTCCAAAGTAGTCGTTGTAACCATTTACACCCATACCAGCAGCAAAGAATTCTACTTGCTCCATATACTCACCTACTCATGGTATGACCAGTTTTCCTTTTACTGTGTCCTTATTTGTGCATCACAGCAAAAGGAACATTGTGTTGTTTTACCCTTTTATTGGACATATTAACTTTGGTAATTGATTGATATATCTGCCAAGATCCATCACTTTAAATTCGGTAGTTTCCTGTCGTAACTAACCAGTAATTTGGGGAGATAAGTCAAGGCTGTGTAAATATCCTGTTTCTTGCCCAACTCTTCTGAGTATCCACTGATGATTTTATAAGTACATTTTTCATATATATATATTATATATATATATATATATATATATTAGGTTTTGTGGTGTAAAGAAGACACCTGTCCTTTTAGAACACACTCTTAAAGAGTTCAGGCATTTGAAATGTGCTACAATTTGTTTCACCGTCTAGCTTATGATGTATCTTGGTAAACACTCTGTGCGTGTTTGAACTTTATACAATGAATATTTATGTTTCAATAGAGTATTTATTTTAAAGATTTCATTTTTAATGCCTAAATTTGAATGAAAAGAAGGCCTACATTCAAATTTGAAATGTATTTTAGATTATTTGAGGGATATAGTTATCAGAAATGTACTCCATTTTTTTAAGCTCTTTATTGGAATATAATTGCTTTACACTCTTGTACCAGCTTATGAGGTACACCAAAGTGAATCAGCTGTATTTATACACATATCCCCATATCCCCTCCCTCCCACGACTCCCCCCCACCCTCCCTGTCCCGGCCCTCTAAGGCATCACCCATCATTGAGTTGATCTCCCTGTGTTATACAGCAACTTCCCACTACCTATCTATTTTACAGTTGACAGTGTAAAATAAACTTAAAGTGAAATACTCATGAAGATCCAAATGGGTAAAATATTTTTATTTCATTTTCTACCACATTCAGAATTCCTGCTGATGATGGAACCATGACACAGGAGCTGCAGGGCCCGTTTTGTGACCCTTCACTCATCAGAAATCTCTGCCATATCAGGATGGGTCACAAAAGCGCATTCACTTTGGTGGACTTTCTCATCATTTGCCCTGCTGCCTTTTTCCGTGAGGGTGGTACTCCTCCCTTTCTTTATGAGAGTCCCACAGTGTGTTTGCTCAAATTACATGTTCTTGGTACCTGCTTTCATATAATCTGATTCTTTGGATTTTGACGGGGTCCAGGAATTAGCATTAAAAACAAACAAAAACCAAATAAAGTCTCATGGGGATGGTTGGAGGACCACATTTGAGACACATCATGCGTCTGTCCTCTCGGACTCTGGGTCTCTTTGCACCGAAGTGTATAAGAAGTGGGCTGCAGAATAGAAGTGCACGGACTCACGGAAACATCAATAACCATTTGACTGCAACCCCAGCTCTTAAAGTTTAAATGCAAATTCACATAGGCATTTTCCTTCACTTGGGCTTAATACCACATGGTTAGATTATCTAACAATCAGAAATTCCAAAGCATATTGTTCACAAAGCAATAAATTATTTAAACGAAAGAAAGATCTACCGTATCAGGACATAAACAATATTCTAAATCTAGACACCCTATTATATGGCCAACTGCATGTGTATGGTATTAGAATCAAGAGATGGGGTGAATGTGGGCGGTTCCCTGCTGAGCCATCTTCCTTGTGGTGGAAACTTGATGGAGCCGACATGAAGGTATCTACTCCCCTCTGCCAAGGTTGTTAATATTCTCCTCGGTGCCAACTAAAAAGAGCTAAAGCGTTTGTTTTCTACTTCTTCATGAAACTTTCGATTTTTCACCCAGCTCTTTCAGTTGCTGTGCAAATTTGCTTCTGTGATAAACTGCACAGGCTTTTGAAGAGCAGACTTTTTCTTTCCAGCCCAGCAGAGTATTAATAGCTCTTTTTTAATTGGATAGAACTTTCATTTTCATTTTTTCTTTTGAGAAAACCAATCTGTGCTAGTTGTGGAACCAATTATTCAACATGCAGCTTAAAAAATCTATTAGAACAATCTCTCGGGAAAGTCAAAAGCCAGGCAGGATTAGCTTTCCAAGAGGGAGGACAGTTGTTTACACTCAAGGTTGTGCAATCCAGCAAATCCATGAGGTTTATTTTTAGCATAAATTTGGCTATTTCATTTTCGCCTGCAACTGAGAGAAAACATTAAAATGATTAAAGTGGTCCTAAATCACTGAACAACCTCATGTTAGAAAGACAAGAATTAGACTAAGTACATAACGGAACAGAGAAAGGCTGCAAAGTTCTAATTTTCACCTCATTTTTCTTAAAGTACTTTTCCAAACACTTTTTCCTCTAATATTTTATGTGATCCAGTAGTGAAAAGTGGAGCAGACAATTTCAGAGATGATTAAAATCAATGCTGCCTCTGGAGAAATCAATCTGAAGACCTTGCGGTCTCTTTAAATTCATTATTATAAAATAAAATTATGTTCCTCCCCCCTTTCCCCTTTGGTAACCATAAGTTTGCTTTCTATGTCTGTGGTTCTATTTCTGTTTTGTAAATAAGTTCATTTGTATTTTTTTTAGGTTCTATGTGTAAGTGATATTATATGATATTTGTCTCTGTCTGACTTACTTCACTTAGTATGATAATCTCTAGGCCATATATGTTGTTGCAAATGGCATTATTTCACTCTTCTTATGGCTGAGTAATCTACTATACTCAATATTTTGTAATAACCTATAAGGGAAAAGAATCTGAAAAGGAATACATATAACTGAATCACTGCGCTGTACACCTGAAACTAACACAACATTGTAAATCACCTACACTTAAATTAAAAAAAAATTAAAGATGATAAAATTATAAATGTAACAATGATAATAATAATTATAGGACGTCCCTGGCGGTCCAGTGGTTAAGACTCTGCCTTCCAGTGCAGGAGGCGTGGGTTCAATCTCTGGTCGAAGAACGAAGATCCCACGTGCCGCAGGGTGCGGCCAAAATCTAAAAAAATATATATGTATACAATAACAAACCTCTGCTTAAGTTCCAAAATTATTGAAACAAGAAGGGCAAGGTAATAAAAGAGACTATTTGAAAAATAGTCTGAATATTTCTCCACAGGTAACTAACTTTTAGAAGACCAGTTAGCCCCTGGGGATACGGTTTCTTTTACTATGAAAGTGGTTGAATTTAATGTCGTAAATGTATTCATTGATAAAAGAAGCAGAAGCATATCCAAACATATTCTTTAAATAAGAAAACACAGTCTATTAGAGTAAGGAAACAGTTGTTCTGTTAATAGCTAACATGATTTCCAGGCTTTTAAACCTGGGTAGGAAGCACCAGTAGGGTGTTCAGGACATAGGCTTAAACAACCAGGATGCTAGGTACATCAGTGAGCTTTTATGAGCTTCAGGTTCCTGGTTATTGAAAATGAAAAGAGTTGGACTAAATCAAGTGTTCTGTACCTGGGTTGTGATTTGCGACCTCAGAGAACGCAAGTGCCCCTGACACAGAATGAAAACTTCTGGATGCATGTGCATTTGCTAGAAATAGGTCCATGGCTTCCTTTTCCAACCCTCAAAGGGGCCCAAGGCTAGGGACACCATGCTCCCAAAGTCCCCACTTCTCTGACAACCTAAGGGCTGTATGACTTCCACCTCCATCTGAGTTCTGATTAAGGAAGAATCTCCCTTTTTTGTTGAGCTTACAGTCCAGGATATTACATATCACAAAATCTAAATTGCCTATTGTCCATCAGAAATATTTCCTTATAAATAAATAGAATAATCATCCTTTTATAACAAGGATATTCTGTAAATCAATTGTCATGAAGTTCCTGAAACTCTTTTTTTTATCTAAAAAGAGGACCCAAATTAACTACGAATTCCATTTGCACGGAGACATAGTGTCCATAAAAGTCGTTTTTATATGCAACAGGATTTGTCTTGAAGAACAGATGGACGTTAACCCAGAAGCAGGTGGGTTGTGTACTCATGTGTTATGTAAGAAGAGGCAAACACTTTGGCTTAATGAGAAAGGCATCTTCACTTAAGGGCGTGGGAGGACATTTTTCCATTGTAACGAAGGCATAATTATGAAATACTAAAGCTGTCAAAATAAAAGTTGCTTTAATCACTATATGGAGTTTTGTCTTGGTGTCTGAAGAAGGGGAGTGAAGAGATGGAGCGGGTACACACTAAGGGACCCCGAGCTGGGGACTGACAGACAGGGTAACGTGTTGACATCTGTGGGAAGGCTTCTGGCTTCAGAGATTTTATTCTTTAAAATTTCTCTTCTCCTTGTGAAACATCTCATGTGACAAGATGCAGACCTTAGGTGTATCATAAACTCAACCACTGATTTTTAATTCCCAGAAGCTGAAGAGTTTTGTTAGGACAGCCTGGGCCTGGGCCTAATCTTTTGCATGTTTCTTAGGAAATTGCTCCAGTTCTTCAGACTCTTGAAAGAAAACATTACTTCTATGGAATTTTTTTCCCTGGTCTTTCAACGTTTTTGACTTTGGAACTGTGTGCATTGTAAAGGTGAGATGGCATAGGAGGAAGAGAAGAAAGAGGAGGCCATTTTCCTTCTGGCTGGATCTAAATAATCTGAATTATAATGAAGTAGAGATATGTTGGTGTAAATAGATCACATCAAGCCAGACAAAACAGAGTCTACTGAGTATTGATATGCATGCTTATAGCTTGATAAAATGCAAGTGCTTTCGAGAAAAGGGAGGATGAAAGATCCAGGGTGATGTTGGAAGAAGATGCTGATGCGGGAAAGGGCAGATGCTGACCTAGAAGCAATTGAGAGCTTTGAGAAGTGCATTCATTCACCTTCTCCCTGGAATGCACATTGGAATTCAAAGATAATAAAGTAAAACCACTGCCTCAAGGAGCTAGCAGTTTTATGGTGAAGAGAGATGGTAAGAAGAATGGAAATAAAATAAGAGACAGAAG
Organism: Hippopotamus amphibius kiboko; assembly: GCF_030028045.1. Taxonomy (NCBI): domain Eukaryota; kingdom Metazoa; phylum Chordata; class Mammalia; order Artiodactyla; family Hippopotamidae; genus Hippopotamus; species Hippopotamus amphibius. Next base: position 85,875,346 of record NC_080188.1, on the reverse strand, counting down.
ATAGTCAGGATGTGATGTCTGAGATTAGAAATATTTTACAAATTAGACTGATTAGAATGTTGTTCTTAAAGCAGAGAGAAGATTAATAGCAAAATTGCCAATGGCATATTCTCAGGGATTCTACCCTCCTCCACTGTTAGGTGCCTGGTGAGAGCAGTTCACTTTGATCTAAAGGGGCTGCCCTGGGTTTCAAGCCCCCTGACAGAATTCTGTTCTTCCAGGGACTTGGACTAAAAAAAGAAAATTGAATCTTGTGCTATAGGGTGAAAGTGCAGATAAACTAGCAAGAAAAAAAGTCAAGGAACCAACAATTGGAGGAGGAAGAAGACTAAGCCTAGAAGAGATTCCTTAATGTGTGTAAACGCTTTAAGCTGAGTGAGTGGCCAGGGGCTGTGTGCTAGCATTTCTCTCTCATGTAAATTGTGTCCCAAGACCCACTCTGTCCGAGGTAAAAATAGTCCTACATGTGAAGAGGGACACCATCAGAGAAAAGAAGGAAAGAGACGACCAACACCTGGACCCTAACACCTCAAGGGGCAGATATAAACTTGACATTTTAGCCTCAATAAACGTCACAGCAACAGAATAAGGGGAGAGAGGTACGGATGTGATATTTGAAAGGAAGGATATTCAAAAGCTCTGTTATGAGGACTCACAGAGGAAATTTGTTGGGGAATTTCTTTGGGGACATTGATCAGAGACAACTGAGGCTCAAGGTGGTATGGTTCCACCTGTAGCAAACAGCAAATTTAAACTGTCATTGGTTTTCTACACAAGAGCAAGTGTTGAGGATATTACAAATTACCTCTAGAAAGATTTAAAGTTTTGTGTTGCTCACTTCACTCTTCAACAGTTCTTCTCTCTCCTTTCAGAGGTGATAGTCTTATTTATTCCTGACTTCTCAGTGGAAAATACATAGTACCAGCAGCCAGGGGGAGGAGAGAGACCAGGGCCCCTTGATCACTGCACCATGACATTTGTGACCTTGTCATAGTCGCTTGTTCTTGCTTATGTAGGTTTATCCCTTACCTCACAATTCCATGCCTTTATCTCCTTATGATCTTATCCCTGTTACAAATTTATCTTGCTCATACTTAACCACAGAGCCAGATGGTCAGCATGTGACAAGAATTTATTCTATGTGATCTAAGATGCAGAATTAGAATCATTCTGCAGAGGTTTCCAGGAAACAGTTGGAGATAAATAGAAGGATGAAGTCTCTAGGAAGTCATAGAGTTTTATGAAGTTGTGGCTTGGCTGCTGAAACAGAGGATTTCAGATCACGAGAGTTATACTCAAAGCTGGACAGCCCTTAAGCAGGAAGTGGCAGAGACATTTGTTGTGTTGAGTAAGAAGGTTGTTGATGACCCCTAAGGCTTTGTCTCATCATGCTTCCTAGCTGAGGAGCTAGATGCCAGGGCCCAGAGTGGGATGGAAGGAAAGAGACATGCATCCTGAAGCTGTGGTATAGCCTGATGGCTCACACCAACCAAGTAAACAAACCCACACAGTGTGTATAAGCAAAAAAGTTCAGAATTCAAGAAAAATGTCCAAATTCTATGAACCAGACACTTCAGCTAAGGAGCTCAATTAACAAAGCCAAGAAAGATTTTAAAAATCAAGGCATGTCCAAATATAGGAAGAAAACAAGCTATGGTGTCGTTTTCAGAATTCTAAGAAAGGGAGAGATGACAAAAACTCTAAAAAAATGTTAAAGCAAGTATCTGGCTTGCCTCTGATTTATGTGGAAAGGAAGACCAGCAGTGAGGAGCAGGATGGGGACCACTTTACCCTTAGGGGTTACAGAAGGCAAGAGTCGGGATCTGATTGTTGAGCAAAGGCAACCGTGTGGAAACCTGAAAATCAAGCATTTCCAAAAGAAGACATGCAAATGCAGAATCCTAAAACTGAGAACAAGCTTGGTGCATTTCTGTGGCAGGAGAGAAGGTCAGAGTCTGTAGCTGGAGTGAAGTGAATAAGGGGAAGGATGGAGGGAGACGGGCTGTAAAGAAAGGAGGGAACCTCACGTATGGTTCGTAGAGTTTACTAAGGAATTTGGACCTTATGCTGTTTCTAAAAGAAGCCACAGACTTTTTGGCCTACATAGCTAGCAGTGAGAAGAAGACAGTGAAGATGGTAGAGACAAACATCATGGAACAGAGAGAGAGATAAGGAAAGTTGAAACAAGAGCTTCAATCCAATTTCTAGGAATAAATGCCATTAGGGTTTTGAATCACATGGTCAGCATTTATCTTGGCTGTGGGAACAGGGCTCTGGGCTTCAGGAGGGTCATGAATACAACAGGGCAGTGAACTTTTATTCACAGAGGAGTCAAGGAAGAAGGGCTCAATTCCCAGAACCCCTGTTGCCAGTGTCCCTGTCTCCTCCGTGAGCTACAGCTGCCCCCAACCTCTGCAGGCAACCCTCCAACACCAGCAGGTAGGTCCGGTTCAGTCTCCTATGGGATCACTGCTCCTTTCCCCTGGATCCTGGTGAGTGCACTTTTTTGTGTGCCCTCCAAGAGTGGAGTCTCTGTTTCCCTCTGTCCTGTGGAGGTCCTGCAATCAAATCCCGCTGGCTTTCAAAATCTGATTCCCTGGGGATTCCTCCTCCCGTTGCCAGACCCCTAGGTTGGGAAGCCTGACGTAGGGCTCAGAACCCTCACTTTAGTGGGTGGACTTCTGCGGTATAACTGTCCTCCAGTTTGTTAGTCACCCACCCAACATTTATGGGATTTGATTTTAACACGATTGCACCCCTCCTACCATCTCATTGCAGCTTCTCCTTTGTCTCTGGATGTGAGGTGTCTTTTTTGGTGAGTTCCAGTGTCTTTCTCTTCATGAATGTTCAGTAGTTAGTTGTAATTCTGGTGCTCTTGCAAGAGGGAGTGAACGCACGTCCTCCTACACTGCCATCTTGACTGTTATATCCCCAGTTTTTTTTAATTAAATTTTATTGGAGTGTAGTTGATTTACAATGTTGTGTTAGTTTCTGCTGTACAGCAGAGTGAATCAGTTATACATATACATATATCCATTCTTTTTTTTTTTAAGATTCTTTTCCCACGTAGGCCATTATAGAGTATTGAATACAGTTTCCTGTGCTATACAGTGGGCTATTATTAGTTATCTATTTTATATAGTAGTGTGTATACGTCAGTCCTAATCTCCCAATTTATCCCTCCCCCCACTTTCCCCTCTGATAACCATAAGTTTGTTTTCTACATCTGTGACTCTATTTCTGTTTTGTAAATAGGTTCATATGTACCATTTTTTTAGATTCCACATATAAGTGATATCATATGATATTTGTCTCTCTCTGTCTGATTTACTTCAGTCAGTATGACAATCTCTAGGTCCATCCATGTTGCTGCAAAAGGCATTATTTCGTTCTTTCTATGGCTTAGTAATATTCCATTGTGTATATGTACCACATCTTCTTTATCCATTCATATGTTGATGGATATTTATGTTGTTTCCATGTCCTGGCTATTGTAAATAGTGCCAGAATGAACACTGGGGTGCACATGTCTTTTCAAATTATGGTTTTCTCCAGATATATCCCCAGGAGTGGGATTACAGGATCATATGGTAGCTCTGTTTTTACTTTTTTTGAGGACCATCGATATTGTTTTCCACAGTGGCTGCACCAATATACATTCCTACCAATATTGTAGGAGGATTCCTTTTTCTCCATGCCCTCTCCAGCATTTATTGTTTGTAGATTTTTTAATGATGGCCATTCTGACCAGTGTGAGGTGATAACTCATTGTAGTTTTGATTTGCCTTTCTCTAATAATTAGTGATGTTGAGCATTTTTTCATGAGCCTCTTGGCCATCTGTATGTCTTCTTTGGAGAAATGTTTATTTAGATCTTTTGCCTATTTTTCTCAAGAAAGAAAAATGGAGCTGGAGGAATCAGGCTCCCTGACTTCGGACTACACTACAAAGTTACAGTCATTGAGAGTATGGTACTAGCACAAAAACAGAAATATAGATGAATGGAACAGGATAGAAAGCCCAGAGGTAAACCCACGCACCTATGGTCACCTAATCTATGACAAAGGAGGCAAAAATATACAATGTAGAAAAGATAGTCACTTCAATAAGTGATGCTGGGAAAACCGGACAGCTACAAGTAAAAGAATGAAATTAGAACATTCTCTAACACCATACACAAAAATAAACTCAATGGATTAAAGACCTAAATGTAAGACTGGATACTATAAAACTCTTAGAAGAGAACGTAAGCAGAACCCTCTCTGACAAAAACTGCAGAAAGATCTTTTTTAATCCACCTCCTACAGTAATGAAAATTAAAAAAAACAAAAGGGACCTAATTAAACTTAAAAGCTTTTACACAGCAAAGGAAACCATAAACAAAATGAAAAGACAACACAGATTGGGAGAAAGTATTTGCAAACGAAATAACTGACAAAGGAGTAATGTCCAAAATATACAAACAGCTCATGCAGCTCAATATCAAAAAAAAGTTCTTTTAGGTTTGAAGGCATTTTCAAACTTGTTTTGAGCATGACACTGTTATAAAGCATGGAATTCCAAAGCAACTGCATAACTATTTTGCTTTCACCCATACTGAATTTTTGAAAATTCATTTGAAAACTAATACACAAAAGTCAGGCAATAAACAGTTCCTCATAAGCTGGTTTGAAAACAGTATGCAATAGTATGTTTAAGAATTGTGTACATATTCATATTTACATATTTACACATATCTTGTTTTTTTCATTATTAAGTAAACAGTTGAATGGCATTAATCCAACAAGTAGACAATTAATGCTAATTATTTCCTTATTTCTAGAGCTGTCTTCATTGTATTAAGTTTTATCTTTTGTATATTTCCATTTATCTATGTTTTAGTCTTTCTTTTTTATTTTATTTTATTTTATTCTTTTAAAAATCACAATTTATTTACCATTCAACAGGTATCTACTGAGAGTCAACTATCAGTCAGAAATGGCGTGAAATGCTATGTACATGAGTGTGAACAAGACTCTCGGCCCTCAAGAATTTTCTCATGGAACAATTGATGTAAACAGGCAAATGTGGCGTATAAATGTGGAAGAATTCATCTAAGAGTGTTTACTTCAACTGAGCAGAATGGAACATTTTAGAGATGAAAGTGCAGCCCTGTTGGTGCTTCTCAAGTCAAAATATATACACTCCTGCATGTTCCACTTATGTGTTTTAATGGCAATTTTGATATTTGCACATTTTTCAGTTTTCAATCCTTCATACATATAATTTCATCATTATACTGTAAATGTATTTTTTCTTTTTTCTTTTCTTTTCTTTTAATTATTTATTTATTTATTTTTTGGAACCTTTATTGAGATACAGTTAACATACAATAAACTGCATATATTTAGAGCGTACAATTTGGTATCCCAATCTCCCAATTCATTCCCCCCCAACCCTCCCTGCTTTCCCCACTTGGTGTCCATATGTTTGTTCTCTATATCTGTGTCTCTATTTCCACCTTGCAAACTGGTTGATTTGTACCATTTTTCTATAGTCCATGTATATGTGTTAATATACGGTATTTGTTTTTCTCTTTCTGACTCACTTCACTCTGTATGACAGTCTCTAGGTTGATCCACGTCTCTAAGAATGTCCCAGTTTCATTGCTTTTTACAGCTGAGTAATATTCCATGCTATACATGTACCACCTCTTTTTTATCCATTCATCTGTTGATGGACATTTAGGTTGCTTCCATGTCCTGGCTATTGTAAATAGTGCTGCAATGAACATTGGAGTGCATGTGTCTTTTTGAATGATGATGTTCTCTGGGTATATGCCCAGCAGTGGGATTGCTGGGTCATATGGCAACTCTATTTTTAGTTTTTCAAGGAACCTCCATACTGTTCTCCATAGTGGCTATATCAATTTACATTCCCGCCAAGCAGTGCAGGAGCATTCCCTTTTCTCCACATCCTCTCCAGCATTTACTGCTTGCAGACTTTCTGATGATTCCCATTCTAACCGGTGTGAGGTGATACCTCATTGTAGTTTTGATTTGCATTTCTTTAATAATTAGTGATGTTGAGCAGCTTTTCAAAATTTTAAAAAATAATAAAAATAAAATAGGAGGTTGAATATTCTGAACTCCTAGAGTACCTATTGAAATCTCTTAGTAGCTATATGTAAGCTCCATTATGTTTTTGTTGTTGTTAGTGACTAGAGGCCAAAGTAAGTTTTCACTCAAAATTAGAGCAAATAAAAAATAAAGAAAAGCTATGGATTACAGATTCATACTGATTAAAAAAACATTTACACACTCCCTCTTTCAAGAGCACCAGAATTACAACTAACTGCTGAACAGTCATCGACAGAAAGACACTGGAATTCACCAAAAAAAGACCCCACATCCAGAGACAAAGGAGAAGCTGTAATGAGATGGTAGGAGGAGCGAAATCGCATCAAAATCAAATCCCATAAGTGCTGGGTGGGTGACTCACAAACTGGAGAACAGTTATACCACAGAAGTCTACCCACTAGAGTGAGGGTTCTGAGCCCCACCTCAGGCTTCCCAACCTGGGGGTCCGGCAAGGGGAGGAGGAATCCCCACGGAATTAGACTTTGAAAGCCAGCAGGATTTGATTGCAGGACCTCCACAGGACTGGGGGAAACAGAGACTCCACTCTTGGAGGGCACACAAAAAAGCGCGCTCACCAGGATCCAAGGGGAAGGAGAAGTGACCCCATAGGAGACTGAACTGGACCTACCTGCTGGTGTTGGAGGGTTGCCTGCAGAGGTTGGGGGCAGCTGTAGCTCATGGAGGAGACAGGGACACTGGCGGCAGGGGTTCTGGGAAGTGCTCATTGGCTTGGGCCCTTCCGGAGTCTGCCATTAGCCCCACCAAAGAGCCTGTAAGCTCCACTGCTAGGTAGCCTCAGGCCAAACAACCAACAAGGTGGGAACACAGCCCCATGCACTGGCAGACAAGCAGATTAAAATTTTACTGAGCTCTGCTCACGAAATTGGATTAAAGTCTTACTGAGCTCCACCCACCCAGCCCTACCCACCATCAGTCCCTCCCATCAGGAAGCACCCACCAGCCTCCTAAACAGCTTCCTTCACAAGAGGGCAGACAGCAGAATCAAGCAGTATCAGCAGTATTTCCTTCTGTGGAACTGAAAACCACAGCCACAGAAAGATAGAGAAAATGAAAAAGCAGAGGACTTTGTACCAGATGAAGGGGCAAGATAAAACTCCTGAAAACCAACTAAATGAAGAGGAGATAGGCACCCTTACAGAAAAAGAATTCAGAATAATGATGGTGAAGATGATCCAGGACTTTGAAAAAAGACTGGATGCAAAGATCGAAAAGTTTACCAAAGATCTAGAAGAATTAAAGAACAAACAAACAGAGATATGCAACACAATAACTGAGATGAAAAATACACTAGAAGGAACCAATATCAGATTAACTGAGGCAGAAGGGCGAATAAGTGACCAGGAAGACAGAATGGTGAAAATCACGGATGTGGAAAAGAATAAAGAAAAAAGAATGAAAAGAATGGAAGACGGCCTAAGAGACCTCTGGGACAATGTTAAATGCACCAACATCCACATTATAGGGGTCCCAGAAGGAGACGAGAGAGAGAAAGGACCCGAGAAAATATTGGACAAGATTATAGTTGAAAACTTCCCTAACATGGGAAAGGAAATAGCTACCCAAGTCCAGGAAGTGCAGAGAGTCCCAGGCAGGATAAACTCAAGGAGAAACATGCCAAGACATATAGGAGTCAAATTGACAAAAAATAAAGACAGAGAAAATTTATTAAAAGCAACAAGGGAAAATGACACATAACATACAAGGGAACTCCCATCAGGTTAACAGCTGATTTCTCAGCAGAAACTCTGCAAGCCAGAAGGGAGTGGCATGATATTTTTCAAGTGATGAAAGGGAAGAACCTACAACCAAGAATACTCTACCCAGCAAGGATCTCATTCAGATTCGATGGAGAAATCAAAAGCTTTACAGACAAGCAACAGCTAAGAGAATTCAGCACCACCAAACCAGCTCTACAACAAATGCTAAAGGAATTTCTCTAAGTGGGAAACATAAGAGAAGAAAAGGGCCTACAAAAACCTAAACAAAACAATTAAGAAAATGGTAATAGGAACATACATATTGATAATTACCTTGAATGTAAATGGACTAAATGCATCAACCAAAAGACACAGACTGGCTGAATGGATACAAAAACAAGATCCATATATATGTTGTCTACAAGAGACTCAATTCAGTCCTAAGGACACATACAGACTGAAAGTGAGGGGATGGAAAAAGATATTCCATGCAAATGAAAATCAAAAGAAAGCTGGAGTGGCAATACTCATATCAGATAAAATAGACTTTAAAATAAAAAATGTTACAAGAGACAAGAAAGAACACTACATAAAGATCAAGGGATCAATCCAGAAGAAGAGATAACAATTATAAATATATATGCACCCAATATAGGAGCACCTCAATGCATAAGGCAAATGCTAACAACTATGAAAGAGGAAATTGACAGTAACACAATAATAGTGAGGGACTTTAACACCCCACTTACACCAATGGACAGATCATCCAAGCAGAAAATAAATAAGGAAACACAAGCTTTAAATGACACAATAAATCAGCTTGATTTAATAGATATCTATAGGACATTACATCCAAAAACAGCAGATTACACATTCTTCTCCAGTGCACATGGAACATTCTCCAGGATAGATCACATTTTGGATCATAAATCAAGCCTTGGTAAATTTAAGAAAATTGAAATCATGTCAAGCATTTTTTCTGACCACAGTGCTATGAGATTAGAAATCAACTACTGGAAAAAAAACTGTAAAAAACACAAACACATGGAGGCTAAACAATACGCTACTAAATAACCAAGAGATCACTGAAGAAATCAAAGAGGAAATCAAAAAATACCTAGAGACAAATGACAATGAAAACACAATGATCCAAAACCTATGGGATGCAGCAAATGCAGTTCTAAGAGGGAAGTTTATAGCAATACCATCCTACCTATTTTATTTTTATTTTTTTAAAAATTTTTATTGATATATAGTTGATTTACAATGTGTTAGTTTCAAGTATACAGCAAAGTGATTCATATATTTATATATGTTCTTTTCCATTACAGGTTATGACAAGATATTGAGTATAGTTCTCTGTGCTATACAGTAGGTCCTTGTTGGTTATCTATTTTATATATAGTAGTGTGTATATGTTAATCCCAAACCCTTAATTTATCCCTCTCTCTCTCCCCTCTTTCCCCTTTGGTAACCATAAGTTTGTTTCCTATGTCTGTGAGTCTATTTCTGTTTCTTAAATAGTTCATTTGTATCTTTTTTTAGATTCCACATGTAATTGATATCGTATGTTTTTTGTCCTTCTCTGATTTCACTTAGTATGATAATCTCTAGGCCCATCCATGTTGCTGCAAAAGGCATTATTTCATTCTTTTTTATGGTTGAGTAATATTCCATTGTGTATATGTACCACATCTTCTTTATCCATTCCTCTGTTGATGGACATTTAGGTTGTTTCCATAATCTTGGCTATTGTAAACAGTTCTGCTATGAGTATTGGGGTGCATGTATCTTTTCAAATTATAGTTTTCTCCAGATATAAGCCCAGAAGTAAGATTGCTGGATCATGTGGTAGCTCTATTTTTTAGTTTTTTAAGGAACCTCCACACTGTTCTCCAAAGTGACTGTACCAATTTACATTCCCACCAATAGTGTAGGAGGGTTCCCTTTTCTCCACACCCTCTCCAGCATTTATTATTTGTAGACTTTTTGATGATGGCCATTCTGACCAGTGTGAGGTGATACCTTATCATAGTTTGGTTTGCATATCTCTAAGAATTAGCAATGTTGAGCATCTTTTCATGTGCCTGTTGACCATCATGTTTTCTTTGGAGAAATATTTTCTGCCCATTTTTTGATTGGATTGTTTGTTTTTTTGATATTGAGCTGTATGAGCTGTTTGTATATGTAAGCAGGGTAGAAAGCAATGTTTAAATAATTGCATGAACACTGCTGTGCAGGCAAAGAGGGCAGATAAGGGCACAGTAAGCCTGCAGGTAGGTTGTCCATAGTCAGAGAGTTAGTGCCAATCATTGTCCACTACTGTCCTACAACGAGGTTCTCACCCTCCAAACTCCTCTCATGGTCTAGGATAGCTGCTGGAACTTGAGCCACCATGTCTGGTTTGCAGATTAGATGGAAGCGGAAAGCTAAGAGAAATAGAAAAGTATCCCTTCTAGAAGTAGAGTCTCTATAATTAGGTTTTCTAGAAATCTCATGTATGTCTGTTCATATCTATTGGCCAGAACTTAGTCATATGATTACAAACTAAAAATGAGCCCAGTTAGAAGTTGATTTCTCAAACTAAGGAGGAAGAGGGGGACCATACATATTAGGGAGGCAACTGGAAGTCTCTGCCCCAATTGCTTTCAACTCTTTAGTGGGCTGCGTGTGATATAGCTTCCATCTTCAATTTCTTTTAACCATTTAGACAGGGCCAGTAACAGTCTCCATTGTATGGTTAGTCCTTCTCTCATTTTTGAACAGAACTGGAGTATGATTTGGGACACTGACATTTAATTTGAAAAATTATGATTTTGAAGCCTGACAAGTAAACAAGAGCTATTTGAATAGTTTGTAGCTTTTTCTTACTAAAGGACTTCTTTGTATAATACAATCAAGCATCTAGCTCAATAGAAAGAACACTGAAGAAAGCAGCTGAAAGTGATGCTTTGAAGTTAAAGTTGGTTAAATCCCAGTCAAACTAGTTTGCTGTTTGCTGTTTTATTTCTGTTTAGTATGTTTACATTGGAGAAATTCCAAAACTTGTATACTACTAAAAAATGGTTTAAATAGATCGAGAAACACAACTTCCTTTCATTAGGTCTTTACCTAGCAAAGATGTTTTTGTAGCATTTGCTTGACATACTAATAACTTAACAACCCCACAGCTTGGCTATTGTGAACAATGCTGCAAAGAACGTAGGAGTGCATATATCTCTCCAAGATCCTTATTTCAATTCTTTTAGATAAATACTCAGAAATGAAATTGCTTGAATATATGGCAGTTTTATTTTTAATTTTTTGAGAAACCTTTGTACTGTTTTCAAGAGCAGCTGCACCATCTTACATCCCAACAACAGGGCACGTGTTTCAACTTCTCCATAGCTTCACCATCACTTGTTAGGTTTGTTTTTTTGTGTTTTGTTTGTTTGGTTTTGGATTTTTTTTGTAATGTCCATTCAAACAAATGTGAAATTATATTTCATTGTGCTTTTAAGTTAATTTTTTTGATGATTAATGATGTTAAGCATTTTTCATATATCTACTGGCCATTTTTATTACTTCTTTGGAGAAATGTCTCTACAGACCCTTTGCCAATTTTAAAAATGAGATTATTTGTTTTTTATTAGTTTCTTTTACCATTGCCTTGTAGAAGTTCCTTATATATTGTGAAGATTAACCTCCTATCAGATATATTGTTTGGAAATATTTCCTTTGCTATGCAGAAGTTTTTTCTTCTTTTATTTTATATAGTCTCATTGGTCTATTTTGGTTTTGTTGCTTGTGTTTTTGGTGTCATATCCATGAAATTATCGCTGAGACCATGAAGCTTTCTCCATTTTCTCCTAGAAGTTTTTGATAAATGTGATCATACTGAATTTATGTATATATACGTACATATATATATAAATATATATATAAATATATTTTAAACTTAATTTCAAAGAACTTTCCCTGGCTCTATGCTTCACAGCTCTTTTTTATTCAGCTACCTCTTGTGAGTAGATTTCTCATAAGAATCCAGCTTTCTTGGTGACAACTATCCTTAGTATACAAATAGGACATCTCTGTATCAGGTCATTTTCAACAGGGATATATGTGTGTGTGTGTGTGTGTGTGTGTGTTAATAGTGAGCTCCACTGCAATCTATCACCAGCACAGAGTCCTGGTGAGGAAACAGCTGAAACAGAACAAAACAAAACAAAACACTACTGGGAATTCTCCACTAGTATTGTAAGATTTGTCCACAGAGAGTGTGGAGTAAAACCCTAGATTAAACGAGGAAAAGACATTAAGTATTTCTTTATTCAATTGGCCTTTTCTGTGGCATTTTATCACTCTATTTACCATATACATTGTGCTAATATGTAACTTCCATATGGTATATTGAAGTCAAAGTTATTTGTCTTTTTTATTAATACAGTAAATACTTAATACGAACATAATCTGTGAACCCAGACAGATAATTCAAATCTTTCTTGATCACTTACCAGCTGTTTAACTCTGGGTAAAATATTTGGATTTTCTGGGCCTGTTTTCCCTTTTGTAAAATGGTAATGAACCTACTCCAGAAAGTTGTAGTGAGGATTAAAAGAGTTAATATATGTTAAACACTTAGAATAACACCCGGACCTGGTAATGTTCAACAAATGTCAGTCATTACTACTGTCTGTGCTATAGTTTTTCTCTGCTTAGCAAGATCTATAGAAAACAGCACTCTAATTTTGAAGGGTTTTACTTCTTCTTCAAGTTAAAGTATTGTTGTTATTGTTTTCAGAGCACTTAAATCCATTCTTTACATGAGCAACCAGAAACTCAGAAATTTCTCGGCAGTAAGGAAGCTACTGTTTGGTTCTAGAATGTTGTAACTCTGCCCCCAGAGCCCGAGGGGAGAGCAGCAGACCTGCCCCACTCCCAGAGCTCCCACTCCATTCAGGATCCAGAGTAAAAGAGAGAATTCAGAAGAGAGGTTCTAATGGTAGGTTGTATTAGATAGAGAATAATTACGTGCGATTTTGATTCTAACTTTATCTGCACTGATAACTCCTGTCCAGTGTATCTGCTTGTGATCATATGTTCTTCAGGTGGCAGCAGGCAAGTTCATTCTCTGAGGGCTGTCCAGACCCTCCTCTGAGTTTCACACTTACGTATTTAACTCTCAACTGGTCATCTCCATGTAAGAGTCCAACAAACAGTTCACATTCAAAGTGTCTCAAACTGTCTCATCATCTTCTCTCTGAAAAGACCTAATCTCTAGCAGCCTCTCAGTTACTCAACCTAGAATTCTTGACAGCTGTCTCTTCACACCCTACAGTGAACCTTAACCCTCTTCCCAGATACTCCAGAAGATAACCTTCATCCAGATTTCAAATATTCTGCCCATTCGCCATAATTGATAAGTAGTCCTAAGTGCTCAGCTGAGTTTGAAGACTATAAATTTGCAGCAAACCATTATGTAGGGCTGTGGAACTTAATATTGCTCCGTTCAGAAAACACAAATTCTGATATTTGACCATGGAGTCTATGTGTTTTATGATATAGTGTAAAAATCACTTAATTCATGATCAGAAAAACACAGTGTGAAACACAAGTGCTAAAGAACCCAGCACCCAGAAACCAGTGGTTCATAGTTAAAATGAAATCAAATGTTAATGACATTTGGTACATTTTTAATTGGTTTATCTGTTCAATAAGAAAGGTCGTATGAGAATGACATTTGCCATGATACTGAGTTAATCAGATTAAGCAATGACTTCACACAGTCTTTTCTTTCCCTTTATTTTCCCCTTCATTCTTAGTGGTATAAAATATTAAGATGGGGAAAACTTACATAACATTCTTTAAGTTCAATTACTATCAAAAATTAGGGACTTCCCTGGTAGTACAGTGGTTAAGAATCTGCCTGCCAATGCAGGGGACACGGGTTTGAGCCCTTGTCTGGGAAGATCCCATATGCCTTGGAACAACTAAGCCTGTGTGCCACAACTACTGAGCCTGCACTCTAGAGCCCTCGAACAACAACTAGCCTGTGTGCTACAAGTACTGAAGCTCTTGTGCCTAGAGCCCATGCTCCTCAGCAGGAGAAGCCACTGCAATGAGAAGCCTGCACACCACAATGAAGAGTAGCCCCCACTCACCACAACTAGAGGAAGCCCATGTGCAGCAAGGAAGACCCAACACAGCCAATAAATAAATAAATAAATAAATAAATAATAAATAAATTTTATTTTAAAAAATTAATATCAAAAATTTAAAATCTCTAAAATATCCATTAGCTCATGCAGCTCAATATATATATATATATATATATATATATAAACAATCAAAAAATAGGTAGAAGATCTAAATAGATATTTCTCCAAAGAAGACATACAGATGGCCAAAAACCATGTGAAAAATGGCCAACATCACTATTTATCAGAGAAATGAGGTATCCCCTCACACTAGTCAGAATGCCCATAATCAAAAAAATCTACAAACTATAAATGCTGGAGAGGGCATGGAGAAAAGGGAATCTTCTCCCACTATTGGTGGGAATGTAAATTGGTACAGCCACTATGGAGAATAGTATGTAGGTTCCTTAAAAAAATTAAAAATAGAGCTACCATATGATCCTGCTATCCCACTCCTAGGCATATATCCAGAGAAAACCTAAATTTGAAAATATACATGCACCCCATTGTTCATAGCAGCATTATTTACAATAGCCAAGATATGGAAACAACCTAAATGTCCATCAACATAGGAATGGATAAAGAAGATGTGGTACATGTATACAATGGAATATTACTCAGCCATAAAAAGGAATGAAATAATGCCATTTGCAGCAACCTGGATGGACCCAGAGATTGTTATAGTGAATGAAGTGAGTCAGACAGAGAAAGACTAATATATGATATTGCTTATATGTGGGATCTAAAAAAAGGGTACAAATTAACTTATCTACAAGACAGAAATAGTTACAGATGTAGAAAATCAATTTATGGTTACCAAGGCGGTAAGGTGGGGAGGGATAAATTGGGAGATTGGGTTTATCAAATACACACTACTATATATAAAATAGATAACCAATAAGGACCTACTGTATAGCACAGGGACCTCTACTCAATGCTCCACAATGACCTATATGTGCAAAGAATCTAAAAAAAGGGTGGATGTATGTATTTGTATAACTGATTCACTTTGCTGCACAGCAAAAACTAACACTGCATTGTAAATCAACTATACTCCAATAACATTTTTTAAAAAATAAAATAAAATCAAAGAATTTAGGAGCATTAATTTATCACAGAGCACCTATATCTCCAAGTCTGGGCAATCTTGAGAAGAGCTTAAGGCGAAGTTTTCCTGAGAATGTTTGGGCATGTGGTATCTTATTCATGGGTTTATCTTGAGAATTATGTTGTGAGATTGGCAGAATTCATTTATTCTCCTTTTCCTCCATTTAACAAATATTTACACTGCCCTTACTAGTACCAGCATCGCACCAGGTACTAGGGTTCCAGGAAGTAAACATTACCATCACTCTCAAAAAGTGCACAAATTAAATATATGTATAGATCCTAGCAAGTTTCTTGGCATATAGGAGGCTCAACAAATAATATTTTCTTTTACTTTCTCAATTTTTATAATCTGGGCTATCTTTGTAAATTTTAAAATTGTGAAACTGCAAACGACCCTGGATGTGTGGAAATGAGATATTTCTTTTGTAACACAGGGAATGAATTCGGATTTTATATATCAAGGATTTCACTGAAGCTGGGTATTGGGGGACATCTCATGGCTGGCAGATCCATTGTTCCTACACTGGACTTGGTAATAAGATTACCAAGTCCAAATGAGCAAATGGACTTTTGTGCTTTCATTAAAAAAAATTACCACATGAAGACCAAAAAGCCTGACGTTTTCTAGAGCCACATGACTACTTAGTTCAAAAAAGAGCCATAGCAAAAATTAGTAATGCCCTTCCCAAAGTCCATACTGTAGATGAGAAATGTGGGCCAAGAATGGCTTTTCATCTTTCAAGACCAAGACAAAACATACTGTGATGGTTAATTTTATGTGCCACTTTGACTGGGCTAAGGGGCCAGAGAGTCAGTAAAACATTGTTCCCGGGTGTGTCTATGAGGGTGTTTACAGAAAATATTAGCATTTAAATAGTAGACTAAGAAGATCACCCTCATGCCTGTGAGCTGACAGCATCCAATACACTGAGGGCTTGAATAGAAGGAAAAGGTGGAGGAAGGGCAGGTTCTCTCTCTGCTTGAGCTTGGACATCCACTTTCTCCTGCCCCTGGTCATGGATCGCCTGTTCCTCTGGGCTTGCACTGAATTGCACCAACAGCTTTCTGGTTCTCCAGCTTACAGAATGCAGATCTTGGGACTTTGTGGCCTCCATAATCATGTGAGTAAATTTCTATAACAAACCTCCTGTTATATGTATATCTCGATATAGCCTATTGGTTCTGCTTCTCTGGAGAACCCTGACTAACACACTTAATAAACCAGATGTACTATTTTTGTTGTTTTCATGTTAACTACATATAACTAGAGACAAAGCAATAGTTTAGCATACTCATTGTTGGTCTGTGCCATTTTAAAGTTTATACATGAACTTTAATATATATTTAAGAAGTCCAGAACAGTGATAAACCAAGATATCCTGCTTTCTTAAGTGTTAGCAGTGGGTGTGGGGAGAAGCTTTGATGGGCATACATGCTCCCTGGTATTATCTTTCACTTAGGGATACTAGGAAACTCAAGCCCTCCTCATTTCTTCTCACATTCATGAAAGATCATTTAGTACAAATCAAAGAAAATAAATGTCATGTTTAAATGAATTTAGTTGTGCTTAGTGCCAAGCAGAGTGGGGTGTGTGTGTGTGTGTGTGTGTGCATGATGTGTTTGCCATCCCTACCTAATGATACCTGGGTGGTCAATCTAGTTGTCTGTGCCATTCACTTCTGCAGATGGGAAAAAGTCTCAGTTTAATTTAGGAGAAAGAAGTATTATTGTTTAGAATGAGACAGGACGCACAAAGTTCTTAACAGCATTGTTTTCTCCATGACTCCTTGTATGAGGCAATCAAATCATCATCAAAGAAATGTCTCTGATGAGGAAACCAGATCAAAGAGATCAAATAATTCCTCTTGAACCACACAACTCGCAGGCAGAACATTGGATCAAAGATCAGAGAACCCAGCATTCAGACTTCCTGCATCTTCCACCCAAGAGTTTTGTATTTTGGAAGAAACAACGTTTGACTTCATATGAATCACCACCAAAGTGCTTAAAACCTGGAAGAAGATAAGGGCTAGCAAAATGCAAATAAATCGTAGCCCAGAAATATAGCCACAACTTTGTCAAACTGTCAAACAGCTGGCAGCTCTCTCTTTCCTTTTAGGGATTTTCTTGCTGGAGTTCACTTTCAGGTTTAGAGTCAAGCTTCTGAAGAGGTTACACTCATACAACTTGTTCCCACCCAGAACTACTGCCAGTGGAATCTTCCAGAAATGCCAGTGAAGTAAAATTCTGATTGGGAACAGAGGTTATGCAGATGTCTGAAGTGCAATGGTTGGCTTCAGTAAAGTAGGGCTACAGGCCTGAAATAAATTTAAGCCCCAGCTCCACCAGAAGATAACCCAGAACTAGTCATGCCCCACCCCCAACTCCATGTCCTCAAGGCCTAACAATTCCTCAATTCCTGGTATGATCCTGTTGAGTGGATGCTCTGCTGGAGGGTACCAAGTCTGGACTGCTCTTCTTGGAAAAATATTTTGTATTTTCCCTACGACATGATCATGACATCAAGATTTATGAGGAAGACGATTACATTTTGAGATGCTCTTTGGTGTTTAGATCTATATCCAAATAGCCTGGGTGTATGAGTTATTTTTTTTTTCCTGTAATAATGCTGCATGATACATGGTCAGTAAGCCTCAGGCGCATGACACACAACAAACATGTATTTCAAGTCATGTATCTATAAGTTGTCTGGGTGGTTCTAGGGATCTAGACTAGATTCAACAAAGCTCATTCATGTATCCATGGTAGCTTTGCACATCTAAGATGGGCATTCTTTCTCAGAGGCTCTGGGATATCTGACCAGGTTACATCCTCCAGCAGCCTCATCTGAGGAGATTTTCTTGGCAGGAAGGGTGGAAGAAAGAGAGAGCAAGAGTGAAAGAGAAGGGGAGATGGGGAGAGGTCTCAAGGCTTAGCCTCAAAACTGGCACGCCGGAGTTTCAGCCATATTCACCTGGCCAAAGCAAGTCATAAATTCAGGCCAAATTCAAGGAGTGTAAAAATAGATTGACCTGCATGACAGAAAAATGACACTGTAAAGACTGTGGATATAGTAAGGAGTGAAGATGGAGTGGGAAATTAGGGCTCTTTTCACAGTCAGTAGAGCCAACCTGGGGACCTGAAGCCCAACATGTAATGCCCGCATCTTCTGAGGACGTCAGTGTGGCCAAGCTGGGTCTCGGGGATTCCCAGTCAGCTGGAGTAGAGATGCTCTTTAATTCCTCCCCATCCCTCATGGTGCCCACCACACTATCTCATCTTTGGCCTTTCTCCCTGACCTCCTCATCCAAAGATGTTTCCCTCATTCAAGGACAAAATTAACACACCCCTAAATAGAAAGGCACAGGCACTGGCAATCAGGCGCTATCAGAACAGACACCCTGCGATCAAATCAGACACTGATGGTGAACAACCTGCCCTGCTCTATCTGCTCTTCAGCCATCCATCTCCCCCAGGGAAGCTGGTCAAACCGCCTCTCTTAGACCCAGGCTCTCCAGGCCCCTGAAATATGTGAGGCATTGTTTCTTTTGAGTCTCTTGGACATACTCTAAATAGTCCATTGATACTGTGAAATTCAGTACAATATTGTCTATGTGCATGTGTGTATTTTTCTGAAGAAAAGGTCTATAATTTCCACTGTATCCTTAAACAAGAGTCCATGACTCAGAAAAGTTAAGAACCACTACTTATTTGGGTTAAGCTGGTAAATAAATTATCATATTAAATACTAGTGAGCGGAGTAAACTTCACTCTTCAAAACAGCACTTGAAAATTCTCTAACAGGTTAGAGAATTGATATAGTGTAGGAATATTTTCAGGACCAAGGGGAGCAGCCTCTAGCCACATACATTCTTTTGTGAATATTTTTTTCCATTATGGTTTATCCCAGAAGATTGGATATAGTTCCCTGTGCTATACAGTAGGACCTTGTTGTTTACCCATTCTAAATGTAATAGTTTGCATCTACCAAGCCCAAACTCACAGACCATCCCTCTCCACTCCCCCCTTCTCCCTTGGAAACCACAGTTCTGTTCTCTATGTCTGTGAGTCTGTTTCTGTTTTGTAGATAAGTTCATTTGTGCCATATTTTAGATCCCACATGTAAGTGATATCATACAGTATTTGTCTTTCTCTTTCTAACTGACTTCACTTAGTATGATCATCTCTAGTTGCATCCATACTGCTGCAGATGGCATTATTTCATTCTTTTTTATGGCTGAGTAATATTCCATTGTATAGATGTATCATATCTTCATCCGTTCTTCTGTTGATGGATGTTTATCCATATCTTGGCTGTTGTAGATACTGCTGCCATGAACATAAGGGTGCTTGTATCTTTCTGAATTATAGTTTTGTCTGGGTATATGCCCAGGAGTGGGATTGCAGGATTATATGGTAGCTCTATTTTTAGTTTTCTGAGTAACCTCTGCACTGTTTGCCATAGTGGCTGCACCAACTTACATTAACACCAACAGTGTGGAAGGGTTCCCTTTTCTCCACACCCTCTCCAGCATTCATTAATTTGTAGACTTTTAATGATGGCCATTCTGACCACTATGAGGTGATACCTCATTGTCGTTTTGATTTGCGTTTCTCCATATTTAGTGGTGTTGAGCATCTTTTCACGTGCCTACTGGCCATTTCTATGTCTTCTTTGGAAAAAATGTCTACTAAGGTCTTCTGGCCATTATTCAATTGGGTTGTTTTTTTTGTTGTTGTTGCTAAGTTGTATGAGCTATTTGTGTATTTTGGAGATGAAGCATTTGTTAATCACACATTTGCAAATATTTCTCCCATTCTGTAGGTTGTCTTTTTGTTTTCTTTTAATGCTTTCCTTTGGTGTGCAAAAGCTTGTAAATTTGATTAGGTCCCATTTGTTTATTTTTGTTTTTATTTGTATTGCCTGGGGAGACTGACCTAAGAAAACATTGGTGTGATTTATGTCAGAGAATGTTTTGCCTATGCTCTCTTCTAGGACTTTTATGGTGTCACGTGTTATGTTTAAGTCTCTAAGGCATTTGAGTTTATTTTTGTGCATGGCATGAGGGTGTGTAAAGAACTTCATTTACTTCTTAGTCAAGGACAGAAACTTTCTTCTGGGAAACTGGACAGGATGAGTCTGAACAGGTTGTGATCAGAGTAGCTACAATGCTGCCTGGTCTTGCTCTTGGAATACGGACAGAAAATATAGTGAGGGAAGAAGCATTTTTGGTGATGAAAAATATTAGGAGAAGAATAGACGTGCCTTGGTAATTAGTCTTATAACTTATACCATTATAATTAAGTAGCATTTATAAGATGTCACTTGTTATCAATCAGCATCTAATTTTATCTTTAATTTATATCTCAAGACTCAGAAAGAAGTAACTTTTAGTTATTAAGTAATTTATTTTTAACCTTTTTTGTGGATACCTCACTGGGAAGGCAATTACTGGAGCTGCCCTTTCGGGACTTCAACCCAGCAGACCTTCCCTCTTCTTTACTCCACTAAACACTGTCAGAAAGCCACAGTCACTTCTATTTCCCAAGTGGAGTGGCATCAATGATTTGTCCACATCCTCCATCATCAATGAGCGGCCATTGTCCTTGTTATTAATTCCTTTCATTAATTCTATTGTTTTCCTCCCTCCAAGGAGATGGTGTTTTTCTTCTATCAAATATTCTAAAACAGTTTCCAGATCATTTCAATATAAGTAGACCTCTAGTCAGACAAAATATTCTTTTTGTTTTTAAAGGGGGCAGATTAATTTTCTTCCTGTCATTGAGAAACAAAATCATGCAATAAAAACAAAAGTAACAAAAAAAATGAAAACATCTAACAAATAAGGACTGGAATCCCATTGCTACTTTAAACGGAGTCTTCACTCTTATCATAGTAAGACTGCTAACATTTTTCAACAAGCTGTTTTAAATCTCTTGTATTCATCTGTGTGGGGGTAAAACAGCAAGAGAGAGTGTTGTGAGAATTCTTGAACCTAGAATAGCCGGACAGAAGTTTGCAAATACTTGCAATGACAAGACATTCTTTCAGGCCTCATATATGTTGTTATTTTCTACTCACAGAAAAATCCATTTTACATAGACAAAACTAAATTTCTGTAACTAAAATTAACAACCTATCCGAAGTCTCCATTGCTGGGTTTTGAAGAAAGGATTTAAACGCAGAGATGCTTAAATATATAAACAGTGTGCCAAACCTCTGCTCTCACACAATAGCTTTTGAATTCTCAGACAAAAGCAGAGGAAACTAAATCAAGACTACAGGTAAGATGCTTTAATTAATATGACTAAAATCAGGACCATAAGACATTTAAAAAATGCTGAAAGTGAGATAGGAAAAAAAAAAAAATCCTGCCACTTTCCCTAGGGTCTGCTTGAATCAGAGAGTTTGTTGTTCGTTTGTTTGTTTTTTTCCTGTATATTTTCCCTGTGAAGGACAAACTGTCTTCAGGCCAGTATTTACATCTCATTTTGAATCTATCAACAACAGCTTGTCTTTTTACACTTCTGTCCTTGAAAATGTTCTTCAAGCCTTAGCATCTTTTTCAAAGTCTGTCTCTTAATTTGTAGCTCGAATGCAGAAGCAGAACTTACCCTTGAGAAAACATTCGGAGCCATCCCTTAATTCAGGGCATGAGTCAAAAGCCAGCAAAGCCATCCTATAATTCTACAGTATACAATTCAGCTTTGGGTATCAGATCAGCAAGACAAATTCATAAAAATAATGAGAAATAATAATTCTTCTAAAATCTCATGAAAACCAAAAGACCTGAAAACTCAAAAATTCTCATTCTGTTTATAAGCATTAATGAATTCAACTACAACACTGTACAAAAAACTTTTAGTGTGTATCCAAACATCTTCAATAATTAAATCATATTTTTTCACGTTGCGTAACACTTGCTGTCACCAACAGTGCGCTAATCTCCATAGAGGCCAAAGAAATCAAGGGTAATGATCTCCTGCTGCTAATCCACAGGGAAGTTTGCAGTTTTTACTGGAGGAAGTAAACTGCAGATTCACCATCACTGAACTAACAGCTTGAAATGATAGCCTGAAACAAAGAAGATGAAATCAGGGAGAAATGCATGGTTGAATATATAACTCTAAATGTAGGTCACAAAATCTTCAAGATGAATACAGAATGAGGAAAAGTAGTCTAAGAGTGGGCTTATGACAGAGATTTAGAGATCTTTTATTTTAGGTTTAAAATAAATTACTGTAATGAAGAAGCTCTCAAAAAAGCGAATGATATTTCAGGCTTTGTTAATAAATGTATAGGCTGAGAGTAATTGACATTCCATCTTTGTTGATTGCCCCACCTGCTAAAGGGGCTGTTGTCTGGATGGATGCTGTAACAATTTGGAAAAATTCCATATGGGGAATGATCAAAGGAAATAGGGGTTACTCTAATCTATATGAGTGGATATAACATAAAAACAGAGGATCATTGCCTCAAATATTTGAAAGACAGTCATCTAGAAGGAGGATTAAAATTATTTTCTATGGCTTTGGCAAGCAAAACAAAGACCTAAGGGTGGAAATTATAACCAGGCTCATTTTGACTTAAAATAGGGAAAAATCTCTAATGTTAGTCATACAAATGACCAAATTGCCCCCAAAGTATTGTCTTAGATTTCTGGTGCTGAAGGAGGAGATATGGTAAGAAAAAATGTTTATGTTTGATAGGGATGTGCATCTAAATGGCCTCTGTGTTCTAGACTGTGGAAAGGGCTGAGCCAGGTATCTTTAGAAGAACAAACTAAAGGGAGAAGATGATACTAATTTACAAATGAAACTTAAAAACAAGAATCTAGGAGTATATATAAGTGCTTAGCCGTAATATAAATACCCTATGATACATGTCTTAAGGTGTATCGAAAATTTTCTTTGGTTCCATATTTGTTCATTTGTATTTTTAATGTACTTTCATGGTCTTTTTGAATACAAAAATTCTGAAACATTGAAGTGAAGCTTCTGCTCATTGTTTTTTGCTTGGTAAGTCTCTACAATATAGTGGTTAAGGTTCATCGAACAACCATGATCTCTCTTTCAACACAAACAATGACACCAAACCATTTATAACTGAGCAATCCCAAATCACTCTAGATTTTTATCTCTAAGAAAATATTTTATTACATTTACCAGCCAACCTCCCCAAATCTTCATCAGTCTAGGTCACTAACTGACATTTTAGGAAAAGAGATTAAGGGTATCATTTCCTCACCTCTGAAAGGCTAATTGATATCAACATAATGCCATCAAAATGGCCCTTGGTGGGGGGGGTGGGGGGTGGGGGGGGGTGGAGGGGAGTTAAACATACTTCTAAACTAAATCATGCAATTCTGTATTACCTAAAAGCTTACTGTGGATATGCACTTTGTGAGCTTAAAATAATAACAAACCTTTATTTTGAGCAGTGTCAGAATTGGAGCTATAAGTACATCCATGAAAATCATGATTATAAACATCATCCGTTAAAAATATATGTATGAACACTATAAGACATTTATACACAAGGATATAGGAGATTTTTAGAAAGTGGTAGTTTTCTGCAATTATGTTATCCTTTACCTAAGATTGAAGAATATAAATATATGCCTACCCATTATTGAGACTTCCAGAATGCACTTATTTCCCCAGGGTTATGTCTCCTTTTCATCACTTTTACCATATATTCTTTAATAGTTATAAATCTTTCCCCTCTTTCCTCACTTTCTTGTCTCTCCTTTTCTCTCTTCCTATCCTTCCTTCATCACCATTTCCCTCAAGGGCATTCAGGGACAATGTCTTTGGCTTCTCTTTAGGCAATCTGTGTAGTAAAATAAGAGAATTAGACCCACTTATCTCTAGAAAATGAGTGACATTTTATGGGGTCCAGAGCAGACCACCCCAAAATATGCCACTTTGGCATATTGATTGAGTTAAAGTTACTGAAGAAATAGCCAGTGAGAGCAGAATACTCTGACCCTCCTCTATCCTGAGAGAAGGAATAACTCGCCAATGTAAAAAGTACTCTCCTTGCACCAGGAAATAGAGAGACATTATTGCCAGAGATGGGGAGTGCAGGGCCAGAAAGTCCACACGTAAACAAACTCTGCTTAGCTTTTTCTCTAATTAGTACCCAAGCCTAAATTTCTGTGTCTTGTCAGTTTTTTACAAATTTATTGCTTCTTTGTCTAAAAGGTACAGGTGTCCCTTGCTATTCACACAGGGACTGGTTCCAGGAGTTGCTGTGTGTACCAAACTCCATGGATGCTCAAGTCCCTCATATAAAATGGGACAGCCTTCGTTGTCTGCAGGTTTCTCATCAACAGATTCAACCAACCGCAACTCAAAAATCTGATCTGTGTTTGGTTGAATCCATGGATGCAAAACCCACGAATGAGGAGAGTCAATGGTATGTTTATTGAAAAAAATCCACGTATAAGTGGACCCATGCATAAAACTTGTGTTGCTCAAGGGTCAACTGTGTAAAAGCTGCCTGCTCTGGTCATTTCTCTGAGTCTTATATTTCTATAAACACCTGTAAGTACAAAATTAAAATTTGATTTTCCTCTGTAATCTGTCTCATGTCAATTTAATTATTAGACCAGCCAGAAGAACCTAGACGAGTAGAGAAAAAGTTTTCTTTCCCAACAGTTGGCATAGTCAGCAGGATAAACTTCACTGGCTGAAAGCTGTTTGCCCTCTGGCAACTGCAACTGAGAAATCCTGGGACCTCTGAGCACTGGCTAAAGGTAAGGATTCTACTAGTAAGCAGAGCCCGATGGAAATGAGAGTAGTTAGAATACTTTTGCTAAATTTAGATGAGCAGGAGAAAATATGTGTGGGACTTGTTTCTTTGGTATAGGTACTATGTTAAAAAAAAATTGGTTTGAGTATTCTTGTTTTCTATTGGCCATTTTCTTCCCAGAGACAGTCGCTGTGTTTCTTTGTCTCTGTCTGTTGTATCATTTGTCATAAGGAGGAAAACCATAGGATGAGGTTTTCCTTTTGCCTTGTTCTTTGTCTTGAGACGTTGGCTTTGTGACCAGTGAGAACATTCTCTCTGGTCTTCTCAAGTCAGAAGACACACGTACTGGTATGCACCGTACCAGCCAGTCAAATAGACTGGAGTTCTGAGACACAGCACAAGCAGCACTCTGTTTGGCCATGTCAGCTCTCAGGGGATTTGTCTTAAAGGGTCTCAGTCCATAAGAGACCTTTGTAGTCTCAACCTTCATTGCTTTGTTACGGCAAGAAAAGCCTTATTCCAGTAGCACCTGCCCAGGTCAGAGATTAGTAGGTCTGTAACTGAAGGCTTTTCAAGTTCCCATGGGAGACTGCAGACACTCTTTTCTCTACAACACTCTTACCACCCATATGACAAAGGCCTTTGATTTCTTAGGCTATCTTTGGGAGTGAAATTTATGATCTTGTGAGGGTTACATCTCTTGCAGTCTCTTGTGGACCCCTCTCGAGTCCTTGGTTTAGCCATAAAAAGGCTAAAGTTTGAGTCACTGTTGAGATTAATAGATCCTACTTGTCAATGGCCAGATGATAGATTCTTTCAATTGATCATATTTAAAAGAAAGAAAGAAAACATTTTTAGAGAGCTCTCATCCTCGAAAAATGGTCTTATTGGTACATGTGGAGAGGCCAAGTTTAAAAGAGGACACAAAGAAATGTAACAGCCTTAGGAACGCTCTTAACAAGATGAAATCAATAGAAATTAAACTTAGAACAAAATGAAAGTCCCCATCCAACATAAATTCCTCTTCTTGAAATCTGAACACATTGCATCAGCAATCCCTTTACCTTTCAAAACTCCTCCATTTTCCCTAGAAAATACAGTAAACGCCCAGCTGCTTGTTTTAACTTCCCTTTCCTACAAGATTTACAGAGAGCACTCCAGCCTAATCTTGAGGCCTAGGATATACAGGCAAGTCATGTAAATACTAGAAGACAGGAAATAAATTTAACAGAAGCACTCAGAACAGGCAGAAAGTCTCAAACATAAGATTTGTTTTTCTGGGCTCTGTAATCAGGCCCTGTCAGCTTCAGACTTTCCTATGCAATGTCCCTTGTGGATATGCCTTAGACCTTAACCACAAAGAATTTATGTCTACTGGACAGCAACAGATCCTTTAAATTATAAAGTCCTTTTACCTTCCCTTCAGGAGATCCTACCAAATTTAAAGAGGTCAAGAAAAAAACACAAAATTTTATTCTTTTTCTGCCCCTTGAAGTTGTAAGTTTCACCATGTTTTTAAAACATAAGTAGCCCAGCTCACAATTGCCAGAAACTGAGCCTGGCTATTTCAATCAGCAAAGCCTGAGGGGAGAAAAATAAAATTAAGAAAAAAAGGAGGAAAACTAGCCTTTTTAATATACAAACTGCTGGAAAAGCTCTTTTCTGAAAATCTAGTTGACAGCCTCCTTAAGATTACATGTGAAAGACCAATACAAATCTTAAACATATTCTCCACAAATAGCAAAATGCTTTAGCCATCTGAATGGATAAACTTAACTTATTCCAAATGTTATTTATAAACTTGTGCAGTTTATATTGTTATACTTGACTCGGCTAAAACGTTAAAATGAAAGCTCTAAAAATCTATGTATGGACATTACAGTTATGGCATTTCTCTGCCTCTGGGTGGCATTGCCAATATTAATTTGTTAAAAGACCTCTATTTAATTGGCTTAAAATAAGTACCTATGGATTAAGTATTTCTAAATTTCAGAGATATAATAGAAATGAACTCAAATGTTTTTGAAGTTCACATTATGTAGGCTAATTTTCAGTAAATAAAAAGTTTGTTGGTTTAATTAATACAGGCATGTCTTTAGAGTATTCAACATTAAGTATAATGCTTTTATCCTAGTTAGATGTACTAAAAGTCAAATAAGCTCATGTTATTTCTGTTACAAAGTTTGTTAACAAGAAAAATAACATAAGATGATGGCTAACTGCTTTAATATCTTATAAATGTTCATGGGCATAATTGTTAAAAACAAATGAATTAAATGGATGTAAGTAAGATGAGAGTTTTATGGTAAATTTTTAGCAATGATTGTTTTATGATATGTCTACTTAAATATTTCCAAATCTCTTTGGTCACTTCCACACTTAGAATTTTGCAAGTTAAATTAAATGATGGCAACTCATTGATAGTCCAGATTATTTCCAAATAAGATACCGAAACCTTAATTGCTAAACACGTCTAGGTTTACCAACCTTTTTTTTTAATAAATTTATTTATTTATTTTATTTATTTATTGGCTGCGTTGGGTCTTCGTTGCTGCACACAGGCTTTCTCTAGTTGCTGTGAGCGGGGGCTACTCTTCATTGTGGTGTGCAGGCTCTTCATTGTAGTGGCTTCTCTTGTTGTGGAGCACGGGCCCTAGGCACATGGGCTTCAATAGTTGTGGCACATGGGCTCATTGGTTGTGGCTCACGGGCTCTAGAGCACGGGCTCAATAGTTGTGGCGCACGGGCTTAGTTGCTCTGTGGCATGTGGAATCTTCCCAGGGCAGGGCTCGAACCCATGTCCCCTGCATTGGCAGGTGGACTCTTTACCACTGCCCCACCTAGGAAGTCCGGTTTACCAACTTTTGACCTCTTATTACAGGGACTAAAGATATTTGAGTCTCTTAGTAAACATAATTTATGCCACATTAAGAAACTGTACTATAAGGAAGCATATGTTTCTAAAAATTATAAAATGTACTCATAAATTTGCCAATATAAAGAATGCTGGTATAGGAAGAATTGACAGTTCACAATTGCTAGCTTCTTAGATAGCACTAGAAATTAAAGTTTTTAAGATTAAAGGCTTCTAATGAATACAGGTAATTATAGTTACTAGAACTAATAAAGGAAACAACTCTGTATACCAAAAAAAGTAGAATATATTTTATGGTAAGAAAAGGTGTGAAGAATGGAGATACATTTTCACTGAGAAAAGAGAAAGTAATTTTGTCCTAAAGTAAAGCTTATTATTTCTGAATAGGCAAAATAACATGGGACAAACCATAATGGACATAAAAATGCATAGCAGTTTTGTGAAAAAGAAATCTTGGGAAAGTAACTTTGTATGTGATCAAGCTGGATAAGATTGAGTAAATTTATTATAAGTGCTTTTGAAATAAGCTTTAATGACAATAGTGTACTTTATAAAACTGGAACTTAGTTTTCTTTCATCTGCTAAAAAAAACAAATTTTCCTTGGACTATTGGTCTGCTCCTATCACTCAATTGCCTCAACTTGCCATCTAAACAGTTAGTAAAGTTATGCCAAGCACAAACTAAAGGTTGAAAACATATTCCCTGGTCCCTTAAGATTATCTTTGTTGCAATGTTGCCTCTTGGGGCCCTCAACCATAGCAGTGAGACTGAGTTATTGGTATGAAATTGCCTTTAAATGTACCATGTTTGAAGTAATTTATTAGGTTGGTTGCTTAAGAGTTAACCTGCCAAGAAAAAATGTTATGAATCACAACTGTTTAACTGAACTAACCTATTCTCAGGACTGAGAGACTGGTTCAGTGAGGTATGGAACAGTTTGTTAACTCAGCTACTAACCTAATTCTTGCTTCACAGCCACCAGCTCAACTTTTAAGTATGAAACTTCCAGGGAAGTTTCAGAAGAGGTTCAGAAAAAACCAGCCCCAAATATGCCACCTGGCAAGTTGATTATTTTGAATAAAATTACTCAAGAAACAGCAAGGAGGATACTCTGACCCTCCTCTCTGTCCCCCTGGAAGCAGGAAATAAATCTCCCAAGTGAAAGGTACTCTCCCCACACCAGGAGGTAGAGAGACAGCCCTATTGCTGGAGATGGGGAATTCAGGGCCAGGAAGGCTCTGTAGGCAACTGTGCATAGTTTCTTCACTAACTGGTCCTCAAGTTGAAGTCACTTTATTGTCTCAGTTCTTCACAAATTTATTGTTTCTTTATCTAATAGGTATAAAACTTCCTGCTTTGGTCATCTCTTTGAGGCTCATATTTCTGTAAATTCTTGTGCTTATGAAATTAAAATTCAATTTTCTCCTGTGAATCTATGTCATGTCAATTTAATTATCAGCCAGAAGGGCCTAGAAGAGTAGAGGAGTTTTTTTCTTTCCCAACACATTCAAAGGTCCTGGAGAAGATGATGAAATATATATATTTGATCTTTTGTATAATTCAAAATGCTTGTATTTTTAAACTGTAAGCTAAATGTTTCAATAATTCACACACACTTTATAACTAAAAGTGGAATGAAAATTAGAGAATGCTGTTCACACAAAATAGTTTTTGCTTTCACCAGGCTTAGAAAGCATTGTTTATTTTTTCATCAGTGGAAAGAAAAGCCTGGGGGCAGTTTCGAGCTCTTAGCATCCTCCAGCCATAGAGGTCCACTACACAGCTTATCACAAGCCAGATAGAAGCGTTAGAGGAGGGAGACCATGTGGATTACATCCTTCTCCCTGTCAATTTGAGTATTGAAACAACCTCTGATGTCAGTGACTTTCTGAAATGAAGTCTGTGATAAAGGAGAGAAACTGCTCTCAGAAAAGTTGCCATCTTAAACACTAAATTCTCCTGGAAATGAGTTAGGGAAACTTTCCCTTAGTTGGAAAACAAAAAAGAGGTAACTAACGAATTAGGTTTTCAAGGCAACTGGCACTTACTCATAGGTTGCACACATGCTAGGCTGAGAATAAAAGCTTATAATTTTGGTACCAGCTCCCCACACTAGAGACTAAACACTGACAATTACAAATGATAAAAATATATACACAAAATCCACCTCTTTGTTTAAAGATGTGTGTACTCAAAGCAATGGGAAAGCTAGCAAAAGAAATAGTCTGTCCAGAAAGGTTTCCAGGATAATGTAAGCAGTATAGAAAGAGGGCTTCAAATTTAGAACCTGAAGGCATCTTAAAATTATTTAGCCAACACTTCTATTTTTCAAATATGGAACTAAAGAAATCACGTGAATGAAATGAAGACACAAAATTCAAAACTTCACACTGAAACTTGGATCTCTTGAGGACTTATTCAGAGTTCTTTCCACACAACAAACGTTGTATTCTGTAAGCACTTATTGATGGCCTAAACAGTGGCGGTTGATGACTGGGTTATCTAAAGAGGTGAATCTTCACCCCAAAGACTTCTATTATAGGAAGAGGATGCTATATGAAGAAATTTTCCAATACAGTATAAAGTGGTGTGTGCCTTAAAGAAAGAACAATATAAGTTCTACCACATTAAACACAGCCTTTGAGAACTGGCAAATACTCGGCAAGCTTATAAACATGGTCCATGACCTGATAGTTTTGTTCTTGTTGATGGTGATGAAGTTTTAAAATATAAAAAGTCAGTGTTCTTTGGTTCTGGCTATTTTTGACTAATTTGACAAATTACTCGGCCAAATTTTTTCCCTTATCTTTCATAAATTATTTGTTTCTCTTTTACCTTATTTATTAGCTTATAATACATTAATACTCTATAAATTATAGAATAATTTTTATATTTCTTGATATTGCTTTGATATATTCCCATTGAAAAGTGAATCTAGTAGAACAATTAAGAGAGACTTTTAAAATAAAGTATTATGATAATGTGCTTTATATTAAGAAACTTGTATTTAGTCATTTTCTTGACACTGACACAGAGCTCCTAAAACCCTTGGATTTTACTAAGTGGTAAAAAAGCTGTTTGGTTGCATTAGTGAGGTGACTTGGACCTCACCTAAAGATGGGGGCTGGTTGCCAAGAGAACCAACCATGTGATTGGAGGATTGAAACTTGCAGTTCCACCCCTGACTCCTGGGATGCAAGAGGAGCTGGAGGTTGAATTAATCACCAGTGGCCAATGATTTAATCCATTTCCCTATGTAATGAAACCTGCATAAAACCCCAAAGGTTTGGGGTTGGTGAACATGTGCTGACTTGGGAAGAGTGGTGAGCTGGGAGAGGGTATGGAAACTCCCCACCTTTTCCCCATACTTGCCCTGTGTGTCTCTTCCACCCAGCTGTTCCTGAGTTGTATCTTATAAGAAATCAGGCAACCTGAAAGTAAAATGTTTTTCTGAGTTCTGTGAGCTGCTTTGGCCAATCAGACTGTAGGAGGGGGTCACTGGAACCTCCAATCTATAGCCAGTTGGTCAGAAACACAAATGACAACCTGAGCTTGTGACTGGCATCTGAAGTGGGGGCAGGGGGGTGGGGGAGGTGCAGTCTTGTGTGACTGAGTTCAGAGGATTGCTTGGTGGTGTGGGAAAAACCCTCCCCACTGGGTGCAGAACTTCAGATACTACTACTTAAATCCAAGCATAGTGCATTACATAATATGATAAACTGTAGATTTATTCAGTGGATTACAAAAATTAAATGAGACTTAAAAGGAGAGTACATTCAACCACATATTCCCTTCAAAATGAATCCTCCTAGCTTATATTTTGCACATAAGTTGTACTATAATTTGGCTTTTACATCGTTTGTAAAATTCTCTTCTGAAAAGTAAGCTGGGAAGGAGGCTAGATATTAACTTGTTAGCAACGACGAAGGGAGTTAAATGTGTACCAAGAAGTTTAGGGATTATTTGGAAAATACCAATTATGTTAATTTTTTCCTTTGTTATCTTAAAGAAATAATGGAGAGAGGAGAGTGCCATAGTTTCATTAAAATGTAAATTTCCATCACAATAAATCCCAGAATTAATTTTATGGACATTTCACCAAGTATAAAAGAAAATAATTTCTTCTTTTTTTTTCTCTTCTTGCTCCATACTTTTTTTCTTCCCAGTCATCACAAATTATCCCCATCAGTTTTCATAAAATCTCATGCCTTAAGAAAATTCTGGCAGCTGTTTATTTTAAAGCATTTCACTAAAATATGTTCTTTTCACAAGTGAATATGATAAATAAAAATGACCCTTGTTTAAATTAGCAGAAGACAACTTACTATGTACTCTCTTATGTAGTAAAATCCGCTAAACCAATAAACAGAATGTAGTATATCTGTACAACAAATACTATGTATCAATAAAAAGGAATGAAGTACTGACACAAGCTATAGCATGAATAAAGCTTGAAAATATTATGCTAAGTGAAAGGAGTGAGTCAAAAAGGGCCACATATTCTATGATTTCAGTTCTATGAAGTATTCAGAACAGGCAGATCTACAGAGACAGAAAGCAGTTTCGTGGTTCCTTGGGCCCGGCCAGGGGGAAGGATGTGGGAGACCTGAGGAATGACAGCTAACGTGTACAGGATGTTTTAGGTGAGTGTTGAAAATGTTCTGCTATTAGACTTTGGTGATGGATGAGCAGCTATGTGAATATAGCAGAAAGCACTGAACTGTAAACTTTAAAGAAGTGGATTTTATGGTACATGAAATGTTTACCAATAAAACTATAAAATGCAAAAAACACCAACATACACATAGATACATTAATTTATATGGTTCTATGAATTTTTAAATAATGTAAAATAATTATTAAGGTAATGTCATCACCAGATTTTGAAATTAAACTATTCACAATGCACCAAAAAACAACATCCTATACCAAAATTCTATACCTTGGTATATAACACTAGGATAAATCTCTAAAACTGAACTTGTTACATTGAAGAGTATGTAGATTTTAACACGATTTTGTCAGATTGCTCCCAAAGTTGTACTCTTACCAACAGAAGGGTCCTAATTTCACCACACCCCCACCAATGGGGCATTATATATCTTTTATTCTAATCTGTTTTGTCAAATCTGATTTCACATTTTTCAGTCCCTATCATACATGTGCTTTAAAAAACCCTGGCAGCCTTCTGCTTTCTTATTCCATTTAAAAAACTAATTCCCTTGATTCCGTTGGTTCTGGTTCTACAAAATATAAATTCACTACACTATCCATACAAGCCTTTTATCTTATCAATTTTTTTTTGTATTTCTCTCACAAATGGGTTACTTACAATACTCAAAAGTTTTTTTTCTATTTTGTGCTTTGTCATAATTTACGGAATTATCCAAATAAGGAATCTACATTTCCGGTTTCCAACTTTAATATATTATTTTGTATTCTGGCAAAAAAATTTAAGTTCAATGATAGTTCCTTACTTGCACATAAGTATAACAAACCATACTGATTTTTTCGTGGAATACATAGTTTGCCTAATTTAGCCCATTGATGGTAAAGAGCGAATTTATTTTTGAATACCTTTCATTTAACCTTCTCTTTCTTTTACCAATTGTCCTTTCTATGTACACACACACACACACACACGTGCACACACACGTGCAGGCACACACATATGTACACTTTACACTAGGTCAAGAATGCAAAATGAGCATTACTGTGACTATAACTTTCCTTATTTGTAATTATTTCCTTAGGATAGATTTCCAGAAGAGGTATTACTATGTCGAGTATTTCTTTTTTATTCTTCTTGATATTACTATGTTGATCTCCAAATGGTGGTTCTACCAACTAGTTATCATTCCTGCAAGAAAATATAACTGTCACTAATAACTAGCTTTGGTTATTTTTTATTCTGTATATCTGGTTACTTTAATTGGTGAAAATGCTCCCACATTTATGTTTTAATTTGATTAGCAAATAATGTTTTTTGCTAGTTTTATGTATCCTTAATGAATATATAAACATGATTGTCTATTCATGCTTAAAATTTTCATATTTTAAGTAAAAATTTTATTCTTCCCCATTTTTATATTTCAAGTATATTAACTCTTCATCATATGATTTTTTATCATTTTTTGTTGTCTTTTTTTGCTTTAGGATATGTTTGACTTTGGGATGTGTGACACACAAAATTTTTCAATTTTGAAGGAGTCAAATCTGTCCTTTTGTGATCACCACTGTCATTTCTAAGCTTCAGGAGAGTCACCTCCTGAAAGGCTTGGCAATTAATTATCTTCAGTATCTTCTAGACTTTCTTGATGTGATGTTTGCACACAAAACCTAGTTTAGAAAACAGATTTTAAAAGCAACTAATTAATAAAACTCTCTAAATGACAAAATCTGTTCCTATTGAAATTATTTTTAAAAGCTATTTAAAATAAATAGCTTAGCAGGACTTCCTAGGTTGCACAGTGGTTAAGACTCCACTTGCCAATGCAGGGAACACTGGTTCGATCCCTGCCCCAGGGAGATACCACATGCCACAACTAAGCCCATGTGCCACAGGTATCGAGCCCGTGTGCTGCAAACTACTGAAGTCCGTGAAAACCCGTGCTCCGCAACAAGAGAAGCCACCAAAATGAGGAGCCCACATACCACAATGAAGAGGAGCCCCCACCTGTGTGCAGCAACAAAGACCCAACACAGCCAATAAATAAATAAATAAATTTATAAAATTAATAGTTTAGCAATTTGTATGGGAGTAATAATGTACACTTTGATCCTTTTATTCAGTGAATCTTAGGTTGTAGGTCAAACTGGCAACAGATACATACGTGTGTAGAGAGATTTTCCATAAATGTACTTTAATATAAACTAAGAATAGAACTTTTCACCCTTTTTACTTCTTATTTTTAATAAAGTAACTTTTTCTTTCTTAAAAACAGTACATAGTGTATTAGTTTTCTCAACAAATTGGCACAAATTTAGTTGCCTATAATAGCACATTATAGTTCTGGGGAATCAAAAGTCAAAAATAAATATTTCTGGACCTAAAGTCAAGGGGATGGCTGGCTGGTGCCTTCTGGGGATCCTAGGAAGACTCTATTCTTTGCCTCTTTCAGGTTTCAGAGGTTGCCATGTTCTTTGACTCCAGTTTACCTCCCTCCAATCTCTGCTTCTGTCCTCACATCACCTTCTTTCTTGACCGACTCTCCTGTTCTCTCTTATAAGGACCACTGTGATTATCTCAGACCCACCCAGATAATTCATGATGCTCTTAATTTAGATTATCCAAGATCATATCTGCAAAGACCTTTTGCCATATAAGGTACCATTCACAGGCTCTGGGGATTAGGACATGGAAATCTTTGGACCACTATTTAGTTGACCACACATACTTATAAAAAACCAAACCTTTAGAGAGCATGAAGTCATTACAATTGAATCCACAAAAACAAAATGTTATATTTTCTTTCTGGAACGATTGATCATCCTATTAAAAAGAAAACAGAGCAAGCAGAGAAGCAGAAAAATAAGCTAAAAATGTCACACTCACTACTTTCTCATTCTTTCCTAAGTATGTACACGAATGCCTTTTTAGCCTCTGTATTCGCATCCTCTTCACTCCATCATTCAATAAGAGCTGCCACTGGAATGGATAGAAAAGCAACCCAATTTTCCCAGAAGATTGAAAAAAGAAAAATGTAACTGCGTGCATTTAAATATTTCTCACTGATATTTCACAATAACATAGATTTACTCGATTCACTTAGTAAGAACATTGAAGGACGAGGACAATAGACAGAAATGAAGAAGATTGTTCTTGGCTGCATTTGCCTTTGCAAATTCATCAGAATCACTGCTTGATCTGATCTCTTGTAATAATATCCCTGGGACTTGTAAAATTGTAATTCAGTTTTAAATTAGTTTACATTTCATAGAAGAATATATTCTCCATCTTTATCTCCACCCAACTCTCCTACCACACACAAAACTTTTAAGATGTCCTTCTTTGCAAGGGATTTCGTCTCACTTTGTCATTTTAATCATTCCAGCAACATTCTTAACTATAAATTCCTTAGATGCATGTTTTCTACTTCCTTTTGCATCTCCAACACTTACTAAATATTTCTAACAGAGTGAAAGGAAATGTCTCTCTATCTAATAGCTTCACATTTTGATTTTGATTCCAACATAACCAGCTATTGCCTGACCAGCAGAATAAAGTGATAGCATAGTAAAAACAAAATCCATTCAACAAAGATTTCCTAGTAAGCTCAAAGCACTGTGCTACATGGAAAAAATACATATGAACCTTGTTCCAGTTTATAAGCGTTAACAGTTTCATTAAGGATTGTAATTATATTTTTGCTCTAAGGTGTTCTTCCCTGAGAAACTGAGTCCCTGCAGCCCTCTCCAGGCGTGAGAGAGGCTTGCAATTTGTTTTCCCCCTGCAGCCCCCTTACCGCTGGTGGGAGCTAGAATAAGTGTTCTCCTTGTTCCTTTTGTGGCTTTCGGATCATCCCTCCTCCTTCTCTGGTTTGAATCTCATCCCTCACTGAGACTGTCATCTGTGGAAACCCTTTCTCAAGCCCACGTATTTCAAATACTTGTTCCTGATTCCTGATCTTGTCTGAGTTCTTGGCTATCGACTTATGCATAGATACTTTTTCCAAGCCCCTGGGCTCTCAGCTTCTGAACTTCTCTGCAGCTCTCGTCTTCCATGTGTCTCCAGCACTCTGGCCTGGTCACCACTAATAAACAGAGCCCTCCTGCGCCCTCAGTTCCCTTTACCCAACTCTTTTACCACCGCCTCCTTTCCTTCTGCATGTTCCTATTAGTTCTCTGACTTCAAAACCCACCTAAATGTCTAATCCTGTGATCCTACCACTTTTCACTCACTTTCACCTTCTTCCTTTCCTTTTTGCTCCATATTCAGCTTAAATTCCACTATCATTACAATCACTCCCATAAAATCATCCTCAGCTCTCTTGTTTTCTTCCACTTGGAGATTAACAGCAGTTAATCCAACTCTGCGCCCGTTTCACACCTACAGCAGAGGATGTGAACGTGGCTGGTGGAAGACACGAAGCCACACTGCCCAAGGACCCCACAGGAGCCTCAAGCTGCTGGCGGTCCCTCTGTCTCTCCCTCAAGGACCCTCCCTGCCTCCATCTTCAGACATCCCACACATCCTTTTTCATCACTCCCAGTCAAGAACCTTCTTTCTCTGTAACTGGGAAAGCTGAGACTCTTAAAACAGAATCTCCAGATTCCCTTTTTCTATCTCCAACTCACCAGCATTTGTCCCATGAACTCTGCCTTTACTGAACTACCAGTGTTTTCATCTAAAGCTCATTCTGCCACATGTGCACTAGATCTTATTCACCAGCAATCTTCCCTGTATCTTCTGTTTCACCAAGTTTTCTCCTTCTACTGCATTATTTCCAACAGCATACAAGCAGGCAATTGTTTCTCTCATCTTCAAAAAAAGTAAAATCTTCTTTTGACCCCACTTTCTCCACCAACCACCACTCATTTTTCTGTTTCCTCCATTTGTGCCAAAACTTCTTTTTTTTTATTTTTTTTATTTTTTATTTTATTTTATTTTATTTTTTATTTTTTTGGGGGTACACCAGGTTCAATCATCTGTTTTTATACACATATCCCCGTATTCCCTCCCTTCCTTGACTCCCCCCTCCTCGAGTCCCCCCCACCCTCCCCGCCCCAGTCCTCTAAGGCATCTTCCATCCTCGAGTTGGACTCCCTTTGTTATACAACAACTTCCCACTGACTATCTATTTTACAGTTGGTAGTATATATATGTCTGTGCTACTCTCTCGCTTCGTCTCAACTTCCCCTTCACCCCCCGCCCCCTCCCATACCTCGAGTTCTCCAGTCCATTCTCTGTATCTGCGTTCTTATTCTTGTCACTGAGTTCATCAGTACCATTTTTAGATTCCGTATATGTGAGTTAGCATACAATATTTGTCCTTCTCTTTCTGACTTACTTCACTCTGTATGACAGATTGTAGTTCTATCCACCTCATGACATATAGCTCCATCTCATCCCTTTTTATAGCTGAGTAATATTCCATTGTATATATATGCCACATCTTCCTTATCCATTCATTTGTTGATGGGCATTTAGGTTGCTTCCATGTCCTGGCTATTGTAAATAGTGCTGCAATAAACATTATGGTACAAGTTTCTTTTGGGATTATGGTTTTCTTTGGGTATATGCCCAGGAGTGGGATGACTGGATCATATGGAAGTTCTATTTGTAGTTTTTTAAGGAACCTCCAAATTGTTTTCCATAGTGGCTGTACCAACTTACAGTCCCACCAACAGTGCAGGAGAGTTCCATTTTCTCCACACCCTCTCCAACATTTGTGGTTTCCAGATTTTGTGATGATGGCCATTCTGATCGGTATGAGGTGATACCTCATTGTGGCTTTGACTTGCATTTCTCTGATGATGAGTGATGTTGAGCATCTTTTCATGTGTTTGTTGGCCTTCTGTATGTCTTCTTTGGAGAAATGTCTATTTAGGTCTTCTGCCCATTTGTGGATTGGGTTATTTGCTTTTTTGGTATGAAGCTTCATGAGCTGCTTGTATATTTTGGAGGTTAATCCTTTGTCCGTTGTTTCATAGGCAATTATTTTTTTCCCATTCTGAGGGTTGCCTTTTAGTCTTGTTTATGGTTTCTTTCGCTGTGCAAAAGCTTTTAAGTTTCGTGAGGTCCCATTTGTTTATTCTTGATTTTATTTCCATGATTCTAGGAGGAGGGTCAAAAAGGATGTTGCTTTGATGTATGTCAAAGAGTGTTCTGCCTATGTTTTCCTCTAGGAGTTTTATAGTGTCTGGCCTTACATGTAGGTCTTTAATCCATTTGGAGTTTATTTTTGTGTATGGTGTTAAGTAGTGTTTTAATTTCATTCTTTTACATGTTGCTGTCCAATTTTCCCAGCACCACTTATTGAAGAGGCTGTCTTTTTTCCACTGTATACTCGTGCCTCCTTTGTCAAAGATAAGGTGCCCATATGTGTTTGGGCTTACTTCTGAGTTCTCTATTCTATTCCATTGGTCTTCTTTTCTATTTTTGTGCCAGTACCATACTGTCTTGATCACTATGGCCTTGTAGTATAGTTTGAAATGAGGAAGCCTGATTCCACCAACTCCATTTTTCCTTCTCAAGATTGCTTTGGCTATTCGGGGTCTTTTGCGTTTTCATACAAATCATAAGATTTCTTGCTCTAGTTCTGTGAAAAATGCCATTGGTAATTTCATCGGGATTGCATTGAATCTGTAAATTGCTTTGGGTAGTACAGACATTTTCACGATGTTGATTCTTCCAATCCAGGAACATGGTATGTCCCTCCATCTGTTTGTGTTGTCTTTGATTTCTTTCATCAATGTCTTAAAGTTTTCTGCATACAGATCTTTTGCCTCCTTAGGCAGGTTTATTCCTAGGTATTTTATTCTTTTTGTTGCAATGGTGAATGGGAGAGTTTCCTTAATTTCTCTTTCTGCTCTTCTGTTGTTAGTGTATAGGAATGCAAGAGATTTCTGTGCATTAATTTTGTATCCTGCTACTTTACTAAACTCATCAATTAGTGCTAGCAGTTTTCTGGTAGAGTCTTTAGGGTTTTCTATATATAATATCATGTCATCTGCAAAGAGTGACAATTTTACTTCTTTTCCAATTTGGATTCCTTTGATTTCTTTTTCTTCTCTGATTGCTGTGGCTAAAACTTCCAAAACTATGTTGAATAAAAGTGGTGAGAGTGGACACCCTTGTCTTGTTCCTGTTCTTAGAGGGAATTCTTCCAGTTTTTCCCCACTGAGAATGATGTTGGCTTTTGGTTTTTCATATATGGCTTTTATGATGTTGAGGTAATTTCCTTCTATTCCCATTTTCTGGAGAGCTTTAATCATAAATGGATGTTGAACTTTGTCAAAAGCTTTTTCTGCATCTATTGAGATGATCATATGGTTTTTATCCTTCAAGTTGTTGATATGATGTATCACGTTGATTGATTTACGTATATTGAAGAATCCTTGCATCCCAGGGATAAACCCCACTTGATCATGGTGTATGATTTTTTTAATGTGCTGTTGCAGTCTGTTAGCTAGTATTTTGTTGAGGATTTTTGCATCTATATTCATCAGGGATATTGGTCTGTAGTTTTCTTTTTTTGTGACATCTTTGCCTGGTTTTGGTATCAGGGTGATGGTAGCCTCATAGAATGAGTTTGGGATTGTTCCGCCTTCTGCAATATTTTGGAAGAGTTTGAGAAGGATAGGTGTTAGCTATTCTCTAAATGTTTGATAGAATTTGCCTGTGAACCCATCTGGTCCTGGGCTTTTGTGTGTTGGGAGATTTTTAATCACTGCCTCAATTTCTGTGCTTGTGATTGGTCTGTTCATGGTTTCTATTTCTTCCTGGTTCGGTCTTGGAAGATTGTATTTTTCTAAGAATGTATCCATTTCTTCCAGGTTATCCAATTGATTGGCATATAGTTGCTTGTAGTAGTCTCTCATGATGTTTTGTATTTCTGAGGTGTCCGTTGTTACTTTTCCTTTTTCATTTCTAATTCTGTTGATTTGCATCTTCTCCCTTTTTCTTCTTGATGAGTCTGGCTAATGGTTTATCAATTTGGTTAATCTTCTCAAAGAACCAGCTTTTAGTTTTATTTATTTTTGCTATGGTTTCATTCCTTTCTTTTTCATTTATTTCTGCTCTGATCTTTATGATTTCTTTCCTTCTGCTCACTTTGGGGTTTCTTTGTTCTTCTTTCTCTAGTTGTTTGAGGTGTAAGGTTAGGTTGTTTATTCGATCATTTTCTTGTTTCTTAAGGTAGGACTGTATTGCTATAAACTTCCCTCTTAGAACTGCTTTTGCTGTGTCCCATAGGTTTTGGGTTGTTGTTTTTTTTGTTGTCGTTTGTTTCTAGATATTTTTTGATTTCCTTTTTGATTTCTTTAGTGATTCCTTGGTTGTTTAGGAGTGAATTGTTTAGCCTCCATGTGTTTGTATTTTTTGCAGTTTTTTTCCTGTAATTGATATCTAGTCTCATGGCATTGTGGTCTGAGAAGATGCTTGATATGATTTCAATTTTCTTGAATTTGCTGAGGTTTAACTTGTGACCCAAGATGTGATCTATCCTGAAAAATGTTCCATGTGCACTTGAGAAGAAAGTGTAGTCTGTCGTTTTTGGATGGAATGTCCTATAAATATCAATTAAGTCGAGATGGTCTAATGTGTCATTTAAAGCTTGTGTGTCTTTATTTATTTTATGTTTGGATAATCTGTCCATTGATGTAAGTGGGGTGTTCAAGACTCCCACTATTATTGTGTTACTGTCGATGTCCCCTTTTATAGCTGTTAGCATTTGCCTTATGTATTGAGGTGCTCCTATATTGGGGGTATAGATATTTACCATTGTGATATGTTCTTCTTGAATGGATCCCTCCATCATTATGTAGTGTCCTTCCTTGTCTCTTGTAATAGTCTTTACTTTCAAGTCTAATTTGTCTGATATGACTATTGCTACTCTAGCTTTCTTTTGACTTCCATTTGCATGGAATATCTTTTTCCATCCCTTTCCTTTCAGTCTATATGTATCCCTTGGTCTGAAGTGGGTTTCTTGTAGGCAGCATATAGAAGGGTCTTGTTTTTGTATCCATTCAGCCAGTCTGTATCTTTTGTTTGGAGCATTTAATCCATTTACATTGAAAGTGATTATTGACATGTGTGCTCCAATTACCATTTTCTGAACTGTTTTGGGTTTATATTTGTAGGTGTTTTCCTTTTCTTGAGTTTCCTACTTAGAGAAGTTCCTTTAGCACTTGTTGTAAGGCTGGTTTGGTGGTGCTGAATTCTCTTCACTTTTGCTTGTCTGGAAAGCTTCTGATTTCTCCCTCAAATCTGAATGAGATTCTTGCTGGGTAGAGTATTCTTGGCTGTAGGTTTCTCTCTTTCAGGACTTTCAGTATATCCTGCCATTCCCTTCTGGCCTGCAGAGTTTCTGTAGAAAGGTCAGCTGTTATCCTTATGGGTTTTCCCTTATATGTTATTTGCTGCTTATCTCTTGCTGCTTTTAATATCTTTTCTTTGTGTTTAATTGTCGTTAGTTTGATTAATATGTGTCTTGGTGTATTTCTCCTTGGGTTTATTCTGTATGGGACTCTCTGTGCTTCTTGGACTTGGTTAATTATTTCCTTTCCCATGTTGGGGAAGTTTTCCACTATAACCTCTTCAAATATTTTCTCAGACCCTTTCTTGTTTTCTTCTTCTTCTGGGATGCCTATAATTCAAATGTTGGTATGCTTAATGTTATCACTGAGGTCTCTGAGACTGTCTTCTATTCTTTTTATTCTTTTTTCTTTTTCCTGCTCTGTGGCATTTATTTCCCCCATTCTATCTTCCAACTCACTTATTTGTTCTTCTGCCTCAGTCATTCTGCTGGTTATAGCATCTAGAGTATTTTTAATTTCAGTTATTTTGTTATCCATTGCTGTTTGTTTTTCTGAGTTCTTATGAACTGTTGCTTGTACTTTCTCTATTTTGGTATCGAGATTTTGTATCATTTTTACTATCATTACTCTAAATTCTTTTCCAGGCATTTTTCCTATTTCCTCCTCATTTATTTGGTCTTGTGGGTTTTTTTCCTGCTCCTTTGCCTGCATGGTGTTTCTTTGTTTCCTCATGGTTGTCCAAACTTTTGGGGTTGCTTGTCCTGGTGATAGAGGTGTTTATAGAAGACTGTCCAAGCCTCAGACTAATGTCCAAGTATTGGATTTAACAAATATTAAGTCTAGGAAACACATACATGTATAAGACACACAATTACTGAATCCATTAGGACATAAGGCTCTAGAAAGACCTGACAGAACCCCAGTGTGCTATCAGATATTCAAAGAGAAACCCAACACAAATTGACAACTGAAACAGAACAAATCAGAGACAAAAGCAAAAGCAAACAAACAAACAAATAACACCTTACACATACAAACATTAATCCAGGGAGATTTTGTAAGCTAGGATCAAATATAGAGAAGAGCCAGAGTACCACCAGAGAGAATGGAGATTCTCAGAATGTAATTAGACAACTGTACAAGAACTAAGATAAAGACAAAAGCCTAATATTAAATACCAAGGCAGTGTGTCACCTGGAGAATAGAGCAAGGAGTCTGAG
The DNA here is from genome assembly GCF_030028045.1 of Hippopotamus amphibius kiboko. Classification (NCBI taxonomy): domain Eukaryota; kingdom Metazoa; phylum Chordata; class Mammalia; order Artiodactyla; family Hippopotamidae; genus Hippopotamus; species Hippopotamus amphibius. The sequence continues at coordinate 85,832,391 of NC_080188.1, read as the reverse complement.
CAGGCCAATAGTGTTGCTTATAAGTATGTTAAGATAAAATAAACTTAAAAAGGCTGGAAGAAAGGGGAACAGAAGAGCTTAATGTGGTTGGAAATATGCAAAGAAAAAGAAAGGAATAGAAATGTATAAAAGATAGGGATGAAAGGAAAGTATGAGAGATATATTGTCTGTACTACCAAAAACTTAGCTAGATATAGAAGTATATAAAAAGGCAAAAAAAAAAAAAAAAGAATAAAAAATATCATTAAAAAATTATGTTATATAACTTGTAGATCCCTTAGGGCTAAGATCGTATTTAATAAAGAAAAAAAAAAAGAGAGAGAGAAAAAGAAAAAAAAAATCCAGAACTGATCCCAGAATGGGCCAGTTCAATAGGTATTGATACTACTATTTCTGTTTCCTTAGCGTCTCAGCTGTAAGTGTCTTTCTCCTTGCCTTGGGTTTTTTGCATTATTCTGTGACCAGCAGAGGTTCCTTTATTGTTCGTCTGTAAGCGTCGGTGTGTGGGGAGGGAGAGGGTACAATAGTGGCTCCTTCTCCTGGGAGTGAGTGAGCAGTGGTGCACTGTTGTTTCAGTCGGGCTTGGAGGTGCCTGTTGCAGAGGGACGCTGGTGGCTCAGGCGTATACAGAAAGTCTTAGAGTTGGGCCTCTCTCAGGGTTTTTTTTTTTGTTGCTGTTGTTGTTGTTGTTGTTGTTGTTGTTGTTTTTCTCTTGGCAGCCTCCCTGCTGCTGGCGTTGCAAGGGGTTTTAATCTAGCTCCGCCCAAGTGCCTGAGGGTGCTTGTTATCCCTGAGTGCCTTAGTTGGCCTGCAGGGCCTCTCTCCACTGCCTGTTGCAGAGAGAGAGAGAGGCTATGCGCGCCGCTCCTCCCCGCCACCCGTGAGCCTGCAGCCTCCAGCCACCATCATGGCCGGGCAGCTCTCTGGGATGGGCACTCCTCTCCGAGGACCTCCTCCCTCCTGTCCTCTCGGTCCGTCACCCTACCGGCAACAATGTTTCTCACCCTGAACCAGCTCTCCGGTTCCCACGCTCCCGCTCCTAGACCCTCCGTTCAGCCGCGGATTGATGTCTCGGTCCGGGAACGCTGAGCTGCGCTGCGGACCCTCCGTATGTTTCTCACTCCCTCCCGTCTGCCACAGCTCCGCCGCTTCACCCTCTTTGAGCCATCGTAGATGCCTCCCTACTGGCTATGTCGGGCTCCCCGCGGTCCTTTCTGGTGTCCGAGGCCGTCTGCTGGTGTTCAGCTGGTTCTCTGTGGGAATTACTGCGTCCTTCTGTGCATTCCCAATGCATCTGTGGAGAGGGATGCACTCCACATCTCTCTACTTCACTGCTATCTTTTTTCTCTCCAAAACTTCTTAAAAGGCTGTTTAAATTCAATGTCTCCAGTTTCCCTCCTGAATTTTTCTTTTAAACTAAAAAAAAAAAAAAAAATTTTTTTAAAACAGTTTGAAGTCATTTATGTAACATTCAAAAGCATGTAGGACTAAATGTTGAAAAAAATAATTGTAACATTGATAGCAGTTTCTGAATTACTAAGCTGATTATATTGTGATCTCTTAAAGATATTCAATAGATAAAAAATTATGAGTATTATTTCTTTGTGATATCTCAAATGAAAATGACAAGTTTGAGGGGGAGTGATGCTCTCATGCATTAAATGAGCATTGTATTTATTTTATTTTGTATTTTGGACTTATACAGGTCTATACCTGGTCAGATTTCCGGACATCCATTGGATTGAAATCTATACTTTAGGAACATGGTTTCATTAATGTAGCGGTAAAGATTAACCATTAATTATGTAGAGAACTCTGATTCCTGTAATGAAGTTTAAATTTTTTCCACTTTAAACTGGTTCTAGGTTTGTACTGGAAATAAGCAAATAATTTCCCTGGGATAACTATTTCTAAATCAGTTTCTAGCCTCAGGTCATATGCTTTTAATTCAAAATGTTAAAAGGTCTATTTGTGAGAGCGTTTTCTTGATTTCAAGGTAAATGAGAAGTGAAATCTGAAGCCACGTTCTGAGAACTTCTAGCCTTTCCAGCCATCCTCAGAGATGCCAAACATAAATGTTTAGAGGAAAGTAAATGTTCCCAGCACCAACACCAGGGAAATGTTTGCACAGTTCTCCTTCAATGCATATCAGTCTGAGTCCCGCTCTTATTTAATCTTTGTACAGCATCAGATTAAAAAATTAGTTTAGAACAGAGAGCATTTCTAAATAGTAAGATTATAAATCACCTAGTTTCCAGTCATAATACCTATCTCAGTTTACTTCCCTTAACTCTAAATCTGGAACTGATGACTTCACGGGAAGATAAATTTCTAAAGAAGTACATGCGTATAAACAAGGTATTAAGTGCTAGATGCAAGGTCTCAAAATTGTGCTCTCTTTTGTCCTTATATTTACCAAACGAAGGATTTGCTGGTAAGAGGAACACATCATTTTTATTATTTCTATATTAAAATATTTAATTATATTGCTTTGAATTATTTAGTTTTAATAAACTATACTTGTGTTCCTGAGTGGCCAGTTCATGGTGGAAGAAGAAAGTAATTATAGTAACATATTTGAATAGACCACCTGCCTTTGAAAGTTTGCCTTTGCCTGTAGGAGGTGCATATAAAATCTGATCAGAGCTATGACAGAAGAGTGTCAGTAGGAATGGAGAGAGAGAGCAGGGGAGTGTGATGAGGGTGATGTTTCTGTTAGCCCTGGGGTAATACCTGTAGGAAGTACAGGGAATCAGGCCTAGGTGAGAATCCTGGTGCATAAGAACGTTAAAGAACCAGGCAGAAGAAAACTGCCAGAGAATGAGAACAGGAAGATCAGAGAGGAGGCAGTCCTGCACCACAAACAGTGGGTTTAGAGAGAAGTTCTTCCTGTGGGGTTTGGAAGGGAGGCGTGTGTGGATTCTCCTCCAGGGCATTGCACACGCCATGTGAATGGTCTTCCCCACCTCTCCAGGCTCAGGAGCCTCCTGTGTCCTGCCCTGCAGGCTCGCTCCCCAAGCTCAAAGCAACCTCACCCAGCAGCTGACTACGCACCTAAAAGTACTTCACCCAAAACGAGCCTTCTCTTGGCAGCTAAACATTCTTAATTATTGCTTAAAATTTCAAACTTAAATATAGATATGATCTTACCCTCTCCTCATGTCCCTAACTCACCTTATTCTGTGCTGCTTTCCCAGTGATACTTATCACGTTCTAGGGGCCATATAATGTATTGTTGTTTATGTTTACTATTTATCAAGTAAATGTATGACTATATATTTCCTGTACAAGGGCAGGAGCTTTAATATTTTTTCACTGATATATTGCTAGAGTTAGAGGGTACGGACCGGGTGCTCAATAAATCTCTGTTAAACTAGTGAATAAACAGATGCTTCCTCTGAAGCCATTCCCAGCAGCGGCTGTTTCCTCTCCCTCCCCAGGGGCTACTGCTCCTCTCTGTCTCTTCCAAACCATTCTCTCTCCCTCTGCTATAAAATCACCCCATTTTACAGATGAACCTGTTTGCAAGGCAGAAACAGAGACACAGATGTTGAGAACAAACTTATGGACATCAAGGGGAGAAAGAAGAGGGCTGGGATGAATTGGGAGATTGGGATTGACATATATACATGCATAAAATAGATAACTAATGAGAACCTACTCTATAGCACAAGGAACTCTGCTTGGTGCTCTATGGTGACCTAAATGGGAAGGAAATCCAAAAAAGAGGGGATATATGTACATGTATGGCTGATTCACTTCACTGTACAGCAGAAACTAACACAACGTTGTACAGCAACTCTACTGCAATAAAAAAAAATCACCATTTTTTCCCTGTTGCCATCATCTGTCTCCCACACCCCAGGGGCATCCAGATCTCACCCCACCCTCCTGTAAGTCTGTCCTCCTCAGTTTTAGTTCCTCTCTCTAACCCCACTCTCCTAATTCTTGGTGATTTCAACATCTATGTATGTATATGATGGTTGGAATACCCTGCAAAGAACCCTTCGGTTCTTGGCCTTTTCTTGTCCTCTACCCACCCTAGCCAATAACTTCCATGGTCACATCCTTAATAGTTTAGTTTCCTAGGGCTAATGTAACAAAGTACCACAGACTGGGTTGCTTAAAGAACAGAACTTCACTTTCTCACAGTTCTGGAATCTGAAGTCCAAGATCGAGGTATCGCAGGGTAGGTTCCTTCTTTGGGCCACAAGGGAAGGACCTGCTCCAGGCCTCTCTCCTTGGTGTGTAGATGGCTGTCTTCTTCCTGTATCTTCACATCATCTTACTTCTCTTCTGTCTCTGTCCAAAGTTCTTCTTCTAAGGATACCAGTCATATTAGATTAGGCCCAACCTGATGAGCGCATTTTAACTTATTTACCTCTATAAAGACCCTGTCTCCAAATATGGCCACATTCTGAGCTACAGGATATTAGGCCTTTAACAGGCAAACATTGGAAGAGATACAACTGACCCCATAACACAGATTATCCTAATTCTAATTATCGCCCTCTACTGGATAACTCCTGTTTGCTCCCCTAGATTGACTCTCCTTTCCTGCAAGATGTGCTGTGTCCCATGTGGACTGCATCAAAAGCTCGCTTGACCCCTGGCTTCCTGATGGGTTAGACCAATGGAAGCTGTTGTAGGAAATGGGGCAAGAGGAGGGTGAAGCCAGATCACGCCAGGACACCCGGCCACCCAGCAGGTGGGTCGGCTTGGAATCCTCTCAGATGACCTGCTCCGTGTGGCCACCTTCTCCAGATAGCAGCTTCCTCCATTGTAATAAAGCATTGGTGATCTCAGGTAACCCTAAACTAGTTCATTTCAACACGTCCCAGCTATGGGACCTCGGACAGGTTACCTAGCTTCTCTGAGCCTCAGTGTTCTTATCTTTAACATGAGAAGAGCAACAACTACTGCCTGCAGTGCACATAAAACATCTAGTGTCTGTAAGTGTAAGTGACCTTCAGGGATGGGGTGATGAAAGATTTTACCAGATATTTTAAAGGCCCCCCTAAATGTTCAAAGAAGAGATAGAATCTCTTCTAGATCAAACTCTCGTTCTGCTCCTGAGGCCTCTCCTCACCCAAACCCTCCCTGGGGCTCCTGTCTCTGACCTCATAGGGTCCAGTTTTAGCAAGAATCCTGTTAAGTCAGTTTAGCCAGAATCATCCACTCTTGATACCTGACCACCCTCAATATCTGATCAAATTCCTCACCCCCCACCCTGGATATCTGGTCCCTCTGACCTGCCATCAGCAAGAATCCCAGCAGGTTGCTTTACCAGAATCCCCCAGCCTTCATGCTTCCTCTTAGTACTTTTCCATCCACTGACCCTTACCCTGTCCTTGGCATCAGTTCCTACTTTTCCTTATTCGGGAGCTGAGCCCGATCCCCAGTTCAGGAGTCCATCGCGAATAAAGTCTTCCTTACTGTCCTTACTAAGTGTCGAGGAAAATTTTTCTTTAACAAAAATGTTCAAAACCAACCGGTTTCTTGTATTTATTGTTATCTAGACCCAAATGAGAACTTTTTCATCAGGGAGAGACACGTGGAATAGAAAATGTTTGTGAGTGAAGGGAGCAGAAATGTGATAAAATGTAGCAAAAATCAGGGTGTAATAATTCTATTAAGATTGAAAGCCACAAATAAAAAGATCATCCTTGTTGTTTACACATTTGGAAATAAATTATTGGAAGAAAAAATTGTCATATAGGAAAATATAGTAGTTACCAGAATATAATTCCCATAAGTTTGCAACCCCTCTGAACTAAAGTCAATGACCTTTAGGTCCTTGGAGAAAAGAATTCTAAAAACCCTATCATGAGTGAAGAAGCTACAACAGAGGGCCAGTTCTCCACATCAGAGGGCCAATTACCAGAGGATCAGAATGAGAGAGATCAAAGCTCTTTCACGCCACTTGGATTTTCACTTGAGGGTGAATTCAGAAGGTTGAGCAGAGATTGTGAGACAATCCTACTCTCCTTTGAGGACATGATTATTTTTAAATTGGAGGCAGATAAATAAGTCAATAAACCAAGATATAAGATGCTTTCCTATCATTTCAGCAACAAACAAGACATTGTAGCCAAATGGAATTATGTTTTTAGAAAGAAAAGAGAAAGTGTGCAGGCCTTTATTCTGCATGATATGTCAAAGAACTAGGATCAGAGTTACTAAAATGTTATATTTTAATTACACATCATACACATTTCAGAATAATACTATTCAAAGTCCTCAATCAAGATTCCAGTATTCAGTGATCAGAATATAACCTCTACTTTAGACACAACTTTAGGCCCCCCTGTGCTCTGAATTGGTATGTGCCCCCAGGGAGTGCCTCTCTCTGATTTCTCTGCCTATTTAGCATCCTCACATTTGTTTGTGATTATTTCTTCATTCGTCCATTTCTCCAACTAAGCTGTGAACTCTTTGCATATAAGAATCTGGTCTTGGGGACTTCCCTGGTGGCACAGTGGATAAGATTCCCAGCTCCCAATGCAGGGGACCCAGGTTTGATCCCTGGTCAGAGCACTAGATCCCACATGTATGCTGTAACTAAGAATTCAAATGCCACAACTAAAGAGCCCGCCAGCCACAACTAAGACCTGGTGCAACCAAATGAATAAACAAATAAATAAATTTTTTTTTAATTTAAAAAATAAAAAAAATAGAATGTGCATTTAAAAAAAAAAAGAGAGAATCTGGTCTTCTTGTTTTGGTGAACCTAAGGCCTAGCCCTTGAATATAATAAAAGCAGATTTAGAATACATCAAAAATGAGTAAACTGTATTTTCAATATCAGTCACCATAAGGAATATTTATAATTATAAAGCTCATGAAATGTAATTAAGCAAAAATTGATAGCCATGCGCAGGTTTCTGAACTTGTTACTATGGAGGATAAAAAGAAAACAGATATAAAAAAGACACATTTTTCATTTCAGTCAACCCACAGTGTAACAGGTGACGACACGTGTGAGACACGTAATTATTTTTAAAAATGAGATTAATGCCATTAGAATAATATCAACACATTTATAGATTCAAAGAAGAGATCACTTATATAGGGGTCAGAATAATGGCCACCGAAAAAGCAAATATATCAGATACTGATCAATGGAACGTATAAATCTTGCTTTATCAGGAAAAAGGGCCTTTGCAGATGTGATGTTAACAGTCTCGAATTGGGGAGATTATCCTGCATTGAGTGGGTCCTCAATCTCATCGCAAGTTTGATAAGAGAGAAGCAAAGGCAGATTACACAGACAGAAGAAAGGGCGAACGTGAAGACCAACAGAGAGAGACTTGAAGATGCTGGCTTGAGGACTGGGGACACTCTGCCGCAACCCACAGAACACCAGGACCCACCTGAGGCTGCAAAATCAGGGGCACGTTCTCCCCTGGAGCTTCTGGAAGGATCATGGCTGTGCTGACACCTTGATTTTGAACTTCTGGCCTCCAGAACTCTGAGATGATAAATTTCTGTCGTTTCAAGCCACCAACTTAGGAGCAACTTGTTACAGCAGCTTAGAAACTAGTACAACCTTAAAATAAGCAGTAGGTAGTGAGAACAACACGGGAGGCACATTTGAAGTGGTCTTGGAAGGAGCAAAGTAATAGCCTCCTATGGAAGTAGAGGGGTGGGGGATGCTGAGGGCGAAGGGGGTGTGACGGGCAGAGGAGGTGATACAAGCAAAGCGGAGTCGCAGTGAAAGTTTGTATTCATTAGCTCAATTGATTCCAGGAAAGTGATGTGAACAGACAAATGGAAACAAAAGGCAAATTCTGTACTTTTCTCAGTGAAGTAAAGCTGCTGAAATCTCACATTCAGTCACACAAGTCCTCTGTGCCAAGCACTCTTCTAAGCACATCATAAACATTTGTCCTAGTCAGTTTTGGCTGCTATAACAAAGTACATAGACTGTGTGTCTTATTAGCAGCAGTTACTGAGCCAACACAGTTGAATCGTGGTGAGGGCCCTCTTCCAGACTGCAGACTGCCAACTTCTCATCCTCACACGGCAAAGGGCTAGGGGTTCAGCTCTCTCTCGACTCTTATAATAGGAGAGCACTGATGCCATTCCTGAGGGCTTCATCCTCAGGACCTCACCTAACCTTAATCACTCCCAAAGACCCCATATCCTAAGACTGTCATGTTGGGAGTTAGGATTTCAACATATGAATAAGACAAACATTTAGTCTGTAACATTTATTCATATAAAAAATCACAATGGCTCTAGTATTCCTACTGACAGACGAGGATACTGAGGCATATAGATGTTAAAAGAAACTTAAGGACTTCCTTGGTAGTGCAGTGGTTAAGAATCCACCTGCCAATGAAGGGGACATGGGTTCAAGCCCTGGGCCAGGAAGATCCCATATGCCGCGAAGCGACTAAGCGCATGCACCACAACTACTGAGCCCGTGTGCTGTGACTACTGAAGCCTGTGTGCCTAGAGCCCGTGCTCCTCAACAAGAGAAGCCACTGCAATGAGAAGCCCGCACACTGCAACAAAGTGTAGCCCCACTTGCTGCAACTAGGGAAAGCCTGCATGTAGCAACAAAGACCCAATGCAGCCAAAAATAAATAAATAAATAGAGTTCTCTCTAAAAAAAAAAAGAAAGAAAGAAAGAAACTTAGGATGATACAGTGTGTACATGAAGAAGCTTGTGAGTTTTCATCACTATGCACCACTGTGTCCGCTGCAAAGTAGCTTAATTTGGTTTTACTGGAGGACAGAGGATAACGAGGACCAGGGTAAAAATAATCTAATTGTTCACTTTAGGGATGATAATTCTAGTAAACCTTATCCTACTCTCTATCTAACTTGCCCTCTATTAAGTAATTGAACTAAAAATGGACCAGCAAGTATAACTCAATTATCTTTCTTTACTATTTTCCTTCCACTATCAGGAAAATATAGATGCAAATTGTTTATAATTTGTTTATCATTGGAGAATGAAAAGTAAATCAATACCACACATCATGAACCTCATTTAAGAAAAATTCTTTTCAGTGTCATCTTCAACATTCTTTTAGTTGGAGATTTATTTGCTCCAGCAGGGGAACAGGCATTTTGATAAATAGAAGTGTTTAATATTTTCTGTGGCATTTGTCAACTTTCAGCAAGATATTAAATGCCCATTTTTAAAGGATACTCAGTCCCTGTAATCACACATTTAGGTATGTTATCACTAAGAACTTCTCATAGTGTCCTGGGAAATTCTGGATTGGAGGAGCTGATGATTAAAACAACTGGATCTAAAGAGACATAGGTCCTGTACATTTTAATCCTGCTTATTTGACTTCAAGCATAATTCTCCATACTCCTTCTTTCTCAAACACCTTTGGTTTGGTTTTGACCAACAAAGATGAATGAGAATCTATTTTCAATACTTATTTGTGAGACCACTGAGTTAAAAAAGCAGAGAAGTTAAAAGTAGAAGGACAAGTGCAAGTCAACCTTCGCAGGGGTGTGCTCCCTTGATGGTCACGGTGGTTCAGAAGGTGGTGCTAAGCTTTGCAGGTAAAGAGACATTGTCACCTAATATAGGGGCAATGAGGCAAAGTAAAATGGATGCATTTTATCCAAATTCATAAAACATTGTTACATAAAGCCAATCCCAATTCTTACTCTTATAAATAGTTCATGCATCCTTCATCTAATAGGAAAATTTGTAGTGAAATTAGTATCTAAAAATTACTTTGTTAACATGGGATTGGGAAGTTACATAAAGGCAATTTTATCAAGCTCATTAAAATCTATGCAAGCATTTTTAACATGACAAGGGTATGATTACTAGGCAAACTAGAGTACTGTTGATGGACAGCACTGAAGACACAATAAAACATCCTTATTGGCAAATGCTCCTCTTTATATAATCCATGGATTGGGGTTAAGAGCATGACCTTAGAGTCAAATTATGCTATTGCTGTGTGATCTTGAGCAAAACCTCTTCAAACCTCAATTTCCTCACCTACATCTTGTTCACAGAGCTTTGATTATGAAATTCAACAACAAAACAGAACATATAAAAAAGTGATTTTCTCCTTTTTTGCAGAACACTCTTTCTGACTGATGTCCACATGAATTCCAGTCAGAAGGCTGTAGACAATATCAACTTATTTTTCAATATTGCCAAGTCTTAATCATCAGTATAGTTATAAATCACAGTTTACTGGGGGACTTTTCCCTACTGATCAACCTGATAGATTAAGCATTGTTTCTCATTATTATTTCCCTTTCAGAAAGTGGCTTTCTTTTCAAGGTCTTAGAATCCCACACAATAGCCTTCAACATAACACTTAAATTGACTGGATAATATTCAACTCTTGTAGACTTTTGATTCTCATGTACAATTTCCTAATCTCTGAGCATGTGTCTTATAAATAAAAGGCAAATGAAGGTGACAATATAACAATTAATTAATCTATTTAAAAATGAGAAGAGCATAGCTTTAATTTATGCTTACGTTTACAGCTATTTTCCTTAAGGAAAGTTTAGTGGTATAATTTGGTGCAGACAAGTGTTAACAAAGCTTGGATGTCTGATATCACGGATTACAAAATTCAAGTATACACAGCTTGGAAAGTGGGATTCACTTTCTTTGCTTGATTATTTGCAGTCAATCTTACAAGCTCTCTTAAGAACAATTTAAGAAGAATACTTGAGTGTATGTTTAAAACTTGGACTTTAGGGTCAGCTCTGGCCCTAATACACCTGACAGTGTGTGGCTTTGAGAGGTGACCTTACCCGTGAGTCTTAGCTTCCATGTCAGTAAAGTTGAAATGTTGGGTTTCTAGTGCACGCAGCTGACTTAGCACTACAACTGGCCCAGCAGTGCTAACTGCTCAGTTATTTTTACTGACTGCAGTAATTAGTTAATATTAGGACTTTAGCCCCAAAGCATACAGACTGACCTACATATACACATATGTATTTCCACAAAGACATTTATAAGCATGCAAAACACTAAGCACCCACGCTACACAAGTGAACAGACGCTCACATAAATCAGTAAGAACGTACGTGATATCTGGTTTGGCACATGGTGAAAACTACAAGAAACCTCCCTATCCCCTCCCCTACTCATAATGAAGGGGAGTCAAAAGAATTCATGTCAACATAATCAGCAATGTGTGTCACCATCCATTAAGATCACCATATAGCAGTGTGGCTATTGGCAACAGAAGTAACACGGAAAAGCCAGCTAGTGGCAAAGACGTGTCACTCTCCATTATTACTAAGAGCACAAGATAGGATCTCTCTTCGATGGTAAAGTCCTTCCCCAGTTTAATTTTAGCGCCTTGCTCCTTTTGAATATGAAATTTTACATGCTGACGATTTTATATCAGATAGAATGAGTTTACATTATTAGGTTAGCATCAGTAGATTAGCGAAGAAAGCCAAGAGAAAAGTTTTCAGAAAGATATGTATTCCCTCTGGTACTCTGTCCTTTCCTGAGAGCAAGATGGATCTAAATAAAACCCATGACATGTGAAAAGCAAAAATATGTTATCACCATTTCAAGTTCAAGAACTTGGGCTGTGTTTACAGGAAGGCAAACCAGCACATCAGGATGGAATTAGCTGTCATCTTTTGGAAGAGCTGTTCGAAATATAAATGTTCATTTAGGGCAGTACCTAATGCCCACTTAAAGACCGCAGTAAAATACACTGGCTATTCCTTTATGTTTCAAATAAAGTTTTATGGACCAAAAGTCAATCATGAAAGAAGGCTTTTATGTGTGTCCCTTTGGTACTGCATTTCCATGCTGCATGCCAACTTGATATGTCCATACTGTGCGTAACACAATCGAAAGCAATTTATTGTCTGATATGATGAACCACATCCGTACAGGACATTGTGTATGGGCACTCACCGTTACTTACCTCTTTTGCTGCCCTGTTCATTAATCAATAATGCCCTGCAAGCCTCACCCTGGATTGAAACCGTCACCTGGGTGTTCTGGTAGTGTGTCCCCAACTATCTTGCCAGGCTGGAGAAAATCACATGAGTGGAAACAGGTGGCCCTGCAAAGCCATTGTTTCCAGCCCCATCTGGGTCCTAGGTGCCATCTAGCAAATCCCTTCATGCACTGGTCAGTGTGCTTTCCTGTGAATGTCCAAATCTACTAACCCATCACCTTCTCCCTCACTTACAATTTCATTTTCTATATCATTTCATTTTCACTTCATTTATTTCTTCTTCTTTACCACAGAAAGAGAAACCTTCAAAGGAGGTCTCTCCTGAAGGTCTTGCTACATAATCTGCATAAATTTCAGCTCTTATTTCCTCCCTCTTAGTGGAGGGATAGGCATCACTTCCTGCCCAAGTGAAGTCTACACACCCTTCTGCTCCATGGCTTTAGAGACTTCACTCATCATATATCATCTCTCCCTTTAGATCTGCAAAATTGTTCTTACCTTTCACGGTGTAAATAGGATAAAGTGTTCTCAGTTCAAAACAAAAAAATCTAATCTCTGTCTTGACCCAACATCCCTCTGTGCTTATGGTCCAATCATCAGCAGTTTGAGGTTGTTGTCTGTCCTGTGGAGTCGTTCCTCCAGCCATGACTTAGTCCACTGGGATCAGGCTTCTGTCACCACATTTCTTGCCATCTGCTCTTTGAAAAGTCAACAGTGACCTTCTTGATGTATTATCTAGTGAATTATTTTTAGTCCTTATCTGAATTTCTTTGTGGAATTTTGGACCTTGAATTCTCTTTTTCTTTAGCTTTGGTGATTCATCCCCTGCTATTATGCTTTTTCTCCCATCCTTCTGGCCACTCCTTTCACTCCCTGAGGTCATCTGTTTTCCTTCTGTCCATCTTTAAATCAGTATTTCCCATCACCAGTTTGAGGGCCTGTACCATTCCTTCACCCAGTTTTCATGGCTTCACACAAAAATGACAGCGGCAAAGTTACCAACGGCCCAGACCACTTGCCTAAACTCTAAATCGACTTACCTTTTAGACATGTCTTCCTCAGTTCTTCGGTGTTTTAGAGCCAAACCAAAGTCAAAGTGCTCAATACTTAACTTATTTACTATTCATCTTAATTGTGTTCCTCCTCTAAATTTCTTACAGGTATTTAATCACTTACACAAGCCACACTTGTGGGTCATTCTAGATTTGTTGGTATCATTCATCTACCACATCCCATCAATCACCAGCTCTTACACATTTATCTGCTAAAGATCTTGGGTTTGTGAGTTTTCCATTTATCTTAATTGTCATTGCCTTTGTATTTGGCATATATATATCACTTTATCTCCCAGATTGAATCAGAAGTGAAGGAAGGAAGGAAGGAAGGAAGGAAGGAAGGAAGGAAGGGAGGGAGGAAGGAAGGGAGGAAGGGAGGAAAAGAAGGAAGAAGGGTGGGTCAGAAGGAGGAGGTGGGGGTTGGGGTGGGAAACTTTCTGTCCGTCAGGTAAAAGGCTCTGTCCAAGTCCAGGTTCTCATCAAATCTGACTGTAACAGTCGCCTCCTAAATGAATCCCTCCCATCCTTATCATTGCTGCCAAAGATATAATTCCAAAATAAAAGTGTGATGATAACACAATCCAGATTGAAATATTCCAATGTATTCCCAGTTTAGTTAAGGTTGTCCAAACTTCTTTAATAACTAGGTCTGGTTGTAATGACCAAACATTGGTAACATAACTGTTTAGATCAAGTGTTAATGGCAGCAGTCAGACTGATAGATGTTCTGGAACCTTCAACACATGGCATCCGACATTGCTCAGAACATCACCATCCCAGGGGGCCAGAGGAGAAAAGAGGATTGACACACTCACAAGAAGGACTTCTAGCTCTGCTCTTTCCATTCATTGAAACTCATTCATATGGCGATACCCTGTTCTGAGAGAGGTGATGACCCAGGAAGAAAGACATTTTGGAGGAGAATAATCAGCTTTTGTCTTACTTCCCACAGATAGAAAATAAATTCAAATTCCTTTTCTTAACACACTGGACTGTCTACTTTCCACATCACCCAGCACCAGCTCCTCTACCTTGATCAACCTGTGATATGGCCATGACCAGCTTGCTTCCCCAGACTTATCATGCTTCACGACACCTTCATGACAGCTATGACATTTCCCTCTGTCTCAGTCACTGGTTTTCTTACTCCCCCTTCTTCCTTTAGGAAGGAAACTCACCTTCATAACCCAGATCAAACCACTTGGCATGACACCTATTGGATGTGGACAGCCTTCCCCCAACATTGCCAAAGCTCCTTGAACAGAGCACTGAACAAAAGGGTAAGTAGATTTAGGTTTATTTGTCCATATTCCCCACTGACTGTATACCCTAATGGAGTTCACTGCAGTGATCATGTAATGCTTTTTTAGTACATTCAAAATTATCCCTATGCTTATTCTAAACCTAATTAAATTAGACTCATTTCTTAGACTAGAAGAATTCAACATTGAAGGTAAATTTGCTATTACTGAATATTTTAGAGATTTGTATTTGTCAGTTAGGTGTTTCAGAAATGATCCTCTGGTAGGCTCCATGAAAATGCATTTCTTGAGTTCTACTCATTACAAGTGCTATAAATATAGACAACTCAGAGCCCAGGTGCTATTGACTGATTAAGTATAAAGTAGGGAGAAGTAATGTACACATACACACACAACCGCACACATGAGAATATATATGCTTGTGATTGTAAGTATTTTATATTTATTTTTTCATAAAAAAAATCATTTGGGGGCATCTGCAGTTTCATAGACTTCACATGTCTTCCAAAGGAAACTTTGATTAAAATTTAGACAAAATTAATTTGAAATCGTTTTTTTCCCCTTCATTCTGTACATCAAAGAAAATATTTAGCAAATAAATATCTACTTTTATTAAGAGAGAATAAAATTTTAAATAAAAATCACTGAATTTATGAAAACAGAACACTTTACTAAAATAATATTTTATTATAATCATAGTAAAGTTTTAGATTCAGAAGACCTGAATTAAATTTCCTATCTTACAGTTTAAAAACTGTATGACATTGGGAAAATTAGTAACCATAATCTGTGATAATCTCAACTACTAACTGGAGATTTACCTCACAGACTTAAGAGATCAACCCTGTGGAGAGATTCTATTACAAAAAAATTAAATTAATATACATATATATATTTTTTAAGTTATCCTTTCAATGACACAATAGGATTTTGTGGCAGACTAGTGTTGAGCCTTGGACTGAGTCATGCTTGAACTTGAGAAGGTCATTTTACCAACTTAAATGTGAATAAACTCCTCAATAAAGTGAGATCTCCATGTGGTCCTTTGTATTTTGTATGTGAGTGCGTGTGTGTGCAGATTTTTGTGTACAGGCCACATATATACATACTGTCAGCCCTCCATATCTGCCCTCCTTGGTTGGTTGTCCGCGGATGTGGAACCCGCAGATACCAAGGGCCATTTTATATGAAGGACTTACACTCCGATATCCACAGAGGTCCTAGAGCCAGTGCCCTGTGGATACTGAGGAAGTACTGGAGCACGAGGAAGTCAGTGGACAGCGGGGTTCTTTCTGACTGGGAAGAGTATTTTATTACCGATAATGTTAATAATTACCAGCACAGTGATAATAAACGTCACCCTGACTTCTACTGGTTTTATTATTATTTTTCATTCTCTAATGACATGTCCCTAAACAGCCTGCACGCATAGTAAACAGATCTCACGGCCCCACCATTGGTAACCCCATCTTATTTATGTATATTCACCAAGAAACAGTATTAACCAAAGACATTTTTCTCACACGGAAGCATCACTGTAAAAGAGAGATCGACCCTGTGAGGCAAGGCAACTGTTTGTGTCAAGCTATCAAAACTCTGAAATACATATCTAATATTCTCTCTAATAGTTATCAGAGAAAGTTGTCTTCTGGTTAGAGCCTCAGTTACAAGATAAAAAAATAAAAAGTAAATAAAAAAATAAAGCAACTAGCAATTCCTGTCACCTCCCTCCGCACAAGCAGCCCGCTGCTCCTTTTGCAGCATCCTCCCATCCGTAACAACTGTAGAAGCATATACAGGAGGAACACCTGACTCTCGTTGCTTTTGGGGACCATGTTTGCTGTCCTGATGACAGCGCTGGCCTACTTCCATCAGTTACTTTTCTTCTCCAGAAGTGCAGCTGCTCAGCTCCATCATCTACAGCGTTTCCTGCGCGCCTATCAGGACTACTTTCCAGAAGCCCGGGTACCAAGGCTCGCCTCATCTGTGCATTTGCACAGATGCTTCCCCTCCCTCTTATGGGGAGCAGAATCCCTTGATCTCGGTCCCTCCTCAGCAGGGTCACTTTTCATGGGCTCTGCTCCCCGCGGACACACGGCACCAGACAGTGGCTGCCTTCTCTGTTTCTGATAAATTAATTAACAATCTCGGAGGCTTAAATGGTTTGGAAGGATTCTAAAATCCTCTCACTTGATGACTTCCACTAAGTAGAATATGTTTATCCATTTCACAGGACCTATATTTTTAGATCAATGACCTTTGGGTGTATGATTCATTCTGATTTCATTTTTTTCCCAGAGGGTGCAGTTTCACATAAGCCTATTTAAAAACAATAAAGCAAGCAATGTTTTAAACGGAATATAATCTATTCTACACCTGTTTCCTCAGACTATTTTGATGGAAGTGGATGGTTTCTATGGCAAATTATACTTCTACAATATAATCCACAACTCAAATGTTTACATACCTCCCCTTAATGTATAACATTAATATTTTAATTTTAAAACCAGTTAATTGAAAGTAATTTTCCACAAAAAGCCATACATACAAAATGAGATATTTTCAGTTGAAATTACAGAAATAGTTTCTAGGTATAGTTATTTAGGGCAAGAACTTTGTAGAATTTTCCACGGTTTTCTTGTCCCGTATGTAATGAGAAATGCACCCAGAAACAACCTTTAGCTAAAAATTGTGTAACACAATCTGCTTACATAATTTTGTCCATTGTGGTAACCAGAATCTTGATTGTAATAGTTAAGTGGGTTGCATACAGATCTTGATAACTCTATGTAACACACAAAAAGGTCTCTTTTACCTGGAAACAAGATCAAAACTGTAAAATGATCTCAAGTATGACTTCATTTAGAAAGATACAATCTAGAACACTAATTACAAAGTTTACTATAACTATCTTCATAAAGCATACCACAAACAAAATTCCTCCTTTTTCTCTTAGCATCCCATTACATTTACTTTGCATATAAGAAACAAAGCATACTTCTTACCACCTCTGCTTTGTGTCTGAAAGACTCACTTGTTCTTCTCATCTGTGGATGAAATCTCCAAACTAGATACCATATATTTTTGTGTCATTCTTGGATTGGAGACTATATAGTTTATTATCCAAACCATGTCCCTTTTGAATATGAAAAGGGTGGCTCTTATCTACATGAGGCCATGAGGTGAAAATTAGGGCTGCCATACGCAAATCAGCTGTATAGCCACACTACCTTCGTATTACACAAAAGTTGAGTTCAGTTGCTTCCACCTTAATAACATTTCAGTTCTTGCCCAGTTCCTCTTCTCTCCACCAACTCACAGTTGCCTCAGGAAGCTTACGGGGATGGGGATAGGGGACATGGGTGGCTTCTTTTTTTCCCTTTCTCCACCTTTTCCACTGATGTGATGCTGCTTTGGTATAGTCTAAGGTGGAGTATAGAAGTGAGACAAGAAACATAAGGGGGAAATGTCCTATCTGATTGGTATAGTTGTGATATGCTGTTGGTACCCTTTAAACAAAACAGAGGTCCAAGCAGACTGCTGATTCCACACTGGGGACTGCAGTGCTGGTCCTTTGTGGGACCCATCTCACCTCTAGACAGTCCTCTTGGGCAGAGTCCCTTCCAAACAACTCCAGGCTATGTCCCTTCCATGAAGCTCATAATTGGTCCATAGCAAAAACCCATTTTTGCTCTGTCGTGGATGGAAGTATAAGTTGATCTTCCAGCTCCAAACAGCCTCTTATCATTAGATTTCTCCCAGCAAGAACAGCCCCTGCCTGGGTCTCCCCAGCCCTAGGGAATGCATGCAAACCTTCTAAGGAATGTTCTTGAATCTCTGTCACTTGGTGGGAGGAAAAGTGGTGGCGGCGAGGCAGAGGAAGTCCACCACACATCAGCTACCCTCTCCAAAATAACCCCACTGACGTCCCTGGGCTCCGGAGCTCTCTTTATAGGTTAGAGGGGAGTGATTGGCTGGGAGTGATTAGCTAGCACTGACAGGTTTGGTTTCACTGTTTCCTATTTCCTCTTATATAAGTGATCCAGAACTTTGCTTTGGGTGATGGAGGTGCTTACCATCTACTGTCTGTTCGCTCTTCTTGGCTTTTAGAGCCACCCAAGCTGTGGCGTTTTGTTATGGCAGCCTGAGCTGACTCATATAGCGATGCTGTATTTTATGGTTTGAGCCCCAGCGACTCATGTCGGAGACCCACAGAAAACACACAAACAGCAAGAAGCAAGTAACTGTATCTGTTGTTATATATGAAAATGACACGTGTAAATTAATGTATATATAGTGTCTAGTTCAGTAACTGCCATATAGTAGGTGCCCGGTAGATGGTAGCTTAAAACTCCTAAATGTATTGTGACTAAGGAACTTGATCTGATCATCTTTTATCTACCTTTCTGGGTTCCACATAGCTCTAGTCTCATGTGCATTGCTGTAGGTAACTACTTCCTGCTTGGGAGCTCATGCATCTAGGAAGTTGTTCGTGTATTGTTTAAAGGGCACCTTCTAGGCAATTCCTCTTTATCCAAACATTTCTGCGGAAACTCTATTCTGAAAATATCTGGTTGGGTGACATTGTAACACTCTTGATCTGTAATGAATCCTTTGAATTTTCTGATGAACATTGTTTTATAAGCAACAATGGATTTAAACTTTTTAGAGTCAGAGGGTCCCTTGAGCAATTATTAAAGCTATAAACCTTTTCAGTAGAAAATGCACATTTACACACATAATATGCACATTTCAAAGGGTCCTGTATTCCCCGAAGCCCAATAGATGGGGAGCCAGATTACCAGCTCCCTAGGCTCCTAAGAACAGGGCTTCTGCACTGTGATAAAGAGCCCAGGGTAATTAGGATTATTCCATAATCTTTTGGAGGGATGAGAAATTTTTTGCTAAGAATCTAAACTGAAAACTTAGCCCCCCTTGAATAAACATCTGTTCACCATGGAACATCTTTTTTAAACATTGTCGGATGCTTCCTTTTTCCCTTCTTCTTGGCCGCCACTACTGCTATCACTACCCTCTTAATTTTAGCAAGGGCTTAATAGGGAGTCCTGGTGTTTATTTGCTTCTTGCCCAGTAATGTTCCCGCACCATGATTTTAGCATACACATGATGGATTTCCCCCAGAAGTCTCCTATTTTCTTCAAGATCAGCAATGTCTACCCAAACAATGGTATTATCATAACCAGAATCCTTTGAGAGAGCTTCCAAGAAGCTCATTTTACCTAAACAATTGCATTAAGGATGACTGACAGCCACAAGGGGAAGGGTGACGAGGGTAGGGGCTGGAAGGGAAGAAACACACACGCCAGGTTCTTGAGGCTACAGCGCACCAGAAGCTCAGAGCAAGATTGCATCTGTGACTGGTATTCAGATATCGCTCTGATTTTAGTAGTTGTCATACTTAAGTCCTTGGCCCCGCTTCTTTGGGACCTGTTTGGCACTGCTAAATAGCTTTCAAACAGTAAACCAAAATATCAGAGACCATCAAACTCTCCTTAGAGGACTTAAATTTTTCTCATGTCGAAGATCTTTAATGGGTGGGTTGTCTTGCTCTCCTAATGGCAATAGTGTCAGGACTGAAAGTATATCTTCTCAAATTGTGCCCTGACAATATATCTTCCAGCAATTGTGTGATACATTTCTTTCTTGTAGCTATAAATTGTTTTAAATGTCTCTTTATTCTCGGGCTTTTGGATTCTTCTAACCAACTTTAGGGCAAAGACAGTGGAGAGACTATTGCTAGGGCCAGACCTTGTAAAACTGTGAAATAAATGCACTGCATTCAATCCTCTTTACCCCTCCTTCAATCTACTTTTCCCAACTAACCCTTGACACATTCCAAGAAGAACTCACAGTAACACACCCAAAAGCTAACAAAGCCATAGGGTGGAGCTAACTCCCTAGCCATAGTGGTCTCTGGATTTTATTGGACTGTAAGCCCCTCCAAGACAGAGGCCATACTTTATTTTTTTTAAAAATATATAGATATCAGAGGAATTCCCTGGCAGTCCAGTGGTTAGGACTTTGCACTTTCACTGCTCGGGGCCCAGGTTCGATCCCTGGTTGGGGAACACAGATCCTGAAAGCCATGCACTGCAGCCGATAGGTAGATAGATGGATAGGTAGGTAGGTAGGTAGATAGATAGATACATAAATAGATAGATAGATATCAATATTTGATCTCCAGTATTTGAAAGAGTAATTATCACAAACTACGTGGGCAGTAAATGCTCGGATGAATGAGTGACAAAGGACAAAAATTTTAATGTTGTTTTTACCTTCAAGTTTATTAAAGTGTTTGAGCGTGTTGAAGACCCAAGACAATACTATCATTGATTGAAAGAACATAGTCTTCGAAACAGCAGCCCAGTGGAGCAGCTACATCATTTTCTGGCCCAAATATCAGGTATTTTCTTTAATATTAAATATAGACATACATAACAATTGGCAATGCTGCTGAGGTGTTCAGATAACTAAGCTTGGAAAGAACCTATTGTCGGAACAGGCTTTTCTATTTATCATCTTTGTGCTAAATAATAAAACAAATGTGTTCACCAAGAGCCTCATGACTTTAAAATTTTGATTTTTAAAACACAGAATCACATTAACTTGTACTCAAAGCCTTTCTATACTTCTATCTTTAGCTATAACTCTGTGTGGGAGACTGTCTTTTAAAAAGTCTTGTCCATCCTTTGGATAATTGATACCTTTACAATAGGGTCCAGATATACTAACTTTATGAAACTCCACTTTGGGGAAAAAATATTACTGCCCCTTTCCAATGTATGAGGAATCCACCAAACAGAGATAGTAGAGCTCTGAAGAGAGAATTCTTCCAGAGAACAGAATGAGCTTGCCTATCACTAAAAATAACCAAAGATATTTATCAAAAAAATTTTGGCCATATAAGTAATACAAATAATCTGTGTGAATATGTGTTGGTTTTCCTCCTAGGATAATATTGAGTTTCTATGGGCATTTGTGGGTTGGCAAGGGAAGGTAGGAGGAGCACCAGTTATTTTTATATCATGATGCCCACAATAGCACCAAGTGATTTATCAGATGCGATGTAAAAAGATCATTTGACTACCTGATGTTTCCAAGAGTTTTTTTTTCCCCAACTCTTCAAAATAACTGAGTTTTGAGAACATATGGTGAAATGCTGGCTGTTTTCTAGTATATATACCACATACCCCACTACCACTTTCACCCACACACACCAGATACTGGTATTTTTAATTTTCAAAATAAATCTGTCTCCTGAATTAAACTTTTGGATATCCCACAGTAATAAAACTAAAAAGGTGACTGTCACAGATTCACATCATATAGTACTGCATCCTCACCGCCCTGGGGGTTAGATACTCAGTTATGTGTGTGCTCAGCTGCTGCTAAGGCCACATAAGCCCTGGGAGATATTCTTCTGAGTTGTTTTTCCCTACTTGTCGCATTATACATATTATATTTTTGTTCACACTTTCTTGTTTATTTACTTTATGTTCAATTACATGCCTCTGTGAGAATTCGTTCTAGGTTATGGGTTTAATATATGGTCACCAGACAGCAAAAATAAAAGAAATTCATATAGGAAGAAATCCAACTGGCATGATTATTCTTAATTTAATTACATTAGTTTATTTTTCAGCACATTAGATATTCTCAGTGATAAAAGATTGCATGACTTTGAAATATGCAATATGCTCTCCTTATGTGACATAGCTTCTGTAGAAAAAATACATTTTAGTCTCAACCATGTCATGGGGCAAAAATAAGGAAGTTCGTGGAAAAGTTAAGAGTCAAGCCAAAAGTTGCTTGAGTTAAGCATTGATGTGAACTCACAGGGACTCCCAAAGCTTGTGCAGAGCTGCACAAATAGGTATGCGTGAATGCGTGGTGGATCTGGGAACTTCTGTTTCTATATTTGATAAGCAAAGGTCATCCTGCACTTACTCATCATTTCAAGTTAACAATAGCTCTGGAATTTATGCTGTACTACCAGTAATTGTGTCGTATCCTACCCACAAGAATTCATGTGGAAGATGAAGTCATTAATTGAGATGAGATTAAGGTCCACCCCATCATGACATCAAAAAGCAAAAATACAATTTTTTTAAAAAGTTATTTTTAAAATATCCATTACAATAGAAAGAGACAAAGAGTCAGGGAACCTGGGTTCCAGTTTGACACGTGTCCCCTTGTCGTGTGCCTTTACAGGAATCACATAGCATTTCTGGGCTTTAGTTCCCTTATTTACATAGCAAATGAGTGGGACTGAATTCTCTAAGTCTCTTTCTACTTGTAGCATTTCTATTCGTAGATATAAATCCAGCTCTAGCTTTTCTATCATCTCTTTTTGGAAATTATAAGAGGAATAGGCCAATCCGGTCAGATCCTTTACCCACCTAAGGTTTAGTTCAAAAAGAGGCTACAGAGTGGGCAGTTCCTGTCCCAAAGAATCATTTATGCTTCTGCAGAAAAAGATGCTTCAGCAAGGCATTAAACTTTTCTTCAATAAAAACTACTTTCCTCATGTTCACAGTCATGATATTTGAAAGACTGCTAAAATTCTCTATTTTAGATTTTTTTAAAAAGTAAAAGGAGGGAGTAAAAACACAAGTGTTACCTGGAAAACAAATATGCTAGACCAAGTTTTTTAAGTTTTTTGATCCTAGGAAACTTTTCTAATCTTAAAATTTTTTGAGGACCCCAAAGCCTTTTGTTTATGTAGGATATATACTTAGATACAATGTCAGAAATTAAAAATAAGGCAGTTTAAAAAGTATTTCTTCATGTGTTTTAAATAATAAAAAATCTGTTATATAGTAACAAATAACATATTTTATGAAAAGTATGTTTTTCCAAACAAAAATTTGTTGAGAAAGATGGCATTGTTTCATAACTGTCTTCATTGTCCACCTGAATCGATTACAGCTACATTCTTTGATTTACTTCTGTATTCCATCCATTTTAATGTGTTGCTTTGGTTGAAGCGTTTGAAGACAATTTGACCTCTCCCAGATACAGCTGGAAAGGAGTATTTTAATAGTTCTTTCAGATAATTGTGGATATTCTTTTTGATATTATACCAAAACTTAACAAGATGTATTTTTTTAAAGGTTAGTGTAATATGGAGTCTGTCATATTATAACTTTTTGTATTCTGATACATTAAAATCCATTATTCTACTTTGCAATTTGAGTGGGTCTTCTCCTGTGCTTTATCTCTTAACCCCACACACTGATTATTTGAAAAATATTGGTTTGCTAAATGGTAAAGATCTTCCAAACTCAATATACAATCTCAAAACATCACATTCACTAATATCACCATCAATCTCATCAGGAACGTCTTTAACAATTGAGAGGGTGCCAAGCTCTCAGGTGCTGAGTTTTCTAAAACTTTAATTTTCCCTTAAAATCTTGAATTTTATCATTTTCACAAAAATATCTGTCAAATGCCCAAGTGTGAATAACCATCATTTGTCAGTTATTCTTTCAAATAAAAATGTGTTTCTAATGAAGAATCAGCTAGTCCAGTTTACAATTCGATCACAGGAGAGCTTTTTCTAAAGACACCCATTCTACTTTGGAATGCAAGCAGAAGATTTTTACTGGACCGTCTCTTTTGTCACACAGAATGTTAAAAAGGCCCTCAGGATAGAAATTTAATAAAATAAATAATGTTTATTGCTTCGTCAGGAACACTTTTAAATGAAATTGGCCTTTTTAAAAAAATAATTAATTTGTGGCAGTAAAATGTACAGTGAGTGCTAGTAGATTTTGGTGTCAATTCTTTGTTTTACACTGTGTCAGCAGTTTACCTGCCATTGTTTTTATACCATTGCTATAGATAAAATGTAGTGAAAAAGGCAAACGAACTATAGAAATAGTTTTGAGTTCATGGATCCCTTACGATGATCTCAGGCACCTGTGGTCCTAGAGTTCTGTGGTCAAAGTTTGAGAACTACTCCAGAAGATTAATACTTTCAGAGAGATGGAACTTATCAGATGACCCTGAGCAGAGAAGTCCTGGCTGGAACCCCTGGAGGCCTTAGCAGAAAATGCTTGACAGATGGAGGCCGAGAGATAAGTAAAAGGGAGATGCAGTTACAGAAAAAGGCAGTGGAGAGTCCTAAAAGCATTTCATATTTAATATCTTCTACAGCTGAGTGTCTCTGTGTGCTATTGCCTAGATCTTATTGTGGGGGGGGGGGGGGCGGGGGTGCAGGATATTTGAAAGATTAAATAATCAGAACCTTAAAGCTTGGGTTTAAGTCCTGGGTTTCTTTGTGGATTTAAGCAAATCATTTACTATCACTGAAAGTGTTCGTTCTTTCTTCAGTGCTATGTGAATAAAACTATCTAACATAACAACCTTAAATATATGGAAAACCTTACAATTTATCACACCTCTTGAACTAGCAAATTTACTCCAGTGAAGTTACCTAAAGATATAAGGCCAGGAAACTGGTATGCACAGAGGTGTTCCCTCTTCTTTATAAAATAAAAAGATCTCCAACCCATTAAGAGCAGAACAATAAATTAATAATAATAATAACCTGTGGCGAATGTACTCTGAAATATTCCATAGCATTTATACTTACCTATGTGAGATTAACCAGTAGCATGCATCACACCCAGGGCCACACTTGATTCAAGTACCAGGTAACAGATATCTAATTACCAGTGACTTCAACAGATTGTGGTTTATTTTTCCCATCTAACAAGTTGCTGGCTGGCTTTGGTTCAGCTGCTCAACAAAGACATCCAGAACCCAGGCTCGCCACTTTTCTGTTCTGTTACGTGCACTTGTTGACAGTTCATTTTTTGACTTATCACCTCATGATCACAATTTGGCTTCTACAGTGCACATCAACACCAAATGCCAAGGCAGGGGGCAAAGCAGTAAACTTTGGTGGCAAAAGATTTTCTCCTTTTGTGCTTGACTCTTCACACAGAATAAATGTGTGTGTCTTCCCCACAGCCTTCAGTAACCTCTCCTCACATCTCAATAAGCAGAACTGGGTCCCAGAGTCAGCTCCTCTGCACAGAACTAACATGAAGATGGGCAAGGAAGGTGGAATTGGATCTGCCACAAAATGTTATATGGAAAAAATACAACACTATACAAAATGTGTGGTCATAAATTGATTTTAAAAATAAAGCAAAAATATTTGCAGTTGAGAAGTGATTGGAGAAGGAAACATGGCAAAGTTGGATAGTATTTTTCTTAAGTTACCAGGGCTAAGGGTACTTTATTTTATTTTTATTTGTTTCTCTATTCTCAACTGGGTCTCCTTGAGGACTTCTGAGCATCAAAGTCGAAATGGTGCATCTGCTACATTTGATGTTATGTGTTCCACTCAGTGCCATTAAGTGAAACTGAAAACTATATTGTTCTCATGTGCAGCTGATATGTCCAAGTAAACATATAGGTAACCTGGTATTATTAAGCCATCTTCTCTGCCAATCCTTTGGTTCCACTATTCACATTGCCCAATACTATAATGAATGTTGCAAATACAGGCAAACAGCAAACAAATTTGTTTGTCTTTCAAGTATAAATTATACATGTATCCCTGAAATATACTATACATCTGCAATATCAGAAATCTTTCTCACATCTTCCTTTATCTCTTCCTTTGATTCACAGATAATTACCAAATATTAACTATCTTGGCACACTTATTTTAAGATTAGAACAAGGAAAACTGCTGAACAATCATCAACAGAAAGACACTGGAACTCACCACAAAAGACACCCCACAACCAGAGACAAAGGAGAAGCTGCACTGAGATGGTAGGAGGGGTGCAATCGCGTTAACATCAAATCCCATAAATGCTGGATGGGTGACTCACAAACTGGAGAACAGTTATACTGCAGAAGTCCCCCCACTAAAGTGAGGGTTCTGAGCCCCACGTCAGGCTTCCCAACCTGGGGGTCCAGCAACAGGAGGAGGATTCCTCAGAAAATCAGACTTTGAAAGCCAGCGGGATTTGATTGCAGGACCTCCACAGGACTGGGGGAAACAGAGACTCCACTCTTGGAGGACACACAAAAAAGCGTGCTCACCAGGACCCAGGGGGAAGGAGCAGTGACCCCATAGGAGACTGAACCAGACCTACCTGCTGGTGTTGGAGGGTTGTCTGCAGAGGTTGGGGGCAGCTGTGGCTCACAGAGGAGACAGGGGCACTGGCAGCAGGGGTTCTGGGAAGTGCTCATTGGCATGAACCCTCCCAGAGTCCACCATTAGCCCCACCAAAGAGCCTGTAGGCACTAGTCCTAAGTAGCCTCAGGCCAAACAACCAACAAGGTGGGAACACAACCCCACCCATTGGCAGACAAGCAGATTAGAGTTTTACTGAGCTCTGCCCACCAAATCGGATTAAAGTCTTACTGAGCTCTGCCCACCCAGCCCTACCCACCATCAGTCCCTCCCATCAGGAAGCACGCATGAGCCCCCTAGACAGCTTCCTCCATAAGAGGGCAGACAGCAGTATCAAGCAATATCAGCAGTATTTCATCTTGTGGAACTGAAAACCACAGCCACAGAAAGACAGAGAAAATGAAAAAGCAGAGGACTTTGTACCAGATGAAGGGACAGGATAAAACCCCAGAAAAACAATTAAATGAAGAGGAGATAGGCACCCTTACAGAAAAAGAATTCAGAATAATGATGGTGAAGATGATCCAGGACTTTGAAAAAAAGACTGGATGCAAAGATCAAAAAGTTTACCAAAGAACTAGAAGAATTAAAGAGCAAACAAACAGAGATATGCAACACAATCACTGAAATGAAAAATACCCTAGAAGGAACTAATAGCAGATTAACTGAGGCAGAAGGGCGAATAAGTGACCTGGAAGACAGAATGGTGAAAATCACTGATGCAGAAAAGAATAAGGAAAAAAGAATGAAAAGAACAGAAGACAGCCTAAGAGACCTCTGGGATAATATTAAACGCACCAACATTCGCATTATAGGGGTCCCAGAAGGAGACGAGAGAGAGAAAGGACCTGAGAAAATATTGGAAGAGATTATAGCTGAAAACTTCCCTAACATGGGAAAGGAAATAGCTACCCAAGTGCAGGAAGCACAGAGAGTCCCAGGCAGGATAAACCAGAGGAGAAACATGCCAAGACATATAGTAATCAAGCTGACAAAAATGAAAGAGAAATGTTATTAAAAGCAACAAGGGAAAAAGGACAAATAACACACAAGGGAACTCCCATCAGGTTAACAGCTGATTTCTCAGCAAAAACTCTGCAAGCCAGAAGGGAGTGGCATGATATATTTAAAGTGATGAAAGGGAAGAAACTACAACCAAGAATACTCTACCCAGCAAGGATCTCCTTCAGAATCGAGGGAGAAATCAAAAGCTTTACAGACAAGCAACAGCTAAGAGAACTCAGCACCACCAAACCAGCCCTACAACAAATGCTAAAGGGACTTCTCTAAGCGGGAAACATAAGAGAAGAAAAGCACCTACAAAAACAAAAAC
Source organism: Hippopotamus amphibius kiboko (assembly GCF_030028045.1). Taxonomy (NCBI): domain Eukaryota; kingdom Metazoa; phylum Chordata; class Mammalia; order Artiodactyla; family Hippopotamidae; genus Hippopotamus; species Hippopotamus amphibius. The sequence continues at coordinate 85,804,624 of NC_080188.1, read as the reverse complement.
AAAACAATTAAGAAAATGGTAATAGGAACTTACATATCAATAATTACCTTGAATGTAAATGGACTAAATGTCCCAACCAAAAGACACAGACTGGCTGAATGGATACAAAAACAATACCCATATATATGGTGTCTACAAGAGACCCACTTCAGACCTAGGGACACATCCAGACTGAAAGGGAGGGGCTGGAAAAAGATATTCCATGCAAATGAAAATCAAAAGAAAGCTGGAGTAGCAATAGTCATATCAGATAAAATAGACTTTAAAATAAAAAATGTTACAAGAGACAAGAAAGGACATTACATAAAGATCAAGGGATCCATCCAAGAAGAGGAGATAACAATTATAAATATATATGCACCCAATACAGGAGCACCTCAGTACAGAAGGCAAATGCTAACAATTATGAAAATGGAAATGCAAGGCAGAAATAGAGACACAGATGTAGAAAACAAACACATGGACACCAAGTGCAGAAAGCGGGGAGGGTTGGGGGGGGATGAATTGGGAGTTTGGGATACCAAACTGTACACTCTAAATATATGCTGTTTATTATCTGTTAATTGTATCTCAATAAAAGTTCCTAAAAAATAAAAAGATTAGAACAAGACTATAATGTTTAAAGTACATTTGTGTCATTTGACCTACAGTTACTTTATATATACTTCCTGTTGGTTAAAAAATATGTTTATGGTAAAATCTTTCTAATAACTACCCCATTTCTGCTCTTTCTGCAATAAATAAACTTAGAGCTGAATATGGTCTGTGTGCTTCAACTGGTGTTCCCCTTCCGCTGGGTTTTCAGTACCACAGAGCAGGAGGTCATATCTTAGGAAAGACTGAGCTCTTTTTGGTAAAGGAAGGCAGTCTTTGGGATGTAGTGGCTCCAACCCTATACCACTAGCACAGGTCAACTATTCTTATGAAATGTTATGATGGTGAGGGAATCAATATTGAAATATGTATGATGAGCTGGTCTTCCTCAAATGCAAGGTACTAATGGTTGATAAGTTAATTCTGGTCTCCTATTTGGTCCTCTTCTTTAGGTTCTTGCTTCTAATTCATTTTTATGTTGCTATTTTTTGAAAAACAGAAAAAATCACCTAATTAGCTCCATATTTTTAATTTTTTTTAAAGACTCTATGGAAGTACAGTTGATTCACAATGTTGTGTTAATTTCTTCTATATAGCAAAGTGACTCCATTATACATATACATACATCTTTTCATATTCTTTTCCATTATGGTTTATCACTGGATATTGAATATAGTTCCCTGCGCTATACAGTAGGACCTTGTTTTTTATCCATCCTATGTATAATAGTTCACCTCTGCTAATCCCACATTTTTTTTCTTCAGATCTTTATTGGAATATAATTGCTTTATACTGCTGTGCCACTTTCTGCTGTACGACAAAGTGAATCAGTTATATTTCTACATATATCCCCATATCACCCCCTCTTGAGCCTCCCTGCCACCCTCCTTATCCCACCCCTCTAGGTCATCACCAAGCATCTCCCTGTGTTATGCAGTTGCTTCCCATGAGCAATCTATTTTACATTTAGTAGTGCATATATGTCTATGCTACTCTCTCACTTCGTCCCAGTTTCCTCTTCCCCCACTGTGTCCTCAAGTCCATTCTGCATATCTGTGTCTTATTCTTGCCCTGACACTAGGTTCATCAGTACCCTTTTTTGTTAAGATTCCACATATATGTTTTAGCATATGGTATTTGTTTTTCTCTTTCTGGCTAACCATGCTCTGTAGGACAGACTCTAGGTCCATGCACCTCACTACAAATAAGTCAATTTCATTCCTTTTTATGGCTGAGTAATATTCCAGTGCATATATGTGCCACATCTTCTTTATCCATTCATCTGTTGATGGGCATTTAGGTTGCTTCCATGTCCTGGCTATTGTAAATAGTGCTGCAGTGAACATTGTGGTATATTTTTCTTTTTGAATTATGGTTTTCTCAGGGTATATGCCCTGTACTGGGATTGCTGGGTCATATGATAGTTCTATTTTTAGCTTATTAAGGAACCTCCATACTGTTTTCCATAGTGGCTGTATCAATTTACATTCCCACTAACAGTGCAGGAGGGTTCCCTTTTCTCCACACCCTCTCCAGCATTTATTGTTTGTAGATTTTGTGATGATGGCCATTCTGATGGGTGTGAGGTGATACCTCATTGTGGTTTTGATTTGCATTTCTCTAATGATTAGTGATGTTGAGCATCTTTTCATGTGTTTGTTGGCCATCTGTATCTCTTTGTTGGAGAAATGTCCATTTAGGTCTTCTGCCCATTTTTTTTGATTGGGTTGTTTGTTTTTTTGATATTGAGCTGAATGAACTGTTTGTATATTTCAGAGATTAATCCTTTGTCTGTTGATTCATTTGCAAATATTTTCTCCTATTCAGAGATTTGTCTTCTTGTCTTTTTTATGGTTTCTTTTGCTGTGCAGAAGCTTTTAAGAATATTTGTATAAACACTGATGATTCACTTTGTTCTACAGCAAAAACTGGCACAACAATCTAAAGCAATTTTATTCCAATAAAGAGCTTTAAAATGAAATAAAAATACAGTCTCACTATATAAAAAATAAATAAATAAATAAAAACACAGCATATAAAACACGTACAGAAAAGCATATACTACATCATTTTATAAATATAATACAAAAATAATACATATTAAGGAAAACATATTGAGAAACTGGACTCTGCAATGGAAATGAGCAGCTCTCCTCAGAATGCATATTACCCCGCAATTTCTTATAAAGTCCCCATCCTGTAGTGCTCTCTTTGCTATAATTGCTTTTGGAACAATAGCGGAGGTTGTATGAGTTGCTCGTATATTTTGGAGATTAATCCTTTGTCAGTTGCTTCATTGGCAAATATTTTCTCCCATTCTGAAGATTGTCTTTTTGTCTTGTTTATGGTTTCTTTTGCTGTGCAAAAGCTCTTACGTTTCATTAGGTCCCATTTGTTTATTTTTGTTTTTATTTCCATTACTCTAGGACGTGGGTCAAAAAGGATCTTGCTGTGATTTATGTCATAGAATGTTCTGCCTATGTTTTCCTCTAAAAGTTTTATAGTGTCTGGCTTTACATTTAGCTCTTTAATCCAATTTTGAGTTTCTTTTTGTGTATGGTGTTAGGAAGTGTTCTAATTTCATTCTTTTACATGTAGTTGCCCAATTTTCCCAGCACCACTTATTTTAGAGGCTGTCTTTTCTCCATTGTATATTCTTGCCTGCTTTGTCAAAGAAAGGTGACCATATGTGTGTGGGTTTATTTCTGGCCACTCTATCCTATTCCATTGATCTATATTTCTGTTTCTGTGCCAGTACAATACTGTCTTCATCACTGTAGGCTTGTAGTATAGCCTGAAGTCAGGGACTTCTCCAGCTCCATTTTTCCTTCTCAAGATTGCTTTGGCTATTCGGGGTCTTTTGTGTTTCCATACAAATTGTAAAATTTCTTGTTATACTTCTGTGAAAAATGCCATTGGTTATTTGGTAGGGATTGCATTGAATTCGTACATTGCTTTGGGTAGTAGAGTCATTTTCACAATGTTGTTTCTTCCAATCCAAGAACATGGTATATCTCTCCATCTGCTTATATTGTCTTTGATTTCTTTCATCAGTGTCTTATAGTTTTCTGCATACAGGTCTTCTGCCTGCTAAGGTAGGTTTATTTCTAGGTATTTTATTCTTTTTGTTGCAGTGGTAAATGGGAGTGTTTCCTTAATTTCTCTTTCTGATGTTTTGTTTTTAGTGTACAGGAATGTAAGAGATTTCTGTGCATTAATTTTGTATCCTGCTACTTTATTAAATTCATCGATTAGTGCTAGCAGTTTTCTGGTAGCATCTTTAGGATTTTCTATGTATAGTATCATGTCATCTGTAAACAGTGATAGTTTTACTTCTTCTTTTCCAATTTAGATTCCTTTTATTTCTTTTTCTTTTCTGACTGCCATGGCTAAAACTTCCAAAACTGTGTTGAATAATAGTGGTGAGAGTGTCTTGTTCCTGTTCTTGGAGGAAATGCTTTCAGTTTTTCACCATTGAGAGTGATGTTGGCTGTGGGTTTGTCATATATGGCTTTTATTATGTTGAAGTAGTTTCCTTCTATGCCCACTTTCTGGAGAATTTTTCTTTATCATAAATGCGTGTTGAATTTTTTCAGAATCTTTTTCTGCATCTATCCAGGTTATCATATGTTTTTTATCCTTCAATTTGTTAATATGGTGTATCACATTGATTGATTTGTGGATATTAAAGAATTCTTGCATTCCTGGGATAAACCCCAGTTGATCATGGTGTATGATCCTTTTAATGTGCTGTTGGATTCTGTTTGCTAGTATTTTGCTGAATATTTTTGCATCTATGTTCATCAGTGATGTTAACCTATAATTTTTCTTTTTTTTTTGTGACATCTTTGTCTGGTTTTGGTATCAGGGTGATGGTAGCCTTCTAGAAGGAGTTGGGCATGTTTCTCTTTCTGCTATATTTTGCAAGAGTTTGAGAAAGATAGGTTTTAGTTCTTCTCTAAATGTTTGATAGAATTCACCTGTGAAGCCATCTGGCCCTGGGCTTTTGTTTGTTGTAAGATTTTTTTAGTCACAGTTTCAATTTCATTACTTGTGATTGGTTTGTTCATATTTTCTATTTCTTCCTGGTTCAGTCTTGGAAGGTTGTGTTTTTCTAAGAATTCATCCATTTTTTGCAGGTTGTCCATTTTATCGGCATATAGTTGCTTGTAGTAGTCTTTTATGATCCTTTGTATTTCTGCAGTGTCAGTGGTTACTTCTCCTTTGTCACTTCTAATTCTGTTGATTTGCACCTTCTCCCATTTTTTCCTGTTGAGTCTGGCTAATGGTTTATCAATTTTGTTTATCTTCTCAAAGAACCAGCTTCTAGTCCACATATTTTTTTATGTTAATTTTGAAAGAATTGTAGACTCACATGGAACTGTAAGAAATAATCCAGAGAGATCCCATGTGACCTTCCTCAATGTCCCCAACAGGAAACTATACTGATGCAGACACACAAAGCAGAGAGATGTCACCAACAGCATGCTGGTGTTGATATAATGAAGATGCTCACCAGGGGCATCTCTCATGTTGCCCTTAGTAGCAAATACACTCTCCTTAATACCTGATAACCACTAATTTGTTCTCCATGTATGTAGTTTTGTCATTTTGGGAGTGAGATTTACATGGAATCACAGGCTATACCTTTTGGGATTAGCTATTTTTCACTTGAAGTAAACCTCTTGAGATCCATCCAGCTTGCTCCATGTAACAACAGTTCTTTTGCTTTTTGTTGCAAAATAATAGCATAACATATGGATGTACCAGTTTCTTTGACCACTCACCTGTTAAAAGATGTTTGGATGGTTTTCGGTTATTAACTACTTCAAGTAAAGCTCCTATAAATACTTGTGTAAAGGTTTTGGGGTGTCTGTACATCTTCATTTCTCTGAGATAAATGGCCTGGAGTCCGGATTTTCCTCTTGGCCCAGTTGACTCTCAAGTTCAGGGCCAGCTCCCCACTCACTAGGCTTCTAGGGCAACTCCCTGGCCAGGACAGATAAGAAGGCTTTGTTATTGCTCCCTATGTGGCATTTGCTAACAACTCCACCAACACCATTAACTACCAGCACTGCCAACACCACATGGACCCCTCACCACCCAGTGAGATCAAAGTCCCGGGTCCCTTCCCAGCTCTCTCTGACATCACCCTGGAAGGGCGATGGGCACTTTGTCACAGTCTGGCTGGAGTGGTCGGCTGGGCTCCCCAGTTGGCCTCTTGGGGCATGAGTGGGGCAGAGTCTAAAAGTTTTCTGTTTTCAAGCTTCTCCTCTCCAGTGCTTCAGCAAGAGACAGCAGGCTTCTGTTGGAGATTTAGCTAGTTATTTATCTGTCTGTTGGTGTTTCTGGGACAGGTTTCTTCAGCTCCAAGTCTGGGGTAGTGAGGGAAAAAAGAGAACTCAAGCCACTCGTGGCTGTGCTGTCCCCTGGTCCTTATGTTCTCAGTTGGGCTGCCTTCTTCTCTCCACCTTTCAGAGTCTTCTGATGTTTGTCTTACATATAAGTGTACAGGCTTTAGTGCTACTTAATGGGAGGAGTCAGGAAAAACATGTTTACATCACCCCTCTAGAAGCAGAAGTCTAGCTTCATATTTTTTAAGGAATAAGGAATTTTTGTTCTGTCTGGCATGCAAACGTGGCTCAGTTTACATACCACACACTTCTCTTGGCTTCACAGGAGAGGAATCTTTCATTTACTCTTAAAAAATAATGGATAATTCCTATTTTTGAACTTTTCTTTTGCTTTTTTGAGCCTTTGTGTGAAATCTTTCTGTGCTCCTCTTTTCTGTACTAGTGTGTCAACGTCAGCAAGAGTCCATTTCACTGCAGATCCCCCACACACACACAACACCCCACGCTGGCCTCTCACTATTCCTGCAGCAGTTTTGTCTGAACTACTGATTTTGTCCTTAATTACACATCTTGTTGTCTAGTGATTTTTGTTATGTAACAACTTTCCCACCACCTCCTTGACCTCATAGAAATTTTGTTTTTACAGTCTTTTGTGTCACTTATTTTTATTTTAGTAAAAATACTTCCTGAAATCCCTATTTACTTCCATATAATGACTCAGTAGTTTCTAAACTATATTGTAAATATACTTCTAAATATATAGAAGCTTATTAAAAATAAATCTGGAATTTTCAGAATAAAATTAGTATAATGCACAGAACTTCCTAATATATCTGAACACTTAAAAAATCCATTAGGTAGTTAACAAATTTTCTGCACACTAAAAAAAACACAGTAACAACTGCCTTTGAGTTAATGTTTGTATTTTATAGATGAGAATCTGAAGCTTTAGATAAAATCAGCTAGAAAAGAAAAGGTTCAGAGATTGTTAATCAGCTATAAATTACACTGATCATGTATTATTACCTTAACCAAACCAATAACTAGTGATTGAAATATATAACCAAACTTTCTTAATATAGCATATTATTACCTTCTATTTATATATAATTTTAGTAATGATTTTGCAATTATTAAGCTGCTTCTTATATTTGTAGCTTTGACTATCTGATGATTTATTATTTACTATTTAAAATTTCATGTTATTGCCCACCTTTTACGATTTTGAGCATTCTTCCATGTTGTGGTAATAAAAACATTTAAGGATTACTTACTTTTATCTAGTAGAAAACTTACAACAGTGAAAATAGGAAACAGACTAATTTATAAAACTGATTCTCTTATTTTGATGAGAAGTTTTAAAGTGGAAAGAAAAAAAAAGACTTGAGGTATAAGAAGTACTTTATACCTCGAGAATAAACATAGCTTTCAGTCAATTTGCTCTGCTCTTAAGCATTGGCTCCCTTTATGGAAAGTCACATGTAAAGCAAATATATATCAATTCATATTTTCCACTGATGGTTATAATTTTTAGATGCTATTGCTGCAAAAAAAATCCTAAGTTATAAAGCGTTTTAAAATAAATACATTTTTTGGACATCCACCATGAACTGTTTAGGTTAGGAGGAGATCATAAAGAAAAATTTATGGGGAGAAAGGGATAAATTAGGAGCTTGGGATGAACATATACACACTACTATATATAAAATAGATAATCCACAAGGACCTGCTGTATAACACAGGGAACTATACACATTATCTTGTAATAACCTATAATGGAAAAGAATTTGAAAAAGAATACACACACACACACACATATATAAATGTATAACTGAATCACTGTGCTGCACATCTGAAGCTAACACAACATTGTCAATCAACTATGCTTCAATAAAAAAGTTAGAACAGTACTTAAAAACAGTGACAAGAATTCCTTGTATTTCTACAGTGCTTTATAATTAGCGGTCATCTACATACATTATTTTATTTAATTTGATTTTCAAAAAATTCTATATGTTAAGCATTATAGTTATTTTAGGAATTTCAACATTGGCTTTGAAAATCACTTTCTTTGCTAATCAGTGGATTTTCTGTGCATTCTAAATGCCCATTCCATTTGAGACAATTTCATTGTATACAGCATCTATCCTCATATTTGCACATCAATTTTAAGCCAACTCATTAAAAACCATCACACAATTAATTTCTATTTCATAGGGTGTTTCCTTGTTCAGTGGTACACGGATGACTAAGTAACCACAGTGATGCTATTGTTCCCGGTGTGCACCTGACCTCAGTTACTGAAGGAGGGTAGGAGGTCCAAATCTTTGTTTCCTGGTGACATGATGTGGACAATCTCTTTAAGTTCTAAAGTCTAGAATATACAACCCCTGTTTGGGAGACCCAATTGCTAGTCCACCTTATAGTGTAAGTCAGTATTACATTTACGCATGCTTATTAAATACTTGCTAGGTAAATACAGTGCTAGAGTATGATTTTAAATCTCATGCCTTGTCTTTTTTAGAAGACTTTTTCATACTTCAGCAAGATGGTTATATATAAAACAGTACACCAAATTCAACTTCCCCCTTCTTCCTGAGCACCATGCTGGATGACATGTCCCTGCCTCACTTAAACTTAGGGCACCTGACTGACCCAATGTACTGTGAACAAAAGTGAAGTGCATCACTCCCTAGACTGGCCCACAAAATCCTCCAGGCTGCATGTTTCTTCTACTCCGACTGCCTGGAATGTTGATGACCCCAATGCTCCCTTGGAGGCCATACTGCAGATGCAGAATATCCATCACCCTGGGTCCCTGAGTGACCACATGGAGAAGGGTTTCCTGCCAACTTGTTCACCTACCCTGTAGTATTACACGAGCAAGAAAACACTTGCACAGTGTTTGAGCTTCTGCACAATTTTGCAGCTACTTGTTATAGTCAGGGATAGATCCAGGTTTGTCAACCTTAGGTTTATACATTTTTAGAGGCCAGCTTTATGAAAAAGAATACAAGTTACAAATACAAAATTCATACAAGTGAATTTTTTAGAATGAGATTTTTTAAATCCCAATAAATTAAAGAAAACAGAGAAATGTAGGTGCTTTCTTCCTGAAATCTTCTTAGGTAATTACCAGGATATCTTACACAAAATTGTTTCCCGATTGCAGCCTGAATTACCATCCCACCAGGAACACCTTAAACCCCCAGCAGCTCCCAGTTATCACAGGGGCTTGGGCAGGGGGTGGGGCACCCTAGAACTTGAGCTTCATTAGCTCCATCATAAAGCTGCTTTTGGCTCCATCAATGAGCTTCTCCTCACATGGAACAATGGGGCTCCTCAGGTCCACCAGGAGGCAGGACGAGGGGCACAGTGACCAGGTGGTCATTCAAACCAGAAACACCCTCCGGGGATAAAGACACTTTTACCTCACAGGCAAAGTAATTTTGCCAACCTTTTTCAAGTTTTTAGTAATTTATGTTTCTTAACAATATGACATCCTTGAAGACATTGTTTCTACTCCTGTTACCTGGAGGACTGCTAGCTCTTTCACTACTTTTAGCTCTAAACACAGTCAAATTTTAGAGCTTTTGTTCTAAATTAATTCTAGAATTAATTAATTTCACCTGCTTTCAGATTGTACTAGAATACATTATGGAAGGCATGTATATATATATATATTCTCACACCAACACATAGACCAAATGTGTTAGTGTCTGAAAAACCCTTTCACAATTCCTATTCTTATATTTAAAAAAAAATTCACTAAATGCCAATATAAACTTTAGTTAAACAGATTGCATGAAAATCCTTGAATTACAAGGAATCACATTATCCATAAATTGCCCATACTTTGTCTCCAAAAACTTCTAAGATGTCTTAAATAATACAATATCAATCAAAATTTTGTGATCTACAACATCCATATGATAACAGTCCAACCATGCCCCACAGTGTTTGAATTCCACAGCCATCATCACAAGGGATTGGATCTTTCTGCGCTGGGTCTCGGCAGGGAACCCAGTCTGGTTCTGAGCGGGAACCTCATCCCCTCTAACTGGTCCCTTTCCTCAGGGTGGACACATGGATGCCTCACAGCAAATACTCAGACTCCTAAGAACCTTTCTGAGTCAGGCAACGTTCTAACTCACTGTAAAATCTAGGAGAAAGAACCCTGCCACCCTCTCAACCAACACCAGAAATCCCCATCTTGCCTCCTCTTGCCTCCCAAAGGAGACCTGACAGCAAAAAACAAATTCAACACCCTCTGCCATCAATCCTAAATTCTCCCCTCCTTCTACTCCCCAAACTAAGTAGAGCTCTGTGTCCTGAAGTCTGTCTTTCCATTTACCATCTGCCAGAAAAGCAGGACAAAGAGGGAATGATAAAATGACACAACTCGCTTTTTCCTCTAGTGACCTTTTCCCTAGAAACGGTTCATTAGCCAGATAGAGAGAAACGAATCCATAAAAATCGTCCTGAGGTTTTGAATGTATAACATCCCTGAGAGCTGCAACGTTGGGCCATACTGCCCCCTACAGATCTGTTGCAGGTACTGTGCAGACTTAGTCAAATAAAAGGCAGACTGGGTCACTGAAATAAAAGGTTCTGTATGTTTCAGATATACTGAAAGATGTGCTGAGATACAGCTCTCGATTTGAAAGATTTGTGTTCTTGTTTTCAAATCCTGTTGGGATTGCAGAGGAAACTTGCTGCGATTTGTTGGGAGAATAAGAGACTTCCTCTTTCTAAAATTTAGAGTGAGTTTAGAGCTCTGGATGACACAGAAATCTTATGGAAAAGAACATGAATGCTATTATAACTGGGATGCAGATATGTTTAGATTAGGGACCACTTATTGTAACAGGGCTTTTAGTTACCTGTGAAAGGTTTTGCATAATGCCTGGCACATAAGTACTTAGAATATATTGAAGGAAGGAAAAAAAGAAGGAGGGAGGGAAGGAAGGGAGAAAGGAAGAAAGGGAGGAAGGGAGGGAGAGAAAATTACCATATGAAGTGGCCATTCTGAGATTCAAGGCATAAATACTGTGGTGGTAGGGGGAGAAGGGAACTCATTTCTGGTACAGACTCGGACTGTGCTTGCCAGCCTGGCCAACACCGTACACAGCCTGCTCCCTTTGTGGCCCTGTCTCACTCATCTCAGGCTCTCCTGCCCCCTACCTACAGCTCTACATGCTCTGGGAAGGAGATGACTGTATTATAAAGGAAAGAACTGTGTCCACCAGCTCTGCTGTAGGAAGCATATCTAAGAGCTGGTAGAAGAAAAGCAGGAGTTATACTTCAAGGCAAAGAGAAAATCCCTGGAGGACACAGCAAAAGGATGGGCAGCCAGCGGGGTGTGGTGGGGGGAGTTGGGGGATCAACCCAGGAGAATAGCAAAAGCTATGGATGCCACAACAGAGGAAGTCAAGATCTTCAGACAGACTCGCATGTTTGTCCCCTCCCAGGAAATGCGGGTAGGATGAGTACTGAGTAATGGAGAGGGTCCCAAAAAAGAAACACAAAGTTCTCTCCATGCCAAGTACACAGTGGCTCAGAGCACCTCTAGATTTGGGATTCTGCTGCAAGTATACCTTTATGCTTAGTAGCAAGTGAAGCAGGAGGAATCTGAGTTCGAAAGTAATACTTTCGTATATCATTTTATTTCTTACTTTTAAAATAATACTTTAGTCAAAAATATATTGCTCTCCTTTAATGCTATTTAAAATTTAAGAATAATCTGGACACAGCAATGGTAATTATAAAAAGAAAATATTATTTTAATATTCAATGTTTTATTTTCACTCAAATCAGAAAATAGCTGAGTTATAAATTTGTCAGTTGTTTGTTTTGATATTTTCAATTCTAAGTAAATTTGAAGACAGAGAGCACTGTCACCATCAACCTTGTTTCACCATTATATTTTCATAGCCAAAAGTGCACAGAAATAAGATTTATAAATGAATATTGGTAAAAATGGAAAAATTTGATGGAAAACACACTCATATTTTTATTAAGCTGAGATTTTACTCATAAATTTTCCAAAGTGATTTTCTGAAAATTACTTTGGTTACCAAGAAATTTTATTAAATTATAAAAATTCTTCTTAGAGGTCTTCCCACCAAAAAAGGTGATAAAGTTGTTGTTGTTGTTTTTTTAATTGGGGTATAGTTGCTTTACAATGCTGTGTTAGTTTCTGTTATACAACTAAGTGCATCAGCTATATGTATACATATATCCCCTCCCTCTTGGACTGCTGCCTTCCCCCTTCCCACCCGTCTAGTTCATCACAGAGCACTGAGCTGAGATCCCTGTGCTATTCAGCAGGTTCCCACTAGCTATCTGTTTTACACATGGTAGTGTATATATGTCAACCTCAATCTCCTAGTTCATCCCTTCCCCCACTGCCCTGCCCACATGTCAGTTCTCTATATCTGTGTCTCTATTCCTGCCCTGAAAATAGGTTCATCTGTACCATTTTTCTAGATTCCACATATATACGTTAATATACAATATTTGTTTTTCTCTTTCTGACTTACTTCACTCTATATAACAGACTATGGGTCCATCCACATCTCTACAAATGACCCAGTTTTGTTCCTTTTTGTGGCTGAGTAATATTCCATTGCATATATGTACCAAATCTTCTTTATCTATTCATCAGTCATTGGACATTTAGGTTGTTTCCATGGTCTGGTTATTGTAAATAGTGTTACAATGAACACTGAAATGCATGTGTCTTTTTGAATTATGGTTTTCTCAGGGTATATGCCCTGTACTGGGATTGCTGGGTCATATGGTAGTTCTATTTTTAGTCTTTTAAGGAACCTCCATACTCTTCTCCATAGTGGCTGTATCAATTTACATTCCCACCAACAGTGCAAGAGGGTTCTCTTTTCTCCATACCCTCTCCAGCATTTATTGTTTGTAGATTTTGTGATGATGGCCATTCTGACCAGTGTTAGATAATATCTCATTGTAGTTTTGATCTGCATTTCTCTAACAATTAGTGATGTTGAGCATCTTTTCATGTGTTTTTGGCCATCTGTATGTCTTCTTTGGAGAAATGTCTATTTAGATCTTCTGCCCATTTACTAAAGTTTTTTAAAAGGAGGTTCACAGGCTTCTAATTAGTATTTTCATTTACAAAATCATTTTAACTCAACAAACAGATTTAATTATACTTTTAAATGTAATTTTAAAGAGATTTATTTTCAGAGTCATAGCAACTCAAGAAGAGCCCTTTTTTCCCTATAATGCCTGATTTTGTTTAATGTTCACCTATAGCTGTTTAAAGTAGAACACAATGAATAGTGAATTGGAGTTTTCCATGACATCTCAAGTTCTATACCTTGAAAAGTCCCTAATTTGTATGTTAAATATGTTGAACTCTGCTGATAGGTGTCATTTTTGAGATTTCAATTAGCTAATCTTTCCTCTGCTATTCAAAAAATAGTTTAGTTTAATTCACTATAAATTCTAATGGGGGAGAAGCATTTCTAGAGCACTGTGGACCTACTCTATTTTTTAGCTCATTTTATTTGAAAAATTTTTACCCCAATACTGTGTTGACCTGAAACAAATAGACCAACAGATATTTGTACAGCAAAGACGGGTTTATCTGAGATCAGTAGAGAATTGCAATTTGGCATCTGCAATCCTGGTGAGCCACATGCAAGTTCCTGCATGACAAGGGAAGGAGAACACTTTCACAGAGATAAAAGGGAAGGTGGGAGGGCTATAGTAAATAGTCCATGGATTTTCATTGGCTGAGTCCTTGCCAGAAAAAGAGAGGAGTCATTCTTTTCCTTTTGGGCTCTTCTATCATCATGGGGCATGAGAGCTCCCCATCTGGTCTCCCAACTCTACTTAAGCGAGGTTTCTATTTATTAATTTTTTACATTTCCCCCTTTTGGTCAAGATCTTTCTGTGAAAGCATCACTGATCAAGAATCAAGTTTTCTAGTTCCAGTGGCTTTTTGCCCTCAATGTTAGGAAAGACCATTCCTGGGTGTAGTGTCTCAAGTGGGATGGAAAGTGCACAAATAGGAAACCTATTAGGTCACATTCAAGTAACAAGGAGGGATAGTAGGGAGAACTCTCAGGCAATTTTTATCTGAAGTCCATATGTTATCAAGATAATACACACTGGAGATCACCTGAAGTTTTTAATTATCATCAGAGTTTGGGAACAAACTTCTAACAAACCTGACCCAAATATCTTGGGAAAACTGTCTCATCATGTCTTCTACTTCAATTCTGAGAAGTCTTTATTTTGGGGTACCAGATGAGGGTACAGGCCCAGTGAGGGTTCATGCTTTCTTTAGGTATGTCATGTGAATCTAAGAGCCTATTGCTTGGAGTTTGGGAGCACAAGGGTTGGTTAGCAGTACTTGATAGGGGCCTTTCCAGTGAGGTTGGAGAGAATACTTTTGGAAGTGTCTTTTCCAATAGACAAAATCTCCAGGTTGCATGGTGTGTTGCTTAAGATCTTTGTTATCTCTGAGGGTGAGCTGTGAGAAGATTGCTCTACCAATATATGGCAATTTTAATAGAAGGAATTGGGCATTTGCGATATTAGAGTATCTCTCTTTTAATCAATTGGTGTCAAAAGAAGCAGGAGCCAAGTGCATTGGGCATCTCAAGGATGAGAATCTGTGAGCTCCAAAAGGGGTGGATCTGACATTTATAAGAACCAACAGCAATGCTTTTGGCCAAGCTATTTGTAGGGCCTCTACAAATTTTGAGTCTTAATGCTGCTAGTGGTAAGCCCAGTGGAAGTGTTGTAAAACTGGCCAACAGCACAGGCTTGTTAAAGCACCTAGCCAGTAAAAATGGGTTCCTAGACCACTATGAAGTTTGAGAGAAGTTCCTCAGAAAAGGATAATCTTTTCCAAAAGGACTTTAGCCTCAAAAGAGGCAGTATCCTGTCTATAAGGAAATGTGAAAATATACAGATCATGACTAAAACATTTTTATCCATTAGACAGAGGAAAGTGTATGGAATCCACTTTTAGACTTTGAATGGTCCACTAGGCAGTTTAAAATGTCCAGGAGCAGAATGAATAGGCTTCCCTGAGCTGTATTTTGGACAAGTGGGAAAAGTGAGGCACTTTTTGCGACCTTGTTAATATTTCCCCACCAATATAGATTCGTGAATGCTATCATTGGTTTTCAGTAGAAAATGGTTTAGTACATGTACGCTGGTGAGGAAAGGAGTGGGAATTTCACAGTCTCCAACAGGATTGGGTTGTTATTTGGTTCAAACCAGAGCTTTTTCTTTTCATCAAACCAACAATTGTTGAATTTCCAATCTTGTTTTTCTTTTCTGAGGCCCATTTTTGGGCCTCCCTATGCAGTCTTTCTAAATTACCATTTGTGGAAATATCCCTTTGGACCATGGCAGATTTTTCACTGCTGTTGGTCTCTTTAAAGGTATAATTCTTTGAGAAAATATCAGCAAGGTGATTTTCCTTAGCTTCTAGAGAGTCAAATTTAGAATGCCCTGAAATATTAATAGCTAAAGTGGCAGGTAAAAGTATTGTATTCAATAATATCTGAACTTAGAAATGACTTTTAGTTTTATTTCCCCTGGAAGTAAGAAAGCCACATTTCCACAACATACCAAAATGATGAGCTACTCCAAAAGTATGTGTACTATCTGTATAAATATTGACAATTTTGTCTTTGGCTAAAGTACAAACCCATGTAAGAGCATATAATTTAGCCTAGTGGACTGAAGTAGCCATACGTAAAAATGCTGCCTCAACAGCATCAAAGGATTTGTAATAGCATATCCAGCACAATATTTGTCATTGTCACCTTTTAAATAAGAACCATCAGTGAACCATGAGAAGTCATTGTTACCCAATGGAATTTCCTGTAGATCACTACAAGGTGTCAGGAGGTGGTCCATCAGCAATAAACAGTCATGTAAGACTTTGTTGGTAATGGAGGAGAGAAGAATATCTGGGTTAAGGTTATTATAATGTAAAAGAATTATGTGAGGGATAGTTAACCAAAGGATTTCATAGGAGGTGAAGTGGCTGGCTAAGAAATTTTGAGTGTGATGAGAACTCAGGAAAGATTCTACTGCATGAGGTACAAAATGGTTAAAAGATATCCCACAAAAATTTTCTTTGTGGCCTTGACCAAAAGGGCAGTGACCAAAATGTCTCTAAGGCAAGGGGGAATATCTCTGTACCACAGGGTCCAGTTGCTGGCTATAATATCCTATGGGTCCGTGATGGTGCCTGTGTTTTGGGGTGAATACTCCAAGGGCAAATTGCTTCCTTTTTATATACAAGAAAGAAAAGGAAATCTAGTAATTGCAATGCTCAAGGGCAGATGGGCTCATAACACTCTCCTTTAAGTCCTTGAAAGCTAAGTCATTTTGTTGTTCTTACAAAATTTGGTTGGGGTTGTTATTGTTGAGTAAAACATATACAGGTTTAGCCATAAGAGAGAATTTTGGAATCAAACATCAATAACCAACTACCCCAAGAAAACCTCGCAGCTGGTGCTTAGTTTTGGGTTTTGGAAAATTTAGGACACCATGAAGTCTATTCAGATCTAGGTTTAGTCTTTGTTCTGATATCAGATGCTCTAAGTATCAAATCTGAGTTGGGGCCAACCACAAATTTTCATTGACAACCTTATGTCCCTTTAAGTCTAAAAGCTTTAGCAAGTAGATGCTGTCTTTCTGTGAGAAAGCTTGAGAAGGAGAGCAAAGAAATAAATCATCCACATATTGCAAGAAAGTAGAACCTCTAGAGAAGTTTATGTTATCTAGATCAGCATTCAGGATTTTTGAGGAATAAAGACTCTCAGTATAATGCTGAGGCATTACCATCCAGATGAATTGCTTTTCTTCTCAAGTGAAGACAAAAAGATATTGGCAAGCTTCTTCAATTGGAATACTAAAGAAAGTACTGGGTAAATCAATTACACTAAGGAATTTACCTCTGTTGGGAATGGATGTTAGTAATGCATGAGACTTTGGAGCAACAGAGGATCTAGGATAACAATGTTTATTGCTCAGAGGTCCTCGACAAACTTCCATCCTTGGTCCTCAGATTTCCTCACTGGTCAAATGGGAGTGTTACAGGGGCTAGTACAGGGGATAATGAGGCCTTGAGACCTGTAATCGTCTATTATGGGCTTTATGCCTTGAAGGGCTTTTTTACTTACAGGGTATTGAATTCTGGGAAGAGGTCATGAGGGGTCTCTAAATTTTGATGGGAGGTGTACCGTGAATTTTGCCAATATTAGTTGGAGATTTGGTCCATAAGAAAAATGGTAGCTAATTCAATAGGGACAAATGATCAGTGTTTCCAGAATCAGTTCTAGTACCATCAGAGACAAAACAAGTAAAACATGTCAAAGTTTCATTTAATTCACCTGGTGGATAACTTAGATGGCTACTGACAGATTCTAGAATTATTTCCCCCTTTTGGGAGAAATAAAATTCCTGCGAGATACTTCTCTAAGAAGTCTCAGCCTAATAAATGGATGGGGCAGAAGAACAAAGGAAAGAAGAGTTAATATCTCTTAATGGGCCTGAACAAAGGAGAATAGGTTCAGAGATAGGAACACCTTGAGTTTCATTAGAGATCCCGACTATTTGAACTGTTTTAGGGGCTGCTTTAGAGTAGTGAGTGTTGAGCACCTAAAGTGTGGCTCTGGTGTCAGTTAAGACAGGAAGTAATTCATCCCAAACTGGAGAAACGGTTCTCCAAACCAATCAAAAGGGATTTGGGAAAAGCCCCTATAGTTCCTCAGAGCCCCACCATTGAGAATTAGGAGAAAATTGAAAAGGCTGGTTAGAGCGCTAAAGGTGCACAAAGTATTTAATTTGTAACAATATCTTTTCCATGTCCTGGATCTTTTTGATAAGATCCCCCAAGAAACTGGGGTGAGAGGGTTGGTTTCCTTTGGGAGGCTTCATTTGATGGAGTTGAAGATTAAGAATTTCAGTTGTCTCCCTTTGCGGTGACTCATCTAGAATATGAAAGAGTTGGTTTGCTAAATTAAATTTGGAGCGGAAATAGTTTCCCACCCCATCCTGGCCCTTTTTACTAGAGTGTGTGTCCTCACAAAAGGGACACCCTGTTTCCCTTCTTTAAGATGCACATTCTCTTGCCTCCTCCCACAGGGGTCAGAGAAAAGAGAAAAAGGACCATTTGAAGCCCTTTCTGTTGCTGTCTTTTGAGACTTTGTAGCATGACCTATATACACCAGGGTTATGCAAACTTAGTCATGCTTCTTTTGAAGGTTTTGTTTTTCATCTATTTTTCCCTGCCCTTCCCACTTTCAGTCTTAACTTTCATTTTTATTTGTCTGCCTCTTGGCCAAATCAACTTGAATAGTACGGAAAAGGAAGCAGAAGAAAAAAAGGCCTTGTTTTTTCACTCAACGTATGAGACTCCAATGTGGAATATAACTTTTTAAATAATATGTGTCTCATTTCATGCTGACTGCCTTTACAGTTCTGATGAGGTCTCACAGTGTGTCTCCTTGGAGGTAATGACTAGATTAAAGATTAAACATAATAGACACCAATAGTGGAAGTTACTCAATAATGCATTGCATATTCAATTCCCCCCTGCCAAAAATTTTGACTATGTAGATTTATATATAAGACAGTTATTTATCATTTTCACTTCCAATTCTTGGTCAATCTGATCAACAATTCATATTAAAAACATTATGCATCATATGTCATTTATAATAAACCCACATTATTCTAGTGCTTATACACTATAGTTGCTCTTTAGAAATCGTTGACAAAATCAGCAAAGCTCTTCTTTTTACCAGGCCCTATTCGTTCACTGAATCTTTTCAAGAACAGTAAAATAAATATTCACAACTCAAACAAATAGAAATCAAACAAGGTGTGATGTTTTTCTAAATTTCTACTAAATTCATAGCATGCCATATGATAAATATCACTCACACTAAATTCTCGGTTATTTTATGATGAGACTCAATTTAATTTCAAAATTCTGAGCAGTACCTCATTACTCTTAACTTTGAGAAGGGGGAAGAAAGAAGAGGCGTGGCCATGGCCAAGTTCCATTGATAAGATATGGTAACACTTCCCCAAAGAGAGCAAACAACTTGACGGCTTTCCCTCTTTTTTTATAAACTAGACAAGATGATATCTAATTATAACTTGTCTTATTTTCTTGGGCAATCTTCTATTTTAAAATATATTAATAAGTAATTATCATGCATGTTTTTATGCAAAAAAGAAAAAAATAAGAAGTTCTTAGATTATTTCAAACTTACATTTCTTTACCTTGTAAGTTGGATATATTTTTGCAATGGACTATAACTTCAAAGCCTTGTACACCATGCCAAAGAAACAACGGTAAGTTTGTCAAATCCATCTTCCCCAAATCAAGCAAATATTTTCACATTGCAAACATTCTAGAGTCTTGGTCTATAAGAGAGATTTATTCAAAGAGTTCCTGGATCAGTGAGCCAAATCTCTTCCAAATCCACCCACACTCATACATTTAGTATTTCACAATTTCTACCAAATGGTCATTCTCTCCCTCTAGCAAACTTAAGCTTATTTGGAAAATCTTACAGAATGATTTAACTTTCCACATTCAAACATTCCTATGTCTAAGACATGTTTTATCTTCAAATTGTTTTACATACAAAAAAAATGAAATTCAATAGAACTTTAATCCACACAAAATATTTCCTGGTTATGTGATACATGCTTTAGGAGTTGTCATGTTTTTTAGTTTACTTTCACTGGCTCTTTACTCAGGAAAATATTGGTTTGCAAACTTAATCAGACCATCAAGACCAATTTTATATCTGAGTGGAATGAGTAGATTTTTATCACAGCCCACGCAAAGAATCACATTAACCCTGAGAAGAGAGGATGACAGAGGAAAGACCCCAAAGTAGAGAGAGACATAATGAACTTGAGTGTGATCACTGCATTCTCTGCTAATTATCCCACTGGTAGAAATTCAAACACTTTAGCACATAAATTAATTCCATTATAGAACTAAGCATGATGAGATAATAAAAAAGGAACCAGTTTTTCTGTCAAAAACTGAAATCACCTCTTCATATCTTTTTCAATACAGAAGATATCTATTTGTCTTTCATTCATTCTGTACACACTTACTCATAGATTATTATGTTCCTGGTAGTGTTCTAGGCCCTTGGGATACATTAAGGGGAAAGGAAGAAGGAAAATATTTCTGTCTTTGTGAGGGGAAGACATAAAATTAACAATAAATCTAACAAATAAATTGTGTAGTAGGGAAGAAGATGGAATTCTTAGGGGAAAATGCAGAACACTGTAAGAGGAATGAGCTGTTGGTGTGGGAAGGTGTCTAGTGGCAATTTAAAATAAGATCATTGGTGAGACAGGAAGATGGTGGAGGAGTAAGATACGGAGACCACCTTCCTCCCCATAAATACGTCAAGAATATATCTACATGTGGAGCAGCTCCTACACAACACCTACCAAATGCTGGCAGGGGAACTCAGACTTCCAAAAAGGCAAGAAAATCCCCATGTAACTTAGTAGAACAAGAGAAAAAAAAAACAGAGAGAAACAAAGGAATCCAAAGGAGACCTGCCCCTCTGGGAGGGAGCTGTGAAGAGGGAAAAGTTGTGACACACTAGGAAGCCCCCTCGCTGGCAGGGATGGGGGGCAGCTTCAGAGCCCCCAGAGGAGAGGGCAGCAACAGGCACATGGAGGGCAGAGTGAAGAGATCCCTGCACTGAGGATTGGTGCCAACCAGCATTTCCCAGCCTGAGATGGTTGTCTGCTCACCCACTGGGGCAGGTGGGGGCTGGGTGCTGAAGCTTGGGCTTCAGAGGTCAGACCACAGGGAACAGACTGGGGTCAGTTATGTGAGGACAGCCTAGCGGGGCTAGTGCACCACAGCTAGCCAGGAGAGAGTCTAGGGAAAAGTCTGGGCCTGACAGAGAGGCAAAAGGCCTCTGTTTAGGCAACTCGCTGCAGGAGCTTCCTGCTCCACACGCTCACAGACTGCAGGCAATGCCTACGTGAGCACCACCGTGAGCCATGGCTGTTACATCGGAACACAGAGCCTGCCACCACAACCACCAAGGGTCCTGTGTGCAAGGCAGGTCACTGTACACACCCTCCCAGCAGCTGGTACAGCCTACCACTGCCAAGGGTGCCACATCCTGGGACAAACTTCCCCAAGAGAAAGCATGGCGCACCTCAGGTGCATGCCAAACTCTGCTGCTGCAGGCACTTCCCTCACATCTAAATTGGACTGCCATGTCCCTCCCTTCCTCTGGCCTGAGTGAGCAAGTGAGGCCTAATCAACCACTGCTTTCACCCTCTTTTGCCTGGGTGGGGAACCGACACCTGAGAGGTCCTGCAGAGGCAGGACCAAAACCAAAACTGAACCCTGGGGGCTGTGGGACCAAGGAATAGAAAGGGAAACCTCTTCATAAAGCTGCAGGAGGAGCAGATAAAATATCAACAATCAGCTTGGTAGACCCTGCATCTGTGGGTTACCTGAATAGGTGAGTGTTCCTACAATTGAGGTTGTGGACTTTGGGGGCAACTGTGGACTTTGGGGGCAAGTACATGCAGGAATAAGGCCAGATCAGAGTGTGAGCTGACACCACAGTGCCCATAGCAGGTGCAGAGACCTACCTAGAAGTATTAGAGGACTTCCTGGCTTGCTTTCCTCTTTTGACTTGTTTCTGGTTCTATGTATTTGTTAGCTTAGTTTTTAGCATATATTTTTGTATGTAGTTTTGTTTATTGGTTTGATTGCTCTCTTCTTTGTTTTCTCTCTTTTTTTCCCTCTTTTTCTTCTCTATTCTTTTATTTTTGTTGGTGCATGTATGTACATCTCTTTGGGTGATTTTGTCTGTTTAGTTTTGCTTTTAACGTTTGTCTTAAGGTTTTGTCTGTCCCCTTTCTTTCTTCCTTCTCCTTTTCCTTCTTCTTCTTCCTTTTCCTCCATGCTGTGCACCTTGAGGGGTCTTGGTGCCCCAGCTGGTGTCAGATCTGGGCCTCTCAGGAGGGAGAGCTGAGTCCAGAATGTTGGACCACCAGAGAACTCCCAAACAATTGGAATATTATTTAGTGAGAGCTCTCTCAGAGGTCTCCATCTCAACACTGAGATCCAGCTCCACCCAACAGCTAGCAAGCTCCAGTGATAGATGCCTCATGCCAAACAACGAGCAAGACAGGAATACAACCTCACCCCTTAGCAGACAAGCAGTCTATAGTCATACTAAACTCACAGACACCCCAAAACTAACCACCAAACGTGGCCCTGTACATCAGAAAGACAAGATCCAGCTCCACCCACCAGAACACATGTTCCAGTCCCCCCCGCCACCAGGAAGCCTACACAAGCCACTGAACCAATCTCCTCACTGCGGACAGAAAACAGAATTAAGAGGAACTAAGACCCTGCAGCCTGAGGAAAGGAGACCCTAAACACAGCAAGTTAAACAAAATGAGAAGACAGAGAAAGATGCAACAGATGAAGAAACAAGGTAAAACCCCACAAGATCAAAAAATGAAGAAGAGATAGGCAGTCTACCTGAAAAAGAATTCAGAGGAATGATAATAAAGGTGATCAAATGTCTTAGAAATAATATGGAGGCACAGATGGATAAAATACAAGAAATGTTTAACAAGGAAATAGAAGAACTAAAGAGCAAACAAGCAGAGAGGAACAACACAACAACTGAAATTAAAAATACTCTAGAAGGAATCAATAGCACAATAACTGAGACAGAAAAACAGATAAGTGACCTGGAAGATAGAATGGTGGAAATAACTGCCTCAGAGCAGAATAAGAAAAAAAAGAATGAAAAGAATAGAGGACAATCTCAGAGACCTCTGGGACAGCATTAAATGCACCAGCATTCGAATTATAGGGGTTGCAGAAGAAGAAGAGAAAAAGAAAAGGTCTGAGAAAACACTCGAAGAGATTATAGTCAAAAACTTCCATAACATGGGAAAAGAAATAGTCAGTCAAGTCCAGGAAGTGCAGAGGATTCCATATAGGATAAACCCAAGAAGAAACATGCCAAGGCATATGTTAATCAAACTATCAAAAATTAAATACAGAGAAAAAATATTAAAAGCAGCAAGGGAAAAGCAAGCAACAAATAACATACAAGGGAATCCCCATAAGGTTAACAGCTAATTTTTCAGCAGAAAATCTGAAGGCCAGAAGGGAGTGGCAGGACATATTTAAAATGATGAAAGGGAAAAACCTATGACTAAGATTACCACCAGACCAGCTTTACAACAAATGCTTAATGAACTTCTCTAGGCAAGAAACAAAAGACAAGGAAAACACCTACAAAAACAAATCCAAAATAATTAAGAAAATGGTAATAGGAACATATATATTGGTAATTACCTTAAATGTGAATGGATTAAATGTGCCAACCAGAAGATACAGACTGGCTGAATGGATATGAAAAACAAGACCCACGTACATGCTGTCTACAAGAGACACACTTCAGAACTAGGGACATATACAGACTGAAAGTGAGGGGATGGAAAAAGATATTACATGCAAATGGAAATCAAAAGAAAGCTGGGGTAGCAATACTCTTATCAAACTATATGGACTTTAAAATAAAGACTATTGAAAGAGACAAGGAAGGACACTACATGTTAATAAAGGGCCCAATCCAAGAAGAAGATATAACAATTGTAAATATTTATGCACCCAACATAGGAGCACCTCAATACATAAGACAAATGCTAATATCCATGAAAGGGGAAATCAACATTAACACAATGATAGGGGATTTCAACACCCCACTTACACCAATGGACAGATCATCCAAACAGAAATTAAATAAATAAACACAAGCTCTAAATAACACATTAGAAAAGTTGGACTTTGACTGATATTCATAGGACATTCCATCCAGAAACTACAGAATACACTTTCTTCTTAAGTATGCACCCAATATTCTTCAGAATAGGTCACATCTTGGGTCACAACTCAAGCCACAATAAGTTGAAGAAAATTGAAATCATATCAAGCAACTATTCTGACCACAATACTATGAGACTATATATCAATTACAGTAAAAAAAAAAAAAAAACTGTACAAAATACAAACACATGGAGGCTAAACAACATGCTGCTAAATAACAAAGACATCACTGAAGAAATCAAAGACCAAATTAAAAGATACCTAGGAACAAATGCCAAGGAAAACATGATGACCCAAAACCTATGGGATACTGCAAAAGTAGTTCTAAGAGGGAAGTTCATAGCAATACATCCTACCTCAGGAAACAAGAAAAATCTCAAATAAACACCTAAAACAATTAGAGAAAGAAGAAGAAGAACAACAACAACAAAAATACACAAAGTTAGCAGAAGGAAAGAAATTATAAATATCAGATCAGAAGTAAATGAAATAGAAATGAAGGGAACAATAGCAAAGATCCATAAAACTAAAAGCTGGTTCTTTGAGAAGATAAACAAAATTAATAAATCATTAGCTAGACTTAACAGGAAAAAAAGGGAGAATACTCAAATTAACAGAATCAGAAATGAAAAAGGAGAAGTAACAGCTGACACCAGAGAAATACAAAGGGTCATGAGAGACTACTACAAGAAACAATATGCCAAAAAATTGGATAATCTGGAAGAAACCTAACTTGAGAAAAATTCTTAAAAAAATTACAACCTTCCAAGACTGAACCAGGAAGAAATAGAAAATATAAACAGACTAATCACAAGCACTGAAATTGAAACTGAGATTTAAAATCTTCCAACAAACAAAAGCCCAGGGCCAGATGATTTCACAGATGAATTCTATCAAACATTTAGAGAAGAGCTAATACCTATCCTTCTCAAACTCTTCCAAAATGTAGCAGAGGGAGGAACACTCCCAAACTCATTTGACAAAGCCACCCTGATACCAAAACCAGACAAAGATGTCACAAAAAGAAAATCACAGGCCAATAACACTGATGAACATAGATGCAAAAATACTCAACAAAATATTAGCAAACAGAATCCAACAGCACATTAAAAGGATTATACACTGTGATCAAGTGGGGTTTATCCCAGGAATGCAAGGATTCATTCTACACAAATCAATCAATGTGATACATCATATTAACAAATTGAAGGATGAAAACCATATGATAATCTCAACACATGCAGAAAAAGCTTTTGACAAAATTCAACACCCATTTATGATAAAAGCTCTCCAGAAAGTGGGCATAGATGGAACCTACCTCAACATAATAAAGGCCATATATGACAAACACACAGCCAACATCATTCTCAATGGTGAAAAACTGAAGGCATTTCCTCTGAGGTCAGGAACAAGAAAAGGGTGTCCACTCTCACCACTATTATTCAACATAGCTTTGGAAGTGTTAGCCACAGCAATCTGAGAAGAAAAAGAAATAAAAGGAATCCAAGTTGGAAAAGGAGACGTAAAATTGTCACTGTTTGCAGATGACATGATACTACATACAGAAAATCCAAAATATGCTACCAGCAAACTACTAGAGCTAACCAAAGAATTTGGTTAAGTAGCAGGATACAAAATAAATGCACAGAAATCTCTTGCATTCCTATACACTAACAATGAAAGATCAGAAAGAGAAATTAAGGAAACACTCCCATTTACCATTGCAACATAAAGAATAAAATACCAAGGCATAAACCTACCTAAGGAGGCAAAAGAGCTGGATGCATAAAACTATAAGACATTGATGAAAGAAATCAAAGATGACATGAACAGATGGAGAAATATACCATGTTCCTGGATTGGAAGAATCAACATTATGAAAATGACTCTACTACCCAAAGCAATCAACAAATTCAATGCAATCCCTATCAAATTACCAATGGCATTTTTCACAGAACTAGAACAAAGAATTATGAAATTTATATGGAAACACAAAAGACCCCGAACAGCCAAAGCAATCTTGAGAAGGAAAAACAGAGCTGGAGAAATCAGTATCCCTGACTTCAGACCATACTACAAAGCTACAGTGATCAAGACAGTATGGTACTGGAACAAAAACAGAAATATAGATCAATGGAACAGGATAGAAAGCCCAGAGATAATCCCACGTACACATGGGCACCTTATCTTTGACAAAGGAGGCAAGAATATACAATGGAAAAAGACAGCCTCTAAAATAAGTGGTGCTGGGAAAATTGGACAGCAACATGTAAAAGAATGAAATTAGAACACTTCCTAACACCATACACAAAAAGAAACTCCAAATGGATTAAAGACCTACATGTAAGGCCAGACAGTATAAAACTCTTAGAGGAAAACATAGGCAGAACACTCTATGACATAAATCACAGCAAGATCCTTTTTGACCCTCCTCCTAAAATAATGGAAATAAAAATAAAAAATAAACAAATGGGACCTAATGAAACTTAAAAGCTTTTGCACAGCAAAAGAAACCATAAACAAGACAAGAAGACAACCCTCAGAATGGGAGAAAATATTTGCCAACAAAGCAACCAACAAAGGGTTAATCTCCAACATATACAAGCAGCTCATGAAGCTCTATATCAAAAATAACAACCCATCCAGAAATGGGCAGAAGACCTAAACAGACATTCCTCCAAAGAAGACACATAGATGGCCAACAAACACATGAAAAGATGCTCAACATCACTAATCATTAGAGAAATGCAAATCAAAACCACAATGAGGTATCACCTCACACCAATCAGAATGGCCATCATCAAAAACTTTAGGAACAATAAATGCTGGAGAGGATGTGGAGAAAAGGGAACCCTCCTATACTTTTGGTGGGAATGTAACTTGATACAGCCACTATGGAGAACAGTATAAAATTCCTTAACAAACTAAAATAGAGCTACCATATGATCCAGTGATCCCACTCCTGGGCATATATCCAGAGAAAACTCTTAATTCCAAAAGATACATGCACCCCAATGTTCATAGCAGCACTATTTTCAATAGCCAAGCCATGGAAGCAACCTAAATGCCCATCAACAGATGGATGGATAAAGAAGATGTGGCACATATATACAATGGAATATTACTCTGGATAAAAAGGAACGAAATTGAGTTATTTGTAGTGAGGTGGATGTACCTAGAGTCTGTCATACAGACTGAAGAAAGTCAGAAGGAGAACAACAAATACCGTATGCTAATGCATATATATGGAATCTAAAAAAACTGGTAGTGATGAACCCAGTGGCAGGGCAAGAATAAAGACACAGATGTAGAGAACAAACTTGAGGACATGGGAGTGTGGGGGGAAGGGGAAGCAGGGAAGAAGTAAGAGAACAGCACTGACATAGATACACGACCATATGTAAAATAGATGGCTAGTGGGAAGCAGCTGCATAACACAGGAAAATCAACCCCATGATTGGTGATGACCTAGAGGGGTGGGATACAGAGTGTGGGAGGGAGACTCAGCAGGGAGGGGATATGGGGATATATGTAGAAATACAGCTGATTCACTTTGTTGTACAGCAGAAACTGGCACAAGAGTATAAAGCAATTATATGCTAATAAAGATCTGAAAAAAATAAATTCATATAAAATAAAATAATATCATCAGAGCAAGCTTTGTTGAGAAGATATCAATTGGCCGAAGACATGGAGGAAGTGAGAGGGCAAGCCATGTTGATATCTGGAGGAATGGTCTTTCAGAAAGAGAGAATAGTTGGTGCAGAGAACCTGAGGAAGCAAGGTGCTTGTCATTGTCAGAGGATGGAGGAGGCCAGCATGCTGGAGCGGGGACAAGGGGGGTCAATTACGAGGCTGTTGCAATAATCCCAGTGAGACACAGTGGTTGCTTGATCTGCAGTGGAGGCAGTGGGAAAGGTGAAATGTGGCTAGATTCTGAAAGCAAGTAGAGTCAATAGAATTTCCCCACAAAAACCAATTCAATACCCATCACCACTCTGTCAAAATTCATCACCAAAAGGTCATGACTAAGAAAGGAAAGAGAAGGATAGTCCGCCACTTACTGAACACCAGGCCCTGTGCTGAGTTCTGTCCTGGACATCACAGCAGCAGCAGCTAATACCAAAATGGCTGTGACAACCAACACTGGTCTCTGTGAATTAATAATGAATTTCCAAGTCTTCTCCTGAATATTCTCCTACCTTAAATTCCTTTTTAAATAACTAAAATGTAAAGGTCTCTGAATGCATGAATTCTAAAGAGCAAAAGTAGAATCATGTTGCTGTCAGCTTTTTGAAGAGGCTTCTAAAAGCTTAGTTGTCAGAACATCCTAAACGAGTGGGAAAATCTATATAATAAGAAACCCTTGTCTGAAAAAACATTCCCCAAAGACACTTAGAGGTGGACAAAAGCCCAGGAAAAAACTTTAAAATAGAAAATTCCTTGGGAAAAGCAAAGCTACCAAACAAAATCATTACTTGTAACAAAGAAGGGAGAGCAGTGAAATGTTATTTATATATAATTTCAAGTCAGAGTTATACAGAAAGTCCCCCAATCTCTTATTCACATAAACTCAGGTTCCCAGACCTTGAATCAAGTTTCTGTGTCCTCTGCTAAACCCAGAATCCTGGGTGTACTAGAATATTTAGGACTCAGTTTTCTCAAAGTGGTAAAGTTTATTTAGAACAAACATTATACTGATAGATAATACTTGTGTGCTATGTACCAAGCACATATTAACTTGTATAATTATCTCCACAATCATATGAGGTAACTATCCTCAGTATCCCCATTTTACAAGTAAGAAACAAGTCAGAAAGCTTCAGTAATGAGTCCAGGGTAGCACAGCCAGTGTGAAAATTAGGGAAACCTCATTTTAAATGAAGTGGGGAAGGCTCAAAGGGGGAAGGTCTCACACAATCATCACTTGTTGCAGCTGCTTAACCAGCAGGAAGGAGGGTAAGAATGTTACTTTTCTTCTGGTTCAAGGGAGGACATGTTTCACATAGTAATTTGATCTCCTGCTTTAACAAAAAAGATGGAAGATGGAACCCTCTCTGCCCCAGTAACAACTACATACATACATACATACATATGCGTGTGTATTCCAACTATATGCTGTCTACAAGAGGCTCACTTTAGATTTAATGAAACACATAGGTTGAAAACGAAGGATGCAAAAAGATATTCCACAAAAATGACAATCAAAAGAGAGCAAGAGAGTCTATGTTATATCAGACAAAATAGACGTTTTCAAAACTGTCACACAAGACCAAAAAAAGGACATTGTGTAACAATAAAAGTTCAGGTCACCAGGAAGACATAACAATTATAAATATAAAAGCATCTGATATATAAGGCAAACACTGACAGAATTGAAGGTAGAAAAAGACAGCAATACAATAATAGCAGGAGACTGTGATACCCCACTTTTAATAATAGGTGGAACAATGAGGCACAGAACCAACAAAGAAACAGTGGACTTGAACAACACTATGGGCCAAGCAGACCTAGAAGATGTGTGCAGAATATCCCACCCAACAGCAGCAGAATATACATTCATTTTAAGACCATGAGAAATATTCTCCAGGTAGATCACATGTTAGATCAAAACCAAGTCTTAACAAATTTGAGAAGTTTGAAATCACACCAAGTACCTTTTCCAACCTTAATACAAAGAAACTAGAAATAAACAGCGGGAGGAAAACTGGATAATTCACAAATATGTGAAAATTAAAGAAGACACTTTCAATAACCAATATGTCAAAGAAAAAATCAAAAGGGAAATTAGAAAATATTTGAGACCAGCGAAAATGAAAACACAACATACCAAAAGGTATGGAATGCAGCAAAATATTACTAAGAGAAAATTTTATAGTGATAAACACTTAAATTTAAAAAAAAAAGGAAAATCTCAAATAACTTGACTCCTTGAGGAATTAGAAAAATAACACAAACTCAGCCCAAAGTTAGAAAGAAGGAAATAATAAAATGAGCAGAAATAAATAAAATTGAGAGTAGAAAAATAGAAAAACATTTGCTAAAACTAAGAGGAGGTTTTTTTAAAAGATAAAAAGAGTGACAAAACTTAAGCTAGACTAAAAAAAAGAGATTAAATAAATAAAATCATAAATGAAAGATGACATTAAAATTGATGCCTCAAATAAAAAGGATTATAAGAGATTACAGTGAATAGTCATGGGCTAACAAACTGGATAACCTAGAAGAAATAGGTAAGTTGCCAGAAATATACAACATACCAAGACAGAATAATGAGGAAACAGACAGACTTAATGAAGGATTCCATAAAGGGCTGGCATAGCACAGAGGACAACTTACCCAGGCCTGGGTCTGCTCTGGGATCTAGGGAAAGTCACTCCCCTTCCTGCCTATTTCCCAGTCCTTCTGTGGGAGGATTGAAAGTAAATAAAACTTAGACATCACCCCCTCTGGCAGCAACATTCTAGGTCCTCCTGTTCCATTTAGATTCAGGTCCAAGTGTCTCATCTTGGCCTCTGTGGTGGGCTGCCCCATCAATGGCTCCCAGCATTCTTGTCTCCTGGTCACATATCCTTGTGTAATCCCCACCCTTCCAGGGTGGAAGGACACTGTGTTGAGTTTTAACCTATAGAAAAACTTATGTAAAGTCTGGAATTTCTACTTATTTCATCTCTTCTCTGTTCTTTCTTTCTCTCTGCCTTTCTATGTTTCTGTCTTTCTTGTGTTTATGTATGTGTATGTATATTGTTAGGATTAGAGTCAGGGATAGGGTTTAGGGTTAGGGTTAGTGTTAGGGTTGTGGTTGGGGTTAGGGTTACAGTTAAGGGTAGGGTTAGGGGTTTTCTTTCTTGAAGGCTGAGTTGTGTGAGTTCTTGGTCTAGTTTAGATATGAATCCCTTATCAGATACAATGCTTGCAAATATTTTCTCACGTTCGGTACACTGCCTTTTTGTTTTGTTGATGGTTACCTTTTCCGATGGAAACCTTTTCAGTTGGATGGAGTCTCATTGGTTTATATTGCTTTTGTTCTCCTTGCCTGGGGAGACTGATCCTATATATATACACACATACAGCTAAGGCTAATGTCAAAGAGCTTACTGCCTTTGTATTCTTCTAGTAGTCTTATGTCTTCAGGTTGTGCGCTGAAGTTTTAATTTATTACACAGTGGTTTTTGTAGATGCTATGAGCAAGGAATCCAGTGTGATTCTTCTGTATGTAGTTATTCAGTTTTTCCTACACCATGTACAAGAGGCTCTCTTTTCCCTATTTGCATATCTCTCACTTGCTTTGTCATAGATGAATTGACCATATGAGCATGAAATTATTTCTGCAATCTCAGTTCTGTTCCATGGATCTATGTGGATTTCTTTTTTGCCAATGCCATACCATCTTTATGATTCTAGGTTTGTAGTCTAGTCCGAAATCAGGAAGTGTGATATGGCCAAGTCTGGGCTTCTTTCTTAAGATTATATGGACTCTTTAGGTTCTTTTGTGTTTCCATATACACCTTGGAAATCTTTGTTGTAGTTTCCAGAGGAAAATTCACTGGTATTTTGGGAGGAATGGTACTGAATCTCTGGATTGCCTTGAGGGTGTGGCATCACTCTACCAATGCAAATTCTTCTGATCCATGAGCACAGCATAGCTTTCCATTTGTTTGTGTCATCCTCAATTCCTTTCATCAATGTCTTCCAGGTTTCTGAGTATAGGCCTTTTACTTCCTGGGTTAGATGTACTCCTAGGTATTTCATTCCTGTTAATGTCATTGTCAATGGGATTTTTTTTACTTAATTTCTCATTCTGATAGTCTGTTGTGAGAGTATAGACATGCAACCATTTTCTGTAGATTAACTTTTTATCCTGCAACTTAACTGAGTTTTCTGAAGAGTTCTATTTGTTTTGGGGTGTAGCCTTCAGCATTTTCTATACAGAATATCATGTCATCTACAAAGAATGAGAGTTTTTCTTTTTCCTCTGCCATCATATTCCTCATTTCTTCTTTCTTTGTTTTTTTTTTTTTTTTTTTTTTTTTTAATTTAAGTGTTATGGCCAGGTCTTCCTAGATCACGTGGAATGAATGTGGCAAGTGTGGTCAGGATTAGAGTCATGTGTAAGCATATCAGGCCCTCTTCCCCTTCCTCCCTCTCTATCTCTCTGAGGCCTCCAGGAAGGACAGGACCAGTCCAGGGTCACACAAGACTCAGGGAGTGGACCTGGACAGTTGTTCTTCTGCCCCTCAGTCCTGGACATCATTTTGTATACTACCTGTGTACCTTCTTTGGCCAGATGTCCCTTCAAATCTTTCCCTATTTTTAATGGGATTGTTTGTGTTAGCATTGTCTATTTGGAGACAAATCGCTTTTTAAATATGTGCTCGCAAATATTTGCCTCCCAGTTCGTGGCTGGTCTTTTGCTTTTCTGAAGGTCTTTCACAGAGTGGAAATCTTTAATTTTATAAAGTCCACAGTATTCCCCTGTTTTCCTTTGCGGGTTGCCTTTTTCTGTTGTGTGTTCAGACTCAAAGCTCATGTCAATTTTCTGCGATATATTCTATAATTTTGATAACTTTTGCATGTAAAATGTGTCTATGAATAATTTTGAGTGAGTCTGGTGTAAGCTGTCAAGTTTTCATCTACATTCATTTCATCCCAACATGATTTTTAACTGTTCCTGAACTAGTCTGGAGACTTTATGGGATATCTGGCTGCATTTATGTTTCAATTTCCAAGTTTAATGGATTCAGTAGTTCTGCCAGCAGGGAGTACTGTGCCCAGTGACCTGTGAGTGAGGTGCAGCCTGCAGTTCCCATATTGAACACAGGGGGTTGCTGAGCCCACCTCTCAGACCCCACCAGGGCTTCGCCCTTGGGATACTGAGGGTTGAAGTCTAAGCTGACAGGAAATCTGCAAGATTTGGAGTGGGAGCCACTCTGAGGATGGGCACTGCTAGGAAGGGGATGCACCTGTGGCACTTTGGTGGGTTTTGCACATGTTCTCTGAAAGGAGTGTCCTTTCACTCGTCCCACTGGGGACTCTGCTGAGGTCTCTGCTCCCTCACATGGTGCCCAGGGCTGGTGGTCACCAGACTAAACCCCTGCCACAGTGATGATGACCAGTGTGTGTCCTCATCCGTGAAGCCAGGCGGTCTCTAAGCTGTATTGTCCATGTGCATTGCCTCTCATTGGAGCTGCATGTGTTTGTTCTGGTTCATTTCAGAACACTGATTTTCAGGAGTGTTTTAAGGCCACATGGATGTTAGGTTTTTTCTGGTATTGGATTATGAGAAATGCTTTTCCAGCTGGTGTTGTGGTTTGTCTTTCCAACTGTGTTCCTTGGTTTAGTTTGTTATTTTTGTACCAGAGGAAGAGCTCAGTATTTCCCTTCTGTCATCTGGCTGGAATTGGCCACACTTACAATATTACTGTCTACCCCCCAAGATTATGGACATATTCATCTAAAGGGCTTGGTTTTGTATATGACCTCATTAATCCACCTGGACTGCCCTTTCAAATAACAAAATGCTATTTCAAATGTAAACAAAAAAAGAATTCCCCAGTCCCTTCCTAAAATATGTGGGCAGTTACAAAAAGCCACCTTTTGTATGATTTTATTGATAGGAAACATTCAGAATAGGTAAAGAAACAGAGAAAGAAATAGGATTAGGGGTTGTCAGGGGCTGCTGGAGGGAGGAATGTGGAGTGCAGGATTCAAATGCAGGGTTTTATTGGCCTGGGGGGAGAATGAAAGAGTAAGAAACTAGACAGTGGTGATGGTTGCACAGCACTGTGCAGGTCTTGAATGCTCTCAAATTGCTCAATTTAAATGGAAGGAATACATTTCATTATTTTACACTTCAAAAGCAAAGTACATATTAAAGAAATGCAAATCAAAACTACAATGAGGCATCACCTCACACCTGTTAGAATGGGTATCATCAGAAAATCTACAAACAGTAAATGCTGTAGAGAGTGTGGGGAAAAGGGAACCCTATTACGCTGCTGGTAGGACTGTAAATTGATACAGCCACTATGGAGAAGAGTATGGAGTTTCCTTAAAACACTAAAAATACCATATGACCCAGTAATCCCACTACTGGGCATTTACCCAGAGAACACCATAATTCAAAAAGACACATGCACTCCAATGTTCATTGCAGCACTATTTACAATAGCCAGGTCATGGAAGCAAAGTAAATGTCCATCAACAGATGAATGGATAAAGAAGATGTGGTACATATATACAATGGCATATTACTCAGCCATAAAAAGGAACAAAATTGGGACATTTGTAGAGACATGGATGGGCCTAGAGACTGTCATACAGAGTGAAGTAAGTTAGAGAAAAACAAATATCATGTATTAGTGCATATATGCAGAATATAGAAAAATGGTACAGATCAACCAGTTTGCAAGGCAAAAATAGAGACACAGATGTAGAGAACAAATATATGGACATCAAGGGGGGAAAGCAGGGGGTGGGGGAATGGGACAAATTGGGAGATTGGGATTGACATATACACATTACTAATAAGAAAAAAATATCAAATTGTACTCTTTAAATATATGCAGTTTATTAATGTATGTCAATTATATCTCAATAAAAGTTCTAAAAAAAACCCCACAAAGTACGGAATGCTTTACACAATGTGAAAGAAAACAAGAAAATTACAAACAAACCAAGTAAAAAACAACCTCAGGGGAAGGGAAGTCAATTTCGGGTGGAGGAGGGTGTTGAGGGTGGACATCGGGGGCAGACAGTGACGGTGGTTGCAGAGCCAGCTCAGCCCCTGGAGGTGGTGTTTCCCAAAATGGCTCTGGGCCTCCTGCCAAAGCAGGTGCACGTTGTCCCTGCAGGGTTGGGTCAATCATCATGTGGGTCTGGATAATTTGCAGGAGTCAGGGCAGGTTCTCCCTGCAGAGGTGGGACATCACCCTGTGGTTCTGGGTCTCCTGCCAAAGCCAGCACAGGTCTACTTACAGGGTGGTATATCTTCATGTGGATTTGAGAGTTTAGCACAAGCAGGTGCACATTCTCCCTGCAGGGGTTGTGAATTTGGACCTGGCTCTCTGTTTCCTGCAGAAGTATGTGCTGGTGCCTTGTGCTGCGGTGGAAAATCCTCACTTTTTGTGCCTATTTTTTTGGCAGGCTGTTCCTTCTGTTTGGCTTTCCCTTTGGTTTGTCCCTGGGTCCCGCACCTGCAGCTAACTCCTCCGGAAAGACAGTTCTGGGAGGTGGAGCCAGGTTTAATTTCTGCAGAAGTGCTGGAGCTGTAAGAGAAGGAAAGGTTACCTTTCCAGGTGCCTTTCAGAGGGAATCTTCCCAGAGCCTTGCAGAAAATTCCCAGTCCAGGAACTCACAACAGGCTGTCTTCTCTGACTACAGTCCATCAGATGCATGGTCTGAGGCCAGCCTCTGCTCTGGGCCCAACACCAGCCTCTGGGGACTCCTCCCAGTGTGGCCCAGCCTCAACCCTCCCCACACAGTCCCATGCCCCCACCCCCAAGCTTCTTACCTTTGTGCTCTGCCTGGGTGAGCTCTAGGTCCTCCAGCTGACTCAAGGGAAGGTGGACATGGTTCTCCAGGTCAGAGCCAGCTGTGCTGAGCTCCGTGGATGCCCAGGACTGGAGCCTGGGATGTGGCCTGGGTGGGGTCTGGGCAGGAGGCCTTCCCTACTTACCTCTTGGCCCATTTCCATGCAATCCCATGGCAACACTCACCCGGAGCCTGTGCTGGCCCTCGTGGACAGTGTGGTGCCCATCCCCTCACTTGGGGAGGTGGTGGATGGGTGTTCCCAGGGATGAGCTCATTGCTGATCTCCAGCGTGGGGCTCTTCAATGACAGTGCCCAGCAGCGAGCCTTGCCCAGCTGAGGTCTCAGAGCCCTGCCTGGCCCTTATCACTGCTGCCTCCACCCACTCGACCTTCTCTCCCAGGTCAGGCACAGACCTGTGTCTGCTCAGATATCCACCTGGCAGGAAAGGGATCCACCTAGAAGGCTTCGAATCAACCTGGGTGGGCAGAAGGCTGCTGCCTGGGCTCTCTAATCCCACCCAGGCAGCTTGAACCTGGGGTGTGGACATGATCGGCCCACCCAGGCTTCTGACCCCTCATCAGCCTGCTCCTGCTTGAGGGAGACCCACCCCACAGAAACTCTGACCTCCACACATACTGGGAAGGGACATATGGTTTGCCCGGGTGGGATCGGAGTGGTGGCCTGGCCTGGGGCTCCCTGTGTTACCTCTGGATGCCTCCACGCCAATGGCCAAAGGCCTCTCGGGTGAGAACCGAGCCAATGGCAACAGCATTGCCAGACACTCTGACTGTGACCTTTCCTGAGGCCACGGCCTCTGGATATGGGCACACAGCAGAACGTGTTTCCAACCAAGTGAGCTGGTAAGGGGGCTCCTCTATGATGTGGATGCCTGGTTACCCAGCTTCCAGGTTCTGTTGGGCTCTATTGCCCAGGAAGCGAGGTCATTTCCTGGGGTCCCCTTGCCCGGGTTCCTTCCTTACACAGAGCTCCCCAAGGGCACCTCTGGGCTGCTGAGGGCTCCACCCCCACCCCATGCCATGTGCATGCACAGTGACACCAACACAGCCCCCAGCCTACAGCCATGGGGAGGCCTGGGTGCAGCCAGGACCCCAGCTCTGAGGACACAGCTGGTTTCAGACCAGACTCCTCCTCCTCATCGGGGACATGGCTCTCGACAAGCCATGGACCTCTCAGGGCCTCCCCAGTCTCCCCATCTGCACGGTGGGGGTCACCATGGCATCGACTTCCTAGGGAAGCCATCAGGTGTATAGACCTAGAAACACCTACAGTACCTGTCAACCCAGATGTCACATGGAGTTCATGGGCTGGTATCATGTGGGCCTGTATCACATGGAGCTCATGCAGAGACGTAACAAAGGAAGGATTACAGAAGGGGCTGGTGTAGCACAGAAGACAACTGAAGCAGGCTTGGGTCTGCTCTGGGATCAGGGGAAAGTCACTCCCCTTCCTGCCTATTTCCCAGTCCCTCTGTGGGAAGGCTGAAAGTAAAGAAAATTCAAATAGGGAAGAGGCCACAGAAGAAACAAACTCTGCAGACAACCTGATCCTGGTCTTCCAGCCTTCAGGCCTGTGAGAAAAGAAAGGAAATAAATGTCTGTTGTTTAAGCCACCCAGTCTGCGGTATTTGTCTGGCAGCCCTAGCAAACTAATACAAATACCAACATGACCGTGTGTTTGTGAAGATTGCGTGAGAAAAGGTAAAGAGGCAGGAGAAAATAGGTACCGAAGTGGTTGTCTTCCTGATTAAAAATGATGCTTAAACTGCAAGTGGGCTATTCGGGCAGAAGAGTCAATTCAACGAGAGGGAAGTAGACACACTGACCCTGAGCCACTGAATCCCACAAACTACTGCTGTTACCGATTCCGAATAACCCAAGAAAGATTAAGAAAAAAAAAAAGTACTGTGGAGGTGATTTCAGAAAAAGTACTGTCAAAGTTTATTTATAGTAGAATTTTTGTGACCCTCCAAACTGTTGATTTTGCTAAGGTCTGTCAAAAAAAAAAAAAAAAAAAAAAAAACCAACCAACCAATCAACCAAACAAACAAAGAGAAAAGGGAGGGAGGGAGGAAAGAAGGAAAGAAAAAGTATAAGTATGTTATTTCTTTCTGTGGATTAAAAACTCATAACTTTTCAATTAACTGGTGTGTGGGAATCAACACTCTAGACCCCCAATCCCATTAGTTTTGCACTGACTCATTCCGTTTCTGCAAAACCTGCATAGTTGTCTGGGGAATCACACACTCCCTTATCCCTGGGCGTTACTAACAGCTGGCCAGATCTCATGTTAAGCTCTGTGCCAATGAATTAGACACAGAAGTTTATATTTCGTACTATTCCCAACCCTCTGACTCCAAAATTAGGAACAGGCCCATCAGCTGCCCACTGCTCAGCCCTCTGAACTAAATGAGTGGCCAGCGGTTCATTTCTGAGTCACCCTGCAGCTCTCAGCCTTTCAGGGTTTCCTCCCTTGAAGGACAGTCCCCAGGATCACCGGTAGATGGCACTAGCTGGCTACGATGAAACAGAGGTTCTTGAAAATTTAAAACTTGTCACCATGGAAGTTGTTAAACACACACCAAGTAGAGCTGGTATCATAATGAACCCCATGTACCCATCACCCAATGTCGAAAATTATCAACAAGTGGCCAATGTTGCTTACCCACCCCATCCATCTCCCTGCCCTCTGGATGATTTGGCCGGAAATCCCAGATGTATCATTTCACCTACAAATATTCAGTGTGTCTCAATAAAAAGGTAAAGGCAAGACAAGCACCTGTGCCATGCTGCAATCGATCAGGATTTGGGGTTTTGTTTTTGTCTTGTAAACCTGTAATGTTCATTCACAAAGAGTGTTGTAAATGCGGTCATTCACACCAGGGTTCCAGGTCAGAGACTCTCAGCTCTCTGCTTTCTGGCCCTCACTGCATATGGCCCTCCCCCCTTGCTTCCCTCACCTCTACGTCCACTCTGTTCTCACAAGTGATCATAAAGCAGTGGTCCCCAACCTTTCCCCAACCTCCCCCACCAGGACCAGTTTTGTGGAAGACAATTTTTCCATGGACAGGGCGGGGGATGGTTCCGGTGCTGATGTGAGTGATGGGGAGCGATGGGGAGCGGCAGATGAAGCTTTGCTTGCTGGCCTGCTGCTCACCTCCTGCTGCACAGCCCGGTTCCTAACAGGCTGCTGACTGGAACTGAAGAGGAAAGTTAGAAACTTACACTCAGCTAAAAATAACTCCATGCTTGTTTTACTTTCCTGGAATATGCTTGCTGCCTGGAGAAAAACAGAAAAACAGGATGACCTAACAATCCAATGTTAACTTTAAGATGTTTTGCTAAAAATGGAATGTTCTGCACCTGCTCCTGTAAGTTACTGTTTGGAAACTTCCATGCTCTGTAAACATGTGCACTATAAAAGTAAAACTCACCCTGAGCCTGGGGCCCAGAACTTTGGAGCGTTAGCTCGTCTGGGGACGCCGGCGTAATAACCCTCCGAGTGTGGTGCTTGGTTTCTCAATGGACTGATTTCTGCAACAGTACCAGTCTGCAGGCCAGGTGTTGGGGACCCCTGCCATAAAGGAGAAAGTGACTAATTGTTTAGGCAACTTACAGTAGAGTTTTACTGCATCAAGTTTATCACGACGAGGAGCATTAAGGAGCAGGTCAGTGAGACAAACATATTTCAGACAAACTATGGGTGTTGTTTCTGGGAAGTTTTCAGGTGTTTAAAAACAACAAAAATAATGATTTTCCATCTAAGGGCTTTACCATGTACTATTCCTAATTAACTGGGTTCAGACTCAATTTCATGCTCCCCCTCTGCCCCCCGCACCACATCTTCAAAGCTAGAGAAGCAACAGAGGCTGGAAAACAACAGATCCCTCAGAGCAGCAGGTGGTGGGGAGAATCCGGACTTGGAGACACATGGGTCCTAGCCTTGGTCCTGTCACTTACCCTCAGGACCCTGAG
Source organism: Hippopotamus amphibius kiboko (assembly GCF_030028045.1). Lineage (NCBI taxonomy): Eukaryota > Metazoa > Chordata > Mammalia > Artiodactyla > Hippopotamidae > Hippopotamus > Hippopotamus amphibius. Next base: position 85,765,214 of record NC_080188.1, on the reverse strand, counting down.
CAGGTCACTCAGCCTCTCTGTGCCTCCACTTCCTCCTTGCAGTGGGGGAGTCATTGCACCTGGTACCTGCACGCTTGGCGTCACACCATCACAGCAGAGATGGGGGATGAATGGGGAAGTGCGCTTCCCTTCACAGGATGCTGCATGCACGCACGAGGTCAGGCAGCAGTGCGGTGGTTCAGAGCAGGGGCTCGAGTGTCAGGCAGACCTGGGTGTGAGTCCTAGCTCTGCATGACCTTGGGCAGGTGGCTTTACCCTTCTGATCCTCCATTGCAACGTCTACAAAATAAAGATAAGTACAGAAACCACATCATAAGGTGATTTAACCGCTTAAAAGATACAACGCGTGTAAAACACTTAGCAGGGTGCTTCACTCATAGTAAGCGGTCAGTCTACAGCAGCTGTTCCTACTCCTATCACTTCATTTCTAAGTGGGATCGCAGAAATCAAGGGGACTCTAGAGAATCCTTCCTAAGAGAACCCTTTAGGGCTGTTCACGCACGCTTCCATCTGTTTCCTGGATCAAATTCACCCAGAGCTTCCACGAACTTCTCAGCTGGCGCCTTGGATCCTGGCTGTGGACCAGTCCTCATCTCCTTGGAGGGATGTACTGGTCAGACTGTACTTCTGGATCTAAAACAAAGGAACACTGAACTCCTGCACTGAAGCCCAGGGAATTTCCATTTTCTCCTCAGACTTCTTGGTATCCCATACATCATCTCAAAGGTCATGTCCAGGAATTGCTTAAAGGGAGTAACCATTGCTGCTCTGTCACAGATGGTGAAGAGTTGATGTCAAGATGCAGTGATTACTTGCGCCCTAATTGCACCCGAATGTTGATCTTCCATCTCTGGGAAGCTGCCTGACTGGGGGTTTCCCCAAGCCACTTGCCTCTTTACTCTTGTTGAGAGGAATGTAGGAAGGAGCAGAGGCTTTAGAAAAAGTCTGCTCTTAGTTCTAACAAAAGCCTGTGACAGTAGTCCTAAGGCAATTAACATCAATCCCATTTTATCCTCTCACCTGTCATTTTAAAATCAACCTCCCACTCAGGAGTGACATTTTATACTGTTGATGCTCTTAAAATTGCGATTTTAACAGAGAAAGGCCTGCAACGGACACATGACTACTGTGCACATCATGGCTGAGGGGCTTAGAGACCCATTAGAGATCCTGTGTGTTGGGCTCACAGAGCCTCTAAGAGCAGTGGAATGAAGTGGAGGTTTCTTTACAAATTTCCTGTAAAGTTCCTTGTAAACAAACTTACACCAATAAGTACACCACCTTCTCCTTTCATGACAGCAGCCAAAACTATGAACCACAGCCAGGGTGTTTGCCATTCATACAAAACCTACATGTGACGGGTCTAAGCACAGATGAAATATAAATGGGAAGAGAGAAAGAGAGTAGCTTCCCTATTAAAAGGAGAAGAAAGCATTCGGAAGTCACTAAGGAGCGCATCTCTCTCCTACCCAAGGAAGCAGCCAGACCAGCATTTCCCAAACCTATCTGATCGAATGATACAGTACGTTAGTAAATTATTATGCAAAAACTAAGGGATTCCTTGGTAAAAATTATGAATTGAATGTTGAATTAAAAATGTAATCAGGCCACCTTACCCCAAGACCTCTCAGGGCCTTTTTCATGTCCCTGTGCCTTGCAACTCCAAGAGGTGAAGCGCTTCTGAAGTGTCTCCCAAACATGTTTTACCATGAAATCTTTCATTTACAGATTATGTAAGAAATTGGGAAAAACTTTCTAGATCTATATTTCATTTTAAAATCCCCGGTGTTATGTTATCCCACAAGAGCAAAGAGTAAATATCCAGATACAGAAAGAAACAGACCTCTCTTAGGTGGAAGTGTTTGTGTTCCAGACCTACCACTTGCTCACTGATCTCTCCCTTGTTCTTGTTCCTTTAACACACATTCCCCTACACACACACATGCATCACAGACTCACCTTCCCTCTCAGCCTCGTACTCCAGTGACCAGGAAAGGAAGTAGCCTAAAACCATGTCATGGGTTGGGATCCTGACCAAACACCTTAGGAAGTGACCTTATTTGGAGACAGGGTTTTTACAAAGGTAATCACGTTGAAATGAAGTCAGGGGTGGGGGTGGGGGTAGGTGGGGCGGGGGCAGGGACATAACCAATATCCTCGTAAAAAGGAGAAACTGGGACACAGGGATCTACGTGGAGGAAAGACTATGTGAAAAGACACACAGAGAAGATGGTTACCTACAAGCCAAGGAGGGAGGCCTGGAAGAGAACCCTCCCTCACAGCCCCCAAATGAACCAATCCATGACCTTGGACTTCTTGCCTCCAGACTGTGAAGGAATCAATGTCTGTTGTTTGTGGTACTTTGTTACGGCAGCCTTAACAAGCGAGTGCACTACTGCAACAATCACCTTTCACTCTATGTATGTATGTATTCATCAAATACTCAGTGAGAACTTACTAATAATTTCCAGGACTGTTGTACGTGCTGGAGACACAGCGGTGAACATGGTAGACACTGTCCCCGCCATCACAGAGCTTACAATCTGCTGAGGGACACCACGTGAAATCAAATAGTCACTTAAATGCAGAATCACAGACCATGAAAACAACTGAAAAGAGACAAAGAAGATGCTAAATCCTTCACATAAACAGAAGCCTGACCTAGGCGGAGGTGTGGAGAAAGCCTTTTTGAGGAAGTGACAGAGGAGCAGAGACTTGAGGATAAGCAGGAACCAATAAGGGGAAAGGAGGATGTAAAAACTCTTCCCACCAGAGGAAGCGACATCGACAAAAAGCAGGCTTTTAGACAAAAAGGAAAAACAGGTGATGAAGTTGGACACACATTACAAAGAGTGGGATTCTCCAGGAAGAAACAATGACGCTGAATTCTATCTTTCTAATATAATGTGTTTGAAATGGATTAACAAAACTGACAGAATGAAAAGAGAAATAGAAATCTACCATCATAATGACAGATTTTAATACACTGCTCTCAGTCGCAGGTAGACCAAGAAGACAAATATCAGTAAGGACATAGAAGATTTGATAAAGAAAACACTTGACCTAATGAGGATTAATAGGCAAATGGCTGTCCCTTGGTATTGGCGGGGGATTGGTTCCAGGACCCTCAAGCACACCCACATCCATGGATGCTCAAGTCCCTTACATAAAATGGTACTGTATTTGCATAAGCCTATGCACATCTTCCCATATACTGTAATACTTTAAATCATCTCTAGATCACTTATAATATCTAATACAACGTAAACAGTTTCTGGGGTGCAGCAAATTCAACTTTTTCTTTTTGGAGGTTTCTGGGATTTTTTTTCAAATATTTTTGGTCCAAGATTGATTGAATCCATGGATGTAGGACCTGCAGATACAGAGGGCTGACTGTGTATAGACTGCCACAACCAAACACTTCAAAGTACAAAATCTTTTCAAGTTCAGAGAAAACACTAGTTACTAGGCCAGAAAGCAAGTCTCAAAACGTTTCCCAAAAATAGTGTCAAACAGACCACAGTCTCAGATCACAATGTGATTAAGTTAGGGGTCAATACCAAAAAGATAACCACCCAAACCCTTTATGTTTGGCAATAAAGAAACACACATCTAAATAATTCACAGGTTAAAGAAAAAAATCTTAACAGAGACTCTACAAAATAGATAGCAGCGAACACACCTCATTTTACAATTTATGAGATGCGGCTAAAATAGTACTTAGGGGAAAACATATACCCTTGGACACACAAATTGGCAATGGCGTGGAGAGACTTAAATGAGTTAAATCTCTGCTGATTACTTTCCATGTGCCCCTCTAGATCCAGAGGTTGCCCTTCTCCTCCTTCTCCTGTGCCCCCATGGGGTTCATCCCTAAGCACTAGGTCATCCCAGTTATGTTCCAGTTGGCTTCCAGCTGAGTTTATCCACAGGTGACACTGCAGACACCAGAGGTAAGAGGAGGGATCAGGGTTTTTTACTCCCTGCTCCCTCCTTACTGAACCACAGTAAGGCAGAGGTTACATCACTGTGCCTAAGGTCACGTCTTTCCTTCGGCAGCCCCTCTCCCAAGGCTACAGGTCCCACTGGAGGTCTGAAAGCTCTGCACCCTCCCCTCATGACCTCAGGCTGAGGAGAAACACTGGCTTCCTACTACCTGAATTCTGGCTGCTTCATCTCTTGTTGATTTCCTTAACCCTGTGAAATCTATGCACTCTCTTCACTGAACTCTCTTCAGTTAACTCTTTGAGTATACCTTGTACTTCCTGCCAGGACTCTGGCTGACAGTGCACCCAACAAGAAGTTAAGAAAAAGTAACAGAATAAGCCCAAAGGAAGTAGATAAAAGAAAAAAGAAAGAAAAGTAGAAATTAATACAATAGAAAACAAAGGTACAGTAAAGAGGACCAACAAAGACAAAAGTGAACAAACCATTAGCATGACTGATCAAGGAAAAAGAGACTCCCAATGCAATATTAAGAATAAAAAATACATACTTAAATATAATGTAGAGATTTAAAAGATACAAATAGAATGTTATGAGCAATTTTATGCTAATAAATTTGAAAACACATGAAATGGACAAATTTCTAGAAAAAATATAATGCAATTCCAACAAAAATCCCTGAAGATATAGCTGTATAAGTGCATACCGTGCAGCCAGCTCACATTGAAATCCAGGAGCCAATTATTAAGGAATTTTGTGAGGTGATGGTTAACTGTTGATAGCTTGATAGCAGCTGCAGTGGGAGAATTTACACTGCCAGAATCAGTGAACACCATAACTGTTAAAGAATTTAAGTTATTAGTTAAAAATCTACCAAAGACTCCAATAGTTTAACCATAAGGCTTATCAAACATTCAAGAAACAATTCCAGTCTTATACAAACTCTTTCAGGGAATATAGAGAGAGAGAATCATTTAATGAGTTTAGCAAAATCTTGATATCCAAACTGACAAAGAACAAATAAGAAAAAAAATCACAGGATAATCTCACTTATTACTACATAAAATGCTATTTTTGCAAAACGGTAAACAAAATGCTAGCAAAGCAAATCCATTGATATATAAGAAAGATGATATAAACAGAATGGATATTTTCCCCAGGAATGCAAGGGTGGTTTAACATTAGAAAATCCTTTTATGTAATTCTCTACCTTAATAAACTTAATGAGAAAAGTATGTCACCATCTCAATAGATAAAAAAAGACCCTTTCATGAATATCAATAATATTCATCATTTTAAGAAAACAAGAAAAGCTAATTCTCTCAAGAATAGATTTCTTTAACCTAATAAAGAGTAGCCTCCTCCCCTCCAGAAATAAGAACAAATGTGGTAACACATTGAAATCATTTCTTATAAAGTCAGGAACAACTCAAGGTTGGTCCATCACTTTCACCACTTCTATGCAGCCTTGTACTGGGGGCTCCTGGCTAGCACTTTAAGGCATGGGAAAGAAATAGCCTGTATGAAATAACAAGACTTGTTGCAACAGAGCATGGGAGGAGGGAGCTGGTGCTGCTCTGGAGGAGGAGGTTTAAAATCTATCTATCATCACTGAAGGCAGGGAGAGAAGGTTTAGGGGAGAGCAGGAAGAGAAGAGTTAAGGGAAGACCAAGAAGCCATGGAAACAGTCGACCCCCCCCCCCCATGTAACAATTTAGCTGACAGGTGAAACCACCACTACCAGGCAAGTATTAGGGATGTTTGGGATCTCCCCCACGCCCCACCCCCCAGGGACTGAGACTGCTTGGGACCTGGGACCCTTTGCTGCAGTGCTGCAATGCTTGCACCTGGACAAACCTCTCCTCTAGGAACAAAATACAAAGAAACTATAAGGGACTAAAAGTAACTGTGTGCATGCACATTCTGAACAAAAGATACAAAAAGACCAAAAAACCCAGCTGTCCCTTGTGAAGAGCCCCGGAGCAAAAGTAGGGTGTTGGGAGCAAAAGCACATGCCCCCTGCACTCAGCACCACCTAAGGGGTGTGCAAACCACCTAAGCCACCCCTCCAGCCAGACCCCTGGACACACCCCTACCCTCATCCCATGTAAGGAACCAGCTCACCCCCGCTTGGGGAGTGAACAAGGGAACCTAGTTTGTTCTCACTCTCCACTGCTTCAGCAGGGGCCCCAATAAAACCTTGCCTGAATTTCTCCTCTGGCCTCTAGACAATTTCTATTGATTAAGGAGACCAAGAACACCCAGTGGGCATCAGGACCTACGTTTCAAGAAGCAAAATGAGCAGGGAAGTCCTGGTCCATGACAGCCCACCCCAGCCTGCAGCGGCCAGCACAAGCCCAGGCAAAGCAACCACAGGGAATCCACTGAATCCACTCACTGCCTGTCCTGGGTGGCTGGTGGTGCCAGATCCCAGAATTCTCCAGGCAAATTTAAAAAATAAAGCAGCTAAACAAAAACACCTGTTCCTTCACCTAGAATACTTTTTAAATTCTCTTTGCCCAGGCCACACCCTACACTTTTAAACCAGAGTCCTGTGGGTGGCCCCGGACATCAGGTTTTGTTTTATTTTAAACCCAGGCCGTTCCAGTGTGGAAGCAGGTTGGAGCTTTTCTCCCCAAAGTGTGTCTGTGGACTGGCAGCGCCGGCATCACTGGAGAACTCTTCAGGACTCCAGAAGCTTGGACCCCACTCGGAATCACTGAAACAGAAATTGCACTTCAACACCCATGCAAGCCTGAAAAGGTTAAATTTAGAGAAACAGACCGCAGGTAGGAACCCTGGAGTCCCCAGGGCACAGAGATTTCTCTGGAGGGGCAGGCAAGCTGGTGGTTAATGACCAGCAGTAATGAGCACACAGTCTCCCTCTTCCCGTCCACCTTTCCCAAGGCTGCCAGAGCAACTTTCCTTAAACCCAGATCTCGCGCTGCTCTCCTATGGCCAGCGATGCCAAAGTCCAAACTCCTGCACGCCTGCCCCCTCCACACACACGCACACACGCCTTGCCACACTCCTGCCTCTGCTGGTTCTGCTCTTGGTGGTGTGGCCATGAACATACCACCAAGTGGGCGTGATGGCCTCACCTTCGCCAACTGGCGGGTGTTTGACTCACAGCTTTTCCTACTCTCTCCGGAAAGATGTGGGGGAAGAAGGTGGGGATTACACCAGTGAAATCAAGAGTAGCAAGCAGATTAAGAAAGAAGAATGGCAATAAGCCCGGAAGCAGAGACCCAATAGAGCAGAGTCGGTTCCCACGCCAAGCAGTTCCTGAGCAAATCCACATTCCATCCCATCCTCCACCTCCCTTCCCTCCAAATGTTCAAGAGATTGTTAAACATAGGTAACTTCTGATCATTCAAATCAATCCACTGAACAGATCCTCTTCTTCCTTTCCTCAGTCACCAGGGCTTTCCTCCCAGTCCTCCTCTTCATGAAAGCAGGGCATACTTACTGAATGGCTGTTCTGGGTTCTGTGATAGAAACTTGAGAGATGATAAAAACAGTAATCACTAGTATTTACTGGGCCCTTATCTCATGCCAGGTAGTGTGCTAAATGCTTTACCAATTAGTCTCATTTAAACCTAAGGATAACCCCCAATAAGTACTATTCTTATACATGAAAATTTTTAACCTATGACCTTGGGTAACTGTCCCAACATCTTCAGTAAGTGGAGGAGATGGGACTGGAATCCAGTCTAGGACTAGAGTCTGCTCTGACCGCTGGGGAGACCGGTTCCCTGTGTTCATTGTAGATCTGTGTTTCTATGGTAAACAGATGGACACAGTGCTGCACCATCATGAGGGCACCACCTCCACGGAAGATTTAATGTGCATTGGGGCACGGAGGGTGTGTAGCCTATTATGACACAGGTTAGGTCCTTTGAGGGAATAAATGCAGACTTTGATGGTGAAGGAAGGTGTCTGAGGAGTGACATCTAACTCTGAAGGGCATTCTCTGCAAGGGAGTGAACTGAACTAGGGAGTAACAGTTCAGGAGCAGAAGCAGGAGCCCTCATTCAGCCCTACAGACAGAGAAACCAAGAAGCACTTCTGCAGGTAAAGGTCGGGGCTTGGAGGAACAGAAAGACAGGTGAGTCTCAAGCTGGAGAAGGAGGCAGGTCATGGAGGTCCAAGGAATCTGGGCTTCATCCTGACAGAAAAACCACTAAAAAGGCTCTACATAGGAATATGATATGGTCAAATGTCATCATGAGGTTTCTCAACTGCTGGCATTGGTACTGACAGTCTCTGTTGAGGGAGGGGTCCTGTAAAGTGCTGGACAGCATCCCTGGCCTCTACCCATTAGATGCCAGCTGTACCCCTCCCCTATCGTGGTGACCAAATGTCCTCAGACATTGCCAATCACACCCTGGAGGGACCGTGACCCTGAATTGAGAACCACAGGCTGAAGCGAGGAGGCAGGACTGGGGACACAACACAGTAACTGGCAAGGCGGATGTGATTAGCAAGCGACAGCTGAGTTGAAAGGTGACTTTCCTGATTCCTCTCATACAACGTGGCCGCACAACCTAGGCCTCCAGAATCATCTAGAGAAGGTTCCAGGCCCACCCTGTGCAAGCTCCTCACCACCTCTGAAGCTCGTATCACCTGGCGGGGTCAACACCGATCCACCTCAGTGGGGACCCCGGCCGGCCTCCGTGGCCCTGTGACCCTGTGTCTACGTCTCAGTATGTCCTCCTCCATTCTGGGGGCGTCCAGTCTCAGCCGACACCTTAGCCCCTCAATTCTAATCGCTCCACAGACTGGACTTCGCAATCAGAAGACCAGCTCCGCCCCTCAGGAATCCATTCCCTCTACTCTCTCTACACCTGCTCCCCACTGTCCTTAAGAACTTTATCCCAATGTACTTCTCCCCACTTTATCTTAACTTACGAGACTTATATGCTTATTTTTTTAGCATGTAACCCATAGCCTATGCCAGTAACCCCACTTCCTCTGTCTTCCAGAATTGCCAGCACAATGTCCCAAAGAATCACAAATTCTAGATGTCCAAAAGAAAAAGACCACCTTGCCTGAAACCTGTTCTCGCTTTCACATTCTGATGCTTAGTAGAGAATCACCATCTACCCACTAGTGTGAATCAGAAACCAAGGAAATCATCCAGTCAAATGTCAAGTCCTGACTACTGTAAATCCTGAATATTCTTCGTGTCTGTCTCTTTCCTTCCCCACTGCCCTTTTCAGTTTAGGCACTTTTACTGACCACCCAGACACTCACTTTAAATTTTTTCAATCCATTCTCCATTCTGCCACCAGAAAATTTTTTTTTTTTATAAATGCCAGTCTGTTTTTGGCTTAACTACTCAGAATTATTTAAAAGCATCACCAGGATGACATAAATGTTCCTGTTTACACCTCTGGTGTCCTTTCCACCCATCAGTCTCCCAGCTTACAATCTAGAACCACCTGCAATCCATGGTCACCTGCATTTCCTTGCCGAGCACACACACTTCTTTTATAGCCAGTCCCTGCAGTCAGCTCCTCCTAGACCCTCAGGTCCTGCCTCACGTACTATCTCTTGAGCTACAAGGAGACTCAGTCAACCCTCCCCTTTTTGCCCCCGCAACTGTGCATGTCTCTGGGACCCCAAATAGGATAACACTGCACACATCGAACACTTACTGTACACCCTGTATTGAGCAAAATGTTTCACTTGTATTCATGCTTTGTTCTTATGCAGATACTACTACATTACTGCTCATTTTACAGAAAAAACAAACTTTGAGAACTTAAGCCATTTACTTTAGCTTGCCACAGTAAAGGGGAAAATCCAGGGCTCAAATCCAGGACAGTCCGACTAGAGGCCACTTCAACAAGGCGGCAGCCGTGGGCAGGTCTGGAGCCGTCGGGGGTGACTCTGGCCCGGGGGCTGCCGCGGCAGCTGCTGGAAGCAGGTCGCCTGCTGAATGTCCGAGAGCAAGTCCTCCTGCTCCGCAACTGAGTGAAAGCTGTGGAGGTCTGTGTCCACCCCGCCACCCCGCCGCCATCTCCAAATCCTCGGCCACTGCCTGGGCCCCGGACCCTGGACAAGCCTGGCCTCCCCACCCTGGGACATGTCACCATGGAAGGGTCGGCACCCTCGGTATGGGACAGGCCTGTCTCTCCGGTTGAGAGGCTGGGCCTGGGTTTTGGTGATCAGGGACTGGGCGCTGTCCACCTCAATGGCCTGCAGGGCCTGGGGGTCCAGCATATCCTAACGGGAGCAGCCGGCAGCTTTGCCCTTGGACAGGTGTTGCAGAAATCAGTCCCTCAAGAAACCAAGCACCACACTCAGAGGGTTGGAGAACTCAAGTTTATTAAGCTGGCGGCCCCAGACGAGCTAATGCTCCAGAGTTCTGGGCCTTGAGCTCAGGGTGAGCTTTGCTTTTATAGCCCACGTGTTTACAGAGCATGAAAGTTTCCAAACAGAAACTTACAAGAGCAGGTGCAGGACATTCCATTTTTAGCAAAACATCTTAAAGTTACATTGGATTGCTAGGTCATGCTGTTTTTTAATTTTTCTCAGCGCTGGAAGCATATTTCACAAAAGCAGAACAAGCATGGAGTCATTTTTAGCCAAGTGCAGGTTTTTAAGTTTCCTCTTCACAGGGTCCTTGGGACGTGCAGGGTGACAAAGACTAAGACCCCTGGAGGCCCACAGGCTCTTCTTCCTGCCCAGCTCCCCGCTGCCCGCCCCCTTGGCCATGCCAGACCTGTGCCTTTTCACCCCCACCCACCTTCTTTGTGCCTCTGCCTCCTGGGGGCTCTGCGCCGGGCATCACCGGTGCACCACTTTCACTTTGCGTCCGGGTTCCCGGCACTGCTGCCACCGCTGCCACAGGCACTCAGACCACACCCGCCCCTCAGCCCGGCTGTGCTGGGCTCCCAGCTAGTCCGCTGTGAGGAAGGAGATGGGCTGCCCAACCGCAGCATTTAGCACATCGCGCCAGGGCTCTGGCTGCCACCGCGGGCCGAACACGTTCACGCGGCACCGCCAATGGCCACGGGGGACGCACAAGACCCCGCCCTCCAGTCCCGCCCCCGGCCCCTAGGCCCCTCCCACCACCGCCGGCTCCGCCTCGGCTCTTGGCTCCACCCACTCGCCGCCCCTTGGCCCTTCCAGCGCCCAGAGCGCCCCTCCGTCTGGGGAGCCTAACCTCTGCTACAGAAGTCTAACACCTTGTGCTCCCCGAAGAGCTTGGCAGCTGGAATATGCACACAGAACAAAAAAGAAAAAAATTTAAAGGGGAAAAAGGGAAGCCAAATTCCATTTTGGAGATGTGGTAACATCAAGACCACATACACTACCCACTCCAACCAGCGAGCCTGTGGAAACATGGCTCTTTAATAAATATTGGTTGAATGGATTGTTCTTTTCTTCAATAATTGATCATCTTAAACACTATTAATGTGCTTGACCTATGGTTTGGGAAAGGTTCCTACACATGGTGCTGCTTTTATGTTCATGCACACTTTGCATCTCCATGAGAGAACATTAGCGGGCATCTCAAAATTTCATTTTTCAAACTTTTTTTTGACAGAATGGTAAGATGGGGGGAGAGGGTGATCAGAAAATACTAACAGATTAGATTTGATTAAAATATAATACATATTATATAATTCATCTTAAATGCTGCAAGCAAATGTTTCTTTGCATATTATGAACCAATATTTTAAACCTTCCTCCTTAACCATTTTATTAAAAACAAACTAACAAAAAAACCCACCTTTTTTTAAGGTCCTATAATTCTTTGATGTAAAAGCACCAAGCAGCAATAATTACTAACCTTTCCCTAATTATTTCCTTAAAAATAGATGATAGCTTAAGGGCAAGTGGCCAGTTATCCCCAGGTGGCCCTGTTGAGTAAGTAGTTCTGAGAAACCAACTTGAATAACTTTGCCAGGGCACTATCCCAGTCTCTGAGCCATTCCAGAAGACCTGAAAAGCCTTTGTTTTGGGCCTTTCACAAGACTGCTCTCTCCCAGAACACAGGCTCCTCAGAGGGCACAATTTTGCCTGAGGCTCTAAGAATTTTCTGCTTCTCTGAGGACTGAGGTACTATGGATCTTTATTTTTGCTTTTTCTTTAACAAGATATCTTTGATTCTGAACTATTTGTTTCCTCACTATTTTCTCTGTGATATATTTTACAAGTTCTGAAGATAAAAGAAGAGAAGGCAAGAGGAAGGCAAAGAGGGAAGAAGAAAGAGAAGGAAATTGAGAGAGAAGACTGCTGATTTTTTCACATCCTTTGTGAAGCAACAGGTGACAGTTATGTAGCAGGTCACACAGAAGACAAAGCTGTATTACATGTAAAGGTTTATTTGAAACTCACAAGTGCGCTTGGTAGGTAGCTACTTTCAATCCAATTTAATTAATAAACAAGCTCAGTCTAAGAGATTTTTCCAAGGTCATATAGCAGCAAAGGTAATACTTGAACCTTCAAATTTAGATCCCAAGTTCTTTACAACAAACAACACTACATAATTTACTTTTCCAGGGACTGGAAGAAATGAAAATATTTATTTTGTTCCTCTGTCATAAGGAATCTCCTACAAAGCTGAAGAGTTTTGTAAATGAAATTGGCCTTTCTACCTGAAAGGGATCATTCAGGGACTAAGTTGTCAACAACCATTCAGAATGAACTGCAGAAAGCCCACTCTGAGTGTCTCTGCCCATAATGTACCTAGTTCAGGGGCAAGAAGTGACAAAAAGCATAATGTACCTAGTTCAGGGGCAAGAAGTGTCAAAAAGAGTCCATGAGAAATTAAGGTTGAGGAAGCCAATCGTTAGCCTTAAAGTAGCATTGTTTAATAGAAACATGAGAGCCTTATCAGTAATTTTTAATTTTCTAGTAACCACACTAAAAAGTAAAGGAAATAGATGAAATTAATCTTAATAACACGTGGAGCCCCATGGCAACGACATAGAACAAAAGAAGCCCCTGGACTGAGTCCAATAGCAGCTGTCATCAAGGGCTCTCTTGACCTTGGCCGAACAGCCCCACCCCCACCCCAAGACCTTAGCTGAATAGAGCACCACCCCCCTTCTCCTTACTAGGTAAAGTATCCAACATTTAGCAACCTGACCAATCACCTAATGACACCCTTTGGCTTGTGGCGTACTGACCAGCTGATTAATGCCATTTTCCTAGCAGGAATTTTCTTTGTCTTGTGGTTATAAAAGCTGGCTATAGGGACTTCCTAGGTGGCGCAGTGGTAAAGAATCCACCTGCCAAAGCAGGAGACGTGGGTTCGAGCCCTGCTCTGGGAAGATTCCACATACCACGGAGCAACTAAGCCTGTGCGCCATAAAAAAAAAAAAAAGAAAAGCTGGCTGTAAATCCACAAGAGGGTTGGCTCTCCCTGGCCTGCCAGGAAGTCATCCCGCTCTCTTTACAGTGTCCCTTCTCGCTAATAAACTCTATTTTCCTATCTGCCTTGTGTCTAGAAATTCTTTTCTGACCAGTGCTCGTGCCATGACATAATATATTTTATTTAACCCAAAATATCCAAAATATTTCAAGAAAAAAATCAATAAAAATTACTAAGGAGATATTTCACATTCTTTTTATCATACTAAGTCTTTAGGATCTAGCACTGTTGCCAAATCTGGCTCCTGGTGCACCGATGCTGAAGATAAGAAATAGAGGCTTTTTACTTTCTTTGCCAGACAAAGGGAAGACACAGTAGGCTAGAGCCTCAAGAACTGTGCTCCCTCCTGCCGCTTGGGGAATCAGAGAAGATTTTATACGTGGGGCTCGTAGTCTGAGGTATATGATAAGAATCAAAGCAGTGAAGGTCTTGCATTCTTTTTCCTTTGCATTATTCCAAAACAGTCATAGCTAGTGTCAGGCCGCCCAGTAATTGGGGTTCATTTGCTTCTGGTTTGTTGGCTGGAAACCTTTCTGGAATGCAATACAGGGGGTGATTTGTTACAAGGGGGTATAGAGAATATAAGCAACAGGATGTAATAAGTTTAGGGAGTGAGAGGTGCAGGGTGTAACTCACACACAGGGGTGATAGGTGCTGAATGTAATTTACATAGTGTCAGGGAGTGAGGTTAGCTTTGTGAAGTACAAATCTAGTTACAGACACTATAGATTAGTGACAGTTAAAATAAAACGAGTGATTAACTCTTTCAGGCCAGATTATGTTTCTTCTCTAGCCTGTTCACTGTTCCGTTTATTTTCCTGGTTACCAGGAGAGGAAGAAAACCTCTTTCCTATTTTTGTTGCAACAGCATCAGTTACAATTTGAGACAAGTTCCCCAGGGACACTGACTGCAAATTTTAGTCCTGAAGCACAGCCTAGAGACTGGACTCCCAGGTTTCCATCTGATTCTATGTATCAGTTTATCCAGGACAACATGCTTACCCCTCTGCCCTATTTTCTTTTCCAGCACATACCCTCCCAGGTAATACCATGAAGACATAATAAGCAAATTGCCTAAGAATTCCCAACATGAAAGGCCTTTAGGAAGTGTGTCCAGATACTTGGCTTTTCAAAATTTATTCATTTCTAATTGAATTCCACTGTGTTTGGAGAACATCCTTTTTGTATTTCTCTCCTTTTTGTGAGTCTTATGCCCCAGTATATGCTCTATCCTGGGGAATGTTCCATGTGTACTTGAATGTATATCCTTTAATATCTTGGATTCCATTTTGGAAGTTCCCACCTGGACGAAAATGATCTATTGCAGCTTAGTAACCACTTGCCTTTATTGCTAACTCTGTTCTCATGAAATCCAGCCTAATTCTCCAGTACAAGCCATGCGTGCCTAGTAGACACTGCATTTTCTTTCTGGGCCACAAAATAAACAGGATAGCCCTTTGGTACATTCATCATGGGAATCTGGAGTGGCATTCCTAAAGCAACTTTACAAGAACTGTTCGTCCTGTGAACCAAGGGAGGTAAAACACTGCCTTCATATGTGTTATTCCATAATCTGGAAATTTTCACTGATAAGTATGTTGGTGTCTAACAAGTGGTGCAAATTTAATGCTTGACTACATTTTTTATCTTCTGGAAAGTTCAGAGCTTTAGAATCTAAAGAAAGATCCAACCTGAATCCCAAGATTGTCAGCAGCAAGAAGACCTCATGCTGTGACCCTCAAGAGGAAGGCATTTTCTGTTTCCTAGATGGGAAAGTACTTCCTTGAGTGACACCAGGTGAGGAAGATCATTCTGAAGGCAAAAAAGATGTTGGCAGTTTCCACTGACTGAGTTTTCAGAATCAAGTTTGTGAGTTACAGTGTTTGTGGAGATTTACACTGACACCTTGTTAGTAAAACTGTGTTGGCTTCTGTTTAAAGATTCATTGATTCTCTGCCCTTTTAGCTTTTGCTCAAGACCATCTCTCAGAACAGAGGTGCTTCTGCAGCATGGGTGCAGTCAAGGTTTTTCAAACTCCTGTGCTATTAATCACCAGCCCTAATAACATCTGGTTTGTTTTTGTTTTACTGATTTAAAAAAACATCCAGCATCAATTTCACACTAATGGCCACATCTCAGTTCAGACCAGCCTCACTCACTTGTAAGGCAGCTGCCTGTAGTGAGTGGCTGCTCTTTCTTTAAGGCCTGACCTTTGATTTCTCAGAGCTTCTGGAGTAACTCTTAGAATATGCAAAGGCTGATCCACACTGTGTTACTGAGTTGCAGTATTATATATTCTGATGGACTTCAAATGATATATAGATATTAAAGCTGTATATATTTTCACATGTAAGCATAGCATTTCTTATTTAAGACACTGTGGGAAAAATACTTTACCATATTTTCTTTAACCATTCAGTTTATTAGGGATTTAATAGGGGTAAGTCCTGGGTCTAGACAGAGCTTGCCATCATGACAGTAAAGAATTTACAGAACAGGAAGGATGATGGGAAGAGATTCCAGTGTAAATATGGACATGGAAACAAACAGAACAAAGAGTGTGGCTCATCAGCCCCTTTTGCAAGGATTAAGTGGATCAATCCACTGCAGACAGTGTGCCCTGAGGGGAATTCAGGATGGAAAAATAGGAAGCATCCTGTGCCTTTGGATATATGGGCCCTAGACAGTGAAGATGCTATCTAAGGAAGAATTTCAATGGTCCCAGATTCTTGCATTTTCCCATACATAGAAAAGCACTAAAATCGTGAACTTGAGATATTTGTGATTAGTCAAGCCAGTCTTTTACCAATGCTTGACTACATGTACTTTCTTGCCAAAAAAATTCATATATAAACTGGCTCCTCCCCTATGTCTTCGGAGCAGCTCCTCCTGATCTTAGAGAGACAGCAGTGAGTGGTCCTGAAGAGAGATCTTAGTTCCCTGCCCAGGAATTGAACCTGGGTAGCCTGGATGAAAACAAGGAATCCTAACCACTAGTCCACCCAGGGCTAGAGGCTGGAAAAAAAAAAAAAAAGTGGCCCTAGCTCTTTCCTGGGTTTGAAAGCAAGAATGTTTCAAGGAGGCAAATACTGTAAAAACAGGTACAAAATTTATTATTGGAGACACAGCACAATGTATGGGAGAGCACACAGAGAAACAGTTTATTTATTTAGGACAGAAGCAAGGCAGAAATATATACCCAGAAAGGAAGGGTATGGGCATCCTCTCTAAAGAAAAGGAGTGCAGTAAGTCAGAAGCTAGGCAGAGGTACATACCCAGAGAGGAGTGCGGGCATCCTGAACAAGGAGCACAGTAAAGAGGTGATTTAAATCACTCATATAGGACAGTCCTTCTGGATCTTTGTTTACCTTTGGCCAATTATCTTGTTTCTTTTTTCACACCTGACTGGTCTAAGGACCCTCCCCAAGATGCATGCCCAACTTTTTGCTAAGATGGGTCCCACCGCAGAGGCCTTGTGGGTGCATGTCCATACATATTATGGGGTGGCAGCCCCTTCCTTTTTGACCCCCAAGGAGCCTTCCTACACATGTTCAGACAGGGAAGTTTTCCTTGACCTCAGGAGTGGGCACCTTGTCTCTTTATTTTAGCAGAGGTCAGCTTCTGCCACTAGCTTTGTCCTTGGAGTGTCAGAGTGAGAACAAAGCTTCAATTTTACTCCACTTGACAAACACCAGGTGTCCAGCCCAGAGGCCCATCTAGCTCCTACTGTTACCGAGTCCAAGCTCACTCTGCTCACTGCACAACAGGCCAATGAATTGAAGACGAGGTGTTGAGGCAAGGAATAT
Source organism: Hippopotamus amphibius kiboko (assembly GCF_030028045.1). Taxonomy (NCBI): domain Eukaryota; kingdom Metazoa; phylum Chordata; class Mammalia; order Artiodactyla; family Hippopotamidae; genus Hippopotamus; species Hippopotamus amphibius. The sequence continues at coordinate 85,748,072 of NC_080188.1, read as the reverse complement.
GACTTTATTCGGAAAGCCAGCAAACTGTGAAGATGGCAGACTAATATCTCCTAAAAAATGATCTTATTGGGGTTTGGAGGCCACTTTCTTTTATAAAATCAGAGAGGGAGAGGCAGGGAAGTAGGGTAAAAAGGGTTATCAGTCTTGCAAAACATCTCCTGGAATGACTAACCTTGGGGGAAGGGATGTATTAATTTCACAGGTGGGTAGGGTTCCCCGTGGCAGGCTATCATGTATGATTACAATAACAAAAGCAACAAAAAGCAAAGGTTAAAGTCAAAGAAACAGATCTAATCATGGAGTCGGATTTAACTCTACATGGTAACACTACCTCACTCAGAGCTACTGAGAGCCTGTCTCCCAGGCTAGAGCCCTCAGTAAGTTCCCTGAATAAAACTGAAATCCACTGTTTCTATGTTGTGTATGTGTGTTGTTGTTGTTGTTGTTTCAGTCAACAGACAGAAGAGAGGAAATAATATTCCAGAGAGTACTCCAGTTTAATCATCTTTTCTCTGCCTTTACTGCTCAAATAAGATCTGCCTACAAAAATTAGGCCAGACACATGAATTTTCATTAAGCCAGGATTCCACAAATAGCATGCATACACATTTTCCTCCTAATAACTGTTTATTTGTCCATTCCAGAAGATGATCTTAATGTTGATTTAAATTACACTGCTCCCTAAAATCTTCACTATATATGTCTTTATACATATATATGTATATTTTTTATATATATATATATATATATAATTTTTTTAAAGATGATTTTACATTGAATTGTAAGTGTCAGCATTTTCTCCCAGGGTGTAAGAGTCAATTTGGTTAATTATCACAATATGGGGGGGGGGGGGTGGGGAAGCCAAAAAGAAGGAAGAAGAGAAAATAAATGTTTCAGTTTAGGCACAGTGGTTTATCTGCTCATCACAAAACCTTTGCACTTTCACACAGAAATAAGGGCACTTGTTCTGATAAGAAATTAACCCAAAGCAAATTTGAATCTCACATCTCCTTCCAGCAAATCCTTCCAGAGAACTATCCTCAGGTAAATTACATTCACTAGGAAATGGCTACTTGCCAATTATTTTTTTGCAACACAAAGTATCAGTTTCTGAGTAGCTTTGCACCAGCTTCCTTTTCCTCAGGGGAGAAGATAAAGACTGTTAGGAGATACAATTCCTTTCACCTGTGTTAGAGCTTCAATTGTGCAAATGTCACCTCAGGGTGCTGCTAGAGAAGGGGAAAATTTTACCCTTGACAACATAACTAGCTTTGCTTGTAACAGTATAGAAACAACTGCCAGGGCAAACTGGCTGCATTATTTGCTTACTGGGAATTAATTTATGAGTATCTACCACAACATTTCAAAGGCTTCGTACCTCAGTGATTAGAAAGGCAGGGAAAGTAAAGGGATTTGGAAGTCTGCCTTTCCTTGCCCACAATGCTACATTGAAGACCGCTGGAGCTCTTCTGTGTGTTCATCTCATCTTGTCTTCTAGAAGCTTCCTAGCCTGGGAAACATTTTCTAGGCATTTCTTCCTCAGCCCCAGGAAAGCTCCTGGGACTCCATTTAAGATGGATGCACATACAAGGTTAAAAATGACAACAAAAATTAAAATAGCAGTTGAACCGATGAGTGTTTCCTTTCACAATTTGCACTGTCCTGTCTTGGGACTTTTTGGAGCTATTGAACCTGAGGTGCCTGGGGAGAAAGGCCCAGGGTGTGCCAAGTTGTCTCCATCAAGCCAATGGCTTTGGACTTCCCTGGTAGTCTAGCTGTTAAGACTGCACACTTCTACTGCAGGGGCCCCCGCTATTTAATGAGCTTGTGAGCAAGTGTGGAAGGCATTGCTTGAAGCCTGGCCTGTCTCACTGCTGATATTTTTTTATTGGAGTATAATTGCTTTACAATGTGGTATTAGTGTCTGGTGTACAACAAAGTGAATCAGCTCTGTGTCTACGTATAGACCCTCCGTCTTGGACCTCCCTCCCCCCCCCCCCAATCATCTAGGTCATCACAGAGCACCGAGCTGAGTTCCCTGTAAAACTGGACACTATAAAACCCTTAGAGGAAATCATAGGAAGAACACTCTGACATAAATCACAGCAAGATTTTTTTGGGGTTCACAGGAAGATGGCAGAGTAAGACATGGAGATCACCTTTCCCCTCACAAATACATCAAAAATACATCTACATGCAGAACAGCTCCTACAGAACACTTTCTGAATTCTGGCAGGGGACCTCAGACTTCCAAAAGGCAAGAAAATCCCCACATAACTGGGTAGAGCAAAAGAAAAAAGGAAAAAAAAAAAAAAAGAGAGAGAGAGAGAGAAAGGAATCAGGATAGGACTGGACCCTCTAGGAGGGAGCTGTGAAGGGGGAAAATTTTCCACACACTAGGAAGCCCCCTCACTGGCAGGGATGGGGGGTGCTTCAAAGACTCAGAGGAGAGGGAAGCAACAGGTATGCAGATGGCAGAGCAGAGAGATTCTTGTAGGGAAATTGGTGCCAACAGCACTTCCCAGCTTCAAATGCTTGTCTGCTCACCCACTGAGGCAGGTGGGGGCTGGGCGCCAAGGCTTGTGCTTCAGAGGTCAGGCCCCAGGGAAAAGACTGGTGTGGCTGTGTGAGGACAGCCAAGGGGGACTAGTGCACCACAGCTAGCCAGGAGGGAGTCTGGAGAAAAGCCTGGGTCTGATGGAAATGCAGGAGACTTTTGTTTCAGGGTGCTTGAGAGGCAACTTGCCATAGGAACTTCCTATGGGACAACCTTAAATGCACTAACATTTGAATTATAGGGATCCCAGAAAAAGAATAAGAGATAAAGAATGGGTCTGAGAATATTTGAAAAGATTGTAATCAAAAACTTAGCTAACATGGGTAAAGAAATAATCAATTCCAGAAAGCACAGAGAGTCCCAGGCAGGATAAACCCAAGGAGAAACACACTGAGGCACATATTAATCAAACTATCAAAAATTAAATACAAAGAAAAAATGTTAAAAGCAGTAAGGGAAAAGCAACAAATAACATACAAGGGAATCCTGATAAGGTTAACAGCTGATCTTTCAGCAGAAACTCTGAAGGCCAGAAGGGAGTGGCAGCATATATTTAAAGTTATGAAAGGGAAAAACCTACAGCCAAGATTACTCTACCCAGCAATGATCTCATTCAGATTTTACAGAGAATTCAAAAGCTTTACATGCAAGCAAAAACTAAGAGAATTCAGCACCACCAGACCAGCTTAACAACAAATGCTAAAGGAACTTCTCTAGGCAGAAAACACAAGGGAAGGAAAAGACCTACAAATACAAACCCAAAACAATTAAGACTATGGTAACAGAAACATATATATCAATAATTATCTTAAATTTGAATGGATTAAATGCTCCAAGAGACAGAGACTGGCTGAATGGATACAAAAACAAGACCCATATATATGCTGTCTACAAGAGACACACTTTAGAACTAGGGACACATACAGACTGAAAGTGAGGGGATGGAAAATGATATTCAATGCAAATGGATATCAAAAGAAAGCTGGGGTAGCAATACTCATATCAGATGAAATAGACTTTAAAATAAAGACTATTATAAGAGACAAGGAAGGATACTACATAATGATAAAGGGCTCAATCCAAGAAGAGATAACAATTATAAATATTTATGCACCCAACATAGGAGCACCTCAATACATAAGGCAAATGTTAACAGCCATAAAAGGAGAAATCGACAGTAACACAATAAAAATAGGGGACTTTAACACTCAGCTTACACCAATGGACAGATCATCCAAACAGAAATTAAATAAAGAAACACAAGCTCTAAATGACACATTAGACCAGATGGACTCACAGGGTTTATAGACATTCCATACAAAAAACAACAGAATACTCTTTATTCTCAAGTGCACATGGAACATTCTCCAAGATAGGTCATGTCTTGGGTCACAAATCAAGCCTCAATAAATCTAAGAAAATTGAAATACTATCAAGCAACTTATCTAACCACAATGCTATAAAACTAGATATCAATTACAGGGAGAAAATAACTGCAAAAAATACAAACACATGGAAGTTAAACAACACACTACTAAATAACCAATAGATCACTGAAGAAATCAAAGAGAAAACCAAAATATGCCTAGAAAAAATGGCAATGAATACATGATGACGCAAAACCTATGGAATGCAGCAAGAGCAGTCCTAAGAGGGAAGTTCATAGCAATACAATCCTACCTCAGTAAACAAGAAAAATCTCAAATAAACAACCTAATCTTATATCTAAAGCAATTAGAGAAAGATGAACAACAACAACAACAAAAAAAAAACCCCAAAGTTAGCAGATGTAAACAAATCATAAAGATCAGATCAGAAATAAATGAAATAGAAATGAAGGAAATAATAGCAAAGATCAATAAAACTAAAAGCTGGTTCTTTGAGAAGATAAACAAAATTGATAAACCCTTAGCCAGACTCATCAGGAAATAAAGGGAGAACACTCCAACAGAATCATAAATGAAAAAGAAGTAAAAACTGATACCACAGAAATATAAAGGATCATGAGAGACTACTACAAGCAACTATGTGCCAGTAAAATGGACAACCTGGAAGAAATGGGTGAATTCTTAGAAAAGTACAATCTTCTAAGACTGAACCAGGAAGGAATAGAAAATATAAACAGACCAAACACAAGCACTGAAATTAAAACTGTGATTGAAAATCTTACAACAAACAAAAGCCCAGGGCCTGATGGATTCACAGGTGAATTCTATCAAACATTTAAGGAAGAGCTAACACTTATCCTTCTCAAAATTTTCCAAAATATAGCAGAGGGAGGAACACTCCCAAACTCATTCTATGAGGCCACTGTCACCCTGATACCAAAACCAGACAAAGATGTCACAAAAAAAGAAAATGACAGGCCACTATCACTTATGAACTTAGATGCAAAAATACTCAACAAGATACTAGCACATTAAAAGGATCATACACCATGATCAAGTTGGGTTTATCCTAGGAATTCAAGGATTCTTCAATATATGCAAATCAATCAGTGATACACTATTACAAAATTGAAGGATAAAAACCATAGGTTCATCTCAATAGATGCCAGAAAACCTTTTGACAAAATTCAACACCCATTTATAAGAACTCTCCAGAAAGTGGGAAGAGAGGAAATCTACCTCAACATAACAAAAGCCATCTACGACAAACATATAGCCAACATCATTCTCAATGATGAAAAACTGAAAGCATTTCCTCTAAGATCAGGTAAAAGACAAAGATGCCCACTCTCACCACTATTATTCAACATAATTTTGGAAGTTTTAGCCACAGCAATATGAGAAGAAAAAGAAATAAAAGGGATCCAAAGTGGAAAAGAAAAATTAAAACTCACTGTTTGTAGATGACATGATACTATACATAGAAAATCCTAAAGATGCTTCCAGAAAACTACTAGAGCTAATCAAAGAATCTGGTAAAGTATCAGGATACAAAATAAATGCACAGAAATCTCTTGCATCCTTATACATTAACAACAAAAAATCAGAAAGAGAAATTAAGGAAACACTCCCACTTACCATTGCAACAAAAAGAATAAAATACTTAGGAATAAACCTACCTTAGGAAGCAGAAGACCTATATGCAGAAAGCTATGACACTGATGAAAGAAATCAAAGACAATACAAACAGATGGAAAGATATACCATGTTATTGGATTGGAAGAATCAACATTGTGAAAATGACTATACTCCCCAAAACAGTAGACGGATTCAATGTAATCCCTATCAAATTACCAATGACATTTTTCATAGAAATAGAACAAAAAATTGTACAATTTATATGGAAACACAAATGCTCCAAATATCCAAAGCAATCTTGATTAGGAAAAATGAGGCTGGAGGAATCAGGCTCCTTGACTTCAGACTATATGCCAAAGCTACAGTAATCAAGACAGTATTGTACTGGCACAAAAACAGAAATATAGATCAATGAATAGGATAGAAAGCCCAGAGATAAACCCATATACATTTGGTCACCTTATCTTTGACAAAGGAGGTAAGAATATACAATGGAGAAAAGCCAGCCTCTTCAAAAAGTAATGCTTGGAAAACTGGATAGGTACATGAAAGAATGAAATTAGAACACTCCCTAACACCATACACAGAAATAAACTCAAAATGGATCAAAGAGCTAAATGTAACAACAGACACTATAAAACTCTTAGGAGAAACATAGGCAGAACACTCTATGACATAAATGACAGCAAGATCCTTTTTGACCTACCTCCTAGAGTAACGGAAATAAAAACAAAAATAACAAATGGGACGTAATGAAACTTAAAAGTTTTTGCACAGGAAAGGAAACCATAAACAAGATGAAAAGACAACCCTCAGATTGGGAGAAAATATTTGCAAACAAAATAACTGATAAAGGATCCATCTCCAAAATATACAAGCAGCTCATGCAGCTCACTATCAAGAAAACAAACAACCCCATCCAAAAATGGGCAGAAGACCTAAATAGGTATTTTCTCCAAAGAAGACATACAGATGGCCAACAAAAACATGAAAAGATGCTCAACGTCACTAATCATTAGAGAAAAGCAAATCAAATCCACAAGGAGGTATCACCTCACACCCGTCAGAATGGCCATCATCAAAAAATCTAGGAACAATAAATGCTGGAGAGGGTGTGGATAAAAGGGAACCCTCCTGCACTGTTGGTGGGAATGCAAATATACACAGCCACTATGGAAAACAGTATGGAGATCCATTAAAAAACTAAAAATAAAACTACAATATGATGCAGCAATCCCACTACTGGTCATATACCCAGAGAAAACCATAATCCCCCCCAAAAAAAGACATATACCATAATGTCCATTGCAGCACTCTTTACAATAGCCAGGACATGGAAGCAACCTAAATGCCCATCAACAGATAAATGGATAAAGAAGATGTGGCATATATATACAATGGAATATTACTCAGCCATAAAAAGGAATGAAATGGAGCTATATGTAATGAGGTGGATAGACCTAGAGTCTGTCATACAGAGTGAAGTAAGCCAGAAAGAGAAAAACAAATACTGTATGCTAACTCATATATACGGAATCTAAAAAAAAAAAAAAAAAAAAAAAAAAAAAAAAAAGGTACTGATGAACCCAGTGACAGGGCAAGAATAAAGATGCAGATGCAGAGAATGGACAGGAGGACATGGGGTTGGGGGGGCGGGGGGTGAAGGGGAAGCTGGGATGAAGTGAGCGAGTAGCATTGACATATATACACTACCAACTGTAAAATAGATAGCTACTGGGAAGTTGCTGTATAACAAAGGGAGATCAACTTGATGATGGGTGATGCCTTAGAGGGTCAAGACAGGGAGAGTGGGAGGGAGTGGCAGGAGGGAGGGGATATGGGGATATATGCATAAATACAGCTGTTTCACTTTGGTGTACCTCAAGAGCTGGTACAAGAGTGTAAAGCAATTATATTCCAATAAACAGCTTAAAAAAAAAAACTGAAAATAGAACTACCATATGACCCAGCATATGGGATGGGAGACTGGGACATAGTGATAGAGTAGCATTGCTGGGTCCTGTGTGGCGACCTAGAGGGGTTGGATAGGGAGGCTGGGAGGGAGGCTCAAGAGGGAGGCGATATGGGAATATACGTATACACATAGCTGATTCACTTGGTTGTATAACAGAAACTAACACGACACTGTAAAGCAATTATACTCCAATAAAGATGCATTTTATAAAAAGATCTATTTTGCCCCACCTCCTAGAGTAATGGAAATAAAAACAAAAATAAACAAATGGGACCTAAGTAAACTTAAAACCTTTTGCACAGCAAAGGAAACATGAACAAGACAAAAAGAGAACCCTCAGATGGGAGAAAACATTTGCCAATGAAGCAATGGACAAAGGATTAATCTCCAAAATATACAGATAGCTCATGCAGCTCAATATCAAAGAAACAAACAACTCAATCAAAAAATGGGTGGATGACCTAAACAGACAGTTGTCCAAAACAGACTGCTGACTTGGAGGTTAAGAACAGGTGCTTTGTCTAAGAATGAGAATAACCTGCTTTAAAGTGGGAGCTCAGGCAAGGCCTCGCCAAGGGGCTGATATGCATGATGAGAGATGGCGGTTGAGAAGATTCAGGCAGGCAAAATGTGTGAGAAAAGTATCCAGGCAGAGGAAAGTGTGAGTTAGGGTGAGGAAGCCAAGTGGTTTACTGGTGAAAGGAGCTGGTGAAGTGGTTCCCTGCCTGAGAATCTAGGACCCTACTTTCATGACATCTAAGTTCCTAGGAAGATATTATTTAATACCTTTTAAGAACTATCTGATCCTTGCAATTATTTATGTAACTAGGTTATGAGGCAAGCGATGGCATGAAATGGGGGAACAGGGATTCGTGGAACCACATTGGGGGCACCTGCAAGCTGACCCCCTCACCCCGTCCCCCACTCCATGATTCTGATAGGTATTCAGTCTCATGTGAGAAACAATTTCGGTCCTGCTCTCACAGCTCCATATGATCATCAGGCAATAGAATTACTCCTGCCTGTGCGTTTGCATAACTTACTTAAAAATAAATTTAATGCATGTTTATTTTACATATGTTGCAGCAGTTTCCCTGATTATTTCTATAAAGAAAGTATCCAGAAAAGACAATTAAGGCCCCAAATAAAATCTCTCAGGGAGAAAAGTGAATTGCTAGAAACAGGGCAGGAACAGCTGAGAGTGTGACATGCAGACACAGGAGCGGGATGCTTGCAGACTAGGAAGCCCTTCCAGAGAAACGATCTGAGGCAGCATGGTAAGGAGGCTTATGGATGTTTGTGGGAGGCAGTAACATAAAGGGCAATAAAAAACAAGGGGTGGATTTTGTGGAGTGGGCGAGCGAGACAAAGCCTGCAGCCAGAGGATGGGCTTGGGCAGAACAGTGCATGAGCGGCGGGTAGGAGGCTGGAGGGGAAGAAAGGCACACAGGTGCCAAAGGAGTCAGGTCTCTGAAACTGGGGAGGCCGAGAAAAGGGAGCGGATAGGGATGTAGCAAACAAGGGCAGAGCTGCCGAATCAGGTGCTGTGTGGCTGGAGAGGAAGGGGCAGAGGTGAACAGTGCGGATGAGGTAGGGAACATGCCACCATACTTATGATGCGGGAGAGTGAAGTGTGCACATTGATTTTGTGAAATCAATGCTGTATACTTTTTAGAGAAAGTAGCTATAGTGTTTCGAGAAGGGCAATCAACTCATTTTTAACGCTGAAGAAAACCCACGAAGTTCACAAATGAGAAACATAAGGATTAGTTTTTAACACCATTGATAGGTTGGGTGAGATTGAGGGAAAACCAAACCGTATCAGCGGGAAAAAGAATTTCATACTGATGAACAGGGAAAGTACAGTTCCATATACCACACAATAATTCTGGAGTAGATAAAATTTATTAATTGGACTGACCCTGTTACAATTATAATTATTGTGCATATCTGTGCAGTGCACCTCTAGGTTTATAAAATACAGGATAAGAATATTAAATATGCTTTGTCATCGAAGCAAAAAAAGAGCCCATTACACTTAACTGAATGAATTCTCCTAGTAAGGAACAGTGTAAATGAGCACTCTTCACAGCCTTGACTCAAGTCATATACAGATATGAGTGGATAAGAAGAGAAGTAAATATTAGCTTCTGCGACCAATTTATTTGCTTCTGAAGCTTAAAGCATTGAATACGTTCTCGTTTTTCCTGCTGTGCTTTACAAGGAAGTTAGTTTCAGAGCTGGGGGGATTGAAAAACAATTGACTTAAACAGAACTATTCTTTCCTGGAAAATATATGTTGTAATTTATAAAGAAATATGGGGGGGGGGGCACAATTGTTTTGTTTTTACAATGTTGCAAAAGCTTGCGTTCAGCTGATAGTGCTTAGCTATCATTTTTGGGCTTCATAGTACACTGATAATTTTGGCAAATTCATAGGAACTGTCCAAATGAGAGGAGACTTTAAAACCACAGACAGAGAATATCCTGAATCCTTGAAGCACTTTTTGAGAGAGAGCTGTTTCAAATCCCTTAGGTTAGCTCTTCTTATAGCAGACCCAGGTGCTGAGGTGAACTGGTTAATGACCTCATTCAAGGTCACTGAATAAATCAGTTTCAGTCCTGGAGTTGGACTTCTAACCTCAGAGTCCTTATGTGTAGCCTGTTTCCTGGGCTGAGTTGCCATTAACAGACTCATTAGGTACTTGGGTTTTCAAATCTGGTTTAAAAATTCTATGTGATTAAACCATGAAAACAGGTAACACGTGCAACTTATGTACTTTGCAGCATTGCTTAGTGCTGAGTAAAAATCTAAATGTCCTCAGATCCAAACAGGTCCAACTTTAGAAATGCTTTATTTTGGCCAACAAACTGTTGAAAACTTTGGCTTTCAATTAGTTGCCAACATTGGAAAAATAGAAGTTTCGTGTAGCTGGCTTTCTGCCTTCTTTTTTAAAATTTTAAAGACTCATTAATGTATAGTATAGTGAATATAGACAACAATATGGTATTATAATTGTCAAACTTGCTAAGAGACTAGAACTTAATTATTTCAACCACTAAAAGGAAAGGATAGTTATATAATGTAATTATCTCTACGATGGCAGTCAGTCTACAATATAAAATGTATCAAATTCACAAATTGTACACCTTAAACTTACAGTGTTATATGTCAAGTATATTTCAATAAATACTTTCTTAAAGAGCTGAGGACATTGGCCTATATTCTCATATGATAAAAAACCCCTGGAACTGGGGAGCACGGCCCCCTTTAAATGGCTTATTTCATCCCTGCCTTCACATGGCTTCCTCATTCATTACATGAAGATCCTGGCCCTGCAGGCATGTGAATTAGCCTTGCTGTGGAGGGTCTAGTCATATCACCAGATTAGAAACTTCAATAGTTTCAAGGCCATTTTCCTGAGCTGCCAGTCAGAGCCTTTACAAGGGATGGTCCTTCCATCTCATCTTTCTTATCATCTTATCTTTCTCCACTTATCTTTCTCTACTCCTATCATCCTCCTGTTTCCACTCCAAAATACTAGCCTTTCCCTGAATATAAATTACACTGTTCTCTGACTAAAATACTCATTGTGTCCTAAATACACTGTGTACGTGTTGATATTCATGATTGTACACACCTGTTGATTTACCTCGCCCAAAGGGTATTCCCCATAGGATCCCTGCTCTCCAGGGCAACTTTCTACATACTTTCCTAGCAGTTATAATATCACTGCTTCTCTCTCTCTTTTTTAATTGTAGTTGGTTTACCATGTTTCAGGTGTACAGCAAAGTGATTCAGTTTATATATAAATATATATTTATATATGGACATATATATTCTTTTTCAAATTCTTTTCCATAAAGGTTATTACAAGATATTGAATGTAGTTCCCTGTGCTATACTGTAGGTTCTTGTTATTTCTCTATTTTATTACATATTTTTTGGAAAACCAAATTTCAGTTAAAGCACAAATACATGACTTTTTGCAAACAGATCCATGACACATGACTAGAGAGCGAGGTGAGATAGCCACTTAGTGCATATTTAAGCCCACAGCACCACCCAGGTACTGAGGGAGTGGCCCCAGGCCCTTGGACACAGATGTCTGGGCTGGTTTTAGGGGGTGACAGTTCAGGCTGAAGTTTAATGCCTTAAATACTTGCTTCACTTGAGTACCACATGGTGGCAGCTCTTGACGCTATTAAAAAGGACACAATGCACTGAAGGGAAGGTTACAGACGGGTTTGGTGAATGGCTAATTCTCACTATATAAAAAGGCAAATTTAAGTTACTGTATCAGCCATTCTAACCTCTGTCTAGAAATTCCCGGAAAGATGTATTCCTCAAGGCTAATTGTAATCCAGGATGTACGTTTTGGAAGTTGGTCCCTTGCAGTGCCTGTAACAGAAGTGTCCTTGAGATGCTGTGTTGGCAGGACAGGTCACTTTGCAGAAGAGCTGCCTGGAGCCTAGCAGCTTCATCCTTTGAGCCCCCCTTGGAGCCCATCGAATGTGGGAGCCACCTTGGGGAGGACAGGGCAGAGGCACTGCTCAATAAATAAGGTTGCATACAGACCTGGGCTTCGTACTCCATCCTATAGTCCACTTCCCCCCTCTTAGGCCAAGCGAGTGACTGAGGAAGAAGGCACAGCGGCCAGTGGCATGGGAGCAGCCATCCTGCTCCCCTGCTGGGGTCTGGCCGAGTTGCTAGTGGTCAAGTGCACTGACAAGGGCTGGCATCTCCTCTCTGCAAAAGCACCAGTGCACACAAGTAGGATGCAGGGTGGGGCTGTCCCTGAGACCCACCAGTGACAGTTTAGGGGACAGCAGTAGGGAAGCAGCTTAATGGCCCAGCCAACACCGTCCTTTTAGACAGTAGCTGACCTGTGAAGGAGAAGCTCCAGCCCTTGGTCTGCAGTGTTGCTAGTGGGGCAGCAAGTGGAAGAACTGGGTGACCGGTGGTGGGAAGAAGCTGGCAGTGCCAGGCACAGACCTGCCCAGAAGGACAACGATCAGCCCTTGGGGTCTGCTTGATGTGGTGGCTGCCCGTGCCAAGGCGGCTCCTACTCCCTGCCTGGGAGCAAGAAGCCTGGGCCCCACCCTTGTAGAGAGGCAGGGCGGTGAAGTGGTGAGTCTCCTCCCCGCTGAAAATTTCCACGTCTCAAAATCCCAAATAACTGAGATTAATACTCCAGCAGGTTAACTCCAGCCATCCAGTGTGTGCGATGAGATCCTGAAGCCCGGGTCTGTAGGAGATGTTCGTGTGGAGGCTATGATAGTCGTAGAAGGCTGGGTGATGAGAAGGCAAGAAATGCTATAAAATCAGCATTCACCACTGCACACTATAAATCAAAGTCCTCGTGCCAGACCAGTCACAGGCATAGGAAAAAAAAAGAAACAACAACAAAACCCCACATTTTGTTCACGGAAGAATGTTACCAAAACTGGGTCCTGTGCACTGATGCTGAATAAAAATACGGAGATAGAGATTTGGAAGATAAGAAACAGGCTTTTTATTTTCTTTGCCAGGCAAAGGGAAGACACAGTAGACTAGCATCTCAAGAACTGTGCCTGCCTCCCTTGGAGAATAAGAGAAGATTTTATACGTGGGGTTCACAGTCCAGGGTACGTGATAAGGATCAAAGTAGTGAAAGCCTTACATTCATTTTCCTTTGCATTATTTCAAAACAGCCATGGCTGGCGACAGGTCGCCCAGTAACTGGGGTCCATTTGCTTCTGGTTTGCTGGCTGGCAACCTTCTTTCTGAAATGCAAAAGCTACTGCTGCAGAAATCGGTCCATCGAGAAACCAAGCACCACATGCACCATCGAGAAACCAAGCACCACACGCACCACACTCGGAGGGTTGGAGAACTCAGGTTTATTATTAAGCCTGCGGCACCAGATGAGCTAATGCTCCAAAATTCTGGGCCCCGAACTCAGAGTGAGCTTTACTTTTATAGTGCACATGTTTACAGAGCATGGGCGTTTCCAAACAGAAGCTTACAAGAGCAGGTGCAGAACATTCCATTTTTTAGCAAAACATCTTAAAGTTTCATTGGATTGTTAGGTCATCCTGTTTTTCTGTTTTTCTCCAGGCAGCAAGCATATTTCACAAAAGCAAAGCAAGCATGGAGTTATTTTTAGCTGAGTGTAAGTTTCTAACTTTCCTCTTCACTACAGGGGGTGATTTGTCACAAGGGGCACAGAGAATATAAGCAACAGGATGTGATAAGATTAGGGAGTGAGAGGCACAGGGTGTAACTCACACTCAGGCATGATAGGTGCTGAATGTAATTTACTTAGTATCAGGGAGTGAGGTTAGCTTTGTGAAGCACATATCTACAGACACTACAGATTAGTGACAGTTAAAATAAAACAAGGCGTGATTAAGTCTTTCAGGCCAGGTTATGTTTCTTCTCTAGCCTGTTCACTGTTCCCTTCATTTTCCTGGTTACCAGGAGAGGAAAATAAACCTCATTCCTATTTTTGGTGCAATAAAAATGCAGGAGGTTCTCAGAAATACCGTGGTGATGTGGTGTGCTTTGGAATGGAAGCCACATCCCTCCAAGGAAGCAAGGGTGTGGAGTTGCAGAGGCCCCTGCCAGGGAGGGAGCGCATCCACACCCAGTGCCTGGAAATACGCCCTGGGCCGGATGCTCCAGGAGCACCCGCAGAGGCCGGGTGGGAACTGCCGCTGAGGCGTCCATAGGGAGTAACACCTGATTCTCAGGCAGGTGGAGAGCAAGTTCCAAGGCCACAAGCACTGTGAACTCAAACCCAGTTAGATCCCGTCTGTGGAATGGAAACCTTCCTTCTGACTTGCCCCTGAGCTGCTTCACATTATTCTGGCGAGGTTGCTGCAGGTCCCTGCGGCCTGGCCAGCAGCGCACAGGTGCCAGCGCACCACGGTTCTGCTTGTTGGGCTCGCCCTGCAGGACCAGCTTCTCCAAGTACATGGAGGCGGTGGACACCATCCTGGGCTCTAAATCACACTCCTCCGACAGGTTCCTCATCTCTCGTTTGAAACTCCTAATATTGCTCAAAATCAGCTGGATGTGCAGGAACTTCTCTGGAAGGTCCGGAGAGTGTCCTACTCTAGCTCAGAGGGCCTCTTGTGCTCCATCACCGCGGTCCTGCTGGATGGGAGGATGAGGATGCCCTCCTGCTGGCCGTGGGGCCACTGGGGATCATCAGGAGGTGGGGGCTGTGCCCCAGGGCATCCCCCGCAGCGGCCCCTAGTTCCCAGCCAGCCGGAGCCACCCTGGGGGGTGGGCAGATGGGTCTGCATCTGCACCCCACAGAGTGCGGGGCCACTCGGCCGGGCTGTCCGGCTTGAGCATGACCAGGGCACGGGTAGGTGCAGGAACTTGACGCAAGACACAACCTTTCCGTCCGCTCCCAGCTCTATGCCAAGTGGAAGACCCTGTTGGAAGACCCTGTCGGAAGACACAGCAACGCCACAGGATGGATGCCTCTGCTTCTGGCTGTCCACCCTCAGGCCACTGGCCCACAGGCCTTCTCCCCAGGGCAGGACTGAGAAGGCGAAGGCTGCTGGGCGCAGGTCAGCACAGTCCTGTTGTGCTCGGTGTTTACTGCCTTGTATTCTTCAGGAAGGGAGTCTCCTTCAGGCCTTTGTGTCTCGGGATCCGGATACATGTTTGGTTTTTTGAATCGAGGCACATCCTGCTGTGTCTTCCAGAACTTCGAGGGAGGAGTGCTGGGAGGAGACTCACCTTCTCTGATGCTGCTGGTCCAGGCCAAGGCCAAGCGCCAAGTCAAGGGCGGGGGTGGGGTGTTGGTAGCAGGACTGAACAAGCCCTGGGGCCGGAGACCCTGCCCATGGGTCGGGGCAGGGGGTGGGGGGGTGTTGCAGGTGCCTATCGATTTTATGTATAGTAGTTTCTATCTATAATCCCAAACTCCTAAGTTATCCCTCATCCACCTTTCCCCTTTGGTTACCATAAGTTTTTCTTTTCTATGTCTGTGAGCCTGTTTCTCTTTTGTAAATATGTTCATTTGTATCATTATTTTAGATTCCACATGTGATATCATATGATATTTGTCTTTGTCTGTCTGACTTCATTTAGTATGATCATCTCTAGGTCCATCGATGTTGTGGCAAAGGGCATTATTTCATTTTTTTTATGGCTGAGTAATATTCCAATATCACTTCTTAAGCAAAGACTTCTGAAATCATCCCACTTCCATCCTCTCCAGTGTTCCTCACTTGCTCCTCTTGGATCATCTGTTACAGCACATAGCAACTTGCCTCCTGCTAATCTGGCTATTTATCTACCCAGACCACCTCTCCCGCCTTCTCCCTCACACACCACTCTCCCACTTGCACTGTGTTATTTGCATCCCTGACCTCAGGATCTGGTTTTCTTCTCTACCATCTCTCATCCCAGATTACCTTTGCTAGGAAACCCCCTCCCCTGCAAGATCAAGGCAAGCACTGCTGCTCACCGAGCACTTTGGTCCAACCAGCTTGACCTACCAAGGAAGAGGGGCTGGACATTTCCCTCTAAATTGCTGGTTCAGGAATGCTTCCACATGTCCTTGACAACAGGGATTCTATTGTGACGTACCAATACCTAACCTTGGAAAGAATGGCACAGAGAAAAGTATATAAATTCCTAATATCTGGAATCCAATGTGTTGTTCAACCTATTAGTTAATTGGGTGGAGCCACACGTGACTGCTCTTTGTAGATGCTGTAAGATTCTAATTGCATTCCTATTCCCCACAACCAAAAGTTCACATGATATCCGGCAAACCACCCATGTCTAGTTTTTTGTTTTGTGTTGTTTGCATTTGTGCTTTAAAAAATAAACCCACAGATATACATAGGATAAGTAAACCCTTTGGAATTATTATAACTTGATAAATAATTAAAGAACCTGCTCTAGACAATGAACTTTTAGCATTTTCCATTGTATTGTAAAGGAGGTTAAAATGATTAGAGGAACACTTTAATCAGTTTAAACACTTTAGTATTATTGCGAAGCTGCTGAGAATCTTATGAAATATCCATGGTAATGACATGTTCCCTTTATGTATTGAAGATAGTATTATCTGTTAGAAAATAGAATAATATACTAGAATGCAGAAAGGCCAATTAAAAGTTAATAAACTCACATAACAAAAAGCTGAAAAAGGCACCCTGGGATTGTTTGTGTCAGGAGTATAGCATTGCCGTCAAGGGCTTGCATGGATTCTGCATACGTACTTTTTGGCCCCAAATTTGGGGATGGGAGGCTATAAAGAGCAGCATTTTGCTTCATTTTATCTTCCCCAGAAACTCCCTTAAAAACTAAAAGAATTGTAAATTAAAAAATGAAAAACTTGCGAGATATGAAAAAGATATTTAAGTGAAAAATAAGGGATATGGGAAAAAAAGACATTCAAAAGAAGAAAAAGAGAATTGGTAGCACAGTGAGAATCAGAGGGTAAAGAAAAAGGCCAGCCAAAGTTATTATGAGAATTGGCAATGTAAAGTTCTTTAAATAAATCACAGGTTCTTAGAATCATAAACAAGGATAGGACAAAAACCTGCCATATTTTGGATTAAGAAACTAAGACCCAGTGAATGTAATGGCTTTGCAAAGTTGACGTGACAAGCTGTGATTGGTGATTCAGAAATAACACCTGCATCTTTTATGTCATCTCTCTACCCAGCTTAACCTAACTGGTTTGAATGTTGCTCTAAACATTCTTTAAATTCTGTTATTTATTCATTACATAAGCCACAAGTATCTGTAGAGAACTTACTACCCTGGATTCAGGTGTCCTTCCTCCCCGCAGGCTGCTTCCTATTGTGATAAGGTTTTGACTTTGTGGTACCCACCTGCCATCCCCCCGGGGGGTGACACAGAGTTCTGGTTGTCCTCCACGGCCTTTCATATCCAAGAGCTACCAGGTCTGGCTGATTTATTCTTTGAACAATTATAGCCTTAGCAACTTCCTTTGCCTTTTCATCCCATGATTAATTAGGCCCTAATGAGTGCTTGTACTGACCATGTGTGTAACTTCCTAACTGATCTATCACCTGTGGCCTCCAGTCCAGCCTGCTCACTGATATCAAATCTTCTTGTATTACTTTTCTATTTATAAATCCTCAGAGGTTACCATGAAGTGATAATCTTATCACAACGTGAAATACGAACACCTGAGCAGGACACACAGTCTCTACAGTCTGGCTGCTTCTGGTCACCTTCATCTCTACCACTGGTCCCCTGTCCCCTAAACCCTTACTGGACCTAAATGGTTTCTTTAATGCTTCATTTCTCTTGCTGTTCTTTGCCTGCTAGTTGGCTCCCTACAGGCACTGCCTCTGTTGGGAGCTGCCCAGCAGAGACACCCATGTGGCAGGGGACTTGGGGAGGCTTTGGACAACATCTCTGAAGGAACTGAGGTCCTTAGTCTCGCAACACCTGAGGAGCATGTGGAAAAATGAAGCCCCAGTGTTAAATATTTTTATCACCTTGGGATAAGGACCACTTTTCTTTTTCTTCTTTTTTTAAAGTTAAAAAAATTTTGTCCACATTTAAAAAAAAATTTTTTAATTAAAAAAAAAATTTGGCCACCTTTTTTTATTTTTTGGCCAGGGTGGTATGTGAGATCTTAGTTCCCCAACCAGGGATTGAACCCATGTCCCCTACATTGGAAGCACAGAGTCTTAACCACCGGACCACCAGGGAAGTCCTGGGACTACTTTTCTAAGTATGATATGAGAGCAAGAAACCTTCAGGGAAATGTCTAGGTCAGCGAGACATTTTAAAAATCTTTTATTTTCCTGGATAGGTGATGTTTAAGTTTTACTAATGTGCACATTATAAAAATATTAAAATCACATATCAAATATTTCCATTTACTACTAATGTATTAAGTAATAAAGTACATTTGTATATATTTTATATATACATATATCTTTTTAGATATATATGTATCTTTAGACAAGATAACTAATGATTATTAAGTAGAATAAGAATTTAAATATGAATGGGAAAACAAGATATACTCCTTCTACCAAGAAATAATTGTCTTCCTCTCCAAGTCAGATACAAAAATAAACTCAAAATGGATTAAAGACTCAAATGTAAGACCTGCCACCATAAAACTTCTAGAACACATAGGCAGTATGCTCTTTGATATCAATCTTAGCAATATTTTCTCAGATATGTCTGCTTAGGCCAGGGAAACAGAAGCAAAAATAAACAAATGGGATTACATAAAACTCAAATCTTTTGCACCATGAAGGAAAATATTAACAAAACAAAAAGATTGCCTACTGAAAGAGAAAAGATATTTGCAAGCAATGTATCTGATAAGGGGTTAAAATCCAAAATATACAAAGAACTCATAGAACTCAACATAAAAAATAAATCCCCCAAATAGGCAGAAGACCTGAATAGACATTTTTCCAAAGACATGCAGATGGCTAACAGACACCTGAAAAGATGCTCAACATCACTGATCATCAGAGAAATGCAAATCAAAACCACGATGAGCTATCACCTCACACCCGTCAGAATGACTGTCATCAAAGGAACACAAATAACAAATGTTAAAGAGGATGTGGAGGAAAGGAAACCCTTATATACTGTTGATGGGAATGTAAATTGGTGCAGCCACTGTGGAGGACAGTACTGAGGTTCCTCAAAAAATTAAAAATAAAGCTAACATATGCCCCAGCAATTCCACTTTAGGATATTTATCCAAAGAAAACAAAAACACTAATTCAAAAAGATATCTGCACCCCAGTGTTCACAGCAGCATTATTTACAATAGCCAAGATATGCAAGCAGTCTAAGTGCCCACTGACAGATGAATAGATTTAAAAAGATATGATATATATATATATATATATACATACATGTATGTTCTATGTATTACTCTGCTATAAAAAAAGAATGAAATCCTGCCTTCTGTGACAGCATGGATGGAACTTATGCTTAGTGAAATAAGTCAGAGAAAGACAAATATTTTATTTCTGTGTGGAATCTAAAAAACAAAACGAATGAAAGAACAAACAACAAAACAGCCACAGACTCATGAATACAGAGAATAAACAGGTAGTGGTCAGAGGGAAGGGTCGAATGGGGATGCCAGAAATAGGGGAGGGAGACAAGAGGTACAGACTTCCAAATAAATGATAATAAATGAGTCACGAGAATGAATGTACAGAGTGAGGAATACGGTCGATGAGAATGTAATATCTTTGTACCGTGACAGATGGTAAATAGACTTACTGTGATGATCGTCTTGAAATGTACAGAAATATCACTCTGTTGTGTACCAGGAACTAACATAGTGTTGAAGGTCAATTATACTTTGAAAAACCAACAAACTCATAGAAAAAGAGACCAGATTTATGGTCACAAGAGGCGGGGGGGGGGGGGGGGGGGGAGGCGGAATTGGATGAAGGTGGTCAAAAAAGTACAATGTATCTGTATGAGATAATGCATGTTCATTAAACTTATTGTGATAATTCATGATTGTAAGTCAAATCGTCATGCTGCAGCCTTACATTTATAAAGTGCTATGTGTCTATATCTCAATAAGAGGGGAAGAAAATAAAATAAAATCCTGAAAAAAAAAAATTGTCCTTAACAAGTGGTTTCCATTTTTCCAGTCTTTTCCCTTGGACGGTGCAGGGGTATGCCTGTGTGTGTGTGAGAGTGTGTGTGTGTGTGCGCACACATGTGTGCACAGGAAGGGGTGAGTGGGTGGTTCCAGAGTTGTGCTCTTCTGTAACCTAATGTCCCCACAGGTGGACACACAGGTCAGTCCTGCATCCCTAGTCCCCTTCCCCAAGGTTTCCTGCCACAGCTCCATGCTCCTTTCCCTGGAGCCCATCTCACCCCAGCCCCTTCCCGTGATACACCCAGCCCTGCCGCAGCCCCACCGGGAGCCATCTGCCCCTCTGGCTACGAAATCAGCTTCTGAGCAAAGAAATGAGGCCAGGCCACTCCCTCCCACTCCAAGCCTGGGCTGCTTCTTCTCAAGAGAGAACCTCTCAGGGCAGGTGGATGAGTTACAGAGGTGGCCTTGACTGTGCTCAGTCCAGATGGAGTTTTGAGCTGCAACAGCAAGAACTGCTATAGCTTGTGTGAGCAGAAGAGGCCTTAACAAAGCACTTGGGGGCCTTGGGAGCCGTAGGAAGGTCAGTGTCTCAGGCTGGGGGTTCTGGAGGCAGCACAGACTTTAACCACCCCTTGGGCTCCCCCAAGAGTGAACCCTGACTTAGCCCCTGAGCAGGCCCCCAGCCCTGGCACCTCTCATATTCAGCTTCTGTGGGGGGGGAGGGGCTCTGCTTCCCACCCAAGACCCCAAGTGAGGAGAAGGGGAGGAGCCCTCCCCTCCTTCAAAGGTTGGAGTGAAGAGGAAAATTAGAAACTTGCATTCAGCTAAGAATAACTTCATGCTCATTCTGCTTTTGTAAGATATGCTCGTGGCGCCAAGAAAGAAACAAGATGACCTGGCAATCAAATGTAACCATAAAATGTTTTGATAAATATGGAATGTTCTGCACCTGCTCTTGCAAGTTTCTGTTTGGAAACTCCCCATGTGCTCTGTAACTGCTGGCAGCTTGTAGAAACCAAGTAACCAATCTACCAATGCTAACTGTAACCAAGTGCACTGACCCCTATAAACTTAAAGCTCACCCTGAGCTCAGGGCTCAGAACTTTGGAGTGTTAACTCATCTGGGGCTGCCAGCTTACTAAACCTGAGTTCTCCAACCCTCTGAGTGTGGTGCTTGGTTTCTTGATGAATTGATTTCTGCAACATTTCTGGAGGCCTCAGAAGATTCCAACCATGCTGGCCCCTTAAGCCGCCAGACCAGTAGCTAGGCTGAGTCAGAGTGAAGGAGCTCCGAGACGAATGAGGAGGCACACCACCTGATGGTATTCTGGGTTCTCTTTTTACCAGTGCTCTGACTCTCCAGATAGCCAGGCCCTGACTGGACTCAGTGGAGGGATGGACCAACTCACCAGGAATGGCCACAGGATCAGGTAAGGCCCCAGGACACTGAACCTAGTCAGGTCCCGTCTCTGGACAGAAGGGGAGCTTGATCACCTCCTATGGTCTTCAGTAAGAAGACCACCAGTTAGGGACCTTCCCAGAGGGGGGAGGCACCCAACAGTTAGGGACCTTCCCAGAGTGGGCAGGCACTGTGATAAACACTGGTCTGAATGTGTGCATGAGTGAGCGCCCTGGCTTGTCCTCGTCCCAGAGTGATTGTGTGGCTCCATGGCCTTTGTGGCTGCTGAGTCCTAGTGGGTCCTAACCTGCAGTTCCGTGGTGACCTCATATAGCTCAGGGTGGTGTCTGTCTCTGGGGGACCCAGTGCCTCCCTGCGAGTCAGATCCAGGTCAGGAGTTTATACTGACCTGCCAAAGCTAAGAGGCACCTAAGTTCCCCATGGGGACACAGCCAGGTGGGCACCTGAATGGTCTCCTCTTTTGAGGGGGCACCCACCTTTGTTTGTTTTTGCACCATTGACACAGGGCAGGATAGACAGGGAGTGGGGGAGACGATTACTGATTTGATTTAGAAATTGTGTAGGTCCAAACAGCCCTTTTGCCCTAGGGCCCTCTGCCAAGATTATTTTCTTAAAATAATCTGTCAGCTGACTCTTTGAGCCAACTTATTGAGTAATTAGGTTTTCCCTGAAAGGCTTGCCCCTTTCGCCAGACAGATCTGTACCTCATTCTCCCTCTTGGTCCCCTGGGCCAGTCCGTGTGGAGCGGCACACTCTGTCGTGTTCTTGCATACGTTTGGATTCTCATTATGAGGCTGCCTTCCTCTGTCACCTCTCCTTCACAATTCCCTGATTCCCCAAGGATTTCAGGCTTTTCACTTAAGCAAGAAGTACGCATACTGCTCCTTCTGCCTGCTCAGTGCCCACAAGAGGGTCAATCACCCCAGACCCCCTCCAGAGTCCCACCCGACATTATTCCTCCACGAACCCCATCACAGGGGACCGCCTCCTTTCAGCCCCATCTCCCTGAGACATTTAATGATCAGGGCCATCTTCAAGGAGGCACATAGTTGTGCTATCTGGGAATACTGGGCTTTCCAGGAGTGGCAGCATCAGTGCTACCTAGGTTATAAGGCCCTAAGACAAGGCCCTTCCCGTGCACGCCCCTCTCCTTCCTAGTCAAAGAGGTATATTACACTTGTCAGCATGGGGGGACATTCCTCTAAGCTGACTGTTTTGATTGTGTGATGAAAAACTTTAAGAAAGGTTTTTCCAGAGACTATGGGGTTAAGATGACCTTGGGAAATCTCCGCACCCTATGCGAGTTAGAGTGGCCCACCTCAGGGTGGGATGACCCATGGAGGGGGACTCTAGACCTTCCTATGGTTAGCACTGAGTACTGAGTGGTGACAGGGACCCCCGGGCACCCAGACCAGTTTCCATACATAGATTCCTGGTTGCAAATCACCATTCAGCTCCCTTCTTGGGTTCCGTTCTGAGTGAATAGGCAGGGACAGTGTAGGATCTTCATGGCACAACCAGGTCCGAGAAAAAGCGGAGAAAACCCAGTAAAGGTTATCCACCAAGGGAACCCCCGATCACGGCTGTGAAGAGGTCCTAGATGAAATCTACTTGAGCAGGCCAGACCTGACGGACACTCCCCTCCAGAACCCAGAACTGGAACTGTTCACTGACGGAAGCAGTTTCATCCAGGAAGGACAATGCAAAGCAGGCTATGCAATAACAACAACAGAAGAGATAATAAAGGCTGAGGCCTTGCCACAGGGGTGGTCAGCACAACAGGCTGAGCTATGGGCACTCACCCAGGCACTAAGGCATGCCGAAGGAAAGCAAGTCAACATCTACACAGACTCAAGGTATGCCTTTGCTACTCTGCATGTTCATGGAGCCATCTGTAAAGAAAGGGGACTACTGACAGCAGGGGGAAAGAGATCAAAAACAAAGAAGAGATCCTTCAGCTGTTAGAGGTAATTTGGAAGCCTTCCCAGGTGGCAGTCATCCATTGCAAAGGCCACCAAAGAGGAGCTGATCCAGTCAGCAATGGAAATTGGTTGGCTGACCAGGCAGCCAAGGAAGTGGCGACCCAACCGAGTCCCACATTGGGCCCTGAGCTGATCTCTAAGGTCCTCTTGACACCAGAATTGCCCCTGTCCCTGAGATATACCAAAGAAGAAGATCAATGAGCTTTAGGTGAGGGAGGAACTAAAGGAAAAGAGGGCTGGTGGAAGCTTCCAGACCAAAGACTCTTCGTCCCCAGTGCAATAGCAGTCCAGCTGGTGAAGCAACACCATGAGACAACTCACTTAGGGAAAACTGCACTAGAAAGTCTCCTGAGCCGCTACTATTTCGTTTCTAAGCTCCCAACCCTGTGTGCCCTGATCAGTACTAGGTGCATGACTTGTGCATGAAAAAATGCCAGCCAAAGACCAAGACCCAGCCCAGGGGGACAGACAGTTGGGACATTGCCCTTGAAAGATTTAGAAATGGACTTTACTGAAATCAAGCCTTATTGGGGCTATAAGTATTTTCTTGTGATACTCTGCACCTACTTGGGATGGGCTGAGGCCTACCCCATGCACACTAAATGGGCACAAGAGGTGGCCAAAGCCCTACTAAGAGACATAATCCCCAGATATGGGCTACCTCTCTCCATAGGGTCTGACAACAGGCCAGCCTTTGTGTCTGAGATAGTCCAGACTTTGTCCAAGACACTGGGAGTCAAATGGAAGCTCCACACCACTTAGAGACCACAAAGCTCAGGGAAAGTTGAGCGCATGAATTGGACCCTCAAGACTATGTTAGCTAAACTCTGTCAGGAAACCCAATTACCTTGGGTCCACATGCTACCCCTAGACTTGCTCCAGGCCCGATGCACCACGAGGTCCTCAGCCTCCTCTCCCTTTGAGATCTTATATTGGAGACCTCCTCCAGTGATAGGGAAGCTTAAGATAGACCCCCAACAACTAGCAGAACTGAAGATGTCTTGATACCTCCAGGCCCTGGGAAAGGTCTTCCACCATATTACTCGAGAAACCTCAGAAAGGACTCCCATTCCCTTGGGCGATTGGGTTCATCCCTATCAGCCAGGAGATGAGGTATGGGTAAAAGATTGGAGGAAGGAACCACTTCAGTCAGTTTGGACTGGCCCTCATACGGTCATCCTGGCGACCCCTACTGCTGTTAAAGTTATGGGAGTCACCCGGTGTATCCACCACACCTGAGTGAAGAGAGCAGCACCTCTAGAAGGGTGAGGGACCTGGACTGCCAAAGCTCATCCAAACCAGCAGCTTTGGGTTTTCCTATGGAGACAACCGAGTCCCATCTGAGATCTTCAGCCCTGCTCCAGTCACTCCAGGCCCGACTGGTCTACACACAGCAGAAGCTTGAGGAATTCGACAAGCGACATCTGAGAGTCAGGGTTATGATGACACCCTGTCTTGTAGGGACTGGTTGCACCACTGGCCTTGATGTTTTCTATAGGCCAAACACAAGGGGTCGTTTTGGCTACAATCTACCCAAAAGTAATGGAATTATTAAGTGGAATCAAATGTTTTGTGTAGTACCGATTTATATCCTATTGAGCTGTAGTACATTGGAAAGTAAAATAGACCTCTCGTGTACTCCATGCATCCGTATGACTAGATCAGGTCAGGGGGTCACTTGGACCTTACTTTACCATACTCACTTCTCCTGCCAAGGGGAGGTCCAAGGAAGCTGTGAATATAACAAAACAACCTATTCTATTTGTCAACAAGCAGGCCAATATATCTGTTTTGACCCCCGATCCCCCTCACCAGTGAAGATTGGTCAGAGGTCCGGCACCGAGAAGGAGGGCTTCTGATCAATCAGACACAAATTACAAATCTAGAACATCCGGTGTCGGTACACTTTGATGTGTGTGCTGCTATTAACAAGAACCCTTGGGTAACTATAAAATGTGGGGGCTTCTCATGGGAACAAGAGTACAGGCTCAATGACAATATATGTGTGAACAGGCCCCAGCCCACTCCTCCTGCTATAGTAGCCACTGGGCTTATTGCCCTTACTGGAGCTGTGTCACATGGGCAACCCGGGAGAATCAAAGCAAAACAGCTCTCCTTCAAAAGGGAACTGTTGACCCCAATTGTAAATTAGGGATGTGTACTCCTGTCAATTTCACTATCTTCAACCCCAGAGACTCAAAATGGATAAATGGACTCAAAATCGGTATTTATATCAATGGGAGAGGTGTTGACCCAGGAACTGTGTTAGATTTCTGGAGTATTTCTGTTCCACTCTGGGCTTCTACACACAAGCTCTTCCATTCTTTTTATGATGAGATAGAAAGTGGTCCACCTCCTATTTCAGTCAAAGCTAAAAACCTATTCATAGCCCTAGCAAAAACCATAGGCCAGACATTGATGATTACTTCTTGCTATGTGTGTGGAGGAACTACTATGGGAGAACAATGGCCCTGGGAAGCTAAAGAATTATATCCCCAGAGACCCTTCAACAACTCAGGGGTATTCAAGACAACCAGGTTCAGGGTTTGGCATTTAAAGACTTCCATAATTGGCAGGAACTGTCTGGCGCAGTGGGGCCCATTATTCAATGTTCCAATAGGAAACCTCACTTGCCTAGGCCAAAAACACTATACTACAACTACTCACACTTCTGACTGGTGGGGAAGCCCAAACTATGCAGAGCCTAATCCCCACCCTCTAGCAAGCTTCCCCAATTTAAAGACCAGATGGAATGACTTGTCCACTGAAGGCCAGTGGCCTGCTCCAGAAGGATTATATTGGATTTGTAGGGCTAACTCATATTCAGTCTTGCCAGCCAACTGGACAGGGGCATGCATATTGGGGACTATCCTCCCCTCATTTTTCCTACGTTCCTTAGCCCAAAGTGAATCATTAAGGGTCCCAGTTTATGAAGTCAGAGGTCTCACCAGGAGGCACAGGTCTCTATGGATAGGAAACTGGAAAGATGATGAGTGGCCTCCTGAATGCATAATCTAATATTATGGGCCCGCCACTTGGACAGAAGATGGGTCCTGGGGCTACCGAACCCCAATTTACATGCTTAACAGAATTATCCGGCTCCAGGCAGTGGTTGAAATCATTACTAATGAAATGGCCAAGGCTCTTAATTTGTTGGCAGGACAACAAACCAAGATGTGTAATGCTATTTATCAGAATCGCCTGGCCCTAGATTACTTACTGGCTGCAGAGGGGGATGTCTGTGGGAAGTTTAATCTCAGTAATTGTTGCCTACAAATAGATGATAAGGGCAAAGTCATAGAAGAAATAACCGACAAGATGACTAAAATAGCTCATGTCCCAGTCCAGACTTGGATGGGATGGAATCCTGGAGAGCTATTTGGGGGTTGGTTTTCTTACCTAGGGGGATTCAAAACTCTTGTGGGAATAGTCCTACTCCTCCTTGGGACCTGTCTCCTTTTACCTTGCCTCTTGACATTAGTCATGAAGATAGTTTCCAGCCTTGCTGAGGCCACTGCAGATAGGAGGGCCACCGTACACCTCCTAGCCCTGAAAGGTTATCAGCCCTTGGGCCTAGAAGATCAAGAAGTTGATGCCTTATAAGATTTAAGGGGCATCAAGAGGGGGGATTGAAGAGGAAAATTAGAAACTTGCACTCAACTAAAAATAACTTCATGCTCATTCTGCTTTTGTAAGATATGCTTGCTGCACAAAGAAAGAACAAGATGACCTAGCAATCAAATGTAACCATAAGATGTTTTGATACATATGAAATGTTCTGCACCTGCTCTTGCAAGTTTCTATTTGGAAACTCCCTCACTCTGTAACTGCTGGCAGACCACAGCAACCAAGTAACAAATCTACCAATGCTAACTGTAACCAAGTGCACTGACCTCTATAAAAATAAAGCTCACCCTGAGCTCGGAGCCCAGAACTTTGGAGTGTTAGCTTGTCTGGGGCCACCAGCTTAATAAACCTGAGTTCTCCAACCCACCGAGTGTGGTGCTTGGTTTCTCGATGGACTGATTTCTGCAACAAGAGGAGGTGCTCTATCTGCAGCTGTGGGTTGTTGACCTCTCTCTCCCATGCCAAGAGACGGGTCCCCACACACAGAACATAGGCCCTCACAGGGAAGACACTCAGGGCTCCCCAGGGAGAGAGAAAGATGCCCATGATGGAACAAGGAGTGGCCAGGGTGGAGAGCAGTGAGGACCACGGGGCAGGGCCGCCACGGTGTGGGCAATGCTGTAAAGGATAGGGACTCAGGCTCAGTGCTGGTTTGTAAGAAGTGGCCCAGATTCTTCCCAATGTTGTTTCCATTAAAAACTAAATTCTTCTCCAGAAACTGACTTTCAATACTGACCACAAAAAAGACCCCCCCACCCCCACCCCACACCGTGGCTGTGGGAGCCTGAGATGCTATCTCTGGGTGAGTGCACAGGGGAGGTGGGAGGTGCCCCAGGGAGCTCAGGGCAGCTCACTTTGGCTGCCTTGGAAGAAGTAAGCCCCCTTCTTGGGCCCCCTGCCATGTGGTCCAAGGATGAGACAGCACTATGCACGGAGCTCCAGCGTCAGCTCTCAACACTCAGAACCTCATTGTCCACAGGTGCAGGGTCATGTGCAGTGCCAGGGATGCCCTGGGTCTGGTGGCGTGAGCCCCAGTGCTGTTCCCCACAGGTGGCCAAGGGACACCCCACCCAATCAGAATGTGAAAAAAGGCGCTCTGGAGAATCATCTGAGCCTGAGGGAGTTGGACCCTCAGCAGAGGGAACAGAGTGGGCAGAGGTGGGGAGCCCAGGGCAGCAGTGGGGAGGTCATATCAGCAGGTACAGCTAAGGATGATTAAGTCCTTACCTGGGTCTCTTCCGGACATGAATCATCTCATTGAATCTCTGAACAACTCCAGGAAGAAGGTAGAAACACAGTCCCTGTTTGACTGAAGAGGAAATGGAGCTTAAAGAAACTGCCTCTTTTTCTGCCCCACAGAGAGGCAGAGGCAGGATTTGAACCCAGTGTTCAGTAGATGCCTGCAGGGCCCACCTGACAAGCAGGCTACGACCAGATGCTGCAAGGGCACCGCTCAGCTCTGGAGATACAGGAAACTTTACTCCTGGTGCCCATAGAGAAACCTCCTCCTGCCCAGATATCAGCTGGTCCTGGGACTGGAAGGGTCCCCAGTGCCAGGGCAGGCCGTTCCTAGCCCCAGGCATACATGATGACCCTGGCCCAGGCTCAGTGAGTTCTCAAGGCCTGGGGATCTGATCTCTGGAGGAATCCAGGGAGGAGCAGCGTGGAAGGAGCACAGGGTCCAAAGGCAGAGAGACTGCAGTCTGGTCCCTACTCAGCCTCTTAGCTGGGTGATCCCAGCAAGGCTGTGAGTCTCAGTGGCCCCATCTCTAAAGTGGAGAAAATAACTGGCTCTGCTAATGGGTTTGGGGAGAATTACTGGAGAAATGCCTTGTATAATTCCTGTCTGGTGCCTGGGGCACATTAAGAGTCAAATGGAAAGCAGTTGTGTTGGTGACCCTTTATCCAACGTGTCTGTTTAAATCTTTGTTGGTGTCATGTTTAAGAAACTGATGCCAAATGCAAAGTCGTGAAGATTTGCTCCTATGTCGTCTTCTATAAGTTTATAATTTTAGATCCTAAAATTAGGTCTTTGATCCATTTTGGATGAGTTTTTAAATTTTATGTTAGGCAAGGGGCCACCTTCGTTCAGACACTCATGATTTTACGTGTCTGTGTGTATAAGGAGGGGCATCTCCCATCCAGCGCATCCCCTTTGGTTCTTATTTGTGAGGAGTTTTCATTAGATTCCAAAGCATTGAAGAATAAAAGGAAATTAAAGGTTTTAAATTCAGAGTTTGTCTAACTCCTAAGTCACAGTTTTTCTACCTCCTCAGGCTGTTTCAGATATGTGTGTGGGGGAGGGGTGGGGGGACAGGGAACTCCTTGAGGTTGAAGGAGGAAACTCATCAGGGGACTGGAGGGTGCTGGGAGAGGGACTTGGTGTCCCAGGGCAGGAAGCAGCTCTGAGTACTCATCCAGCTGAGGGGAGTCCTGCAGACAAGGCACCATCTTCCTCTCCTGCCAGGCCTGCGTCACTGCCCCTCCGGCTCTGTGGCTGAGGAGCTGCTGTCAGGCAGGATGAATTGAGTGATGTTATTGACATTAAGGACCCAGATTTCACCCCTGCAGCCGAACGGAGGCAGAAACACCTGGCTGCTGAGCTGGCCATGTTTGATCCTAATCATTGTCTAGCTGACTTTTTTGAAGATGAGGCAGTTAAACAGGTTTTGGAGTATAATCCTTGGTGGACTGATCTATATTCGAAAATGATGGCTTCTTTGGAAAAGAGTCAGGAGCAAGAAAATCTCACTGTATTAGTGCCTTTTTCTGAAGAAGAGAAATATCAGCTATGAAAATTTGTCAATAAGTCTCACCTGCTGGACAAGAGAGCCTATCGTCGTGTACTACGGTTTGATCGATATCCTTCTGTCATATTTCTACGAAATTTGTGTGATTGAAGGAGAGAAGGATGTAAGTGCAAGTGTGTCTGTGCATGTTGGCATAGACTGTTGTACAGAGTAAACTCTATCAAGGTCATGAGGGAGACCAGTCGTGATTAGTTATTTAGCGATGCTCCAAGCAGAGGTGCACAGGTGTGTTGGTGATGGGTACCAACAGGAAAGCATCATGCTTTTATTTGGTCTTTTTTACTTCTCTCTTGGCATTAGTCTATCCAGTAGCAGAGTGGGGAAGTAAAGCTGAAGGAAGAGAAGAAGGGTATCCTGAGCTCTCATCTCTTTTAGGAGATGAATAGACCAAATGAGAGCTATTGCCACATGACACTTGACATTGGCAAGGGGTAAACTTTACCCATTTCTAGTCTTTTTCTGAGCTGTCTGTTAACACATGTAAAGCATGGTGTTTTACTGGGAAAAAAAAAAGGGAATCTGAGCATTTATCTGCAGGTGTCCCTCGATTTAAATAGTATTTGTACTTCTGAAAAATTGTATGTAAATCACATTTTAAAAACCTGAATTGTATCTTTTTGCTATTCAATGAAATTCTGTTGTAAAAGTAAATCCTTTTGTAGAGTATGTTTTTTTCTTAAATGATCTTTTTTAAAAAATATAGGCTGTATTGTATCTCTTCTTAAGCCACACTTTATTTTGCAAATGAAGAGCTAAATTTCTTTCTCACCTATATCACTGATCGTAAATATATATTTAAAAAAGGCTGGAAAACCAAAAAAAAAAAAAGGAAATTAAATAATCCTCAAAGAAATTCTCTGAGGTTATAAAACATGCTCTGAGGAAGATTAACTGGTAAAACTTTTAATGTGGGACAGTGTGACTGTCACAAGCAACCATGCACTGCCCCCTGGTGGTCACATGAGGAATGGCAGGAGTGTTCAGGGTTCCCTGGTTCTTTTGCAAAGGAATCCATGTCCAAATCTTCGCAGGATTGCAGGGAGGTAAAACCAAATTTGTAAGGTTGAATGTTTTCAAGAGATCTTCTAGTGGAAGCAACTGTCTTGTTATTTCACACTCTGGAAAAATAGGCTTCTTGCCAAGTGCAGTATATCAGGGAGCATTTATGGAGCCCCTGAGTCAGGCACTGGGCTCCAGGACAGAAGGTCAGTGCCCCCCAGCACCCACAGGGGGTGGGGTGGGAGTATTGGTAATACCTGGTCTGCATCACAGCTCTGTATGTCTGCTTGAAAGAAAACAGAATATCAAACCAAAGCATATTCATGGAATCCTTCCAATTATATTAACACTAAACCATTTCATTTTAATTTGAAAATGATCACTTAGCATACCTATACTTTCATCTAAACTAGATGGGATCATCCTATATTCCTAGTTACTTTTTCACTTTATATGAGTGCTTATCCATGTCATTAAAACTTTTTGAAAATATGATTTTAATACCTGCATAGTATTCCTTAATATCTTCTACATAAATTACATTTCAGCTTCAGCATAGAAATATAGTGCCAAAAAAGTTTTAAATTTTAATCTAAAGCTTGCTTTTTAAATTTATTTTAAAGAGAATTCCTCTGGAGAGCTAAAATTCTTATGAAAAGTAAGTTTGGATTTGGATTCCTTTTTCCTTTCATCTATTAGGCCTTATTATCATTTACTTCTAAGGACTCGTCCACTTTCTTGATATTTTTGCATTTAACTGTAATTTTTCACTGCTATATTTTAAGTTTGGATTTTAAGAATCTCAAGAAGGACCCCTATGTACATAGATGCAGAAATTCTTAACAGAGTATTAGCAAACTGAATTCAATAATACATTAAAAGAATCTTGCACCATGATCAAGTGGAATTTATTCTAGGGATGCAAAGAGGATTCAGTATCTGCAAATCAATCAATGTGATATACCACATGAACAAAACAAAGGATAAAAATCATAAGATCATCTCAAAAATCACAGAAAAATCTTTTGTCAAAATGCAACATCTATTTATGATATCAGCTCTCACCAAAGTGGTTATACATGGAATATACTAAAGGCCATGTAAAAAGAGCCCACAGCTAACATCATACTCAGTAGTGAAAAGCTGAAAGTTTTTCCTGAAAATCAGGAATAACACAAGGATGCCCACTCTTACCAATTTTATTCAACATAGTATTAGAAGTCCTAGCCAGAGTAATTAGGCAAGAAAAGGAAATAAAATGCATCCAAATTGGAACAGAAGTAAAACTATCCTTATTTGATTATGACATAATATTGTATGAAACCCTAAAAACTCCACCAAAAATAACTATTAGAACTAATAAAGTTTGCAGGATATGAACTCAGTATACAAAAATCTGTCAAATTTCTCTACGCTAATAATAAACCATTAGAAAGAGAAATGAAGAAAACAATCACATTTATAACTGCATCTAAAGAATAAAATACCTTGAAATAAATTTAACTGAGGAGGTGAAAGATCTATATACTGAGTCACGGAGTCTGAGACATGGAGCCTGGGGCCACACAGTCTGGGTTCAAATCCCAGCTCACTCACTGACCTGCTGAGTGATCCTGGGCAAATCACGTAAAGGCTCTGAACCTTGTCTTCCTCAACTGTAAAATAGGCACAAAACCAGTATCTCCTCACAGGATTGTGAGGCTCCAAGGAAATGCTTATTTAGACCAGGGGGTTGGATAAACTTCAACAGCGTATCCTTGTATAAAACAATCCTGGAACTGCACCCTCCTGACCCTGTGGCCTGGGAGCCGGATGGGGATGGATGAAGATGAGGGCAGAAAAGCCAGGGAGCTGGACAGAGTGCTCATTACTGGATGTGGGTCAGGAAGGGGAGGCCACATCCTTTCCAGACCTGAGAGTGGGGTCTGTGCCAAGGTCCCAGGGGAATGATGATCAGAAGTCATAACTCTGAACCCCCCACAGTAGGGATGGAGCCTTCCTGGCAAGAACATGTCTCTCTGGTCCAGGTTCAAGTGTAATGGAGTCCTGCTCCCAGAGTTCGCCATCTCCCTACCAGGCAAGGAGCTGGCAGGAGTGAGAGGGGGGAGTCTATTAAACCACAGGTGTCTGATGGTCAAAATGACAGAAGGACTAGCACAACATTGAAAATCAGCTGCATTCCAATAAAAGAAAAAAAATGACCCAAGAAGGGATGAGGCAGGGGATGAGAAGAAGAAGCAATGAGCACCTCTCAGGCCTTTGGGAGAAATTTGTCAGAAATGTCTCCACACCCTCAGTGGAGCCCACAGGAGGGAAATGAATGGAAAAGCAGTCTGCGGAGTCTAATCTCTCCACTACTGGCCCCAGAGATGTGGCTCCCAGTCCACCAGCCCTATTGTGCACAGCCAGACACCAAGAGGAAAAAACATAGGCCCTGCCTTAGGAAGTCCCAGCCAGACTCCATGTTGGGGTCATGGAGCATGGTCACATGGCCATTATACACTCAGCCCCTCCTCCACGCTCACATCCCCTGTCCTCACAAAAACATCCATGGGTCACTGCCTAGGGCTTTCTGGGGCACTTGTGCATACTAGAAATTGCAACAGTAAAGAGGGGAGAAGACACAGATGGGAGGCATGACTGTGGGGTGCTCTACAAGTTACCAAGGACCTGAAGTCCTTGATGCTTAGGATTTTTAAAAAGGCTTCTTAATATGTAAGTGGAGAAAGGAGGCCTATTTAGTAAATGGTGCTGGGACAATTTGGTATTCATATGGGAAAATAAAGCTGGATCCCTACCTCCCAAAACACCCCCAAACCACTTACAGACACATTAAGTACCTACATTTGAAAGAAAAACTTCACAACTTTTAGAACAATTTTCGATGAGGGAATATTTTTTTATAATTGAGATATAGTTGATTTACAAGTTGTGTTAGTTTCAGGTGTACAGCAAAGTAATTCAGTGATTCAGTGATTCAGTGTCTGAGGTGTTTCCTCAGATAAAATCCACTCCCTCTGGGAGGCCACTGGGCGATGCCCATATCTCAGAACAACTGACAGTCCTGAAAGCCCATAGCACCCTGTGGCAGTGCTCAGCGGATGTTTGTTGACTGAATAAAATGGGACACAAGAAGCAAGTCTAGAGGCTGGGAGGGGGGTCCTCAACCCTGTCTTCAACCAGGAGGTCTTGCTCCTTTTTGGTGTGGGTGGATGCAACGAGGGCTTGGGAAGGGAAGAGGTGTGTCACGAATTCTTTTGTAAACAGAGGAGGATGGGGTGTGGGAAGAGGATGTGAGCAGGCACATCCCAGGAAACTGAGCACAGAAGATGCAGCAGCTGGATCCTCATCCCTGCTCTCCGGGCATCACACTGTCTCCCACCTGGGACACAGGGTGAACAGCTCAGAAGTTTCCTGGAGAGGATGGTCACATGACTTGACCTGGCCAATCTGCATGTTCCATCCTCCCCAACCATCGTGATTGTCTCAGGGCTGGGTAAGTGGCCAATAAGGGCCCAGGGCAGGGCCTTGTGCTAGAATCCTGGGGAAGAGGGGCTCTATTTCTATTGGGAGCTGAGGGGACATGACATCAGCCTGTGGCAGCTGGTGGCCATCTTGCTCCCACCAAGGCAGAGCCACCTGTGTGAGGAGGACACCAGTAAGCAGAGCTGAGAGGTGGGGAGAGGCTGGTTCCTGCTGACATCTCTGAGCTCTAGGTACAGCCCTGCTGGATGCCTCTGCCTGTGAACCTAGTTACCTAAGTCATTCTCTCCTGCCTTGTTAGCCTGTTTGAGCCCCTTTGGGTTTTCTGTCCAGCTGGCTAAGTGGAACCCCTGGAACTGCTACTATGTGGGTTTAGGTCAGCTTCAGGGAAGAAGTTCCAGATAACACTGGAGGCTCCAGTCCAATCTGGAGATCCAGATGGATTCAAGCAGTATCTCTTAGGGCCAGCTATAAATTTTAGGATTATCCAAATTAATCCTCACAGGATTAATCCTGCTAAGGTAGCAATCGATGTCCGCATTTTAGAGGACAAGGCTGAGGCTCAGAGAACGGAGGTAACTGGGCTACAGTGAGGAAGTGTGGAGCCAGACAGAGCCCCAGATCCTGCTGCTTGAACTCGGGGAAACCACGTGGTGTGGCTTGTCTGTGTGATGGTGCTAAGGCACCCAGCAGAGCTCAGGCCAAAGTGACTCCACAGGCGTTATTGTGGCTGGAGGCTTCTGGCCATGGTAGGGGTGAGGTGAGGTTCCTTAGGTTTTGAAGGCCCACTGCGTTCAGGTTCAGGGCTGTGCAGAGAAGAGGAGGCAGAGGCCTGCCCCGGAAGTGTTCACAGACCAAATACGGACAATCCAGATAGTCAGGGCACCATGGCACCTGAGCTGCTTTCACAGGTGAAGGGTGTGGGGACAGAGGCAGAGACCCAAGTCAGCTGGGGAACTGGTTAAGGACAGAGAATTTTCAACTGAGACTTGAAGTTAGTTGTGTGTTTGGCTGAAGTGACAGAAATCCCTACTGAGAGTGGCTTAAACTGTATAGGAGTCTAACATTTAATGTTTAAAAACAGTGTGAGAGATGGGAGGTCCAGAGATGGGTCTGGTGGCCCAGTAATTGCCACCCACCTCTCTACTCCACCATTACCAGAATGTTGATGTCACTCCCTCATGGATGCAGGGTGGCTGCCTCTGCTCTAGCCATCACCTCTGCCTAGATAACCCTCCATCCAGAAGTAAGGGGGCACCTTCTTCCCTGCTCACCTCTTTCTCTTCAGAAATGAAAATCTCTCACAAAAGCCCCTGTAAACATCCTCTAATATCTCAGTGGCCAGATCTGGGACACATGTGTCCTTGGCCCCACCAATCAGTAGCAGGGGAAGTGGTTGCCTTAACAGGCTGGGACCAGCCATGATTTCTCCACATTGAGCATCCACAGGAAGAAGACTGGGTGGGTTGGGCAAAGGCCCCTGTGTAAGCAACCAACACGGTCCTGCCGTAAAGAAGAAATGCATAACATCAAAAAAAAAAAAAAAAAAAAAAAAAAAAAAAACCAATCCAAAAATGGGCAGAAGACCTAAATAGACATTTCTCCAAAGAAGACATACAGATGGCCAACAAACACATGAGAAGATGCTCAACATCACTAATCATTAGAGAAATGCAAGTCAAAGCCACAATGAGGTATCATCTCACACTGGTCAGAATGGTCATCATCACAAAATCTGCAAACAATAAATGCTGGAGAGGGTGTGGAGAAAAGGGGACCCTCCTGCACTGTTGGTGGGAATGTAAGCTGGTATAGCCACTGTGGAAAGCAGTTTTTTCTTGAAAAACTAAAAATGGAACTAGCATATGACACAACAATCCCAGTACTGGGCACATACCCTGAGAAAACCATAATCCAAAAAGAAACATGTACCACAATGTTCATTGCATCACTATTTACAATAGCCAGGACATGGAAGCAACCTAAATGTTCAACAGATGAATGGACAAAGAAAATGTGGCGCATATATACAATGGAATATTACTCAGCGATAAAAAGGAATGAAACTGAGTTATTTGTAGTGAGGTGGATGGACCTAGAGTCTGTCATACAGAGTGAAGTAAGCCGGAAAGTGAAAAACAAATACTATATGCTAACTCATGTATATGGAATCAAATAAATTGGTACTGATGAACCCAGTGGCAGGGCAAGGATAAAGATGCAGATGTAGAGAACAGACTTGAGGACACGAGTGTGGGGCGGGGGGAGCAGAAGGGGAAGCTGGGATGAAGTGAGAGAGTAGCATTAACATATATACACTACCAAATGTAAAATAGATAGCTAGTGGGAAGCTGCTGCATAACACAGGGAGATCAACTTGATGATGGGCAATGACCTAGAGGGGTGGGAAAGGGAGGGTGGGAGGGAGTCGAGGGAGGGAGGGGCTATGGGGATATATGTATAAATACAGCTGACTCACTTTGTTGTACAGCAGAAACTGGCACAACAGTGCAAAGAAATTATACTCCAATAAAGATCTGAAAAGAAAAAAGAAAGGATTAGTGACAGGAGCTGAGGGCTCAAAGACAAGGGAACAGGAGAGCAGGAGTTGCAGCATAGGCAGAGGTGCAGGGGACGACCTGGGTGCTCAGATGACTGGTGGTTCATTGCTGCAGGAACACAGCACGGGTGGGGAAGGTGGGCAGGGCTCCATATGACCTTTGACAGCTGGAGTAGGGCAGGCCCTGGGCAGCAGGGAGTGGCTGAGAGGCTCTGAGCAAGAGGGCAGGAGAGCAAAGGCAGGAGCAGATGGGAAATGGTGGTGCAGGGAGGCCCCTGTGCTTAGGAGCTGAGCGGAGCCATTCTGTGATGGGCAGCGATGTTGCTCATAGACTCCAGAGGCCTCTGCTCACACAGATGATTGTAACTGACAAGAGAGTAAACGTGGCTTTCATTAACGAGTTTGCCAGTGGCAGCTGCCTGTTTCTGGATATTAGACTGCACACACTCAGCTGGTTCTTGGACAGCTCTGCTCTCACCCCTGCTACACCTACACCTCTCCTCTCCCACCTGCCCCTGCCTGGCCTCTGGGCCCGCACACCCCAGGGCACCTGAAACAACCTAGTGCTTTGTGTTGTAATTTACACAGGGCTCCCCCATCTCTGAGGACAAGGGTGACTAGGTTCCAGTTTACAGAGGAGAAAAGAGACGCTAGATGTGGGTGAGGGGCTCGCTGGTGAGTTGGTGGGTGTAGGATAGCAACCCATCATCCCCTTTATGACTTCAGAACGGGGCAGCCTCCCCACCCCCAGCCAGCATGCTTGCTAAACCTGAGGGGCTCCGAGCCCCTGCTCACTCCAGTACTGGACCTGGGGGTGGGGGGATGGAGGGGAAGG
Source organism: Hippopotamus amphibius kiboko (assembly GCF_030028045.1). NCBI lineage: Eukaryota > Metazoa > Chordata > Mammalia > Artiodactyla > Hippopotamidae > Hippopotamus > Hippopotamus amphibius. The sequence goes on along the minus strand of NC_080188.1, from coordinate 85,710,208 downwards.
AGGGCTCTTCTCCACGTGTCGCTCATCCCTGCAGAGGGCACACAGGTGACCCCACGGACATGTCATTCCTTCCCTTTGACCTGAGCCTCCAGGGCCTGGCATCAGGAGTGCCCTGACCCATGGGGACCACAGTCCCTGGGTGCCCACATGGGCAGATGTGCCATGACTGAGAGGACAGTGCCCCCAGTTAAGGGCCCCCCAATGCTCAGGCAATCACATCCCAGAATTGATGGGGGCCCAGGGGTCACATGGCCAATTCCGGCCTTAAAGGGCAAATTATCATCCAGGGCGCTGATTGTTTTGTATTAGATTACACACTTGCAATCCAATATTCAAGCTTCTTTCTCAGCAGCCTTGTAGCCCTCAGCCTCTCACTTCTTATTTCTCTCTGGGACCAAGCTCTTAGCTTCACGCTGAGTCCCACTATGGACATACATAGTGTCCCTTTCATGTCCCTTCAGTATAAGAGGACACCTCAAAACTTTCCCTCCCTTCCCCTTGTCAAGGCCTCCACATAGGCAAGCAGGGCTCTTTTAATGCAGTTCTACAGATTTGTGAGCTAAGGATTTAGAATAAGGAGGCAAGGAGGGCCCTGCTCCACAAGAAGGTAGGGTGGGCAGCAGGTGGTGATGAGTCTCCCGTAAAACCTCAGCCAGCTGACGTGTCAGCAGCAGCAGGAGAGAAGCAGCCAGGGGCAGAGCGGGTGCAGAATAAGTGGATTAAGTGCACTGATCCAGCAGCCTCTGGGATGGTGGGCCCTGGGGCAGGAATACAAATGAGGAAGAGGGAGGGTCCCCAGAGCCTGGATGCCCACCTTCTAGAAATCTGGGTTGAGATGTGGTTTTGAAGTCAGAACACTAGGTTCAAAGATGGCTCCAATACTTGGTTAGTTATAAAAGCAAAATGAGCCTCTGTTTTCTCATCCTTAAAATGGGAATATTGAAGTCTCTCCCTCTTAGGATAGGGAGGTGGTTAAATCAGGGGACAGGTAGAGCACAGGGGCTGGCTTGGCTTCATGTGTGCCCAGGCACGCTGTTGTTGCTGCTACAACCATTGTCTTCCGGGGCAGGGTCAGCACACTTTTCTCATAAAGGGCCAGAAGGTAAACCATTTTAGGCTTTGAGAGACTACAGTCTCTGTCACAAATACTGCCCTCTGCTGTTGTAGAGCAAGCACAGCTTTGGCAATAGGTCATCCACATTCTCATCCCTGCTTACTGAGATACAGATTATTGGATATAAATGTCATATGACACTTAGTTTTAGGCATCCAGCATCATGATTTGGTATGTATACATATTGTGAAATGATCACCACAGTAAGTTTAGTTACCACCTACCACCACTCATAGCTACAGATTCCTTTCTTGTGAGAACTTCTAAGATCTACTCTCCTGGTGACTTTCAAATACACAACACAGTGGTGTTAACCACAGTCACCTTGCTGTGCATACATCCTAAGGACTTGTGTATCTTACAGCTTTTGACCATCTTCACCTTTTTCACCCACCTCCCCCCTAACCCCCCACCTCTGGCAACTGCCACCCTGGTCTCTGTTTCTTTGAGTTTGGTTTATTTTTTTGATTCGACATGCAAGTGAGGTTGTAAATATTTGTCTTTCTCTGTCTGACATTTCACTGCATATAACACCCTCTCAGTCCATCCCTGTTGCTGCAAATGGCAAGATGTCTTTTTTTTTTATGAATGAATAAGATTCCATTATATATGTATATATAAAACATATACATCACATTTTCTTTACTGTTCACCTGTTGATGGACACGTGGGTTGTGTCCATGTTACTGAACACAGGTTCGTGTGCCCGATGCACAGGGAGGCCCCACAAAGTGAAAGGTCAGAATTTGGTGCAGGGCCAGCAAGGAGATGGGTGGCTTGTGCCTCCAACACTCTGAACTCCCTGAAAGGTTTCAGCAAAAGCAGTTTTAAAGGCCAGGTGCAGGGGTGGGGTTGGGGGCTGGTGGTGTCACAGGGTGTGTGCTCTGCTTGTGCACAGTTCTCTGATTGGTTGATGGTGAGATGTCAGGGGGTTAACTTTATCAATCCTTAGGCACCAATAGGTCTGGGGGCTCAGGATCACCAAGTAGTTAATTTCTTCCACTTGGAGGGGAGATTTAACACCTGAGAAACTCAAGAACATGCATGAGATTGTATTATCTAGCTACTTCAGAGAGGAGCTACAGCAGGGGAAATGGGGGAAGGGTCTGTTCCATAGGGTCTTGCTCTGTTATATCCATGTCTTGGTTATTGTAAATAATGCTGCCATGAACTGCTTTCAACATCCATGGCAGCATGGAGCTGGTCATAAAGGACATGGGCCATGGACCCTGGGTGATAACAGGCTCCCTACTCCCTCTCTGTGCCTCAATGTCCTTGTCTGTGATGGAGAGCTAGTAACAGAGCCCCCAGGAAAACTCACTAAGACCCTGCTGTGTGACCTTGGGCAGCCACTGCCCTCTCTGTGCCTCAGAGACCTCATGTATAATAAAGAAGTTGTAACAGGGTTGCAGGAGGGCTCACTAAGATCCTGCTCTGTGACCTTGGATGGACACTTCCCTCTCTGTGCATAAGAGTCTTCATCTGCAATAGAGAACCACTGAGGGGTCCCACAGGGGGGCTCACAAAGGTCCTGCTCTGTGACCTTGAGTGGCCACTGCCCTCTCTGTGCTGCATCCTCATCTGTATTAAAGGACTAGTAATGGGAACCCCAGGAAGTCTCCCTAAATCCTGCTGTGTGACCTTTGCTGGCCCCTGCCCTCTCTGTGTCCTCATCCATAGTAGAGAACTAGTCCCAGGGCCCCAGGTGGGCTCACTGAGAGCTGCTCTCATCAGCAGCCCCATCATTACAGAGGAAGGGAGAAGGAAGCCTGCTGCAGGGACAGGGTCACATCCCCTCTGCTTGCCACACCTGAGCCATTGTGCAGGTTGTTCCACCAAGCACACCTGTCCCCTATCCCCCACCCCCAGATCACATGATGGTGATGCTCCAAGGCCACCACAGTACCCCCCCCCCCCATCAGGTCTATCTTCCCTCCTCCTTGCAGCACTGGACATCACTGCCTTCTAAGCTGGTTTATTTAGTCCCTTGTGGTCAGATGCCCAGGCTTCCCTTGTCCCCTAAGCTCCCATCTCAGGACCAAGTACACAGTCAGTGCTCAATACAGGTTTAGGGCTGCAGGGAAGGCACACTCACTTTCTTTCACAGGGATGCTTCTCTGGGGGAGGTCAACTCCAGCTCCTCAGTGCACAGGGCAAGCCTCGTCTAGTGGATAGAAGGCTGGATCAGTGTGTGTGTGTGTGTGTGTGTGTGTGTTTATGTGGTGGGGGTACGCGAGGCCTCAAGGCTCTAGCTGCTGAGGATCTGCTGCAGGAAAGGGCAGCCCTGAAGACCCCTGTCCCCTCCATGCCCTGACTGGGGGCTGGTTCCTGGGGGTGAAACTGGCCCCTGAACATCCACAACGAGGTACTGGGCAGGGACACGGGCTCTGTGCAGTGACAGAGCATCCAATCTGGACCCTGCCTCTGGGTGGCTGCCAGGCCACCCTTGGTCTTATGGTGGGCCCAGGGGCAAATGTAGATTCTTTGAATTAATTCTAATATTAATAATTTAATACGTATTAGAATTCCTTTTCCCATAAAATCGCAGGCTCCATCAGGTGGAGGGTATATAAAAAATTACATGGACAGGACCAGACACCTGTGAGGCCCTACCTATCCATCTCCCCAAACTAAGGGCTCAGGCCTAGGCTTGACCAAGTCCCAGTCTCTGCCTTCACACTGTGAGTGGAATTTGGTTGGTTTTTCAAATTAAGCTTTTACACTTGTCAGCATAGCAAGGAAATTGTTGGTTCCAGACTCATCTTTCCAGCAAAAATCAAGCTACACCACACATGACATGGCCTGTTCCCTGAGTTATTTGACTAGAATCTGCAGATATTAGCAGGGATAGAGTCAGTGGAGCATATTCCAAAACAAGCTGCGTCTCTGGGAGAAAGTGGGGGTGGCGCCCCTGGAAGGTATCAGCTCCTGACTCATTTAGCTGGAGCATCTATCTTCCCGCGTTAGGTTTCCAGAGAAGCACCTGGAGAGGAGGGTGGGCTGGAGCTGAGCTGGGCTGGGCTGTCACCCATGGAAAGGAGGGCTGGAAACGTCAGACAGCTGTGGTCCTGGGAGCAGCTGGACCCAAGGAAACCACAAGAAATGTCCCCTCCAGGACTGCTGTCCTGCTTAGGAAAAGCCTCAGTGACTGTAACACAGGGCCCACAACTGAGTGGCAAATGGAAGTTGGCATCCTTCACTCTGGGTCTGGAGGCAGACAATCCAGGGCTGGTCCAGGAAGTTCCTGTCCATGATGCCCTGTCGTCCCAGAGGAGATGCCTTGTTCACCCGGGCAGGACGGAGCTCCAGCCTCAGAGCCCACATTCCCAGTGGCTGGGCAGAGGGAGAAGCAGAAAGGGCCTGCTTCTCTCTCCTAGGACACGTTCCAGAAGTTGCACAAGTTGCTTCCCTTCCTGTCCTGGAGGGAGAGCTTGGTCACACAACCAGCCTCGCTGCAGAGGAGATGGGAGTTCTGCAGTCCTGGGCGGCCACGTAACCAGCTAAAGGTTGGTGTTCGGTGCTCTGGGAAGTGGACAAAGATTATTAGGAGCCACCTGGATGCCTCAGTCTCACACATTCTAGTGCTTCCTCCCACCTCCCAAACCCTCTCAACACTGAGGTCATGTTTTATGAGAGATGGTCCATTAGACGAATTGCATTAAGAAATTCATAATTCAGGAGCCAGTTGAAAATCATGGGCTGGTGGGTGTTTTCATGAGTTTTGCTGGCAAATTGCTGGTGGGGCTTCGTCACTGACACTGTGGCTCTCTCCCCGCGGAGCCCACTGGGCACTGGCAGCCTGAGGCGTCTTCTCCAGTGGAAGGAAACCCTGTCATTCCCTGCTCATTGGTCCCCTGCTCTTTAGAACAAAACCTTCAGCCTTCCCTGTGGGACTGAGCTTGGACTAATGAGGGTGACCAGAGGCAGCCGTGGCCCAGCCAGCCCAAGCCCGAGGCTCGGAGAAGAGGAGACAGTCTGGTGAGTACAGCGTTCTGTCCTCGGAGCCCACTGCTTTCCAGCCCTGAGCTAGGGAGGTTTCAGTTTGGACTCGGAGAGCCCAGTGCACCGGTGGGGGCGGCCTAGCCATCTACCTGAATTACACTATGGCCAGGAAAATTATTCTATATTATTTCAGTCCTTTGAAACGTGTTGACTCATGTTTTCTGGCCCAATCTATGGCCAGATTGTAAGTGATGTAGGTATGCTTGAAAAGAACATATATCCTGCAGTTATTTGGCACAGGATTTTATATGTGTGTACTAAATATATGAATCATGTTCAGCTTATATCTGAACTCATTTCCCCTTCTACTAGCTATTGAAAGAAGGATTTTTAAATCTCCCTCTATGATTGTGAATGTGTGTATGTCTCCTTTCAGTTCTGTCCATTTTTATTTTATTTTGAGGCTATGTTATCAGGCAGAAATTCAATCCTGCTGTGTCTTCCTCTTGGGCATCATCTATTTGCTTTTTTAAAACCACCATATTGAGGTATAACTGACATCGGAAAACTTGTACACATTTAATATATACAACCCGATGACTTGGAGATAAGTATACATCTATGAAACCATCACCAGTCTATACCATAAATACATCCATTACGTCCAAGTTTCCTCCATCCTCTTTATTTACTGTTGTGAGAAGAACACTCAACAGATCTCCCCCCTTAGCCAGTCCTAAGTACATAATATGGCATTATTAACTATAGCCACTGTGCCAGGTGGATCTCTATAACTTACTCATCTTGAATACCTGGCCCTGTACCCTTTGACCATCACCTTCCCATTCCCCCCCCCCCCCCCACCTTAGCCCCTGGCAACCACCCTTCTACTCTTTTCTAAGGGTTTGGCTATTTTAGATTCCTCATATAAGTGGTACTATGTAGTATTTGTCCTTCTATGTCTGGCTTACTTCACTTAGCATAATGTCCTCCGGGTTCATCCATGTTGTTGCAAATGGCAAGATTTCCTTCTTTTTTAAAAGGCTGAATAATATCCCATTTTTGTGTATTTACCACATTTTCTTTATCCATTTAGGTTGCTTCCATGTTCTGGCTATTATGAACAATGCTGCAAGGAACAGAGAGTGCAGATGTTTCTTTGAGATCCTGATTTCAATTCCTTTGCGTATATAAGTGGTATTGCTGGATCATATGGTAGCTCTATTTCTAACTGTTTGTCTGGCTTTGGTGTCGGGGTAATGCTGGTTTCATAAAATAAGTTTGGAAGTGTTTTTTCTTCCACTTGTGGAAGTGTTTAAGAAGGATTGGTATGAATTCTTCTTTAAATGTCTGGTAGAATTGCCTGTGAAGAACTGACCCTGAGTATTTCTTTGTTGAGAGGTGTCTGGTTAACGACTCAGTCTCCTTATTTATTGGTCTGTTCAAGCTTTCAATTTCTTCTTGGTTTGGTCTTGGTAGAGTGTATGTTTCTAAGAATTTATCCATTTCTTCTCAGTTCTCCCATTTATTGGTATATGATTGTGCATAATAGTTTTTAATATATATTTTTTAATTTCTGCGACATCTGCTATAATGTCTTTTCTTTCATTTCTGATTTTGTCTTTTTTTCCTTAATCTTGCTAAGGGTTTGTCAATTTTGTTTTATCTTTTCAAAAACCACCTCTTAGTTTCATCTATTTTTTCTACTGTTTTTCTATTTTCTAATTTTATTCATTTATGCTCTGATCTTTATTATTATTTTTCTTTCTGCTAACTTGGGGGTTAGTTTGTTCTTTTTCTTGTTCCTTGAGATGTAAATTTAGGTTATCTGAGATTTTATTTTTTATTTTTTTGTGATGTAGGTATTTACTGGTATCTCTTGATACTACTGTATATTCAAGATAGTGTTGTTTAATTTCCATGTGTTTATGAATTTCCCCATTTTCCTTCTGTTACTGATTTGCAATTTCATTCCATTGTAGTAGAAAAGTTATCTGGATGGTTTCAGTCTCCTTAAATTTGTTAAGACTTGTTTTGTGATCTATAATGTGATTTATCCTGGAGAATCCATGTGTGCTTGAGAAGAAGGTGCATTCTGCTGCTGTTGGATGTTCGATATATATCTGTTTGGTCCATAGATTTATAGTGATGATCAACTCTGCTGGTTCCTTATTGATTTTTGTCTGGATGTTCCATCCATTACTGAAAGTGGAGTATTCAGGTTTCCTTCTATCATTGTATGGCCATCTATTTCTCCCTTTAGATTTGCAGATGTTTGCTTTATATATTTAGGAGCTCTGATGTTGGATGCATATATATATTTATTTTTATTTATTTACTTTTATAACCACTGTTAAAATTGAAGTGTAGTTAATTTACAATGTTGTGTTAGTTTCAGGTTAACAGCAAAGTAATTCAGTTATAAATATCTCTATCTATCTATCTATCTATCTATCTATCTATCTATCTATCTATCTATCTATTCTTTTTCATTATAGGCTATTATAAGATATTGAATATAGTTTCTCATGTTCTACAGTGTGTTGTTTATCTTATTTATACATAGCAGTGTATATGTGTTAATCCCAAACTCCTTTATTTATTTTTGTTAAAATGTTTTAAAATACTATTTTTAAAGGTTACTTTCCATTTATAGCTACTGCAAAATATTGGCTATATTCCCCATATTGTACAGTACATCCTTGAGCTTATCTTACAACCAATAGTTTGTGCCTCCCACTCTTCTAGCCAATATTTGCCCCTCTTCCCCACTGGTAACCACTAGTTTGTTCTTTATATCTGTGAGTCTTCTTCTTTTTTGTTTTATTCACTAGTTTGTTGTATTTTTTAAGAGTCCACATATAAGTGATATCACACAGTATTTATCTTTCTCTGTCTGACTTATTTCACTTAGCATAATGCTTTCCAAGTCCATCCACATTGCTGCAACTGGCAAAATTTCATTCTTTTTATGACTAAGTAGTATATATATCACATCTTCTTTATCCATTCATCTGTTGATGGACACTTAGGTTGTTTCCATATCTTGGCAATGGTAAATAATGTTGCTATAAACATTGGGGTGCATGTATCTTTTTGAATTAGTGGGTTTTTTTGAATATATACCCAAGAGTGGAATGGGTGCGTAGATAATTGCTATATCTTCCTGTTGAAAAAACCCTTTTATCATTATATAATTATCTTCTTTATCTTGTATAGTAGTTTTTGATTCAAAGTCTATTTTTTCTCATGTAAGTATAGCCACCTCTGCTTTCTTTTGGTTTGGTTTCTTCTCTTTTTCTATCCCTTTACTTTCAAACTTTGAGTGTTCTTAAAGCTAAAGTGAATCTCTTGTATGCAGCATATAGTTGTAGGTTGTTATTTTATCCATTTGATCATTCAATGTCTTTTGATTAGTGAGTTTAATCCATTTAAATTTAAACTAATTATTGATTAATTATTGTAGTTATAGTTATTTTTAATACTTTTGTCTTTTAAACTTTTTAACTAGGGTTAAAAGTGATTTGTGCACCACCATTACACTATTGCATTATTCTTTATATATTTACCAGTAAAATCTATACTTTCTTATGCTTTTGTGTGGTTGTTTAGTGTCCTTTTGTTTCAACTTGACAAACTCCCTTTAGCACTTCTTGTAAGGCAGGTCTAGTGGTAACAAACTCCCTCGGTTTTTGTTTGTCTGGGAAAGTCTATCTCTCCTTCATTTATAAAGGGCAGGTTTGCTACATATAGTATTCTTGGTTGGCAGGTTTTTTCTTTCAGCATTTTGAATATATCATCTTACTCTCTCCTGGCCTTCAAGGTTTCTGCTAAAAATTCTGCTGATAATCTTAATAGAGTTTCATTGTATGTGATGTCATTTTCCTTTTGCTCTTTTCAAAATTCTCTCTTTAACTTTTGACAATTTAATTTTAATGTACCTCAGTGTTGAACTTTTATATATTCAAGCTGTTTGGGTTCTTTTGGGCTTTATGAATCTAGGTGTCCTTTTCCTTCCCTCAAATTGGGGAAATTTTGGCTATTATTTCTTTTGCTTTCTTTTTTTTTAAGCCATTATTCCTTTCTTTCTCTCTTTTTAAAGAACTTTTATTGAGATACAGTTGACATACAATAAACTGCATATATTTAGAGTGTGCAATTTGGTATTTTTTTTCTTGTTAGTAATGTATATATGTAAAGCCATTATTTCTTTAAATAAGCTTTCTTCTCCTTCTCTTCTTTTCCTGGAACTCCCATTATGTTATATTGTTTTTCTTGGCTGTGTCCTATGATTCCTGTGGGCTTTATTCACTCTTTTTCATTCCTTTTTACTTTTGCTCTTCTGAGTGGAGCATTTCAAATAACCTGTCTTCAAGTTCACTGATTCTTTCTTCTGCCTGATCAAGTCTGCTGTTGAAGCTCTCTATTGAATTTTTCAGTGCAGTCACTGTATTCTTTGCTGCAGAATTTATGTTTTGGTTCTCTTTTATGGTTTCTATTTCTTTGTTGAGCTTCTCGTGATCATGCATTACTTTTTCTGATTTTGTCTAGTTGTCTGTCTGCATTCTCTCTGTCTGCTTCTTTAAGGTGATTATTTTGAATTCTTTGTCAGGCAATGCATAGATCTCTATTTCTTTGTGGTCAGTTACTGGAACTTTGTTTTGTTCCTTTGGTGATGTCATGTTTCCCTGATTCTTTGTGATCATTTTATCCTGTGTTGAAGTCTGCACATTTGAAGAAGTAGTCACACCTTCCAGTCCTTATGTACTGACTTGGGAAGGGAAAGACCTTCACCTGGCTAGAGATTCTGGGAATCTATCAAATCTTTTGTACAGATGTGCCCACTCTATTCCTGTCATTCCCCCTTGGGGGGCTAGTATTAGGATTGTGTGCCTTCTCCTGATCCCATAGATCTGTGTAAGGTGCTGAGAGCTGCCTATTCCTTTTCTCTGTTAGGCAAGGGCATTGGGTGCAAGGCCCACTCTCTTCATCCCTCCTGACTGAAAGGCATGTCTTAGAATTGTGTGCCTTTCCACTACCCCACAGAGCCATGTCAAGTGCCAGGCATCACCTGCCCCTCTTCCATAGGACTGTGCACTGCATTGCCAGGACAGTGAGCTCAATCCCACCCTGTCCCTCCCCTCTGAAGGAGCAGTCTCAGGGTTGTGCAACTTCCCCCAATCCTGTGGACTCAAGTTGGTTGCTGAGATCTTCACTGGCTGCTGAGGTCCATGTGCCATTTGTGGGAGTGTGTGGGGCACCATCTTTGGGGAATTGTGGCTTTGGGGTGTATGTGTTGGCTGCTATGAGCCTCCACTCTTTTCTTTGTTCTTAGCTGCTCTCAGACAATCCAGACATGCTAGTTTCTTCAGTGTTCTGGATGCATCAAGATAAGCAGAGCTTTTAAACCTGGCCCCAAAGGCTGGGGAGTGAGACCCTCATCTGTTTTCTCTCTCTATCCTGTGGAAGAAATCTTGGGCTGGCTATCTCTCTGAGTTTTGTCAGACAGGAGGATAGGTGGTGTAAGCAAAATGATCCTGCTCTTTCTAATCTTTTAGTGTGACTGATCTTGCATTTTGTGATCCACTGGAGTGCTAGAACCTCTCAACTGGACTCCAAAGCTCTCACAAAGGTATTTTTGTCTGTAGATGGTTGTCAAGTCAGTGTTTCTATGGGGGAATGACGGCTGGGACCTCCTATTCTGCCATCTTACTGATATCACTCCTCCCCTCCATGCACTCTTGTAACACTCAGCCATTAGAAAAAAAAAACCCAAAATTTAATCATATCCCAAGAGGCCTGAGAGATTCTGGTCCTGCTCATCTCTTCAGCCTCCTCAGCTTCCAACTTCTTCTAGCTTATCCTGCTCCAGCCACACATCTTCCATTACTTCCCTCATACAGCCAAGCTCCTCAATGCCAGCATCTTGGTAATTCTTGTTCCCTTTGCCTGGAAGATCTTTTCCTGGCTGTTCATTTGGCTGGTTCCTTCTCAACTTTTGAATTTTATTTGAAATGCTAGCTCCTAGAACAGGCTTTCCCTGTTTCCCTATCTAAGTAACCCTCCCCAACCCACCCATGGTTCTCTACCACATTACCCCTTCTTCCTTCTGTGCACTTGTCTCATTTATCCACTTGTTTATTGTCTGTCTTTCCCCATAGAATGTCAACTCCAAGAAGGCAGACACTGTATCTGTCTTGTTTATCATTATTTTCTCCACCCATTCCCTGTAGATTTCTTTTAAAACAATATTTCAAATTGTTACCATTTCAAATGGTAACATAACAACCAGTGTATAAAGTGCCATACTTGACTTCACCCTTTCCTATTTGTGGCACAATAGTTTCTTATTATAAATAATTCTACAATGAACATCTCCATGCATAAAATTCTTTGTCCCTGCCTCTGGTGATTTTGTGCAGTAACATCTCAGAAATAGAAATATTGGCTCTATGATAGAGTATGAGTATGTTTAAGGCTCCTTCATAAACATGGCCACACTGCACTCCAGAAAGTCTAACTCAAGACCTAGCATAAGTCCCACTACCCCTGAATGTGAGGGCTATGAGACAAGGGATGAGTCTTTAGATGAGCAGTGCACATGAATCATCTGGGGATATGATTAAAATTCAGATTCTAATATAGGAGGTCTGGATTGGGGCTGAGATGCTTCATTTCTAACAAGCTCCCCAGAGAATTCTCCCAGAGCTCCTCATCCTGCCGGCACTTTCCTGTCAGTGTCTGGGCTCCATACTGACACATCCATTGGATACCTGTGCCCCTCCCCAGACCTCAGCGTCCCAGGCCAGCAGTCCCAGCAGGTAAGCTTGTGCTTGCTTTCACTCTGCTTGCCTCAGGCCCTGTCTCCATTTGGCTGTCAACTCCAGGCTCCATGACTCCTGATGTATGTGTGGTTCTTAGAGGTTCTGAGTTGGGTTTTGCACTAAGTGTGGGGTGAACTTATCCCTTAAGATCCCAGGATGTTCCACTGTCCTGGGTCAGGTAGTAGACATCTGTAAACCACTTTTCCAGCCTGCTCTCTGTCTCCTCATCTTATGCCAATAGTGTCTCCTTTTTTCTGCGAACCAGCCCCGCCCCCCTTTCCTAGTCCATGTGGTTTAGGGGAAGTTATCCCTCTATAACAGCAGAATCAAAAGGTGAGCTGGCCAATCAACAGATTCCATCTCCTTTGTTTCAGTAACCTGTTCAAGAGTGGACATATGACCTGGTCCCAGGAGACCTGTGCCAGGACTTACAACAGAACTCTTGTGAATAAGAAACTCTCTCTACCTCTTGGGGGCTGCCAGGGCCACTACATCAGCTAACTGACCAGAAAGTAAGGCCAGCATGGAAACCAGAGATAAGGTAACTCCTGATGTCATAACTTGAGGCTCTGGGTCAAGCTGGACCTGAAGCTGACTTGGTTTTGATGGGGTAGGCCACATTGAGCTAGGACCAAAGCCATTACAGCAAGGCACCAGCTTGGGTGCTGAGGCTTGTGTGTGTCAGTGTGTTCAGCACAAACTAAGGAGGGCAGAAGGCTCCAGAAAGAAAAACCTCAAGAATGTGCCTCCCCCCACATCACACACACATGCATCCACAGGGACATGGGCACACACACAGTCCAGGCCAGAATAGTGGGGATCATGTTGGGTGGGGGCAACAGCAGCCAACAGTGAGGAGGGCTGCCCTGGTCGGATGGGAGATTTTCCCACGTTCCTGGCACCTTTGCAGGATACACAATGAGCTTTGAAACAAAAATAAGAGAACATTGGGTGGATAATAAGGAGCTTAATTCAAGTGTGAGTTAAACAGCATTTAAATATGGTAGAGTCTCTAAACAACCTTGCCCCTTTCCTCTCTCCCTGGAGAGGAAGTCCTCAGTGTTGTCATTGTCTTCTTCTTATACATGTACAGGGTCGTCAAATGCACAACGTGGCTGGTGGGGGAGTAACACAAAGAGGAGAGGTGGCGGGTCAAGGTCACATAGTCTGCTGTGGCAGAATGGACATGCAGCCAAAGGTTTTCTTACTAAAACCCTGGGTTTGACTCATCACCAGGGGCAGGTTTCCTGGGATGCTACGGAGGCTGAAGCCACAGGGCCCTCACTTGTTCAGCTCCTTCTCAGATCCCACACATAGTACTGGGTACTTTTTCTTACAAAGCACCACCCAAAGCTACATAAGGTCTAGGCTTTAGGCCCCACAAGCTGTGGGTCAGCCCCAACTCCCAATCGACCCAAGGCTGTTTCCCACTTCCTTCCCCATCACCTATCAAGAATCACAAACTCAAGGATGTTGTCATACACTTGAAATAGATACTGAAAGACCTTTGCTTCTAGGATATCTCTGCTTGTCATGTGCAGTTTCTTCCCTATTTTTGATTATTTAGGCACTTGTTATACAAACACCATCTACAGAGATCCATTCTGCGAAATGCATGCATGTCTCTTTCAAGTCTTCATTTTCATCTTAAAAATAAAATCAAATTCTCCTGCTCCTCCCTGGGCAGTGCTTGGGCAGTGCTCTCAGCCTGTAGAAAAGCTGAGAAGCCTGTGAGAAGCTCCCTAGTCATCCACCCAGTGAAGAAGGTATGATTCTAACAAGTGTAATGAAAGAAGCCAGACATAAAGGAGAGCATCGTGTATGATCCCATTTAAATCAATTTCAACAACAAGCAAAATTGATTCAGAAATTAGAAAATTGGTTTCCCTTGGGGAACAGAGAACTATAACCTGGGATGGGTGCATCAGGGAATGCCCAGATACTTGGCAATCTTCTGTTTCCTCTGTGTGCTGGTTACCAGATGTGTTCTCTTTGGATAATTCATGAAGTGATACACATATGATTTCCGGACTTTTTGGTGTATATGCTTCAACTTGAAAATCTATTCAGATGATTATAAGCCTATTTTCTGGTTATTCCCAAGGCCAGAGGGCACAGTGGTTAGTGAAAAACTCAGAAAGTACAGGCTATAGATTAATATCCTGTGTCTAATCTCTTTCTATATCAGAAACCTGGGCCAAGTGACTAACTCTGGACTTCAGTTTCTTCATCTGTAAAATGGGTTGATTATGGTACCTCCTTCTTAGTTACTGAAGGGTCAAATCATTGCTGACACAGCAAGAATTCAATAAATAATTGATGAAATAATCTTCAGGTGGTGGAGAGAGGACAGTACTGGCAATCCACCAAATTGCTCTGTTTGCAGCTTGAGTGCCTTCAGTGACACACTGTTGTGTTTCTCAGAGCAGAGCAGTGTGTATTGCTGGAACTATCAATAGGAAATCTAAGATTCAATTTTTATCTTTATTTATTTTAAAAAATTTTATTGAAATATAGTAGTTGATTTACAATATTGTTAGTTTCAGGTGTACAGCAAAGCACCTCACTTTTATATATTTTTAAAAATATGATATATTTATAAATATGATACATATACACATATATATATATTTGGATTCTTTTCCATTATAAGTTATTGCAAGATATTGAGTATAGTTCCCTGTGGTATACAGTAGGTCCTTGTTGGTTATCTATTTTATATATAGTAGTGTATATTTTAATCCCAACTCCTAACTTATTTCCCTCCTCCCTTTCCCTTTTGGTAACCATTAGTTTGTTTACTATGTATGTGAGTCTATTTCTATTTTATAAATAAGCTCATTTGTATCATTTTTTAAGATTCCACATATAAGAGATATCATGATATTTGTGTTTCTTTGTCTGACTTACTTCATTTAGTATAATAATCTCTAGCTCCATCCATGTTGATGCAAATGGCATTATTTCATTCCTTTTTATGGCTGAGTAGTATTTGATTGTATATATGTATTGTAACTTCTTTATCCCTTTATCTGTCAATGGATACTTAGGTTGCTTCCATGTCTTGGATATCATAAATAGAGCTTCTGTAAACATTGGGGGTGCGGATGTCTTTTCACATTACAGGTTTTTCAGGATATAAGCCCAGGAGTGGGATTGCTGGATCATGTGGAACTCTATCTTTAGGTTTTATTTTAAGGAACCTCCGTACTGTTCTCCATAGTGGCTGCACTAATTTACATTCCCATCAACAGGGTAGGAGGGTTCCTTTTTCTCCATAGCTTCTCCAGCGTTTATGATTTGTAGACTTTTTTGTGATGGCCATTTTGATGTGTAAGGTGATACTCGTACTTTTGATTTACAGTTGTCTAATAATTAGTGATGTTGAGCATCTTTTTATGTGCCTCTTTGCCGTCTGTATGTCTTCTTTGGGGAAATATCTATTTAGGTCTTCTGTTTATTTTTTTATTGAGTTTTTTTTTTTCTTTTTGATAATGAGCTGTTTGTATATTTTGGAAATTAATCCCTCTTTGTTGTATCACTTGCAAATATTTTATCCCAGTCCATAGGTTGTCTTTTTGTTTTGTTTATGGTTTCCTTTGCTGTGCAAAAGCTTTTAATTAGGTCCCATTTGTTTATTTTTTGCTTTTGTTTTCATTACTTTAGGAGACGGATTTTAAAAAAAATTGCTCTGATTTTTGTCAGAGAGTGTTCTGCCTATGTTTTTGTCTAGGAGTTTTATAGTAGCTGGTCTCATATTTAGGTCTTTAATCCACTTTGAGTTTATTTTTGTATATGGTGGGAGAGAATGTTGTGATTTCATTCTTTGCATGTAGCTGTCCAGTTTTCCCAGCCCACTTATGGAAGAGACTGTCTTTTCCACATTGTATATACTTGCCTCCTTTGTCATAGATTAATTGCCCATCAGTGCATGGTTTTATTTATGGGCTTTCTAGTAGATTTAACTTAATTTAAATTTTATTTATTTTTTTAAATTTTAGCAACACAGCACAGCTTGTGGATCTCATTTCCCCAACCAGGAACCGAACCCAGGTCACGGCAGTGAAAGTGCCTAATCCTAACCACTAGACCACCAGGAAACTCCCTGGATTCAATTTTTAAATTCCTCTCAAGGCTAAGAAGCCAAGCCATGGACTCACCCCCATATTTCCCCTGCAATACCTAGATTTGGGTAAATTTCTCTCTTCTCAATGTCCCCCAAATAGCCTAAGGTTCCTGGGTCTGTCAGGAAGTGGACTTCCTTACTCACTTGTAAGCTTGGGGACCCTGTAAGCCAGGTACCAGAACAGTTATTTTCAAGGGACTTTGTAAGCACTGATTCCACAAAATCAACATAGTTCCTGAAAACTGTTTGGTTCTGTCTGGTTCTAAACACTTCTTTCTAAATATGACATTTCAGGTAAAGCCTTGGTAATGAATCAGTGTTTCTAATTGTGTCCTGTTACAAGGCGAATAGATTGTTATAGAATTTATGCAAATAACTTGATTGCCGTGAAAAAAAGAATGCAGATGACCCTTGAACAATGTGGGGTTTGGGCACCAACCCTTTATGCAGTCAATAATCCCATGTATAGCTTATAGTCAGCCCTCCATATCTGCAGTTCTGCACCCTTGGATTCAACAAACCTCAGATTGTGTGGTACTGTAATATTTACCAGTGGAAAAAAAAATCTGCAAATAAGTAGAACCATGCAATTCAAAGCCATGTTGCTCAAGGGTCAACTGTATTCAATAAGAGTACATTAGAATAAGTGCATTCTAAATTCCAGAGGGATCAGGGAGAGAGAAAAAGATATTTTCTTTTCATTTACAAAGGTTTAACACATTAAACTATTGCAAGGTATATATAGCTTATTAAAAGGGGGGAAAGAGGTTTATTAATCTGGAAAATAAGCCATTAAAGAACCAGCATGTTTCAAACAAAAGGTTATAAAAATTATAAGCATCCTCATCAGTTCATTCAGTCTCATGTAATTCACTCTTGTTTTGCTTGATTTGGAGTCAGCAGCTTCAGGAACCCATCAACTTCTCCACTAAATCCTTCCTTTTTTGTTAGTGATGAAGTATGTTGGTTTGTAACTGACCGTAAGAGCTTTCAGAAAGCATCAGAGTTAAAGAATAACTATGGATGACAAAAGGCTTAAAATGGTCAGGAGAGTTCACTTTAATGCAATTGACAAGGAAATTTGTTTCGGTGACAACATTTTAAGATGATAACTGCAATTATGACTGCATTAAAACAGGACATGTCATGGACAACAAAGACATTGAATTGACACATTTCTAGGAATTTCATACAATTTTGGAAACATATTAGTAATATATACCCATAAAAATATAAACTAAAGAAGATTAAACATTGCTTCTTTTTGCCCAAGAAATTGTAAATAAAATTTATAATGGTCTCATGTAGCCAGAGGAGGTGGTAACCTATTTAGAGGGGTGATTGTTATGCCAAAGTGATCTCCTATTTGGAACTTCTGAGACTGCAGGGTTATGGAATTATCTATCTTCTTTCTCCTCGACGTGGTGCTGCCAATCTCCTTATTCAATAGCTGAATCGATAGCTGAATCTTTTAAATTCCATATAACAACTGCAAAATTGAACTATGTGCCCTTTCTACCTCCTGGTAGACTTCTTTTTTCTAAATTAGTCAGTTCTTTCATGGTTACATTCAACCAAATGTAGATCTATAGCTCACTGGATTGTACATTTCTGCAGTAGAACTTGTCCATTCCATAGTGGGAGACATACATACAGGTTCAACTCCACCTCCATCTTCCTCCTTCATAAACATCACTTCTTATTTGACGGTGCTTTCTATGCAATTTAGCATATCAAGTAAACACAATTAGTTTAACATCTCTCTTTTTATAAGGTGTGAGAACAAATCCTTTGAGATTTTTGAGGAGCCCTCTGGGAAATCACAGTCAGTTCAAAGTCAACAAAGCTTTATTTGGAAATTGATTCAGGAAGTTGTCTGAAATGTCAAAATATTTGAACATTTGATTAAATAGAATTACAGATTACTATGAAACAAATACTTAAAAAGATACAATAGTTATCTATTTAACCAAAGTGACAATAAAAGATTTCAAAGGGTAAAAAAGAAGGTAATATGTTTGTAAAAAGAACAAAAAACATAGTCCTTTCAATACAGAGAAGGCTTGATTTTCTTGATTTATCAAAGACATGATAAAGACAACAGGATGCACAGGAAATTACTTGGTTAAGACACAAAATAGTTGTTTCCTAGGCAGATTACTCAAAAGTCAAAGAAAAATCTTTTGCTATCTCTTATTAAAACAGACTGGTAATCCAAGAAACTTTGTCATTTTGACAGAGATAAAAAACAAATTTTAGTTTTGCATCAGTACACTATTGGGGTCATTAAAAACAAACAAACAAACCTTATAAATAAGTTTATTCAATCTTAGCCAGTTTAATCATACAAGATTTTTCTCTTTTCTACAGACCTGTTACAACTTTCTTTTTTCCACTCAGGATTTTGTACTTCAATTTCCTCTTTTGCAGTCTGAAACAATGACCACAATATCTAAATTAGTTTAGGGCAAAAATAACCCCTCCCTTCACCCTACCAAACCACATCCTTAATATCATATATACCTTTCCTTACCAAAAAACAATTTATTTTCTTTGCATTTTTATATATATTTTATCAATGTATTTATTTTTATTGGCTGCATTGGGTCTTCGTTGCTGCGTGCAGGCTTTCTCTAGTTGTGGTGAGTGGGGGCTACTCTTTATTGCTACACATGGACTTCTCACTGCAGTGGCTTCCTTGTTGTGGAGCACGGGATCTAGGATGCCGGCTCAGTAGTTGTGGCGCACAGGCTTAGTTGCTCCACCGCATGTGGGATCCTCCCGACCAGGGCTCGAACCCGTGTGCCCTGCTTTGGCAGTCGGGTTCTTAACCACTGCGCCACGAGAGAAGTCCCTTTCTTGGCATATTTTGAACACAGAGTTTTTACTTAACCCTTATTATTCCCAATGGTTCATGTAGCTATAATATATCTTACATTTCATAACCTTTATTTCTAGTGAAAATTAGGAAGTAGGAGATTGTGAATTGCTATATATCGGCATTCCAAAGATTAGCACATTTATGAATACATCATTTTATGATTATACTGGCATATGCATCCTTCATAGCATAATTTTTCAATGTGGCAAAACACGTTTTTCAATAAACCCCAATATCATTAGACTCTATAATAATAAATAGCCAACAGTAGATAAAAATTATGTTAGTTAATTTATATTTCAGTATTTTGTCTTTGGAAATAATCAGGGAGAAAGGGTCATAGGATGTTCAATTGGTCTGCCTGTATTTTCCATATGTTAGGGTTCATTTTGTTTGTGTGTTATTAGGAAATCACCCTTTTATTCTAGATTTATGGGTTGATGCAATAGCTTGTTCTTACTTGACTTTTATTTCACCTCTCATCCTAGTTTTCTACAGAATTTTCACAATTAATGAACAAACATGGATACCTTACTATGAACTAAAGTCCACAATTCATTCTGGTTCCTTCATTCTACCTTTTTCTGCCCCAGGATCCCATCCAGGGTATCACATGGCATTGAGTCATCATGTCACCTTAGGGCCTTTTTTTAAATTATTATTTATTATTTATTTATTTATTTTGGCTGTGCTGGGTCTTAGTTGTGGCATGTGGGATCTTTGTTGTGTCATGCGGACTTCATTGTGACATGCAGACTTTTAGTCGCAGCATGCATGTGGGATCTAGTTTCCTGAGCAGGGATTGAGCCCAGGCTGCCTGCATTGGGAACGCCGAGTCTTATCCACTGGACCACCAGGGAAGTCCCAGGATCTTTTTGGCTTTGACATTTTCTCATACGCAATGACCTAGACAGTGTTCAGGAGGACTAATCGGGTGTTTTGTAGACTGTCCAGCATTGAGATTCACTTGGGGGTGTGTGTGTGTGTGTGTGTGTGTGTGTGTGTGTGTGTGTGTGTGTGATTACAATGGCATTATGGGTTTTGAGGAAGCACAGAGGTAAAGTGCTTTCTCATTACTTTATATCACAGGAACGTACATCAAGGCAACTTATCACTCATGTTAACTTTGCTCTCCTGGCTCAGGTAGTGTTTGTTAGATTTCCCCAAGTCTGTATTGTGTGTCTTCTTTAGGATGAAGTCACCATGTGGCACCCACACTCCAGGAGAGGGGAGTTAGGCCCACCTCCTTAACAAATGGCTGAGTATCTACATCAACTACTTGGAATCCCTACATATAGGAGATTTCAATTCAATGCTACTCACAAAAAACAAACAAACAAAACAAACAACAACACAAAACCTCATCCAATATGTAATCTTTTATTTTTACCACTGTGGAAACCCCACCCAGGTAGTTATTTTAAGCTTTTGGTTATAATCCAGCAGTACAGTATTTGCTTGCTTAATTCATTCCTACTTTGGCTGTCGAGAGCTCTTTTCATTGGCTCCTGCTTTCCTCTGACATAATTCCATCTTGTGGGTTTCTTTTTTTCTTGGTACACATCTTTTTATGTACTTGTTGCCCATTTGTATTTCTTGTCTGGAGAAAGTTCTATTCAAGTCCTTTTCTATTTTCAAATTTGGGTTGGGTTTTTTGTTGATGATTTGGAAAAGTTCTTGATGTGTCTAAAGAACAGACTTTTGTCAGATAGAGCATGGGCAAATATTTTCTACGCTTCTGTGGGGTCAATTTTCACTTTCTAGATAGCACCTTTTGATGCACAGAAGCTTTTAAAATTGAGGAAATACAATCTATCATCACATGGGTATTGTAACCTTCTGCCTTTGTTTATCTATATAACTTCCCACTCCAAGGGTAAGAAACCTGGTTTCTACCATTTGTCATTCATTGAATTCATTGCTTAATCTATTCCAGATTACAGATATAGTAGTTTCAGTATTGTTAGCTCCTACTACCATGGGAAAGAACTTATAGAGTCCAATATTTATATATGGCGCAATTTGCCTTTGTTCTACAGTTTCCATCCTTTTCCACAGTTCACTAGGTCAAGTACCTTTTGCGCCCACACCATCAGTGAGTTTTTCTTTGTACATTTCTAAATCAGATAGATTCTGTCACTTTCTCTACTCCACCTTATGACCCTGCCATGTCCTAAATAATTAAATTTGAATATATTATGATTTACTTGTTGGGTCATAAAAATCCGTGGGTTTAGACTAAAGCATAGTGGCAGGTATCAGTTACTAAAGTATCACATGGAATTTTTCAACCCCTGGCCCTATAACCTGTCTACCATCTCTGATTTACCTGTTCCAGAATGGCATATAAATGGGGTCATACACTGTGTAGCCTTCGCAGACTGAATTCTTTCACTGAGCAATATGTATATAAGTTTCATCCATGTTTCTTGAATGTGTTTATGGTTTATTCCCCACTACTTCTGAAAAGTATTTTATTGCACAGGGATGGGAGAAAAAATAATTTTCCCTCTACCCTCTTAGGTTCTTAATCGAGGACCCCCCATAATAAGAGACATACATCATCATATGGACAAATTCAAATAGATATACCTTTCTTTCCAAAATTTTAGCCATGAGTCAGTAAAACTGAGTAATAAAAATTATCTGTTTATATAAAATAGTAGGCTCTGAATTGCATTTCCGACAGATGGAACAAAAAAGATTACTTGCTTAGTAAGAGCTAAAGATTTCTTTTTTTAACTAATATTTGTGGAGAAGATTGTAAAGATTTGGATTTGCCTGGGGTGTAATTTGTGAGGGTGTGGACAAAACTCTGGACAGAGGAATCTTTGGAAATACCATGTGGCCATCTTGATGTGTTTTAAAGCCAATCTGGGTAGATAAAATATCCAGTTTGTTTACAATCAGGATTTTCCTTGCGAGTCTCAGGTAGTATTTTAGTAGACTAAGTTATTTTCAATGGCTGGGCATGCAAAGGAAGAAAGCATTGCGATTTTTTGGGGGGGCGGGTGTGGGGAGGAGGTTTTAATTGCACTTATCAGGTGAAGAAATAAATGTCTCATATTTTATGACAGGAGGCAAAAAGCACAATTAAAAGCAAGGCACCCTGAAATTAGAGTTCTTTTCTTGGATGTTCGCATGTAAAACTTGGTTCTCAGGGCCTGGAGGACACAGCTCTTGCTGGCAAAAGGGACTGAGGAAGGGTGTAAGCATTTTAAAGAAGAACTTCTGTGGCATATTTCCTATTATTAGAGGTGTAGGGAAATTACTATTTAAGTGTTTCTTCTTTCTTGAGTGTAAGACTTATTTTTCCAGTGCCCAGACATGAGAAAAAAATGGAGACTTTGATATTGATAAGAAAGGTAAGTGGGCTTTGAATTCCTCCTAGAGACACATTTCTGTTTCTGTATAGATGAGATTAGTAAAGCAAGGATGGCTGTTTTTAATTCTTCAAGGAATTGCATATCCTGTTCGATGATCAGCTTGCTTCTTTATAGCAAGGAGGAGATTTCCAACTAAGATGTAAATGAGAAGATTCCTGTGTTGAGATTTAGAGCTGTGGTGTTTGGGATACTTTCATAGATCCTTCGCAAAAAGGCTTGACGCGCTCTGTCTCCTACAGAGTGCATAGTTCCATTTTAGCTCAGTTGGTCTTAGCAGAGGAAGCCTCACAAAGCGCTCCTCTCACACCCTGAATATTAACATCCAATTGGGCTCTATGTTCTGAAAACTAGCAGGAGGTTCGGGCCCAGGATCTGGTCATTTGCGATCTTGGGGAGAATTTTCTCCAGGGGGCCATGTGGAAGATGGCATGAGCATGGTGTATATATGGGGATGAAGGTTGATGGTGTACACAGATTTTAATTTTTGATCTAAATCTGATTTCTATCCTTTTGTTCTGCTGTCCTTAGGCTAGTCATGGTACTCCTTTGTCTTTCTTTCAGTTTGATCATCAGAGAAGGTTCAACAGGATCTTTGTTCTAGGGTGAGAGCCCTTAAAATAAAATCCTTGCAAATATCGTCTAATCAGGTGTCTGGCCAGGACAAAAGGTGAATTCCCACTTGACCTTCTGCTCCCAGATCAGGCACAAAACTGTGTTGCTCAGATATTCACTTGGGAGGAAAGAGGTCCACCTAGAGGGCTTGGAATCAACCTGGGTGGGCAGAAGGTTGCTGCCTGGCTCTCTAATCCCACCCAGGCAGCTTAGACCTGGGGTGTGGACATGATCGGCCCACCCAGGCTTCTGAAGCCTCATCAGCCTGCTCTTGCTTGAGGGAGACCCACCCCACAGAAACCCCGACCTCCACACATACAGAGAAGGGCATAGCTTTACCCAGGGTTGAGGGGTGGGGGCGTGGATCAGAGGGCTGGCCTGGCCTGGGCTGGCCTGCCCTGAGGCTCCCTGTGTTACCTTTAGGTTCTTCCGCAAGAATGTCCAAAGGCCTCTGCAGTGAGGATTGGCCCAACGCTGGCAACAGTGCTGCCAGGCACTCTGACGTCTCTGATCTTAACTGAGGCCACAGCCTCTGGATACGGGCACACAGCAGAACGTGTTTCCAACCAAGTGAGCTGCTAAGGGGGCTCCTCTATGATGTGGATGCCTGGTTACCCAGCTTCCAGGTTCTGTTGGGCTCTATTGCCCAGGAAGCGAGGTCATTTCCTGGGGTCCCCTTGCCCGGGTTCCTTCCTTACACAGAGCTCCCCAAGGGCACCTCCGGGCTGCTTAGGGCTCCCCCCTCACCCTATGCCATGTGCATGAACAGTTGACACCAACACAGCTCCCAGCCTACAGCTGTGGGGAGGCCTGCGTGCAGCCAGGGCCCCAGCTCTAAGGACACGGCTGGTTTCAGACCAGACTCCTGCTCCTCATCGGAGATGTGGCCCTCGACAAGCCGTGACCCTCGACAAACCATGGACCTCCCCAGGCTCCCCACCTGCACAGTGGGAGTCATTCTGGCATCGACGTCCAATAACCAAACCTTACTCTCCGTGAAGAAAACACGTGTATCCCCATAATTCTAAAGCCTCTGTGTGGAACAGGGCACAGCATACACAGTTTACACAGCTTTTAGTGTGGACGTCTCCATCGTGTAGCCTGAGGTGAGTGCAGCTTTCATTTCCTCTTCTGTTATTGCATTGGAGGTCTCTTTAGCAAGGATCCACATGCACTTGACTTCCGTTTGATCATCCACCCAGGGAAAGCACTCTGCACGGAGACCCTGACCACAGTGCACAGTAACCAACCTCTACTCTCCATGTAAAGGAAACATGTCTAACCCGGTAATACTAAAACCTCTTCCTTCTAAGCATGTACACATAATGGTCTAAGTTCTCACTGAAACCTACTTGGCAATGCTCGGCTGAACAACACCAGGCCTCCAATTGCACTGGGAATTGTGGCATTGGTAACACTTCCCTTCACTGAACCATCAGTGATAGGTGGTATTGAAGAAAGGCTTCACGTGGTATTGAAAAAAGGCTTTCTAGTAGGAAGGGGGCTTCTACTGCTAGCCCTGGTGAAAGCTGTGTCCAACACCGTATGTAGGAGGGAGGCAAGTGTACAGCATAGAAGCCTGGGAGAGACCAGTCCCTTACCTAATGCTCTCATTGCCTTGTCACTGACCTGAAGGTCATTTCCCCAGAGATCAATGTGTTCTCCATTTCTTCCTTGTAGCTTGCAAAATTCTCATATGTTTTAACTAGTAGGATACAACCTTTCATATAGATTTACTGGCATTTACTTCCAGTCAACCTAGCAAAGAATGCTCAGCACATCTTTTCATTAAGCTGAAGATACAAGAGTATTCGAGACCTCTGCAACATTTTGAAACACGCTGCTTCCTTTGGGGATGAGTATTTTACGGAGAAATTACACTTTCCCTGAAATTCCTTTGCTTAGGGCTTGAGAAAGCACTTACCTTTACTGGATGTGAGAGAACACTTTACTTTACTATAGATGTCATAGTAGACAAGCCTTTTTAGGCAGTGGAAGTGCTTTCTATCCAACTCACCTTCACACCTCTTAACCTAATGAACTGTAAACTAACAAAGTAGCAGTATAGGTCTGTCAAAGAAAGAGTAGCCTGATCCAGGTTTGGATGATAAGTTTCACATGTGGAATCAATAGGATGTGTGAAATTTCTCATATCTAGCCTGCCTCAGACTCACACATTGCCAATGGGGAACGGCGCACACAAGCTACACAGCCTGTACAGTCGACAGCTCCACCACCTAGCCTGAGACAAGTGCTGCTTTCCGTTCCTCCTCTGTTATTACATCGGAGGTCTCTTTCACAGGGATCCACATGCACTTGACTTCCATTTGATCATCCACCGAAGGAAAGGACTCTGTGCAGAGACTTTCTCTATAGTGGACAGTAACCAACACCTTCTCTATGTGTAGTAGCTACATGTCTAACCTCATAACCCTAAAGCCTTTTCCTTTCTAATCACATACACAAACTGGTCTACGTTCAGATTCAAAACCACACTTGGCAATGCTCATCTGAACAGCTCCAGTCCTCAAGGCACACTTCAAATTTCTCCTTGTGTAAGCCTTCCCTTTACTGAACAATCAAGGACAGATGGCAGCTCACGTGGAATTAAAAAAAGGCTTTCTGCTTAAGAAAGGAAGCTAGTGTTAGGCTGGTGAAAGGTTTTTCCTACCCTACTTAGTCAAACAGCCAAGTGAGGAGGGGTTTAGTGCAACCCATAGAAGCAGCAGAGAGACAGTACCATACCTAATTCTCTCCTCACATGGTCTCAGATGCATAGGTCAATATACCTGGAGATGAATGTGGACCCCAATTCCACCTTGTAGCTTGCAAAAATCACATGTTTTAGCTTGCAGGATATAAGCCTTTTACAGGGTCTTAAAGGCTTTCACTTCCAGTCACCCTAGAAAACAAAGCTAACAACATCTTTTCATTAAGCGGAAGATGAAAGAGTAGTCCAGAACTCTGAAACATTTTGCAAAGCCCTGCTTCCTTTGGGGATGAGTTTTTTACATAGAAAATACACTGCCCCTAAAATTCCTTTGCTCTTGCTTTGAGAAAACACCTATGTTTACTGGATGGAACACAAGCCTTTTTAGGCAGTGGAAGCGCTTTCTATCCCACTCAACTTTGCACCTCTTAGTTTAATGCAGCTGTAAACTAACACGGGGAAAGAGTAGTAGTGTAGGTTTGTCAAAGGAATACAGCCTTACTCAGGATTGGGAGATCAGTTTCACCTGCAGAATCTATACGATGTATGAAATTTCTCATATCTAATGTGCATCAGACTTACACTTTGCCTATAGGGACCGGAGCACAGCGTGCACAGTTTACACAGCCTTCACGGTCGACGACTCCACCACATACACTGAGACAAGTGCAGCCTTCAAGTTCCTCTTCTGTTATTGCTTTGGAGGTCTCTTTAGCAGGGATCCACATCCGCTTAACTTCCATCTGATTATGCACTTAAGGAAAGGACTCTGTGCAGAGACTTTCTCTACAGTAGATAGCAACCAACCCCTTCTCTCCATGTAGGAGATACATGTCTAACCTGGCAACCTTAAAGCCTTTTCCTTTCTAATCACTTACACAAAGTGGTCTAAGTTTCCAATCAAAACCACACTTGGCAATGCTCAACTGAGCAACACCAGACCTCAAAGAACATTGCAAATATGCCCCTGGGAACATTTCCCTTTACTGAACCATCAGTGACAGAAGGGAGTTCACATGGTATTGAAGAAAGGCATTCTGCTTAGAAAATGAATCTACTTCTGTTAGGCAGGTTGAAAGCTTCTTCCTACCATTCTCACTCACCCAAGTGAGGATGGGTTCACTGTAGCCCACGGAAACAGCAGAAAGACCGCTTCATACCTAATGCTCTCATTGCTTGATCACAGGTCCAAAGGTCAGTATCCCCAAAGATCAATGTTTTCTCCCCTTCCTCCTTGTAGCTTGTAAAAATCACATACTTTTCATCCAGTAGAATACAAGCCTTTTGTACAGTCTTAAAGGCATTCACTTCCAGTCACCCTAGAAATGAAAGCTAAGCACTTTTCTTCATTAAGGCGAAGACGCAAGAGTACTGCAGAGCTCTGCAACAGTGCACGATGCCCTGCTTCCTTTGGGGATGAATTTTTTACAAAGTACACAGTGCCCGAAATTCCTTTCCTCTAGCTTTAAGAAGACAAATACATTTATTGGACGGTACAGAATTCTTTGTAGGCTTTCTCTCCAACTTACCTTTGCACCTCTTACCTTAATGCAGCTGTAAACTAACATGAGGAAAATATAGTAGGTACTTCTTCAGAATGACATGCTCTGTTGTGCAATCAAGAGGAATCATATCTCTTGCTGCATAATAATAATTCATGTATCTGTATAACATCCCAAGAGAATACATACTGATATATTTGACAAACAATGGCCAGTTTTTCCCTCACCCATGAGAAGCTGATAAACACTTTAACCAGTGCAGTTGGTTATGGCTGTCTTTCCTCGAGATTCTAATATTTCTCTTTTATAAGCCTCTTGCTGTTCTCATCCCACAAGTTGGCACTGGTATTGTGGTAAGTACACTTGAATCTGGGTGCTTGCTCCTATTGTCTGCCATCATGGGCATTCAATGTTTAATGTAAGGATAATCTTTATCAATTGATAACCCTTGGGATTTGCTTTTGTAGTCTACTTCTCAAAATATTAGACAAGTAGTTATGTTTTCAACCAGCGCTGGCTGTGAGTTCAAGATCCTTTGTCTCTAACTGCCAGTCACAGGACATAAACAATTTGCCCGCTCAGGTGAAGGCAGGGAGTTTTGAAGAAGAGTCACTTCTCGTTTGCTTCTTGATCTGGAAATGGACCTTCTCACTCTCCTTGCCCAGCAGATAGCACAGTGTTAGCCTCCATATTCATGGACCATTTCCTCTGCTTAAAATGTACTACTGATCCTTTCTTATCTCCCAAACCCATTAATCAACTCAAACTCACTTTCTCTGTGAAAACTTTTTAGAACCTCCAGGAAGAATTTTTCTCTCTTGAGAGCTTCTCACTTTGTACTCCCATAGAGAAATTCTCACAATGTATAGTAATTATGTGTTTACCCAGCGCTCTAGCTCTCTCAGTCTACAGGATCCCCAGACAGGGACTTAGTCTGTTTTACCCTGGAACTCACCAAGTGTTTACCTTGGAACTGACCAGAATGTTACAGGTATACTTACTCATCGAATGAATGAAGGCAAAGTTCGGAAATGAAAAGAGTATTAAACTCAAAAAAAGTTTGCTAGACAAATACACTGTGTTGCAGTATTTTCATTTTCTTTGCGTATGTGTGAGCTTTTTAAGGAATGTTTTGAAAATTATTTTTCAGCTTAAAATGCTATTTGTTTATTCTTCTTTTTAGCTCTTTATTGGAATATAATTGCTTTACACTCTTGTACGAGTTTTTGAAGTACACCAAAGTCAATCAGCTGTACTTATACAAATATCCCCATATTCCCTTCCTCCTGCAACTTCCCCCCCACCCTCCCTGTGTTTATTCTTGATTTCATTCATTCATTCAAGTTATTTATTGCAAAATGTATATTAGAAAACATACTATTAATTCAGGTTTATATCATGTTATTATTAGCATATTATTATGCTGAAGCTACCTGAAAATATTAATAAAGTGCATGACATTCTGCTCCTTAAGATAATAATGGAAAGACATTATGCCTTAGGGCTTGTGAAGAAATTAACTAGTTTCGGTTAACGGTCTTGTTTACTGTAGCTATGCATGGTATAGCTTTGATATCTTGTATTAATTATTTTGAATTAAGTTGAAAACATAAATCTAGTTGGTTCCGTTAAAAAATAGACTCTTTCCTTAAAAGCTCTTTTTATTAATATTTTTTTGAATTTTATTTTCTTACACCATGTCCAAGTGAAAACTATATTAGCCAAATGGATGAAAAAAATGAATAGAGCATTTCTGAATGAATATATTTCAACATAAGCAAATTAGTACTCCACATATAAGGAAAATGTGGACATTGTCCTCTCACTGTGGACACTGGTACTATGATGGAATCATATTTGTTGATTAATAACTTATATGGGTCAGAAAGTTAACAGTAAGTGGTGAATGAAAAATCTTTCTCTAATGCAGACACTCATTCAAAAATTTTTGAAAACATCAAAGTTAAGCAAATGTTGATCAAACTGAGTTTTTCAAACTAGGGAAAATTGAGCATAAAGTGAACACAGTATTTAAAAAGTTGCATTGCACATATTGTTAAAAGCATAGTTTGTTTTTTTCATATCAAATTGTATAATTTAAATATATGCAGTTTATTGTACCGACTGTATCTCAATAAAAATTCCTAAAAAAAGCATAGTTTTTCTTAAACTAAATTTCATATTTGTTGTTATGCACATTCATTTTTTCGACACATTGATTTATTAAATTATTATCTCACTGTGATTCATTTATAAATAATTGTTAAACAAGTGAAAATAAATTTCAGAGATGGGGAAAAATATGGGGAACAAGTTTAATTACTAGTCAATCAATAATACATTCATTCAGACAATTTAACTAGGATTAAGCTTCTTTTAAATTAAAAAATAAGTAGAAATCCTTGTTATTTTAAAGTCTCTAAAGAAGTGTTTCTGTCTTTTGTTTACTTGTTTAAGAACCACCAGTGCTAATTAAGTGCTGTTGATTTTGGTTACTTTATCAGCACACACTCTTTTGCCTATTAGATCATCTTGTCGACTGGTTTGATTTTAGCCAGATTCTCCACTGAGTACATGTACAAAGCGGGAAACTTTACATTAAAGAAACACTCGGAATGGGTTTTCAGCTATGTCGACAAGGGATTACTTCTGTCTAGACCCTTTGTTGCTGAGTTGCATAAAGAACATATCTAACATTGACGGAATGCAATACCGGGCACTCTTCCAAGTATTGCATCTGCATGATTTCATTCAGTACTCACGGCGACGCTATTAAGGTGGCTGTTAATATTATTATCTTTTTTTGTTTTTAACAAAAGAGGAAACTGGGGTATACACGTTAACTTGGACATCACACGGACAGAGGGAGGTACGCCAGGATTCAAACGCGCAGTTTGACTCCTGAGCCTGCAAACATCACCATCTTGCTATTCTGTCCCATCTGTCAGTGCACTGGTTCGTCAGTAGGCTACTCCAATTCACAGAACTTCATGTCTGTGACAACTGTGGCCAAACGATGGATGTGCTTCGTGCGAATGAAGACCGTCACGTCACTGGCAAGCGCTAGCCCTCAGCGCGCAGGTGGGAGCTGGACGGAGTCCTATTTCCTAGGTAACGTCTGAAGCACAGGAGACCGATAAAGCACCCTTCTCTCCACACCCAGAGAGCTGATGTCATTTCCTTCGTCTGGGCGGTTGCTCCAGTGACACGTCGGGCTGTAGGGCGGTGTTAGGTACCAGAGAGACCTGCGGAGGGGGAAGTCACTTCCTCCCGGAGACGCTGTTTCCTAGCAACCGCCTCCCGCCTCCGTTCTTAGTCCCGCCTCCTCGCTCCCTGCGGCGCCCAGGCTCTGAGAACAGCCAGGCGCAGGCGCAGGCCCGGGAGCGGGGCCAGCCGCTGGGTCCTCGGGTCGCGGGGAGCCCTCGGCAGGAATGCTGGGTGAGTGCAGAACGCGGGACTTGGGGGTCGCGGAGAACCGAGGCGGAGGCAGCGCTGGGCTGCAGCGGCCTGGCTAGTGGCGGGTGCTTGGCCAGCCTCGCGGGGCAGAACGGGCGGGGACGGGGAGCTACCTGGCCGGGCCGGAGCGGTCCCCCGCGCTGCGGAGGGCGGCGGGCGGCCTTCACCTGGGCCTCGGCCTGGAGCTCTGGAGCACCGGGGGGCTATTTTACTGTGATTTTAATGCAGTCCATCGCAGAAGCTTCGTTTTGTTTTAGCTAATAGTATTAACACTTTTGTGAGAGGGAAGAGTGGCTGGAAAAATATCCTATTTATGATCTTTTTCTTTCCCAGCACTATGGTCAACTTTTTTTTTAATGGTGCTGCTCTTATATATATACGGTAAGTCTCCTAATACGTTCGACTTGCAAACTTTCAAAGATGCAAAAGTGCGTTCACGTGTCCAATCATGTGAGTTAGTTCACGTGTCTGATGTACCTTGTCAGGTATGTGCACTGTCTAAAAGTGGTCCTGCTTTTGAGCACTTTACTGTATAGAGGACAGCAGTACAGTATCTTTATTTCAAGCCTAGGATGTCTAAAAGCAAGAGGGTGGATAGAATTGAATCCAGCAAGGAACCAGAACCTTTGCTATCAGTGTTAGGCATGAGTGAAATTGCCCTCCATCTCCTATTGCTGACCATCCTTCAGCTCTACCATCCCCCACCCCCTCTCCCTCTTCCAGCCAGTACCTCTTCTTTCCTGTTCACTCAATGCCAGCCCCTGTATGCCAGCTGTTGTACTGTACGCTGTACTTTTCAAGGTGCTGTACTGTAAGGTTAAATATGTTTTCTTTCTCTTTTGTGTTTTTTTTAATGTGCTACTTGTGTGAAAAGTATTATAAACCCATTACGGTACAGTACTGTGTAGCCGATTGTGTTAGTTGGGTACCTAGGCTAACTTTGTTGCACTTACGAACAAATTGGACTTTGGAACGTGCCCTCGGAATGGAACTTGTTGGTATGTAGGGGACTTACTGTACTTTATGCTGACAATAGTTTTCTTGGTAGCGTTTTAAGTAAGTATAGCTGTTTTGTAAGCTGTGTTATACTTTTTGAGTGGAAGAGAGGTGAAAAAGTTTCTGTTTTAATTGGCAACGACCTATTATTTAAATGAGTGCAATAATTGTAAAACTTATTTAGGATAATAAAATAATTGTAAAGCTATTTTTGGATAACTTCAGTTTGAATTTTATTTCTTTGAAAGCGAGTTTTAGTAGAATTTGCTATTTCTTTACAAGAACTCTGTTTAAGGTAGGCTGTAAATGAAGATGTAGCTCAATGTTCATGAGGGTTTTCTTGTTTTTGTTTGGCTTTTGGGGCAGGGAGGGAACACTAAGTATAGTAATAGAAATTCTCAAGCATGCAAAAACGTCTGATTTGTTTTTTATATATTTCAGCCACCATCAGAGGTTGAATTGTCCCTATCATTTGTTAGCTGTTTTATAAAGTTAGATAATTAAAACAAACACTATGTGTGATGAAGTTTTTAGCACAACTTTGGCATATACAAAGAGTCCAAAAATCACCAAAAGAACCACTTTCCAGGTAAAGTATTTTTGTCTTGAATGATTTTACAAGGTAAACACTGTATTAGGAATATTGGAGTTGAAAGTGATTCTATTCAATACAACAGTCCTGTGTAAAGCTGGAGTAAATCTTACATTTCTTTTGAAATTTTGCACATGATTGTATTTGGGCTCCAGTATTACCAGCTCTCCTGTGTGGCTTTAAGACTACCAAACTAAACTTAATACTAGGTTCTTACTATATTAAAAGTTAAAATAGCTTTTAAAAGTTGAACAGCAACGTCTAATTACCATTTTCCTATACATTTTTTTTCTGGTATAATATTATAACATTTAAGCTTTCTCTGTCCAGTCACTACAGTTTTGAACTCAGCCTCTAAATCTGCAATATTGATTACAACTGTAAACAGCAGTATGCTGAAACAAAAGATCAGAAAGAATACCAGTTTCTTCCAAAATGCCAGTTTATAATGAACCCTGTCTAAATTGAGTCCCTCAATTAATTTGCTTGGTGTTGCTTGTCTTCTTTAATTTAACCCTAAGCTCCGTGAGGAAAGGGATTGTCTGTGATGTTCTGCATTGAGTCTTAGGGGTTGGGTGCATGACATAAGGTAGGCTTTCAGTGAATATTTGTTAAATGAATGAAACCTAAGTTTTAAAGCAGTTAATAATCACGCATTTGTTTAAAGAATTAATTTTAAATATGAGACCTCCACATTTGGGTGGAAATTGATTTTCATGATCTCATTTCAGGATGAGCTAATAAAAGCAATTACAGCTCGCTCAGCCAGACAAAGAAGTTCTGAATACTCAGACGACTTTGACAGTGATGAAATTGGTATGTGAGAACATGGGAAAGTAAACCACTTTTCTTCTTTTTGCTTCTTTAGTTATGTTAAGCCCAAGCCTGCAAAAAACAAAATCACTATGTTAAAATAATACCTATGAATTCACTGGTTTTAGATCTCCAACTTTTTAATGAGTAAAAAACCACTCAATTTTCAAGAATTTGTATGATTGTCCTTGTTTTTTACTGAATGTGTATATGAAAATAAAAATTAACTGACAGCAGATTTGCTTGTCAAAGGTAAATCGCACTGGAGATGACAAGTTCATCTTTAAGGTCAATCCTCTGAGACCTGCAGTGAGGTAATAACCAAGGCCCATAGAACTAAACTTTGTACACATCAGAATTACTTTTATAATGCTTTTTATAAATCAAGATATTTTGGTTGTGAAAGGGAATCAATTTAAAAATACCCAGTATATCAGTACAGTATGGTTAATTTGGTTTCTTCTAATTATGTAAATATTAACCTTTTACATTTCAGGATAAACATACAAAATTCTAAACTTGAAATTCATTGTTTTGTACTTTGATATTCTGTGAATAACTCTCAGTGTTCTCTGTAAAAGTAATCAGAACAGTAGTTAAATCATTGCTGCATAGTTAGGTTAGCATTTTTTATTCTTCGTTTCATAGTAAAATCTAATACTCTGGTATGGATGGAATTGCAGTTTCAAAATTTTCATGAAAAAACATTATTAGCAATTTCTTCCATTTACAAATATTCTTGATTCTATGAAATCTTTGCAAAAAAAAAGCTTTACAGTCCCAAATCTAATTTACATGTCCATAGCTGATTGTAATTTTGAAGAACCTTTGAAGGACTTCTCAGAGTGAGCACAGTGCTTGGCTTGACACACTATTCATACTTGATAAGTATGTTTTAGATAAATTAATGAATTATGATTTTTATTTTATAAATGCCAATAAAAACTGCCAAAGTTCACTGTTTTTAGGGCTGCAAATCTGTTCACAGTTGTAAATTCATTTTTAGTCTTTACTCTTTTTGATTGATATAACCTTCAAAACTTTAAAATACGCTATTGAAAACACTTTTTCTCTTCTATTTTTCAGTTTCCTTAGGTGATTTTTCTGATACCTCAGTAGATGAAAATTCAGTTAAGAAAAAAATGAATGATTTTCATATATCAGATGATGAAGAAAAGAATTCTCCAAAACTATCTTTTTTGAAAACCAAGAAATCAAACAGTGATGTGAGGAAAAATGAGCTGGTAGCCTCTATCAAAAACGATGAGGTGGCACCCGGTGGTGCTGAAGACATGGTTGTAAATCCCTTATCTGAATCTCAAAATAAACAACAGGACGCTGAAAAAGAGAAAATTAAAATGGAGACGAAACCCAGAATTCTCTCCATCAAAAGCTCATCTTCAGGTAATTTGTTAGGTGACTGTAATTGCATTTCTTGAAAATGTATTTTAAGATAATCAAAATACTTTTATATGGTAGCTAGTAAATATTTAACCAAAAATTCAGATTTAACTTTTCGATTTTACAGATATAAATAAAAAAAATAGAACCGTAAAGAAAAGCCATAATTCTGATGTCTGGTTGTACGTTCAGTCTGTATCTCTGCTGGTGCCTGATAGGAGGCCAAAGTATCTTCAGTCATCCACAACTATATGGCTCCAGAGCTCCTGGGTCCAGCCTGGCTTAGGCCTGTGAGCTCCAGTTCTGTTTTTAGCAGTGGAACTACAATGGAAACCTTTCTAATCCACCTGACACTCCAGACATTAGGGTTACAGCAGCACTGGGGCTATCTTTAAGACCATCATTTCCATGCAGCCACTTGCCAGGATATTTGTTTGACATTGTATATTCGAAAGGAGATGGTGGGGGGAGGTGTTATTGCTGTCATTGTTTAAGCCTCCAGACTTTCTTAAGAAAAGAAAATCTCCACCTGATTTCTCTGTTCCCCAGGAAAATCCACTAAAACTCGATTTTCTGTGCAGAAGTTCCTGGGTGTGATTGTTACAGCAGTTTCTCCACAGTTCTCCTGAGCTCTGGGCCTAGTGGAGCAGAGATGGAGTGAAGCAGGCACCAACTGCTGTGACAGCCCCTGGGCTGCCATGCAGAAACAAGGGCATAGAAGGTTAAGGGTTTGGGGTCTTCCAGTCTTTTTCTGTTTTATAGAGAAAATAGTAGTTAATGCTAATCTTCACAAAAACCTCTTTCCTTTGTGTCATCACTAAATATGATACTGGTAAGTATTTCATACTTTACATATTAGACCGGCAAAGCTTTATTTCAGACGTATTAGGGACCCATGCCTTTTTCCACCCCCACAATCCATCCACTTTCAAATGAGGAGATGATATGAGCAAGCAGGGATACCAGGGGAAAGCCACTGTGAGGTTTTTTGTTTTTTTTTTTTTTAATCAGTTAATTTTTTTTTTGGCTGTGTTGGGTCTTCGTTGCTGCACATGCATTTTCTCTAGTTGTGGCAAGTGGGGCCTACTCTTCGTTGCGAAGCGTGGGCTTCTCAGATCGGTGGCTTATCTTGTTGCTGGGCACTGGCTCTAGGCATGCGGGCTTCAGTAGTTGTGGCACATGGGCTCCGTAGTTGTGGCATGAAGGCCCTAGAGCACAGGCTCAGTAGCTGTGGTGCATGAGCTTAGTTGCTCCGCCACATGTGGGATCTTCCTAAACCAGGGATTGAACCTGTGTCCCCTGCATTGGCAGGCAGATTCTTAACCACTGTGCCACCAGGGAAGTCCCCACTGTGAGTTAATTATATGTGACCTCAGCGGTAGGGTAAGCCTCACTGTCTTCATGGGGGTTGGGGGGATGGGCGTGGGAAGGAAACCTGCTCTCCTTTCCTACAGATTGTTTTAAGAATCTACTGCAGTATGTCTCAAACTATAAACCTCTACAAAAGTGTAAGCACAAGACCTAGTGAAAAAGAATCGGCTTCCTAAAATGTACCCTTCCAGTGTACTGGGTAAAATCAAATATAGAGAGAAGGGAAACATAATCAAACAGTGAATAATCCAGTACATTACCATTTTCCAAAGTGTGTTCCACAGTTTGTTCACTGGTATTAAGGGGAAAACACAGAGTTATAGAAATTTGAAACCAATTTCTTTACGAGAGAACTTCTTGCTCGGGACCATTAATAAAGACATATGCACAGTGAATCTCCAAGAAAGAGTTGGCAGTATTTCCTAGTCCTACTTGAGTTTAAAAACCTATTTTTATGGCTTACGTTTACCCTATTTGTCCTGATCCTGAAAAGCATTTCATTAGGTTAATAAGAAACTGTGAGCCTATTATAGCAACTAAAAATTAGTAAGATTAGTCTGATATAGATAAAGGTATATAATTAGAACTTTATGGTAAATAATCAGCAATAATCCACCTATTTAATACCTTTTTTAAAACCTGTGATAAGTTAAAATGGATAGAGAAATGCTGTATTTTGACCACAAGATGGCCCCAGGATTCTAAATGTTCAATACTGTATTTTTAAAGTCATTAACCATTTGCAATTCAGAATATGTAGTATAAAAATAGTTACCCAAATAGGTAATTATTTACATTTGATTATAAAACAAAACATTTTTATAATGTATAGATATATATATTTTTTCTTTGTGAAAACTTGATGCTTCCAGAAGTGGAATTTTGGTATAAAATATATTAACATCATTATTCCTAGGTTATTCAAGTTGAAGAAAAAAAGTTGAGGCTGCTGGTTAGTGCCTGACATGTAGAATTCATTAAGTATTTGAATGTATACATGAATAAGTGAATAATTCATTTATTAACAAAGGAGTGTGGTTAATGAGCTTAGCTTTATCCTTCTCTAAATTTTTAGACTTTTTTTCCTTATAGAGTTTAGAACTTAATATTTTTAATGTGGTGAGATATTACTGAGTATTGTTTAATGCTTTATAAAAATATTAGAACCTGAAAGTTTCCTTTGTTCTTGCTTGTCTGCTGTAAAAAGTACAGTAATCAAACTCTTTCACTTTATCAGGTAATGGTCACATTGGTAGTGGTTGTAGAAAGTGATTGGTACAGGTTATGCTGTTTTTATTTTAACCTTAAAGGAGGAGAACCTTGACTTCATTAGCATTGGAGTCTGGGTGCTAATGCTTTAATCTCACAAACTAGAGTTTATGACCATGGGCACATGGCCTCTTTGTTCCTCATTTTATTTATCTGTAAAATGGGGACAGTAGTTGAAACACCACTAGGGGTTTGAGGCAATTAAATGACTGCATGTATTTGAAGTGCTTACAGCAATCTTGGCATAAATTAAGTACTCTATAAATGCATTTACTCTTCATTTTATTATACAGCATTTGTTTGTAAGCAGATCATTTTATTTACCCCACATATTTATTGTGGGTATGATATATTTCACTGTTACAAGCACTGTGCCGGGAACTATGACTTCAGTATTACAAAGACCTGGTACCCATCCTCCAATACTGTCTTAGTCTGTTCAGGCTGCTGTAACCAAATACCACAGACTGGGTAGATTATAACCAACAGAAACCTGTTTCTCACAGTTCTGAAGGCTGCAAGTCTGAGATCACAGGGCTCACATGGTTGGATAGGGCCCTTTTCCGGGTTGCAGGCTTCTCATTGTATCTTTACATGGTAGAAAGGGTAAGGGAACCTTATAGAGCATTGTTTTAAGGGCACTAATTCCATTCATGAAGGTTCTACCCTCATGACCTAATCACCTGCCAAAGGCCCTACCTCCTAATACATCACTTTTGGGGTTAAGATTTCAACATAAGAATTGGCTGGGGACACAGACATTCAGACCATAGCAAAGACTTTACAATTTGGTGGGGAGGTGTATTACGGGTACAGTAAGAACACGGAAAGTGAGCACCTAGATTTACCTGAAGGCATCAGGAAAGGCTTCCTAGAGGAGATGGTGTTAACAGCAGTAACGGACAAGGGATGGCACCTGTAGTCAGGACTCTCAGTTGCAAATGACCCAACTCAAACATCAGTGGAAAGAGTTGATCACCACATTGAGCATGGATGTCAGAAGGCCTTGCTTTAGGTGTGATTAATAGAGAATCAGTACTTCTTTATTATCAGGATTCTCTCTTTTTACTTTTGCCCTCCCTCCCTGACCCTCTCATTCCCTCCTCCCGCATGGTCACTGCCCCAGTTACTCCATCCCTTGTTCCTATTTTTCTGTCATCTGGTCTCTGTCTCAGACACCCCTTCACTTGGCAGTGGAGAATGCCACTAGCAGTCTCTAAATCCACGTCCTTCCAGCTCCATGGCCTTAAAGGCATCTCCACCAACTCCAAGTACAAAAATCCTGACCTCCTGACTGCTGTTGTGGTCAGGGGAAATGAAGTTTCCGTGATAAGCTGCGCAGGAATTGGCGGGGGTGGGGATGGGATTGAGGGGTGGAATGCATCATGGGCCCTTCCTTCTAACTGAGGTATGGAGGAGATATTTGTTAACTCACCAGAATCACGTGGATAGAAAGGAGAAGATGCCCAAAAAGAAAACAGGAGAGATGGACAAACCAAAACAGGAAATGTCTGTACAACTGTTAGTATTCACTGAGCGCTCCCATGTGTCAGGCACTTGCGTGCGCTTTGCGTGTGTGATCTCACTCAAGTCCCATGAGCACTTCAGCAAGTCTTAGCTGATTCTACCAATGGGCGGACTGGGGGGTGGTGGCAGTTATTTGATTCGTGTAGGTTTACAACGCTAGTAAGTGTCAGAGCAAGATTCAACTATGAAATATCTGAAATAGACAAACCCACACAGAGAGTGGGTAGAATGGTGGTTACGAGGGGCTGTAGGGAGAGGGAAATGCGAGTTGCTAGTCAACAGATGTAAAGTTTCAGTTATGCAAGGTGAATAAGTTCTAGAGCTCTGCTGTATGGCATTGTGCCTTTAGTTAATAATTCTATATTTTATACTGAAAAATTTGTTAAGGGGGTGGATCTCCTGTTAAGTCTTCTTACAGCAATTAAAAAAAAATGACTCAAAACCTTTTTTTCTGGCATTATGCAATATTCCACTTAAACTGAGGTTCCAAAGACAGGCAAGCGTTTGTCAGGAGGAGAAGCAGGAAGTGGACGTCCTAGGCAGAGGGAGAGCTTGGGTAAAGGTCTGGTGGCAGGAGGGATGTGGCACGGCTGCAGAAGGACGGCGAGCCCAGCCTTTCAGCACAGATTACTAAGTGGACGTGTCAGTGCCCAGGCAGCCCAGGGAGCCGGGGACAAAACCATAAAAGCTTTTATGTTGTTCAGACGCAACGAACTTTTTGTTCTGTAGGACTGGCTGATGGGGAGGCATTGAAGACTCTTGTGGAGAGGAGTGATGTGATCTGTTGTATAAATGTCGCTGAGGCAGCAATCTAGGCAGGACTGGATGAGGAACTGAGGGTGGGGATGTAGAAAGTGGGATAAATGAGAGCGAAATTTAGCAAGTAGAATCATTAGGGTATAGTGATGCTTTGGATTTGGAGAGAGACGTCTAAGATGACTCAGATTTTGGATTGGACATTTGACTAGTGTTTAGGCCATACCTAAAATTGGCAATGAAACGTTTACAGTGGTTCCAATTAGGTATATGGTTGTAGAATCTTCTAGCAGGATTTATAACTGCACTTATAGATAAAAAGGAGAAAGGTATTAATTAATTCAGTTTTGAAGTTTCGTCAGAATTATGCATTGGCAGAACAGTGGAGAAATGCATAGGTATAACAGGTAAAATTTAGGAAAAAGTTCATGTAAAAAACTTTATGTTTTGAGGGCTGGAGATATACCATCATTAGATTTTAAACTTAGAAGTAATGGAAATAGTAACTGAGAAATTTTAATAACTGCTGGAGAGGTTTTATGGACTCACAACAGCAACTCACAAGTTATCCAGGTCCCTGTTCCTCCTTCAAGTGACATATGGACCCTCTACTCCCAGTACTGACATCATCTTCACACTTCTGACAGCACTTACCTTTGTCTTATAATTTTGTGTGTTTAGAATCGTCTCCCTTCCCAACCTCTAAAGTCCTTGGGCAAGGCCATTGCCAGTGTCTTGATCCTGAGGTCCACTAATGTGAGCAATGTGTACGGGGCCTGGCAGTAGATACTCAATTACTAAAGGTTTGATGGACCAACTGCCTCATTTTATAAAGGCTGAAACTGAGGCATGGTTTTGTTTTGTTAAAAAAAAAAAACTTTTAATACAATGAGAGGATAAAGTTGAAGAGTTAGCTACTCACAAAAGTGAAGTATGCTAGTTACTTCCAGGATGGCAGCCATTTAAAAAACTGTTTTTTATTATCAACTGTCGCCTATTTGTACTTCCTGGATTTCTGTGCAGAGAAGGGTGTGGGCTTCTTCTGGACTCTCCAGGACAGAGAGTCAAAGTGCTTGGGCACAGGAGGGAAGTGTGGTGGCACCTGGGATGCAGGAGAAGCTGTAGTCATCTAACAAATGTATTTTTATAATGTATTAAATTGTATTTAATGTATTAAAACATTGTATTTTTCTGCAGAAAATAACAGCACCCTTGAAGCAGACAACCACTTTAAGCCTTCACCTCGGCCAAGGAGCATGTTGAAAAAGCACAGCCACAGGGAGGAGAAAGATGGGCTAGGAGGAGATAAAGAAACTGCCCTCCATGAAGAATTAGAGGCACATTCTGTACCTTCAGTCCTCCCAAGGCTGAATGGCAGACAACCAGATGCTGAGAATGCGTTCTCTGAAAACCTTGCTCCTAAGGTTAGCACTACTGCTAAATTGTATTTTGAATTCAGATTTTTGCATCTGATCATGATAGAAAGAATATATGTGTATGTGTGTTTTACATGTTTTCTTTGGCAATTGATAAGGAAACAGTTTTTAAGTTTTCTTAATATATTTTATTGGGTCTAAAACTCAATTGCAAGATATAGCAAAAATACAGATTATTTTATGTATTGCTAAGAAAGGAGAAAACTGCTAATTAAGCTATAACGCACCAGAAATTATACGATGCATCCAACTGCAGGGAAAGTAAAATGTGAAAAAAGGTGTTGCCTTTTTGAGTCTATGCAACACTTTAATTGCAAGAGTGTTTATTTACATATCTTTGAATTGTATAATTTATGGCCAGTGTCATCTTATTCATTTGGTTGTAATCACTAAACAAATGTATATTGAATGTTCATGGCACTATCCTATATTTTTGGGGATATACCAAAATGGGAGTAGATGTGATCCTTCAGGATTTCCTTAGGAGTGTACTGTGTATTGTTATCAGGGAGGAACACTTGGCCCCCTATCTTTTTTTTTTTTTTTTTTAAGAACTTTTATTGATATACAGTTAAAATACAATAAACTGCATATATGTAGAGTGTACAATTTGGTATCCCAATCTCCCAATTCATTCCCCCCCAACCCTCCCTGCTTTCCCCACTTGGTGTCCATATGTTTGTTCTCTACATCTGTGTCTCTATTTCTGCCTTGCAAACCGTTTGTTTGTACCATTTTTCTATATTCCGCATGTATGTGTTAATATACGACATTTGTTTTTCTCTTTCTGACTCACTTCACTCTGTATGACAGTCTCTAGGTCCATCCACATCTCTACAAATGTCCCAGTTTCATTGCTTTTTACAACTGAGTAATATTCCATTGTATATATGTACCACATTTTTTTTATCCATTCATCAGTTGATGGACATTTAGGTTGCTTCCATGTCCTGGCTATTGTCAGTAGTGCTGCAATGAACATTGGCGTGCATGTGTCTTTTTGAATTATGGTGTTCTCTGGGATTATGCCCAGCAGTGGGATCATTGGGTCATATGGTAACTCTATTTTTACTTTTGCAAGGAACCTCCATACTGTTCTCCATAGTGACTGTATCAATTTACATTCCCACCAACAGTGCAAAAGCATTCCCTTTTCTCCACACCCTCTCCAGCATTTACTGTTTGTAGATTTTCTGATGATGCCCATTCTAACCAGTGTGAGGTGACACCTCATTGTAGTTTTGATTTGCATTTCTCTAATAATTAGTGATGTTGAGCAGCTTCTCATGTGCCTCTTGGCCATCCATATGTCTTCTTTGGAGAAATGCCTATTTAGGTCTTCTGCCCATTTTTTGATTGGGTTGTTTGTTTTTTTGATATTGAGCTGGATGTACTGTTTCTATATTTTGGAGATTAGTCCTTTGTCTGTTGATTCGTTTGCAAATATTTTCTTCCATTCTGAGGGTTTTTTCCTCTTGCTTATAGTTTCCTTTGCTGTGTAGAAGCTTTGAAGTTTCATTAGGTCCCACATTTTTATTTTTGTTTTTATTTCCATTACTCTGGGGGGGGGGGGGTGGATCAAAGAAGATCTTGCTGTGATTTACATCCAAGAGTGTTCTTCCTATGTTTTCCTCTAGCAGTTTTATAGTGTCTGGCCTTACATTTAGGTCTTTAATCCATTTTGAGTTTATTTTTGTGTATGGTGTTAGGGAGTGTTCTAATTTCATTCTTTTACCTGTAGCTGTCCAGTTTTTCCATCACTACTTAAATAGAAGAGGCTGCCTTTTATCCATTGTATATCCTTGGCTCCTTTGTCATAGATGAGTTGACCATAGTTTATCTCTGGGCTTTCTATCCTGTTCCATTGATCTATATTTCTCTTTTTGTGCCAGTACCATACTGTCTTGATCACTGTAGCCTTGTAGTATAGCCTGAAGTCAGGAAGCCTGATTCCACCAACTCCGTCT
This sequence comes from Hippopotamus amphibius kiboko, assembly GCF_030028045.1. Classification (NCBI taxonomy): domain Eukaryota; kingdom Metazoa; phylum Chordata; class Mammalia; order Artiodactyla; family Hippopotamidae; genus Hippopotamus; species Hippopotamus amphibius. The sequence continues at coordinate 85,667,527 of NC_080188.1, read as the reverse complement.
TTCCTTCTCAAGATTGCTTTGCCTGTTCGGGGTCTTTTGCATTTCCATACACATTGTAAAATTTCCTGTTCTAGTTCTGTGAAAAATACCATTGGTAATTTGATAGGGATTGCACTGAATCTGTAAATTGCTTTGGGTAGTGTACTCATTTTCACAATGTTGATTCTTCCATTCCAAGAACATGGTATGTCCCTCCATCTGTTTGTGTCTTCTTTGATTTCTTTCATGAATGTCTTATAGTTTTCTGAGTACAGGTCTTTTACCTCCTTGGTTAGGTTTATTTCTATGTATTTTATTCTTTTTGTTGCAATGGTGAATGGGATTGTTTCTTTAATTTCACTTTCTGATCTTTCATTCTTAGTGTAAAGAAATGCAAGAGATTTCTGTGTGTTAATTTTGTATCCTGCAACTTTACCAGAGTCATTGATCAGCTCAAGTAGTCTTCTGGTGGCATCTTTAGGATTTTCTATGTGTAGTATCATGTCATCTGCGAACAGTGACAGTTTTACTTCCTCTTTTCCAGTTTGGATTCCTTTTATTTCTTTTTCTTCTCCAATTGCTGTGGCAAGGACTTCCAAAACTATGTTGAATAATAGTGGTGAAAGTGGACATCCTTGTCTTGTTCCTGATCTTAGAGGGAATGCTTCCAGTTTTTCACCATTGAGAAGGATGTTTGCTGTGGGTTTGTTGTATATGGCCTTTATTATGTTGAGTTAGGTTCCCTCTATGCCCACCTTCTGGAGAGTTTTTATCATAAATGGGTGTTGAATTTTGTCAAAAGCTTTTTCTGCATCTATTGAGATGATCATGTGTTTTTTATCCTTCAGTTTGTTAATATGCTGTATCACATTGACTGAATTGCATATACTGAAGAATCCTTGCATTCCAGGGATAAACCCCACTTGATCATGGTGTATGATCCTTTTAATGTGTTGTTGGATTCATTTGGCTAGTATTTTGTTGAGGATTTTTGCATGTAAATTCATCAGTGATATTAGTCTGTAATTTTGGTTTTTTGTAGTATCTTTGTCTGGTGTTGGTATCAGGGTGATGGTGGCCTCGTAAAATGAGTTTGGGAGTGTTCCCTCCTCTGCAATGTTTTAGAAGAACTTGAGAAGGGTGAGTGTTAGCTCTTCTCTAAATGTTTGTTACAATTCCCCTGTGAATCCATTTGGTCCTGGACTTTTGTTTGTTGGGAGATTTTTAATCACAGTTTCAATTTCCTTACATGTGATTGGTCTGTTTATATTTTCTATTTCTTCCTGATTCAGTCTTGGAAGGTTATAGCTTTCTAAGAATCTATCCATTTCATCCAGATTGTCCATACTATTGGCATATACTTGCTTGTAGTAGTCTCTTATGGTGCTTTTTATTTCTGTGATATCCATTGTAACTTCTCCTGTTTCATTTCTAATGTTATTGATTTGAGTCCTCGCCCTCTTTTTCTTGATGAGTCTTGCTAGAGGTTTATCAATTTTATTTATCTTCTCAAAGAACCAGCTTTTAGTTTTGTTGATTTTTGCTATTGTTTTCTTTGTTTCTATTTCATTTATTTCTGCTCTGATCTTTATGATTTCTCTCCATCTACCAGCTTTGGGTTTTGTTTGCTCTTCTTTCTCTAGTTTCTTTAGGTGTAAGGTGAGATTGTTTATTTGGGATTTTCCTTGTTTCTTGAGGTAGGATTGTATTCCTATAAACTTCCCTCTTAGAACTGCCTTTGATGCATCCCATAGGTTTTGGATCATTGTGTTTTCATTGTCATTTGTCTGTAGGTATTTTTTGATTTCCTCTTTGATTTCTTCGGTGATCTCTTGGTTATTTAGTAGTGTATTGTTTAGCCTCCATGTGTTTATGTTTTTTACAGCTTTTTTCCTGTAATTGATTTCTAATCTCATAGTGTTGTGGTCAGAAAATATGCTTGATACGATTTTGATTTTTTTTAAATTTACCAAGGCTTGATTTATGACACAAAATGTGATCTCTCCTCAAGAATGTTCCATGTGCACTTGAGGAGAATGTGTAACCTGCCGGTTTGGGATGTAATGTCCTATAGATATCTATTAAATCAAGCTGATTTATTGTGTCATTTAAAGCTCGTGTTTCCTTATTAATTTTCTGTGTGGATGATCTGTCCATTGGTATAAGTGGGGTGTTAAAGTCCCCCACTATTATTGTGTTACTGTTGATTTCCTGTTTCATAGTTGTTAGCATTTGCCTTATGTATTGAGGTGCTCCTATATTGGGTGCATATATATTTATAATTGTTATCTCTTCTTCTTGGATTGATCCCTTGATCATTATGTAGTGTCCTTTCTGTCTCTTGTAACATTTTTTATTTTAAACTCTATTTTATCTGATGTAAGTATCATTACTCCAGCTTTCTTTTGATTTCCATTTTCATGGAATATCTTTTTCCATTCCCTCACTTTCGATCTGTATGTGTCCCTAGGTCTGAAGTGGGTCTCTTCCAAACAGCATATATATGGGTCTTGTTTTTGTATCCATTCAGCCAGTCTGTGTCTTTTGGTTGATGCATTTAGTCCATTTACATTCAAGGTAATTATTGATATGTATGTTCCTATTACCATTTTCTTAATTGTTTTGTTTTTATTTCTGTAGGTCCTTTTCTTCTCTTATGTTTCCCACTTAGAGAAGTTCCTTTAGCATTTGTTGTAGGGCTGGTTTGGTGGTGCTGAGTTCTCTTAGCTGTTGCTTGTCTGTAAAGCTTTTGATTTCTCTGTCAAATCTGAATGAGATCCTTGCTGGGTAGAGTATTCTTGGTTGTACATTCTTCCCTGTCATCACTTGAAATATATCATGCCACTCCCTTCTGGCTTGCAGAGTTTCTGCTGAGAAATCAGCTGTTAACCTGATGGGAGTTCCCTTGAATGTAATTTGTAATTTTTCCCTTGTTGCTTTTAGTAAATTTTCTCTGTCTTTAATTTTTGTCAATTTGATTACTATGTGTCTTGGTATGTTTCTCCTTGGGTTTATCCTGCCTGGGACTCTCTGCACTTCCTGGACTTGGGTAGCTATTTCCTTTCCCATGTTAGGGAAGTTTTCAACTAGAATCTCTTCCAATATTTTCTCAGGTCCTTTCTCTCTCTCTTCTTCTTCTGGGATCCCTATAATTCGAATGTTGGTGCGTTTAACATTGTCCCAGAGGTCTCTTAGGCTGTCTTCAGTTCTTTTCATTCTTTTTTCCTTATTCTTTTCCACATCAGTGATTGTCACCATTCTGTCTTCCAGGTCACTTATTCACCCTTCTGCCTCAGTTAATCTGCTATTGATTCCTTCTAGTGTATTCTTCATTTCAGTTATTGTGTTGCATATCTCTGTTTGCTTTTTAATTCTTCTAGGTCTTTGGTAAACTTTTCTTGCAACTTTTTGATCTTCGCATCTAGTCTTTTTTCACAGTCCTGGATCATCTTCACCATCATTATTCTGAATTCTTTTTCTGGAAAGGTGCCTATCTCCTCTTCATTTAGTTGTTTTTCTGGGTTTTTATCTTGTCCCTTCATCTGGTACAAAGTCTTCTACCTTTTCATCTTCTCTCTCTTTCTGTGGCTGTGGTTTTCAGTTCCACAAGACGAAATACTGCTGATACTGCTTGATACTGCTGTTTGCCCTCTTGTGGAGGAAGCAGTCTAGGAGGCTCATAGGTGCTTCATGATGGGAGGGACTGATGGTGGGTTGGGCTCGGTGGGCGGAGCTCAGTAAAACTTTAATCTGATTTGGCGGGCAGAGCTTAGTAAAACTTTAGCTGCTTGTCTGCCAATGGGTGAAGCTGTGTTCCCACCTTGTTGGTTGTTTGGCCCGAGGCTACCCAGCACTGGAGCTTACAGGGTCTTTTGTGGGTCTAATGGCAGGGTCTGGTAGGGCTCACACCAATAAGCGCTTCCGAGAATGCCTGCCGCCAGTGCCCCTGTCTCCTCGGTGAGCCACAACTGCCCCCCACCTCTGCAGGCCCCCCTCCAGCACCAGCAGGTAGGTCTGATTCAGTCTCCTATGGGGTCACTGCTCCTTCCCCCTGGGTCCTGGTGAGCACACTTTTTTGTGTGTCCTCCAAGAGTGGAGTCTCTGTTTCCCCAGTCCTGTGGAGGTCCTGCAATCAAATCCCGCTGGCTTTCAAAGTCTGATTCTCTGGGGATTCCTCCTCCCGTTGCTGGAACCCCAGGTTGGGAAGCCTGACGTGGGGCTGAGAGCCCTCACTTTAGTGGGTGGACTTCTGTGGTATAACTGTTCTCCAGTTTGTGAGTCACCCACCCAGCATTTATTGGATTTGATTTTAATGCGATTGCACCCCTCCTACTGTCTCATTGTGGCTTCTCCTTTGTCTCTGGATGTGGGGTGTCTTTTTTGGTGAGTTCCCGTGTCTTTCTGTTGATGATTGTTCAGCAGTTAGTTGTAATTCCAGTGCTCTTGCAAGAGGGAGTGAGCGCACCTCCTACTCTGCCATCTTGATTCCTCCTGGCCCCCATCTTTACGTTTCACTACAGTTAGGGAAATTCCACCTCACATTTCAGAAGGGATAAGTATGGGAAGAACATTCCTCCTCCACAATCTGCTTGAGCAGATCAGAGAAAAGGAACTAAACAGTGCCTGGCTAAGCTTCTTTCTTCTCCTGACTCCTCTGTGTTACTGATGTGAGTAAGGATCTGCTCCTTGGGAGGTGGTACAAAGGGAGACAGAGGAAGTCCCTTTTATCACAACTAAATGGATGAATCTCTCCAATGCAGATCAGGAGTATGAGCACAGTTGGCTTCTGAGTCCACTCTTGTCCTGTACTTTAGCTTTAGCAGTGAAGCTGGCAATTTGATATAAATCTGTATGACTTCAATGTGCTATGTCCTAATTTGTTCTGAAAATTAGAAGAGAGGGTGTTATCGAAACCAATTATTTCATACATAATAAAATCATCTAGCCAAGTGGATATTGTGTTCGTTCACTGTAGCTGCTGTAACAAATTGCCACAAACTAGATAACTTAAGACAACAGAAGTTCTCTCAGTTCTGGAGGTCAGAAGTCTAAAATCAATGCACGAACAGGGCCAGGTTCCCTCTGAAGGCTCTAGGGACGAATCCTTCCTTGCTTCTTCCAGCTTCTGGTGGTGGTCAGAACTCTTCAGTGGTCCTTGGCTTGTAGCTACTTCACTCCAGTCCCTGCTTCCATCATCCCATGGCCTTCCCTGAGTCTCTGTATCTAAAAAGAAGACACCAGGCATTTGATGTAGGGTCCACTCCAATCCAATATCTTAACTAATTCCATCTACAGACACCTTATTTTCAAATAAGATCACCTTCTGAAATTCAGGATAGACATGAATTTTGAGGGACCAAGATTCAAACTGGGAGTCATACCTAACTTTAATTGCTCTTTGCGATGCATTTTGTGTCCCTTGATTAAAGAACAAAGTATTCCTAAAGTTTTTAAAGTAACATATTATGACAGAAAATGTAATTGAAAAGTATGTACCTGCAATCCCACCACCTACTAACAACTGTGTTCATTATTCTTACTCCCTTTTGGGCTGTTTTCCTACACTTGTTTTATCATATTTGGCATCTTAACATTCATAATGTTTTGTGTCATGCTTTTTTTCTTAAATCTCTTGTTTCCATGTTGCTGGGTGATCTTGAGACTATGTTCATCTTAATGACTATAACATAGCCCATAATGTAGAGCTTTTATCTTCGTTTGGCATCTTAGATACTTCTGTGTTTAATAATCTAAATTTTCCTTATTCCTCATTGTAAAAATTTTCCTGACCATGCTCTGAATTTTATTTAAGTCCACCTTTTCAGGGATTTCCCATTTATTTTTTGTTCAACCCTTCTCTCTCCTGTATCTATACTCTTTGGCTCTGAAAGGATCTGTTTTCATCCACATTCATCTATGCTCAAGCATCTTTAACTTTATATAAGTTCTCACATGACGCTGCACCTCTCTCCCTACTGCCTTATCTTCCTGCAAGTGTCACAGCTAGGTATCGAAAGGCTGACATTTTTTTTCTTGCTACAGCCTCACTTCCCACCTTTCCTATGTGTGTGTGTGATGATACAAATCTGTATGTTGAAATAACACAGTATTCCTGGGATAAAATATGGCTGATTCATTGTAGACTATTTTAGTGTGGAATTTGATTTCTTAATATTTTGTTAAGACTTCTACATCTACATTTATGGATGCTGTCTATAATTTTTTCCTTATAATGTTATTATCAGGTATGGCTATCATATGAATTGGAGAGTGTCTCTTTCTCCTTTATTTTGTAATAGTTTGGTATGAAACCAAAAGTTTAGTATCATTTTCCCCGTAATTGAGAGAGTTCATCAGCAAAATTTTCTGGGCCTAGAATTTTCTTTGTGGAGAGGTGTTTGAGACTAAATTTGATTTTTTGTTTTTTTGGTATTCTGAGTATTTTTCAATATTTTGGGATTCAGGTTTTCTGCTTCATCAATTTGGTAATTTATGTCTATTTAGAAATTTGTCCACTTTATCTGAGAAGTTGAATTTATAAGCATAAAGTTGTTTGTGATATACCCTTATCCTTTTGATGACAGTAAAATTATCATGACATTCCATCTTTCGTTTCTAATATATAATTTGTGTTTTCTGTCTTTCTTGTTAAATTTTGGTAGGCATTGCTCAGTTTTGTTAAAACTTCTAAGAACCAATGTTGGCTTTGTTAATTTTCTCTCTGTTTGCAATTTCACTTATTTTCACTTTTTATTGTTTCTTTCTTTTATTTCCTTTGGGTTTAATTTGCTTACCTTTAAGTTAGAAAAAGTGTCAATTCATTTTAAGCTTTTCGTCCTTTCTATCAAAACCTTTGAAAACTATAAATCTGCCTCGAATGCACTGATGAGCAGCACCCAATTTTTTTGATGCCATTTATTTTCATTATCATTCCTTTAAATACATTTTCTAATTTCCCTTGTCATCGTTTTTTTGACCAGATGGTTATTTTATGGTGAATGATTTTATTTCCACATATTTAAATTTTCTCTAGATATATTCCTGCATAGATTTATAATATAATCCTATTATGATCAGAGAATTCACATTTTTAAAAGTTGTTGAGATTTTTTTTTAAGGTCCAGCCTACGTGTATCTTGTGAAAGTTTCATTTGTATTAAAAAAAAAAAGAATGTGTGTTCTGCAGGTGTTAGATATAATATTCTGTAATTTCAGTTTGGTCAAGATGGTTGGTAGCGTCATTCAGATCTTCTCCATTCTTACTGAAATTTTGTCTAATTGATTTACCAAGTACCAACCACAGTGTGTTAAAATCTCCAGCTATGTTTGTGAATTTCTCTGTACTTCCTTTTTGTTCTGTCAGCATTCCATGACTGTTTATTAGATACATACACCTTTATCATTATTATGTCTTAACCCTCTTTAGCATTATGAAATGTTTGTATCTCTGGTAATGCTCTGTATCTTGCAGTTTGTTTTGTCTGACATCTCAGCATTTCAGTATTTGCATGGCATAACTTTTTCTATCATTTTCCTTTCAAACAATTTTTTTCTTTTCCTTTAAATGACTCTTGTAGTAGCAGTTTGGTATTACTTTTTTATCAAGTCTCACAATCTGCTTTATAATAGTGGTCCATCTATGGATCCATTATTCCATTTATGAGTGTTTAGTCCGTATACTTTAAATGTAAGTACGCTTAGGACCAGTTTGTTACTGTTCGTTTTCTATTTATTTTATCTATCTTTTTAAAATTGATGTTGTTGTTGTTCTTCTGTAACTTCTTTCTTGCCTTTTTTCTTTCAGAGTTAATACATATGCTTTGGTTTTTCATTGGATTTCTCTATTGCCTTTTTGGCTATACCTATTTGCGTTGTTTTTAGTAGATGCTCTGTAGATTACAAGATGTGTCTATAAATGAGTTCCATATACTCCTTCATCCATTATGCATTGTTGTCATATATATTACACTTACTTATAATTCCCACAATACAGTTATAACTTTTCTTTAAAGAGCCTTTTAAACTTTTCATCTTAGACTTTTAAAGAACTAAAAGAAGAGAAGAATAAATATTTGTAGTTTTCTTATATATATATTTTCCATTTCTAGGGATCTTAATTCCTTCCTATAGCTCCAGATTACCTTCTAGTGGTATTTCCCTTCAATCTTAATAACTTATTTTTGCATTTCCTGTAATGTAAATTTGCCAGTGATGGATTCTCTCAGTCTTTACTTATCCAAAATATGTTCACTTTATCTTCATTTTTGAAGGATGGCTTAGCTGAATATATACTTCTTGACTGACAGTTTCCTTCTCCTATCCCCAGCTCTGTATAGGGTTCCATTGTTCCTGGCCTTTATTATTTCTGTTAGGAAATCAGCAAAAATTTATTTTGTTGTCCTCATTATATAATGTTTTGTTTTGTTTTTGGCAGCTTTCAGAATTTTTTTCAAGATTTGGTCTTTTTTCTTTGAATTACAACAATTTGACTGTGAGGTACCTATATTTCTCCTGCTTGGGTTTTGTTGAGATTTCAGGATTTGTAAACTGATATTTTCCATAAAAATGGGAAGTTAACATATTTTTTCTGTTTTATTTTCTTTCCTCTTGTTTGTATTTACATATGCATTGAAATTTTTGATATGTCTCACTGATCTCTAGAGTTCTTTCATGTTTCATCAATCTTTTTTTCCCTTTGTTTTTTAATTAAAAAAAAATTTTTTTCCTTCGATCTTTATTGGAGTATAATAGCTTTACACTGTTGTGCCAGTTTCTGCTGTACAACAGAGTGAATCAGCTGTATTTATGCATATATCCCCATATCCCCTCCCTCTTGCGCCTCCCTCCCATCCTACGAATCCCACCCCTCTAGGTCATCACCAATTATTGTGTTGATCTTCCTGTGTTATGCAGTTGCTTCCCACTAGCTATTTTACATTTGATAGTGTTTAAATGTCAGTGCTACTCTTTCACTTTGTCCCAGCTTCTCCTTCCCCCCATCCTCATGTCCTCAAGTCTGTGCCCTCCATCTGCATCTTTATTCTTCCTCTGCCACTGGGTTCATCAGTATCATTTTTTTAGATTCCATATATATGTGTTAGCATATGGTATTTGTTTTTCTCTTTCTGACTTACTTCACTCTGTATGACAGACCGTAGGTCCACCCACCTCACTACTAGTAACTCAATTTCATTCTTTTTTATGGCTGAGTAATATTCCATTGTATATATATGCCATGTCTTCTTTATCTGTTCATCTGTCAGTGGACATTTAGGTTGCTTCCACGTCCTGGCTATTGTAAATAATGCTGCAGTGAATATTGTGGTACATGTATCTTTTTGAATTATGGTTTTCTCTGGCTATGTGCCCAGTAGTGGGATTGCTGTGTCATAAGGTAGTTCTATTTTTAGATTTTTAAGGAACCTCCATACTATTTTCCATAGTGGCTGTATCACTTTACAGTCCCACCAACGGTACAGGAGGGTTCCCTTTTCTCCACAGCCTCTGCAGCATTTATTGTTCCTAGATTTTTTGTTAATGGCCATTCTGAGTGGTGTGAGGTGATACCTCATTGTGGTTTTGATTTGCATTTCTCTAATGATTAGTGATGTTGAGCATCTTTTCATGTGTTTGTTGGCCATCTGTATATCTTCTTTGGAGAAATGTCTATTTAGGTGTCTTCTGCCTATTTTTGGATGTTTTTTTTTGTTTGTTTGTTTTTGATATTGAGCTGCAGAAGCTGCTTATATATTTTGGGGATTAATTCTTTGATAGTTGCTTCATTGGCAAATATTTTTTCCCATTCCAAGGGTTGTCTTTTTGTCATATTTGTGGTTTCCTTTGCTGAAAGGAAAGGAAAACCTTTAAGTTTCATTAGGTCCCATTTGTTTACTATACTACCCAAAACAATCTACAGATTCAATGCAATCCCTATCAAATTACAATGGCATTTTTCACAGAACTAGAACAAAAAATTGTACAATTTGTATGGAAACATACAAGACCCTGAATAGCCAAAGCAATCTTGAGAAGAAAAAATGGAGCTGGAGGAATCAGCCTCCCTGACTTCAGACTATACTCTAAAGCTACAGTAATCAAGATAGTATGGTACTGGCACAAAAATAGAAATATAGTTCAGTGGAACTGGATAGAAAGTCCAGAGATAAACCCATGTACATATGGTTACCTTATCTTCGACAAAGGAGGAAAGAATATACAATGGAGAAAAGATAGTCTCTTCAGTAAATGGTGCTGGGAAAACTGGACAGCTACTTTTAAAAGAATGAATTTAGAACATTCCCTAACACCATACACAAAAATAAACTCAAAATGCATCAAAGACCTAAATGTAAGGCCTGACGCTATAAAACTCTTAGAGGAAAACAGTCAGAACACTCTGTGACAGAAATGACAGCAAGATCTTTTTGACCCACCTCCTAGAATAAAGGAAATAAAAACAAAAATTAACAAATGGGTCCCTTTGTTTTTTTAGATTGAATAATTTTTATTCCTTTGTCTTCAAGGTCACTGACCTTTTCTACCACTGCCCTTTCCGGATCTCCTGTTAAGTCTATCCAGTGATTTTTTTAATTTCAGTAGTGTTCAACTCTAGGATTTCCATTGGTATTTTTTATATTTTCTGTGTCTAATAATAAGATACCCCATCTGTTCAGCCACTATATATATATATTTCCTCCTAAATGCTTGTAGATATTTATAATAATCTACTTTAAAGTTCTTGTTTCCTAATTTCAACATCTGGGTCATCTCTGTGTTGGTTACTATAGACTGTTTTTGTTTCCATGGGTTTGTGTCACCATTTTTTGTTACTTTAGTTATTAGCTTTTTGATTGAATACTGAACATTATGAATGATATGTTGTATAGATTCTGAATTCTGTTATGTTCCTCTGAACATGTGTTCTAGCACAGATATTATGGCTAGATTCATATTCCCAACTCTGTCTCCATTGCCATGGACATTGACTGAAATCTTTGTTTAGTTTTTTCACTTTCTAGCTACTACGATTTTACAGGACCCTCTGAGGTCTTTCCCATGCCATGCATAGAATGAGCCAAGGGTTCAAGGTGGCTCAATAGATGCAGATATTGGGGTTCATGCCCTCTGCAGCTCTTCTCCAAATTTATTGGCTGATCTTCTAGTCCTAAACTCTATCCTCTGACCCCTCAAGCCAGTCTAGTAATGTTGCAGCTTTCTACTACTTGAGCTGCACAGTTGGGGGAATTTCCTCAGGAAAAAGGCTACTAACTTGCAAATCTCCCTGGGTAAAGCTTCATTTCTCAGGGTAGACTCCAGTGTTTTAGCCCTTCTGCCATCTTCCCAGATGATTTCTCTCTATTGCTTTTGACTTATAACTTTCTTTGTAAATATTATGGGACAGAAAATTTAACTTTATTATTTATGCAACAAAATCAAACTTCTTACATTATAATATCATCACCTTTAGACAAGAGTATTATTCTATAAAGATGTTTAGTTTACATACACAAATATAATTACTTCATTTCAGATATAATAATTATTTTATTTCAGATATAGTAATTTTGAGGAAAACTAAAGTACATGAAATCTATGTAATTTTTTATCGAAAATATTTGTAAGTAACTGTCTACTTGGTTTTATAAATTGCTTTCATTTGAACAACTAGTAATATTTGTTTGAAGCTAAGTGTTTTTACCTTCTATCTTCTTTATCCTTTCTAAGAATATATATACATAGAGAAAGAGATGTCATATATTTACCTTAAATATTTCTGAGATTTGATTTTAGAGCAGCAGAATTTTTTAAAATATAGAGGTTTCATTTAAAGAACTGGAATAGCTCTTAGTGAGCTCTTTTAATGATCAAGACATCAAGACTTGAAAGTAAAGCATATTATAACCTCTTTTGACTTAACACTTTTGATGTTTCAGCAGAAAACTAATAATGCAGATTCCAGAGTTATGAAGTAGTCTTAATACTGGTATCTCCCCCCCGCCCCGTCCCATGAATCTTGAGAACTAAACTTACATAGTACATATATTTTCTTTAAACAGGATCCATGGTTAACAAGTCTATCATCATCACCCCTTAAAGAAAGTCTTGGAGATTCCTTTTCACCAGCATCTGGGGAAAAAGCCTCCATTACAGGTGATTATATCAAATTATTCTACCTTATTTTTTTTCTGAAATTTGTATCACTTAGGATGCTGTTTGTAAAAGAAATAATACTTTAAGTAGTGAAATGTAGGAACAATGTATGTTTGTGTTTGCCTGCGCTTTAATCCCAGCAATGCAATTTATTAACCACATGATTGTAGATGCAGGACTTAATCTCTCAGTGCCTCAATCCCCAAGTTATAATTAGACCAATCTCATAAGGCTATTGTGAAAATTAAGTGATACTCTGCATTTTAGCCACTAACTCAATTCCAAGCACAAGTAGAGTATTCACTAAATGTGAGCTGTTATTTTGCAGGTGTTTCTGCTATAGGCAACATAACGGTTAGGTGGACTTTTAGAGTGAGGCTAAGCTAGATTTGAATCCAGGCACAACCACATGAGAAAGTAACTAACCTTTCCGGCCTCATATGTTGATCTTTAAAATGGGCTTAATAAGAGTAGAGTAGTTGTGAGAATTAAATTAGTTGATACATGTAAAGCAGCTAGAACAGAACCATAGTTAGCGCATGGTGAGTGTGAGGTATGAGTAGTTAACACTGTTTCTTTCCTTAGTCCTATGACATATAACAATAAGAGTTAAAGGCATAGCTGTTTCTAAGACTGGGATGTATAGCTAACATTTATTAAGTGCTTACTATGTAGTATAATATTTGTTATTTTACAGATGAGAAAAATTGAAGGGCAAAGATATTAGGAAACATACCCAAGGTCAGTGATGGAGCCACAATTTAAATCTTTGGCTCCAAAGTCCTCGTTCTTTTCACTGAGTACATTGATTAACAGCTCTAAAGTCCTCATTGATGAGTACTCTCCAAATATGAACATATAACTGGAATTATAAAGTGATATTTTATCCAGCTTACCTCAAAACAAGTTCTCCAAAAGTGGCTGTAATGAAAGCCTCAGAATTAAGACTTTGACAGTAAAGGTACAGGTTTGGCCAGCAGGTGGATCCTAGCAGAGCTGAAAGTTGGTGATCAACACAGAAAGCACTGATTTTTCCGTTGAACATTCTAAAATGTGGTAGAATCAGAATAATAGAAACAATTCTGTAAAAGCAAAACTGAAGGCTCCCTGACAGAGCTCACGGCTGTCGCTTGAGCACGGAGAGGGTAAGCACTAGGCCTTCCTTTCCTACCCTTTTGGTATCAGAGGCAACAGTGCATCTTAGTGGTAGTAAAACTCTAGAGGATGGCTTTATTCTCTGTGTGGTGGACTCTTCTAGAATTGTGTTGATTCTTGGTTCTCTCTGCATCTGTACAGTATTACAACTGCCTGCTAGTAACTGTAGTATCTTAGATATCTATGCCTCTTGATCCAGCTAAGAAGCAGAGGCTTTTGAATAGACTAGACATCACCATCTCACTTACTTGGTTTATACATCAACAAGTGCTTGTGGCGTGTCTATGTCCTAGGGTCGTTATTCCGTTCTGTTTGCTTATACGATAATTTTCTAAGGTGTGTCAAATGCTTTAGTAGATTTAATAGCCATTTTTTGTTTTGTAGCTCACTTTGGGAAAAAGTTTATTCAAGTTGAGTATGATAGTTATCTCCGTTTTTTTTTTTTTTTTGCAAGAAAGAGGTTATAGACAGTTTTCATTTAGTGGAGAGCAAATTAATTTGTTATCCACTTCATTAAATCCAGAAGGGAGATTTAGTTCTGTTACTCTGTCACAAAATAGATCAGAATGAAGAATGCACTGAAAACCGTACTTCCTTGAAATCAATTGAAAATGAAGAGAACTCATTTTTGAAAGACTTTGTTGCTGCTGCACTTGAGGAAGCCAAGAAAAGTCAAGTGTCTACTGGTGACCTTGAAGAAGAAAAGGAGAAAGCTGAACTGATTATGAATGATGATTTACCAGTTGATGATCCACCAGTATTGCAACTTCAGACTGTCTTATGCACTGAGTCTGTAAAGGTATTTATATAAAATTGTACCCTCTATACTACAGCTTAAAACTCAAAATAGAACTTTTAAATACTTTATCTCCCATGTTAGGTACTTCTGAATTATCTGTGAAAATCTCACCTTTTGATAGTGGTATTATACTGTCAAGTGATTCTTATTCAATAGAGTTTTAACTTCAGGGAAGGTTTTGCAGTGAATATAATAAAACCCAATATTTCATTAAAAATTATTAGAGGTATATAATCATAATATAATTTTAAATGTTTCAGAAATACATACCCAGAAGTAGGTAGGTATCTATAGGTCTTCATGTTATAAAAATGCAGCTGTCTGGAATAATATCTGAGGTTTTGAATTCATGAAAGATATTCCTTCGGATATCATTTTTAAATATTTTACAAATTTTAATAAAAATCTTTAAGAGATGTTTAGCAATATCCATACCTGTTTAAATGGATGGACAGGGTCATTATCAGGAATAGTATTATTATTACCTTGAGAACCAGGTTTGCAGTATGTGGGATTACTTGTCCCTATGCTGTATTGCACCAGAGTACTGTGCTCTTAAAGTTTACAGTGGAGCATTTTTAGTCTTTATTTCTCCTGAATTTTCTTTATGCAGTTTCTCCTGCAGTTATCTGGTGGCTATGTATATTTATTATTGGGGAGGATAACAGTTAGCTGAAAACTTGTGGTTGAACAGGACTTTTATGATAGAGAGTATTAGGTTTTTATTAAATTTTACAGAGAAGGTTCACTAAGCCAGGTTCAAGTATATTGTCCTTAACCACTTTCCTTAGGAAAAAGCACAAATGCTAAGTTAGGGATGTGTTTACATCTGTGCTCTCACTTTGTTGCTGGCACCCATCTGTCAGTGTAAAGTAGAAGGAAGAAGGGGATTCTGGAATTTATAGACAGGGCTTAGAAATGTTTAACAGAGGTAGTTTTAAATTAAAGCAGATGATTTATATATAACAAGATTATAACATATTTC
Organism: Hippopotamus amphibius kiboko; assembly: GCF_030028045.1. Lineage (NCBI taxonomy): Eukaryota > Metazoa > Chordata > Mammalia > Artiodactyla > Hippopotamidae > Hippopotamus > Hippopotamus amphibius. Next base: position 85,652,459 of record NC_080188.1, on the reverse strand, counting down.
ATTTGAACGAATCCTTGGCTTTATTCTTACTCTTAACTGAGTGATCTTAAGTCTGAATCAGTCATTCCCCTCTAAGGTCTCTGTGTTGGATTCTTATCATGGAATAAATGGCAGACTCCTCACCACTGGAGATCTCATATGATTCTTCTGTTATATTCCTTAGCTCTCCGTGCCAGTCACGGTGCCTCAGCGTCTTTCACCTTTTTCTGTTTCTCAAAATTATCAACCTCTCTGTAGAATGTCAAATGGCCCTTTTCTATTCATCATTTGTCTTAGCTCTGATGTCATGCCTTCAGGGAGGCCTTCCCTGATCACTGTCATTAAAGTAGCTCCTCAGCTCCACTCTTCACTGTCCCTGGACCCTAGTTTATTTCCTTCATGAGTCACATTAGTTTATGTGTTCATTGTCAGTCAACCTCCCTGAAAGGTGATATCCTTATTTGTTTCTGGTGATGGCTATACTTGACACATAGTAGATGCTTGAGAAACATGGACTTACTGGTAGATTGGCCTCTAACTGTGATAGATACAGTGATAATCCATCTATGGCTTTTTCTATTTAATAGAAAACAATTCAAGATAGAAATATGAAGAATAAAAAGTCAACAAATAATAGAGCATCCAGTGCATCTGGCAGGTAATAAAGTTATCATTTTTCCTCAGTTATGGGTTTACCTTCCAACAAAGCTAGTTTCAGTTTAACTTCTATAAAGTAAATTTCATTTGGTGTTACTTAATTTTCTTCTCATGAGAAGAATGAAGTAGTTACTTCATGATAAATCCCTGTAGTTGAATATATTCGTTTATAAAAAGGAATTGATTAAGGATCACCCATGCTCTGCACTGCTCCTGGGATAGAGTTTCTTTCTCCTGCTTTTCCTGAGACAGTAGATATAAAGCGGTAATAAAGCTGAAGTCCAGCACTCACCTCCTCTATTAAGTGTCTTTGTCCAACACGTGAAAAATTATACTTTAAACTTTGAGGTTTTATGGACTAAGCTTGGTTTATTAAAATGATAAGAACTCATGTAGCTTCATTTACACTGATGATAATGGAAGCCTAACTCATAAATGCTAATCAGAATGTTCTGAATCCTTTTTTTAAGAGTGGAGGAAACTCTTTTTTTAAAAAAATTAACTTATTTATTGGGTGTGTTGGGTCTTTGTTGCTGCTTGCGGGTTTTCTCTAGTTGCCGCAAGCAGAGGCTACTCTTTGTTGTGGTACATGGGCTTCTCATTGCGGTGGCTTCTCTTGTTGTGGAGCGCAGTCTCTAGGGTGCACAGGCTTCAGTATTTGTGGCACTTGGGCTCAATAGTTGTGGCTCATGGGCTCTAGAAGAGCACAGGCTCAGTAGTTTTGGTGCATGCGCTTAGTTGCTCTGCAGCATGTGGGATCTTCCCAGACCAGGAATTGAACCCGTGTTCCCTACATTGGAAGGCGGATTCTTAACCACTGTGCCACCAGGGAAGCCCCCTTCTGAATGTTTTAAATTATTATCAGTCAAATAAAACAGGGGTCAGCAAACCTTTTCTGTAACCTTACCAGTTAGTATGTATGTCAGGTCTTGTAAGCCATATGGTTTCTGTTGTAAGTGCTCAGTTCTGCTATTATAGCAGGGAGGCCACTGTTGGCATTATGAAAATAAACAAAATAGCCATGGTGCACTAAGCTTTATATGCCAGAGTAGATGGCGGGCCAGATTTTCCCACCAGCCCAGAAATAGAGGTTACTAGTCTAACTTTATACTTAAGATGGCTTACGTAGCAAAATAATACAAGAAACTATTAAAACCTACTTATTAATATTATTTTTCCCATGTAACTTGAGTCCATGTTTGTTAAAAATGTTTTAATTACAAATACCTAAAAAGAAAAATTGCTTTGAAGCTGTATCACTTAAAGTAATAAAATTTAACTTATGTTGAATGAGGGTCTTTGTATACCAATTAAAGACCACATCATTTTCAAGGTAATTATAATTTATCAAATTATAATGTAGTTTTCAAATATAGTTGCAAAATCTAATGAATCTTTCTTCTACCACATGCAGTTGTAATAGTTTATCTTGATTCATGTGGATCTTTTCAGATTAATGACCTCTGAGTTCTTAAAGAAAACTGGGTCTCTAAGAACTCCATCGACAGTTCCCACTTCTCACTATTTAGGGACTTTGAGAGTCTTGGACGAAAAGCCCTCACAGAAACAGAACACAGAACCTGACCGAGCAGATAACATAAGGGCAGCTGTTTATCAGGTAAAAAGGAAAATATTTTTTAAAAAATTAGAAGAATTAATCACTTACATAAGGTTTATTTATCAGGAAATAAAGCGACCCTGTCAGAAATAATGCTTTAATGCTTAATTTATTTCCTTTATAATACCTGAGCAATCCAAAGCTTTTTTTAAAATTAATTAATTAATTGATTAATTTGGTTGCAGCAGGCAGTCTCCTTAGTTGTGGCTCGCCGGCTCCTTAGTTGCGGCACATGAACTCTTAGTTGTGGTGTGCATGTGGCATCTAGTTCCCTGACCAGGGATCAAATCCGGGCCCCCTGCTTTGGGAGCATGGAGTGTTAACCACTGTGCCACCAGGGAAGTCCCCAAAGCTTTTTATTTTTTAACACCATTTCCTTCCAAGCTTTGCTTAATTGATCATAGCTGTTTTTAAAGAAAGAGAATATGCCATGACAATTGATAAAAATATAGCAAAAGCAAAATATAGTTAAGGTGTACCTATGTTTTTATACTTTTTCTCCTTAAAGTTTATATTGTTATGAACAAAAAAGTTTTAAATGTTTTCTTTCCTTAGACTTTTTGTATTTGAGTTAAATTTACATAGAAAAAAGCTTTCCTAATTTTTTCACAATTCCAAAAATGAAGTCTTTTTTTTTGGTCTTATTTGTTACAGAATATAGTATACTTGGAAAATTGTCCATGTGAATGTCAGAGAAAAATGTTAATATATGTAGTCATTATATTCAATCTTTGAAATCTGTTCTTAATGCTGAGAAAGTTACATACATACGACTTTCTTAGTTCTTGCTCATTTTTACATATTAGAATATTATCAGAAAAAAAAAGAATGATACCAGTACGTAGAAAATTTATAAGTTTTATGTTTTGCTTTTTTAAGTTTTTAATCATATATTTCAGAAATGAATAAGAATTGTGATTCATTTGCAAAACTTTTAATATCATATAGCCTTTTTCTTGTTCTCACAGGAGTGGTTAGAAAAGAAGAATGTTTATTTACATGAAATGCACAGAATTAAAAGAATTGAAAGTGAAAACTTAAGGATTCAAAATGAACAGGTATTCTGAATTTGGAATTGAATAGTATTCTTGATTTTTAAGTCAGTAAAATAGCCCTGAATGTTTAGTATTTCTAAATCAACTGTTTTTTAAATGGTAAAATAAATTGTGTATAAAAGAATTGATTTCTGGTTTTACTTCTCTGGTACTTTATACATTTTTAGTTTGATATAAGTATAACTGTTTCACATGAAAACGTGGATACACAGAGATTTTTATTCTTTATGTGTGTGAACTAGCTTTGGCACTACTGATTATGAGCTTATTTTTTCTTGTGACTATGTACCTATTTCATTCTCAAAAATTGACTTCAATATTACAACTTAGTCAAGAATATAAAGGGTCATCAGACATTAACCTTCAGTTTTCCTCTTTTCGATCCTGAATTTTGTGTGTATCTTCAAGACCAACCTCTACCTGAGTGTTTGCCCCTATCCTTCCTGTTGACTGGAGCTGGGCTCTCATTTCAGTCTCTCCTGTGCTTCACCCTCTGCCTCTGACTCCTGTCCTGGAGCCTACAACATGCTCAGGTCTTTCCCATCTTCTAAAGTAAAATCCCTGAAAAAAAAAAAAAAAAAAGAAAAAGAAAAAAAAAACCCTTCACTGTGCTTTTTTAATACTACCATGGATAGAAACATATTTCCCCCGCACACAGCACTGTGTGGGGCAGCCCTGCAGGGGTTGTGCCAGGACACTGGCACCACTTGGCAGCCTTGTCTGCCACTCAGGGCCAGACACCTCATTTGGTCTTCACAACTCAGCGAGGGTGGTCATACTTTGTTTCTAAATTATGTTATCTCCACAGTAAGGCTTCATATCGTTTAATGCTAAGCAATATTATAAGGCAAACATAGAATATTATGGGAGTAGATTGAAGTGAGTAAAGTAATAACACGCTTGCTATATGATCACCTACATTTTTTCCAGTCTGGCACGTTTTCAACATTTGGGATATGTTTATGCAATAAGAATTTTATGCTCTGATGTCAGTCAAAGCTCACGCTTAAAGCAGAGATCTGTGGTTTACTGTGTGACGTGGCTAATTTGCTCTGACTGTAACTTTACCTTTCTGGCCTGTAACTTTCCTGATATTTCTCTTTTAATGCAGTATTTCATTATGAGCACTTTGCAGTACCAATTAGCCTCTTACAGTTTATTTTCATAACATTTGTTCGGTACATTTCCGAAAAAAAGTTCCTTCCCATGCATGGTAGTAGATCAGTATCTGATAAATGCTTAGGAGAGGACATTTTAAAATACAGTAAATAATTCAGATAACATTTTTTATCAGTTAACTTCTCTAAATCATTTAAAATAGATTGCTTTGGAACCTAATTTGATGAATATGAAGGGAATTAAAGATAAATGCATATATGTATATCTATCTGCATTTGTCTATTTATATATATGCATATAGCTGTCTATTATTTTTCCAAAACAGAAAAGAGCTGCTAAGAGAGAAGAAGCCTTAGCATCATTTGAGGCCTGGAAAGCCATGAAAGAAAAGGAAGCAAAGAAGATAGCTGCAAAAAAAAGACTTGAGGAAAAAAACAAGAAGAAAACTGAAGAAGAAAATGCTGTGAGAAAAGGAGAAGCACTACAAGTATGCAATGGCTTTGAATAGCTTTTTAAATTATTTCTAAATATTTGGAAATTAGTGGTTGTGTTTTCACTCTTTTATTATATTCATATTAGATAAGAAAGTAACTCTGAACTCTTTCAGGCTTTTGAAAAATGGAAAGAGAAAAAGATGGAATATCTTAAAGACAAAAATAAAAAAGAGAAAGAACATGAAAGAGCAAAGAAACAGAAAGAGGAGGAAACTGCTGCCGAGAAGAGGAAAGATAACTTAACTGCTATTGAAAAATGGTAATCCAAAATGAGAAATGTTTTGATAGCTCTTAACTTAGTAATACTTTAGACTTTTCTAAAAATTCATTTACTTGAATGTTACTAATGCACTCAGTCTCATTATTGCAAAGACACATTAGGGAGTCCTTATCATATATTCTCCTTTAACTTGCCAGTGTTTTGTACTATCCTACATAGGAATGAAAAAAAAGAAGCTTTTTTCAAGGAAAAGGAAAAAGAGAAAATAAATAAGAAAAGAAAAGAAGAGCTGAAAAAAGCTGAGAAAAAAGATAAAGAGAAACAAGCTCTTGATGAATATGAGAAATGGCTGGTAGGTGTTATTTGTTAGTGCACGCGTGTCTTTTAAATGCACTTTTTTGTGACTTTTCTCTCCCTAATTCTAGTTATATTTATCCCATGCTTACTGACTGTTTCTACCTGGAAGCTGCCTTGTTGAATTCATTCTCTCCTAACTATATCATAATTTCTTTGATCTACTCATTTCTATTAATGATTCTACTGTGCCCTAAAGCACTCAGGCTTAAAACTTTCATCATAGTATTGTTCCTTACCTGCATCCCCACAGTTAGTCACTTACCAGTCATGCCCATTCATCCTTTGCAATGATTCTCATATCTAAAACCATAAAAAGCTGACAAGTGTATTACTGAAGGTATACCAGGTTAGTTTAGGTGGAACTTGGTCCTGACACACAGTAAAATGGTATTTAATGGGAAAGTGATTCCATTTTTTATTTTCTTTTGATCTTTCTGATGACCTCAAGGAGAAGGTCTTAAATAAGAGGTTTTGAATGAAAGAAAACAAGTATGAAGATTGGGAAAAGTGATATCTAGCAGGACTTTATGTTTTTTGTTTTTTCAATGTACTTATGTTTATAGTTACTTTTCATTGATAGGCAAAATACCGTTTTCTGTTCTAAAATATCAATATAAATATATATTTTAATTGATTTTGAATAAGTAATACATTTCAGATAAATAAATAGTTTACATGAATAGTTAACACATTCACATGATTCAGCAATCAAAAAGTATAAAATTTCTCCACAGGGCTTTGGGTCCAATAGGGTTTGTTATCAAACTTCTTTTGAATTTGTGCCTATCAGCAAGTTAAAAAAATGTCATCCAGAGCATTTTTTATTTGCATTTCTCTGGTTAGGATTGAGCTTGAGCATCTTTTCATTTGTATAAGGATTATTTGTATTTTTCTTTTCTTTAAAGTGTCAATTCATAAACCGAACATTTTTCCATTGGTCTTTTTCTTATTGATTTCTAGAAGGTTTTTTATGTACTAGGGAAATTAGCCTATCATTTCTGACATGAAGTGCAAATGTTTTTTTCCTGTTGTATTGCTGGTCTCTCAACTTTGCTTATATTATTTCATTCCATGAAGAATTTAATTTTATTTTCAGGTGTCAAATCTGTCAGTCTTTTTTTATGGCCTCTGATTTTCAGGCATAGTTGAAAGGACCTTCTCCAAAATTTGAGGTCAAAGGTCCCATTTTTCTTCTAATAACTTTATGATTTTAATATCTTGATATTTTAACATTTGTTCTACTTAGAATTTATCCTAGTGTATGATGAAAAACATGATTCCATCTTTATTTTTTCCAGACGCATCTTTCATAAAACAGCACATCTTTTACCTGCTGATTTGAGGCACTGCCTTTATTGATACATTAGATCATTCCCATATTTTTGGGTCTGTTTGTTTCCTGACTTTCTGTTCCATTAGTCCATCTCATTGTACATATTCCAGTACCACACTGTTTCATTATCAGAACTTTTATGTTTTCATATATGTTTGGGTTAATCTCCCTTCATAAGTCTTCATTCAAAGTATTTCTGAATATCCTTGGGGTTTGTTTTCCACATAAACTTTAGAATTACTAGTAGCTAGAGAGGCACACAGGACCCAAAGCAGGCTATTTAAAGATAAGACAAAAAGATGAAACACTTAGGAATAAACTTAGGAAATGTGCAAGACCAATATGAGGAAAACTTTAGAACACTCCTAAAGGACACAAAAGAACTTAGATAGAAACAGTCTTATAATGATGTTATAAAGATGACAGTTTCCTCTGAAGTAATTTATAAATATAATGCAACCCTAATAAAAATACCAACAGAATTTATTGTTGTTTATATGTTGACTTTAGTACTGCTATAATGCTAAATCCACTCAGAGAAACAGTAATAAAATAAGGTGATCAAAACTGGTTCAGTGGTTTGAATGAGAGTAGTAGTGTTCTATGATGATTTCCTTAGATTAAACTCTTAAATAATGCTTTGTTCTAAGAAAAATTAAAAATCTTCTTATATTAAGGAAATGAATGCTAATTCTGCTAGTATCTCTTAGAGTAGTAATTGCATGTAAATGTTTCAGTTTTCAATTTTATTTTCACATTGTCTTGAAAATGGGATAGGTTTTCCTTAATGACTAAGTCATAGTTAAGTACATTATGTCTTATTATAGTGTTTAGGCATTTTCTCATGCTAATCAATCCTCTGGAGAACAAAAACTCATCAAAGACCTAAGACAAAATAACTTGTTTTGGTGTATACTATACCCCTGCAATATAGTGCTACCTAAAAAAAAATCCATGTAGAACATGTTACAGATCTATTCCCCATCTTACCAATTTCTTACTGAAATTTGTTTGCAGACAGAATTGAAAAATACCCCCATACAGAAGAACTAATTACTTCAATTCTCATGTAAAATAACATCTCAAAATTTTGATGTACAACCTATAGCTTGGGGAGTGAGCATTTGATAGGTCACTGTTTTAGGTGAAAATTGTAGCCAAAGATCAGGTAAGATGCTTCTTCATGCTGGTTCCCAGGTTAATTCATAGTTACCTTTAATAAGAAAATAAGCAAGAGTCAGACTCCAACAAACAATAGACAGAAGGACTTTTTAACAAGCCTCTTTTAATTTTTACTCAAGATAACGTTGACTCCTGTTAATTGGTATTAAGGTTGATAATTCATTGCCTGTTTCCTGCCCTGACTTTCTGGCACCTGCTGGCAAACTCAGGGTTGTTTCCAGTTCCTCTCTCTCCCTCTGGTAAATGGAATGAACAAAGAGGTTTGTTCCTCAGTTTCTGAGGACACAGCATGGTCACTGTGCCCCTCACCTAGCTAGAGGGCCTGCCTCTCTCTAAAATAGTAAGATCATTGATAGTGGGCCAATGACAGCTTTTATTTTCTCAGTTAGGGTTCTGAAAGGAGGCTCTCTGTTATGAGGAGCAGCAAGGATGCAAATGTCAGCATGACAAAGACAAAAAGACAACATCACGCCTCTTTCCGCTCCTTTTGTTGTGTGTGAATAATCGCAGGCTGATGCAGCCTTGCATCACCATGTTCTCCTTGTGACACTATCAGTTCCATTTATGTGCTGATGAAAGAAGCATGGACGCCTAATAATCTACCAAAATACCACTCCACCCAAGCCATTCAGCCTGCAGAGGCAGGGCTGTCCAAGGGTTCCCTGACACCACTGCTCTTTGGAATACAAGGAAACCAGTAAGCTTTATAGTTTTAGCAGAGACTTGAAGAAACAGAGAGATGGTTCAGGCTGCAGGAGGGAAAGGCCACATGCTATTAACATATCAAGAATTCCTAGATGATTGTTTAGATTTCGTATTAATCCCCAAATACTCTGTAATTTCTTGGAAGGGAGTATAGCAGGGAAACCAAATGGTTCTAAAATTCACCTAGTATAATAAAAATGTGAGACTATGGAAGATAATGTTTTCAAAATATTATGAAGCAGGACTGTACCAATCAGGCAATGAAATATGAACTTACCATTTCACTCTCCTGTGAATCTGCATCCTTCTACCTCCCTGGAGTATTCCCAGCAAGTCTCAGGATAAATCATCTTTATAAAAATAAACTGTCTTAATTCTTCATTTCCCTCCAGCTACAATCCCACATTTTGCTGCTGTTTTTTTCATAGCTAAACTTCTGGGAAGTTTGTTTATGCTTCCCTAGTTCTTCATATCCTTTTCATCCTCAGTAAACTCCAGTCTTATCCCTTTTCCAAAACTAAACTTTGAGAGTTACGATTTTGCCAGACCATCTAGCCTGTGGAATGTCTTCTTTTCTGCCCTGTTTCCTAGACCTCTGGGCATTCTGCACAGTCGATCTCCCCTCCTACTTGTAGCTGTCTCCTCTTCGGCTGCCATGTTCCCGGGTTTACCTCTCAACTCTCTGCCTTCCTTCTCCAAATCACCTGTTGACAGCTTTTTTTTTTTTCCTAAACCTGGGTTATAAATGTTACTGTGGGCTGCCAGTCCCTGTCTGATCTTACGCATCTACCTTGTCATTCTCATTTGGGACCCCGCTCCCATCTCCTGCCAGGCTTTATTCACACTGGCTCTCTGGCTTCCTCTCGCGTCCAGAGTTTTCCCCACTTGTCAGAGTCCTCACACACACTCTTCCTTCTGCGTGGGGTGCCCTCCCCTCAGTGCACATCACCAGTGGCTCCTCTTACCCATCATGTGTCACTTAAAGTGACTTTCCCTGAATCCACTTTTCTCTGAAAGTAAGTACTTCCATTTATTTTTTATCAATCACAACAGCTTGTTTATATGTTTCATAGAATTTGGAATTATCTCTTGTTTATGTACTTGTTTATTAACCATCTATTTGGAAAGTTCCCTAAGGGACAGGAACAGTAATATGTGTGTTTGGATTTTATAATCGCTTCTTGTATACTGCTTGACCCAGAGTAAGGTCTCAGTGCTTAACATTGAATGAATGAATGAAAATTATAGTATAGTACAAGGAGGATAATGGACCCATGGACGCCTCAGAACCTGTTACCTGTAAGGATGTGCTATGTAATAAAGTAGCACAAATGAATGGATGCGAGGCAATAACAATTGGGATTATTTGTGACATTTGGACATAAAATCACTTCAGACAATTACTTTACTGCAATACAAATTTCGGAAGATTTAAGCATTAAATATAAAATGCCAGACAATAGAATACATCATATTAATAACACAAAAAGTTAGTATAGTTGCTGGTTGAAGGGAAATTTCTTACAACTTTGGAGAATAAATCGTTGTCCAGCAAAGTCAAACATGTTCTTACCCTACAGACTGGCAATTTCACTCCTAGGCTTACACTTGGAGAGAAAATCTTAGCTTATGAGCACAAGGAATCAAACAGGGATGTTTATAGCAGCATTGTCTTTGTGTGGAAAAAACATTAGAACATCATGTCTTCAACACCAAAATAGATTAGTAAATTGTGATGTGTTGATATACTGGAATTCTGTGCATCAATGAATTAGAGCTATAGCTCCGTGCAGATAGATCTTAGAAATATGATGATAAATAAGACAGTTGCAAAAGAATATATAGCATGGTACCTTTTAGCATAAATTCAAAAAACCTGCAAAACAAAATTATTCGTTGTTTGGGGATGAATACATGTGTGATAAAGGTATTAGGAGTTGCACTGCAACTATAAGCACTAAATTCAGAGTAATGGTTAGCTCTGGAGGGTAGAGGGAAAGCAAGTGTGGTCAGGGAGTGGATACAAGGGCTGCACAAGTATTGGTCATGTTTTATTTCAAAAGACAGGTAGTGGGTGCACAGATTTTGACTGTATTACTCTTTAAACAGTTTTGTTGTCTGTGGTTGAAATATTAATTTTTTGGTAAAAAATTAAGAACTAAGAACAATGTAGATAAAATGCTGCAAGGATAATGTTTATTGTATGAAAATATGAAAAGTGCTAAAAATTACAAGCACTGATGCCCATACAGTTAGAAGAGCCAAATAATTGGGCAAAAAATTCACAAAAGGACTAAAGAAATGAAAATGTGCTCAAGCTCAATAATAAGCAAAGAAACATGAGCCTCAATATTCAACCATTTGTAAACCCTGTGACGTATCCTCTGCTGCCTGATATCACATATTCAACCTTTGCACCCAGTAAATTTACTTCTGAGATCTGTTCTCAGAAAGCCGTCACTAACTTCTAATCATTCTCTTTGAATTATGGGATTACAGGTCTTTTTCCTATTTTACATAATTCTTTTTATTTATTTATATTTATTTATTTATTTATTTATTGGCTGTGTTGGGTCTTTGCTGCTGCACACGGGCTTTCTCTAGTTGCAGAGAGTGGGGCCTCCTCTTCGTTGTGGTGCATGGGCTTCTCATTGCAGTGGCTTCTCTTGTTGCGGAGCATGGACTCTAGGTGTGTGGGTTTCAGTAGTTGTGGCACATGTGCTCAATAGTTGTGGCTCGTGGGCTCTAGAGGGCTGTATAGTTGTGGTGCACAGGCTTAGTAGCTCCGCAGCATGTGGAATCTTCCCTGACCAGGGCTCAAACCTGTGTCCTCTGCATTGGCAGGCGGATTCTTAACCACTGCTCCAGCAGGGAAGCCCTACATAATTCTTTTTGAATATTATCACTTTCAGTACTTAAAAAATTAAGTGGTGCATTAATGCCTATTGATAGTATACTTATCAATTAGCAATATTCCCTAGCTGCTATTGCTTTATAACCATTAAACTAGCAAATGACATTTAAATACCTTATAATCATTACTTTGTTCTTCAGCAAGCAACTTGATTTGAAAATAATGGTCATATTTATGTATAAATTTATATTACAAATAGTTTTCTATTTTCTCTTTAGGACAAAAAAGAAAGGAAGGAAAGAATTGAACGAAAACAAAAGAAATATCATCCCTTTCTTGAAAATGAGGCACTTCCTCCATGGAGCCCTCCAAGCAGAACTGTGTTCTCGAAAGTGTTTTGATAATTCTTATTCTTGCATTATTTAGTTACTTATCAATTCACCAACTTTAGCCAAACTAAATTTAAAACTATTCATTCAATTATTTATAGTTAGAAGAGTCTATTTTAATTAAATGCTGGTCACTTCTGCTGACAATGAAAAAGATGCTTCCGCGTTTAATCAGTGAAAGCATTGAAAGCATTTTTTGAACTGTAAACTGCCTCAAATGAAGAGCTAATAATCAGATTGCTTTTACCACTGAAGTACATAACCCTTTATCATGTCTTGATAATTCTTATAGTCTGGTAATCCATGATCACTTTCCCTAACCAGTGCATGTTATTTAAGTATATTTATTCCTCAATATAAAAAGAAAACCATCCAGGTACGATAATCATAGAAATAATTGAATCTGTGAATGATTGCAAATGTGGATTCAGGTTTTAAAATGAATGGTCACTGGGGAGTATGCATATGTTATTTCTTCTAAAACTAATCTTTAGCTCAAAGTAGTTTCATCTGCACTGTGCAAGTTAGAATTTTGGCCAATTGAGGCAGTAGTTCAGTAGAATCATCTAATCCTCAAGGCATTTTATTCAATAATGTTGTCATATGTTTTAATATGAGCATAGTTTATCTGTTCCTGCTTAAGTGACAATCATAGGCACTTTATAATGAGCAGACCTTTGAAATGTGTCTTCCTAAATTCTCTCTCGCTTTATTATTTAATTGGTATCAAAAAAATATCCATTTCATGGTAGTTTTATACATTAGTTATGGAGGTTCCCCAAGAGTCCAAGGTCATTAGCGCTATTATGATTTTCCAGACTAGAGCTATAAAGATGACAAAGGCAATTTTTGTCTCTTAGCTAATCCACCGTCATGTAGTTTATATTTAGAAGACAGCTGAATGGGAAGGAAATTTGTAGAAAATTTCCAAAGAATCTATTTATTTGATCTCTGCATATCCTCATTCATTGGACTCATACTTGAACTGGTCCACTAGTTTCTCACAGACCAAATGTATGCTCTCAGAGTTGAAATGCTGCTTTAGCCAATGATGCAATGCAATGATAGATAAGAATAAAGTTACTGTTTATTAAGCACCTATTGTATCCTCTCTACCAGATCTTTACAAGTATTATTTTTCATCTTTACAACAGCTATTCAGAGTAGGTGTTACTGGCATCATTTTGCAAATAAAAATTCTGAGACTCAGAGAAATCAAAGAACTCTCCACACATTTAGCATGTGACTGAGCTGGGGTTAGAGCTGATGAAGTCGCACTGCCTCTAGAATTCAGATGCTCGCGTTCATGCTTTCCTGTGGCCTCAGAGAACTGTAAATGCTGTCAGGACCTCTGTATGATATCAACCTTACAGACACATTTTACTTCTCAGATCCTAAAATCATGTACTGTTATCCAGAGATTATCTTTCCCTTAAGAAGTAGCTGTTTGTTATTAGAGACAGTGAACCTCATTAGATCTTTAAAACGAAGAAAAGAATTCACAGTATTTAAGGAGTTAGTCAAATGCCCGTCTGGTATTAGAATCTCAGAACACCCAGTGGGTTGTGGAACTTAGGCTTTGAGACAGTTACTCAAGGAGGTTTCACTCTGAGGATTAGCCTTCTTGCTGCATGGATGTGCAAGATAAGAAAGATGTCGTGGATCACTTTGTAAGATCACATCCGTGCTACAGATAAATTTTAAAGTTTGCGAAATAAAACTGGAAGCCTTTTATACCGCTGGAACTAGGAGGATATGTCATGAAATGGAAATAATTACCAGCAATGTGTATTATCAGCATGGAACTTAGGGCCTCTCTTAATTCAGGTGTCCCCCACAGTACCAAACGAAATAGATTAAGTATGTATTGTATTGAATTAGCTATTCAGAGCTTGAAAGCTACTTGCAAATTCCAGGGAAGTACAAGAAAAAATAGAAAAATGTACAGCTACTTTTATGCATGTGAGATCGTAAGTGTGTGTGTCATAGATTTCACATTAAATATTTACTTGAGTCATCATTTTCTTCTCATTTATCATTCTTAATGGATTAACTGTTATCACCTCTTAGTTGTGAGAATTGATGTTAGTTAACATAAAGAATATGGTATATGAGAAAAGGCTTAATACGTCTTCATTGTTTTCATTTACTTCCTACCTTGAGCCGTTTGTTTCCCCACCTCATGTTTGTGAGAATGTTCACATGCACGGGGCTGATGCATAAGTTAACATTGCACCCAACAAGTCATCACCCTCAAATGGAAATTTCATCTTACTGTGCTAAATAATATATTATTCCTGTTTACAGCAAGCTGTGCTGATTGAATTGTTTAGTTAAATGAAATCGCCTCTCCTCCCATAGCAGAAATAAAGCTGAGTTCTGGGAGCTGGGTGAAAAAGACAGTACTCTACTTTCTGAGGTCCAAAGGGGAGAATCAAGGATAATCTTCTCCTCAATGTATTTATCTATGTAAGGGGTATGAGTTCCCCGTATTTCCTTAGAAATTATCAGATATCAATATCATTAACTTTCATTAACTTTTTGTTTTAATATGAGGGAATGTTAATTCAAATTAAAGACACTGAAAGCCTGTAGATTTTCAGATTAAACGTCTAGTTTTGTAAACCATATTGAGCACCTGAAGAATGCCAGCCCTTCACAGTAAATAGGAATTTTAATGGATATTTTAAAACATTACTGAAAACAATTTCCCTAGAAATTTAGACAATAGTACTAAAAAATAAAATTTTACTCAAAACTGAAGTTTCATAATAGCCAAGAAAAGTAGCATTACATAAAGAAAAAAACAATATGGCATTTTAGATCAGGAGGAGGTTAAAATTTTCTTACAGTAAGTAAATAAGAACCATTCAGGGATAACAACATTCCAGTGGTCTGTATTGTACCACATTTTGAAAATGTTAGTAGTTCATTCATTGTTTTAAGTTGTATTGAAACTGATAGTTTTCACTGTTGCCAAAGCAGGACCTGATAGCAATTATGTGTCCAAAGGTGTACGTACCTTAGAGTGATATAACTATGCATCTGAAGGGGATTTTAATAATTTAATAAACCTGGCCCAGACTCTTATTTCTAAGTTGAAGAAACTGATTTCCAAAACCTCTGACTTGCCCAAGCTCACACAAATGGCCATAGAAAATCTAGAGTCACAACTCAGGTATCAGGTGTCCCAGCTGTAGACTGTCCGCCATCATACAATTTTGATAAAAGTTTCACAGTAACTCTTGTAACTGTTGTCATTATTAATGTCATTGATTTTTATCCTCTCAGATGTGCCCTTGCTCTCCATGGCCTTCTCCATAACTATCCACCAGATCAGAGCTGTTTTTGCACCTACACTCACACTGAAAATGTGGGGAAATACTGATGTTTTTTAAATCCTGAATCATGGGCTGAGATACAGTAGAGAAAAATACTTTTACAAAACTAGGAGAAATTGATGTTTGTCAAAGTAGTTCCCAAGAATAAACTAATACAGAAAACATATTTTCCTGACTTAATTTTGACTCTGTTTTCAATAGTGCTCTGTTAAAAAGTATTTAAACCCACATGCCTCCATTCTCCACAAATCAAGGATACTATCAATTAGCATCCTGCTTCCTGGGTACAGTGGCTGACGGAAATAATGAATGCTATGTGACATTTAACTGAAGACTTCTCTGAATTCTTTTTACTTTAAAATTTCATGTGATTTGGTTACTTTGAAATATACTTGTTATATGTAGTTGTATAATGTTAACTTGGGTGAACTAAATTCTTGGTATTGAATTTAGGATTCTGTAAGAATTATTTTAGGAGATATGTTTAATGTCTGCTTTTTAGTAGCATATTTTCATCCAATGCTTAAAGTGAACCATTGAAGATTTATTTTATTGGGTGATATTATTTATTGATTGTGCCCAAATTTCATTTTATAATGCTAGAAAATATGGTATGAGTTTTATTAGTGAGCTAAACATGAAATAATCATATTTCATTGATGTCTTTTATTAAAAATCACTGAAAATTTGGATGTAAACCTTTTTTTTACTTAAAACACTGCACAAATTACAAAGGTAATGTAAGTATAGAATTATTAAATAACTAGAAAATGCAAAGAGCAAAAATTACCCACACTCCCATCTCCCAAAAACAATCATGGTTAACATATTGTATTTTCTTCCAGCTTTTATTTTCTAGTGCATTTTCCCCTGTACATGAAATTAAGCTGAGAGTGAATAATGTAGAGGTACAGTTCCCTCTCTTTTTCCCTCTTTCTCTCTGTGTCTCTCTATCACTCTACTATGCTGCTATATCTGTATATATATGTGTGTGTAGGTGTTTATGTATATTATATAAAATACAGCACCTGCAGATACATGCATATATTCAAACATAGATATTTTTATTCTTTAAAAATGAGATCAAATTACATATTTGATAACCAGATTTTTTCCCCTCAGTGGTGTACAGTGAACATATTTCCATGTTATTACACCTTTCAAATAATCGTTGATGCCACTATAATTTATTTAACCTATTTTTGAGCAGTTTCCTTAAGAATGTTGACTATAATAAGTAATAATACAGTCAGCATTCTTGTAGTCAATGCCCTTGTTATTAGAGATGGTAGACCTCATTAAATCTATGAAATGGAAAAGTAAGTTGTTAGTCAAACTCCTGTATCTAATATTAAAATGTCAGAGCATCCAGCAGGTTATGGAACAGTCACTCAGGAGGTTTCACACTCTGATTAGCCTTCTTGCTGCAGTGCACATTCAAGATGAGAAAAGTGTCATGCATCTTTGTAAGATCACATCAGTGCTACAGACAAATTTCATAAGTAAAGCTAGGAACAGGTTCATACTTCCAGAACTATAAGACATGGAAGGGGAGTTATTTAATGGGTATAGAATTTCAGTTTTGCAAGATACAAGGAGTTCTGGAGATTGTTTGCACAACCATGTGAATATGCTTAAAATTATGGAACTGTACACTTAAAATGTGATTGCATTATGTTGGAAAAGTTCACATATATTCTAATATTTACAATTAAATAGATTGAGTCCTATGAAGAGAACTCTTTTTTCTTGGTGTCCTTCTTTTAAGCAACAACAATGGAAAAGAAGAAAGAAAAAAGAAAAGGAAGGAAGGAAAGAAGAAAGAGAGCCAGCCCAGGGCGTTCATTTGTCTAAAGAATAAATCCTAGGTAGAGTGATCTTTTGACTAGGGCTGAAATTCAGATATGCCCAAGTGTGGATGCTGAACCCACACCCTGCAGCTGTTCCTGGACCCTGGTGAGTGGAGGGCGTGGTCACTCTGTAGCTGCTTCTATCTCATTAGCAGATCTAGAGCTCAGAGTTACACTTTTAAAGCTTATGATTGTGATCTCCACAAATGCTACCAGATGTTGATTGTTGCATATCAAAACTGTTGTTAGTTCATCAAGTGGTGAACAAGCTGCCACGTGCCAGGCTCTTCTGTGAAGCTTTGGGATATGGCAATAATAGATAGACACAGGAACTTACATGCAAGTTGGGAGGAGATGAAAAAAAATCATGGAACAAATAAGTAAAATAATTTTAGTTTCTGATAAATTCTATGAAGAGGTTAAAATAATTTAATGTGATAAAGCATGATTGGGATCTAGAAGATTTTTAGCAATTTTTTTTTTAGCAATAAGATTAGAGAAGGCCTCTCAGAAGAAAGGATATTTGAGTTGTGACCTGAAATGATAAGACAATACCAGGATGACTGTTGGAAGAATGATCCAAGCAGAAGTTACATTGAGTGCAAAGGCTTTGAGGAGGGCAAAAGCCAGAATTGCCTGGTGATGAAGAAGGAGCAGAGAGGAAGGAAGTGAGGCTAGAAATGTATGTAGGCGCTAGCATATGCGGAGAATTAGAAGCAATTTTAAGGAGTCTGAATTTAATTGCAAGTGCAATGAGATGGTTTTAGTTTGGGACCTAAGTGGTCTGTGATATATACTTTAAAAAGTTCCCTCAGGCTCTTGGGGGTGGCAGTGGTTGCGGCTGGGCGGGGGGGGGGGAGGGTGGGCGATGAGCCAGCTTGTTGGAAGACTTCTTTACTAGTCCAAGTAGGGATTGATGGAGGCTTGGTCTGGGGTTGTAGCAGTGGAAATAAGGAGAAGTGGTTGGATTTAAGTACAGTTTGGGGGTAGAAGAATAAACTTTTCTAATGGACTGAGTCTGAGATATGAAAGATAGAGAAAAATCAACGACTTCAGGGTTTCATCATAGCCTGAGCCAAAGAACGGATGGTGCTGCCTTTTATTCAGATAAGCATGAAGGTGAAAGATTTTGGGGTGTGAGAGGTGATGGATGATAGATTTGATGGAATTGGTCCTAGACATTTCAGAGCCTAATGAAGATATTAGGGAAAGGAGATGCAGACTGACAAGTATATGTCTGACCCTGCTTGCTCCTTAATTAACACACACCATACAAAACCCCTTGACACAGTTTCATTTAAGGGGCACTTCAAGCCTGGGCCATGATCTGTACCAGGAAGCAATTGTATCCTATGACAACCTATGCCTGGTGTGAAGCCCAATTAAGTCCAATCACCACTTCCCTTGCAGTTTCGTGAGTCATTTCTGCCTTCTCCCACCGTATTGAGTAGGGACTATTTCAGTATGTCATGACCTGGAGTAATGGTGACAAGAGATTTCTCTGTGCATTTACATTCAGGAAGTTGCTTGCCCCATGTGACCCTTTTTTTCACTCTTTTTCCAGCAACTGTCCAATTTTGCATTTATTATATTATATTTATTATATTATCAATATATCAATATCAATAATATCAATATATCAATTACCAAAATATCAATATATTTATCAGCTAATAGACTCACAAAATACCAAATCACAGTTTGTCAAGCAAAACACAAACTTAATATTCTATTCCAGAGCTAACAGCTGATAGATCCACAAAATACTACATTCAAAAGTATTATGATTTATAATAAGAAAAATACATACCTAAGTTTATGTATATAAATGCATATATATTTACATATGTATAAAATACATGTATACCTATTTTTTTTAGTCTTCATCCCCTATTTCTTTCCAGAGTTCCTAAAACACTTGGAATTTCCTAATAAGTGATGACAGCAACAGATATGTCTTGTGTTATGTTCATAAGGTCACTTTTGAAAAGCGCTCACGTAACTTAAGGATGGGGGCTTGTTGCCAGGAGACCCAACCATATGACTAGGGGACTGGAACTTTCAGTCCCACCCTCTGACCTCTGGGGAGGAGAGAGGGGTTGGAGGTTGAATCAATTGCCTATGGCAGGCATCCCAGAAGAAGGACAAAAACAGAAAGGGTCTGAGAAAATATTTGAAGAGGTTATAGTGGAAAACTTCCCCAGCATGGAAAAGGAAATAATTAATCAACTCCAAGAAGCACAGAGAGTCCCATACAATATAAACCTGAGGAGAAACACACCGAGGCACACATTAGTCAAACTAATGAAAATTAAATATAAAGAAAAAATATTAAAAACAGCAAGAGAAAAGCAACAAATAACATATATGGGAAAACCCATAAGGATAAAAGCTAATCTTTCTGCATAAACTCTGCAGGCCAGAAGGGAGTGGCAGGATATACTGAAAGTCCTGAAAGACAAAAACCCAGAGCCAACAATACTCTACCCAGCAAGAATCTCATTCAGATTCGAGAGAAATCAAAAGCTTTACAGGCAAGCAAAAGTTAAGAGAATTTGGCACCACCAGACCAGCCTTACAATAATTGCTAAAGGAACTTTTCTAAGCAGGAGACAAAACAGAAGGAAAAGACCTACAAAAACAAACTCAAAACAATTAAGAAAATGGTAATAGGAACATAATGTCCATAATTACCTTAAATGTAAATGGATTAAATGCTCCAACCAAAAGACACAGACTGGCTGAATGAATATAAAAACAAGACCCTTATATATGCTGTCTACAAGAAACCCACTTCAAACCAAGGGGCACATATAGACTGAAAGTAAGAGGATATTAAAAGATATTCCATGCAAAACGAAGTCAAAAGATAGCTGGAGTAGCAATACTCATATCAGACAAATGAGACTTTAAAGTAAAGACTATTACAAGAGATAAGGAAGGGCACTACATAATGATCAAGGGATCAATCCAAGAACATATAGCAATTGTAAATATCTATGTACCCACCATAGGAGCACCTCAGTACTTAAGGCAAATGCTAACAGCCATAAAAGGGGAAATCAACAGTAACACAATAATAATAGTAGGGGACTTGAACACCCCACTTACACCAATGGACAGATCATCCAAACAGAAAATAAATAAGGAAACACAGCTTTAAATGACACATTAGACCATCTCGACTTAATTCATAGTTATAGGACATTCCATCCAAAAACTACAGAATACACTTTCTTCTCAAGTACACACGGAACATTCTCCAGGATAGATCACATCTTGGGTCACAAATCAAGCCTCGATAAATTCAAGGAAATTGAAACCGTATCAAGCATCTTCTCTGACCACAACACCATGAGACTAGATATCAATTACCTGAAAAAAACTGTAAAAAATACAAACGCATGGAGGCTAAACAATATGCTATTAAACAACCAAGAAATCACTGAAGAAATCAAAGAGGAAATCAAAAAATACCTAGAAACAAATGACAATGAAAACAAAACAACCCAAAACCTATGGGATGCAACAAAAGCAGTTCTAAGAGGCAAGTTTATAGCAATAGAGTCCTACCTCAAGAAACAAGAAAAATATCGAATAAACAACCTAACCTTGCTCCTGAAACAATTAGAGAATAAAGAACAAAAAAACCCCAAAGTGAGCAGAAGGAAAGAAATCATAGAGATCAGATCAGAAATAAATGAAAAAGAAATGAAGGAAACAATAGCAAAGATCAATAAAACTAAAAGCTGATTCTTTGAGAAGATAAAAACAATTGATAAACCATTAGCTAGACTCATCAGGAAAAAAGGGGAGAAGATGCAAATCAACAGAATGAGAAATGAAAAAGGAGAAGTAACAGCTGACACCACAGATATACGGTGTCAAAAAAAAGATCATGAGAGACAAGCAGCTATATGCCAATAAATTGGATAACCTAGAAAAAATGGATACATTCTTAGAAAAGTACAATCTTCCAAGACTGAATCAGGAAGAAATAGAAAATATGAACAGACCAATCACAAGTATAGAAAATGAGACTGTGATTAAAAATCTCCCAACAAACAAAAGCCCAGAGCCAGATGGATTCACAGGCAAATTCCACCAAACATTTAGAGAAGAGCTAACACCTGTCCTCCTGAAACTCTTCCAAAATATAGCAGAAGGAGGAACACTCCCAAACTCATTCTATGAGGCCACCATCACCCTGATACCAAAACCAGGTGAAGGTGTGCAAAAAAAGAAAATTACAGGCCAATATCACTTGAATACAGATGCAAAAATCCTCAAGAAAATACTAGCTAACAGAATCCAATAGCACATTCAAAAAGATCCTACACCATGATCAAGTGGGGTTTATCTCTGGAATGCAAGGATTCTTCAAAATACACAAATCAATCAATGTGATACATCATATCAACAAATTGAAGGAAAAAACCATGTGATAATAGATGTGGAAAAAGCTTTTGACAAAATTCAACATCCATTTATGATAAAAACTCTCCAGAAAATGGGCATAGAAGGAAATTACCTCAACATAATAAAAGCCATATATGACAAACCCACAGCAAACATCGTTCTCAATGGTGAAAAACTGAAAGCATTCCCTCTAAGAACAGGAACAAGACAAGGGTTCCCATTCTCACCATTATTATTCAACATAGTTTAAGAAGTTTTAGCCATTTTAGCCACAGCAATCAGAGAAGAAGATGAAATAAAAGGAATCCAAATTGGAAAATAAGTAAAATTGTCACTCTTTGCAGATGACATGATATTATACATAGAAAACCCTAAAGATGCTACCAGAAAACTGCCAGCACTAATTGATGAATTTAGTAAAGTAGCAGGATACAAAATTAATGCACAGAAATCTCTTGCATTCCTATACATTAACAATGGAAAAGCATAAAGAGAAATTAGGGAAACACTCCCATTTACCATTGCAACCAAAAGAATAAAATACCTAGGAATAAACCTGCCTAAGGAGGTAAAAGACCTGTACTCAGAAAACTATAAGACACTGATGAAAGAAATCAAAGATGATACAAACAGATAGAGAGACATACCATGTTCTTGGACTGGAAGAATCAACATTGTGAAAATGACTCTACTACCCAAAGCAATCTACGAATTCAATGCAATCCCTACCAAATTACCAATGGCATTTTTCACAGAACTAGAAAAAAAATCTTACGATTTGTATGGAAATGCAAAAGACCCTGAATAGCCAAAGCAGTCTTGAGAAGGAAAGATGGAGTTGGTAGAATTAGGTGTACTGACTTCAAACTATACTACAAAGCCACAGTGATCAAGACAGTATGGTACTGGCACAAAAATAGAAAGGACGATCAATGGAACAGAATAGAGAACCCAGAGGTAATCCTAAGCACATATGGGAACCTTATCTTTGACAAAGGAGGCAAGAATATACAATGGAAAAAAGAGAGCCTCTTCAATAAGTGGTGCTGGGAAAATTGGACAGCTACATGTTAAAGAATGAAATTAGAACACTTCCTAACACCATACACAAAAATAAACTCAAAATGGATTAAAGACCTCAATGTAAGGCCAGACACTATAAAACTCCTAGAGGAAAACATAGGCAGAACACTCTATGACATCCATCAAAGCAAGATCCTTTTTGACCCACCTCCTAGAATAATGGAAATAAAATCAAGAATAAACAAATGGGACCTCATGAAACTTAAAAGCTTTTGCACAGTGAAAGAAACCATAAACAAGACAAAAAGACAACCCTCAGAATGGAGAAAATACTTGCCAATGAAGCAATGGACAAATGATTAATCTCCAAAATATATAAGCAGCTCATGCAGCTTAATACCAAAAAAGCAAATAACCCAATCCACAAATGGGCAGAAGACCTAAATAGACATTTCTTCAAAGACATGAGATGGCCAACAAACACATGAAAAGATGCTCAACTCACTAATCATTAGAGAAATGCAAGTCAAAACCACAATGAGGTATCACCTCATCCTGATGATAGTCAGAATGGCCATCACCAAAAAATCTAGAATGAATAAATGTTGGAGGGGATATGGAGAAAAGGGAACCCTCCTGCACTGTTGATGGGAATGTAAGCTGGTGTAGCCACTATGGAAAACAGTTTGAAGGTCCCTTAAAAAACTAAAATGGAACTGCCATATGATCCAGTAATCCCACTACTGGGCATATACCCAGAGAAAACCATAATCCAAAAGAAATGTGTACCATAATGTTTGTTGCAGCACTATTTACAATAGCCAGGACATGGAAGCAACCTAAATGCCCATCAACAGATGAATGGATAAAGATGTGGCATATATATATACATATATATACACACACAATGGAATATTACTCAGCCATAAGAAGGAATGAAATGGAGCTATATGTAATGAGGTGGATAGACCTAGAGACTGTCATACAGAGTGAAGTAAGCCAGAAAGAGAAAAACAAATAGCATATTCTAACTCATATATATGGAATCTAAAAAAATGGTACTGATGAACCCAGTGACAGGGCAAGAATAAAGATGCAGATACAGAGAATAGACTTGAAGACACGGGGTTGGGGCAGGGGTAAAGGGGAAGCTGGGACAAAGTGAGCAAGTTGCATAGACAAATATATACTACCAACTGTAAAATAGATAGCTAGTGGGAAGTTGCTGTATAACAAAGGGAGATCAACTCGATGATGGGTGATGCCTTAGAGGGCCAGGACAGGAAGGGTGGGAGGGAGTCGCCAGAGGGAGGGAATATGAGGATATATGTATAAATACAGCTGATTCACTTTGGTGTACCTCAAAAACTGGTACAAGAGTGTAAAGCAATTATATTCCAATAAAGAGCTTAAAAAATTGCCTATGGCTCATAATTTAATTAATCGTGCTTATGTAATGAAGCCGCTATAAAAACTCAAAAGGACAGACAGGTTCAGAGAGCTTCAGAGCTGGTGAACATGTGTAAATTTGGGGAGAACAACATGTCTGGAGAGGGCATGGAAGCTCTATAACTTACCAATATCTTCCCCTATGCATCTCTTCCATCTAGCTCTTCCTTAATTATATATTTTTATAATAAACCAGTAATCTAATATGTAAAATGTTTTTCTGAGTTCTTTGAGCAGCTCTAGCAAACTAGACCAATCCGAGAAGGGGGTCATGGGAACCTTCAATCTCCAGCCCATTGGTCAGAAGCACAGGTGACAAACTGGGCTTGTGATTGGCGTCTGAACTGGGATGGGGGATTGGGGCGTGAACACTACACAGTCTTGAGAAAATGAACCCTTAACCCAAACCCACTTAACAAGTTACAAGAGAGTATACAGTAAAAAATTAATCTCTCTTTACTGTTCTCAGCCCCTGGTATTCCTTTCCAGAAAGCAAATGTCATAACTAGTTTGTTTGTTTATCCTTCCAAAGATGTTGTATATATTAAAAGTATATAATTATTTGTTCTTTTAACCCCTTCGAATGATAGTATACTACATGTACTACTCTGCACATTGCTTATGTCTTGGAAAACTTTCCAGATTAATGGGTATAGAACTACCCTGTTCTTATTTATAGTTACATGCTATTACATTACATGGTTATTTGATAGCTTATTTAAACAGTTCCCTTTTGAAAGACAATTTCTTTCCAGTCCTTTGGCATTACAGTGTCAAGCTAAATATCAGACATATAGTTATATTAATAGTAACATTATTTTACTTGTATACAAGGGAAACCCATCAATAGATTGATTTCATCTAAAAACAAAAGAAAAAAAAAGCCCAACAAGAATTATATGAGGGGAAAAAAAAAAGAGGCAAAAGGAAGAAGAAAAACATGCTGACAATGTGTATATGTGACCTATATTTTCCTCTCCTTGGGTAAGCTGCTGATTAGCTGGCGGTGCTCAGAGGCCTGTTGGGGTATTCTGCCTTGCACCATCTGGATAGACCATTAGAGAACACAATTTCAGTTATTTCAGAGTCTGAAAAACCTTGATATTGGTATCTAAAAGGCTGTTCCAGGAAAATCATTGTTTGTGTCTTTGGTTAGCACTTTGTCTTATTCAGGCCAGGGTTGCACCATTTTCCTCATCGGAATTCCTCACAAAAATATTGCAGGGAAGAATTTTGTACAAGTGGTTTTACATGTAAAAAACCATAATGGTAACATCAATGCTGACAACTGGATTGCTGGATTGAAAGATATGTGCATTTTAATTATGAGAGCTATTGCCATGCTACCCTCCACGTCGGGGTAGAAAAGGGAGCACACCCTTGCCTACACAATATGCTGTCAACTTTTTCCTCTTTACCTCCAACTCACATTCAATTTCTAGTCTTTCAATACATACTGACTTGGCTTAGAACACATAAGAATATTTTGACTTTTACCAAGAAACATAATTGCTCCTAATTTTCTTAAAACATGGAGCCATTTCTATCTTCAGGTTACCCATTTTAACAGACATGAAAAGAAACATTTGGCTTTCTTTCTAACCCTACCACAAGTATGTTGATAAGTACAGTTTCCACAGGACATTGGAACTGGGGAGACAAAAAGAGGGGTGAGGCTATTAATGAATCATGGATACAGAGCCTGGCTCTTTCTCAGCAACAGGATTCATATTCCCATATTTTTGATGAATTTACTTTTCAATATCAACAACTACATCAAACAGACAAAACTCTTAGAGTTAACACTGTGAGGTCCAAATGAAACAGCTCTTCGAAGCTTCCGGGTTGTTCTCTTTCTAAATTCCAAACCCCTGTGTCAAGGTACATGCATAAACCAGTGCACACTGATGTGGTGCAAATGCCACAGGTATGTCTCACTTTGTCAGGGTGGTCAGGGGAGTCTGGCGCAGAGCCCCGGTTGAGTCAATCACCTCCAGCTGCAAACTGTTTCATGTAGGCTTCTAGGAGGGTGCCACAGATTACTTGGGCTTGCTGGTATACTGCTTTGCATTTGCAGATTACTACACAGTGAAGAACAGTGAAAGTCATTGCTCTGCCTCAACTCTATAAAGATCCTCAACCATACGGAATCTATTTCAGTAACCAACTGAATAGTCAGCGGCTTCTTATGGACAGAAGTCCATGAGCTGCTGGAGGAGTTTCTTTCTTGGGTCTCCAACTATGGTGGGCAGCCCAGGTAGGACCAATAGAGTCTCCCAGAGCCACAGTTCTGTCCTCAAGTATATACTGCCTCTTATAGCTTGTGAGTTTTTAGTAGCATCCAAGCTAACTGCAGGGTTACAGCTGTGAGCATTCTCATCATGCAGGTGCTATTCGGCAAAACAGAGTTCCATGGTTATTTTGATATACTGTATTTCACATGAAAATAGTATGATTTGAAGTCCATTTGCTTTGTCACAAGAAATTTTAACATTATAATTGTTCATGAAAAACAAGAAGGGTGTTTGGTTCTTTAGATATAATTCCAATGGTAAGGTTTTGGTTTATACCAATCAAATTGGTAAAAATAGCAATTACCAATGTGTAAGGTACAAAATATCTTTCCAAAGACTTTATTAGCTATTTTTAGTATGTCCTATTTACAGGAATGACTGAGAGTTTGATGAGATTGTCTAAATGGCTTGATCAGCATTACATATGGAAATAAATATAAAACCCAATTTGAAAAAGTCATGTCAGCAGAAGCAAATTCAAATTTGTCATTGTGAATTTTAAAATATTTTAGACAACTTTATAGAAGTTTATTATTTTATTTTCTAATAATTTTTTTACTTTTGTATGAGGAAAATACTATTAATTTTGTTAACTATGCCTGATGCAGTCACACAATCATTCAAGGTCATCAGGAATAATATAGTTTTCTCTGATGCCATGTGAAACATTTTGGGAAGCACAGTTCCAGCCTTTCTTCATTCCTGGATATCTCTTGTTTTAGAAATACATAATCAAAGTTGTGACTCTTCCAGGACAAAAAATATCTGTCCAGATTGACTCATTTTCTCCATGTTAGTTATACAGGTGAACGGCAAAATTTACAACAATGCCTTATTTTGTAAAAGAAAAAAGAGATGATTAATTATCCTGGGTAGTAGACAAACATAATAAAAAATTCCAAAGAGAGAAAAATAATAGCATTACTGTGAGCTACAGGAATGCTTTTGGCACTACTAATGACTCTATATAATGTGGAAGCACAGTAAGTGGACAGGGTATGCCAAGTGCTGGTCTAGGTACTCAGTACGCCTGAACAGATAAAGCGAAGTGTCTGTCCTCATGTAGTGTATAATCTAGTAGAGAAGAGAAGCACTAAGTGAACAAGTATGTATATAATGTAATGTCCATCAGTTCTAAGTACAATAACCTCTAAGCAGGGTAAGGACATAGAGTAATAGAAGTTGTGCATATGGTTATCAGAGGTCTGTCTGAAGACATTTAAAGAGGTCTGAGCAAAAAGCTGAAGGGAGTGAATAACAAACCATGTGAGTATCTGGAGGAACAACATTTGGACCTACAGGACCTCAATAAGCATGATACAGACTGGTTTTATACTAAGAATTATAGCAGAAAATTGGAGAATGAATAGCTATGACCTCACAAGATCTCAGGATACAGAAAGTTTCCTTAGACAGTTGGGTGGACAATAGACTTTAGGAGGCAAGAGTGAAGGATCTGGAAACTATTGCAATTTTTTAGGGGAAAGATGATAGTGGTTGAAGGAGGTGCCACATCATCAAATTCCAGATGTGTTTTGAGAGAGAAGCTGCAGGATTTACTAATGAGTTTAAAGTGGGTGTTCCAAGAATAGAAGAATCAAGGATGGGCAGAGCAACTGAGTGAATGGTGGTACCATATATTACAATAGGAACACTGGGAAACCAAGTTTGGAAGGGAAATGAAGAGTTCTTCACTGTAAATGTTAATTCCACAAGAAGATATCTTTGTAGGTAATTTGGATATTCAGATCAAAAGAGAGAAGCTCCAGTAATGCAAATGTGGGCATCACCAAGATACAGGTGATATGGTATTGAAGCATAGGATTAGATAAGGCCACCTAGAAAGACATTGCAATAAAGAAGAAAAGGGAGAGACTTTCCTGGTGGTGCAGTGGTTAAGAATCTGCTTACCAATGGAGGGGATGATTCCTGGTCCAGGAAGATTCCAACTAAGCCAGTGAGCCACAACTATTGAGCCCAGGTGCTGCAACTACTGAAACCTAGAGCCTGTGCTCTGCAACAAGAGAAGCCATTGCAATGAGAAGCCCCCACACCACAACAAAAAGTAGCCCCTGCTCATTGCAACTAGAGAAAGCCCACGTGCAGCAATAAAGACCCAATGCAGCCAATTAATTAATTAATTAAATATAAAATTCCTTCATTTATCCTAAATTAAAAAAAGAAGAAAAAGAGGGGATCCCAGACTAAACTCTAGGGCAACCCAACATTTAGAGGTCAGAAAGAAGAAACAGCACAGCACAAGAGAGTGGGAGAGATGTGCCACTGTGTGAGAGGAAATCCAGGAGCAGTGGATTGCCTGGAAATCAATGGAATAAAGTGTTTCAAGAAGGGGAATGATGCACAGCATCAAATCTTTCTCATATGAGGGTGAGTCAAAAATTATCTGTGCTCCTCTGGAATATATCTCCAAGTTTAGAGTGGTCTCTTTTATTCAAAATGACAAAGGTATAATTTTAAAAAACTTACATTTATATAATTTGCATTGATATAGTCTTCATTATCCTTTAAAATGATATGTAGCATCATCTGAAAAAATTTAAAGGAAAGAATGTTTTTAATAAAGTTATGTTAAAAAGATTTTAAAAATTATCTGCACTCTGGCTGTAGAATTTATTTGAATTAACTTTTGGAAAAGAAAATACATCATTTTTCTACACAGTCTCCTTGCTTTTCAATACACTTTGTCCATCTGTCAACAAGCTTTCATATTCCCTCACTGAAAAATGTTTTAGGCTGAGCTGAGAGCCATGAATGCACTGCTTGCTGTCTTCACTTCTTCACCAGAAGTGAAACTTCATCCTCATAGGGCTGCTTTCAGGGGACCAAACAGGTGAAAGTCTGATGGAGCAAGATCAGGACTATAGGGAGGATGCTTTAACACCTCAAAATGAAGGTTTTGCAGAGTGTCAACAGTGTGGGCAGAAGTACGTAGACATGCACACCCTCAGACCACAAAAAACAAACCACTTCACGCTGCTCTTCTTTCATGGAAATCACAAGTGGGGCACCCATTTTTGCTTGCATCACAGTTACAAATGAATGGATGTAACATGTTCACACCTGCACAGCAGTCACTGGGGAGACAGTAACCTTGAACAGAAAGCGCTGATAAGAAAGTGTGGCCAATAGAAGTTTTAATATAACCGAAGTATGGATAATTTTTGATTCACCCTCGTAGATCAAGTGATCGGGAGACTAACAAATGATCTATTTTGTAAAATGGAAGTCAGTGTGACTAAAAATAAGATTTCAACAGAGTGATGGGGATGAAGACCTGATTAGAATGTTTCTAAGAAAAAGAGAGAATAAAGGAATTTGGATAAGTATAAACCACTCTTTGGATAGGCTTTGCTATAGCTAGGAACAGAGAAATGGGAGGGGTGCCATAGATTAAGCAGATGTAGGGTCAAGACTGTGTTTATTTGTTTCTAGGAAAGAGAGTTTATAGCTTATTTGCAACAATTATTTAACAAAAATGGAAAAGAATGATGCCTCATGTATTTTACAGGCAGGACACATTACAGAAATCAACTAATTTAGATGAAAATTATCTATGCCATTCTGCAAATAATGTTTGAATTTTCCCCCTTAACAAGCACAATCTAATAAAGAAAAAAACTTAAGTAATAATATTAAAAAGTAATGCCTGTATATCATGCAGATGATCTGATGCCTATCAAGATTCTTTCACATCAATGTTACACATTTCTCTCCTTGTTTTTTTTATATTAACCAGACCTAAACATTGGCAATAATGAGTGTTTATTTGGACTATTTACAGACAAAAAATTCAAGGCTTTCAATAAAATTCCCTAAGCAACAAACACATTTATTTGGAAATTCATTTAAATAATTATAATTGACTATATATTAACATGGAATTATTTAACATGTATTAAATAAATATATTCACAAAATTACTTTTTATGTTGAAAGAAACATTTTTAAGGAAAATAAATAGAATATATAAATATTAGGCATTCACACATAGTACAACAAAATTCTTATTAGTTGCTGAATGTCTCAGCTTAAACTACCCCCACACCAAAAGAAGAAAGAAAATGTCAACCTTCAGATAAATGATAATAACTGTCATTCATGAGTCGTGATAGCAAGTGATATCTGTCATAAATATATCATATAAAAGTAGCTTCCAGGTTTTTTTTTTTTTGGCCGTTCCTTGCGGCATGCAAGATCTTAGTTCCCAGACCACAGTGGAAGCACAGAGTATTAACCCCTGGACCACCAGGGAAGTCCCTCTAGATTTTTTTTGACTGGGTGGAAATATGTTTTATTTTTGAGTCTTACAAGAGAGTTGCTTAATTAAAAGCTCCTAGTAAAATAAATCAAACAAGAAGCCAATGTGTTTTTCATTGTCATTAACACTCAAACTCCAAGAGGAGATTATTAGCTGATTGATTAAAAATTAAAATTAAGTTAAATTGAAATGTAAAAATTGATTAAATAAATCAGTATATGGGAGACTTTGAGGCTTTAATCCAGAAAACTTTTATATGTACTTTCTCTTTTCTTTCCCCTATCATTTTAAAAGTATTTACACACATCATGTGGTTTTTTAAATAAATTTATTTATTTATTTATTTATTTATTTATTTATTTTATTTTATTTTTTGGCTGCATTGGGCGTTCATTGCTGCGCATGGGCTTCCTCTAGTTGTGGCAAGCAGAAGCTACTCTTCATTGTGGTGCTGGGGCTTCTCACTGTGGTGGCTTCTCTAGTTGCGGAGCACCAGCTCTAGGCATGTGGGCTTCAGTAGTTGTGGCACACGGGCTCAGTAGTTGTGGCTCATGGGCTTACTTGCTCTGCGGCAGCATGTGGGATCTTCGCAGACCAGGGATTAAACCTGTGTCCCCTGCATTGGCAGGTGGATTCTTAACCACTGCAGCCACCAGGGAAGTCCCCATCATATGTTTTTAAAAAAATCTTTCTCACTGATGAACCAGAACCAAGTACACGAACATAGCTGGGTTTTCAGGTGGCAAGTGGTTTCCCAGGTGGAAGCAGAAGTTATAAATAGGTGACAATATATGATATTTTCAGAGGTTTGATTATTTTGGTTAACTTTCAGCATTTGGTAAAAATAGAGTCACTCCTGACTTTTTCTGAGTTTTTTGTATCCCCTGTATAGATAAATACCTCGAGCCAAAGATCACTATTAGCCCTTTAAAGTTACAGACACTGTCACTTACCTAACCAATATTCATTCCTCAATTCTTCCCTGATAACAAAGCCATAGTTATGTCTGGGGCAACAAGGTACCCAGTAAATACTGACTTTCCATCCTTCCTGTGGCTGATTGTGACTAGATGCCACAATTCTGCCAGTTTAAGCTGATGTCTGCTGAGAAGTTTATATGCTTTGACTTTCTTGATAAAAGGAGACAGATGCGGTGAGCTTTTCTATGTTCTTCCTGCCCTAAACAAAGACATGATGGTGGGAGCTGTAGCAGTAATATTGCAATCAGGAGGAAAAGCAAGAGATTCCCAAATATACTGGCTGCCAAAATAAGGCAGTAACTGCTACTTCTGGATCTCTATTCTTGTAAGAAAAATAACCCCCTAGGTGGTAATGCTGCTGAAAATAGGCTTTTTACTACTTGGAACCAAACAAAATTCTGACTGACAGCTGTTCCTGCTATTCACACATATAACAAAAATCTGAAACTGAGGTTCTGATGTATTAGTGTGGTAAACTAGTCAAAGAAATGCTAGTTACTACAATAGGTGGAATCCCAATTTTCAGTGACCTTAACGCATCAGAATATTTTTCATGCACTTAAAACTTTTGGACACAGTGGAGTGGAGATAGTGGTGGTGGTGACAGGGGAGTAGAGATGGTGGTGGTGGTGAGACTCAGTCCCTGCAGTCAGAAATCCAGGCTCTCACATCCTTTAGCAAGTGAATCCTAACATTCAGCTGGCAGAAGGAAAGGAGAACACATAGAGATATTCATGGAAGGATTTCACATGCCAGGCCTGGAAGTGGCAGTGCACATCCCTTGTATTCATTCCAGTGGTAGGAATTCAGTTCCTAGCATGAATAGCAAGTAAAAATTCGAGGTATATCTGTCAGATCTGTCTCTTCTTTTGCCAGATATTTATAATTATATATGAGGGTGAGTGAAAAATTATCCGCAGTCCGGTTATATTAAAACTTCTGTAAATTCTACAGCCAGAGAGTGGATAATTTTTGACACCCTCATATATATGCATGTGCATACATCTCTACCTATACTATATTTTAACATCTATTGGGCACTTACTCTGTTCTAAGCATGGTGCTAAATGTTTCAGCTGCATTTTATCATTAATCATCTCAAACACCCTATGAGGTAGGTGCTATTATTATCCGTATTTTACTAATGGGAACACTGAAGCTCAGGAAGTAACTTGCCCAAGAAAACAGAATCAACAAGTGTTGGAGCTAAGAATTTTTCTCTCTTCTGGGACATTATTTTTAGATAGTACTTCTGAAATTGTGTTGTAACAGTGATTTACTGTGTCATATCCATTGGCCAGCTTGACAATACGTATTGATGTCAC
Organism: Hippopotamus amphibius kiboko; assembly: GCF_030028045.1. NCBI lineage: Eukaryota > Metazoa > Chordata > Mammalia > Artiodactyla > Hippopotamidae > Hippopotamus > Hippopotamus amphibius. The sequence continues at coordinate 85,619,537 of NC_080188.1, read as the reverse complement.
CTATCTAAATAGACTAAATGTCAGGTCCTCTCTCCTAATTATCCCTTTCTTTATACACCTGCCAATTATCTTTGGCCTTTTAGGAAATGGAGTGATTTTCGGGATTCTTATAGATGAAAATATTTTTTTCCTAAATATTTGGTTGTATAAACAGTTAGCTTCAGCTATTTCAGATCTATGTTACTGCAGTTCATAGAGACTTGAGCAATACCTGATGTGCTCTATGGTTTATAGCACATCTGATCCTCTTTACCTCTGTCACTCTCTGGATTTTCTCTATATTCTTGTGTCTGGCTAAGTATTATTGCTCTTAGGGACAACACTCCCCTTTAGTTTCATATGAAATGGTACTTGGCCAAGTGTTCTCATGATTCCATAAGCTTGCAATTGACACCAAACTGCTGCCTTTTCCACCTTCTTACAGCTATCTAACTCAATAAATTGGTTTCTTATCTATGACAACCAAGACACTATGGTATTTACAGAAATCAACACCCAAGAAGCTTCTCAGATCACTAAAAATCAATCATGCAAAATAACAACCACACGTCCCCTCTTTTATGTACAGCCTACACAGCTTAACCTCCCTGAAGTATAGCAAGAGTTAGGGTAACAACTGAGGAAAAGAATGATGACTTCCCATTTTACACATCAAGTTAAACTATAGGGCAGGTAAAGAATGATTTGCTTTTATTGTTTTAGAGATCTTCAATCAATTTATTCTTCAGACATCCCAATGAATTTGGTTACTATTAGTATCTCATTTATACATGTCTGACCTGAGCGAAACAGATAGTGAATGACTTGGATTCAAACTTATAAAACCGTAATTTGACCCACTTATTTGATGTTTTCTATTCATGGGTGGTTATCATCCCTATATGTATTTTCAAAATCAACTGATAAGAAAGATCAAGTAGAATTTACAGGAGTAATTTTTAGTGAGCTTTAAAAAGAGAGGTATAATTTACACTCAATAAAATGCTCAGATCTTAAGAATATCATTCAATCAGGTTGAAAAATGCAAACTGACACCCACACGGAACATTTCCACCATCTCAGAGAGTTCACTTGTGTCCTTTCCCAGCTTATGACTTCCCTCCATTTCCCAACTAATCACTGATCTGATTTTTGCCCTCACTGTGAGTTTGGGCCTTTCCAGAATTACATAAACGTGTACATAGAAGTAGAAATATACCCAACATATCATTTTTGAGATTCACCTATGTTGCTACGTGTATCATCAGTTTGGTCCATTTTACTGCTGAGTAGAATACTACTCTGTATTCCATTGTATGAATAGACACTTGGTTTATCCTTTGGATTGCTGATAAACATCTGGTTGTTTCCAGTTTTCTGTGATTATGAATAAAGTTGCTATAAATATTTTTGTTCAAGGCTTTCTGTGGACATATGTTTTCCCTTCTCTTGTGCAAATATACGTGACTAGAGGGAAGGATTCTGGGTCGATGGCAGAGTAGACAGCACCAAAAATCTGTCTCCGCATCTAGACAACAATTGCAGTGGCAGAATCTGTCTGGTGTAACTATTTCGGAACTATGGAGTCTGTTGAAGGCTTATAAGTAAATCATAGGACAACCCCTGGCTTTAGAACTATGTCAAATGAGTTGCCCCTGAGCCCTAACCAGAGGAAGGAGACTGGGGAATATTTTTCAGCAGAAACCAAGGCTTGAAGAGAGATAGGAGTCACTTTACAGTCTTAGCAAATCTGGGTGAGGATCTGAGGCAAACACTCTCATTGTAACCAGAGATTCGGATGTCCTCCATAACTGTAAGAATCTGGAAAAACTGATTACGTATGCCCTCACGTCCTTTAAAGAGAACTTGACTTGGAGTCTCTAGGCTTGCATTTGAATCCCAAATCTGACCCTTGCTGCGTTGTCAGACCTTGAAAGTAACATATAGAATCTTTGTTAAGCATTACCTTCCTTACAGTGTATTAAATACTAAAAATTGTGTAATAAATACTAAAAATTGATGTAACAAGTAAGATAGTATTAGTTTAAATGAATGAGAGCTTCAAGTCATTGTTAATCTTGGGTGGACCAAGGAGTTATTTGATTATCTAAACAAAGTGATCTCTCTCAAGCTGTCTGTCTCTTTACATGGCGCCTATTACTGCAGTACTTGGATGCTAGAACAGACACATTAGGCTAAATTAATTACCCAGGAGTTGGAGGAAGGCCATCCTTTTTCATTTCATTGGAATCACAAGAGAAACTGTTCTTTCATGTTTTGGATACACTCTGTCAAGAATCAGGAGAGGTGAGGTGTAGTGCCTCTAGAAGCAGATCTTTCATTACCTGGTGAAGAGTGTGATCTCTGCCTCAAGTGGGAGGGATGAAGGTACCTTTTTCAACAAAAGCTGTCCTCTGGAATGACCCTTGTTTCTTGTCATTTTGTCTCTCCCCTGGGACACAGCCACAGAATGTCTGCTGGAGGCAAAATCAAATCAGGTTGCAATCCATCCATTTATGAGAAAACAGAATAGGTTTTTTGATCCATAAAAGAGTTAGAGTTTGGTTAGATTTTACCCAGATGATTATGACAAAAAATATCATTCAGGAATTATTTGCTGTCATTTTCAGATTCTACTGTCTCAGAGGTGCGTTGCACCATTTAACCACCCAGTCGCATCCTTTTGCATTTCAGAGGTAACTAAGAAATACTTTGGGAAGTTTGTCAAACAAGCAGATTCTGGAGCCACTCAGAGAAGTGCATTCTTACTATGACAGGGGGATCTGCTTTCCTAAAAACCATCCCTGAGTGATTCTAAGTAATTCTGAAGTCTGACAATGATTGTGGTTTTTTATGGTCCCTTCTCCCTGTGAGATTGTATAATTCTACCACTTACATATGCTAGGTACAGCTCTAGTACCTATCTTTAAATATCTCTTGAGATAGGGAGTTTCATACATTCCTTCTAACTGATGCCATGATGGAGAAATCTATTGCTATGTGGCAGTACTACGAGCCAATGACAAAGAGAAGGGCTCATGGCCTCAGTAGGCTCATGGCAGCTACAGAAGAGAACATCAGCAAAAATACAGCCGTCACAGCCCCATCTCCATGAGTTCACTGTAGATGCATCTGTGGCTATACAAGTACCTACCTGGCTTTTCATCCTTCAAACCCCACTCTGCTATAGAAAATGCAGTCTTAATTTTCTGAAATGTTCAGAATAAATTCTAGGTTGAGAAGGTGGAGGGCCGTAGTGCAATGAGGCATGGCTCAGTTTTTCAAAGGGCTGCACCCTTGTTCACCAAGCCAAGAATTAAAATCAGCCTCATAGTGTAAGTACATAAAAGAGAAGAGAGATGAATTGTGAAATAATATGAAAGGAAAATTTATTCCTGCATTTTCCATTATAATTTTTTAATAAGAAAAAATATCTTAAGCAAACAACCAAAGCAAAGTAGTTCATATCCTACAAAGTAATTAGAATTTGCCCTATGGTACTCTTTGTTTTCTTCAGTATTCTTATCTCCAAAGAGAACAAAACAGATTGAGCTTATAAAGTCACAAAGGGAAATAATAAGCTACTAAAATTGTTCCTCTTAATGTTGAAATAAAAATGAATAATCAATACTATTTAGCCTTTTTTTTTTTTTTTCTAATGATCTCTTCCTGAAAAGAACATTTGAATAGAAAACTCTGCTATAATTATTGAGCCTCAGGAAAAACTCCATATTAGACCAGAATAATATCTTTATATGTTGCATTTTGATATCCTTATAGATACCTTCATTTTCCATGAAAAAATAAAAGTAATAAAATTTAGGTTTACCCTCAGGAATAAAACTTGATTAGTAGTAGTATGTAACAATGCAAACAAAAATTGCAAAGAACATAGGCTTTGGAATTAGGAAGATCTAGGCTTACATATCAGCTCTTTTGCTTAACAGTTAGGTGGCTTGAATAAGACTCTCAAAGCCTCAGTCTTCTTATCTATTAAATGTAGAGATTTGTAACAGTTTTGTGAGAACATAAAAAGAATAGAGACAGTGTAGCAAAGTAGAGGTGCCCTGCTGGGGGTTAAATTTCCTTTTTAACCAGTTGCTTTTCCTGTCTTAGCTGGGAAGAGAGCTTCAGAAAAGTCTCCTAGATTGCCCTTGGGGAGAAATGACTTCTGAGGTGCTGAAGTGAATTCCTTGCCCTTTGGAGATTAAATGAATAATGCTATTCTCCAGAAAAAAAAAAAATACAGTATGAACACTTTCTGTTTAGGCTTATTAGACAAATATACCAGATTTAGAAGAGATGAAGGGGGAACAGGCTAAAATGATCCAGGAAGTTTTCCCTCAGGAAAATGACAGGGTAGCCATGTTATATATAATCAGGTCTTCAAGTTAGAGGGTCTAGAAAGTTGGGGTGGGGAAAGATGCTGAAGAAAATTGAAAGTCACCTATTTGCTGATGTCAAATTATGGCCCTGAAATTAATGATGAACATTAGGAATAATGGCTGGAAAATCTCTGAGATCAGAGCTAAGTCAGAAGACCCAGCTTGGCAACATGTTTTCTAGTAAATACCAGGTTGGTTGTTACATTTTTGTCATCAGGAGATGTTCCCCCCAATTCTAATTAGTTGCTCTATAAGTCAGGAACTGGGGGCTTAAGACAGCTGTTCTTGATATGAATTGGGACAAAATCATATGTATCATGTAAAATAGCATCCGTATCGACCCCAGCACCATTATCCTGCTTGATATTATACTTTTTAAAATAAATTTATTTAATTAATTAATTTTTTATTTATATATTTTATTTATTTATTTATTTTATTTTTTGGGTCTTCATTGCTGTGAGGGGGCTTCCTCTAGTTGCGGCGAGCAGGAGCTACTCTTTGTCATGGTGCGCAGGCTGCTCATTGTGGCGGCTTCTCTTCTAGAGCATGAGCTCTGTGCACGCGGGCTTCAATAGTTGTGGTTCATGGGCTCTAGAGCGCAGGCTCAGTAGTTGTGGCGCATGGGCTTAGTTGCTCAGTGGATATGGGATCTTCCCAGACCAGGGTTGGAACCCGTGTCCCCTGCATTGGCAGGTGGATTCTTAACCACTGTGCCATGAGGGAAGCCCTGATATTATACTTCCATGTATTTTTGTCTCTCTCTGGTCCAAGATGAGCTTCATGTTCTCCTCAGCTTGACTAAATTTTAGAATGGTTTCTTCCTCAATAGACATCTCTTTTCTTAAAGCATTTATTTCAGAACATCTACTATTGTAAACTCTTCCTCTTTCTTTAATATGTAAATCTCCTCCCAGCCCCTTGCCAGTTTTACAACCCAGAAATGTCTTTCTCAAAGACCCATGAGCCATCCCTTTGAAACATCATTATTGAGAGAGGGCACCCTATCTCCAGATCTGTGGGCGTGTAGGAGCCTAATTTTGATAAGCATCAGTTAGAAAACTAAAAATGACCTAATCACATTGACTCCCCCACAAATGTCCTCCAGTACTTTTCCACTCGCTCATCTCAGTGCTTAAAATCTCTCTTACCTTATGTCTTGGGGGAGTTGAGTTCAGTCTCTCTATAGTTTTTGTTTGTTTCGTTTTGTTTTGTTTTGCTTAAGGATTTTATTGAGATATAATTGACATACAATAAACTGCATGTATTTTAAAGTGTAGAATTTGATTTTTTCTTCTTCTTAGTAATGTGTATATGGCAATCCTAGTCTCTCAATTCATCCCACCTCAACCCCCCTCTCACAGTTTTGAATGAAGTTTTCTTTGCCTATTTAACTTCTCTGGTGCCCTTTTTATTTGACAAGCCACAAAAAGGTAAGCTCCACGAGGGCAGTGATTGGTCTTTTTTGTCACTGTTGTGTTTTTAACACTAAGGTACTCAATCACTATTTATTGGATCAATTAATCATGTCTTCTAGAGTCAATTAGAATAAGCTTTGAATCTTTCTTCCATTAGCTATTATTTTCAATTTACTTGGTAAAGTTGGCAAAATAGAAGTAGCCCTATTATCGTGTTTCTTACATAGATTATATTAGTGTATGTAAAACTTTAGCAATATATGAATATTTTTGTATTGGTCTTATATTTTACCTGATTGATATGTAGTATACTTGAATATTTTAAAAGTTTGTGCTTTTATAAATGCAAAAATGGATAATAGAGAAAGTCTAGGGAAAAGATAAAGGACAAAGAAGCTGAAAATAGGAATAAAAAAGGAGAAGGATAAGTTTCAGGGAAAAAACTAAAGAGTGTGTGTGACAGAACAGACTAAGTGGATTTCCACAGCTTTATTATGTTTATATCTTCGGGAGAATGGGATTGTGCCTCCACACAAGTTGTTACCATGGCCAGATCTATAGCTCACTGAGAAGTGCAGCAACACTCCCAGGAGGATGACTTCTGAGTGTTCCAATCACGTTGATTACAGGATCACCTGCCTGTGACCCATCACAATGAGTAACATCCACTCAATCCCCCCACCCCAACACATACCCCTGACACTTGGTTCCCTAGCTCTCAAGGGAATAATGTCTTTACGAGAAAGAGAGAGGACAGGTTTAAATTTATATTTAAGTAGAAAAACATTGTCCTGGAGCCAAGGGCCATGTTTAATGGTATTATAAAGAATTATTTATCAGTGAAGTGTGCAACTAGGAAGCCAGTTTTAGATCAGAGTTACTCTGGAAATCTTGCCCTCACCCAAAGGAGAAAGATAAAATTCCCCCTTCCCACTGTGGAAGCATGGCAGAGAGACTTACAAGAGCTGACCAGAGATATATAGGAATTTAAAAAGAAAGGCCAGAGTAACTGAGCCACCTTGCACAGAAGTACACCATCCCTGAGGCAACAAGCAGGCAACAGAGGGGAGGGCTATTGAAGAGGGAAATGCCTGAGGGACCAATTTGTATACACAGGTCTTTGTCTGCAGGAGCAGCAGGGACAAGGCTTCTAGAAAGAGATGAAAAGATGTATCTAAAATATAAACATGAAATTTCTGCCACTGATTCTATGTTAAGAATATGAAATGTAATATATCGAGACTCAAGAAGACAGAATTCGTGAACCAAATGGTGAAAGTCCAATAAGAGGTAATAAGATACAAACTTGGTCAGGACAGATATGTCCTTTAGGCAAATTCAGCGGAGCACGTGTCATCCGTTTCCAATGATGCTCTATATGTGTGTGTTTGGGAGCAGAGGGGCAAGGAGGGAAGATGGAGTGCTGAGGATTAATACCAGAAATACACTGTGTAGTAATTATGGCTTTTGTACATATTTTATACTTAAGTCTACAGTAAACTATATGTAGTTTTATAACCAAGAAGGACTCTATGGAGTCTTCCCAACACAGACTCCCTCCCCCTTCCCCGCTCTAACCCCATGTCCTCCACCTGCCTTTTGTCTGTTGAAAAACTGTAACCTCCTAGGCCTTCCCTGAGTTCCAGAGAGTAAATTTAATCAGAGAAGTGAGAAAATGCAGAAAGAAAGGAACACAGTCAAGCAAGACAAAATAATAATATTTTATCCATTAAACAAAGTCAAGGACTTTTAGTTCCTCCTCAAGGACCATAGATAATATTCTGAGCCATGTCCTTGGAGCTGTTTTGCAGATACTAAAACCCTCACCAGCTGGGAGAAGTTAACTGTATGCTGCCTACAAGCCTTTAGACCCCAGACCAGTTGGAACCAGTAGGTTGATGATGTTGACTCTCGATTGCCTCACCACCAAGCAATTAGAAGAATGTCCATGAGCTGATCACACACCCCACAACATCCCTCCCTGTCTTTAAAAACCTTCCCCTGAAAGCCTTTAAGGAGTTTGTGTTTTTAAAGCACTAGATACCCTGGACTCCTTACTTGGTGTTCTGCAATAAATGCGGCACTTTCCTTCACCACAAGCTGGTGTCAGTAAATTGGCTTTACTGTGTGCAGGCAAGTGGACCCAAGTTTGGTTCCATAACAGTTTCATTCAGTTGTGTAATTTCACTCATATTTAATTTATTGTTTTATTTTCTTTATCCAAGTAAATGAACCTCTCCTGAGATTTGTGTATATTTATACCTAGATCAAGTAGATACCAAGAATTTAGCCAAGAATTATCCCTACAGATTTTTTTCTTTGCAAAGCTTATTTCTCCCTTACCCTAGAATTCCAGGATCCTTAAATCTTATTATAGAGGAAAGTAAGGCATGGAACCACGGTTGGTCCCAGGGGTTATGACTTTAGTTCTTGATCTATTTCACTCAGTACAGTACTCTTTGGAACCTCACTTGAGTCAAAGAATTCATTTCCTGTCACATGCTGATTCCCTACATATATATGCACATCTCTCTTTTGATCTCAAGGCCCACGAAAATGCCCATGACTTACAGGGTCAATGCTCCTTCTTCCCTCCTTACTCCTCTCTCTGAAACTGAGTCCCCCAATACCAACTTCTTCTGCTGCATTTATGATTAACCTCTCTATCCAAAACATTATTCCTTTCTTGTCATTTCCAATCTTCTCCTCAAGATTGAGGAATATAAAAGAAAATGGGGGATTGAAACTGAGCAGGACCCGGGGGGCCCCCTGGGTACAAATTCTCTCTGTGTCCCACTTTTCCTGTTAGTAGGAAATAGGCTTCATTTAGCCTCCTTGACCTTCCCTGAGTTCCAAAAGGCAGTTTCAAACCATTGCTAATCAGGGAAGGGAGGGAATGCAGAAACAAAGTAGGAGCAGGCAAGAAACAATAGTGCAACAGTGGGGCAGGATCCTGGTTCCTCCTGAAGGGATATACATAATGATATAATATCTTTGAGTTCTTCTGCACAAATAAGGCCCCCACCCAGGTGGTGGATGGTAACTTCAGGCCGAGCATAAGATTCTTGGAGCACCGCCTTGTTACCTCACCACCAACCAATCAGAAGAAAGTCACCCACCCTGAAACTCTCATACCAAATTTTCCTGTAAAATCTTCTCCCTCCAAAACATCAGGGAGTTGTGGGGGAGGGTTTGAGCACAAGACATCTGATCTGCATGCTTGGCCCTGCAATAAACAGTTCTCTGCTCCCAACTCCAATGTTTCAGTTTGTGTGTCTAGCACATGAAGTTGCATTCAGTAACATCTCCAGACCCATTTTTCCTCATCTACCCTCACAAATCATTTGCAGACCTCAATCTTTCTTCTCATTTCTCATCTCGGCAAATAACTTGGCACAACAAATTCCAGGTTCCACAAGCCAGATCCTTAGAATTTCTCATTGACTGCTCCCGCTCCAACATTTTTTATTGGTCTTCAAGTTGAATTCATTCTGTTACCAAAATCTGAATTAAGTCGTATGAACCCTGCTGGGACCATAACCCAGCCAATCTCTCTGCCTTGGTCGGAGAGGATTTTTTCTGCTTGGGTTTGATCAGCCGAGTAATGAAACTGAAGCTGAGACTGACACAGCACAAGCTGTATTCAGTGGCCAAAGAGTGGAGAAGCAGAAACTAAGTTCACAGATTAACTTCTTACCCACCTGGCAAAAGGGATTTAATTTTAAAGAGTAAAGATAAAGGGAGGAGGAGTGAGACTGAAACAGGAGGGAAGGGGGCAGGGCACAACCTTTGAAAGAATGACATAGCCTGAGGACATAACATAAACTGATTAGACCCAAGTGGGTCCAAGATGGCAGACAAGGCAACTTCCAGGCACCATGACAGTGCCAAGGCTCATCATGAGTATCAAAAATTGGGCAGTGGCCCAGTTCTGGAATACTCTGCCCACTCATTAGCCTATGAATTAGCCACCCTTACAAAAACTGACAACCCCCATACCCTGGTGCCTTTCTCAACCTGAGATGGCCCACACTCTGCCTGCAGAGTGTGTCTCTCTCTAAATCTCTAAATAAACTTCTTACCTATCACATTGTCTTTCACTGAATTCTTTCTGTGATGAGACATCAAGAACCTGAGCTTCATTAAGTCCTGACACCAGGTGTGTGATCTCAGTTGGAAGATCTTGGGTTTTGGCTGGGTTCAAGTCCCAGCCTCGTGGGTTCAAGTCCCAATCAGGGTTTTGGGTGAGTTTGAGTCCCGGCCACATGGGTTTGAGTCCCAATCTGGGTATAGGCTGGGTCTGAGTCCTGGCACGTGGATTCAAGTCCCAATCTGAGGTGCACAGTTTCCAGGCTAATGATGGGGAGGTATGTGCCTTAGTCTACCAGAGATGGGGCAGGACTTTTTTGAGAGAGTGGAGTGCCACCCCCCCTTTCTATCCTTTTTTGGTCCTTTAATGTCCTGTCCTGGCCACTGGTAAGCGTATCATTTGATTTGCTAATGTAGTAAAATTAGCATGTAATGAGACTCAGGGTCTGTTGGAGGTCAGATGTCTCCATCTTTGTCTCATCTGGTTCCATCTGTATTTGTTTGTTTGTAGCTTCCTTTCTTATCTCTGGACACTTTAACTTAAAAATGTATGTTAACATCTACTAAAAGTGGGTGTGGCACGTTTTGAGCAAAGACCTGGAGCAGCTCTGGTATCTTTATGGTCTTCAATCTGTCCACTTCCCTTTCCCTTTCCCTTCCTCTTCCTCTTTCTCTCTTTCTCTATTACTATCACATTTCTTATCATGTTTCCAATCTCCCTGTCCAATCTATTCTCCTTATATCCCCCAAAACAAAACTTTCCTTAAATGTAAGTCTGATCACGTTACTCTATGATTAAAAATATTCAGTGCTTCACCATGATTTTAGGATAAATTCTAAATTCCTTGGCAGGGTACAAAAGACCATGCATAATTTGCACTCATAATTTGAATTATCCATCTCTTTTTACTTTCCTCCTTCTCCCTACACTCCAACAATGCCCTAAGAATGCCATACTTATTCTTTTGAACATTTTCTTGTGCCACTTTCCTTTTCTGCTTGAAAAGAAAGCTCCTCTCTTTATTTTTGATTGTACAATGTCTAATGCCCCATTAGGATCTGGCTTAGACTAGACAACCTGCTTCTACTGTGCTTCCACATAGAACTAGGAGTTTAGACTAGTCATGCTATTTGTCACTCTGTGTTGTCATTTTTGCTCTGCTTATCTGTTTCCTTCGTTAAACAGCGAGTTCTCTACAACCAGGGATTATGCCTTGTCTTAATCTCCTAGTGTTTAGTAGATTGTCACACTGTAGGTATTCAAAAAATTTTAATATCATGTGATAGTGGTCAAGTACTATAGGTTACACTCTTGATTAACATGCAAAAGTTTCAGGAAGGGCTCCCTAATCCCGTTAATACAAGACATAATTTAACTGATGTGTATGTTGCATGTATATTCAGTGTGTCATAGAATTTAAAAGGCAGATGATATCATTCTATAAAGCTAATATATCTTTTCATTGCAGTTTCAACTGAAGAAAAATAATAAGTGCATAATCTGTACAAAATACTCAAGAGGTTGTATGGATAAGTAAAACAGGATCTTAGCATTAAATTGTCTAAAAGAATTAATACAGTCATGGTGACAGCACTGATGTCACACAAGGGAAGCATGCACTGGTCATGAATCAACAAACTGATGGTACCAAGAAGACCACTTGGGAATTTAGGCCCAGACACTGAATGGTATTCAGGTAGGTGATAGGTAAGGACATTCATCCGTAAAAGAAAGGCCCTCATCCGGTGGAGATGTGCACACTAGGATAGGATTAGAAGGCAAGAGATGCTTGGGGGTCAAGTTTGCAGTCAACAATCTGGGGTTACAGCTAAGACTTAGGTCCAAGCCCGGTGTATCAGGGACAGTGATACTAAGCAGAAAATCCAATCAGAACAAATGAGGAGCCTGGGCAGAATTTCAGGACTGGAAGCAGTTTAACAACGTTTCATACAGGGCAGATAGTGATAAAATAGGAACCTCATGAGCACTGTAATAAGCTTGGCATTAAAAAAAAGTAAAAATTAATAAAAATGATCTCACCTTCTTTATCAACACACACATGCACACATACTTACATTAACGTTTAAGAAAATAGAATGAAAAATCTTTGGAGTTAAGTGATGAAGAGTACTCTTGATAATGTGGTGTGACTCCTCCAATTAGTTGTACACCTTAAAACAAAACTTTACCTATCTATTTATATTTATATATCATCTATATATCACCTATCCCTATCATCTATCTATCATCTATCTATCTATCTATGTATCTATCTATCTATCTATCTATCTATCATCTATCTATCATCTATCTATCTATCTATCTATCTATCTATCTATCTATCTATCTATCTATCTACCTCCCCTCCTCACTCCCTCTCTCCCTCCCTCTTTTACTGGTTCTGTTTCTCTGGAGAACCCTCACTGTTATACCTATGAATATGATTTCCTTCTGTACCAGCAAAAACAGATGCCTGGATTGTTGAATAGATATTTACATAAATGACTCCTCTAATGTTCTGAGAACCAGTTGTTAAATAAATTGTGTTAATTAAAAAAAACAAGTAGAAAAAAGAGATTGTTTTCCAAACCATCAAATATGCACTTAGAAATAAATAGAATCCTACATAATAGTATATTTACCCACATTTAACAAACAAGCACACACACCACAGCTCTGCCAGTACCACTACCAAAAGGAACCCACCTATACTTTACCAATTTGAAAAGTCTTCCCTTAGGGCACCTCCTAGGCTAATGTACTTATACAGAGTTGTCAGAATACCTACATACAAACTCCAGATCTATGACAATAGATGTGACCTTGGACAAGTCATTTAACCTTTTACAACCTCAATTCCCTAATCTAAATAATGGGTATTATAATAGATCCTAAATCACTAATTTCCTGTAAAGATTATATGATGTAATCCACATAAAGTCTAAACTGTTTAGCAGTATATAAGTGGCTATTTAATGCTAGTTCTTGTTATTGTTTCTACTATTATTAAACACTAATTTTATTCTCTTTCAAAGATACAGCAATAATATTCTTAAGATCAATTAAAAGAACACAATGCCCTGAGCTAAACATTGATAATTTAAAATCCAAAATGTTGAAATGAAGTTTGTATACAAATAAGGTAAGAATATCCTCCTTTTGTCACTGCAGTATAAAGGGAACAAAAAAATGCAAATGGAATAAAAATAATAAATGGAAATGTTGGGAAATAATAGTTAAATTGCATGATGATGACTGTTTTATTATTATCTGGAGAAGGAAAGAGAGCTCCACTAATAAGTCACAGACATATCATTAAAACTAAGTGATTATTTTATTCTCTTTGGGGAGTGACTGGAAAGTACTTTTCAAAGTGATCTACAGTTCATGTTATAAATGGGAGGAGATCTGTGTCTTAAAACCTCCCTAAAATTGCCCCTCTACAACATATTTAAAAGTTCTACAGGTTTTTTTAAAAATCCGTAAAATAGAATTTGAAAGCAATCACAAGAGAATTCTCATAAACTCTCTTTACCACCATCTACCGCCCATGCCAGCATTTTGTGTACCCATACATTTTGCCTTACTTTCTTTTATTGAGATGAAATATCTGCTTTTCACCTGTTATCAAGATGAAACATCTCATCAACTGGCCAATTCCTATCTCATGCACTAGACCCTGTGTTCTCATTCACCTCAACTACTCAGGGACACCACTGCATGTCTCTAGCAACTCTCACCTCTCTGTTTCTCCTATGTCATCAATATATTTCTCTCTATTGGATCTTTACCATCATTATAACTGATTTTATTTCTCCCACCCCTAATATACAAACAAACCCAAAAAAACTTTTTATCCCAATTTTCCCTCTAGATACTGACAGTTTTCTCTATTCAATTTTACATCAAAAGGTGTTACTAGACTCACTTTCTCCAAGCCCCTCCTCTTATTCTCCTTAACTTACTCCAGTCTAGCTTTTGTTCCCAGACTCCATTTAAATGGCACAAGGCAAGGTCACCAATGATCTCCAAGTTGTTGAATCCTCTGATCAATTCTCAGTTCACATCTAATGGCATTTGGCAGAGATGATCATTTGCTTCCCCTGGAAACCCTTTCTCCTCTCTGCCTCCAGGCAGCCCTTGGACACTCTTGGGCTTCCCTCCAATCTAGGAGACACTTTCTCTGTCTCTTATTCTCAACCATTGGCTAAGGTAATGGCTCAAAGTTCAATCTTTAACCTTCCTTCCTCTATCCATATGCTTTACATCCAGTGATTGATTTGATATATGTTCTGTGTTTTGAGAAGCGCACTATTGTATCTTCATGTCTGACCTCCCTCCTGAACTCCAGATTCAATATCCAATAACCAACTCTACAGTCTAATTGACATCTAAAACTCAATATACCCAAAATTAAACTTCTCAGGCCCACCTTATATGCCCTAACCACAATGTTCTCCATCACAGTCAATGGCAACTTAATTCTTTTATTTGTGCATGGACTCCTTTGACATCACTCTTAATTCTCATATTTTTCTTACCTCCTACATCTACTCCATCAGAAAATTCTAGCTTTAAAATATATCCAATTGTCCCATATATTGTGTTAAAGCAAAAATTGCACTGGACAAAGTTAAACAGATAAGGAGGACTTTATTCAAGGCTACTGCATTAGGAGAGGGAAGCTCCTAAGAGCTCCTGAGAGAGCTCAGTCTGAGCTCAAATCCTCTGAAAGGGCTGGAGAGCATTTAAGTGTTGGACTGGGGATGGATGAGATTGTAGGTCACATATGTTTGGGCCTAATCCAAAGGAAAAGTAAACTTTCTCATATCTTCATGACAGGTGGTGAAACCGAGCAGGATGCTGTAGCACCTGGGCAAGGAGGCAGTTCTGCCCCCTATTTTTTGTTTGTGGGGAGTAGACTCCAGTCTCTGTGACCTTCCCTGAGTTCCAAAGGGCATATATGAACAGTTGCTAATCAGGGAAGGGAGGGGATGCAGAGACAAGGGAGGAGAAGCCAAGAAACAACAGTGGAGGCTTGGGGCAAGGTCCTGGTTCCACCTCAAGGAATACATATAACAATATCTTTGAGATTTTCTGTAGAACTAAACCCCCCACAATTGGAAGATGTTAGTGGTTCTTCATTCAAGAGAAAGTCACTGTTTGAAAACCTCCAGAAGCTCATCAGGAGACCACCTAAGGCCAGATTAAAGGACTGCTGGCCCTACACACACCCAGATCCTTATCAGCAACACTGTCCTTGAAGTATAGGGCTAGAAAACTCCTCACCAAATCCTTCTTGGGTTGGGACACACTTTTTTTTTAAGAACTTTTATTGAGATACAGTTGACATACAATAAATTGCATATATTTAAAGTGTACAATTTGATATATTGTTTTCTTATTAGTAACATATATATGGCAATCCCAATGTCCCAATTTCATCCCCCCCAACCCCCTCCCCCCACTTTCCCCACTTGGTGTCCATATATTTGTTCTCTACATGGGACACACAGTTTTTGAGGCACAAGCCCGCTGTGTTCCCCTTTTGCCTCTCAAAGCAATAAAACTATTCTACTTCACCCAAAACTCTGTCTCCGAGATTAAATTCAGTGTTGGGATACAGAGGCCAGATTTGGCATCAAAATCTATCTCTGGAATTTTCAACCACATACTTGTCTTAACTTTTGCAAGGTATAAATTATTTTATAAAGTACCAGCAATATGAGCAAAAACAAAGAGGTTTGAAAGAACAGGATGTGTCTGAGGAGACATTTGGTGAGGCTGATTGAAGAGGAATGGTGGGATGTGTGACTGGACAGATGTGTGAAGATTCTTTTGTGTTTTCTTCAGGATTTGTTTAAAATTATATCTGTGCCAGCTGACAAAACTGGACCACAGCAAGTGGTTCATATTTTAATGAATGAAACCAAAAAGCAAACAACTGCAATCCATGGAGCTGCTCCTGTATGACACAGAGTGTTCTATACTCCTCTCCAAGCCTAATTTCTTGTCACTAAAAGAAGGGAGTTGGGCCAGTATATTTTTTAAGATCCCTTCCTGTTATTAGAGTCTATGATTTTGATGCACAACTCTCTTCCTTTCTGCTAAATACAATGGCTCTGATTATTTCACATCACTGAAGCGATGTTCAGGAATCAATTCTCTTCTCTCAGATTTCCTCAAAGCTAAAACTTTTCATCCAAACTCTCACATACTTATTATCTTCAAAATACAGTATCTTCTGAAGAGAGTGTCTTCAATGGTAATTTATTATGATAATAGTGATATGAGTCTATGTAGGAGGTAAATGTCTTGGGTTCTGTTCACTAAAATTCATAAGTAGGTAAGTAGTTACTAAGGTGAGGTGCTACCTGGAGAAAGCACAATTTCCAATCTGAACAGCATATATCCAACACTCAGCTTCCTATGACTACAACACTTTCACTGCCCCCACCAAATGCCGCTTCTCCCAACATGGACCATCTTTTTCCTCAGTCCTGATGAAGAAATAATAGAAGTTATAAGACTTTTACTTACTTTGATCTGTTATATTGAGTAACCCTACAGTCTCTTCCTTTCTCTTCTTCCCAGACTAGGGTATGTGTCCACAGTGTAAATAACAATAGGATTGGATATCCATGAAGATAAATGTGTTCACTAATGGCTGCTCTTCTGTATTGTTTGCAAAAGACAGGATGTTTTTGGAGTATAATCTCATACTCTCATAGTTTGGTTGTTGGATCTTAGACTATTCAGTTAGTCTTTTTCTTTTTCAATTAGTGTCAGCTTTCTCATGTCTATGAAGAAGGGATGTTAACATCTGTGCAGGAAGTTGGCAATGCCTCTATCTCTAAATTATTTCCATGTCCAGTAGTAAAGCAATCCAAACTATGTCAGTCTGCTACAAACAGGGCTGTTGAAGACAGAAACCACTCAGGAATGAAGGTGTGGGTAACACTAAGTGATCATGACCATGTTCTAAAATATAGAAGCTAATAATGTTTTGAAGAAGTGAGTAAAAAATTCTCTAACTAATAAATAAACTATACAGTGGAGTTCTTGAGCTAGTTTTTCTTTCAAACAATATATATTTCATAGGGAATATACTACCTGTTCATTCTGATTAGTATAGTATGCCTCCACTCTGAGCCTTGACATTGCTTGCTTCAGTTCCTTAAGCAAACGATGTCAAGACCTCTCAGAGGAGTCCTTCTTCATACACTCATCAATATTATCAGACATGCATCAGCAATTTGTCAGTCAACTAGATCCATGTTTGTTGTACCCAGACAAAGAGCCACTCTACCACTAAATGCCAGGCACTGGAACTAAAGATAGTTTCCCATGTACTTCACCCAGGACTGATGCTATGAGGGGCCAGAATTCTAAACCTCCCAGCAACACATCAGTATCTGGCTTCAGCACCAAATGATAAAGTGGAAAAGAAAAATTAGGAGAAACTCTTCAAAGAACATTGATCCAGGGCTCCCAGTTTTAAAAAGCTATCCCACCAGTGGGCTGCAAATGCATTAGTGAACCCAGCAAAGATCCGCTGAACCTGGCATAGGTCAGGTGACCCATAGATTCTTTATGGATAATACATGGTCTTAAACCACTAAATATTTGCAGTGGTATGTTATGAAGCAATAGGTACTGATACAGTTCTTCCTGTTTTAAGGCCATCCTTTACCTTCCCCTTCCTTATTGGCAGAGCCTACCTCCCATATATTTGCTTTTCACAGGTCAGGCATAAGACACATGCTGGCCCATGGGGCCTGAAGGGAAACTTCTCACATGAATCCTCTCCCTTCCTCTATCCTTTGAACTTTCCTGAGAGGTTATGCTTGCTTCTGCTAAAACCACTCTGCAACCATTAATATCCATAGGAAGGCTGAATCAGTCATCAGTGGCCCATGATTAATCAATATGCCTATGTAATGAAGCCTCCATAGAAACCCGAAAGGACAGGGTTCAGGAGCTTCTGGGTTGGTGAACACATGGAGATTCAGAGAGGTTGGTGTGCCTGGAGAGGGCATGGATTCTCTGTGTTCTTTCTGCTTTACTGTGCCCTGTGCATCTCTTCCATCTGGCTATTCCTGAGATATATTCTTTCAAAATGAACTGGTCATCTAGTAAGTAAAATGTTTCCTGAGTTCTGGAGTCACTTTAGCAAATTAATCAAACCCAAAGAGGGGGTCATTGGGACCTCCAATCTATAGCCAGTGGCTCAGAAGCACAGGTGACAACCTGCACTTGTCACTGGCATTTGAGGTAGAAGTGAGGGAGGGCAATCTTGTGAGACCAAGCCCTTAACTTGCGGGATCTAGGTAGCATTCTATCTACTTGTAGATAGTATCAAAATTGAATTGAATTGTAGGATGCCCAGCTGGTGTCAGAGAACTGCTTGGTGGTGTGGAAAATACCCCCACCAGTGGAATTGGGTACAGACCCTTACTATCTAAAATATATTTTTTCTTGTTACTATCTAAAATAAAATTTTTCGCATTTCTGATCATTATTGATAGTTGGTTCTCTCTGAAAACAAAGGATAGCCTTCTTTTTTAATGCAACACTATATTTTGTCATCTTTAATGTTGGCATTGTTAATGTGAATAAACAAAATTATTACGATGATTGGAATAACAGACCAAAGTAGAAAAAAACACTTAACTGGTAACCAGGAGACTGGAGTGTTTTTGTATTTTTGTTTTTGTTTGTTTTTTTTAGCTCTTCTATTTGCAAACAGTGTGACCTTGATAAATCTTTGAGAGTTCTGCTCCTCCATTTATTCATTTGAAAATTGAAGTGATTGATTAGATTATTTCTAAGACATCTTTCAGGTAGAGTTTATGGCTTAGAAAATCTTTTAAGTGAATCCTCATAAACAGCACATTAATAACTGATTAAAAAAAATCTTGTAACAAATTGATCACTAACTGTTTTTGTAGCTCTTCTTGTCCTTATTATTGTAGAACCATTGGAACAATTGTTTCTAGCACTGAAGTCTCTATTGGAATTGAGCCCTTGAGGAAAAGTGCAGGTTCAGCTCAGTATAGCTCATTGAATTACTTCTTTATTTGCTCTTAGAAGGGACAATCTTAGGCCTTGGCAAGAACAACACCCATAAAAATGTCACTTAGCTGTACATTTTGTGTGAGATATTTAAAAGATATTTCTTTTCCCTCCAGAAAAAGAAATGAAGCATCAACATTCAGATAAAGTACAAATTTATTGCAAGAATTTACAAAAACCTCTACTTAAGATGGCTTTTTGATTTGTTTTTCATCACATGAAACAGTACCATTAATATTGTCAATACTTTCATAGAACATCTGTCAATCGTTAAATTTCTATCATGATCTAGTACTTTTTATATAGTAAATGACAATTTATTTACATTTACTGTGTATTATACTTAGTCCAGGCATGTGTGTTTTTCTACTTTTTTGTCTTAGAAAAAAATCCACAATTTTTTATTTTTAGCAATTATACATATAAAATATTTACATGGACTGGGAAGAAACTTTAGTGACCCTGTTTCTACTCTTTATATCATCATTCAGTGTGAAAGACTGTGTACTTGCCAGATTTCCTTTTATTTTATTGCTAATACAATACCATTTTAAAAGATTTTTGGCATCCACATACTTTTTAGGCCCTTACCCAGTCCCCAAGGTGGAGTACAGGCTTGCCCAAGCCAATCAAGAAAATTCCATTATATTTGCCAATGATTCCTTTAAGTATGAGTATCCTGGACAGAGGAGTTTAAAGGAAAGTATTGATGGGGTTTCTGGGACAGTGTTTCCGTTCCTGCCTTTGTACATTGAGTCTCTGATGTTGGGAGTTTCTGCAGCCATCTTAAGAACATGAGAGAAAAGCCAAGAGGATCACAGAATTTTCAGCTAGAGCACTGACTCTGTTGAGTTGTTGATGTAACCTACCTTAGAACCAGGTATTTTCAGACCTTTTGTTATATGGGATAATGTGTTTCTATTGAAAAAACCACTTTGGGTAAGTGTCTCTGTAATTTTCAGGTGAAAGCATCTATAGTATTTCTTTCTTTTTTTTTTAGAACTTTATTTAGATATAATTGACATACAATAAACTGCATATATTTAAAGTGTACAATTTGATTTTTTTTCTTATTAGTAATGCATATATGGCAATACCAATCTCCCAATTTATCCCATCCCAAATCCACACCTCAGTTTCCCCCTTTGGTGTCCATATGTTTGTTCTCTATATCTGTGTCTCTATTTCTGTGCTGCAAACTGCTTGATCTGTACCATTTTTCGAGATTCTGCATATATGCATTAATATACAGTGTTGGTTTTTCTTTTTTAATTACTTCCCTGTGTATGAAAGTCTCTAGGTCTGTCCATGTCTCTACAAATGATCCAATTTCATTCCTTTTTTATGGCTGAGTAATATTCCATTGTTTATATATACCACATCTTTTTTATCCATTCGTCTCTTGATGGACATTTAGGTTGCTTCCATGTCCTGGCTATTGTAAATAGTGCTGTAATGAACATTGGAGTGCATGTGTCTTTTTGAATTATGGTGTTCTCTGGGTATATGCCCAATAATGGGAATGCTGGGTCATATGGTAACTCTATTTTTAGTTTTGCAAGGAAACTCCATACTGTTCTCCATAGTGGCTGTATCAATTTACACCCACCAACAGTACAAGAGGGTTCCCTTTTCTCCACGCTCTCTCCAGCATTTATTGTTTGTAGATTTTCTGATGATGCCCATTCTAACTGGTGTGAGGTGATACCTCATTGTTGTTTTGATTTGCATTTCTCTAATAATTAGTGATGTTGAGCAGCTTTTCATGTGCCTCTTGGTCATCTGTATGTCTTTGGAGAAATGCCTATTTAGGTCTTCTGCCCATTTTTCGATTGGATTTTTTTTTTTTTTTTTTTTGATATTGAGCTGGATGAACTGTTTCTATATTTTGGAGATTAATCCTTTGTTGATTCCTTTGCAAATATTTTCTTCAATTCCAAGGGTTATCTTTTCATCTTGTTTATGGTTTCCTTTCTTATGCAAAAGCTTATGTTTCATTAGGTCCCATTTATTTATTTTTGTTTTTATTTCCATTACTCTAAGAGGTGGGTCAAAAAAGATCTTGCTGTGATTTATGCCAAAGAGTGTTCTTCCTGTGTTTTCTTCTAGGAGTTTTATAGTGTCTTGTCTTATATTTAGGTCTTTAACCCTATAATTTTGAGTTTATTTTTGTGTATGGTGTTAGGGAGTGTTTTAATTTCATTCTTTTACATGTAGCTGTCCAGTTTTCCCAGCACCACTTAGTGAAGAGGCTGTCTTTTCTCTATTGTATATCCTTGCCTCCTTTGTTTAACTCTGGGCTTTCTATCCTGTGTCAATGCTCTATATTTCTGTTTTTGTGCCAGTACCATATTGTCCTGATTACTGTAGCTTTGTAATATACTCTGAAGTCAGGGAGTATGATTTCTCCACCTCCATTTTTTTCCCCTCAAGATTACTTTGGCTATTCAGGTCTTTTGTGTCTCCATACAAATTGTAAAATATTTTATTCTAGTTCTGTAAAAAATACCATTGGTAATATGATAGGGATTGCATTGAATCTGTAGATTGCTTTGGGTAGTATAGTCATTTTCACAACATGGATTCTCCCAATCCAAGAACATGGTATATCTCTCCATCTGTTTGAGTCATCTTTGATTTCTTTCATCAGTGTCTTACAGTTTTCTGAGTACAGGTCTTTTACCTTAGGTAGATTTACTCCTACATATTTCATTCTTTTTGTTGCAATGGTGAATGGGGTTGTTTCCTTAACTTCTCCTTCTGATCTTTCATTGTTAGTGTATAGAAATGCAAGCGATTTCTGTGTGTTAATTTTGTATCCTGCAACTTTACCAAATTCATTGATTAGGTCAAGTAGTTTTCTGGTGGCATCTTTAGGATTTTCTATGTATACTATCATGTCATCTGCAAACAGTGACAGTTTTACTTCTTCTTTTCCAATTTGGGTTCCTTTTATTTCTTTTTCTTTTCTGATTGCTGTGGCAAGGACTTCCAAAACTATGTTGAAAAGCAGTGGTGAGAGTGGAGATCTTGTCTTGTTCCTGATGTTAGAGTGAATGCTTTCTGTTTTTCACCATTGAGAATGATGTTTGCTGTGGGTTTGTCATATATGGCCTTTATTGTGTTGAGGTAGTTTCCTTTTATGCCCACTTTTGGGAGGTTTTTTATCATAAATGTGTGTTGAATTTTGTCAAAAGCTTTTTCTGCACCTATTGAGATGATCGTATATTTTATTCTTCAGTTTTTTAATATGGTGTATCACATTGTTTGATTTGCATATATTGAAAAATCCTTGCATCCCTGGGATAAATCCCACTTGATCATGATGTATGATCCTTTTAATGTGTTGTTAGATTCTGTTTGCCATTATTTTGTTGAGTATTTTTGTGTCTATATTCATCAGTGCTATTGGTCTGTAATTTTCTTTTTTTGTAGTATCTTTGGTTTTTGTATCAGTGTGATGATGGCCTCATAAAATGAGTTTGGGAGTATTCCCACCTCTGTCATTTTTTGGAAGAGTTTGAGAAGGATGGGTGTTAGCTCTACTTTAAATGTTTCATAGAATTCACCTGTGAAACCATCTGGGCCTGGAATTTTGTTTGTTTGGAGATTTTTAATCACAGTTTCAATTTCATTACATGTGATTGGTCTGTCATATTTTCTATTTCTTCCTGATTTTGTCTTGGAAGGTTACACCTTTCTAAGAATATGTCCATTTCTTTCAGGTTGTCCACTTTATTGGCATATAGTTGCTTGTAGTAGTCTCTTTTGATGCCTTTTATTTCTGTAGTGTCCGTTGTAACTTCTGTTTCATTTCTAATTTTATTGATTTGAGTCCTCTCTTTTTCTTGATGAATCTGGCTAAAGGTTTATCAATTTTGTTTATCTTCTCAAAGAATGAGCTTTTAGCTTTATTGATCTTTGCTATTGTTTTCTCTGTTTCTATTTCATTTATCTATGCTCTGATCTTTATGATTTCTTTCCTTCTGCTAACTTTGGGTTTTGTTTGTTCTTCTTTCTCTAGTTTCTTTAGGTGTAAGCTTAGATTGTTTATTTGGCATTTTTCTTTTTTCTTGAGGTAGGATTGTATTGCTATAAAATTCCCTCTTAGAACTGCCTTTGCTGCATCCCATAGGTTTTGGATTGTTGTGTTTTCATTGTCATTTTTCTCTAGGAATTTATTGATTTCCTCTTTGATTACTTCAGTGATCTCTTGGTTATTTAGTAGTGTATTGTTTAGCCTCCATGTGTTGGTGCTTTTTACAGTTTTTTTCCCCCTGTAATTGATTTCTAATCTTGTAGCATTGTCATCAGAAAAGATGCTTGATACAATTTCAATTTTCTTAAATTTGCGAGGCTTGATTTGTGAACCAAAATGTGATGTATCCTGGAGAATGTTCTGTGTGAACTTGAAGAAATTGTAATCTGCTGTTTTCAAATGGAATGTCCTATAAATCTCAATTAAATCTATCTGGTATTGTGTCATTTAAAGCTTGTGTTTCCTTATTAATTTTCTGTCTGGATGAACTGTCCATTGGTGTAAGTGGGGTGTTAAAGTCCCCCACTATTATTGGGTTACTCTCAATTTCCTTTTTTATAGTTGTTAGCATTTGCCTTATGTATTGAGGTGCTCCTATGTTGGGTGCATATATATTTATAATTGTTCTCTCCTCTTCTTGGATTGATCTCTTGATCTTTATGTAGTGTCCTTTCTTGTCTCCTGTAATATTCTTTATTTTAAAGTCTATTTTATCTGATATGAGTATTGCCACTCCAGGTTTCTTTTGATTTCCATTTGCATGGAATATCTTTTTCCATCCCCTCACGTTCAGTCTGTATGTGTCCCTAGGTCTGAAGTGGGTCTCTTGTAAACAGTATATTATTGGGTCTTATTTTTGTATCCATTCAGCCAGTCTGTGTCTTTTGGTTGGAGTATTTAATCCATTCACATTTAAGGTAACTATTGATATGTATGTTCCTGTTACCATTTTCTTAATTGTTTTTTTCTTTTTTCTTTAAGATCTTTATTGGACTATAATTGCTTTACACTGTTGACCCATTTCTGCTGTACAAAAAAGTGAATCAGCTGTATTTATTCATATATCAACATATCCCCTCCCTCCCATGATTCCTTCCCATCCTCCCTATCCCACCCCTCTAAGTCATAACCAATCATTGGGCTGGTTTGTTTTTGTAGGTCCTTTTCTTCTCTTGTATTTTCCCACTTAAAGAAGTTCCAATAGCATTTTTGTGGGGGTGGTTTGGTATTCTGAATTCTCTTAGCTTTTGCTTGTCTGTAAAGCTTTTGTTTTTTCTTTTGAATCTGAATGAGATTCTTGCTGGCTAGAGTTTTCTTGGTAAGTTCTTCCCTTTCATCACTTTAAATATATCATGACACTCCCTTCTGGCTTATAGAGCTTCTGCTGAGAAATCAGCTATTAACCTTATGGGAGTTCCCTTCAATGTTATTTGTCATTTTTCCCTTGCTGCTTTGAAGAATTTTTCTTTGTGTATAAATTTTGTCACTTTGATTACTGTGTGTCTTGGTGTGTTTCTCCTTGGGCTTACCCTACTTGGGACTCTCTGCACTTCCTGGACTTGGGTGGCTATTTCCTTTCCCATGTTAGGGAAGTTTTTGAGTATAATCTCTTCAAATATTTTCTTGGGTCCTTGCTTTCTCTCTTCTCCTTCTGGGACCCCTATAATGTGAATGTTGTTATGTTTAATGTTGTCCCAGAGGTCTCTTAGGCTGTCTTCATATCTTTTCATTCTTTTTTTCTTTATTCTGTTCCATGGCAGTGATTTCCATCATCTTTCTTCCAGGTTACTTATCCATTCTTATGCCTCAGTTATTCTGATACTGATTCCTTCTAATGCATTTTTCATTTTAGTTATTGAATTGTTCATCTCTGTTTGTTCTTTAATTCTTCTAGGTATTTGTAAAACATTTCTTGCAACTTCTCCATTCTTTTTCCAAGGTCCTGGATCATCTTCACTATCATTACTCTGAATTCTTTTTCTGAAAGTATGCCTATCTCCACTTCATTTAGTTGTTTTTTGGGGGTTTTATCTTGTTCCTTCATCTAGTACAAAGTCCTCTGCCTTTTCATTTTGTCTATCTTTCTGTGGCTGTGGTTTTCATTCTGCAGACTGCAGGATTATAGTTCTTCCTGCTACTGCTGTCTGCCCTCAGGTGGATGAGGCTATCTAAGAGCTTCCTGATGGGAGGGACTGGTGATGGATAGAGCTATGTGTTGCTTTGGTGGGCAGAGCCCAGTAAAACTTTCATCCACTTGTTTGCTGGTGGGTGGGGTTGAGTTCCCTCCCTGTTGGTTGTTTGGCCTAAGGTGACCCAGCACCAGAGATTGCAGGCTCTTTGGCAGGGCTAACTGTAGACTCTGGGAGGGCTCACACCAATGAGTACTTCCCAGAACTTCTACTGCCAGTGTCCTTGACCCCTCAGTGAGCCACAGCCACCCCCACCTCTGCAGGAGACCCTCCAACACTAGCAGGTAGGTCTAGTTCATTCTCCTATGGGATCACTACTTTTTCCCCCTGGGTCTTAGTGTGCACACTACTTTGTGTGTGCCCTCAAACAGTGGAGTCTCTGTTTCCCCCAGTCCTGTGGAAATCTTGCAATCAAATCCCACTGGCCTGCAAAGTCTGAATCTCTGGGGATTCCTCCTCTACACCCAGGTTGGGAAGCCTGACGTGTGGCTCAGAACCCTCACTCCAGTGGGCGGACTTCTGTGGTATAATTATTCTGCAGTTTGTGAGTCTCCCACCCAGTGTTTATGGGATTAGATTTTACTGCCATTGCCCCCCTCCTACTGTTTCATTGTGACTTCTCCTTTGTCTTTGGAAGTGGGATATCTTTTTTTGCTGAGTTCCGTTGTCTTCCTGTTGATGATTGTTCAGCAGTTAGTTGTGATTCCAGTGCTTTCTCAGGAAGAAGTCACATCCATAGTATTTCCACGCCCTCCTCTCATTGTCCTTATGTGGTCCAGTCAGGAGTTGGGAAGAACTCTCAGTACGGATTCTGTATTTCCCCGAGATGGGCCTGAGATTGTATCCATCAAATGACAATGTTGGAGTGTACTATCATCTCATATTAGTCATAAACAAAATGCTATTGGAGGACTCTGATCTTATTTTACAGAAGAAACAGCACAGGAAATGCATGTACTGCAATTTTGTTTTATATGAACAAATATGAAAACTTTTCCTAGATTCTCCAGGTACTTGTGTTACAGAGAATTCTTTACTTAAACCATTTTCTTTTAATCACTTCCTCTGTATTCTCCAAATTCTCTTCTGGTGTCTTGAATAGCTATTAACATTGATTTACAAGATCTTAGAATTTTCCTGGAAGTTGTATGTAATACTTCTGTTCATATCTCATTAGCCAGAATTTAGTCGCATGGCCACTTGCTGCAAGGGAAACTGGGAAACAAAGTATTTGTTCTGAGTTTTAATGCCCAGATAAAAAGACAGGGTTTTATTACTAAGAAAGAGAGATATAACAGAACCAGGGAACTGCTTGCAGTTTTTGTCATATAAGCTTAGTGTGGTGTAAGACAGTTTTATTTTCATTTACTTAATACTTCTTTCTGCTCATTAAAAAAAACTAAATTGAAAATATTAAATTTCAAGGTTTCATAAATCTTGAAAAACATAGAAAAATACAAGTGTTAAAATAACAATTATAATCCAACAAAAGGTAACTACTGTTGGCATTTTGAGATATGCCTTTCCAGACTTTTCCTATTTACTAATGCATTTTTCTCCACAAAAGCACTGTACCTAAGTATTGTTGGTGGTCATCTTTTGTCTCTCAGCAATGTGCCATGAATATCTTCCCCTGTAAATATATATATATATATATATATATATATATATATATATGTTTATGGATTCTATCTTAGAAAAGTGCTATAAAGCTAAATTTTTCCCTATTGTAGGTGACTGATGGCTTCCAGGCTGTGACTATGGTAAATGTCTTATGATGAGCATTGTTTTATTTAACAAATCTTATTAACCTATTTCATCATGATCAATTCATAGAAGTAGAATGCAGAATCATATGTCGAGCAGCAATTTTAATGACCGTGCCTATATCTCCGCATTTTCAGTTGCTCAAACATCTCTGATTCTCTACCAGTTGGCAGGTAAAGATAACTGCTGTTAAGGACTTCCCTGGCAGTTCAGTGGTTAAGACTTTGCATTTCCACTGCAGGGGGTGCAGATTTGATCCCTGGTCTGGGAGCTAAGATCCCCACATGTGGTGTAGCCAAAAAATTCAATAAATAAATTTATAGGGAAGAAAGAAGATGGATTTTTTTACAAAAAGGTAACTATTGTTATTGCTTTTATTTCTCTTACAACTAGTGATAATGAACATTTTCTTTCAGATTCTTCAGTCATAATGTAATATTTCATTACATTTACCAGTTCAGGTAAATCATAGATAAGATTAGGTCTTTGATGCTGTATCCAAAGCTAGATAAAATTTCTTCTTACTGTGATTTTTAAGCTTTTTAATGGCAGGAAAGTGACTTTTTAGTTTGTAATTTATCTCCAAGAAGTGGAACCACGATCCATGCTGAAAAAATAATGAACAAATGAAGGATTATATGTGTTGAGCTATTTCCTTGATTCAGCACTTTCTGATTGTTGCAGCTAATTATTTTCATGATTGGAAATAGAATTCATGTCAATTTTCACTTTTTAAAGTGCCAGCACTATGTCTGACAAACAGTAAACACTAAAGCATTCATTGAATGGATACATGAATGAAGAAATAATAACTAGCATTGATTTTACTGTGAAGGGAATCTGAGCAAATTGGGGTGAACAGATTTGTTTCCATGTGTTTTCAACATTTTTAATGTTATTAGAATTTCAGTAATGCTAGAAATATTTTCTCTATTTTCTTTCCACTTTTAACAGGAAAATTAGAATTTTTTTACTCCATGTTTAGAATTTTGAAATTTAATTTTAAATGTGTATTAAATTATGATTGTAGAAGGTGTAACACTAAACATTAATGGGAAATAACATCCTAAATAATAATTTATTTGGGTCTTCTATTCTGACTATTGGTAAGAAAGACATCTCACAGTCTAAACATTATTTCTGATAATATTTTTTGCGGAACTTGATCCCACAAGAAACCAAGCACCACGCTCAGAGAGTTTGAGAACTCAGCTTTATTGAGCCGGTGGCGCCAGACGAGCTAATGCTCCAAAACTTCTGGGCACCATTTCAGGCCAGTTTTCTCCTTTTATATATTAAGACATATAGCTACAGTTGGTACTAACTGATTGGTTACACAGTTTCCATAACTTACAGGTGGTTACAGAACGCTGGGGGTGGGGGGATGCTAAGGGCTACAGGATGCACGGGAGTTGCTAGGGGTTACAGGATGCGGGAGTTCAGACAAAGGCAAGCAGAGGCAGGAACAGTACATTTTATACTTATATCAATCATTCCTATGCAATTATTAACAGGCAGGGTTCACATAGCAGGGCTCAAACTATAGATTTCAAATCTTCCTCATCAATTTCATAGTATTATTAGGATAAATCGTACTCTCTATAAAATTCATTTTATCTCTTTCCTGTTCTCACAGAGATAACTTAATTTTGATCCCTTTAGTTATACACATATGGTACTGGCTTTGGTTTTTCTGGGTTTAGTTTTATTTTCTCCTGGGAATGTTGCTAATTTTATAAAATTTTGTGCACTGAAAATTAGCTGCATTGTTTTAAATTAGATAGAAACACAGAACTTTTTAATATTATAATTATTTATTTAATAACTGACTAGGCTGCTTGTGGAATTTATAAGATTGTATTTATCACTAACCTAATATAACTGGTAGATTTTGTTTAAACAGTACCTTGGATTTATGAACTTAATTTGTCTTTGATTCCATACTTCTTGAGGACAAAAACTACTTCTTTCACTCATCCATAAAGTGGGTAAATAATCATAACTACCTCAAGATCACTGTAAATAATTTGACAATTAATTGTTTGGAACAATGATTGGAATGTACAAATTGTTCAAAAAACATTAGCTGGTTCATTTTCTTCCCATTTGTGTTGTTATAATCTTTGCCTGTGTTAACTGTTCAGTGTTTACTAAATGAATTAAAATACTTGGGGGGACTTCCCTGGCAGTCCAGTGGTTAAGAGTCCAAGCTCTGAATGCAGAGGGCATGGGTTTGATCCCTGGTTGGGGAACTAAGATCCCACATGACATAGTGTGTGGCAGAAAAAAAAAAGTATTAAAATATTTGGATATTAAATCATAGAACTTTACAAGTGTGAACAGAGGCCATATTTTATACAGCTTTTGTGTTCTGCACATGGCCTATCATAGGGGCTGGGCATTGTGTCAAGTGTTAATTTGAGTTATCTCTTTGATCCACATTCAAGTATGCTAGATTACCTTCATTCATTGTTCAAAAATAATTCTCAAACATTGTATGTCATACACATTTTCCCAGGATAAAGATAAGGATGCAAATAGACACAGGCCCAGATCTTATTTTCCTAGGAATATATGGAGACTGACAATAATTAAGAATATCCAAATATTTGTAATACAGAACTTTATCCTTTATCTTAATTTTCTTATGGTCATCTCTCTCTGATGTTTAATACTTTCCTGTTATCTATGAAGAAATACAAATTTTAAAACGTCTACAATATAGCATTAGAATTTCTGTATTTGAACTTTAAAAAGTGTAACAGTTCTATTACATGAGAGTAACTAAAACAATCTGTACTTATGAACATGGAAACAAGTTGCGGAAAGGACTCAAATAAATTAGCTTGTGAGCATATAAAAATCACTTTAAACAGGGAAAAATAACTCTTTTGTACTTTCACCATTATCATGACAAACATTTACACAGCTCACAGCACAGATACAATGAAATGTCATTAGCATATGTAGAAAACATTCTCCCTTAAGCCAGCAAGACCCTATGGGGCCTTCCCAGAACAGACCCCTCCCTGATATCCTCTGCTATAGCTCCTCTCTGAAGTACCTGGATAATAGTAGTTGATGCACATTTCTTGAGTTGTTTTACAGATGTGAAAACCCCCCACCAAATGGAAGATGTTAACTACTTGATGACCATGAGCACATAGCCCCAGGCCTCCTGGAGCCTAAGGACTGATAATGTGAACTCCTGTGATACCTCCCTGTCACCTCACCATCAGCCAATCAGAGAATTCTGCATCACAAACCCTGCAACAACCCTCCCACAGCTGGTTTTTAAAAATGCTTTGCCAAAACACTTTGGTGAGCTTGGGGGTTTTTTAAGGCATGAGCCAACAGTCTCCTTGGGTGGCCCTGCAATAAACCTTTCTCTGCTCCAAACTCTGACATTTTGAACTCTGACATTTTGGTTTATTTGGCCTCACTGTGGCACACGAACATGGTCTATCACTCTGACTTCATGTGGCTTAATGGGGGTGGTGTAAGGTTGAAAAGATACCTGGGTACAGCTTTTAGGCTTTATAATAAATATGAGTTGAAAAATACTGTCTCATAAGGGAAATGACAAAATTAATGTGCTTGACATAAGTTCATCAATTCTTATTTTAGACTGTATTCATATAAGAAATGCATATGCATGAAAATCACATAATACTCTAATTTGCTGCAAGCTATTATACCTGGCTCCTTTAAAGGACTGACTTAAATAATGAACAATCAGGGACTTCCCTGGAAGCACAGTGGTTAAGAATCCACCTGCCAATGCAGAGGTCATGGGTTCAATCCCTGGCCGGGGATGATCCCACATGCTGCAGAGAAACTAAGCCCATGCACCACAGCTACTGAGCCTGCACTCTAGAGCCTGTGAGCCACAACTACTGAAGCCCTCACGCCTAAAGCCCATGGTCCACAACAAGAGAAGCTACCATAATGAGAAGCCCACACACTGTAACGAAGAGTAGCCCCCACTCACTGCAAGTAGAGAAAGCCCGCACGCAGCAGTGAAGACCCAGTGCAGCCAATACATAAATAAATAAATACATAAATAAATAGTTAATTAAAAAAAGAACAATCAGCAAATGCCAAGGAATACACCTATTGTATCAGCCCCAAGAAGAAGGGGGACTGGGTAAGAAATATGTTCACTAAGAAGAACAGTCTCCAGTGGTTCCATTCAAAGCTTTTGTGATTGGAAACTCAGTCAACACTTTACCAATGTTTGTTACCATATGAAGTAACTGGGGTCAAGGATTCTAGAATTATTATTCCTTCTAGGACATGAATTGACTAATTTTTATTCTGGTTTCAGCTGGATTATAAATACCATAATCTTTTCTCAATACTTGGTGGTAGGATATTGTTTCTCTTAGACTGTCCATCAGCTAAGATTCAAATCCTGGGATTATTCCTGCTGTATTTGAGGTTCTTGATGTCTTGTCACAGAAAGAATTCAGTGAAAGGCAAAGTGATAGGTAAGAAGTGGATTTATTTAGAGAGAATCACACTCCATGAAGAGAGTGTGGATCCTCTTAGAAGGCAAGATGCCTTGAAACATGGTGTGGTTGGTTTTTATGGGCTGGGTAAATTCATAGGTTACTGAGTGTGAGGATTATTCCATGTATTTACATGAAGGTGTGGAGACTTCCAGGAATTGGACCCTGCCCACTTTTTGGACTTTTATGGTTGGCCTCTAAACTGTCATGACACTGGTGGATGTGTCATTTAGATGCTAATGTATTACAATGAGTGTATAAAGAGACTCAAGGTCCACTGGAAGTTGAATATTCCACCATCTTGGACCTAGTTGGTTCTAACCAGTTTTTGTCTTGTCCTATGTCTCTGTCATTCTTTTAAAGGTTGTTCCCTGCCCCCTTCCCTCCTGTTTCAGGACGATCACCCAGATTTATCCTTTGGGTGACTATCCAGATAGACAAAGCAAAACAGAGAACGTTCACCTAAATTATTAACCATTAGGGAATATTTTTCTTGACTCCACATTTTACACATCCATTTATAGGACACAGCAGGCTTCCCAGCTTGAATCTCAGTTCACTCCCTCATTGCAAGAGTAGGACATGTCTGGGCATACCCAGTGGGTAAGCACGTTGGGCTCTTCAGAGGACTCTTGGTATAAAGGTTTGAAGCCTACTGGAGGAGAAAGGGGATGAACAAGGTTTGGCTAAGAGTAAGAAATGGAATATTGCCTGACATATTTTTACTGAGTCCAAGCTTGCTCTGCTCACTGCACAACAGGCCAATGAATCAGAGATGAGGTGTTAAATATGACTTTATTTGGAAAGCCAGCAGACTGAGAAGATGGCAGATTAGTGTCTCCAAAAAACCATCTTATCGGGGTCTGTATGCCAGTTTCTTTTGTAGAATCAGAGAAGGGGAGGCAGGGAAGTAAAGTAAAAAGGGTTATCAGTCTTGCAAAACATCTCCTGGAATGACTAGCCTCTGGGAAGGGATGTGTTAATTTCTTCTTTTCTGAAGTCTTTTACAGGTGGGTAGTGCTCCCAGAGGCAGGCCATTACCTATGATTAAAATAACAAAAGCAATGAAAAGCAAAGGTTAAAAACAAAGACACAGATTGAACATGGAGTCTGATTTAGCTCTTCCCTGTTACAATATCAGTAAACAAAGAATGTCACAGTCATCAGTGATTACAGCCACCAGCCAAAGATGAGCTGGTGAGCCCTGAGGGATGTCAGGAAAGAAACAAAGAATACCTGCCATCCAGCAGCCATCAGACTTCAGCCACCCCCTGACAGTGAGCCCTGAGGAAACTCAGGATGAGAAAACACAAGATACTGGCTCTGAATTGCTGAGATGCATATCAAAAGAATGATTTCAGTGAGCCTAGACTCTCGCATCTTCCCATACATAGAAAAGCACTAAATTCCTTGAGATATCTAGTTTTCTTTAATTAAAAATAATCTTTTGATGTTCAGACTATCTTCCCTTTGTTGTAAAACTCCTATATATCCTGGCTCTCCCCTCACCTCCTCAGAGCAGTTCTTTCAGGGTTACTTGCGATGCTGCCTCCTGGGCTGGAACTCCTAAAAATTTCTGCCGAATAAAACATTACTCTCAACTTTTAGGTTGTGAATAATTTTTTAGTTGACAGTTTATGGTGACCAGATGAAGGGGCAAGAGCAGACTTCTCTCCTTTGCTTGAACTCTCAAGGATGAGGCCTTCATAGTGGAACCAGCAGAACCCATGGGGCCTTCCTGGGACAGGCCTTCCCTGGTATCCTCTGCTTTAGCTCTTCTCTGAAGTACCTAGTACTTGATAGTATTTGATGCATATTTCCTGAATTGTTTTGCATATGTGAAAACCACCACCCTCTCCAGCAAAAGGAAGATGTTAACTACCTAACAACCATGAGCACCCAGCCCCAGGCCTCCAGGAACCTAAGGACTGATCGTGTGAACCCCGTGACACCTCCCTGCTACCTCATCACCAGCCAAACAGAGAAATGTGCACGAGCTGATCACATTCCCTGTGAACCGCCTCCCTCACCTGGTTTTTGAAAATGCTTTGCCGAAACCCTTTGGAGAACTCCGGTTTTTTTGCAAGGCATGACTCACCCGTTTCCTTGCATGGCTGTAATAAACCTTTCTTTGCTCCAAACTCTGATGTTTCAATTTGTTTAGCCTCACTGTATGTTGGGAACACAGACTCGCATTAACAATACCAGCTGAGGCCTCTTCTACCCATCCACTTCCTTGGGGAATCCAGATGCATTTGGGTGAGTCTCTCCTGGTTCTAGGATTGCCCATTTTTGGTTGATGATCCTAAGGTTTATTCGGTGGAGGAACAGTTTATCCTTGAAACTTTCAAGAAGTACTTGTGTTATCCTCAGTTGAAGGACAGGGAAGATTTTTCTCAAACACTGAATAAAATTGGACTGGGTAATTAGGGGGTAGAATGGCCTTGAATTGGCTGCCTTAGTAGAGTTTGTTGAAATTAAAAACCAAAATCTTATGAGAGCTTCTGAGCTCCAAAGAAGGGACTCTCTCCTTCTGGCCAGCAATGGCCTTCTCAGCCCCCTGAGATATTTCATGGGTGGCAGAGGCAAGACCTCATGCCGTGCAGCTGTCCCTATAGGGAAAACCACTCATTTAATTTACAACCTGCTCAACTGGGTACTCGAATAAGAACTGGCAATTCTGCAGTCTGAACACCCGTGGTAGTCTTATACACCACCAGGAGAACCTGGTGGTGTATAAGACACATGAGGGGAAAAACCCAGAGGAGTTAAGTTCTCAAGGAGCACGCTGGCCCACCACCTGATCATCATTAGCAATTTTAATTTCAACAAACTGACCTCAGAATGGGAAATAAATATTTCAGAAAAAAGAAAAAGCAATGACAGATTGCCAACCTCCAACTAACATCTCAGCCAGGTTTATGCATGTACCAAAAAAAAAAAACTTAAACAGGTACTTACTTAGTTGGAAATTAAAGAAAATCTTGCCCTAAAAAAGAGGGGGCTCTTTTATTGTGTAAGCAGTTAAGTTTAAAAGCCTACTTAATAAAAATATCTTTTCAGAATTCTGACTTTAAGCAAAGGCCTTTTAAGGGGAACTTGCATTTCTCTTCCTGTATCTTTTACATGTAAATGTTCTACCTGATCCTCCTGATGTTCTGTGTGTGTGAGTGTGTAAGTATGTGTTTTGAAAACTTGACCTCTGCTGTACTATTTTTGAGAGTAAACTCTCTGGATTTTACTTAGGTGACATCTTCTCCCACTCTCTTATGAGGAAGCCTCTTGCTTCTTATTAGTTTGAATCACTATTAATATATATTTTATTAATGGTCAGATGATGATTCCTTTTAAACTGGAGAAACCAATAAATTGGTGAGTCTAGAGTGCTCATTATAAACAGCTATTTTATTGGTACCTATAAGAACAAAAATCAAATTAAATGTGGAAAAAGAAATATATCTAATGATTAACCTAAGAACTACTTTAGTTTGAAATAAGTGAGAAATGCTGGTTTGGGAATCTTTATTTGCAGTCTTTACTGCCCCTTAATGGGTCTTACAGATACTAATAAAAATGTAACCAAGCAGGACCCTATGGGGCCTTCCTGGGGCAGGCCTTCCCCCATATCTTCTACTTTAGCTCCTCTTTGAAGTACCTAGATAACAGTATTTGATGCATATTTCCTGGGTCATTTTGCAGATTTGAAACTGACCCTCCCTGCTCCCCCACCAAATGGAAGATGTTAACTACTTGATGACCATGCACCCAGCTCCCAGGCCTCCTGAAGCCTAAGATCTGATAATGTTAATCCCTGTGACAATGTCCTGTTCCCTTAGTCAATCAGAGATGTGTGCACAAGCTGATCACATACCCTGCAACCCCCCTCCCTCACTAGGTTTTCAAAAATGCGTTGCCAAAATCCTTCAGGGAGCTCAGGGCTTTTAGGGAAAGAGCCACATCTCTCCTTGCATGGCCCTGTAATAAACCTTTCTCCTCTCCAAACTCCAATGGTTCAGTGTGTTTGGCCTTACTGTGCATCAGGAACATGAATTTCAGCTAACAAAAATGTTGCAGGAAGGGAGACTCCTTCCAGGACCTGAGAGTGGACTCTTATCTAACACTCAGAAATGAGTTGTCTGAGGAGACACATGTGCTGACAAAGGGAGAGACTTTTTTGGGAAGGGGAGCCTGGGCAGAGAGCAGGAGGGTAAGGGAACCCAGGAGGACTGCTCTGCCACATGGCTTGCAGTCTCAGGTTTTATGGTGATGGGGTGGGTTTCCAGGTTGTCTCTGGCCAACCACTCTGACTTAAGGTCCTTTCCGGTGAATTGCACATCTCTCAGCCAAGATGAACTCTGGTGAGGAGAATTCTTGGAGGTGGGTAGGACATGTGGACTGGTATTTCCTTTTGACCTTTTCCATATTCTTCCAGTTGGTGGTGACCTGTCATAAAATAACTCATGCAAATTATTATTTGCAAATTGTTATCTGCCTGGCCAGGATGGGCAGTTACAATCTGTGTTTCCCCTAACAAAAACATTAGAATAATTAATGTTAACAACAACATCAACAACAATCCTGGGAGGAAAGTGTAGATACTTTTTCCAACAAGGTAGAAATTTTGAAAAGGACTTATCACAAATGAATAAAGAAATCTTTAGATGGTTATTTTAAAATAGGATAAATAAAAGACATTTTTGTGATTAAAAACACGAGGTTTAGATATTACACCACCTAAGGTAAAATGGGCCAAATGGACCCCCCATTGGTCCTCAACATTAAAAGCCAAACAAGTCCACTCTACCCCAGTTTAAAAAATATATATTTAGGGGCTTCCTAGGTGGCGCAGTGGTTAAGAATCTGCCTGCCAATGCAGAGGTCACGGGTTCGATCCCAGCTCCAGGAAGATCCCACATGCCGCAGGGCAACTAAGCCTGTGTGCCCAAAAAAAAAAAAAAAAAAAAAAAAAAAAATATATATATATATATATTTAAAGGGCTGAAAAAAAATTTTACACTAAGATAGCTGATCAGCATTTATTTGGGGCAGCAGTTAGGCAAAAGGGCCTGAGTTCCTTGGCTCAAACCCCCTCTAGGGATCCCAGAGTCTTTTATATAAACATAGATACAATAGAGAGGGAATAAAAAGAAAGAAAACTTCTAGAACCCTTCCTATAAGATCAAAGCTTGTTGATCCTAATGATGCTGAAGTTAAAGGTATAAAAGTTGACACAATTGAGATGAAAGTGTATAAAACTGGTATATTTAAATGGGCTATATATAAGATGGTTGCATGTGTTTTGTTTAATTATATTGTGGCGTACACATGTTTCACTGAGGAATGTTTCCCTTGCATGGTATTATAAGACAAGGCATATAAATCTGCCCTTCAGGAAACATTAATTGAACATACTAAAGAAAACCAATAGGGTTACCTGAGCCATAAAAATAAGTAAAAACTGGGAACTAACATTCAAGGGCTAATAAAAACAAAAATAGTGATTTTGCTTCGAGTTTAACATAAAAACTCAGAAAGAAGGTCTTTGCTGAATGCCTTATACAAGACTTGGAAGGCATGATAAATTAAACTCTAAAGTTCTAGAACATAGAGCTCATAAATTTCAGTTTAGTTAGAAATCTTCTCACTGGTAAAATACATAGTTGGAAAAATCAATCTTTTAGTATTCTTTAGGTGACAGACCATTCTTTGGGGAACTAAAAGCAGCTATCTTTCTCTTGCAAATCTCTACAAACCAAGAAATGTAAATACAGGCCACAATGAGCTGAAACTGAGCCTAATGAGCTCAATCAGGCAAGACCTGAAACTAAGGGGAAAAAAATGACAAAGTGGCAGTTTTAAAATTCAGACTGCTGGGAATGCTCCCGAAGCCAAACTTTATGAATAGTAAAGCCTTAGTCATCTGAGCAAGCAACTTTAATGTATTCTGACTGTTCTTTGTAAACTAGTAAATTTGTGTCATAATATCTGATTCACAACTGTTTTTTTTTTTTAAGTGAAGCCAAGAGAGCTCTAATTTTGCCTGTTTATATGTCTGTGTATGCATTATATATATATATATATAATTATGAGATATCTCTACCTATGGAAAGTATCATCAAAATTGAATTTATACAGAGCTCAATTTAAAAGTAAGAGCTTACAAATTAAATATAAAAGAAACTGACCAAAATGACTTACAGGTTTATGTGAAGTGTAAAATATTCAATATTAAGTTGATACCTGGTGTTAAAGTTTAAGTTTGATCTAATTAATATAGACATGTCTTTAGAGTCATTAAGTGTAATACTGTTATTGTACCTAGGTTTAATAGAAGTCAAATAAGACCTTATTATATGTTACAAATTTGTTGGCAAGGAAAATAACTTGATATAATGAAACTTTAAAGTAAATGTAAATGAGATAAGAGCTTTTGGGTAAACTCTTTAAAAATTATATTTTAGAAGTGTCTACTTAAAATGATCTGTCCATATATTTGGTAACTTAAAGTTATAGAGTTGTGCTAATTTAAGTGATGGAAGTTTACTGAATAGCTAGATCATTTCCAAAAAAATAAGATACTGAGACATCAATTACTAAACAGAAAAACTAAAGGTATTTAGGACTACTAATGAATATGTTTGGTGCCACCCAAAGATGTTCTCTATAAGAAAACAAATGTTTTTAGAAATTATCATGGGTATTTATATTCAACAATCTATAGAATGCAGACGTAAAAAACATTCATAATTGCTTACTTAATTTTCACTAGAAACAGGTTTTAAGAGTTGAGGATTCTAATTTAAACATGTAATTAAAGCTAATAGGAATATTAAGTATTTCAGTATACAATAGAAAAGTAGAATGTGTGTTTTCATTAAAAAAGTTATGAGGAATGGAATTACATTTTATCAAAGGAAAAGAAAGAAATATGTCTTAGAGCTGGTTGGTTTTTTTGGATGGGAAAATAAGGGACAAGCTGATATGGATACAGAAAGTGATGAAAGATTGTGGAAAGGAACCCTGAGGAAAAACGTTCTATGCATGGTAAGGATTAACTAAATTTAGATTAAAGTTAAGTAAAATGGATTTTGTTGTTAAGTAAGCTAATACAAGCTTGGAATTTAATTTCTCCCTCTGTTAGAGTGCTCCTTTTTGAAAACAGCTTGTGTGAGT
This sequence comes from Hippopotamus amphibius kiboko, assembly GCF_030028045.1. NCBI lineage: Eukaryota > Metazoa > Chordata > Mammalia > Artiodactyla > Hippopotamidae > Hippopotamus > Hippopotamus amphibius. Next base: position 85,580,911 of record NC_080188.1, on the reverse strand, counting down.
TTCTGTGCCCTTTAGTTATCTGTATTTTTATTTTTAATCTTTTTGTGACTTTGGGTAAATGAATAAGTATTGTTTCACAGTGACCTATGATCCTGTTGTGTTTTAAAACCTTTCTGATATTTTTAACAAACTCCCCAAATATGAAAATCTAACTAAATTTCTATTAGCCTTCAGCTGACTCTGAATGACTCAGTGACTCAAAGGAACACTGATACATTTCAGAAAGAAATACTAGCAGGACCTCCACAGGACTTGGGGAAACAGAGACTCCACTCTTGGAGGGCACACAAAAAAGTGTGCTCACCAGGACCCAGGGGGAAGGAGCAGTGACCCCATAGGAGACTGAACCAGACCTACCTGCTGGTGTTGGAGGGAGGCCTGCAGAGGTTGGGGGCAGCTGTGGCTCACAGAGGAGACAGGGGCACTGGCAGCAGGGGTTCTAGGAAGTGCTCATTGGCATGAACCCTCCCAGAGTCCACCATTAACCCCACCAAAGAGCCTGTAAGCACCAGTGCTGGGTTGCCTCAGGCCAAACAACCAACAAGGTGTGAACACAGCCCCACCCATTAGCAGACAAGCAGATTAAAGTTTTACTGAGCTCTACCCACCAAATCAGATTAAAGTCTTACTGAGCTCTGCCTACCCAGCCCTACCCACCATCAGTCCCTCCCATCAGGAAGCATGCATGAGCCTCCTAGATACCTTCCTCCACAAGTGGGCAGACAGCAGTATCAAGCAGTATCAGCAGTATTTTGTCTTGTGGAACTGAAAAGCTCAGCCACAGAAAGATAGAGAAAATGAAAAAGCAGAGGACTTTGTACCAAATGAAGGGACAGGATAAAAACCCAGAAAAACAACTAAATGAAGAGGAGATAGGCACCCTTCCAGAAAAAGAATTCAGAATCATGATGATGAAGATGATCCTGGACTTTGAAAAAAGACTGGATGCAAAGATCAAAAAATTTACCAAAGAACTAGAAGAATTAAAGAGCAAACAAACAGAGATATGCAACACAATCACTGAAATGAACCATACACTAGAAGGAACCAATAGCAGATTAACTGAGGCAGAAGGGCAAATAAGTGATCTGGAAGACAGAATAGTGAAAATCACTGATGCAGAAAATAATAAAGAAAAAAGAATAAAAAGAACTGAAGACAGCCTAAGATACCTCTGGGACAATGTTAAATGCACAAACATTCACATTATAGGTGTCCCAGAAGGAGACGAGAGGGAGAAAGGACCCAAGAAAATATTGAAAGAGATTATAGTTGAAAAATTCCCTAACATGGGAAAGGAAATAGCTACCCAACTCCAGGAAGTGCAGAGAGTCCCAGGCAGGATAAATCCAAGGAGAAACACGTCAAGACATATAGTAGTCAAACTGACAAAAATTAAAGACAAAGAAATGTTATTAAAACAACAAAGGGAAAAATGACAACATACAAGGGAACTGCCATAAGGGTAACAGGTGATTTCTCAGCAGAAACTCTGCAAGCCAGAAGGGAGTGGCATGAAATATTTAAAGTGATGAAAGGGAAGAACCTACAACCAAGAATACTCTACCCAGCAAGGATCTCATTCAGATTTGACAGAGAAATCAAAAGCTTTACAGACAAGGAATGGCTAAGAGAATTCAGCACCACCAAACCAGCCCTACAACAAATGCTAAAGGAACTTCTCTAAGCAGGAAACATAAGAGAAAAAAAGGACCTACAGAAACAAAAACAAAACAATTAAGAAAATGGTAATAGGAGCATACATATCAATAATTACCTTGAATGTAAATGGACTAAATGCATCAACCAAAAGACACAGACTGGCTGAATGGATACAAAAACAAGACCCATATATATGCTGTTTGGAAGAGACCCACTTCAGACCTAGGGACACATACAGACTGAAAGTGAGGGAATGGAAAAAGATATTCCATGCAAATGGAAATCAAAAGAAAGCTGGAGTAGCAATAGTCATATCAGATAAAATAGACTTTAAATAAAAAATGTTATAGGAGACAAGAAAGGACATCACATAAAGATCAAGGGATCCATCCAAGAAGAGGAGATAACAGTTACAAATATCTATGCACCCAGTATAAGAACACCCCAATACATAAGGCAAATGCTAACAACTATGAAAGAGGAAATGCAAGGCAGAAATAGAGACACAGATGTAAAGAACAAACACATGGACACCAAGTGGGGAAAGTGGGGAGAGTTGGCGGGGGGGATGAACTGGGAGATTGAGATACCAAATTGTACACTCTAAATATATGCTGTTTATTGTCTGTTAATTGTATCTCAATAAAAGTTTTTTTTTTTTTTTTTAAAAAGAAAGAAATGCTAAACTAACTAGGTTTATATGTTATGTTAAATTACTTGAGAAACATTGTCAAGTGATTGGAGATGAACCTTAAGTTATAGTGTGTGGATAAATGTCTTAATATAGCTATTCCAAAATTTATATGGAATCCATAACATCTGATATGTCTTGATATAACGTTATCAGTCATAATTCAGGTTATTATCCTAAAATACTACACCATAGAAATATGCTAGTCTCTTGCTAATTGCATTGTACACAAATCTTTAACCATGCTATTTTGTTTTGTCTTTTATAGACATTATTTTACACTGATGCTTTTACAAAATGAAGATCTTCAAGAAGACTCAAAAAATACTTTCTTTTTCAAAAGCAAATATAAGTTTCTGATAGCCTTTAGATAATACCACTGAACTGGGTAACAAATGACAAAACTCTCATGGAAAACCTGATGACTTTATCTAGGTCAACAGGAATTAATTACATGGGACTGAGTGAACTGATAAATATGATTTATAACTTTATGACTTTTTGGGAAATATGCTAGCTTTAATCTTTGTTTTCCAGAAAAATCTTTCCTCTTATGCTATGACCTACAAGTTTATAAAGCATATCTCTGTAAATAAAGATCAAACATTTATCTTTTTCTTTCTACCTGATCCTGCCAGAATTTGGCTTCTCCAGTTAACTCTCCTGTGGACTTGATGATTTATTGCAACTGGATTACAACTAGTTATACTAATCATTGTTTTCATTTTTTCTTTGTTTCCAAATTGTTTATGCTTTGTGTCTCCCTCTTACACTGTGACTTTGTCAGTGTTACTAGCTGTATTATGTATATCTGCCTATTTTATAAGACTGTTGTCTCTTACAGCACCCAATGTGTAACCAGGCCTCCAATAAAATTGATGCTAAACATCTTGAGGAAATAGATCACATTTATGACTTTTATAGAATAATTATAATAGTATGATTCTAGCTATGGGAAGAAACAACAAGGTAAAACATATTTTTGGATCATAATAGACTAGTAAGACGGAGGATCTAGAGAATAATTGTCAACAGGGCCTAATTCAGAAATTAGCAGCTGGAGTGGCATATCAACAAGAATTTTCACTTGATCTGGGATGAGCCTCCCAGTGCTGTAGGACAAAAATTGGTCATGAAATATCTCCCAAATATTGGTCAACTTTCAGATCAAGAAGAAGAACTGAGAAATGGAATATTGCCTGCTATATCAGTAAACAAAAGATGTCACAGTCATCAGCAATTGCAGCCACCAGCTGAAGGTGAGCTGGTGAGCCCTGAGGGACCTCAGGAAGGAAAAAAAGAATACCTATCATCTTTTAGCAGCCATCAGACTGCAGCCACCCCATGACAGTAAGTGAGCCTTGAGGAAATTCAGTATTTGAAAACATAGGTCCCAGATAGCTGAGGTACATATCAAAGGAGTGATTTTGGTGATCCCAGACTTGCTCATCTTCCCATACATAGAAAAGCACCAAATTCCTTAACTTGAGACATCTGGTTTTCTTTTTTTTTATATTTTATTTTATTTTATTTTACGTTATTTATTTTTTTGGCTGCACACGGGCTTTTCTCTAGTTATAGCAAGTTGGACTACACTTTGTTGTGGTGCACGGGCTTCTCATTGTGGTGGCTTCTCTTGTTGCAGAGCACAGGCTCTAGGCTTGTGGGCTTCAGTAGTTACAGTGCACAGGCTCAGTAGTTGTGGCTTGTGTGCTCTAGAGAGCAGGTTCAGCAGTTGTGGTGCACAGGCTTAGTTGCTCTGCCGCATGTAGGATCTTCCCCGACCAGAGTTCAAACCCATGTCCCTTGCATTGGAAGGTGAATTCTTAACCACTGTGCCACCAGGGAAGTCCCTCTGGTTTTCTTTAATTAGCAATAATCTTTTAACTTTCAGACTACCTGTGCTTTGTTGCAAAACTCCTATATACACAGAGGAATAACACCATGTGAACAGAAAAACAGCCCATGTACAAGATAAGGAGAGAGGCCTCAGAAGAAGCCAATCCTGACAGCACCTTGAAGTTGGATTTCTGGCCTCCAGAATTGTCAGAAAATTAATTTCTATTGTTTAAGCCACCTGGTCTATTGTACTTTAACAGCAGCCCTAGAAAACTAATATACTCAATTTTTGTTTTGTTTTATTCTTTTCTCTCTCATTCTTATGAATTATGTCAAAAAGAAACAAAATCTGCATGGCAAGGATAAAATAAAGGAAGTGTTTACTCAAAAGTCTCTGTGAAATTTTGGGCATTTTCTAAGGTCAAGTGGAAAGGTGGCAAGAAAGAATTAACCCACCTTAGTATAGGACTGTCAGTACTGTAAGGCTCTGCTAGAGTACAACTTGGTGGGAAGAGGTTATTAATAGCCAGAGGCACCATCTCCAGCAATGGATCCAGCTTCCAGAGGCCATGGCTTTAGATAACACACCAGAGCCCTCAGTGGGTGAGGCTGTAGTGAAGCACAGCATGGCAGAGCTCAGGAGATACTGGGTGCCAAGAGGAGGGGAGGGGAGGGAAGGGAAGGGAAAGAGAGGGAGAGAAAAGAGAAAGAGTTCTCTGGTGCTGACACCATCCATCTATGGTAGATTATTAACCCGCATCCATCTATCCCATCCCTCACCATTAGTGTTTCTCCAAATTACTTCCAGGTGTTTCTAGAGGGGTTTCATACATGGCCACAAGCAAGTCAGTTCAAGGGAGCTATTGTCATCAAATAAATTATAAAAATATGTATCTTTGGTTTTCAGAGCCTCTTGAATTTTAGAATCGTAGATAGAGGATTTGGAGAAATATATATATATATATATATATATATATATATATATATATATACAAACATATATTTTTTAAACAAATATATATATATATATATATATATCATCTGCCTCTCCTACAAAATGTAGGTTCCATATTAGGGCAGCAGGGCATGTCTGTAGATACACAATAAATATTTTATAATTAAATTAATAAAACCACTTTCCATATAATGATTGCTTTGGACCACAATCAGTAGACACTAATTAAGACTTTCAAAAATCTTTCAAGTGGATGTGAGAGTTGTTGATCTGAATAGCACTGGAAACTGACATGGCAGAAGCAGTGTCATAGTGGATAAGGAATTCTGAGACCAAGCTGAACTAGCTTATGAGCATGCCATTGGTCCTACCATATTTTGTGAGAACCTCAAAAAGTTTCAAAGTCTTCATCTGTAAAAATAGAGAACATAAAGTATTGTAGATAAATGAGAACACCAGATAGATAGGAAGCAATGAAGAAAGGACTCCCAGAGTTATTAGGAATCTCAATCCTTTTCTAAGAGAAGGAAGGACTCTGCTAATTATCTTTCTCTAAATTTTAAGTGATTCCTTCATTTATTCATTCATTTATTTATTTATTTATTTATTTATTTATTTATTTATTTATTTGGCTGTGCTGGGTCTTAGTTGTGGCACCCAGGACCTTCATTGCAGCATGTGAAGTCTTTTAGTTGCTTCATGCATGCTCTTAGTTGTAGTATGCGGGGTCTAGTTCCCTGACCAGGGATCAAACCCGGGCCCCCTGCATTGGGAGTGCAGAGTCTTTATAACTGGACTATAAGGGAAGTTCCTAAGTGATTCCTTCCTTCCTTTTTGTCCCTAGCCAATCAATCCTGCTCCAGTGGTAGATAAGAAGTTCTAACAAATTGTTCTCTTTGTTGTCAAGGTAAAAACTATGTTATATTACTTGAGGAAAAAATGTTAGAAATTTTACATGTTTTAAGGTTTGCAAAAAAATATGTATGTCAGTAATCAAGATAGTGTGGCCTTGGCAGAAGAACAGACACATAGATCAATGCAGCAGAATAGAGAATCCAGAAACAGACCCTCACAACTATTCCCACCTCAGTTTTGACAAAGGTATAAAAACATTCAGTGAAGTAAGAGCAGTCTTTTCAATAAATGTTTCTGGAGTGCTTATACATCCAAAGACAAAAATATGAACCTCAACCTAAACTCCATACTTCATAAAATAATCAACTAAGAATCAATCATGGGCTTAAATGTAAACTATAAAACTTTTAGAAAAAAATACATAGGAAAAAAATCTTTGAGACTTTAGGGCTAGGCAAAGAGTTCTTAAACTTATCACTGAAAACATGATCTATGAAAAGAAGAACTGATAAAGTTGATCTCATCAAAATTATTTTCAGAAAGAACAACTTTTGCTCTGTGAAACACACTGTTAAGAGGATAAGACAATTTAGAGACCTGGAGAAAATATTTGCAAACCCTGTATCCAAGAAATGCCTTGTATCTATCGTCTGTCTATCATCTATCTATCTATCATCTATCTATCTATCATCTATCTATCATCTATTAAAAACTTTTAATGTATATTCTTGAAATATATTTATATCAAGTATAAAAACTATCAAAACTCAACAAGTATAAAACAAGCAATCCAATTAAAAATGGACAAAAGACATAAATAGACATCCAACTGAAAAGAATATATAAAAATATAAATAATCACATGAAAATATATTCACCATCATTAACCATTAGGTAAATACAAACAATTAAAGCCACAATTATTAGCTATCTCTACAAATCTATCACAATGGCTAAAATTAAAAATAGTGATAATATCAAATGCTGCTGAGAATGTCAAGATACTAGATCATTTGTATATTGCAAGTGGGACTCTGAGTAATACAATCACTCTGGAAAAGAGTTTTGTAGCATTTAGGCAACACCCTAACAATTGTACTCTTGAACGTTTATCCCAGAGAAATAAAAAACATATGCAGGTGAGTCAAAAATTATCTGCACTCTGGTTGTAGAATTTATCTTAATTAACTTTTAGAAAAGACAAATACTTCATTTTTTGACATAATTTCCTTGCTTTTCAATACACTTTGTCCATCTGTCAACAAGCTTTCATATTCCCTCATTAAAAAATGTTTTAGGCTGAGCTGTGAGCAACTAATGCACCACTGTCTTCACTTCTTCATCAGAAATGAATCTTTGTCCTTGTAGGACTGCTTTCAGGGGACCAAACAGATGAAAGTCCAATGGAGCAAGATCAGGACTATAGGGAGGATGCTTTAACACCTCAAAATGAAGTTTTTGTCGAGTGTTGACAGTGTGGTCAGAAATGTGAGGACATACATTGTCATGCAAGATCACAATGCCTTTGGATAGCAGTCCTCTGCGTTTTAATCTGAAGTTTAGGCTTCAGCACAAACTTTTCAAAACCTAAGTCTGCTGTGGATTATTTCATAGCAGAGCCATGGCGGATTTGCAAATGATTTGCTACATAATCCACTGTCACTCATCTATTTGACAGAATCTTTTCATGTGTATGCTCAATATTGTCATCAGCTGTGAACGTGGATGGGTGTCCGGCTCCTTCTTGATGGCTAACATTTGTGTGACCTTTCTTGAACTTTTCTATCCATTCATACACACTTCTTTGTGACAAAACACTTTCTCCATACTGCACACAAAGTCTTCAGTAAATAACGGCACCAGGTACACCCTCGGGCAACAAAAAACAAATCCCTACACAATGCTCTTCTTTCGAGCAAATCACAAGTGGGGCATCCATTTTTGTTCCCACCGTAGTTGCAAATGAACTGATGTAACACATTCACACCTGCACAGCAGTGACTGTGGAGACAGTAAGATCAGAAAGCGCTGATAAGACAGTGCGGCCAACAGAAGTTTTAATATAACTGGAGTGCGGATAATTTTTGATTCACCCTTGTATGTTCATACAAAAGCATGTACACATGTGTTTGTAACAGCTTTATTTATACTAGTCCAAACTATAAAAAACCTAGATGTCCTTCAATAGGTGAATGATTAAACACATCCTTATCCTGGAAAATTACTCAACAATAAAAAGAAAAACTAGTGATACATCCAATTACCTGAATTGCTCTCAAGAGAATTATGCTCAGTGGAAAAAACAAGTCACTGTCAGAAGTTCATATACTATGTGATTCCATTTATAAAACATTGTTGAAATGACAACATTATAAAGATGGGAAACATATTGTGGTTGCCAGGGATTAGGGAGAGGGCAAGAGGACAGCTGGAGGAATATGTGACTATGGTGGGATACTTGTGCGGATGGGATTAAGTACCTTGACTGTGGATGGGCTTCAGGACACACTAGCCCACAATACAGCACCTTGGCATATTGAATACTGTATCTTAGCTGAAGGAGTTTGAGAAAATGGCAAAACCAGAAAGGTTACGCTGACCTCTCCCTGTCCTTCTTCCCTAGAAACAGGAGATAAATCTCCCATGTGAGAGGTAGGCTTCTGTACCAGAGGTAAAGAAGATATTCTTGTCACCAGAGACAGGGAATTTGGGCTTGAGATATCTGTGCAAACAAACCTTGTTAAACTAACCCTTGTCTTCCTAGCTACTTCTTCATTATTTACTACTCCCAGCCCAGACCCCTTTGCCTCATAACAAATTTATTGTTTTTGGTCTAAAAGGCATAAAAGCTTCTCACTCTGGTCGCTTCTTCAGGTCTTCATTATCTAATGAAGGCTCCCAAAGACATGTAAAAATTGAAAGTTGGTATGATTTTTTCCTATTAATTGTCTTTGTTAATTTTTCAGACCCAGCCAGGAATAAAAAGAGGCTCATGGAAAACTTTTTCCTCCTCTACACCATGATGGTGGTTAAATGACTCTACACCTGTGACAAAATTGAATAGATGTAAACTCATGGACACACACACACACACCCCACACCACACCCACCACACACACACCGCACACACACACACGAGTGCATGTAAAACTGATGATATCTGAATAGGATTGGTAGGTTGTATCAATGTCATTCTCCTGGCAGTGATTCTACACCATAGTTATTCAGACACTTCCTTTGGGGAAAACTGAAGTGTACCCAGATTTCTCTGTATCACTTCTTTCCACTGCCTGTGAATTTACAGTTAGCTCAAATAAAACAACAATTTAAAAATGGCTGCTCAGGAACACTTTTTTCCTCTTAGGATGAACCAGTAAGTGGGATATACTTTTTCTGATTCTTAATAATTTTATAATTTTTATCCTTTTGTAGTCTGGAATTTTTCCATCATGAGATGATAAATGATTCATATAAAAGGGTTAGCAAGCAATTGGAATTCATTAATTAGAAAATTAATATTACGAACATGAATAAGCTTGAAATGGAAACATTTACCTTTTCTGTCTGGAAAATTTATCTTTCTACTTTAGTCAGCAGTTGGCTTTAAAATTCATGCATTCATAATCAGATGAAAGTTAAAATGTTGAGAATCTTGGCAAATATGATCATTATTTCACAGAAACATTTGGTTTTGAATTTCCTATAAAGCCAATAGGCAATGATAACTCTACCCACAACTAATGACTCAAATTCCTGTTTAATAAAAAGGTAGATATGCCTATCATATATTACATATAATTTTTAATAAAAGTTTTCTTTTAGAATAGTTTTAGATACTCTATATTCAGTTTCTTCTGGTTTTCACATCTTACGTTAGTATGGTACATTTGTCACAATCAACTAATATTGATACATTATTATTCATTATTATTAACTAAAGTCTATACTTTATTCAGATTTCCTTATATTTTGCATTGCCCCGTTTCTGTCCTAGCATCCCATTCAGGACACCACATTACATTCAGTTATCACGTCTCCTTAGGCTCCTCTTGGCTGTGATGGTTTTTCAGATTTTGCTTGGTTTTGGTGACTTTGTTTTGGCCAGTTTTGAGTAGTATTGGTCAGATATTTTGTAGGATGACCCCTAAATGGTATTTGTCTGATTTATTTCACAGTTAGACTGGGGTTATGGGTTTAGGGGAGGAAGACTAGAGGTAAAGTATGTCAAGGATATTGTATGATTTTGACATCCAGAAATGTAACATGGGGGAATCCACCAACAGCTCTGGAGAAGCAACCAGGAAGAGTGGGCTCTGGTCTCAGTTCTAACAGAAGCAGCTGGATGACTGTGACCTATGAGCTTGCCTTCTCTATGTTCTTGTTCACCAGTCAGAAGACTGCATTTTCTTCCATTCCTGAAATTCTGCTATTCATACCAGCCAAGGGCATTGGGACTGTTCTGTGAGGTAGAACTCATTAATTTCCTTGGAATCAGGGCCATCCCCTTGAACAGACATGTGTGATTCATGCAAGGCCTGCATCCTAAGTCCTGCTGCCTGAGCCAGAGTTCAGAGCACCTGCTTTTTACTATTGGAAAACTTTATCAGCATGCAGTCAGGAATTTAGTTCAAAAAATGAAGTGGATCCCTCCTCTATGCTTCCTCTGCCTTGCCACCCCTCCTGCTTCTCTATCACGACCGTTACAAATTCATGTCTGAGTTCAAGTCGACTTTCAGTTACTGCAAGTTTAAGAATTGTTATAATGCTTAGTTGGCACATATGTAAAGCTATTGTATCTGCTTCCTTCTACACATGGAAGTTAAAATTAGATTTTTCAGAAACACCATAGCTAAAAGCTTTTAGCATTTCTTTTTCTTATTTATGTATTTATTTAAAAAGATTTATTTTATTATTTAATTATGTATTTAAATTTTTTTTGGCTGCATTGGGTCTTCGTTGCTGTGTATGGGTTTTCTCAAGTTGTGGTGAGTTGGGGGCTACTCTTCATTGCGGTCCTCGGGCTTCTCAGTGCGGTGGCTTCTTTTGCCTTGGAGCACGGGCTCTAGGCTCGCGGGCTTCAGTACTTGCAGCTCATGGGCTCAGTAGTTGTGGTGCATGGGCTTAGCTGCTCCAGGAATGGGGGATCTTCCTGGACCAGGGCTCAAACCCATGTCTCCTGCATTGGCAGGCGGATTCTTAACCACTGAGCAACCAGGAAAGCCCTAGAGTTTCTTTTTCTTTCTTTTTTTAAAAATTCCTCCTCATCGTATGTTATATTTCCCCAAAAGCACTAAAAAGGTAGCAAGACAAAGGAAAGGAACTTGGGTGGTCCACAAATTGGGTCATGTGTCTTTGACAAACTGAGAATTTAACTGCGGTGAGCGGTGTCCTGTGTCCTCACCTCTTTCCCCTCAAACTTGTGGGACTTAGGAGGCTTTGTCCTTGGTGTGTGGTCATTGATAGAAAGTTACCAGAAGAAATCTTAAGCAAGGCATAAAGCCCAGATTCCTGCAAAGTTCAGAAGTCTGACAAATACAGATGGTGCCTTCTAAGAGACAGGTAAAGTCACCAATTTTCCTCTAGTGGAAAACTGCTATACTAAAGCAGAAAGAAAATATTTCCTGACATATGGAAAATATCAGTGTCCACAGATGGGAGGAACAGTCTATTGGCAGTAGTACTAAACTAAATTTTAAACAGGCAAACCACCTATCCCAAAGTGTACGCTATGCATCTATGCATTGTTTGCTAATTGTTATTCTAAAATAGAATATTTTGTATAGTTCCATTAACATTCTATTGCTTTTAACTTTCTGTATAACATTAAAAAAAATTATCTGGAATTAACCATTGATCTTGAGGAGTGACTTTAATGTCCGGGAGAAAGGAAGCTGAGTCATGGCAGGAAAATTTCTGTCTTAACAGCTCAGGCCTTTTGGCCTTCTCCCCCCTCCCCACCTTTTTCTAAAAACAAATTTGGTTATTATCTCATACTGTTGGTGTTCCCCAGAATTCCACGTGTATCCCCATTGGTCACTAAAGTATGCATGTTATCCCTGAAACCTGAAATCACTGAAAATTAAGTGGAAACCGAAATGTTCAGCTGAAACTTTAGTACATTTGCCCCCTGTTCACCCCTAAGCTCTCCAGTCCTCTAAGAATCACAAAATAGGACTCAATAATGCAGCGTCTGAAATGAAAATTCACTTCCAAGCATCTGCCCCCCAGAGACTCACTTCTGTATTCTTCCTCGTTGGCCAAAATACAGCAATGTCAAGATTGGGGAAAATTATGAATATTTGCTTGCAACTAAACTTTATTCTCAATACTTTCCAGTATCTCTTTTTTTCCCTAAAAATGTGTGTTAGGAAAAGATTATTAGTGCTTTTTCATAGTAAAAGTAAAATCATAACAATTAAGGAGTATGCGTGTCTTGAGTGCCGCCCACGTGTAGGGAAAAATGTCCTATGTACTGTGTTTCTCCTGTTTTTCATCTTCCTTTCCAACAACAAAAATTCCTTGTCCTCAAGACCAGGAAATGCCTGTTCGTTAAAAAGAATAAGGAAGAAGTCGGTGTTTTAATTAGAATTTTTTAGGGGGATGACCAGTAGTTACTTAGGGAAATGTATGGGAAACTGAGGAAAATCTAGGCATGGATTTAGGAAGTACTGACTTAGATGTTAATAAACTGGTTTTACTTACACTTCTAATATCAAATATGCGGGTTTTCCACACCAAGCAATTATTTAAATCTCTGCAGATACCAGCTGGATATCCTATGGTTTAATTCGATTCTTACACTACCCAGAGTTAGACCCCACAGGTTAAGGACTCAGTCCCACAAGACTGCCCTCCACTTCAGGCGCCAGTCCCAAGTCCCAAGTTGTCACTCATATTTCTGAACAACTGGGTCTAAATCGGGGACTCCTATAACACCTACTTGGGTTTGATAATTTGCTGTAACTGCTCACAGATTCTTGTTACTTAAACTTTACTAATGTTTATCAGTTTATTGTTAAAAATATTATTATTATTATTATCAGAGTTAGGTAAGCCCTCCTCCTTCAACCACAGTCTCCTGTTCTCCTTGCCCTTCCAGAATTTATGAATGGGGAGAGGGCTCTTGTGGCCCATGTGTCCCCAGGAACCAAGCTAAGTCTCATAACTCATGTAGGGGGAAGAAGAAACCCCTAACTCCTTAGTCCTAAATTTGGCATGTAAGCTTTAGAGCTCAGAATGGAATAAAGAGGGATTCAAGATAGTAAAAATAGGTTCGAAGTTAGTAAGACTAAATTTTTGAAATTTGAATAGTTGCCCCCAAATTATCCACTTAGTTACTCTTCTCTGAGTTTTTTTTTTTTTACCTTCTTCCTCTGCCTTCCGCTTGTTTTCCCACCCTCTCTCTTACGTACCCTCCTTTCTCCACCCAGAAAATTATTTAGAGTGTTCATTCAACTGGATTATGCCAAATAAACAAGCAAGCATCTCAGACTTTGGTTATTTGTGAAGCATTCTGGTTTTTTGGCTTGTTTGTTTTTTGTTTGTTTGTTTTGGCCACAATGAGTGGCATGTGGGATCTTAGTTCCCTGACCAGGGACTGAACCCCCTGCAGTGGAAAAGCGGGCGTCCTAACCACTGGATAGCCAGGGAATTCCCCAAAGCATTCTGTTATTGAGTTTAGAAGATGTGTTAGTTTTCTATTGCTGCACAACAAATTATCACAAATTTTGTGACTTAAAGCAGCACACATTTATTACCTCATAGTTTCTCACAGTTAGGAGGCTGGTAACAGTTTGAGTCCTTTATTTAACGTCTCACAGTCAAGGTGTTGGCCAGGATGCGTTCTCATCTGGAGGCTCTGTGAGGGAAGGATCTGCTTCAAAGCTCACTCAGGTTATTGGCAGGATTCATTCCCTTTCCATTATAGCACCAGGGGCCCCAGATGCTTGCTAGGTATGACCTGGTGATGTAATGTAAGAGGCTGTCTTTAGCTCCAGAGACCAGGCATGTTTCCCAGAAGCTGCCCACAGTGCCTTGCTACGTCGTCTTCCCCAACAAGGCCACTTACTTGACCAAACCAACAAGGAGAATTCCTGCCATAAGTCTGCTAACAAGAAAGAGTCTTATATACTGTAATATAATCAATCACAGGAGTGACGTATGATGGCCGTTGCCATATTTTATTGGCTTTGAGCAAGTCTGAGGTCCCACCAGCCTCAAAAGGAGGGGATTACACAGTCACAAACATTAGGAGCTGGCCATCATGGGGAGACATCTAATTTTAGCCTACCACAGTAGAGACTGGGAACACTAAAGAATTGTATATACATAAAATTATATATATATATAATTTACTTGCCTTGCTTGAAATTCATCTCTAGAATGTCTAGAATGGCTACAAGTTAACAGCAAGCTTATGTAACCTAGCATGCTGATACATTCCACGTTGCATAGCCTTTGCTATTGTCTATCTCACCACACAGAACTATGCTCCCTCATCTCTACATGCATATGTTTTCGCAAGATTCTTTCTATTTATATAAATAGTATTTCCATATGGTGTCAATGAACCCAGTTCTCTTCCCCTCATTCTCTTGATGTTGATCTCCTGTGCATCTGTCAAGACCAGACTGGAACACCTACTGTCTGGTTGATATAGCGTGCCTTACCCAGCTTTCCGAGGAATTACAAAAAGGCTTTATTCTCATTGTAATTTGAAAAGAAAGACATAATTGAACTATTGTGTAATTGTTTGTTTGTTTCCCAACTAGACTGTGAACTGCTTGAAGTCAGGGTTTATATCTTATATTTTTTTATTCTAAGCACTTTCCACGGTGGTGGTATCTGTTCCATGATGTAAAGGCTCTCTAATTATTTATTAAATTAATGTTTAGCTTTATACATATTTAAAATCAGTTATTTTTTGAACCACTATTCACTTTAATTGTTAAATTAATACATGTATCTCTATTTAGTCAACTGTGTTTTCTCCTATTAAGAAAATACAGAGATGTTTCAATAAAAAAACTTTAAAATTCTTCGAATATAAATTCATCAAACATTTATTAGACTCTTACTATACTTAAAATGCATTTATTATACCCCTACAACACTTAAGACGCTGCTTAAATACTAGGAATGATCTCACAGTCTAAATGTAAAGAGATTAATATAAACCAAAAAAACTACACTATATTTAGTGCTATGCTAGAGATATTTATAAAATACATGGGTGCATAGAAGAATAAGTAATTAATTATGATTAAAGAATTCAGAGAATAATCACTGGAGTGTTGGCATTCAAGCTGAGTCTTAAAAGATATGTCAACAAGTTTGAAATACGGGAATGGAGGATGCCATGTATAAAGATGCATAAACATGGAAGAAGCAGGAGACAGTTGCAAGATAGAGTTTACAGTGAAAGGAATACAGATGGGAAAGTCAACCAACATAAGTCTGTAAAGATAGGTTGTGACTTTGGTTACATAAGAGGAAAGCACAGAAAGCAGTGGGAATTGTGCTAAGTTGCCAATAGGAAATCTACTCCATTTGACTTCCATTCAGTATCTATTCCTGTTTTTATGCCCATGTTAAACTTCCAAACAACAAAAAGAATAACATCCTGCTCCCATTTTAAATGATGCAATTCTTCCTATACAAACCAAGACGCGCTTAACTACGCTCCCCAAAACGAAAACATAAAGTCCCAAAAGAAACAGTATTCATATCTACAGTACATTATTTCCTCTTTTAACTAGTCACAATCCTGAATATTTTATAGCCTAGAGACTGAATTATTAATTTAACTACTATCAACACTCTTTATTGAAGATACTTAGTTAAATGAAGAGGGAAAATGCATACGTAACAAATACATGCATAATAAAGAAAGGAAGAAGCCATGTATATCTGTCACAGTCCTCATCTCTATAACTGGTCATAGACCACAGATATTAACTCCGTCCTTGGGACCTAAGAGCTCTTAATTAGTAGAACCCAAGGTTGCATTGATGGTAAGTAATCACATATTTTGTGAATGTGTCATTAGGTGTTGGGCAGGGTTTATCAACCTTAGCGCCATTGACATTTTGGAATGGACTATTATCGGTTATGGGGGCTGTCCCGTGTAGGATGTTCAGCAGCATTCTTGCCCTCTATCTCTAGATGCTAGTAGCACCCTCCCAGCCATGGAAATAAAACTGTCTCCAGACATTGCCAGATATTTCTGGCAGGTATGAGAGGTTAGGGAAGAGACAAAATCCTGCTCAACTAAGAACACCACACAGAATGATAAAAACCACTTTTTGCACTCCTTGTTTCCTGAATCTTTAGGTACTGTTGTTATCTCAAAACATACATCAAAGCTTTATTTACAGCTCAGAATCCATGCAGGGTTTGCCATCCAAGTAGGGACGTGACTGAACTGTTACGAGACTATTCCTTCATTTCATCACACTAGCTCATACCTGTGACTCTCATGAGGGTTTCTTGCTCATCTATTTTACTGTAAAATGAATTCTTTGCTCAGTGTTGTGTCAGGTACCATAATGGCTTTTAGTAACTCCACAGATGGTAATACTGATGGAAGCACTGCAGGTAGGAAATGCACATGCATACCTAGAGTAAATGTCTGTTTGAGAACAAATCCTCTCCGCTGTCTCTATGTAATCAATCCACCACCAAATGGTTGGTTGGTTTTCTGATGAATGGGCCTAGACTAGTGAGAGGGCTGAACAATGATCTGTACTCTTGACATATTTGACACTCAGCTGGCCACTTAATAGCCAGATGAGCCATCATGCCTCCCTCACGCCTTCATACTTGGGTGACAAGACAGATCAAATGCTCTCTGCTCTGGGTGCACTGTGGTTGATTACAGTAGGAGGAAGAGCAGCCAAAGCAGGAAGTGAGGGAGAAGGGCTAGAGCTCTGACAATCCTATTGCATTGACTCTTTCCAAGGCCCAATCTTTATTTCACTTGTTTTCCAAGTCCTTGCCTTTGTTTTCACTAAGTTGACACTGTAAAAAGAACTCAGGATTCAAAATTTGTTTGGATACATGGCAGGCTGACTTTCAGAAGTCCAAGATCACAGTTAAAAAAGCTTCATTATTGCTGCAAGATAAGCAGCTTGAGACATAGTAGCCCACAACTCGAATAACTCAAATGTTTTTTTGACTAGTTAATAGATAAACCAAATAGATTATCCTCATACAGCGGAATACTATGCACCAATGAAAAGGAACAAACTCTTGACATGTGCAATAATATGGACGCATCTTATATCTCAAAAACTTTACACTGAGAGGAAAGAACCCAGAAACAAAATTAGACACTCTGTATGACTTCATCAATATGAAATTCCAGAATTGGCAAAACTGGTCTGCATTTGGCAAGAACCAGATCAGTGGTCTCTACAGCTGGGGATGAGAAAGATGAAAGGCAAGGAACAGGAGGGATCACTTTGGGATGATAGGAAGGGATATCTTGATTAGGGTAGTAGTTACATATGGTGTATGTATTTTTCAAAATTTTTTAGTTTCTACACTAAAAATGATGTATTTTTTAATTATTATTTTTTAATTGGGGTATAGTTGTGACATGGTGTATTTCTAATATAAATTTGCCTAGACCATGATGGTTTATAAAGAAAAAAGAGACATATAGAAGGAAGAGCGAGTTTCAGAGATGAAGGCAATAAACTCAGGTTTCTCAAACAACCTACTAGCCAGTTGAAAAAAAATGATTTCAGGTTCTCAGAAGCGTATTTAGCAGAAGTTTGAGTTTAGGATCTTGAGTATTTAAAGTAGTGATTCCCAACCATAGCTGCCTGTTAGAGCCATTAGAGGAGATGCTGCATACACTAATGTCTGGGAAAGGCCCAGACATTAGTTAGTGTGGAGAGAAGTACAGAATGTAGTATTTTAAAAAAAAGCAGATAGGTATTTCTCATGTGCCATCAGGCTTAGATACTGTTTCTATGAAGGGTTATTGAAATTATGGAATTAGATCAAACCTTTTTTAGATAGCTCATAAAATGAGGAAAGAAGAGGAGTAAAGATCATAGCCTAGAGGATAGCGATATTTAAAAGTCTAAAAATTTAAAAAGTAATGAATCTTTAGTAGAAGTCTTAGGAAGGTATGCTTATCAACAAAGACATTAAAAGGATAATAAAATAATACTATGAAAAAGTTTATGCAAACAAATTTGACTTAAAAAAATAGACAAATTTTTGGAAAATACAACTTACCAAATCAACATAGGAAGAACTAGATCTATATCTACTAAAGAAATTAATTTTTTTTAACAAAGTCCTCTGAAAAGGAAACTCCAGGCCCATATGGTTTCACTGGTGAATTACATAAAAAATATTCAAGGAAGAAATAGCACTAATCTAGGACAAATGATTTAGAGGAGGTAGAATAAATGCTCAGCTCATTTTATGAGGCCAATATAACATTAATACTAAAATCTGACAGATGTTATTAAAAAACAGAAGAATATTATAGACCAATATACAATCTATTTCATGTAATACATCTATTTCATGCAAATAGATGAAAAAATACTTTTAAAAAATTAGCAAATCAAATCCCAAAATCCATAACTCATGATAAATTGTCCCTTAACCACAGGGATTGACCATCACAGAAGAACCATATGGGATGTGGGAGGAGCAGCCTCAGAGTAAAGATGAACATTTGGAAAAAGCAACAAACAAACAAAAATAACTAGTGCCTACCACAAATGGTGCAATTTCTGATTATTTCTAATATAATTATGCATGTTTTTGCTGGGGGTAATTAACCCAGAATTTAGAGATGTTATTTTTTCTTCACTTAAATACATGTACCTCCCTGAATATCAATGGAGAAGTGCCTAAGACAGAGGGAAGAATATATTTCATTAAAAAGACCCTTAAACCATTAGTGAGTAGTAGGAATAAGATCTTTAACTCCTAATCTTCATTCCATAACACTCCCTAGTTAGCATCATTAAACTTTCAAAAGTGAGTTCTAAGCTCCTAACAGTCTTGCTCATTCTCTACTATTAATGTGCACTTAATACACTTGTTATAAATCTGATCATTGTGACCTAATTACTACATAATATCTCGCTTCTAAAACAAGACACCTTTAGATAATTTCTATCATCTCTGTAGGATGTAATCATCATAAAAACCAATGGAAGGTATTACTTGTCTCTACTTTAAAAACATACCATATTCATAATATCTAAATATAGCAATATATAGCCAATTAAGCCTACTCTAAGTAGAATGTGTGAAGCTTCAAGAAATGTGCTCTTTTATGTCATTTCAATTACATTTTAAAACTTACATCTTGTGATCTGGCATCCACTTTCCTTTGCATCCTTTGCATTCTTGGCTGGAACCATAGAAATTTAAATTAAAACCATCATTTACTTGCTGAGCTATGATCAGGTTTAATCGTGCAACAAAATTACCCGGAAGAGACTTCTTTTTGTATTAATCTTCAATCTTATCCACAATTTGGAAGGGAAGGTGGAAAAATAAGATAATTTGAGACCCTGGACAGGGCACTTGGCTTGTCAAGGCTTACTGCTTCAAGATGTTCTAAGGAGAGGAAGATAGAACCACTGTAAGTTATGCTATCGTATTTCATAGCTCTTTCAAGCTCAGTGACAGTAATTGAGTTAGATGGCATTCAGAAGTGCTACTCACTTGGAAAGAGATGATGGGGTTGTGGAAGGGGGATCAGTGAAAGGAAGGAGGAGAAAGGGAAAAACGACATACAAGGAGAAAACGATGTAAAGACTGATAAAGAAATAGAAATGACCAGATACTCTCTAGGATCTAGAAAACAACTGTCAAGTAGGCTAGATCACTTGATAGTGAAAAGGAACTCCTGAGTTGCTGTGGCTTGACGCCATACACAGACTGCATGCTCCTTGCCTATCGTGATCAGCCGAGGAGTTCTGCTTATTGTAATCACACACGGGTCCAGGCTGGTGAAGCAGCCATCATCTGGAGCATCACTAGCTCTGTACCAGACAGCAAATGCATGCCAGTTACTTGTTTTCCCCTTGGAAATGACACATATCACTTCTCTCAATTCTATTGGCTAAACCAAGAAAAATGGCCCCACCTATTTTCAAGGAGGTGAGGAAGCACTATCCTGACAATGTGCCTTGTAGGAGAATCATAAATAGTTGGTCAAGTAACAAGCACATATGATACTATATTGCCACTGCCAGAGAGTAAGGGATGTACTCAACAGAGCACTGTGTTCAATTTACTACACAGTAGCCAATCTCCCTTTAGTTCCTATTAACAATTATCGTTTTTCTTCAGACAGTAATCTGAACACTTAAAAACTACCTTTTCTATTTTCCTTTGTAGATAGAGGTAGTTTTTGACACAGTTCTGGCTAACAGTACGTGATGGGGCTTCTAGGAAGACTGTAAAACAGGTTCAGACTTAGCCGGCTCCCACCTTTCTTCCTTACTTCTGGGAAACAGATGTGATGCCAGAGGAATGGGGAAAAGAGATACCTTGTAACTATGAGGACAAAGCTAAGCCTGGGATGCTGATAAGACTATGATTCTAATGGATTACCAAATGCCTAGATGTGTAAAAGAGGAAAAAAAAACCCAACCTTCTCTTTTGTTCAGCCACTTTAAACATGATTTTATTTTGTATATGTTGCTGAATCTATTCCTAAGTGATCCAGAATTTGAAACCAGTAGTATGGTGAAACAAGTAATGAATTCTAAAGTACAGATTTGACTTTGTTTGAAGAGACCTTGCAGTGGCAGGAGTTAAGATTCTACCCATTTTTATTTCCCTTGAATCTCATTCGGCACTAGGGCAACAAAACAATAGCAAGAACAACCATAACAGTAAAGAAGTAATTAGGATCCCCAGAGCCACACCTTTTTTTTTCATTCCTCTAAGTCATCGATTTCTACACTTATTTATTAAGTATTTGCTGAGTTACCAGTAGCTGCTAAGAGGTGTTAGGCAGTGAAGCTGCAAAGCTAGATAGAATCTAGTAGACCATTTTCTCTCTCTAAACTCTCATGTCACCATTCCCATACCATTTTTTTTTTTTTTTTTTAGCAGAGAAACAGTTTGAGTCCCTTCATTATTCTACGGAACTTTATGCTCTTTGTTTAAATATCAATAATTTAAAAAAATCTAATGTAGAGTTTTATCTTCCTAACCTCTTATTGAAAAAGAATATTGTGAATGGATTTTGGTTGTAAAATACATACCATTTAACCCTTCTAACTAGGCTTAAAAAGGATTCTCTAGACTCATTTTAGCAATTCTTAAAAAATATAACATTGCTTTGCCCTTTCCTTTTTTTTTCTTAATATTTATTTATTTATTTAGGCTGAGTTGGGTCTGAGTTGTGGCATGTGGGCTTCTTAGTTGTGGTGTGCAGACTCCTAGTTGTGGCATGCATGGGAGATCTAGTTCCCCAACCAGGGATCGAACCTGGGCCCCCTGCATTGGGAGCACAGATTCTTACCCACTGGATCACCAGGGAAGTCCCCACTTTACAATTTGGCTAGACATGTCATAAATATTTGAGTTGAAACTTTACCCCTCACTTTTATTTCTTTCAATAGAAGTTTCCTTCACCTGTAACTCTTTTAATTATTTGATATTTCTTTGTAAAACTTACATATTTCTGTGAACCACTTTAATCTTTTATAAATGAAGGTTTACTGTAAAGAACAAAATTGTCTAGAGTGTTTCTTGGAGAATAAAAGTGAGTGTAGCTCTTTTTATGTTGGTAATATTTAAGTTGTTTTCAATAGCTGACCTAGCTTTTGTTTTTCTTAAATCTTAAATGCAATTCCATAATTAAGATGAACTTTAAGATCTTAAGAAGATGTTGTAAAGAAGATGTTGTATATGTGTAAAGAAGATGTTGTACATGTATACAATGGAATATTACTCAGCCATCAAAATGAATGAAATAATGCCATTTGCAGCAACATGCATGGCCCTAGAGATGGTCATACTAAGCAAAGCAAGTCAGAATGAGAAAGACAAATACCATATGATATCACTCATATGTGGAATCCAAAATGTCATGCAAACCATCATATCTAGGAAACAAAAACAGACTCACAGATATAGAGAACAGACTTGTGGTTGCCAAGGTGGGGAAGTAGGGGAGGGAAGGATTGGGAGTTTGGGATTAGCAGAGACGAATTATTATGTAGAGGATGGATAAACAACAGGGTCCTCCTGTGGAGCACAGGGATCTATATTCAACATCCTGTGACACATCATAAAGGAAAATAATATGAGAAAGAATATATACATGTATAACTGAGTCACTTTGCTGTACAGAAGAAATTAACACAACATTAAAAATCAACTATACTTCAATACAATTTTTAAAAAGTGTGTAATGGTCTATCAAATATTTTGAAAGGAAACGGAAGTGTATATGTTGTTTTCTCAGCAATTTATTCAGTTGATAAATATTACAATGAATGTCTGACATCTTCAGGTATGAATTATGCAAATTGTAATCAATTAAATAACAGTAAAAATTTTTTTTTCATAGTACGTAAGTGGGCAAGGCAGTTTTTTGAAGTCACACTTCAAACTATGTTTCTTGACCTCAAGGAATTTAGGGAACAAAGACAAACATTTTTCCCCATTGAATTTTGAGGGAACCCATACGATTTCTATAGTATTTTTCTCCAAGTGTAGTAAGATTCCTACTATAAGACAAATGTTTGTAGCATTAAAATATAGTAGATTTATTAGTCACAATAAAAACTTCAGTGTTCTAATCTGAATGAAATAGACTTTTAAAGCAGTTTGGAGATATCAGCTTTTTAGCTATGTGGTCTTCTTGTGGACCAACTCATTTTGGTCTTCAAAATACTTATAAAAACAGAGATCTTGCAGTATCAACAGAAGAAGCTTCAGTAATGTCTTTTAACATTTATCTGTTCATCTGGCTGGCATTTGAAGATTAGCCCAACAAGGGCAAGAACTGGGCAAAGAAGATAATGAGTCTTCATGGACAGACCTCAGTTTTACACTGTGATCATCTATAAAGGAACTAGTATAAATCAGGCAGAAAAAGATGCTTGTGAGACCTCTCCTCTCATGTAATAGATCACTTTAAGTTTCCAGAGAACATGCAGAGGGACAAGGCTTGAGTTGGTGGTATAAATGACTGAGCTGAGCAAAGCTGTAAGAGATGTCACCTTCAGGTGACCCAATGAAGGCATAAGTTCCCTACAGCTAAGCTGGAAGAATTATTCATGAATTCAACCACAGGTTTCTAATTTTTCTAAAAAAATCAGTTTAAATGATGCCTTCTGGGACAATCCCTGGTGCGTGGGAGGGAGTAACAGCTCATAAATAACATAGCATTTGTTGCAAAGAAATGTGGCCATTTAAAATGCCAACCTTTGGTAAAAGCCAAAGGCAAAGCACCAGAAATTAACTCAGGAAAAAACATTTGTGAGAAGGTTAAGTTACTGTGGTCCATGCATGTGGCTTTATGCACTTACTTGAATCTTGGTTAGTGCTACAATTCCTATGTTAATATCCTAACGCCCAATGTGATGGTGTTAGGAAGTGGGACCTTTGGAAGGTGCTTAGGTCATGAGTGTGGAGACCTCATGAATGGGATTAGGACTCTTATGAAAGAGGTCCACTGGGCTCCCTAGCCTCTTCTGCCAGGTGAAGACACAAAAAGAAGTCTGCAGCCCAGAAGAGGGCCCTCACCCAACCATGCTGGCACCTTCATCTTGGACTTCTGGTCACCAGAGCTGTAAGAGATAAATGTCTATTCTTTATAAGCCACTCAGTCTGTGACATTTTGTTATGGCAGCCAGAACAGACAAAGACAGTTAGTACTCTGGGATCACAGCAGAATGACTAGTCTTAGAGCAGCTTCTTTAGATACAAAATTGTGAACATGAGATTTTTTTATTGGTTGTGTTATAGTCATCAGCTCAAGACTGGTACCTCTAGTGAATACCCACCCCAATCATTGCTCATGATAAAGTGATAAAAAAATAACATATAATAATAATGATAACAGCAAAAATTAACACTTGCACACACTATGTGCCAAGTACTGTTTCAAGTCTTTTCAATATATTAATTTAAGCAATTCTAATAACAAACTAAGGAATTGCTACTATTAGTTTCCTTCTTTAGAGAGATTTGTTAACTTTTCCAGTGTCACCGAGCTCCTGCCTGGTGATGTTAGGATTCAAAGCCAGGAAGTCTCCTTCCACATTCTATGCCATTAGCAATTGTGGTATATTTTTCCTGAGACAGATCCACGTGATTTAGACGAGTCAGTTAAGCTTGAAAATCTGTTAAGCAGGTTTAAACCCATTTTGTGTATGGGGTTTGTTAAATTTCAAAACCAAAGCTAATGTACAAATTAAATACAAGCAAAACAATGATGCCAAACAAATTCAAATTAGCAATATTAATTTAATCTGAAAGATGCTATTATTTTGCTAAACCTAAAATTAAAGCCAGTTTTAATAGTAGAATGATGTAACACAAGTCTACTTTTATATTAAACCAGTTTCTGAATTGGCCCTTAATAATACTGGAGATCAATTCTGTGCTTGAGTATGTTATTAAAAATTGGTAAATAAACTTCAAGTGTTTATTTTCTGTATCAATTACTGTTCTTTTCACATATAGGACAAAGCATGAGACTAACTTTAAATGCCATGTCAGTATTTGTAGTTTGTGGATGTATATTACATAAGTGAAAACGGGACAAGGAATAGGAACTGGGCACAGCCATGCAGTGGGACAGATGGCTGTACAATCAAGTTCTGGAAGAGGAAGGGAAGTAGTGGTAGATATCTGGTGGGAAACCAAGATTACCGACTATAGTATATAAAACAGAACTATTGAAACCAAGAGCAAAATACGTCTTCATTCTCTGATACGTATTGTTAATGAAATGCTTTAGGTTTCCTTCTACTTGCAGATACAGGATCCAGCAAATAATTCTCTCACAACGTGAATATGGTCCTGACTTCCACAATCCAAGTTTTGTTTTGTTTGATTTTTAATTTGACATGTCTTTTCTGCCAAGAATGGGTGAGGACAGATTCTCTTGCTACTTATCTCTATTTGAACTCTCTAAAGGTCTCATTTGTACAGAACATTGTAATATCAGTTAGCCTTAGCATGCAACAACCATGTTTGTATAAGTAAATGCAAATAAATTTTGTGGCAGTGTTAGATTATAAAGTGATCCTGATATGCTCTTTATTATTTTAGTTTTATAATAAAAAATGTAAGAATTCTCATGGAATACGCTTAGACCCACCAGAATATTTTCAAAAACTCTCAAACTCAGTTTGAGAGATAAATTGTGGTGAAAGACATGTAGAACAATGCTCTAGGATTGCTGTGACAGAGGCAGACATCAAAAACAAATAAAACTAACTAAACAGAATGCTCATTTTTTGGAGGAGAGATGAGTGAGGATAGATAGAACGGTTTGGGGAGAAAAAAGTAAGACAAACAGGACTTCTCCCCTCTGACCACACATTTCTAAATGATTATTTTATATTTTCTACACAAAGTCTTGAATGGGTTACTATTTACAGAAGCGATGGAAGATGAAATGTTTGCTCAAGAACAAATGGTTTTCTCTGCTCTTTATAGTGAACCAGAAATAACTCACCTAGCCCTTGACTTAAACAGCTCACGGGTAATTCCAGGCTAGGTCACTGGAAGAGGTACAGGTAGAATGAGGCAATGGGGAAGTCACATCTCACCTTAGTCCTCTGCCTTCAACCTTCCTTGCTTTGTGAATGATGGCTGAGTGACCACTGCTGACTGTGCTAGCATGGCAGACAGAGCACACCATCAACCAGAGACTTGTGCCTCTTGGCTCTGAGAGCAGATTAGAAGGATTGAAGGGCTTTGGGCTCAATCTGACAAGTTTAAAAAATACCTCAACATATTCTGAATATAAAGGACTGGTTTTGATTGCTTTAGGTCTCCATAGTTGGATTACGTGTTTTACATGGTCTACCAATGAACAGAGAACCATCTTTGTGAGCTGAAAGGGCTAATACTCAGCCCAAATGTCCTCTGCAACTACAGGTGACTTAAGCAGTGGAGAAATCTGGACGCTTGAATTATAACTGTGTGAGCAGATTTTATTAGTGAGAGTATTAAAGGTCACTAGAGCCTTACATTTCTGAAGATAGTATTTTGCCCTGGCTTTTATATTGACACCAAGAACTCAGGGTGGTGACTTGTGGTCAGCCTGGCACAGGGTGGTAGAAGTCCTTCAGGAACATTTTTCATACCCTTGATGAAATATTGTATTTTCTATAAACCATGGTACCTCCCTTTCAAATCTGAAGCAATGGTTTGTCAACAAAATTTCATAAATTTATGAGGATGCGTGCAAAAGCAAAGGGGTGGGGAGGACTCAGTGTTCCCTTTGTCAGTGGGAAAGAAGTCAATGAGCATTTATGAAATGACTGTGTAAGAGTAATGAATCATTTGGGAAATGGGGATTGAGATTACTTAGCTAAAACCTATCATTAGACCTAATGCCACACTCCTGTGGCTTCATTCACCCCAAAATATATCTAATACAGCCCACTATGGTCAAGTGTGTACTTACCGCTGATTCCCCCACTAATGAATTTAAAATGACTTGCAACCTGGGTACCTTTCGGTTCTGATACATGGCTCTAATGGGAATTCACGCAGCTTAATCACTACTCACCTTACTGAAAATACAATGCTGTAAATCCTGGTCGTGAGACCTGCCTCACATATTCTGACTGCTGCTACCTGAGGTAATCAGCGGTGGTTCCAGTTTTTGCAACAGGTGGCCCTGTTACGTTTCTATAAGCAAGGAAAGGAAGCCTGCTCACAATAGCACGCTTGTGGAGAGCAAGCTCTCTGAATGACTCGAGACTTACTTCTCATTCTTTAAAAATGCATTAAGATTGGTATTTTCGAAGTCAAGTGGCCTGGGCAGTTTTTATTGCTTTGGCCAGTTCAAATGTAAAATATAAATTATTGAGCCTATACTTTAATGTTTGGTTGCTTTAAATAGTTGACAGGCAGATTGAGAGCTGAAAATCTCACTTATTGGTCATGAGCCAGTGCTGAAAAATTACATGAGAGATAAAACACAGATTTTCTATAGGGTTATGTAACTTTAAAATTCAACATTACTATTGATTTATCTATAACATCAAAGATAAAATGTAAAATAAATCCTTGTCTATTTTTTCTTTTTGCTTTACATTGTCTTAATGAATTAAAAATCTATTAATACTAATGACTTTCTGGCTTTTATATAGTCCATCACCAAAACAGATGTACAGGTATAAAGATATAATCTGATACACACAGAACTCAGAACCCCATTTATTTTTGCTAAGAAGATATATGCTTCTTTCAAAATAGTATGTTCATGAACATGTACCCATAAAACAAATTATTTTGAGTTAATCGGGTATGTTTTGAAAGTTGGAGGTTTTTTTTTCTTTTTTAAAAGAGAGAGAGCTGTATAGGCTGAAAGGGGTAAACAAAATCAGGCAGTAGATGAGCTACTTGGTAAAATCACAGTTCAGACTGGCTCATATGCTTTGGAATCAGATCTATCTGGTTTGCACACCCGCTGTGCAACTTTGGAGAACTTAACATCTCCAAGTCTCAGCATCTTCATCTTTAAAGTTGGACAATAATTCTTACTTTATAAGTTTTTATAGGGATTACATAAATCTTATAAACAATGTAGCTCAGAATTTTACATACAGTTTACTTTTAATAATTGGTGCCCATTAGATTTACTCAGTCAAAATTAATTTAAAAAATAGGTATTGAGGTGTATTGTGTGTTAAGTATTTAGGGATAAACTGGTGAGCAAAAGCAACCATAGTGTGTATTACAAACAAAAAGCAAGCACACTGCTAACCCTCTCGGAGCTTCCCAGTCTAACAGGGGACGTCGTCAATCAAATCATCCCACAAATAAATTAGAATAATTATGACTGTGGAAAGCATACCACCCTGGCAAAGCATGTAATAAGGAAAATGAATTAGTTAAAGAACAGGGGAGATTTCCTTGAGAAAATGACGAATCAACTGATATATGAAGGAAAAAGAGGAAGAAAATAAGTGAAGAGAGAAGGATTTTCCACGTAGCATTTATGAAACATTGTTCTTTGGAGAAACTGAAAAGAAGCTGATGTTACAGAACCACTTCAAGTGAGGGAGGAAGGAATTGAGATGAGGCTGTCTTAGGGAGGGCTATTTCCATTCCCAGGGGTCTCGGAGAGTTTTAAACAGAGGGCAACATCAGTAAACCTGCACTTGAAAAGATGCCCCTGGCTTCAGCAATAAGAATGGATTAAAGAGGAGCGAGAGAATATGTATAACCCAAGTAGGAAGCCAACTTAGTAGTTTAGGCAAGAGGCAGTGGTAGTTTGGATGAAGGTAGCAGTGGAAATGGAGAGAAGTAGATGAATGTGAGAAAGATTTATGAGTTAAAATTTATATGACTTGGAGTTGAATTGGATACGGGCTTTATTGCTAAAGACGCAGAACACTACGACCCATCCCTTGTCCATTAACTCTCCTTTTCTAACTATCTGTTTCAAATCTTCTCCTTTATTTTCAACCCCCTATACTTTTCTCCCCCATCTCATTCTTAGCTGGAAACCTTGTTCCTGAGTCACTCAGGAAATGGAAGCAATCAGAAGACAAGTCCTGGACTCCCTAAACTGCACCTACCTACTCACCTTACCAGCATCTGCACCCGCATCTTCTGTCTCCCTGCTTTTAGCCTGGTTATATGATTCAAGCTCTGTCTCAAGCTAGTTTGTCCATGTGTTCACCTTATCCCATCTACTGTCAACTTTTTCAGTAATTCCCCTCTTACTGTACTCCATCTCTCTCTCTCCTGGATCATTATTAGTGCTCAAAGATGCCCTTTTATCATGTATTTTTAGAAAAAAATTCTTGACTCTATCTTTCCCCATAGCTAATGCTCCATTTTTTTGGAGGGGGAGGAGGGTGAGCTTGGTTTTATTTATTTTTTGTTTTATTTTATTTATTTTTATGACCATTTCTACTAGATCTTCCTTGGTTTTACTGGCCAGTATTAATCCATCGTGAGCTTGGTTTTAAACAAAATTCCTCAAAAGAGTTATCTGTACTTTTTTCTCTAATTCCCTACTAGTCTTTCTCTAAATCTACTCCAACAGGCCTGCACCATTCCACCAAAACTATAAGAAATCATCACCAACAGGCTTAGTCATGCACATTTATGTAGGATGGGTCTAGGAAACACAAGAAAAGGCTTAGAAGAAATGGTAACCCTTAGTCACACTATATCATCATGTTAACTAATTGTTATTACTAACTAGCAACCTAAACCTTTTGTGCAAATTCATATCAATTGAACTTCCAGCTGAGCTCCTGGGAGGGTGGCGTGGGAATGTAAGAACAGGCACTTGCATGAACATTTGCAGCCTATTGTATCCCTTTCTGTTGCCTTACTTCAGCCTCCTACTTCAGCTACCTCAAAAATTTCAGTATTAATTTTTCAGCTATATTGCATTTATAGTTTTTTTGTGAAATAATCATGCACATTCTTGTCTTTACAGAAGCATTGCAAATATGCAAAGTAAGAAAAGATGCCATTATTGATCACAAGAGCAGCAGACTTTAGAACATATCCAGACAGAGAAAGAGAGAAATTTTAGAACTGATTTCCTGAAACGATTTGTCTTAATCAGAATATGTCTCATAGTGAAACAAAGGAAGGCAGAAAACAGTACAGTACATGAAGTGAAATGAACAAAGTTTGATTATAACTGGATAGGTTTTGAGATCAGATTGCAAATATCACAAACATAAATGGTATGAAAGAATGTACTTTATCTGGGAAAATAATGAATGTAATAAAATAAATAAAGTGTAAGACATCTATTTCTGCCATTATAGACTTCCTCAGCATTTCCACTTAAATCCTACATTAGGTATTCAAATTCTCATTTATACAGGTGGCATAAATCAAAATGCATGAATTTGTTAAAGGAGTTTTGGTGTTGCTTTTCAAGCAAATGAGTTTATTCATAATATCTTACAACTTGTTTCTGATGGTTTAAAATATTGTCATTTTGGTGTTGAATAGTAATAAGGATCTCAGCATGAGGAAGCTGAAGGTGTTTACATATCATTCAAAACATACTTCAATATAGCAACTCAGCTAGGCTTGAAGATAGGTACCAAAATAGGTGCTACAAAGTGTTCCATTGACCAAACAATAAATTTTCATCTCCACTATTATCTTTAACACTCCCAATAGCCTCCAGGTGACAAAAAAAGTAATGCAGGCAAGGTATGTGTTTAAGATAATATTACATTTGGCTTACTTCTATGCTCAGATTGAATGACCACTTAGAAAATACTCTGAATAATTTTTAAAAATCATGAAAAAAATCAAAATATAAACTTTTCAGCGCTCATAGTAACATAAAGTCCAGTAACATTAGTTTTAAAATATACACATCATCACCATGATGCGCGTGAGAATCAGTAGCTGTAAGTTCAGGGCTGTGCTGTCCAACATGGAAGCCCTAACTGAACGTGGCTGTTGTGCACTCACAATACGGGTGATCTAAGCTGAGATGCACTGTACGTGAAAAATGCTCACCAATTCTGAAGGCTTGTTATTTGAAAAAAGAAGGTAAAATGTCTCATTAAAAACTTCTAGAATTCTCCCTAGAATATAGAGAGCAGGGAAGAACGTTACTTTCATCTTTATAAAAAAATGGCTGGAATAAACTTCAACTTCATGACTCTTTTATAGTCTATTAGAGAACTGAGGTTGCAAAACAACTAACTACCCAAATACTAAGGAGACACAGGCATCTTCAGGGAGAGAGGAGACACAAGCGCTCACTTACCAGATGCCGCTGGACACTAACAGGAAGAACTCAGCTATATGAGTTGACAAGCAGGTGAAGGCCCAAGAAACACTGGCAGGACAGTGATGAACCCTTGGGTGCTCTAGAAATGGGAGGAGTCCATATCCTCCTGCTGGATTCTCTGTGAATCCCACCATGTAATCCCAGAAAAGATCAGACAGCCTAAAGAATTGTGCTGATTTTGATGTAGTCCTGGGGGAGGGGGATAGCATTTCTGCAGGACGGCCAAGAAATGCCACTTGACCCTTTCCCCATCTCCTCATAAGGAAGCAACACCTGTGGGGGGGGAGGGCAACAAATCATTTTACCCTAGAGCGCTGAAGGAAGGCAACAGGAAGAACACGCTCCCAGGCGGGGCAGGAATACATGCTGGGCCCACACAGCCAGAAAGGGGCAGAAAAACCAAGAAGACCATGCTTCTGACACCCAGGGACTTGGTTCCTGCTATGGCTGAGGCTTCAGAACAGAGAACAGCCACCACCACCAGTGTAACAAGCTTCAGGTAACAATAGCGTGCAAAGAGCCCCTTTCTGATGTGTAGCAATAGCTGAGGGCTGCACAGATATAATGTGGTGAGTCAATCCACATCCTACACAAAAGGTATCATTATAGGAATCAAAGGGTGCTTTGGGTTTAATCATAGTAACAGCAAGCCTCAAATCTAGCCCAGCTTCTACTCAAACTTCTACACTAAAGATCTACCAGATGGAAAAGAGTTCCCATTTCCATATATATACATACATGTATAATGAAAAAAACATACTCCCAAGAAACAAAACAGCCATTAGAACCAAACTCAGATATGACACAGGTGCTGAATTTATATAGCAGGAAATTTTAAATTACTATAATCAATATGTCTATGGCTCTAACAGAAATGATTGTCAACATGCAAAATCAAATTGCTAACTTCAGCAGAGAGGTGGGAACAGTAAGAAATGACCAAATGGAAATGGCATAAATGAGAAAAACAGTAACAAAGATAAAGGAGGCCTCCACTCTGTTCATGAATACACACAACACAACCAGGGAAGGCATAAGTGAACATGAAAACAGGCCAATAGAAATTACCTAAACTAAGCACGAAGTGAAGGAAGAGTGAGCAAAAGTAGAACAGAGCGTCTATAGCACCTGAAAATATCAACCGGTATAACACACATGTAGTTTGAATTCCAGAAGCAAAAGAGAGAGAGAATTGGGCAGAAGAAATCTTTTTAAAATTAATGAAAAAATAATGGCTGAGAATTTTCTAAGATTAATGACATATGCCAAACAGTAGATCCCCAAACTCCAAGAACAACAAGCAGGAAAATACCAAAAGACAAAAACTGAACAAACCAAACAGAACAAAACACAGCACACAGGTATATCATGTTCAAACTATTGAAAACAAAAGTCAGAAAGAAAATCTTGATGACATGCAGAGGAACAAAAATAAAAATTATAGCTGAGTTCTCGTGAGAAATCATGAAAGCATGAGACAATGAAATATCTTTTTTTTTCTAGATGTTTATTGGAGTATAACTGCCTTACAACGTTGTGTTAGTTTTTGCTGTACAACAAAGTGAATCAGCTATATGTATACATATATCCCCATATCCCCTCCCTCTTGCGCCTCCCTCCCATCCTCCCCATCCCACTGCTCTAGGTCATCACCGTCACCAAGCATCAAGCTGATCTTCCTGTGTTATGCAGCAGCTTCCCACTAGGCATTCATTTTACATTTGGTAGTGTATATATGTCAATGCTACTCTCTCACTTTGTCCCAGTTTCCCCTTCCCCTGATGTGTCCTCAAGTACATTCTCTATGACTGTGTCTTTATTCTTCCCCTGCCGCTGAGTTCATCAGTACTGTTTTTTTTGATTCCATATATATGCATTAGCATATGGTATTTGTTTTTCTCTTTCTGACTTACTTCGCTCTGTATGACAGACTCCACGTCCATGACAATGAAATATCTTTAATGTACTGAAGAATAAAAGAAGGATATCAACCCATAATTCTATAGTCAGTGTTCTGTATAATTCTACAGCAGTATTAAACAAGAGAAGTTTAATAAAGACTTTCAAGGAGAAGGAATATATTATGAAACAGAAACTTGGACCCACACAAAGAATGTGAAAGGGCTAGACTATAATAAAGATGAAATATATATTTCTTAGTTTAAACACATCTAAAAAATAACAGTCTAAACCAGAAATAATGTCAAAGTTGTTTGTGTTTACAACAAAAAGTAAAAGAAGTTATATCAGTAGCACGAAGAATGGGAAAGAAGGATTAAGAATGTACTATTTCAAGATCTTCGTGCTACACATGAAGTGGTGTAATGTTTAAAAGGAGACTGATTAATTAAGAAAGCATATTGTAACAAAGACAAAGGGAACTAATAGCGAGAACAGCTAGTGAGACAGCTCTGAGCTGTCCCAGCCACCTGCCTTTGCATCAATGACTGAGGGCCTAGATATTGTGACACAGAGACAGGCCACACTTTGTGTGCTCGGTTCAAAGTTTCTGACCAAAAAAAATTGTGAGATAGAATAATAATAACAAGAAGTTTTAAGTCATTATGTTTTGGAGTAGTTTATTATATAGTAATAAATAATGCAAACAGGAATTATTAAATTGCAAGAAACAAAAAAAATCTACCCAAATCAGCCCAAATAAAAATATATTTATGATACGTATACAGGATGTCTCAAACAGTTAAGTTATTTTTTCACTTAACAAATATTCATTGAGCACTTACTACTGGCACTTACAGAAGATATTGTAGTGCTTGGTAATTTACATGTATTATTTCATTTGATCTATTTTACAGATGAAGAAACTGAGGTCTGGGACTAAGTTACTTGTCAAAGACTCAGAGCCGTTAATGAGCAATTGAGCTGGGTTCCAGATTTAGGTCAGATTGCAGCTCTAAAAATTGTAAAAATCTGTTTTTTCAAGTAAACACCTGATTTTTAGAAACATAGTTCTGCCTCACAAGTCATCAATGTGTTTAGGCAGTAACTCACCCTGTCCCTCTGTCTGGTGCCACATAGACGCTCATCTGTACATAGTTCAGGTCAATAGACCAGCACATCAGCCGTGACGTTATCACTGACTCCTTTGTGGAGAGTCAGTATGAAAAGATAGTTAAGGGACAGGGTTGATTTCTGGTGAGGATGAAGGAATGTGATTGAGGGTTCTAGTTCAGCATGTCCATTATGAACAGAGGCTTAAGAGTCAGACAAACTGACTCAAATCCCAGCTACTCTATGTTCTAAAAATGAGGAAAATTTGTTAATCTGGCTTAGCCTCAATCTTCATATATATATTTAGGAATAATAAAAATTCACAGATATATCTTAAGATTCAAATGAAATAATGTAAATAATGTCCCTGGTTCTCAGTTAAGCTATTATTATTTTAGGGCCTTTGGATAACAGGGTGGTTAGTGGATTTATTCACTGAGACATAATAATAAGAAAAAGCATGAATTTTGGAGGGTGAAAGTCAAATTGAGTACATGTTGAGTTTGAAATGCTTGTGGGACATTCTGCTGAATATTAATAGTAGATAGTTGGACATACGGTTTTGTAGGGAGCAAAGAACAATTAATTCAAGTAAGGTAATGGCCAGTTTCTAGAGGCACTTGAATCCCAAATTGAGACATCTGAAGCAATAGAAAACATTGGAAGAATGAATTCTGCTGCTAAAAGAAAAAGTTCTGTACAGAAATAATCCTTCCTAATGTGACCCTTTGATTATAAAAATATTAAAAAGTTGAATATTACAGTATTTTTAAAAAATCACATAAATTAAAATTTTAATTGCTCTAATCACTTTATGTGCAAATAGTTTTTAATATCACTAAGCAGTGGAGAATGATATATTCCCCTAATGTCAATATCATCTGGAAAATGATATTTTTTGACAGAATTCAACGCATATTGTTAAAGCGTTGTAAAAATCATTATCCAGAGAATGTGTGGAGATGGATCTCATTTGTAACCTGGCACTAGAGTTCAGCAAGTTAGGGTAATGAAGTGTCAAATGCATCCTGATATTTATGCAAATCACAAGTACATTCCCTCTAAGGGCTGCCACTGTGCCTCACTCCCCTCCCCCAGGGTGGCCACCTCCAGTCTAACCTGCTGATCTCCAGTGCCTTTCAGTGTGGGAAGGGAGCACTGCTTATCATTGGTATTCAGGACATGGTTCATGGTAATGCTAGGCTGAAAATAATTTGTAGCCAGACAAAATATATGAGTAACCTTGCTAAGGACTTCATATGTCTTGTAATGATTTGCTGAGATGAGAAGCACAGAAAGGCTTATAACAGGCAGATGGTTGTCCTATTGCATAATATCTGAATAAGGACAATCCAGAGTTAGTAACTTCTCAATTCCATCATTTTAAGAAAGGAAAGTAAAAATAGATAGAGCAGACTCTTATGACAAAGGAGGTATTGGTAAAGCTAAGAACTTTGGCGCTGCAGGTACATTGGCATAATATCAGCTTCTTGGATCTTATACAAAGAGTGACCAGATCTTATACAAAGATCTAGGCAGAGCCTGTTAACTATAAGCCTTGCAGAAATAAGTAAAGAACAGGACACACCATTTTTCATTTCCAACACCAGAAGTGATTATAGATCGTTGTTCAATTGTCTATCTTCCCATGTATACTGCATTCTCTCTTTTTTTAATAATTTCTTCTTTTAATACATCTTTATTGGAGTATAATTGCTTTACAATGTTGTGTCAGTTTCTGCTGTACAACAAAGTGAATCAGCTATATGTATACATATATCCCCATATCCCCTCCCTCTTGAGCCTCCCTCCCACCCTCCCTATCCCATCCCTCTCGGTTGTCACAAAGCACTGAGCTGATCTCCCTGTGCTATGCAGCAGCTTCCCACTAGCTATGTTACATTTGGTAATGTACTGAATTCTCTTGAAGGTAGTACTAAATATGCTTCATTCCTTTATTCACCTATTATTTCATGAACTTGCCCATCAAGGATATATTATGTACTGGATACTATGCTAAATGTGAGGAATTAAATAACAAATAAGCTATAGTTTCTGGACTAGAGCTGTTTTTAATCTGGGAAAAAAGTTAGATGTCAGGCAGATATACAAAAATCACAATATAGAAATATTAGAGCAAAAGAGTTACTGTGTAAAGTGCTATGGGAGCACCAATGATACAGTGACCAACTATGGTTAAGGTTGGTCAGTGAAGAATACTGAAAAATATCAATGTGCTATTTAAACACATTTATGAAGGAAAGAGTAGGGGTTTATTCAAATGACAAGAGAAAGGTCATTTTGGATAGAAGGAATAGAGGTGTTGGATCAGTTAGAAAGATTTGAGCTATAACAGAAACTTTGACTAAACAGAATTTAAACAATAAGGACCTATTTTTTCACTTTACAAAAAGATTAGAAGCATGTTGTTCCCAAGGCTGGCTAATTCAACTGCACAACAATTTCATCATGTTCCATGTCTTTTCCATCTTTCCAATTTGCCCTTTTCAGTAGATTACCAAGTTCACAAGATAGCAACAATAGCTTAGGATGTCACATGCAGACATATCATGTCCACTGAAGAAACAGGATATTCTGTCCTGTGGGCCTCCTTTTATTAATGAGGATCCACTTTCCCAAAAGCATTAGGTAGACTTTTCCTCAATCTCATTGGCTAGGAATAGGTAACATGCCCCTATCTAAACCAACTGCAGGTCAAAAGAATTAATTTTGTTTAGACCAGCAGTTGGGCTAAATGTGGCCCATGAACAGTAAGTTTAGAAGTAAACATTTGCAACTGAGTTGATAATAGGGAAAACTATCAATAACTTTAATCCCCAATTAAGCAAAAGGCTGTCCTCCCCAAAAGGAACTCTATTTCTCTCATTAGTAGATCTGTTTTAAAACTGCGGTCAATTGTTATGACTATATTTTGAATTCTGTTAATCAGCAGTTTTGAAAATTTGTTTTTTATCTTTTTAGGTAACTACCTGAATAATATTCTTGAATTAATCTCTTTGCTCAAAAGCCTAAAACATTTAGTATCTGGCCCTTTAGAGAAAAAGTTTGTTGATGAATCGTAACTTATTCTTTTAAGTGGGGAAGAGTGTCCCGGCACCCATTGGTGGATTTCCTAGCAGTGAGAGGTTTCTGCGTGCTCCTGGGAGAGCAGGGAATCTCCTGGCACTGCTGCTGGATTTCCACTTGAGGGAAGTTATCCGCACCCTCCCAGGACAGTAGGGCAGGTCCTGGGGCCCACAGGTGGAATTCTTAGTGTCTGGATATGTCCGTGCCCTTTTGGGTCAGCGGGGTTGCGTCCTGTGGCCCTCTGGAGGAATTCCTAGCGGGGGAAGCTGTCTGCATCCTTACAGGCCAGTGCGGGCAGGTTCTGTGACCTGCTGGTGGAATTCCTAGTTTCGGGAGTTGTCTGTGCCCTTCCGGGTCAGCAGGGGCGGGGCCTGGCATCTGCCCACGGGTCTGGGAGAGGTGGCCATTGCCCACCTCTGGAGCCCAAGATGGCTGCTGGCAACTCGCACCTGCCCCTGGAGCTCCTGTAGGCAGTGTCCTGTTGCCCGGGAGCATTCACAGCGATAGAAGTTCTTATGGTGGTCCTGCCCCTCTCCTCGTGAGCTTCCTAATAATGGTGGCTTGCCCCTCTGGTGGGCCCAGTCTTCTTCCTAGTACACCCTCAGTTGCTGCAGCCCGGCCTCTTCAGGCTGTTTCCACAGCTAACCCTGGTCCTGTCCCTGGGACCGACCTTAAGAGTCTGAGCTTCAGCACCCGGCCCCTACCCTCACCGACAAAGGAGTATCTCAGGTCGAGGAGTGCAGGGGGCGGTGCTGACCCTGTGCAGGTTACTCTCCATTCTGCCATTCAGAAACTGGTTGCTGCTTTTCCCTTTTAGGCTCTGAAACTCCCCCTCTGTCCAGTCTAGTTTTTCGGCTGGTGAGGAGCCTTCCTGAGGTGTGGGAACCTTTCCTCCTTCACAGCTCCCTCCCTGGGTCTCAGGTCCCATCCTGATTCCTTCCTTCTCTTTTTTCCTTTTGTCTTTCCAGGCTCCTGGAGGTTTTCTTGTCTTTTTGGATGTCTGAGGTCTTCTGTCAGCACTCAGTAGCTGTTCTATGTGAAAACTGTTCCAATTGTAGATGTATTTTCAGTGCTTCTGTGGAGGGAGGTGAACGCTCCTTCCTACTCCTCCAACATCTTGATCCCTTCCCCAGTATTGTGATTTTGATAGGGATTTCACTGAACCTGTAGATAAAGCATTTTAAGTAATATGGAGATTTTAACAATCCATGAGCATGGAATAAGCTTGCATTTATTTGTGTCTTCTTTATTTTATCATTAACTTGTAGTTCTTAGTGTATAAGTGTTTCATCTCCTTAGTTAAGTTTACGCCTAGGTAATTTATTTTTATAATGCTACTTTAATTAGCTTTCTTAATGTCCTTTTCACATAGTCCATTGTTAGCATATAGAAACACAACTGATTTATTTATATTGATTTTGTATTCTGAAACTTTACTGAATTTGTTTATTAGTTCTAACAGGTTTGTGTGTGTGTGTGGGGGGGTATCTGTAGAATCTAGTAATCACACCTCTGGATATTTATCCAAAATAATTGAAATCAGGACTCAAAGAGATATTTGCACAATCATATTCATTGCAGCACTATTCACAATAGTCAAAATGTGGAAACAACCTAAATATCCATTGATGGATGAATAAATAAAGATATGTGGTGTATACATACAATGGAATATTATTCAGCTCCAAAAAGAAGGAAATCCTGCAATCTGCAATATCATGGTGAACCTAGAAGACATTATGCTAAGTGAAATGTCAGTCATGGGAGAACAAATATTATATGATTCCACTTAAATGAGGCATTGAAAATATAGTCAAACTCGTAGAAGCAAGAGTAGAATGGTGGGGGAGGGGAAAGTGGGGGGTTGCTATCCAACTCCTATAAAGTTTCAGTTATAGGAGATGAGTAAGTTTAGAGATATGCTGTACAGCAACATGCCTATAGTTACCAATACTATATTGTCCACTTAAAAATTTATCAAAAGAACATGTTAAACTTCTTACTGCAATTAAAAAAATCAGGGCAGAAAAAAAGAATTTGAGTTTTATCCACCAATTAAAGGGGAGTAGTTGAAAGATTTTTTTAAGAACTTTTATTGAGATACAGTTAACAGACAATAACTGCATATATTTAGAGTGTACAATTTGGTATTTTTTTATTAGTAATGTATATATGGCAATCCCAATCTCCCAATTCATTCCCCCCCAGAAAGATTTTAATAGTGGATGATGTGATTGAAATTGAATTTTATAAGCTAAAAAAAATCCAACTGATTAATTTTATTTTTTTCTCTTGCTCACTCACCCTTCCCCACACCCCCCCCCGCCAGTAAATTTTAAAGATCTTATTGGTTTTATTCAGTGATTTGTGAATCAGACAGCATCCAATCTAGCAGACAGAAAAGAGCTCTGAAGAGCTGTACAAGGCAAGAAATTTTGTAGGCAGAAGAGAACAGTGAAAAGCAGTGAAAAGGAAGTTACACTGGGCATTTGCTGATTGGCTAAAGAAGAGTTATCTCCCTTACATGGAGAAAAGGGACGTCTTGGAGCTGGGTCACGTAACTTGCGCTGAGCAGGCAAATGCTGATTGGTTGCCCTAGGACTTTTTTTCTGGGAGGGTCAAATATAGAAGCTTAGTTTCGTTTGCTGATGTGGGGCTTAGCTGATGAGTGCCCCCACCTTGAGCCTAATCTGATTACTTTTAACACTGTCTTGGCAGAGTATGGGGGATGCATTGGAGGGGGCAAGGCTAGAAGCACAGGTCCATTTTGGAGGGAGTTTCAGTGCTCCTCATTAAAGCAAAAACGGGAGCAGATGTGGCAGGGATGAAGACAGATGGACTCTTGGAGGAATTTTTATTGTGGAGGATGGGAGAATTCAAGATCACTCTCAGGTCTGAGCTCTCGGTTGTATGCCAACACCATGAAATATGATAGTAAATGTGACCAAGAGGAAGGACTTGTAAGAGAAGAGTTTTAAATTTGTTGAGTGCAAGAAGAAAAACTCAGTCAAAAGTTGAAAATTCTCTGGGCCAGTTCTGGGTATCTTACCAGTTTGTATCTTTCTTGCTTATTTTAGGCTGTTATACATAGCTGAGGTTGATTAGTTATTTAATAAGTTCTGACAAATCTGGTTATTTGTAACTGAATTATTGTTAGTTGGAGTCTGATATAAAATGTTTAACTTTGAAGGTATTGTTTCTAGCCATTTCTTGTGTGAAAATTTCATGACATGGTCTCAAAAAATTATGGATCCTTCTGAAATAAATTATGCTTTTGGTATGTATGTATTAATAAAATGTCTAATGATAAAATGCCACCCTGAATTTTTATTTATCAAAATAGAATCTCATGCATTTGAAATAGAATATTCAATAGAAATAGTGCATTTGTGTACACAATGCATTATTTATTCAATCAACAGACAACATTTAGTGTGCATATGGAGTTACAGACCCTTGAAATTAATCCAAGGACTCAAGAGGCCTGCAGCCCGCTATGTGGTACTTCATTTTTTGATTTAATTATGGTATCATAGAAATAAAAGCAGGAAAATCTTAGAAAGTCAGATGGAACTATTTAACTCCTAATAATGGAAATGCTCTATCAACATATAAGTGATATCTTACAGTATTTGTCTTTCTCTGTCTGACATTTCATTTAGCATAATGCCCTCAAGGTCCATCTGTGTGGTCGCAAATGGCAGGATTTCTTTCTTTTTCATGGCTGAATAATATTCCATTGTGTACCTATGTCAATATATCATAGCTTCTTTATCTCTTCTTCTGTTGACAGACACTTAGGGTTGTTACCTTAGCTGTTGTGAGTAATGCTGCAATAAACATGGGATTGCAGATATTTCATCAAGATTCTATTTTCACTTACTTTGTAAACATTTTCCTAGTTTATTGTTTAATTTTTGATTCCTCTGATGGTATTTTCCCTTGAAAAAAATTAAATATCTCAGCTCTGTTTCCTTTTCTGAGTTTTATTTCTTGTACCAAAAAGCTTTGCTCACTTTCAAGTCTTTTAGGCTAATTACCCACATTTTCTTCTAGTTCTTTTACAATTTTATTTTTAATGTACAAAACACTGATTTAGTTAAAATATAGTTTGACATCATAAGTGAGGCAGAAATTCAAGATTATTTTTTCCAAAAAAGTCACTCTTCTAGAGCATAGGCTTTCTGAGAAAAAAAATAAAGCAAACAATAGATGATATTGTTTAAAGAAAACCATTTTGATTGTTTATTCTGTCCCAAGATAGAGTGTAGTCATGCTGGTTTCTGTTCGAGTTCCAGAAGAGGCTGATATTTGTAAACATTTTCTTGAATACAAGAATATGCTTTGCCAATAGAGTTTCTTGCAGAATGAAAAAGCCACCTGGATTACAAAGGGCAATGATATTACGAGAATTGAGCTTTCCAGATTGTCAAGATGCTGTCTTATTTGTACAGTATTCCTGACAGTTTCTTGCCTGAGTTAGGACCATAGGGTCCCAGGGAGGCTGTGTTTCATCTGCTCCTGCCATGTGTGGCTACTATGTTTCTCCTAGAACTTTCTGTCTTAGGCTAAATGAATTTGGAATGGAGTATCTATGTATATATGTTTTCTTTACCCAAATCTGTAACCCACTGAAAAACCAAATTATCCCTATACCATTTCTTGTACAATTCATTTCCCATCACTGATTTGAAATCCCGCATTTATCAAATGTTAAATGTAATGACATTTCTCACTGGGCCCTCAGGAAGTTCTATTGCTATCTCAGCCTATTAATTTGTTAATACAAAATAGTTTTAAGTGGTATAACCTCATATAATATTTAATATCTGATGGGAAAAGAGTTTTGTCATTCTTTTCCATAGAATTCCAGGTTATTCATGCTTTATTTTCTAAATGGAATTTGAAATTATTGTGATCAGGATTCTCCAATCAGAATTTAAGGTGAATTAACATCTTTTTAGTTTGGGGTACTTTTCTGTATTAGCAAAATATATTTCTGTTTAAAACTTTCCTTCTGTAGCAGTTAAAATTTTTCTTCATATAATTCCTGTACTTTTGTTGTTTACCATATTAATTATTTTTGATGATGTTACAAATTGGATATTTTCTTCTCTTTTATCTTCTAGTTATATGTTCATTACATTATTGTATTTAGCAAAGCTACTGATTTTGTGTATTAAATCTGCACCAAACAATTGTTTGTCTTTTTTATCTTTTTTTGTTAAATCTCTGGGTTTTATGCATATAATTATATTGTTTATTAGTAAACAATATAATTATATGCATAATTTTTATCTTTCTTTTTCATTTGTCTACCTTGTTTCAGCTTCTCTTGGCTAAAGCATAGCTAGTATACATATAGAATAATGTTAAAATTAGTGGGCTTCCCTGTCTTGTTCCTAACCATAATGAAAACTTTTCTAGTATTATATGGTAAGATATGATACTAGAATTTGATTTCAGATAAATATACTAAAACATTTTAATGTATCTATTCTAAATCCTAGTCCATTTGAGTCCTGAAGTACATTAAAATAATAATGCACCATGAACAAATGGTATTTTTCCAGACATGTTTCCAAATTGGGAAATTTTAATATTAGCATTTTAAAAACATGAAGATCCAAAGAGAATAATGAGGACAATATTGTAGCAGATGCTAGAGAGGCACTGACAAAATCACACCAATATTCTTCATTTTTTAAAAATGTCAAGTGTTTGTAATCAATGTCATACTAGCTTTAATAAAAAATAATTATGAAGGTTCTTTTATTCACTTGTGAAACCATCTAGGGCCTAGTCAGGAGTGGGATTCACAATATGAACAACAAGAGAGCAAGAGTACTGGTGAATCAGAATGCACAGAGCTTATACTCTGTACCTATGGGGGCTTGTCTTTTCTGGGTGGGTGGAGGGTAGAGAATGGCTCTTTGTTAAATTTCTCAGATTTTTTTTTTCCCAATGATTTGTGTTTAGATTCTATATATTTATTGTGTTAAATTTTTGGCAAAGAATATTTTGCTAGAGTACCATCCATTTCATTTTTTCAAGTTCATTTGCATATATTTGAAAAAGTATTTTTGGAAAGTTATTTTAAAGTTATATGTGGTTTTTAGTTCATTGGTGGTTGTAATTTTGCTTAGTTGCGCTTCACCTTCCTTTCATGATTAGGATATCTATTATACCTTCTAATGGAGGTTTTAGTCAAAGAATATTTCTTTTTTTGTTTAACTTTTTATTTTATACTGGAGTATAGCCGATTAACAATGCTGTGACAGTTTCAGGTGCAAAGCAAAGCAACTTAGCCATACATATACCTGTATCCATTCTCCCCCAAACTTCCCTTCCATCCAGGCTGCCACATAACATTGAGCAGAGTTCCCTGGCTATACAGTAGGTCCTTGCTGGTTATCCATTTTAAATATAGCAGTGTGTACATGTCAAACCCAAACTCCCTAACTATCCCTTCCCCCGCCCATCCCCCCTGGTAACTATAAATTTGTTCTCTTAAGTCTATGAGTCTGTTTTCTAAATAAGTTCATTTGTTCATTTCTTTTTAGATTCTGCATATAAGGGATATTATATGATATTTCTCTTTCTCTGTCTGACTTACTTCACTTAGTATGACAGTCTCTAGGTCCATCCATGTTGCTGCAAATGGCATTATTTCATTCTTTTTAATGGCTGAGTAATATTCCATTGTATATACGTACCACATCTTCTATATCCATTCCTTTGCCAATGGACAGTTAGTTGCTTCCATATCTTGGCTATTGTAAACAGTGCTGCAATGAACATTGGGGTGCATGTATCCTTTCAGACCATGTTTTTCCAAAGAACATTTCTTGACACCATTTGTAGTTTTGCTTTCTTGTTCTGTTATTATTTTATTATTTCTCTGTTACTATTATCAACTCCTTTGTTCTAGTAACTTAGTTTTTTTCTAATTTCCTGGGTTGAATTCCTAGATTATTTATTTTTATTTGTTCTCTTCTTTTCATTTTCTGTTATGATATATGCATTTTAATTTTTGATTTGAGTTAATTCAGAAAAATATAGAAAATACACATGAGGTAAATGACTAAAACACTCATACCACAACTATAGATAGCTACCTTTAATATTTTGAGGTCTATTACTCAGATAATTTTTAGACTCATCTAAAATTATAAATAGGTGGGGTCATGTCATAATACTGTATTATAACCAGAGATTTTCCTTAACAATTAAATGACAAACATTATTTTATGTTAAAACACACACACACCCAATAAAAATCTTCATTATCATCATTTTTAGTGACACCAGATAATTTTATTTAAACTATTTATATGAACAAAGACTTACTTTCTAGGTTTAGCTTTTGTATGTATATATATATATATACATATATATATATATATATTCTTTCTCAAATTATTTTCTTTTCTTCCTGCTCCTTTCTTTTCCACCTTACTCCCAGTAGCTAAACAATGTTAATAATCTGGTTATATCTTGAAAGGTACATTTGAAGGCATTTTTGTGTGTTTACTTTAGGAATCTCTCAATTGATAACACATAGTGGAAATTCCTCTACTTCATCAGTTATAGATCCAGGTCATAAGTTATATATAAAACACATTCCATTTAATAAACCATGGCTGACTGCACTGTAGTTTATTCGACCATTTTTCTAATCATGGATATTAGAATCATTTTCAGTTTTTGAGCACTTCAAATATCTTTTTTTCACATATCCTCCTATTCTACTGCTTTTTCCTCACAGAACATATTTCCA
Source organism: Hippopotamus amphibius kiboko (assembly GCF_030028045.1). Taxonomy (NCBI): domain Eukaryota; kingdom Metazoa; phylum Chordata; class Mammalia; order Artiodactyla; family Hippopotamidae; genus Hippopotamus; species Hippopotamus amphibius. Next base: position 85,536,051 of record NC_080188.1, on the reverse strand, counting down.
AAAGTGAGTTCCTTGTTCAAATTATGCATTTATGTTAAATTCTAATAACAATTGCCAGATTGCTTTCTGAAATGATTGTAGTAATTGACATTTCCATCAACTATATAAGATAGGCCTAGTTTTCCTAATCTAACCAGCATTGAATGCTGGGAATTTAAAAACATTTTATTGCAGTATTATATATGTACACAAAAGTATACAAATCACAAATACACAGTTTGGAGAACTTTAACAATAGAAACACACCCAATCAAAAAACAGAACATTGAAAACATTATGGAAGCCTCCCTTGTGACCCCTTCTAGTAAACCAAGGTAGCCATTATCCTGACTTCTAACAAAATAGATTTATTTTGACTGTTTATTAACTTTATATAAAATTAATTATATAGTATATAATTCATTGTGTTTGGCTTTTGTGAGATTCATTCGTGTTGTTTCATGAAGCAAGAGTTTGTTCCTTCTGACACAGAAAACTTTTGAAGATGATTAATGTGTTTATTACCTTGTGGAGGCAGTATCATTGGTTGTATATGTATATCCAACTCATCAAACTGTATACATTAAATATAAGCAGTTTTTTTGGATACCAATCATATCTCAATAAAGCTGAACAATTGCTCTATAGTACTTAATTATGTGAATATAAAATTATTTATTTATCCAATGTACTGTTGATGTATACTTATGTTGTATCTCAGTTTTCAGATACTACAATCTCTGCCTTCTATATTGGAGTATTTAGGCTATTTACATTTAATGTGATTGTTGATAAGATTAGATGTAAGTTATCTTGCTTTTTTTTTTTTAGGGTCTCATCACATGCTTGTCGAAGGTATGTATATATAATATATACATATATATATATTTTTGTGTGTGTGTGTGGATTTTGATCCCCATGTATTTTGTCTTGGTGGATGTACACATATGCTTTCAGATGAAAGGTTAAAATCCAATATGTTTTCTCAGTTCCTTTGTTTCAAGAAAAGTAAGAATAAATTTCAGTGCCATGTGTAACAATTAATTTAAAAAAAATCAGGAAAGGAAAACACTCCTCAAGTCTGAAAGTTAAGGTCATCCTGGGAAAAAGCACTGGCAAGATCCCTGGAAGACTTGTTTCTTCAAGACATTTTGATTCTGAATTGACTCTCTTCACATTTCCAAAAGACTTGGGATGCCAGGTGTAAACTCAGATTCTGGTTTGATGTGCAAATATTTTTGAACCATAGCATAAATAGACATGAACTTACAAGCAGTTGACTACATCCATATATGATTTTCCCTGCCTTCATTTAATTAGAAGTAAATGATGAGGGGAGATGAATATTGGGTTCCTGTTGATTGCAGGTGATTTTTTCTTTTTTCTTTTATTTTGTCCTTTGCAAATTTGAGTCTTCCAATCTGAGGGGCAGATGAGGGCAGATTTTAAAAAGTTATTTCATATTATCAATCTTACTTGGTATGCTTGTCCCCCTATTCCAGTATTAATGCAATTCTTAATATTAGCCCTTTTAGACCAGTGCATGAGAATCACGTGGAGGGCTTTGTTAAAACCCAGATTCCCAGGCTTCACCCCCAGAGCGTCTGGTTCAGAAAGTCTGGGATGGAGCCTGAGACTACATTTCCGACAAGTTCCCACAGAGCTCTGATGTTACCAAGCCTCAGATCACACCTGGCTTACCACTTCTTTTCACATTTAATGTGATTGCTGATAAGATTAGATGTAAGTTATCTTGCTATTTGTTTTAAAATATTCCCATCTGTTTGTTTTTGTTTTTTTTCTTCCTCTTTATCCTTATTTGCCAACTTTTGGATTATTGAGTATTTTTATGAATCCATATTATCTCTTTTTTTGGATTATTATCTATAGGTAAGATGCCTTGAGGTTGTCCCACAGATCAGTCTTTACATTTTTAAAAATTCTTTTTTCTTCCTGTGTTTCCTTTTGAATAATTTCTATTGCTATGTCTTCAAGTTCATTAATTTTCTCTTCTGTTTTCCTAATCTGCCACTCAGGAGAGTTTTTATCTCAGCCATTGTAATTTTCATCAGTGGAAGTTTGATTTAAATAATTTTCTATACTTTAATATCTGTGGCTAAAATATTTAATATATGGGATTGTTATAACAAATGTTTTAAGTGTCCTTCTCTTCTAACTCTAATATCTGTGTCAGTTATGGGTCAGTTTGGATTTATTTATTTTTCTTGTCATTATGGATTATACTTTATTGCTTTTCATATGCCTGGTAATCTTTGGTTAGATGACAGAATTTGTTATTTTATCCTGTGTAGTCCTGTGTGTATTTGGTTAAATATAAGCATTTTGTGCTGTATTTTGTAGTGCAGTTAGGTTACTTAGAAAGAGTTTGATCTTTTCAGGTCTTGTTTTCAAGATTTACTGGCAAGAACCACAGCAGAATTTGGACTGAGTCTAATTATTCCTCATTACCTGGGCAAGAACATTCTGGGCACTCTACCCAGCACCCTATGAATTATGAAGTTTTTCAGTCTGGGTAACAGGAACATCATTCTTTTTTGCATGTTCTCTGGCTACTATACCTCTAATAGTCCAAGGTAGTTTTTTTTCCTCTAATTTTGGATATTTTCTTGACAAATTTGCTGATCTATAGATGAATATTCAAAGGAAACTTAAGTTTCTCTGTAGGCCTCTCTGTGTGCAGCTTTCTACTATCTTGTACTCTGACTACAAATTCTATGCTTTTTTTCCTCCCCCAACTTTCAAATTAATTTCTGAATTCAAGGAATCTCTTGGTCTCTATCTGTGTTCTCTTTCTATGTGCTGCACCCTGGGGACTTTTTAAAGACAATAATCTGGGACAATTGTCATGTTCATCTTATTTTTTCCCCCATCTCTGAGGGATCATTACCTAACGTGTAGTGTAAGCAACTGAAATCATACAGAATATGTTTTCTGACAACAAAAGTATTATATTAGAAATCAAAGGCAATAATATATCTAAAGAATTTCCAAATATTTAAAGATTAAATAATACATGCCCCTAAAAGATATAGGTCAAAAAGAGATCATAAAAGAAAATAGAAAATAATCTAATTGATGATGGCCATTCTAACTGGTGTGAGGTGATATCTCACTGTATTTTTGATTCCCATTTCTCTAATAATTAGCGATGTCAAACATCTTTTCATGTGTCCCTTAGCTATCTGTATGTCTTCTTTAGAGAAATGTCTGTTTAGGTCTTCTGCCCTTTTTTTGATTGGGTTGTTTGTTTTTTTGATATTAAGCCACTTGAACTGTTTGCAGAGTTAAAAAAAAATCTACTCTACAAACAATAAATGCTGGAGTGGGTGTGAAGAAAAGGGAACACTCCTACACTGTTGATGGGAATGTAAATTGGTGCAGCTACTATTGAGAACAGTATGGAGGTTCCTTAAAAAACTAAAAGTAGAGCTACCATATGATCCAGCAATCCAACTCTTGGGCATATATCCAGAGAAAAACATGGTTCAAAGGGATAACGTGCACCCCAATGTTAATTGTAGCACTGTTTACAATAGCCAAGATATGGAAGGAACCTAAATGTCCATCAACAGATGAAAGGATAAAGAATATATGTTACATGTATACAATGGAATATTACAAGGGCATTAAAAAGAATGAAATGATGCCATTAACAGCAACATGGGTGGACCCGGAGATTATCATACTAAGTGAAGTAAGTCAGACAGAGTAAGACAAATATCATGTGATACCACTTATATGCAGAATCTAAAAAAAAATGACATAAATGAACTTATTTACAAAACAGAAACAGACTCACAGAGAACAAATTTATGGTTACAGCAAGGGGGAGTGGGAGAGAGAGATTGGGAGTTTGGAATTGACATGTACACACTACTATATTTAAAATAGATAACCAACAAGGACTTACTGTAATCATGGAAAACTCTGCTCAATATTCTGTAATAACATAAATGGGAAAAGAATTTGAAAAATAATAGATACATATATATGTATAACTGAATCACTAAGCTATACACCTGAAACTAACACAACATTGTTATTCAACTATGCTCCAACATAAAATAAAATTAAAAAAAAAATCTAACTGAATAATAGGGAATATATTGCATATTAAAATTCAGTAAAGGAATATAACTAAAAAGAGTTTAGAGGAAAATTTAAAATTATAAATGCTTACATTACAAAACAAGAAAGATTTAAAATAATTGATCTAAGCTTCAAACTTTAGAAGGTATAAAAACTGTCATTAAACCCAAAGCAAATAAAGGGAATAATAAAATAATGGCAAAATAAATCAATGAACTAGAAAATACCCAACAATAGAAAAATTAAACTCAAAAGTTGGGTTTTTGAAAAGATTGGTAAAATTGGTAAATGCTTGGCAGAATGATCAAGGAAAAAAGAAGAGAGAAACCTAATTACCAATATCAAGTATGAAAGACAGGATAATAATATACACTTAAGAGAAATTAAAAGAATAAGGAAATATTATGATCAATTTAATGTCAAAAAGTTGTAATAATTTAGATGAATGGGGAAAAAAAAGGCTTGAAAGGCAACCATCTTACACCATACACAAAAATTAACTCAAAATGAATTAAAGACTTGAATATAAGACCTGAAGTCATAAAAATCCTAGATGAAAAGATAGGCAGTAAGCTCTTTGCCATTGGTCTTAGTGATGAAATTTTGAATCTGACACCAAAATCAAAAGCAACGAAAGCAAAAATAGTCAAGTGGGATTACATAAAACTTAAAAAATTCTATACAGCAAAGGAAGCTACCAATGAAACTAGAAGACAATCTACTGAATGGGAGAAAATAATTGAAAACCACATATCTGATAAGAGACTAAAATCCAAAATATGCAAAGAACTCATATAACCAAATGACAAAAAACAACCAATCTGATTAAAAAATGGGCAGAAGATCTGAGTGGACATTTTTCCAAAACAGACATACAGATGGCCAACAGACACATAAAAAGATGCTCAGCAATGCTGATCATCAAGAAAATGCAAATTAAAACCACAATGAGATATCACCTCACACATGTTAGAATGGTTATTATCCAAAACACGAGAAGTGAAAAGTGTTGGTGAGGATATGGAGAAAAGGCAACCCGCATGCACTGTTGGTGAGAATGTAAATTGTTACAACCACTATGGAATATAGTATGGAATTGTCTCAAAAAATTAAAAATAGAACTACTATGTGATCCAGCAATTCCACTTCTGAGCATTTATGTAAGGAAAATGAAAACACTAATTTGAAAAGAAATGTAGACTCCCATGTTTATTGCTGAATTATTACAATAGCCAAGATACAGAAACAACCTAAGTGTCCACTGATGGATGCATGAATAAAGAAGTGGTGGTATATATACATATACATATGTATGTGTGTGTATATATTTATATATATATCAATACATGCAATGATATATTATGCAGCCATAAAAAGGAATGAAATCTTGCCATTTACAATAACATGGAGGGCATTATTCTAAGTGAAATAAGTCAGAGACAATACTATGATCTCTCTTATATGTGGAATCTAAAACAACAACAACAACAAAATAACATCAAGCTTATAGATACATAGAATATATTGCTGGTAGCAAGAGGTGGGGGGGGAATGGGAGAAACAGGTGGACCGTTTTTTAGTTTAAATAAACTAATTAAATTAAAAAATATATCTAGTATCTGTATAGTCAATCTTTAGATATGGGGACCCTACTTTAAGAAGTATTGACAGACGGAAAGTTACATAACACAAAGCAATTCTTGTCCATTCCATTTCTAAAATATTTCTAGCTTATTCATTTCTATAATAAACTCACTAAATTAACATGAACCAGGCTCTGATCATCACTCATTAGATTGACTTCTTAACAGATTTCTCTATTTAGACTCTTGTTGCTTCTGAGAGGGCAGTCAGAGGGATTGCTGTAAAAAAAAAAAAAAAAGTAAGGGGCAATACTACAATCTATTTAATGTCAAAATGTCAACAACTTAGATGAAAGAAACAAATTCCTTGAAAGATACAGTATACCAAAACCAAGCTAAGAAGAAAGAGAAAATATGAACACTCCAATATCTAAAATAGACATTGGAATTTAAAGGAACAATCCTTTCCACAGAGAAAACTCTAAGCCTGGATGATTTCATCGGTGAACTCTATCAAACACTTCAGAAAGAAACAATATTAATCATATGCAAACTCCTTCATAAAATAGAAAAGGAGGAAACACTAACAAAAATAATTTATGAAATGTTTTCAAGAAAATAATTACATAGACTAATATTCCTTATGAGCATAGATACAAAAATCTTCAACAAAATATTAGCAATGTGGCTTGAAGAATATCAATAGATTAAAAAAAGAATACATCAAAACCATGTGAGAAATATACCAGGAAAGTAAGGTTGATGTGACATTAAAAACTCAATCAATATAATTTATAACATTAAAATACAAAAGTGAAGAATGTATCATTTTAATAGATGCAGAAAAATTATTTGAGAAATTTGAAAACCCATTAGATATTTCAAAACTGAAAATAAGAAAACCTTAGCAAACTACAACCTTGATCTGGTAAACAGCATCTACAAAAAAACCCAAAGGTTATTATACTTAATGGGCAAGTTTTAAACATTTCCACCCCAACCTTCCCAGAGGTTGGAAACAAATTAAAGATATTCACTATCACCACTTCTATTGCCATTTTACTAGAGGTCCTAACCAGAACAATAATGCATGAAAATAAAATAAATAGTATTAAGATTTGACAAGAAGAATACAAACTATTTTCATTCACAAAGGATAGAATTATTTACATCAAATACCTTGTTACTTGCAAAAACATTGTTAAAATTAATATGAGACATTTTCAAGGTCAAGAAATGTTAATTGTATGCTAGTAATGCCTAGTTGCAACATGACATTGAAAACAATTCCAATTTTAATAGCATCTAAAAGCATAAAATACATGATAAATTTTAACAAAAGGTGTGTTAGTGTAAAATATTAAGAAGTGTAAAATATTAAGAGAAATTAAATAAGACAAATAACTGGTATACTATTGTCATGTACTAAAAGACTTAATATTGTTAGGATGTCAGTTCTCCCTAATTTGATCTACAGAGTCAATGTAACCTCAGTCATAATGCTGGAGTGTTTTTCTATAGAGATTGACAAACTGGTAAAATTGTATGGAAATACAAAGGCCTGAGACTAGCCAAGCTAATATTTCAAAAAAGAACAAATCTGGTAGGCATAATTACCAGATTTTAAGATAAATGATAATCTGGAGAGTGTGGAATTGGTTTAAGGATAGACAAATAGATCAAGTGGATATAACAGCCAGAAATCATTCTAAGCATTTACAGTCAATTGATTTTTAACAAAGATGCCGGTGTAGCTCAACATGGGAAAGTAAAGTCTTTTTAATGATTGGTGCCAGAAGAATTAGATAAAGATATGAAAAATAAATAAATCCAAACACAGACATTAATTGAGATGAATCATAGATGTGAAAGCTGAAACTATTAAGCTTCCGGACAAACAGAATATCTTTCTGGCCTTGGGGGAAGCAAACATTTCTCAGAGAGGACACAAAAAATACTAACATTAAAAGAAAAAATGATAAATTGAACTTGATCAAAATTAAAAACTTTTGTCACTTCCTGGGAAAAATCATTTGAATACACATGTATTCAATAAAAAACAAAAAAAAAATTAAATCCAATTTTTGAAAATGCACAATAGACATGAATAGACACTTCTCCAAAGACGATATATGAATGATGAATAAGCATAAGAAGAGGTGATCAACATCATTAATCATCCGATAAATGTAAATCAAAAACACAATGGGTTTTCCACTAAGATGGAAAAAATTTAAAAATCTGACAAAACCAAATGTTGCAAAAGTATGGAACAACTGAATCTCTCATATTTTTCAAGTGAGAGTGTAATCCCCATTTGAAAAATGCTTTGGCAGTTTCTTATATAAAATTCACTATATAACTACTCCATGACCTACTAATTCAGCTGCTTGTATTTTCCTCAGGGACATAAAAATATATGTCCACAAAAAGACTTAGGAAAGAATATGTATAGCAGACTTAGTCATAAGAGCCAAAACCCTGAAGTAATCCCAATGTCTATCAAGAGGAGAATGGATAAGTAAATTTTAGTGTACTCACATAATTGAATATGACCCAGTAATAAAATAAAAATGAATGAATGATACAACATGGATGAATACCCAAATCATTATGTTAGTAAAAGATGCCAGATATAAACAATCCATAGTCTGTTTCCATTTGTATGAAGTTGAAGAATAGACAAAATTAATCTATGGCTTGCTGTTGGGATAGAGTAGAGATGACTGGAAAGGAACATGAAGGATCTTTATGAAGTTATGTGAATCGTCTATATCTTGATTGAGGTAAGTGGTCATATAAGTGTATATACTTGTCAAAATGCATGGAATTATGTGTGCATTTAACTGTAAATTTTACTTTAATTAAAATATAAAATGGTAGAGGATTGACTAAGTGCTGGGGCTGGCTGGAAGTTTAGCAATGCTGTAGAAATTCAGTGAATCTTCCAGTGAGTTGGTACTCATTTGATCTCCACAATGTATGCAAACAGGAAAGTACTGGGGGTCTTCTGCCCCCTTTCTTCAGAATGTTTTGTTTGCTCTTTCCCCTCCATGTCTCCCTGTCTCCACAGAGAGTACTCTCTCACATATACCTCATTCCCAATAAGGTGAAAAGCAGAAAGTAAATATCACAAGAATCTATTATTTGAAGGCTCAGAAGACTTATTAAGTAATTTTGTGTTGAATGAATGAACTCCCAGCTATTAAAAAAAAAACCCAATAATTAAGTTAATTAAAATGTTTTCTTCTAGAGAATTATGAGAGCTCACAGATAATTTTCACTAAAAGGAGTGAGTGTCGTTGACATGAGTATATACAGTTTACACAAGGAGATGCTTGTCTAAGACTTTCCACCTTGGTCCAGGACCCTTCACTTAGCATTGCTCTCCACAGTGGTGCACTATTACTTTGCTCCCGCCTCCCTCTCTCCTCACTGTTCCTGCTTCCTGGTTTGGCCCAGGCCCTGCCTAGATGCTGACACTTCGTTCCATGACTCCTTTAAGATGGCTCCCTTGAACTTGGCTGTTGCTCTGGACTCTCCAGCTTTAAGTCTTGCCTGATGCAGATTCACCCACTGGTCTTCCCTGCATTATGGAGTATATTACCTGCTCCTTGGAAGCCTGCTCACCTCACTTGTCCTTCCAGCCAATCTCTGTCAGTATAAAACAAGACTGGGGAGGAGGACAACAGGAGAAAACTTATGAGAGGGACTTAGGCTTGGAAATAGAAGATATTGTGAGGAACACTGTTAATTTGTTGAACGCCATGAGTTTTCTGCTAGGACAACACAACTCTGTCACACGGTCATACCTGTAAGAATGTGCTGGTTGGCAAAGGGTAATCAGTAAGAGATGATGAATAGTAATCAGTACAAGTGATTAGCACTAATAGCAAAGCTTTTCAAGGTATATGCTCAACTATATCTTTGCATAAAAGTAGCACAACATCACAATATCAACAGTTCCAAAATTCTATTAGTATACTTTAAATTATATCCACAAAAAAAAAAAAAGAAAAGCTGCTGGGACCTGTATTTTAATGAATACTCATGACTAAGATCACTTGTTTCATGTTGTATTGGAATGTAATGACAGTTATAAGTAATTCTCATGAGGCTCATCCTAGGTAAGGAATGACTACCGCTGATTTTAGACTTTTAAGCTAAACACTAGAAAGTAAATATAAAATCCTTATCATGGAGACAAACCAGGTTTGTATATCTCCTGTGGAGCCTTAAAGGTCATAAGCTATTAAGTATACTGTATCTGTCCATTGATGAGGCTTTTTGTGCCTTTGACTAAAACTATTTATATGATGTTATCCTTGTAGTAGTAAGTAGGCAGTTTTACTTCCAGTAGATTATTTTTCCTGGAACCAGAAGGCCGAAGAAATCCCTCAGTGTCCAACTTCTCTTATCATTACTTCAGCGAATCTAAAATTATGTTATCTCTGTTCCCCTAGACCCTGTTGTTATAGCCCTCAATATGGTCAAGTCTGATGGGATCCAGATATTATTGTAGATGTATTTTGACTGATGGTATTTGGCTCCAACTTAGTACACACAGTGCATTCAGCAGTCCTGACTCTAAACACATCTGTTGAATCCACTTTTCTCTCCCCTTCAATTGTATTCTCAAAACAAGACTCTGATTTTCTTTTATCAGAGAACAGGAATAATTGCACAATAGATCCATGTGTCCTTAGAGGCTGGTTGTAGCTTATTCTGTCCTAATAGATGACATTTTTAAATGTGTTGGTGTTCAAAATCATAAACACCAGTTTGATATGTGTCATCTTCGATTATCAACTAGTTGGTAACACTCACCAAGGAGCTTTTATGCAAAACAGTTTATACTCAAATTATTTTTGTTCACATTCCAGAGTTCATTCTCCCACTCTCCTCACCCTGTCCCACCCACAGCCCACTGGTATATACTTCTATAAGGCCCTGATAGGAATCGTATGTCATATGGAAAAAGGTTAATAACCACTGTCACATGGTTGGATGGTTTAGACACAGTGTACAATGCGGAATGATGGTGTACATCAAGCTAATTTTGTTTGTAATTAAATATGTGTGTATTTGTGCATATACACACATACCTGTCCTTTTCTTTTTTACAGTGTATATTACTTTCCTATGAGAAGGGCAAAGAACAAATTTAAAATATTCACTTGCTTTTTCTTTATTTCTTTTGAAGAAAATACAGCACTTTTAAAGTGACAACTCATGCCTGTAGCATGATCAGATATGTGGTGTTTTGCAAGTAATTTGTTAAAGTGTTGAAAGCTGGTAATGATTTGTTTATAAAGGAGAGTAGATTCAGGATTAGTCATTTCTGTTTACTTCCATTCACTTACACATTCTCAAATTAACAAGAAAGAGTTGGAGCTACAGATAACATGTGAATTGTCATAACCCACGGTTGTTTCTATAAACTCTTCCATATCCCAGGAAAACTTTTAAAGTCTATGGACATCTGACCAGTGTACCAATGCAGAAAAAGGTCAGTGGTCTAACAGGTGTCTTTTATAAATCTCCACAAATCAACCCTTAGGAACCCTCTGTTAAATAAAATTTTTACCTTGGTTTAATATCATAAGACATAATCATGAAGAGGTTTGCACTCTCCACTGTTTTTGTGTTTCTTTATGGTCTTTGTTTTCTTAAGGAAAAGTAAACTCTTTATCTTTTGTTGCCTTATAATTTAATATTTCATCTCAGGAACTTGAAAATTTTAAAGATTATTTTCTCCCTGAAACACCATTTCCTTTGCTTATCCCAGGAAGGTAACCTAGAATGTATATCCTTCTAGGTTTTTAGATTGTAGTTTTCATAGCCTTGGTATAAATATTTTTTCCTCCTTTCCAATCAATCTACCATAGGAAAAAAATGTTGTTACTTGTACTTTACTCCTCAGTCCACCTATACTAATAGGCCAGTTATAAAGAGTATCTTTAACACAATGGCCTGGATAAGAGAAAAAAGAAAAAAGATATAGTCAACTTGCATCACTGCAACTCTGTAGAACCTAGAGGTACAGAAAAGGAGAAAATGTTGTTGAAACTAGAAATCACACCATTTGGGCAGTTCTCAAGATTACCAGAAAAATTGTTGGACAACAATTAAGCACCATATTCTCCATTCTAAGCTCTCCCCTGTATCTTAGGGGCTGGAAACCTAAGAACTACATTTCCCCAAATCCCTGCCAGCAAGGCTTGAGTTATATTTCACAAGTGAGAGACACTCAACATGAATTTTGGAAAGCAGAAGAGAAACAAAAGGCAATAGGGGAAGGATGGGCAGGAGAGTGGCTTTAACAGCAAGCAATAACATTTTCACAGATAAATCTGTGCTTTTTCCTGTGTACTGTCCACATTGCTGCTATAGGTTTAGTTGTGGTTTCCTGCAATTTTGCACTTCCTTGTTACCTCAATGCCAGTGAAGGCTTTTTCTAACCTTCACTTTTCCAGTTCCTCTAATGGTTTTGCAAGATTTTAATTTCCTGCATTAATGACTTTTTGCTGGAAATATCTATGATGGCTTCTCCCTAGCTATCTGAATCATGACTAATAGACTTCACTGGCTGCTACATGCTTCCCTTGTACAACATTCTAGATAATTCTGAGTGAGCCATAAGTAGAGTCTATTTATAGAGCTCCTTTGAACTATGCCAATGTCTATCTTTAATGGCCTTCAAAAAAATAAAACCAATCTAATTTTGAACAAATATTCATCTTTACTGGATTCTGGCATAGCTAAAACCTTAGTTTTCTACAAGTTGTATGATAAAATGGTTTCCTATTGTGTAGCCTATCATTTACATCCTTATGGCTCTATCTTCAAATCGGCTTTAATATTTACTTGACTTATCAACTCGATTTCCTTGATGGATATTTACTGAGCACTAACTTGGTGCCAGGAACTGCAAGTACCTGTGATACCAACGATTAAAACAGTCCTGGTCCCCTTCCTTCGTATGCTTCATATGCAGCAAAGATTGGAAAAAGAGAGAATCTGCAAGGGGTAGAACATATAGGTTCAACCAGGTACTAGACAGTCTTCCAAGTCATAGAAAGATTTCTGGCATAAGAATGACGAGAAGAAAAGTGATCTGATAAATTTTGAGTTTTTAAAAAATCGCTTGGCTAGTGGGAAAAGGTTGGGTTGGATGGGAAAATGATGAAATACAGAAAGAACAATTAGGAAGTTGCTACATTAAACCAGATGAGAGATATAGAGTCTGGGGGAGACAATCACAGCCTGAACTATGGTGGGGAGCACAGGGTTGGAGAAAAGTGAATTGATTCAAGAAACATCTAGGAATTAGCACAAAATGTGACAATTAATTGGACATGTGTGATAAAGAGACAGAAGAGACAAGAGTGACTCCAAAGTGCCTCCTGGGTGGATAGCAGTGTCATCACGGGACAGGCAGTACAGGAAAATAAAGTGGAGGTGGGGTGGGGTGTGGATCAAAATTCCAGGTTCTGACTTAGACACACTGGGTTTGATCTGCTGGTGAGACACTATGTAGGCACGTCAAGTGGGCTGATGGGGATGCAGGGTTGACGTCCAGAAGAAAGGGCTGGTCTAAAAATAGAGGCATATTCAGGCATTGTCAGACTACGGGTTATAACTGCAGCCACAAGAGTGAGACCACTGACTCAGGTTCAGGTACGGACTGGAGAGAGCACTAGACTGTGCAGAAGCCACAATGATTTCCTTTTCTTTAATTGTGTCAGAGGCTGACTGTCTCATCTTGGATAGGAACTCTAAATAAATAACACATATTTCTCTAATTTCCCAAATTCTTTTTATTCCAACAGATAAAATCACTACATAAAAGACACTTTACTAATGAGTTAACATAATTAATTAGATCACATATGTTAACTAGAGTCTAATAATTTACTATGACAACAGGTGATACAATAGCATGCACATTTCCTACAGTGTAAGAATTCTCCAAGAGGAAAAAAAAACCTTTAACCACAATTATCTATTAGTATCTTAAGCAAAGTAACTGCTATTTAAAAGACAAAAAGCTTCTTCTTGGACAGTTACACCAGGTCCAAGAGAAAAATGAATTCTTCAATTATACATTATAGACATTATTTGTCAACTTCTTATTCAGTCTTACACTTGATCTAACTTCCATTGTTTTCATTCTTTTTCAGTATTCCAAAAGCGCAGTCCACTTTTTCAATATTCCAAAAGTACTGTCCAATTCAAGACCAGTATTTTATTTCTAGCATGAAAATAATTCAGTAAGAGCCATACTATGAATTTTAAATGTATTCGTAAAATAAATTGCTCCTGTTCACAAAGTTAATGTTTATAACTAAATGCAACAGTCACATTGAATTTACTTAAAAGTTAAGGAATCTATTCACAAATTCAGTCACACTTATAAAAATATGATTACAATGAAACTTCATTAACAGCATCCAAAGAAGTACAGCTCTTTTAACATCTCAATTATTTTTCATGAACGTAATAGGGTTTTAAGCATCTTTGGTTGAATAATATTGAAATAAAAATTGTATTCACAAAATCATTAAAAGAAAAGTACCATAGCATCTATGTTTCACTATTCATAGATAAAATTTTATTATGTATATATTCATGTTATCAAAAATATAGCTAATTATTTTGAACGGAGGATAATTTATGTTGAAACTGGTCCAAATTGAACATTTTCAAAGTGGGATGAATGTAATGTTTTTAATAGCTCTTACCAGATGGGTTCCATTTTGATAAAATTATATTGTTTTATGAACCATGAATGGGTCCAAGGAAGATGAATTTCAAAAAAAAAAATAATAAACACTGCAGTAAACACATTAGAGCTATGTACCTGTGCAAAAACTGCTTACAAATAACCACAAAATGTTACAAAATACCATGAAACTACTCCCTAATCTGATTTAATTTTTAGTGAAGACAAAGCTCCAACACAGGAATAATGTATTCAAAAATGTATAACAATTAGCAATGATTAAAAGTATTGTGTTGCATGCCTGTTATCAAAATAGTAACCACATAAAGCAGGGACAACTTGAAATGAGAAGTTAAATGATGGTTTACATCTCTCTGAGAATTTCAGCCTTTGATTCTAAGTTGAAGAAATTTTTCATTAGATGTGTATTTGGTTTTAAAAAACAATTGGCTAACTGGGTGGTAAAGATTTCCCCCATCATTTGCCAAAAGACTAATTACATAGACAATTTCATTTTATTTTCTTGAAGTCACTCAAATAATTGGTAACATTTACCTGCAGCGTGCTCTGATGGTTTTAGTCCATAGAAAGAATAGCAAAAAAGGCAAAATACAATAGAGAAGAGTCTGTGACTTTCTATGGAAATGGTGTTGGTAGCCTTTTCATCAGATGAGGGGAGAGCAGCGAATTACATGTCATCCCCAATCTATGCCCTAATGTGACTTGAAAGTCAACTTTTTTACTCACCACCTTTTAGCAATGCTGATAACACCAACTCTTTGATCATGTTTCCTTCACTCTGGGAAACGGTCAAAACCATTTCTCGCTGCTTTTACTCATAATCCAACCTGCCATCCAAGCAACTGTAAGCACTGTTTTGTTGCCCTGCCATTGAATTTGAGTGTTTTTACTAGACCCTGCCAACCAGTTTTCCACAAATTACACTGCAGATGCTTCCATTCAGATGCTTCCTTAAAATGGGAAATCAGGATGCACCTGCACGCCCTACTCAACCAGGTTTACAACTCTGGTCAGAATTCACCCATATATTTTCACATGGCAGTTGCCTTAGACGTTGGTAGCCTCTGTGAAAGAATCATTGGGACCACTGTTCTTTGTGACTTCCAGGTTCTTTTTAGCCTTGAACGTCACGGACACCTCGGAGTGAATGGCATCCAACCTCTGCTCACAGCGAAAGGCTGAGAGGAAAGCCTTTCTGTAGTTGCTGTTCATCCAGCCGTAGAGAAGGGGGTTGGCAAAGGTGGGGCACATGGCGATGATGTGGAACACAGTGAAGATGAGTTTGTACTCCTTCAGGTCCAAGACTTGGTTATCAATGTCGACCGCAAGTTGGAAGGCATGGAGAGGCAACCAGCTGACCGCAAACACCACCACCACGCACACCAGCATTTTGGTGGTTTTTTGCCTTCGCTGATGGTAGTGCTCATTAGCAGCTCCAGGGCTGACATGGTTCTTAAGTTTACTCCAGATACGAGTGTAAGAAAAAGAGATGATACCCAGAGGCAAAACATACAGGAGTAATAGGGAGGAAAGACTGTAGATAGTGCCATAGATGCTCTTCTCCTCACCAGGCCACTTCTCAGTACACGCCACGATCTCAAAGTCAGGGATAATCTCAATCAGTGAATACTCCCGGAAGATGGCCAGGGGGCTTGCTAGCAGGGCACTGATGCCCCAAGCCAAGCCAATAATCAAGAAGCTGATCTGCTTGGAAATCTTGCTCTCCAGGTGGTAGACAATGCAACGATGCCGGTCCAGGGCAATGACTGTCAAGGTGATGGTGGACACTTGTACCGCCAGGCCCTGGGCATAAGGAACCAAGTGGCACAGGACAGGACCCATTTTCCACTCCCCCATTAAGGTGTAGGTGAGTGTAAATGGCAAGCACAGGGTGTTCACCAGAAGATCTGCCACAGCCAGGTTGGCAATAAAAAAGTTGGTTACTGTACGCATGCTCTTGAATTTGATCACCACGTGGATTACCAAGGAGTTGCCAATCACCCCAAGCAAGATGATGGAGCAATAGGCCAATATAAGGACGACCTGTACCTCAATCAGCTTGGTGCTGTCTATAAGCTCCGGCTCAGAGTCAGGCGCCAGCTCCCCTCTAGGTGTGGTGTGCCCTGGACCGAACTGCTCCACTTTCATTTCTTCCACTGTCTGGTTCTCATCAGTCTCTGCACCTAATGGGCCCATTTTCATCAACTAGCACACGGATCTACAATTTAAAAAATGAACAAATGTGGAACAAGGAAAGCTCAAGGGTGAAAGGAATATCACAGAATGGATTGGTTTCCTTTTGGTTGGGGCTCAAAGTACCTGTCCTCTGATCCCTAAAATTGCACATAGTAGGGCATTTCAATAAAGTGGACCCTTTAATAAGTCTATTCACAAATGTAGATGAATTAAATCAGATCACTGAAATGTATATTATGAAGGCAAAATGTAATATCTATAGTACAGACGTAATTCCTATGTGAATGCCACCAAAGTGATTCAATCCATTTTAAGTGAGAGGGATATTATAAATATTATCAATTAATTGTGTAGCTGCTTTAAATTCATCAAATTAGTTTTAAGGTAGATAAAGTTTCCTTTACTATCCTGATTGTTTTAAATTTATAAATATAGCAACTGATTGCACAGAAAAGAGAGAAATATTAAAATCCTTTGCCTGTTGCTTGGACTTTAGGAGTACAAAATATTTAAGATAAACAGCTAATTCTGTTTCATAGCCATTTTTTCTAATGCAGGGATTAGCATTAAAAATAGGTAGCCAGTGTAAAACAGTAACTTTTTTGATGATCTGAAATAAACTTCTCACCTGACATACAGCAGAATCCTACACAGGAACTGTATGAAAATATGTCCAATCTGAATTTCATCTCTCTTAATCCCTGAGTACAAAAGTTTTAACACTTTTCTTCTCCAATCACCCCCTTCAACCCTCAGAATCCTTCTATGTGGCCTACTTAAGAAGCAGGTTAACTATGTAGGTTTTTTCATTCCCTTTAGCCCACATATTTAAGAGAACCCTCAGACTACTCTTACATATCTCTCTCAATGGGCCTCTTATTTCTACCACGTTAATTTTGTCCTTCTTGATTTCTTACCATAATTACTCTAATAGTTGTGCAAGTGATCTCCCTTCCTCTCCTTCCTTCCTTCCTTCCCTCCCTCCCTCCTTCTTTCCTTTGTTTCTTTCCTCATTCATTCATTCACTTAACTAATAAAATTGAGCATCTACTAAAGGCCAGAGGTGGCTCCACCCTCGTAATGTTTATACTTATTCAAACATGAATTCAGCAAGTATTTAAAACCCAATGTCAGGAATTAGGATTTGTGCTGGGGGAAAAGACAGCAGGATGGTGTCCTTACTCTGAAGCTGTTACATTTACTGAACAGGGCACATTCTGACATTAAAATGGCTTTTCTGAAATTCAAATGTGATCATTTCATTTCCCCAACATCTCCAAATTGCTTCAACTAATATTAGTCAGTTTCTAATATAAAGTTACTTTTTCAAGTCTGTAAAAACATCTGGAGCCCAGCATCATAATGGCCGTACTTTTTGAATATATTCATAATGACAAAGGCTGCCACCATTAATTCAGAACCTCTTTGAAATGAATTTGTTTTCTTATTAATGATAATCGCATCTACCTACATTGGTAGGTGAGTCATATTTATTCAGCCCACAGACAATGCCTGGCTGAGCCTGTTTGCCCAGCTCCATTCCTCCTCTGTCCCTGGAGGGCTGCCTCTTGTGGACCATATTTTCAGGCACCCAAGTAATTGGGATGCTGGCTGGGCTTGGCCAACAGGAAGCATTGGCAGGTAACTAGGAGGCAGGAGGAAGGGAGAAGTCAGAAGCTACTGTACTCTTCTCGCTCCCTCTCTCCTCTGACCAGCGCCTCAGCTGTCCCTCTGTGGCTGGATCCCACAGGAATGGCCTAGAGTGATTTTGTTTCCAGTGGAGGCATGCGGTCCCTGTCTTCAGTCACACTGCTTTCTCCCTGTGTCTCTCTAGCTGGAGGTAGTAATGACTCTTTGCTCTTGCTAATCCCTGTGTGGCCTCAACACCCTCTGCTTGGCTTCCCTCACTTGTGTAACCAATTTTCTGCATTAAATTCCTTCCCTTTTGCATTCTGAATGGGTTCTGTTTTGCATGATCTGCTCAGCTGCTTTCCTGCATTTGCTCTCCCACTACAGGTGCTGCATGCACAGGTTGATAACACTGACATACACAAGAAAATCCCAACTTTCCTTGAACTCAACCCTGCCTTCATGTCTCCTGACATCTTAGGATATATCTGATGCTTCTGTCATGTGTAACTACTTCCAATTCCAGCATCCTTTCTCATGCCTCTCTGCCCTCCCTGTTGACTTACCCCAACAACCTGTGCTCACTTCTAATGCTGCAAGGAGTACATGACACATCACATTTGTTTTGCTTCAGCCTCCCCACAAACAGCAGTCTCTTTCAGGAGGCAGCCTGGATTGTTTCCATCCATTGTTTAAGGCTTAGCAAATATGAAGCGAAAGGAAAGCACAATTTTACTGAATAATTGAGGTCAGCAAAATACATAGTAACAATTTTGATCCTTTCCTTTACTGCCTATATAGGATTCTTGCTCTGATATGACATCTCTGTGCTTATTTTCTTGTTCTTAATCAGGTAACCACCTCTACAAGAAAGTTGTTCCAAGATTAGAACATTACAAATTGTTAGTCAGTATCCATCATAAGGAAACTTTCTCTTTCAAGGGCTTAACACACGTGCGCACGCACATGCGCGCACACACATGCGCGCGCGCACACACACAACCCCCACGCAATAGTTACTTATCACAGAGATAGAGATTTTCATGCACTCATGCATTTGCTTTACTGATTTATTCTAGTTCTCTCTGCATACATTTCAAATAGAATGTTGCAAGGACCCCAGGCCCTCTTTTCCACTTGCCTCCATCCTTTAGTGACTAGAGAAAGTGGAAATTAACTATTCAGATCTTGGAGTGTTTTATTTGATGGGCCCTTCCATTTCCTTTGGACTAAGAAAGGCACTTTACAGAGCACAATTAGTCAATCCTGACAAGTCATTAACAGAACTAAGGAGACTCCAGAAGGTCTGAGTTTGAGGTTTGCAGCAAACTAAATTGAGAGCAAGCCTGAGACAGAAGGTTATTAGCAGCATACTTGATTTATTAACTTATGTTGTCTTTTCTTTTCAATCTCATTTTCATTTTCAATCTCTTTATTCCTTCCTTTAAAGATTCTCTACAGGAACAATTATTGATCCACAGGGTATGAGCATATGGATTCTAATAGCTGTTCTCAAGCACATGACTGGCCTGCAGCCAGGTCAGAGTGTTACCCAGAGAAGGTATTTTATGACTGCACTTCGGGAAAAGTGGACGCAGATAAGAGTGTACATAGAGGGAGCTGCCAGAGTAAAAACCCAAAAGCACACAAATTAAAAGATGAACAGAAAAGGGGAAAACCTTTTCCATGACATAAGGGAAAAATGAGGCATTCATATTGTTCAAGACATTTAAGGAGAACTGTGAGTGGTCCGGTTTTCTTGAATAAGTGAATCTTTAGAGATTCTGCTATAGAACTATCTCTTTTTAAGTAGGAAAATGGCTTCAGGGCTTTTTTCCTTAGAGATTCAAAGAACTTCAAATTATCCAGGTGGGAAACCAGTTTATGCTTTGACTCCATATTTAAATTTGTGGGGTTTTATTCTGATTGTCACAGGTTGGCCTTAGGAAAAACTTAACATCTTAACCATCACAAAACCTTCCAGGAATTTTCCTCAGGGAAAAATCCCAGAAAATATGCCACATGCCCTAGATATATGATTCCTGGAGAGAGGGGGTGTGGACATCCAAGAACGTTCTATGTAAGACCTGACTGTTTTCCTGATAAGCAGAAAGTTGAAAATACTCACCAAAGCGACTGGGAATGTCTCTGTGTATTTGAGCCTCTGACCCTTGAAAACAACACTGTGTATTTCATGTCATCGGGTTTACAGGATGTGTCCTTATTACCAAAAGCCTTAAAGCTTTTCCTTTTACCTCCTTTTGGTGCACCATATGCTCCTACCAGGGGGTGAGCCCTTCTGGTGGAGAACCAGCGAATGCTTTCATAAGCGTGTCCATTCTTGAACAGCTTTGAAGAATGCAGTATGACCTTCCTGCCTAAACAGATGTTTGCTTTTTAAAGGGGCAGGAACAGTAACAGTGAAAAGATAATTACCTCTCTCTAAGAAGAGTCAAGGAAAGAGTCAAGAATCTTCACTGGGTAAGGACTATTCCAGTGAAAGCAGAAAACAGGGATGGCATCACCCACAATACCCACCTTCGGCCTAAATGTGGGGGGAAAAAAGCCCCTCCACTCACGAGGACCTCCCCCACCCCTCTTCAAAGGGCCCGAAAGCTTCTTCGAGGGTGTTCTCATTCCCAGAAGGTCAATCAGTTAGGACTTATACTTACTGACCCGGCCCTCGCGTTTCTGCTGAGACGTGGAAGCCAGACGTGTGCCGCCTGTCGGTCTGATGTTTATTGAGCCGGCTGACCCGGAGAGGGCACTGGACGGTTCCCACAGGCAGGCCCCGTTCGGTCCGCTCCGACGGGGCAGGGCAGCGGCGCGCGCAGGAGGGCCGGAGAGCGCGGCGTCCGCAAGGCGGTCGGAGCCGCTGGGAGGCGGGCGCCGCTACGATCCGCCGCCCACCTCCGCCGCCGAGCGTGAGCGCCCCGCACCGCCCCGCGCAGCGCAGGTGGGGATGCGAGGCTCCGGAGGCGGAAGGCGAACCCTCCCTCGGAGAAAAAGAAACAGGGGCGGAGGCTGGCGGACGAGGGTCTCGCAGTGGAGAAGGCTGGACGGGAATTCACCGTGCGATGGAACAGGGGACAGGGTCCAGGTCTCTCTGCCTGGAGGGCTTGGAACGCGCGCAGCGGGACCCTGCCCAGCGTCCCCTCGCGGGTCCCCACCGCCACCTGCAACCGCTTTTCTTCTCCCCTGACCCCCACTGGCCACCCCCAAGTTGGAAACTCTGGGCGTTCGCACCAGCCCTACCTCCTCTCGCTTCCACCAACCCCTCCCTTGTTCTCTGCTCCTCAGGTCCGCGAGAGATGGCCGGGCGAGGACAGACCCCCGGACTAGGGCCAGGCTCACCACATTCGCCGGGGAGAGGCCAGGGCTAGGGCGAGGGCGAAGGCTGGGCGGACAGTCCCAGCTGCTGGGTGCTGCGGGAGAGAGGATCCTCCAGCGGGCTGGAGGCGGACCTTGGAGGCAGAAGCCCGGCGACTTGGCAGAGCTGGGAAAATCCCACAACTCCAACCAGGAGTCGCTTTCCTTTTTGCTTGCAGGAGCAGAGGCGGGGAGAGGGACCCCGCGCAGAGCCACGAAAAAGCGCCTCAAGATTGAGCGCGGAAGACCCCCCTCGGCCAGGGCTGGAGCGCAGGGCGCTGGTGCGACTCTGACTGGGCGGTCGCTGCGCTTTAACGCGAAGGCTAAGCGAGTTCAGATCCTCGATCCCCACGATCAGCAATTTCCTGAACAGGTGTCTGGTGACAGTTTACAAGTTGAGTAGTGCGCATTCAGATTCAAAACCCGGCAGCCGGGGTGGTGTGCGCTGCTGCTCAGGGCAAAAGCTAGAATAGGAAGAGGAAAACAACGGGATACGTACACACACACACACACACACACACACACACACACACACACACACACACCCTCTAAATCTTGATCTCTCCGATTAGCTGACTTCTGAATCCTTCGCTCTTTGGTCATGACCCAAGCTACTCGTGCCATGATACGCGCGTGCCTCCGCAATTCTCTCACCTGTCTCCTCCGGGCCCTCTGTCACTGGAGGGAGCCAGCCAGGCTGAGTTAGAACATCATAGCAAAACAGGATTGCGGAGTCAGTCAGCAAAGCTACGGGGTCTGTTCCCTGAATATTCCTCCCAGAAACTCTTAATTCGGAGCCGTTCCTTCTCGCAGATTTCAGCCAATCTCCCTTCTCCTTGTTCGTTTTTAGAGGGGGCAGCAGAGCCTATAGAACTAGGAAAACAAAAGCCTGAAACTAGAAACCGAAGTCGTTCCTCAAATATCTTTCACTGGGGCTTAGCCCACATTACTTTCCTTCTATGCGTTAGCGTCTTCATTTGTAAAATGAGGAAGATCATACTGCTTCATTTGAAATTTCTCTGAAATATAAAAAAGATTAAGCTACTCAAAGAAATATTCTCCAAAATAAAGTCCTTCTCTCAAGAGCATCTGGTTTTCAATCTATGAGGGCTTGCCCACACCCTGATAGTGTTGCATATGTAAGGCATCTTTACTCAGCCTAATCTGAAACTGATCTTCTGGCTAATGTAGAATTATGCCCCTGGGGGCACAGAAATTATTGGTAAACAAAGCAGCTTGGGCTTTTCAATACCAATAAACAAAAATACATAGAACTGGAAATATCCAAGATGTTCAATACAGTTCCACCTAAAATATTTTTGTATATTTTTTTGCCTTGGAGAAATATTCTTTGTTCACAGGTGTTTTCTGCAACAAGTTCCACACTTCTTAATATATTTGCACCAGTGAGTAGTGAATTATATGCCAAGGAGCTGTAACTTTAGAAGAGTAGGAGTGGCTTAAAACAAGATTCACAAAAACAAATATACAAGAAAAGAGATGAGTGCTTGTCCTTCAGAGTAATTGCTTTGGAGGACTCTACAGATTTCACTGTCATTGCACAAAACAACTTTGCCTCCTTTTAGAACTGTTTTTCACAAGCATCTTAGCAAGCATATACAAATGTTTGTTTCACTCCCTTATAGACACGTGTGTGTCTCAGGAGATTCACATAGTTCCACAGACATCTAGTCAGCAATCCTGATAAGACTGCATGACCTCTTCGATTAATGTCTTCCAATAAAGTACAGAATTGCATGAGAAATTGATCCATGGAAATTAAAATTGCTTTATTGTGTGTCATATTATCAACGATAGTTTTGACAACTTATGACTTTTTTCGTGCATTAAGATCTAATTGATATCTTTTAATGTGCATATACCATGTAATACAGCAACAATGAACCATTCTGATGAATGCCAATAAACCTCATCAAGACACTGGTAGAAGGTGGTAGAAATGGTGCTGAAATATTGATTAATACAAATTGAGACAGGACAGGAGTGTTACTGCTTGATTTCTGTTGTGTCAAATCATCTAGCTCCTCGGGCAAATTCACATCTAACCAGAATATGTGCTAATTACTCTTCAAATAGGGAGCAGACTCAGACTCAGATGCTTATAGCTAGGGCCAGTGACATCAATATACCAGCAGGCTAGGCTGTGGTAGACAGTAGGGGGTATTGGGGGCTACCACGTGTCAGAAGGCCCAAAGCACATGCCTCTTCTGAAGGAAGAGGCTGCTTCTCAGACTCTAGTGAGCTGCCCTGCAAAAATCTAGATTCAGTATTGTCAGATCTGATATATTAAGAGAAGCAAAATCCATATTCTTAAAAATCTGACAGATTTTAAATGAAGGAAATTAATTTTAAAATATCAACCCCCAGGTGGCCCAGATCTGTGCAGACTTAAATAAATAAGGAGATATAGAATGATAGATAGATGGATAGATAGATGAATAGATATCTGCAGCCTGGCCCATGGGCTTCCAATATTGTAGCCTCTGATATTTGTACGTGATGTTTGACAAAAGTCCTAAAATATCCAAAACATGACTCACCTACCATTTTCCCTACCCATAGACCATTCCCCAGTGCACATAAACATAAAAGGAATGCAGCCAAATATTAATTGCTAGATAAGTAATTTTCTTTTCCACTTCTGGTTGAATGGATGTTCTCAGTGAGACTCTGAAGTAAAGGACATGATAAATAACTGAACAATTCTGTATTTTAGATAGTTGGAATGAGGAATTTCACAGAAGTGTTTCACTTAAAAAAAAGTTAGATACTGTCAGGATGGAAGGTCATTTATGATACATATTTTTAGATAAAGTAAATTATGATATGGATTTCCTTCAGTCTAAATTTATTTTGAGAGCAAGGAAGCTTCCTCTAAGGTGTAAATAATTTCACTGTTATTTTGATTATAAAAGCAATTTATAATGATTGCAAAAAGAGCAAAGAAAGAAATATATGTTATCTAAAACAATGTTGTCCAGCAAAACTTTCTGGAATGGTGGAAATGTTCTGTATCTACACTGTCCAATAAGGTAGCCACTAGCCATATATGGGTATCGAGCACTTGAAATGTGGTTAGTGCAAATGAAACTAAATTTTAAGTTTTCATTTTTATATAAAAGCACCAAAAAGGACAAATGTGTTTTTATTCCTGGGGAAAGTCCAGAAAGCTAGGTTTTTGTTTTTGTTTCATTTTATTTTCACCTTAATCTTCGTGCTTCCTGAGAGATTATTACATAACCTCCAAGCCATACAACCCTAACTTAAATCACAGACAGAATGAAATAGTGTAGTGCAGCTGGAATGTGGAAGCTGAGTCCAGAAGGAGAAAGAAGTAAGCTCCACAAATCAGGACACCAGCCCAAGGAAGGGAGAAAGAGCACAGAACAGAAAGAGAAAGGCCAGGAAGCCACACAGAGGAATTCTATAAACCCAATCATGTAAGAAAAGCTCAGGGAAATTTATTAGCTTTTATTAAATAATGTACTTAACTTCTCAGACTGGAAAAACAAAAGGTAATAATGATACAGCAGAAACGAACACAACATTGTAAAGCAATTATACTCCAATAAAGATATAGAAAAAACAAACAAACAAACAAACAACAACAAAAACCTAATAACAAGTCCCTAGTTAGGAAATGTTAATAATCAAATTAGCAGTGCTCAGTATACTTGAAACTGACTCTGTCTTGCTTTATTTAAATGTTCAATAAATCTAGTTCTTTACCGTTAGGTTTATTAAGTCCTTCCTACAGAAATTCTTTTTAAAGTTTCAATAACACTCTCCTATAGTAAAAATTATGGAGCCTAGCTATCCTAATGGCCATTTGGTCATACTGCTGATTCTCAATAAGTTGTAGATACATTTCTGGTTGGATCTGGAAAGGCACAATAGGAGGTAAGTCCATACCTGAACAGATACGATGGAATCAAGTATCTTTTGGATACTTGATGGATGGATATACAATGGATCAGCGTATCAAGTATATGCTGTATCAAGTAGACATAGAAAGAGAGGCTAGTTTATGTAAATTGAGCTGCAAGTGTAATAACTTTAAGTCTACTTTTTAAAAAACTATCCAGTCTAATCACACTTGTTCGATGAAAAGGTAATCTTGTTCTACTTCCTTCTACCTCATTACAAACTTAGTTCATTTGGAACAACTGGACCAGCAAATGTGTGAGTGGGAAAGAAATGGTCCAGACAGTGAATTTCACAAAGCTGACAGTCTGGATTCTCTTATAGTCCTTGCATGCAGTGTGTTATGTAGGCAGGTGTCTCATTCAAGAAAAGCAGCTAGTCATTCAAAGTAAAAAGTATGCTAAATCCTAAACCTGGCATAAATATCATTTGCTACGGTTTGTATTTCTATGGATTCCAGATTTTTATTTTTGTTTTGAATTTTTAATTACAGATTCAAAGTAATTAAGCAGGATTGTAAGCAACATATGCAACATTTTGCTGAGATATTTTATCTTTTGGTGATCATCAAAATGGATATTGAGACTGGTAAAGGGCCAAATCTAGAAGGATATTTAAATGCAAATGATTCACAGTTCAAGTTTTAACATAGAACAAAGGAAGGGACATTTTATGTGAAATTCAAAATTGAATCAATGCAAATTTTCATTGGATTATCTGAAACATGCACAGGAGGTCCATGGCTAAAAAGGAAACATGCACCCTTTTAGAAATATCAATTTTATTTAATAAGTGTTTATCCTTGTAGCATATAGAGACATAATTTGATATGTGTTTTTTGAATCATACACTCAAAACAAATTTAATTTTAAAATTTTCTCAGAAAAGTACAAGTAAAATCAAAGCTCTCATACTAAATTACTATTGGTTTATTGAGAGATGAGAAGTCAAAGATTTATATATAGTTTTCACACATCATTTTGGAGATGGTGAAATAGCTTATTCAAAGTAAAACTTTTAAAACATGAAATGAATAATGCAAATAGGATTAAATTCAGGACTCACTACTCTTTGTAGTAAAAAAGAATTGTATAAAATCCATATAAACATTTTATTACTCATGACTCCTATCAACAAATCTTTATTGAGTATCTAATTCATTACAGGTACTGTGCCAGACAACATCCATACAAGGCCAATGACCCAAAGACCTGATTCGAGTCCAAGTATATAGACTTTTACATAAAGAAGTACCATGAGCAGATTGAGATTCTCTGATAGACATTGACGTAATAGATTTTGATGCCAAATCTGGCTTCTGTACCCCAGAACCAAATTATATCTCAGAGACAGAGTTTTGGGTGAAGTAGTAAAGAATAGCTTTATTGCTTTGCCAGGCAAATAGGGCCACTGAGGGAAAATGCCCTGAAAACTGTGTGTCCCAACCAGGAAGTGGCAGAGGGGGTAGTGAGGAGTTTCTAGTAATGGTTCAAAGAGGGTGTGATCAGCTTGTGGACATTCTTCTGATTGGTTGGTGGTGAGGTAATGGAAGTCAGCATCATCAACCTTCTGGTTCCACCCTATCTGGGGTCTACTTGCTTGTGGGTAGCATACAGTTAACTTCTCCCACCTGGTGGGGGTTTCAGTATCTGCAGAACAGCTCAAAGATATGTGTATCCCTGAGGGGGAACCAGGACCCTGCCCCAAGGCTGCACTGTTGTTTCTTGCCTGCTCCTCCTTTGTCTCTGCATCCCCTCCCTTCCCTGAGGAGCAAGTGGTTGAGCCTGCTGCTTGGAACTCAGGGAAGGCCCTGGAGGCTGAATGAAGCCTATTTCCTGTAATCAAGAAATGAGGGACACAGAAAGGCTTTTGTGCCCACGAGCTCCACAGGGTCCTGCTCAGTGTCAATTTGAAGCTACAAGGAAAGAATGCTGAGGTGTTTTGTTGTTGTTGGGTTTTGTTTTTTGGTTTTTTTGTTTGTTTGTTTATGAGTGTTGAATGTGTGGAGGGGGGAAGAATCAGGGAAGTGTTTCATGGGGGAAGTAACTCAACACAATGTAAACCTACATAGAGGCCTTCTTTGCTCTACTCAGCACTGGGATACCATTTTCTGCTGGAAATAACCTGCTGAAAACCATATTATCATGCATGGGTGATATATTCAGAATCTTTTGTTGAATTCCTGGAAATAATTACCAAGAGACTCAATTTAATCATTTAACATCTAGACCACACTTGAATACAAATTTCATTTCCTGGGATTTAGTCTACATTTTCTTTATCATCACTGAGTTATTCTCTCAACATTAATAACTAAGAGCAAATATTATAGAATCTTATAATCTTCTATCAATTCTGTCCTCTGGCATCTTTTTCATTTCTTCTATTTTGTGAGAGTATAAAAAGTAACTATAATAAGGCTTTTGACTGATTCATTCATCTTGCTCTTGGTTTGCTAGCACACTGAAATCTGATAAAGAAATTGTTTTGTTTGGAGACATCAATTAATTAAGTTTACCTGTCACCTGGAAAGCATACAGAAAATGTAAATATTGCCTTCTGTTAAGTGGATTATATGTTGTAACCCAGGTATGATACTAAGAGTATACCTAGATAAGCATAGTGGAGAAAATACAGACATGGAATACAATTATCAACTAGGGTTATTTTTGTCAAACTGTGGTGCTAGGGTTCCCTTCATCAAAATCATCTGAGGTACCTCATAACAGTGCAGATTCCAAGATTCCACCCCAGACAATGCAGCCAAAGAAACTCTTGGGGTAAGAGATGCATTCTGCAACTGGCAAGCTCCCCAGATAATGTGAATATATATCTACTTTGGACAAGCACTAATCTACGGGGACATCCTCTCATATGCCAATAAATAAAAAGGCAAATAAATAAGCAAGAGTGACAGAGACAGAATTTTATCTGAATTATTCAGACAATTTATGTTTTTCAGAAATTGCTGGGCACTTTTTCACTTCCCACTGTTCATACAGATTTGATGTTATAATACATTTTGTCTCCATAGATAAAATTATTTGTAGATATTAAATTATCCAGTGTAAAGTCCTAGGGACATATCTCTTTGCTTAATTTACTTTCTAGTTAGAAGTCAGAGACTCACTTCCTTAGGGAAACAGTCCCTCACCATGCTAAGAAGGTCAAATTTGCCTATCAGAGAGCTCTTAACCCCCTTTTTCTCTTCAACACTTGTAACACTTTGATTTGCACATTTCTATGTGATTATTTTACTACCCGATGAACACTTATCACCTCAACTAGACCTTGAGACCCTGAGGGCAGCTCTGAGTCTGATTTAGCCACCATTATATCATCTGGATCTTTCACAGTGCTTCCTATGCAGATGAGATGAAGTGCATCTTGTACATTTGTATGTATACGAGAGGTATGAAAAGGTAGTCTTCTAAATATTACTCCTGTTAACCAGTTAACTTGCTGTTAAACAAATTATTTGAAACTTTCTCCATCTCTCTTCATTTCCTACTCCTTGCTTCATCACTGCCTTCTCAAGTTAGATCTCACTTCTCTTAGAGAAAATTCTGAGCGGAATTCTCCCTCCTTCTTCACCTCCTCTTCTAAGCAGAAGTTATCCTTCTCCACTGCAAGAAAAGTAGATATTCCTAAACTGCTCAGAAGGTAGGTATCCCTGAACTGCTAAGGAAAGTCCATGTCCCTCTGACTCAGGGATGTAAATCCTTTCATTCCTCCTTGGATTCCACTCTTCACGCAAGTTCTTATTTCCAAAGTTAATCCCTGCTTGTGCCTTGCGTAAACAATTACTTATAAATCTAATAGAGAGGCAGCTGCAGCCTATTGGCTAAGTGTGAGAGGGCTGGGGTTAGCCTACGTGGATTCAAATACTTGTTATGCCATTTATTCACCATCCATTCTGGGGCAACTCATTTGGGCAAGTTCTCTGGGCTTCATACTCCTCATCTGGAAAACAGAGTTAATAATACCCCACCTATAAAGCTGTTGCAAAGATGAATAGATGGGACAATATACATAGAGTGTCTGGTACTGCAGAGTGTTATATCTAGCTCAGGGTAGCCTCTCAGCAAGTATTAGTAATTGCTGTCAAATAGGCATCTTGCCTTCTTCCCTTACATGTCAGTTCTCAGTTAAATACCTTTACCTGATCCTATAATCTTTTCCATTACATCTTTACTCCCAAACACCATAGTTCTTAAAACTACTCCTTCCTTACCTTCTACTTTATTCTTATTGACACTCATTCCTACAAAGATATTCCAGGTGGTTGTAAAGCTATGATGGGTTTTTACCCATATCAGGCAAACACTGGGCCACATTTTTTTCTTTCCCTTCAAAAACCTCAATAATTTACTCTCCTCATTCACGTCCAGAGATTAGGTTTAGAAAAGACTAGTTGTTCTGGGGTTAGGAGTTGAGAATGGTTTACTTTGCACTAACTTTAATCCTAAGAGTTGTGCCACTGTTGAGGTCTTGCATATAGTATTTCTCAGTTAGTTTTGTAGGTAGTAGCTCC
This sequence comes from Hippopotamus amphibius kiboko, assembly GCF_030028045.1. Lineage (NCBI taxonomy): Eukaryota > Metazoa > Chordata > Mammalia > Artiodactyla > Hippopotamidae > Hippopotamus > Hippopotamus amphibius. The sequence continues at coordinate 85,505,960 of NC_080188.1, read as the reverse complement.
ATACATAAAGTACAATCCTTATTTCTTTGTGGTGGGCCTGTCATACCTGAATAAATGAGAATCATCATCAAATACTGTATTGTGTATAATGGACTTCATTGCATAATAAATTTGTCCAATTGTGCCTTGGAAAAATGTAGGGCAGATTATTACTAAACCTATGCAAGTAACTATATTGCTTTGAAAAGTAAGAAGCCTCAGTCAAAATATTTGTTTCTGAATTCTGCAGGGTCAGTGAAAATCAGATACTGTTTAAAAATATATTTCATTTTACAAATGCATAGTTTAAAATTTAGTTTATAAATGCATAGTCTTCCAAATTGAGGGCTAGAGATACCTTAAGAAGAAAGAAATAAGGCCTCCACATATATTCCTTAGAAGACAAAATATTAAATATAATAGCAAAAATATTCCAAATAAATAATCAAAATAAAATGTCCTTTTTTAATATTTTTAGTCCTATGCAATTAATTTTTGACCCACTGGATCTTGGGTAATTCCTCTGCTTTTGTAAAGTTGTCTGCTTCTGGACTAAAAAGAGCCTTGGAAATTTTGACTTAGTCCCTGGCACAACTTCAAAGACACATAAGGTGAGTCAGCCTGGGAATCTGTATACAAGACTTTATTCTTTGAAGTCTCAATTTGTAAGAGTCTGTTGCAGTCCATTCCTTGAAGCTCTGAAGCTGTTTTTCTTGGATTAAGACAAAAATTCTGATCTGAGCTTATAGTAAGGCTAAAAGCCTTGTAGTAAATCTTATACTTGCAGGTGAAACAGAATGACCATAGTTCATTTATTGCCATAATTAACAACATTGGAATGGCAAAGAGTAAACTCTACAATTGGATACAACATATAATTCTTCTATAAGAATTTATTTTATGCTTTCCCTGAGCCTAAAGACACATTATCATCAGTGAGGGTGTTAAAACACCCTCAAAAATCCTCCAAACCATCTGTAATCTCTGAAAGACTTATATTAGTAGCATTTTACTGTACAAAGTTATCCTTTTCTTGAAAAATGCTACTCTTGGAAATGTTGCAAATATTCTTGGAGCTGATTAAAAAATATGAAGCATAACAAAAAATCTAATTGTTTTCATATCCCTCCTTTTACAATGTGAATGAATAAATCTTTTTATTTTCTATAGTATTTTTAAAATAATCACAGGCATGATGCAGTCAATCCTGGTACAGAAAATTATTACAGATTATATACAATCTGGGTGGACTGAATAGAAGGTAAAACAAATGATTTACTCTCCCTTGTTGAGGGCAAGCTAAATGCTCTACACAAAGTTATCCTACCAGAGAGAAAACCATATTCTAGATGTATTAATACAATATTTGAAAATAAAGATTGTAAGCTCCTTAAAAAATACTTTCTGAATAAACCCTCAACCTGAGTGAACTTTGCCAAAATTTTAAAATAATAATTCTTTCATATCTTAAGCAATATAAACCAAGTAAAATAAATTTCACTTCTCTCAAACTTTATTCAGCTGGCTGTAAAAAATCAAATTTTGCCCTTTACTAAATTCTTTTATATTTTGGGACAATCTCACATTTTATTTTCTAAAAAACCTTTTTTCTTCTTTCTTTGAAAACAACAGAAAACTTCATATTTCACACACATATATGCTTCTACCATGGGCTCAAATACCGATAAGAACTATAGCATTTAGCCAAATTAACTATCTTCTATTTAACTGGGAAGTATATAATTAGTAATTATCATACACAAGCAATTCAGCAGACAAGCAAAGCTTACCCCCTAGAGTCACACACATCACTTTTATCTCTCTGAAAAGTGATGAAAATAACAGTACACATTCATTAGGAAGACCCCAACTTATAGCCACTCTAACACAATCAACGAAGGATCAAAGTGACATAGGTAAAAAACTACACCTAATTGAAAAGGAAGAAGTGAAGCTGTCATTCTTTACAGATGATATGATTTTATATATAGAAAACCTCAAAGACTTCACCAAAAATAAAACTATTGGAAATAATAAATGAATACAGTAAAGTTGCAGGATATAAGATTAATATACAGAAACCTGTTGCTTTTCTATACACTAATATTGAACAATCAGAAATGATAAATTAAGAAAGCAATCCTATTTACAATCACAGCAAAAAGAATTAAAAACAAAAAACAAAACAAAATAAAAAAAAAAACAAAAATAAAAAAACTATGCCTTATGACCAAGGTATCAGTATTCTTTCTTACATACAAAATTATCCAGGGATCCAAAGATTATTTATTAGCTAGGTTTAATATTACTCCAAGGTTGTAAAGTTAACAGAGGATCTTCAATATCATGTTTTAAGCTGACACAGAAATATGATTAATGCTCATATAAAACAATTTGTCACACTGATTTAATTTAGATTAACACAGTTTTACCTCATCTATTGTTATTAACATTGTGTTAGCTTATTTGATCAGTAAAACAGTAAAGGAAATCTAGGAAGTTCAGATGAACTAATACCGATTAGTATCAAAACAAACAGAAATCTGATAATTACATCAAGGAAAAGCCAGAGCTGTGCTTTTAAATCAAACGTATTTAAGTAATTTGATTTATTTCAGGATTTACTTTGATTGCATGAACTTATATTCTTATATACAAAAATTTCTTAGCTATCAGTGAAAAGGAAAATTTTCCTTAAAAGTCTAGCACAGGATAATATGAAAAGTTCAGCTTCTTTATGCTACAAACATGGAGGAGTATGAGACTTGTATTAGTCTTACCATGCTCCATAAACCAATTGCAACAGAGCTCCTTTAATTAGAGGAACTTCAAAATCTAATTACTTAGTACCTAACAGAAGTAGGACTCACGCAAAAGATAAAGGCTTTTATCTCAAGTAGAGACACACAAGCACGTAACTTACAATTTCAGTTCTACAACCTCAGCTCTGGGTAGAGTGAACACAGAAAGGCAGAAATCCATTACTCCGGACCTCAAAAAGTTGCTCTCCTTTCTAGTGGGCACCAAGTGATTCCTTAAGTAATTTGTGAGTGCAAATAGATTAATCATATAGTAATAAGAAAGTGAATTCCCTGTCTTTATCATGCAACAGAGAATCGATCCCGGTCACCTTGTTAGAAATTATCAAATGGTCAGATTATAAAACTGGTTTTCTGGTCATTGTTGCCATTACTAAGGAATGACTTGCTGGAAGCTAAGTCAACAAAAACAAAGAAAGAAATCAGTAAAAATAAAACCTAAAGAATCAGAGAGTCAGCAAAGTTAAAGTTTTATTGCCACTTAAAATAATTTCAGAAGGAGAGAAAGAGAGGAAGGGAGAAAGAGAGAGACAGAGAGAGAGACCTCTTGGTCAGTACAGTGTAATTGGCTCCATTGAGTGAGTTCACTTGGACAACTTGGTGGTATCTCCACAATCCCTAAAGGACAATTTTCAAAAAGTAAAATTAAATTAAAAAAATGACTCACACAAGTATAAATGTGTCAAATATTTTATTCAGCTTATTAAATAATGACAGTGAGATGGTAAGGTTGGTTCAAAGAGCATTTGAGGATCTGGTTATTTACAGCCATTTGATAAAGGAATATTAACATACAATTGCTAATGTAGTTGTAAAAGTGCTAATATCCTACAGAAAAGAAGTAAGCCACAACCTTTGGGTTATCTTCAATACTGGAAAGAAATTATTTGCAACTCTACTGGACAAAAGTATGCAAGTTAAAGTGTAACCTCACTAAGTCTGAGGACTTTAATCAGTTGTAAACAGTGAGTTGAACAAAGAGCATTCTCCTGGATGATAACACAAACCTGTGGTGGGCCTGGTAAACAATGCCACTGTATATCACTAAGAAGACATGCACTCACTTTTTTTTTTTTGGTGGGGGGAGCATATTTCAAAGCTGTAAACACCTTTTCATAAAATATCCCATAGCACATCAACTCCAGCATTATCATTCTTTCAAAACAGAGTTCTTTTTTTTTTTAATTGGCTTCTTATTTTGGTTACTGGCATCAATATAGTCAATCACCAAGTTCAAAGCTTGATAATCAAGCACTGTCCTCCCTAAAACCACCCCTCACATACAAATAATCACTTGCTTCATGGGATATTTCTTTTTCAAATTTTTTGAGATCTGTCCTCTAATTTTCAGCCTAACTATTTTGTATGTATGTGTCCTAACATCTCTAGATCAGTGTTTTCAAACCTGAATGAGTGGCCTTCCCTGGTGGCACAGTGGTTGAGAATCTGCCTGCAGAAGCAGCAGGCAAAAGTTTGATCCCTGGCCTGTGAAGATTTCACATGCTGCAGAGCAACTAAGCCCATGTGCCACAACTACTGAGCCCACGTGCTGCAACTACTGAAGCCTGCACACCTAGAGCCCATGCTCCACAAGAGAAGCAACGAGAAGCCTGAGCACTGAAATGAAGAGTAGGCCCTGCTGACCACAACTAGAGAAAACCTGCCTGCAGCAAAGACCCAACACAGCCAATAAAATAAAAATAAAATAAGTAAATACATAAATACATTCAAGAAAAAAAAAAAAAGACAACAAAAAGTCTTCTGATTAAAAAGAAAAACAAAAAACCAAAACTGAATGAATGTTAGAATCACATGAAGTGTACATGGACAAACTCTAATATGGTCCCCAATTTTTCCTACATCCTGGTATTCAAGCCCTGTGTAATGCCCTCTTCTTGAGTGTGGGTACCATGTGAATGCTTCTAACCAGCAAAAGAAGGCAAAGGTGATGCAAGCTTTCTTCCGTAATATTGTAACTTCCTTTTAGCTAGCAGATGCTCTCTCTTACTAGCTTTGATGAAGTAAACCTCCTTGTACAGAGGTCTACAAAATGAGAGAGAGGGAAGTTTCCAGGAAACAGCTAACAAGGAGCTGGGCTCTTGGTTCCACAACCCACAAGGAATTGAATCCTGCTAACAGCCATCTGAGTTTAAAAGTGGATCCTTCTCTGGTCGTCTCAGATGAAACCCTAGCCCTGGCCAAGGTCTTGATTGTTGCCTTGTGAGAAACTTTGAAGCAAAAGGACTGGCTAAATAATGCTCCAATCTCGACCCGAGAAACTGAGGTAATAAAAGTCTGTTGTGTTAACTGCAAAATTTGTGGTAATTTCTTATGCAGCAATGTATAACTAATAAGGGAACTTTTAAAAATATAGATTCTCACGTTCCAAGGGCCATGTGATTCTTTAAATTTGGGGAGGTAACCAGACATCTGTGGAGTATTTTAAAGCTATCGATGTAATTCTCTCATTACGATCTGTCTGGGTTGTGAATCACTGCTCTAGGCTGTACCCCTCCCTCCCCCCAAAACTTTTACATTGCTAACAGAATGTTCTTACTAAAACTCAAAAATGACCATACTTTTTGTGTGTTTTAAACCTTTCAATGACTACACGTTACAAATACAATAAAATGCAACTACCTAGCAGAGAGTACAATTACCTGGCTGTTACGTATCTATCTCCCCATAAAATCTCCCAGTCACCTCACAAGAGGCATCCTAAACTATACGCAGCTGGTCCTTCTTGTAGAACCTCTACTATCACCATGCATTTGCTACTTTCTTTTCAACTACTTAAAATCTCCACCCTCGATTCCAGCTCCCATCAAATTGTAAACTATTCATCTACAGGATACACATAAAATTTCATCTCCTCTATGAATCACACAGCTATTATGGGACTTATAACCTTGTGACATAATTAACTTTTATAATTTGTCTCTTGAGCAGTAAATTATGGGCTTTCACATGGCCTAGACCCAGTTTCATCGATCTTTGTTAACAGCAGCATTGTTAAAGATTAGATACCCATCACACGCACAAATTCATGCTACAAAAATTGTTCAATGAAATACAGAATGAATAAAAAATATGTGTTCAGCCCTAGTTGCTCTTAAAATGTTATACATACTATCATGTTATTGCCTTTATTCTTAACATATATATTTTTTTCCTGTTAATAGTTTATAAATCAAATAATATGGTTGATTTTCATTTAAATAATTCTTCAGTAAATCTTTTGTAAAGCAACAAATCCTTTTGAGAGCATAAAGTTATTTTCAATATCATTTACTCTTTCTTGCTCTTAAGTTATACCGAGTTTGTTTTTAAAGCAGAGCTCATGTGTATCTAGTCTTATCAAATTTACATATTTGAACAAATGCTTTTTCCCTGTTAGTCTCTGAATACACATCAGGACTAATACTTAGATTTTTAATTCCCCAGAGGAGGAGAAGACACAGCTCAGGCCCATACAGAAATTGACATTTAAATGCTTTTTGAAAACGATGCAATGACAGTGCAAGAATTGCATGGATAACACTTGAATTCAAATAAAAATTTAAAAATCCTTATTTCAAGTTATAGAAAAAGTCATCTTTCAGGTGTCCTAACCAGTAGGGAAAAATGCTTTGAAAATTAAAGAAGGGTTCTAGTGCTTGGGGGTGGGTTAGATGCCCATTTTAAAGCATTGTTTCCTATAAGTGGAAGGGTCGAGAACATGGATATTCAGATTTTTGAGGTTTTACGAAAAGCAAGGTACTGAAAATACCTTATATGTTTTGTAATTATAAAGTAGATTAAATAAATGAGAGGCTACTCAAAAACAAACAGTCAACACCTTTCACTGCCACTTTCTTCTTAGTTTTGGCCTTACCCTGCCTGGTTCCTATTGATGAAGAAGGAATAGATGAAGCTAAATCAAATGGAGATGGTTGTCATATGTTCCTAATCCTGTCCTAGATACTCCCATGTAGTTTTTAAATCAACACTTGAAATTCATACTATCTGTACAAAAGAATAAATACAGTTTAGAAATTAGGAAAATATAAAGAAACATTCCATGTGTAATTAACCCAAAGATTCATTTAGTGAAATAAACCTGGATTGCCAAATATCAATGGCAGTTTGCCTGGAATTTACGCAAGTCCTTGTTCAGAATTTTAATATACTAGGTTATATCAACATTGATCAAATGAATAAAACAATCAGGTGGTTCAATATCCAAACATCTTATTACAGGGAAATGAAGCAAATTGGTATTTCTTTTTCCCATATTGGCTCTCTCATTGTTACATAGAAATCATTAAAAAGTTATTACTGTTTGATTTTCTCACTAGATATTTCCATTTCCCAAACTTACTTCCATTTTCAGAATTTAAATTTTATATGTAAAAAGAATAATTGTCTCCTAATTATCACATAACTTTATAGCTGGAAGGGACTTTAAAAGTCATGTATTGCCATGTTTCTCAACTAGGAAATTATATAATCAGTTGGGAGAGATAAAGCACATTTGTTTTTACAGATAACTTTAGAATGAGGGAGCAAAGGAACAAAAGGAGGAGGCAAAGAATGTACATGCATCCCCCTGAAAGAAGGGGTGGGGGAAGGAAAAGACATAGGGTTGTAAAACTGCCAATGCATCATTAAAGGTAGATACTTATGTTTTTTCTTCCCATTACTAATTGGCAAATTCTTACTGATTCTTTAAACCTTTGCTTAGATATTATCTCTAGTAAAGCCCTTTCAGTTTTCCCTGGGAAAATTAATCATGCATTTCTCTAGATTTAATTTGTGGCTTGTGGACTTCTGGTACACTTATCACTGCAGTCTAGCTAATTTTTCACACAGTCAGCTCTTTCACTACCTTATAAACCTTTTGGACAAGGATTGTAATTTTTTATCCTTTACTCCAAGGACTGGTAGAGTGACTGGCACACAGAACATACTCAGTAAATCTTTACTAAATAAAAGTTTGTTTGGTAACGTTTAGGGCTCTTCCAGCAACCATTTATGTTTGATGAGTTTTTGAGTCAGCTTTTTATGCATAGTAGGATATAAGTCATCATATTATAACAGTTGATTTTCTGGTGAGGCTTGTTAACGTTCATCTTGTATTTCCATGCACTGATATGTCCAGCATTTTTCTTTTTCTTTTTCTTTTTTTGCACAATTTGGTATTTTTTTTCTTATTAGTAATGTATGTATGGCAATCCCAATCTCCCAATTCATTCCCCCTCCAGCATTTTTCTTTAAGTTAAGGGTAACACTGTGCTCTCAAACTCATTGTGCCTTAATCATGAAATTGTGAAGTAATTTTGGATCACAAGTTCAAAACAGGATTAATGTATTCAAGACATTGCTTGGTAATATGACTTGTAGATAAAACCTATAATTTTATATTTAAAAGGCCATATAGAAAGCTTGAGAGTTTGTACCTCCTAGAAGTTCTTAGAATGCCAAGAGCTTGCCAATTCTCTTTGAAATTATGCGAACAGAAGTGTGTAAGACTACCACCTGCCCAATTTAGAGTGAATATATATATATATTTCATGTTTGACAATTTTTATTACGAAGAATAAAATAAAGTTTAAAGAAGTTAAATTAGATTAAAGTATAGTCCATAATGCTGTTGTATAGAGCCTTGTGATTCAGAGTGGTCCATGGACCAGCATTGCCTGGAAGCCTGGAGAATGAAGAATCTTGGGCCTCACCCCATATGCACTGAATCTAATTTATATATTTCATGCACGTGTTTCCATTTCTGTTGGTTTTTTTTTTTTTCAAGTACTTTTATTGAGATACAGTTAACAGACAATAAACAGCATATATTTAGAGTGTACAATTTGGTATCCCAATCTCCCAATTCATTTCCCCCTCAACCCTCCCCACTTTCCCCACTTGTGTCCATGTGTTTGTTCTCTACATCTGTGTCTCTATTTCTGCCTTGCATTTCCTCTTTCATAGTTGTTAGCATTTACCTTATGTATTGAGGTGCTCCTATATTGGGTGCATATATATGTTTATAATTGTTATCTCCTCTTCTTGGATGGATCCCTTGATCTTTACGTAATGTCCTTTCTTGTCTCTTGTAACATTTTTTTATTTTAAAGTCTATTTTATCTGATATGACTATTGCTACTCCAGCTTTCTTTTGATTTTCATTTGCATGGAATATCTTTTTCCATCCCCTCACTTTCCATCTGTATATGTTCCTAGGTCTGAAGTGGGTCTCTTGTAGACAGCGTATATATGGGTCTTGTTTTTGTATCCATTCAGCCAGTCTGTGTCTTCTGGTTGGTGCATTTAATCCATTTACATTCAAGGTAGTTATTGATATGTATGTTCCTATTGCCATTTTCTTGATTGTTTTGTTGTTGTTTTTGTAGGTCCTTTTCTTCCCTTATGTTTCCCGCTCAGAGAAGTTCCTTTAGCATTTGTTGCAGGGCTGGTTTGGTGGTCCTGAATTCTCTTAGCTGTTGCTTGTCTGTAAAGCTTTTGATTTCTCCCTGGAATCTGAATGAGATCCTTGCTGGGTAGAGTATTCTTGGTTGTAGATTCTTCCCTTTCATCACTTTAAATATATCATGCCACCCCCTCCTGCCTTGCCGAGTTTCTGCTGAGAAATCCGCTGTTAACCTTATGGGGTCCCTTCTATGTTATTTGTCTTTTTTCCCTTGCTGCTTTTAATAAATTTCTCTAGTTTTTTAGTTTTTGTCCATTTGACTACTATGTGTCTTGGCGTGTTTCTCCTTAGGTTTATCCTGCTTGCAGCTCTCTGTGCTTCCTGGACTTGGGTTGCTGTTTCCTTTCCCATGTTAGGGAAGTTTTCAACTAGAATCTCTTCCAATATTTTCTCAGGTCCTTCCTCTCTCTCCTTTCTCCTTCAGGGACCCCTATAATGCGAATATTGGCATGTTTAACATTGTCCCAGAGGTATCTTTGGCTGTCTTCAGTTCTGTTCATTCTTCTTTCCTTATTCTTTTCTGCATCAATGATTTTCACCATTCTGTCTTCCAAGCCACTTATTTGCCCTTCTGCCTCAGTTAATCTGCTATTGGTTCCTTCTAGTGTATTTTTCATTTCAGTTATTGTGTTGCATATCTCTGTTTGTTTGTGCTTTAATTCTTCTAGGTCTTTGGTAAACTTTTCAATCTTTGCATCCAGTCTTTTTTCAAAGTCCTGGATCATCTTCACCATCATGATTCTGAATTCTTTTTCTGGAAGGGTGCCTATCTCCTCTTCATTTAGTTGTTTTTCTGGGTTTTTATCCTGTCCTTTCATCTAGTACAAAGTCCCCTGCCTTTTCATTTTCTCTATCTTTCTGTGGCTGTGGTTTTCAGTTCCACAAGACGAAATACTGCCAGTACTGCTTAATACTGCTGTGGAGGAAGCTGTCTAGGAGGCTCGTGTGTGCCTCCTGATGGGAGGCACTGATGGTGGGTAGGGCTGGGTAGGCAGAGCTCAGTAAGACTTTAATCTGATTTGGTGGGTAGAGCTCAGTAAAACTTTAATCTGCTTGTCTGCCAATGGGTGGGGCTGTGTGCACATCTTGTTGGTTGTTTGGCCTGAGGCTACTTAGCACTGGAGCTTACAGGCTCTTTGGTGGGGCTAATGGTGGACTCTGGAGGGTTCACGCCAATGAGCACTTCCCAGAACTCCTGCTGCCAGTGCTCCTGTCTCCTCAGTGAGCCACAGCTGTCCCCTACTTCTGCAGGCAACCCTCCAACACCAGCAGGTAGGTCTGGTTCAGTCTCCTATGGGGTCACTGCTCCTTCCCTCTGGGTCCTGGTGAGCACACTTTTTTGTGTGCCCTCCAAGTGTGGAGTCTCTGTTTCCCCCAGTCCTGTGGAGGTCCTGCAATCAAATCCCGCTGGCTTTCAAAGTCTGATTCTCTGGGGATTCCTTCTCCTGTTGCTGGACTCCCAGGTTGGGAAGCCTAACATGGGACTCAGAACCCTCACTTTAGTGGGTGGACTTCTGCACTATAATTGTTCTCTAGTTTGTGAGTCACCCACCCAGGAGTTATGGGATTTGATTTTAACGTGATTGCACCCCTCCTACCATCTCATTGTGGCTTCTCCTTTGTCTCTGGATGTGAAGTGTCTTTTTTGGTGAGTTCCAGTGTCTTTCTGTCAATGACTGTTCAGCATTTAGTTGTAATTCCGGTGCACTTGCAAGAGGGAGTGAGCTCACATCCTCCTACTCTGCTATCCTAATCCTATCTCCAAGAAGTATTTTTATAGAGGTCATGAAACAACAATTCTCCACTTTTTAAGAATAAATGAAGTTTGTTTGGGCTTAGGGAGATTTTTTTCCAAAAATAAGTATTAAGAGATCATGGAGTAAAACATGGAATGAATGTGTAAGAGTATGGTTTTGAAAACTTATTTTTAAATGATATACTATCATTTATTTCAGAAACCTCAAGTAGGAAACGGGTCTTAGTTTCTCAGCATATGAAAGATTATAATTAATTCTATAGTACAAGTGTCCTGAATAGGGTGGATATATATTAATGAAGACGTGAAAAAAATCATAGTAGCTTGCTTGTGACTATTCTAATCATTGTTTTGGATATTTGTAATGCCCAATTTAATATTCTTGATCTTGATATTTCTGATAATTTTTAAAAATTCATTTTTATTCTTAAAGCCCTATGCACTTTTTCTATAGATCTTGGTTCACTCTTAGTGTGTATTTGACAGCACACACACACACACACACACACGCACACACATACCTCTTACATCTCAAAAATAATTGCTTAATCCCTTTCATGTTTTCTACTGTATCATTGTTTTCAAATATCCACCAGTAAGTAACCAGGTATCCAGAAAAGGATACAGTATTGTTGATTTCATCAGCACAGCAGGCTTTACATGTTCCATGATCTTGTCCTTGTTCTTTGGAATCGTGCTGATGGTTGAAGGATTCATGTCGTAAGAATGAGTGACTTCTACCATCTCTGCCTCACTGCTCTCTCAATTATTTTCACTTTTGTTTCCATATTTATTGCTTGGCACTTCTGTACCAGCTACATCACTGCCGCTTTTATGCTTGTTTCCGACATCCTGGGCTTCAAATAAAGATACTACACTACTGTACTCTATACAGTACTGTACAGTAAAGTTCACAAATTCACAACCGCTTGTGGAGGGTGCACACATGTGGCAATGTACACCAGACACATGAACTAACTTATGTGACTGGACATGTGAACGCAGGTTCACAACTTTGAAAGTTCACAACTTGAATTTTCGTATGTAGCGGACTTACTGTACAGGTCTGGTACCTCTTCTATGGCTTAGGGAATGCCAACTTCACAGCTCAGTGGAGGTCATTCCTGGCAGAAACAGTAAATACTTTGGAGGATCTCTAAGAGAGAAAAATTCGCCCAAATTTATGGATAGGTTGAGACAGTTTACTGGGCTTTGTTTCTTAGCATTGAAATAAAATCAAATAACACAGGGTCTTCATAGTCCTACCAGAGATATCTTCAAACATTTCCAAGTAGCAATTATTCCTCTGGCATCTGTAATCATGCAACACTCTGTGGCTCTAATCTGGTAAGAATAGATACAAAGAACGACCTTTGGATTTTCAGGGTAAAGGAGACTTGAGAAAGTGGGGGTAGCCAGATTAAGCCATGTGTCATGGGTCTTAGCTGGGTATGAAAGGAGAAATATTGATTGGTGGCTAGAGGTCATATGCAGTGTTAAAAGAGGGTTCTTTGTAAAGATTTATGGGACTTGATTGTAGCTGGGAAGGATCTGTAAAAAGGTCTAAAGGAATAACAGATGGAGCCAGGTCTTAAATAAAATGGAACAAGATAGTCAAGAGCAGAGGGGAGCTATTATCCCAAAACTAGATGGACAGCTCTTAATCTAAGTCTAGAGTGGAGGAGGGAGAAGGTTGCCATAGGTATATTTGCAGGTTGGGGAGAGGATAGAATTTACTAAGGATACACCTTGTAGTTTTAATTTTAACTGTGAAGTAAGGGGCATGTTGATCTGTTTAGAGTGTAGGTTTGGGATTTGGTTAGGGACTTTGAGGATACAGTGTTTTACAAAGGTGGTCTACATTGTTGAGTTCATGTGTAAACTTAATCCTTATTACTATTGGCATTTTGTTCATGAATCCAGTAAGTAAGCACTTTGTAGAGCATGCCATCTTATCACTTGATTACTGAGGGCCTTCAGTCTTTGAGCAAGCTTCACAAATGTGTTCACTCTACGCCCTTTTTTGGGACATCCATGGATACCTTCCTCTTGCAGGCCTCCTTATCACCATTTCTCTAGCTCCTTCCAAAAAATCACAGAAATTGCCCACAAAAATATGTAAATTTATGACTTTGGCCGCCTCGTCTTCCAGAAAAAACAGTGAAATCCAGATGTTTGAAATTGTGCCCGACTTGAGCAACTCATAGTTTTTCTTCTGTCACTTTGTCATAGAGAACTCCCCAAAGAGGCTTTCAGTGTGTCCTGAAAGAGAGGCATCAGTTTCTCAAAGTTGCAACAGTGCAAAGAGAGTGCAGCCAATTGCTTATGAAACGTGTATATTCATTACTTATTCAGGCCACAGGATTTCTTTGAACACATTTACTTGATGATGGAATGCGACTAGGAAAATCCAAGTTTATGGTTTGGTAGATTAACAAGAACCAAGGACTTCATGATGGAAAGTTCAGATTGCATGTTCTCCTGCTGTCCCATGGTCAGGTGGTCACTCTTTTCAAAGTTTCTATTGGAAACCAAGAGCTGTATGGCAAAAGAATATTTTTTGACAGACTTTGCTTTAAACCCCAAAAGACGGTCATTGTGATTCACCTCTTGGGGACTGTGAGAGGATCTGCACAGCATAGACACACTTAAAGCATCATTAGATCCCTTGGGTCAAAGTTGCCAAGTGACATCAGTTTATGCTGCTCTATGATCCAGTCACAAATGCTTCTTGTACCCTGGGCAGCATTCAAATTTAATCAGTTTCTGGATTGTTAGTATATTAGTTGGGGGGATATGACCAAATGCAGTTTTTTCTTACCAATAAAATCCAAAGATACTCACAAATGATGAATCTCTGCTCGTGAATATTTTTTCTGTTTGATGGTGGCACTAATATCTGTTGCTTCTTTATGAAGGCAGTCATTTTGGGCAAGGAAAGAAGACCTCACACACTATTACTTAACCCTCCAATATAGCCCTCATTACACAGAAGGGATGGTCAGTGTGGGAATTATGAGAGTTGCTGAGTAGACTAACTCCTACCATACATTCAGGAATTGGGGTAATTGCTACATTTTGGAGTCATAGGCTATTACCTAAACTCTGTAAATCAAATTACCCTAGTTAACCCTTACTGTGAATAATGGAATGGAGTGACTGCTGAGCTTCAGGAATTACTTCCTCTTCACTGAAGGAGTTACGGGTCTGTGAACTGACTCAGGTTCAAGAGTTGAGTAAGAGTCCATAACCTTCTCTCATGATGACTCAAATCAGATCCAGTCCAGCTTTCTTTTCCTTTTTTTTTTTTTTTTTTTTTTTGGTGTTGCTGGTGGTGGGGTGGTAGCAAAACAAAGTGGGAGGAATCAAGAATTTATATGATTTAATTTAGACAGTAACTTATAGGGCTGACAACTTTTTTGGTTTAAGGTACCCCATGAGTAATTAGCCATGAGCCATTAATTTATTACGTGGATCAAACCATTCTGCTTACTCTTCCAGCTCTATTGCCTATTATGAAAAACATACCCACTTTTCCTCTGATAGTTAAATTTTATTTTTCAGCTTTCTTCCATTGGGGATCCCATTATCTATTGAAATCAGGTAGTCATTTTAATAGCAGCCTCTTCATGTTTATCCCTGCTGTACAAAAATTAGCCCCTACCATGTTTCTCAAAGAAATTTGTGTTGGTCTCATCAAAGTTTTTCTCAATGTTCTGGTGAAGGAGGTTTTCTCTATGCTTTTTTAGGAAAGATACTTAAGGGGATGGATGAATGGTTAGCACATTATACATGAGCACTAACATTTATTTTTCCCTAACTCTGAATATTTCACACTGCTCGTAATGCCATCTTAAATGGTGTGCTTTAAAAATTTGTGAGGGATTTTTTTTGGAAGCCACAAGGGTGGGAGGATACTACTACCATTTAGTGAGTGAGATCATGGGTAGAATTCTAGGCATCCTGAAGTATCAGCACAAGTCCTCACTAGAAAAAGTTTCCGAATTGTGAATGTAAAAACTTAGCTGAGCCTGGGAACTACCTCCATGTCATACAAAAGTTACAGAGTTTCAGTTTTAAAACATTCTGACTTTTCTAGTAATACAGAGACATAGAAGTTCAGGGAATACTGTAATTTGATGTGCTCAACTTTACTGAAAGTTGTTTACTCTTTTGATAAGTCTCTTCCCCATTAGGCTGCTTATTTTTTTTGAATTACCATACCATAATTTCATCAGTTCAAATTTATAGGCATTACTGAAACCAAGCAGGACCCTGTGGGGCTCCTGGGCACAAAAGCCCTTCTGTGTCCCCTATTTCTTGATTATAGGAAATAAGCTTCATTCAACCTCCATGAACTTCCCTAAGTTCCAACAGGGAGGTCTAAACAGTTGCTAATCAGGGGAGGGAAGGGTTGCAGAGACAAGGGAGGAGCAGTCAAGAAACAATAGTCCAGGGACTTCCTAGGTGGCACAGTGGTTAAGAATCCACCTGCCATTGCAGGGGACATGGGCTCGAGCTCTGGTCCGGGAAGATCCCACATGCCATAGAACAACTAAATCCATGTACCACAACTATGGAAGCCTGAATGCCTAGAACCCGTGCTCTGCAACAAGAGAAGCCACCGCAATGAGGAGCCCATGCACCACAATGAAGAGTAGCTCCTGCTCACTGCAGCTAGAGAAAGCCCATGTGCAGCAACAAAGACCCAATGCAGCCAATAAATAAATAAATTAATTAATTAAAAAAAAAGAAACAATAGTGCAGTCTTGGGGCAGGGTCCTTGCTCTTCCTCAAGGGATACACAACAATATCTTTGAGCTGTTCTGCAGATACTGAAACCCCCACCAGCTGGGAGACGTTAGCTGTGTGCTGTCCACAAGCACGTAGACCCCAGACGGGTTGGAACCAGAAGGTTGATGATGCTGACTCCCACTTACCTCACCACCAACCAGTCAGAAGAATGTCCATGAACTGATCACATCCTCTTTGAATCATTACTATAAAACTCTCCACTACCCTCTCCAGGTTGGGACACATAGTTTTGAGAGTATTAGCCTGCTGTGGCCCCTTTTGCCTGGCAAAGCAATAAAGCTGTTCTTTTCTACTTCACCCCAAACTCTGTCTCTGAGATTTAATTCTGTGTTGATGCACAGAGGCTGGATTCAGCTTCAATACTATCAGAGATTATCTATCATCTATCTATCATCTATCTATCTATCATCTATCTATCTATCTATCTATCTATCATCTATCATCTATCTATCCATCCATCCTTCTATCTATCCAGTTGTCTATCTATATCACATAATTTAAAATGTCAAATATAAAGAAAAAGTGTCGATATTCAAGTGAATATTTAAAATGGGTTTTCTAATTTTGCAAAAAATGGATAGGTACTAACATTCCTACTCTATTAGAGGAACCATGAAAACATGAAGCTTAACATTTGAAAAAAAAAAAAACTCATGAAAAATCAAATATATGTATTGAAGTTCCCAGATTTAAAGACTTAGGAAGTACTTTTTTCCCCCTAGAATGTTCTTCTAGAATATTAGAAATAAGCTTGTCAAAAGGATAAAGATTTCATTGTTTCTTACAAAATAACAGAATCACGAGCTATATAAACCATCCAAATTGGTGAAAAATTAATTTTGCCAGCTATATGAGAAGTACAATGATGAAAGAAAAACCAAATAAAATAATCCATCTACTCTAGTGAGCAATTATATTGTTTCAAGATGAGGAAAAATGTAGAAAATCATCTGCGTAATGAACTGCATTCAAGCAAATTTTCATAAGTGGATGCGAGCACCCTTTCTTGTTAAAAGAAAAAAAAGATAATTCCATATTGCACATGTAAGGCTTATAAGGAATATAATACTCATAGAGGAAATGTTATTTTCAAAATTACTGATAGCATTTCCACTTCCATGTGAAAGTAGCAGAGTTTGGAATTACCTTCCTGCTGTAAACAACTAGGAAAGTGAAAAAAAAAAAAAAAAGAGAGAGAAAAAAGGCAGCAGCAACTATATGTACAGATTTAAAAACAGACAGTGCAGAACTATGGTCCTTGATAGAAAGTGAACACAGAAGGTAAGCAATGATCCCACCAGCTTTCCTCCCAGAGAAAACTTCAAGACTCTTACAGAGGGAGTGAAATGATGAACATTAGCCTATTGGTCTCACTGGGTTGAGAAGACAGTGGCCAGGGTTTGGGGAGCCCAAGGGGTCAAAAATTTACAGGACACAATGTCATAAAAGAGGGAACTTTGCAGTGAAAGAGTTATAAAATCTGCTTATAGATCTCTTGAGTCTTTGAACACCAGCCTGTGCACACATGGGTGAGACCCCATGAGACTAGAGAAAGAACAACTTCTTTGTAAAGAACAATTACCAGGGAAATGAATCACTTGAGTTCCCACTATCCAGACTTGAGGGGACTCACTAGATACACAGAGCAATCAATAGAGATCCTAAAATGGCCATGTCTTAGAGGTGAGACTAAATTAACCCAAGAGTAGAGGATATTCTAGACAGGCCCCTAAAAAAAGCATAAAAGCAAGTTTTAAAGGACTCAACCTGTCCCACAAGTTACTCAACTACCTACCAGAACAAATTCCAATGCTATTTAAAGGAATTCAATAAAATCAGACATTCAACAATATAAAAATCATAATACCTGGCATGTAGTCAAAAATAAGTAGCCAAAGAAAACATGGCCCACAATCAGGAAACAAGTCAGTTAATATTAGCAGACCCAAAAATGGCAAATATGATAGAATTAGCAGACAAACTTGTTAGCAACCCCAAGTTCATGTGCCCGATGTACGGTGAGGCCAAACAAACCAAAAGTTTGGAGCAGAGAAAATTTTATCGCAAGGGCCGTGCAAGGAGATAGGTGGGTCATGCCCCTCCCCAAACCCCAGATTACCTGAAGGGTCTCAGCAAAAGGGCAGGTGAGGGAAGAGGGTCACACGGTATGTGATCACCTTGTGCACAATTCTTTGGTTGGTTGATGGTGAGGTAACAAGGTGGTGTCACAGGGGTTAACATTATCAGTCCTTAGGTTCCAAGAGGCCTGGGGCTATATGCTCCAGGTCATCAAGTAGTTAACATTTTCCATCTGGTGGGGGGTTTTCACATCTGTAAAACAAGTCAGGAAATGTGCATTAGCTATTGTCATCTAGGTGCTTTATAGAGGAGCTAAAGCAGATGATATGGGGGAAGGGCCTGCCCTGGGAAGGCCCCATAAGATCCTGCACAGTTACAAGGATAATAGCACAATGATTTTAAGTATGTTGAATATTCTCAGTAATGTAAATGGAAACACTTTAATGTTCCTAATTAAGAAGGAGATGGAATATATGAAAAACGTAACTTCTAGATATGAAAAATACATTTATACAAAATAAAAATTTTACTAGATGAGATTACCACCAAATTAGATCCTGCAGGGAAAAAAAAAAAGAACAGTGAATTTGAAGGGAAAGCAACCAAAATTAGCAAAAAGGAAGAATATATCTAAAAAGACTAAACATGAACAGCAACTCAGTGACCTGTGGGGCAACGTCAAGTTGTCTAACGTTTGGAGTCCCAAAAGGAGAAGGAGGAGAGACAGCAAACATTTTGAAGAAATAGTATCTGAAAGTTTTCCAAATGTCATGAAAAATAATATCAGGCTAATCTGACTTCAGAACAAAGAATATTGGCATAAACAAAAAGAGACTCTTAAAGATAAAAGATTTTATTTATTAAAAAGTCTTGATAATCCTAAATGCCTATGTATCTAATGTGCTTCAAATAAGCTTTAAAATACAGCCGTCCCTTGGTGTCCATGGGGAACTGTTTCCAGGACCTCCACAGATACTAAAATCTGTGGATGCTCAAGTCCTTTATGTAAAATGATATAAGATTTGCATATAACCTGCATATCATCCCATAATCTTTAAATTACCTCTAGATTTCTTATAAGACCTAATACAAGGAAAATGTTATGTGAATAGTTGCCAGCACCTTGAAAAATTCAAATTTTTCTTTTTTGGAACTTAGAACAACCTTGCCTGAGAATGAAACAACACAGCCGAGAGCAGCACTGAGAGATGGTGAGAAACAGACAGCACCCATTGCTGCCTGGTCATATCCCAGGTAGGTGACCCACTAAATTCTCTTTTTTTTGCTTCAACTGGTTTGCATTCAACTTACAGTACTTGCAACCAATACAAACTAGTACGTGTCACTTTCTAGGACATGTGACCCAGGAGTAGCTAGTAGTTTACCATTTTGTCATATTCTTTAGAAGCTACACTTGAGACCAGGCTTTTAACAAAAAATATGCATAAAAACTGACAAGTGACTATCATCTAGATATTGCAATTAACTGTCATTATCAACATTAAAATCTCACACTTATATTTGAAGCAAAATGATCTCTCCCCTTTCTCAGTAATACTGAGAAAAGAGGTTGTAAGATTTGGATAATAAAGACATGATCAGACTCCAGAGCTGAGGTTGGTTTTAATGCAGATAGAACTATTTTTTTTTATTGGGGTTTAATTGGTGTTCACATAGATTGATCTTATTTTCTCCTCAGCTTTTAAAAACCTTGAAAATAATGCAGTTTTCACTGATAGCATTTCTTCTGTGCATTAACAAACACTTGGGCAAATTTTACCAAACTTGGCATCACTTCTTTTTCTTTTTCCATACTCTTTTAGATTATAATGTGAAAATAACACTCTGTTTACCTGCAAATAGTGCTTGGTTAACCAAATTTGCCTTAATGATAGCATAAAATTACTGCCCTACATTTCAGTCATATTCTGCACAAAACTGTCAAGCTATGGAAAATTATGATAGAATGAGGTATCTCTTCTCTTTCATGTAGAATATTGATACAAATTCATTTTTAAAGATTTTAAAGTTTTCTATGAAAGAGTGGTTTCAGAATAACTCAGTTATAATGTGTATAAATTCACATGCTTGTAATAAAAGTCATAATGAATAAGAATCAATCATGGCCAAATTTAGTATTATGAAATAATTTTCATGTTATAAGTAATTATATAAATCATGGCAATGCCTGAATATCAGAAATTTCACATTTATATTTTTACTTCTCTTGACCTTTTCAGATTGTATTTCTTCAAGCAGCCTCTTCCAGACTTTTTGCTGTTGTTCTCAGAATCCTTTTCTATTATATCTCAAGAGTTTCAAGGGATGGAGGAGAACTTTCTTCATGGAGTGTGTCAGTATTGTTTCAATTCCCAAAATGCATTTTCTTAATCCACAGTTTTCCATTATGCTTTACATAATAAAAGTATTCTTCTTAGACTGTGTACCTCACAAAATATATTTTGACTGAAAACACATTTTAAAATATGGATTTGAAAATATATTTTTAGAAGTATAGTCTATGATATTTCAAATATCTCAGTCCAGATTTATCTGAGCTGTCACTCGCTAGCTAGGGGACCTATATTTTCTCACTTATAAAATGGAAACAATAGCTTTTGAAAATCTGAATAAAACATTTGTGAGAAATAAATGAGATTATAAGTTAAAAGTACCTAGCATAGTACCTGATACATATATTTTAGTTAATTTTTATCTGGAGTTAATTACTTAAGGAAAATTTTGTTCTTAGTTTTTCAAAACCAATGACAGAAATTCACTATTTCAATGTTCTAAGCCTAGAATTTTGTTGAATAATATCAATGTGAAACTCTTATCAAAAGGCCAGGAAAACCCTTTTATCACTCAGAAATCAGGTAAATGAACTACCAAAAGATGTGCTTAAAATTGCAGCTTGTGCTGACATTTGAACAAATGATTAACTTGGACTTAATCCCAAAGTGATTTGAACAGTTTAAATCTCTGTTTTGTGAAGCATTTAAACTATTATTAAGGCACATGAGTCCTGGGGTTAGAAAATATCCACGTTTACTGGCATGAATTTAGATCCCAGGAGAAGTGAAATCTTTCCTTTAAGTAATACAATGGAGGTGAAACTAAATTAATCAAAACTAAAAAGATGCTGCTTTAAAAAGAAAATTGCACATTCTGTTACTTGTTTTTGTTTGACACGTTTCCATGAGAATTTGTGTCTGAAGCTTATTTTGAATGAATATGTTTCCCAAACGCATAATATTTATGTCCTCTTAATTATGAAATCTAAAAAAACAAAAACAAACAATAAAACCAGGAGAAAAGTAGACATAGCTAAGAGAATTGATGGTGTACTGAATTTAGTGGTATGAGCAAGAAAGTGTATAAGGAAAAACCCTGCGTTTCAACCCTCGTTACGTATCAGAATCCCTGGAGTACTTTTAAAAATATCTGAGTCCCAAGCCCTGGCATTGTGATTTGATTAGTTTAATAAGTAGCCAAAATATCTGTATTTGTTCAAAGCTGTCCAAGTGCTTTAGTGAGCACCTGGGTTGAGAAACACTGGATGAAGGTTTTACTGGGTTGAATTGACAGGGTTTAAATCCTGGCTATTTTTCACTTGCTGTGTACACATGGGCAAATTGCTCAACCAATTCAAAATTTATTCCCTTGATACATAATTTATCACTCACTACTTGGAATAATGTTGATTTTTGTAATGTTATTTTTGAAATATTTACTTGCAAATATTTAAATAAGCAATTCTTCACTGCGCTATCAATGTATACGTTTCCCAGGCTCTGAGTACTGCTGACATACTCAGTGAAAGCTAGAATTTGAGGTACTGGACATCATTCTCTGTTATGAGTTATTTGGAAAAAATACTGCAAACTATCTACTAATGAGTGCTGTATCTCAGTGAGTGTTTTGCAACAAGTGTTATTTAGTTTACTAAGACTTACTTTCTGCCACTTATTTTATATTTCATAGAACTCAAATGGATAACATGAGAAGAATTCACTCCTTAAGACTGCAACGACCTAAGTGTACCATCACTTCATTTAAAGCTAACCCAAACTTGGTGTACCCCCCCAAAAATAGTAAATAAATAAATAAAATTAAAAAAAAAAAAAAGCTAACCCAGTTAGTAATGAAATGCTTAGGATCAGGTCATCTCTCTCTTTCTCTCTCTCTCTCACTTTCCTTTTAGACATGTGATAAAAAACAAATTCAAAATCATGTGCTGAAGCAAGGGTAATGAATATTTAAATAAGTTCCATCCCTGGGTTTAATATATCTTTGTTATGTGAAACTGTATCACCAAAATGTGCAGTCTTATAACCAACATAAATATGTGAATAAAATACTAGCAATCTCTATTTTTCATTAATTTAACACAAATAAGCCAACAAAAAATCACTTCAGGCTCAATTTTTTAAATCTTGAGAGGGATTTTACCCCTTGTTTGAATAGATAAGAATAATATAGAGTAAGTATATCAATGATCTATTAAAATGTGTTCTTTCTAAAGTAGTTGAAAAGATTTTCCCTTTTTGCAATTTACTTTATTATGAAATTTTTCTTAATTATGAAATAATAATAAACAATAATAAGAAGAAGACTTAACCCAGTAAAGACAAATAACCTCAATTTCTAGATGCCTCAATTTGAATCACAACTTCAACACATATAGATGGATAAGTTGACTCTGGGGCCAGAGTTTCCTCATCTGTGAAATAGAGGCATTTATGGTACTTACATTGTAGAGCTATTGTGAAGAATAAATGAGATAACCCAAGTGAATTATATGTACATATGTGGAGGACAGACTCTAAAAAAGACCCCATAATCCCTACAAAGCCACTCATGACATTCTATGGTACCCTACCCTTAAGTCAGGGAAGGACCTATGACTTGCTTCTGGCTGAGTATAGCAAAGATGATGAGTGGGTGATTACATGTATATGATTACATTATATAAGATTGTAACATCCATCTGAGAGGACACTCTCCCTTCCTGGCTTTGAAGAAGTAAGCAGCCATATTGGAAAGGCCCAAATAGCAAAGCACTGAAGGTGACCTCTGACCAATAGCCAGCAAGAAACTGAGGCCCTCAATTTGTCAGCCTACAGGGAACTGAATGATGCCAACAAATACATGCGCTTGGAATCACATCCTTCCTGAATTAATCCTCAGATGGGACAACAGCCTTGGTTGACACTATGATTACAGCTCTTGGAGTCCTTGAAGAAAAAACCTGAATAAACCATGCCCAAACTCTGACCCCCTTCTCTGAAAGTGAGATAATCTGTGTGTGCTGTTTTAACCTACCTACAGATAATTAGTAGAGTATACGGCATATGGTAAATGTTCAAAAAATTAGCTATTATTGTTACTATTGTCACTGTTATAGAAGATTATTGAAATCTGAATTAACAATATTTAATTTTTGTTTTTCTACAGACTAATGAGATTACATTTTTACATTTTTATTCTTATCGAAGCTTTTGAAATTGTGATTTCTCTATTCTGAATTTTCTATTTGTCCATGAAAAAATGTTACTTACTCATTGACATTTCTTCCTCCAACTTATTCATCACAACTGAAATGTGGGGAGGAGGTAATTGACAGGTAAGTATTTTCTTCCCTTTCAAATTTCATGTTTGGAATCCAAATGGCTTTGGCCAGAGGAAAACAAGACCCAGCTCATGCTCCCAGGTGTACAGTGTACATTCAACGCACGTTACTTTCTTCCTGTATTTGACAAAAGAAAACAAAAATATTTCTATTTGTGTAAGCAAATTTAAGTAAGAGAAAGTGGGTATTGGGGGTAAAGTTTTACCTTTTTAAAAAATTATTTTTTTAATTGAAGTAGAACACCCATAAAAAAATCACCAATTGTAAGGATACAGGTCAATGAATTGTAACAAAGTGAACACACTTCAGTAATCACCACCCATGTCTACACATATAACATTTACTAGTATCCCAAAATTCTCCTTTGTACCCCCAAACTTGGCCATGATTATGGCTAGTAACGATTGTACCCTGAAAAATTATCTTCTATATTCTGACTCACTTTTTTCCCCTTCTTATTCCATCAGGGATTGGGAACTGTGTATTAAAATCTCTACTGTGAATTTTGATATGCATTTTCCCCTTTAGTTCTGTCAAATTTTGCCTTATAGCTTGAGGTCAAGTAATTAGGTATGTACAAACTAGAGTTGTTATAGATACATGATAGGTTGGGCCATTTATTATGAAATACTTCTGTATCTTTGATAATGTTTCTTGTCATTAGAATTTATATTTTCTCATTGGAAGTTAATAATCATAGGGTATAATTAGAAGGTTATTATTAATTTTTACTCAAGACATTTATATGGATTGCACTTTTAACCATACAACCCCTTATTTGCTATTTAAATACGTGCTATCCAGAAATGCTATAACTCCTCACTAAATTGACGGTGAAAAAAATTAGATGTGCCTGGCATAAAAAAAGATACCCCAATCACTTGAAAATCTTAAATGTATCCTAAAAAGGGGTTTATAGACCATGAAGTACTGCATAGCATTAGTCATCATAAACTACATGAAATTTACATTTAAGTAGACAAGTAACATATTCAAACTGTCTGTCTTCTATTAGAGAAAGATTCTGAATACTAACAGTGTTATTGAAACTGAATCCACAAGCCACAGAGATAGCAGCCCAAGATGAATTCTTGAACACTGTTCTTCCTACCCTGTCACCCTCTTCCTGCCACACCCATCCCCCACCAAAAAAAAAAAAATGCAAGGAAAAAAACCACTTCTTTCTCTGCATAATAGTGGAAGAAACATTGTTAATATCCTCATCTTAAGGGTTTTCCATCCTACTTCCAGGGGAAAAATAAATAGATATCTCTCTTTGGGAGAATAGACACACTGAGGGCAGCACACTGGTGGACTATCAAAAGGACATTTAGATCTAAGAACCAGTGTCTGTCTTTGCACATGGGACGAACAAATTCCCTGCCCACAACCATCTCCTAACTGACTATCCCCCTCCACCTCAGTTTTCTGCAAAGCTTGGAGACTGATAGCTGGAGTGTTGTGCTGCTTCTGGATCTGCATGACTCATGGGACATTGTGGCAGAATGAGTGTTGTGGGTCCACACTTTTGGCATAAAGTGGAATTTTGCCATGCAAAGGTGCTTGAGATAAGAGCAGAGAGGCTTGAAGAAGGAGGAATTGGTGGGCAAAGAACATGGACTTAAGGCCGGATGTAAGGACAGGAGAAAAGAAAGTGGTCACAGGGCATACCCTCTTTGAAGGACAAAAATCTTTAGGTGCTTTACTTTTTGAGTTTCAAGGGAAAGTGCAACATAGAATTTTAATCTCTTTTTCATTATGTCATAATTTTCTCTTAAATTTACTCTAAACTTCCCATTATGACATTTGCCTCTCCCTGTACAGACTATGTGTTGTTTTTCAAAGACTGAAAAGAACAGTGTGGGAAGAAGGATGAAAAAAGTAATCTCACTAAGAGATAGGCTATTTTCTTGAAATCAAGTGAGACAACCTGGTCCATCAGTGAATCTTTACAATTTAAAAACATAAATCTTTTTCACGTCAATGTGTTATTGTGGCTGAATTATGTCCTCCCCAAATTCTAGAATTCTGTTGAAGTTCTAACCTCCAGTACCTCAAAATGTGACTGTATTTGTAAATAGGTTCTTTACAGAAGTAATTAAACTAAATGAGGTCGTATGGGTGGGCCCTAATCCACTGTGACTGGTGTCCTTATAGGAAGAGATTAGGACACAGATTCACAGGAGAAAGACCACATGAAGACACAAGGAGAAGGTGACCCTCTAGAAGCCAAGGAGAGAGGCCTCAGAAGAAACTACCTCTGTCAAGACCATGATCATGGATTTCTGGCCTTCAGAGCTGTAAGCAAAAATTTTTGTTGTTTAAGCCACCCAGTCTCTATGGTAATTTTCTCTGGCAGCTGTAGTGGACTAATACACATGTTATCCAGGTTTGCCACATTCCTAAGACAGAATGAAGGAAATAAAAGCATTAATTTTTAAAATTATTTAAAGAATAATACTGGTCAGCAAGATGGTGGAGTAGAAGGTTGTGAACTCAGCCCTTCTTACAAAAACACTGAAATCACAACTAACTGCTGAGCAACAATAGACCGAAAACAAACAAACAAACAAACAAAAAACTAGAACCTTCCAAGAAAGATACCCCCTACATCCAAAGACAAAGAAGAAGCTACAACAAGATGGTATCAGGGGAGCAACCACAATAAAGTACAATCACGTAGCTGCTGGGTAGGTGACCCACAAACTGGAAAATAATTATACCAGAAATTCTCCCACAGGAGTGAAAGCCCTAAGCCCTACATCAGGCTTCCCAGACTGGGGGTCTTGCAGTGGGAGAGGATCTGGTTTGGAAGGCCAGTGGGGTTTGATCACAGGGCTTCAATGGGACTGGGGGAAACAGAGACTCCATTCTTGGAGGGTGCACACAAAGTCTAGTCTGCACCAGGACCCAGGGAAAAAAGTAGTGACCTCATAAGAGACTGGGCCAGACCTACCTGCTAGTATTAGGGGGTCTCCTGTGGAGGTAGGGTGTGGCTGTGGCTCACTGAGGAGACAAAGACACTGACAGCAGCTGCTCGGGCAAGAATTCATTGGTGTGAGCCCCCATGGAGGGTGCCAATTCCCCCCCAAAGACCTAGCCCCACCCAAAAACCTGTAAGCTCCAGTGCTTGGATGCCACAGGCCAAACAACAAATAAGGTGGGAACAGTCCCACCCATCAGCAGACAGGCTGCTTAAAGTCCTCCTGAGCACAGCCCTGCCCATCAGAGAGACAAGACTCAGCTCCAAACACCAGTGGGCAGGAGCCAGTTCCCCCCACCAGAAACCTGCACAAACCACTTAGACAGCCTCATCCACCAGAGGGTAGATAGCAGAAGCAAGAAGAACTACAACACCGTGGCCTGTGGAACAGAAACCACAATCACAGAAAGTTTGCCAAGATGAAACAGCAGAGGAATGTATCCTAGCTGAAGGAAAAAGACAAAAGCCCAGAAGGACAACTAAGTGAAATGGAGATAGGCAATCTACCAGAAAAAGAATTCAGAGTAATGATAGTGAAGATGATCCAAGATCTCAGAAAAAGAATGGAGGCACAGATGGAGAAGATACATGAAATGTTTAACAAAGACCTGGAAGAACTAAAGAACAAACAGAGATGAACAATACAATAACTGAAATGAAAAATACACTAGAAGGAATCAATAGCACAGTAATTGAGGCAGAAGAATGCATAAGTGACCTGGAAGACAAAATGGTGGAAATCGCTGATGTGGAACAAAATAAAGAAAAAAGAATAAAATGAAATGAAGACAGTTTAAGGGGCCTCTGGGACAATATTAAATGCACCAAGATTTGCATTATAGGGGTCCTAGAAGAAGAAGAAGAGAAAGAAAGAACTTGAGAAAAGATTTGAAGAGATATAGCTGAAAACTTCTCTAACATGGGAATGGAAAGAGTCACCCAAGTCCAGGAAGCACAGAGAGTCGCATACAGGATAAACCCAAGGAGGAACATGCTGAGACACAGTAGTCAAACTGAGAAAAGTTAAAGACAAAGAAAAAAAAATTAAAATCAACAAGGGAAAAGCAACAAATAACGTACAAGGGAACTTCCATAAGGCTATCAGCTGATTTCTCAGTGGAAACTCTGCAGGCCAGAAGGGAGTGGCATGACATATTTAAAGTGATGAAAGGGAAAAACCTACAACCAACAATATTCTACCCAGCAAGACTCTCATTCAGATTTTATGGAGAAATTAAAAGCTTTATAGAAAAGCAACAGCTAAGAGAATTCAGCACCACCAACCAGCTTTGCAAGAAATGCTAAAGGAACTTCTCTAAAGGGAAAAAATAGGCCACTACTATAAAT
Source organism: Hippopotamus amphibius kiboko (assembly GCF_030028045.1). NCBI lineage: Eukaryota > Metazoa > Chordata > Mammalia > Artiodactyla > Hippopotamidae > Hippopotamus > Hippopotamus amphibius. The sequence continues at coordinate 85,478,084 of NC_080188.1, read as the reverse complement.
AAGAAAATTATGAATGGAAAAGCTCACTGGTAAAGGCAAACATAAAGTAAAGTTATGAAATCATCTGCACACAAATATCAAACCCAGCAATTGTAAGAAGTGGAGAACACAAATATAGGATATTGGGAAAGCATTTGAAATGAAAAGATCAGCAATTTAAAATAATCTTCTTTATATATAGACTGATATATTAAATCCTCATGGTAACCACAAACCAAAAATCTACTATAGATACAAACAAAAGAGAAAAAGTACTACAAACACAACCCTAAAGTTAGTCATCAAATCACAAGAGAAGAGAAGAAAAAAGGAAGGGAAGAAAAAAGATCTACAAAAACAAATCCATAACTATTAATAAAATGGCAATAAGAACATATGTATCAATAATTACCTTAAATGTAAACAGATTAAATGCTCCAACCAAAAGACATAGATTGGCTGAATGAACATAAAAACAAGACCATATATATGCTGTTTACAAGAGACCCACTTCAGGTCTAGGGACACATACAGACTGAAAGTGAGGGGCTGGAAAGAGATATTCCATGCAAAAACAAATCAAAAGAAAGCTATAGTAGCAATACTCATATCAGACAAAATAAACTTTAAAATAAAGACTGTTACAAGAGGCAAAGAAGGACACTACATAATGATCAAGGGATCCATCCAAGAAGAAGATATAATAATTGTAAATATACATGCATCCAACATAGGAACACCCCAATATATAAGGAGAATGCTAATGCCATAAAAGAAGAAATTGATAGTAAGAAAATAATAGTGGGGGATTTTAGCACACACATTCATCAATGGACAGATCTTCCAGACAGAAAATCAATAAGGAAACACAGGCTTTAAATAACACATTAGATCAGATGGCCTTAACTGATATTTACAGTGCATTCTAGCCAAAAGTAGCAGAATGAACATTTTTCTTAAGTGCACATGGAACATTCGCCAAGATGACCACCTGCTGGGCCACAAAGTGAGCCTTGGTAAATTTAAGAAAATTGAAATCATATCAAACATATTTATCAAGCACAACACTATGAGATTAGAAATAAATTATAAGAAAAAAGTGTAAAAAGACTAACATGTGGAGGCTAAACAATATGCTACTAAATAACCAATAGATCACTGAAAAAATCAAAGAGGAAATCAAAAAATATCTAGAGACAAATGAAAAGCAAAGCATGATGATCCAAAACCTATGGGATACAGCAAAAGCAGTTCTAAAAAGGAAGTTTATAGCAATACAATCTTACCTCCAGAAACAAGAAAAAAAAAAAAAACTCACAAATAAACAACCTAATTTTACACCTAAAGAAACTAGAGAAAGAAGAAAAAACAAAACCCAAAATTATTAGAAGGAATGAAATCATAAAGATCAGAGTAGAAACAAATGAAATAGAGATGAAGAAAAGCATAGCAAAGATCAATGAAACTAAAAGCTGGTTCTTCAAGAAGGTAAAGAAAATTGTAAACCTTTAGCCAGACTTATCAAGAAAAAAAGGGAGAGGACTCAAATCAATAAAATTAGAAATGAAAAGGGAGAAGTTACAACAGACACCACAGAAATACAAAGGTTCATAAGAGACTACTACAAGCAATGATATGCCAATATGACAACTTGCATAAAATGGACAAATTCTTAGAAACATATAACCTTCCAACACTGAATCAGGAAGAAATAGAAAATATGAACAGATCAATCACAAGTAATGAAATTGAAACTGTGATTAAAAACTCCTGATAAGCAAAAGTCCAGGACCAGATGGCTTCATAGGTGAATTCTATCATTTAGAGAAGAGTTAACACCTATCCTTCTGAAACTCTTCCCAAAAATTGTAGAGGAAGGAATACTCTCAAACTCATTCTATGAGGCCACCATCACTCTAATACCAAAACCAGAAAAAGATACCACAAAAAAAAAAAAAAAAAAAAAAAAAAGATAATCACAGGCCAATATCACTGATGAACATAGACTCAAAAATCCTCAACAAAATAGAAGGAATCTGAATCCAATAATACATTAAAAGGACCATACACAAGTATAAGTGGGATTAATCCCAGGGATGCAAGGACTTTTCAATATCCACAAAAAATCAGTGTGATTCACACATCAACAAATTGAAGAATAAAAATCATCTCGAACATGCACAAAAAGCTTTTGACAAAATTCAACACCCATTTATGATAAAAACTCTCCAGAAAGTGGGCATAAAGGAAAACTGCCTCAACACAATAAAGACCATATATGATAAACCTACAGCTAACATCATACTCAATGGTGAAAGCCTGAAAGCATTTTCTCTAAGATCAAGAACAAGACAAGGGTGTTCACTGTCACCACTTTTGTTCAACATAGTTTTGGAAGTCTTAGTCATGGAAATCAGAGAAGAAAAAGAAATAAAAGGAATCCAAATTAGAAAAGAAGTAAAACTGTCACTGTTTGCAGATGACATGATACTATACATAGAAAACCCGAAAGATGTTACAAGAAAATTTCTAGAGGTCATCAATGAATTCAGTAAAGTTGCAGGATACAAAATTAATACACAGAAATCTGTTGCACTCCTGTACTCTAAAAATGAAGGATCAGAAAGAGAAATTAAAGAAATAATCCCATTTACCATCACATCATAAAGGATAAAATATCTGGAAATAAACCCAGTTAAGAAGGTAAAAGAACTATACTCTGAAAAATGTAAGACCCTGATGAAAGAAATCAAAGATGACACAAACAGATGGAAGGATCTGCCATGTTCTTGGATTGGAAGACTCAATATTGTCAAAATGACTATACTACCCAAGGCAATCTACAGAGTCAATGCAATTCCTATCAAATTACCAATGACATTTTTCACAGAACTAGAACAAAACACCTTAAATTTTTTATGGAGACAAAAAAGACTTTGAACAGCCAAAGTAATCTTGAGAGAGAAAAATGAAGCTGGAGGAACTGGGCTCCTGGAATTTATACTATACTACAAAGCTACAGTAATCAAGACAGTATGGTACTGGCACAAAAACAAAAATATAGATCAATGGAACAGGATAGAAAGCCCAGAAATAAACCCATTCACCTATGGTCAATTAATCTATGATAAAGGAGGCAAAAGTATACAATAGAGGAAAGACAGTCTCTTCAATAAATGGTGCTGGGAAAACTGGAGAGTTATATGTAAAAAAATGAAATTAGAACATTCTTTAACACCACACACAAACATAAACTCAAAATAGATTAAAGACCTAAATTTAAGACCAGATACAATAAAACTCTTAAAGGAAAACATGTCAAACTCTGTGACATAAATCCCAGCAGCAACTTTTTCAAGCTGCCTCCTAGGGTAATGGAAATTTTAAAATAAATAAATAAATAAACAAATGGGACCTATTTAAGCTCAAAAGCTTTTGCACAGCAAAGAAACAATAGATAAAACAAAAAGACAACCCCCAGAATAGGTTGCAAGCTATGTGATCAAAAAGGGATCAGTCTCCAAAATCAAGAAACAGGTTATGCAGCTCAATATCAAAAAAACAAAACAAACAAAACAAAGAAACAAACAAAAAAAAACACAGCCCAATAAAAAATAGGCAAAACACCTAAACAGACATTTCTCCAAAGAAAACACAGATATGGCCTTGAGGCACATGAAAAGATGTCAACATCACTAATTATCAGAGAAATACACATCAAAAGTACAATGAGATATCATCTCACACCAGTCAGAGTGGCCATCATCAAAAAATCCACAAACAATAAAATGCTGGAGAGTGTGTGGAGAAAAGGGAACCTTCTTGCACTGTTGGTGGGAATGTAAATTGGTACAGCCACTATGGAGAACAGTATGGAGGTTCCTTACAAAACTAAAAATAGAGCTACCATGTGATACAGCAATCCATTTCTGGGCATATATCCAGAGAAAATATGGTTTGAAGGGATACATGCACCCCAGTGTTCATTGCAGCACTGTTTACAATAGCCAAGACATGGGAGCAACTTAAATGTCCATCAACAGAAGAATAGATAAAGAACATGTGGTATATGTATACAATGAAATATTACTCAGACATTAAAAAAGAATGAAAGAATGCCATTTGCAGTAACATGAATGTAACTGGAGATTTTCTTGCTAAGTGAAGTAAGTCAGACAGAGAAAGACAAATATATGATATTGCTTATAAGCAGAATCTAAAAAAACTGGTACAAATGAACTTATTTACAAAACAGAAACAGGCTCACAGAGTTAGAGAATGAATTTATGGTTACCAGTGGGGAAAGATAGGAGAAGGATAGATTGGGAGTTTGGGATTGGCATGTACACACTACTATATTTAAAATAGATAATCAATAAAATTCTACTTTATAGCACAGGGAACTTTGCTCAATATCTTGTAATAACCAAATGGGAGAAGAATTTGAAAAAGAATAGATAAATGTATATGTATAACTGAACCACTTTACTGTACACCTGAAACTAACACAACATTGTTATCAACTATGTTCCAATATAAAATAAAAATTAAAAAAATAAAGAATAATACTTACCCAGAGTACTAAATCAAAAAATAAAACAAAAAGTCGTTGAAATTTACCATTTGCAATATTCTCACTAAAGAACATTTTTCTAGTTGAATTAGCAATCAGCATTGTAAAGGAAATGCTGAACTGATTTTTGACTGTGACAACTAATGATTGATTTTTTCTACTCTTTTTGTTGTGTGATTATTTGTCCTGAGAGAAAAGTAATTTAGCATGAAGATGCATTTTAAATACCCAGTGACAGCATTATAAATCCTGATTTAAGCTGGGTCTGTAGAATACTGTCTGTAAAATAATCCTATTTTTACTGAAGCAAGCAATGTCACACAACCATACAAAATTGGATCTTAGAGTGTGCATCCAATTTATTAGTTTAAGGGGTTACACGTAAATATGGGTGGGGAAATCTGTTTTAAAGTTGCTACATTATCAAATAGGAAAAGTTTTATTCAACTATATTGGCATGAAACACACCTTTAGTTAGGTGGAGAGAAAATGTGCTTTATTCTAGGAATATAATCAGTTCTGCTACTATGCTTTTTTTTTTTTAAGACAAAAACATTTATTAGTTATCTATTTTATACATATGAGTGTATACATGTCAATCTCAATCTCCCAATTCATCCCTCTCTAGTTTTCCCCCTTGGTGTCCACACATTTGTCCTCTACATCTGTGTCTCTGTTTCTGCCATGCAAACCAGTTCATCTGTACCTTTTTTCTAGATTCAACATATATGCATTAATATTTGATGCTTGTTTTTCTCCTTCTGACTTACTTCATTCTGTACAAGAGTCTCTAGGTCCAATCACGTCTCTACAAAGGACCCAATTTCGTTCCTTTTTATGGCTGAGTAACATTCCATATGTGTATTTTTGAATTATGGTTTTCTCTATGTTTATGCCCAGTAGTGGGATTGCTGGGTCATGCAGTAATTCTATTTTTAGTTTTTTAAGGAATCTTCATAAGGTTTTCCATTGTGGCTGTATCAATTTACTCCCACCAACAGTGCAAGAGTGTTTCCTTTACTCCACAACCTCTCCAGCAATTCATTGTTTGTAGATTTTCTGAATATGCTCAGTCTAACCAGTGTGAGGTTATACCTAATTGTAGTTTCATTTGCATTTCTTTAATAATTAATGATCTTGAGCAGCTTTTCATGTGCCTCTTGGCCATCTGTATGTCTTCTTTGGAGAAATGTCTATTTAGGTGTTCTGCCCATTTTTTCATTGGGCTTTTGCTTTTGTTTTTGATACTGAGCTGCATGAGCTGTTTAAATATTTTGGAGATAAATGCATTCTCCATTGATTTGTTTGCAAATATTTTCTCCCATTCTGAGAGTTGCCTTTTCATCTTCTTTATAGTTTCCTTTGTTGTACTTTTAAGTTTCATTAGGTCCCATTTGTTTATTTTTGCTTTTATTTCCATTACTCTAGGAGGTGGCTCTGAAAAGATTTTGCTGTGATTTATGTCAAAGAGTGTTCTTCCTATGTTTTCCTCTAGGAGTTTTATAGTGTCCAGTCTTACATTTAGGTTGTTAATATATTTTGATTTTATTTTTGTGTATGGCATTAGGGAGTGTTCTAATTTCATTCTTTTACATGTACCTGTCCAGTTTTCCCAGCACCACTTATTGAAGAGGCTGTCTTTTCTCCATTGTATATCCTTGGCTCCTTTGTCATAGATGAGTTGACCATAGTTTACCTCTGGGCTTTCTGTCCTGTTCCATTGATCTATATTTCTGTGTTTGCACAAGTACCATAATGTCGTGATCACTGTAACCTTGTAGTATAGCCTGAAGTCAGGAAGCCTGATTCTACCAACTCTGTCTTTCTTTCTCAACATTGCTTTGGCTATTTGGGGTCTTTTGCGTTTCCATACAAATCATAAAATTTCTTGTTCTAGTTCTGTGAAATATGCCATTGGTAATTTGATAAGGATTGCGTTGAATTTGTAAATTGCTTTGGGTAGTATAGTCATTTTCACAATGTTGATTCTTCCACTCCAAGAACATGGTATATCTCTCCATCTGTTTGTGTCATCTTTGATTTCTTTCATGAGTGTCTTATAGTTTTCTGAATACAGGTCTTTTACCTCCCTAGTTAGGTTTATTCCTAGGTATTTTATTCTTTTTGTTGTAATGGTAGATGGAATTGTTTCCTTAATTTCTCTTTCTGATGTTTCATTGTTAGTGTATAGAAATGCAAGAGATTTCTGTGTGTTAATTTTGTATCCTGCAACTTTACCAAATTCATTGATTAGCTCAAGGAGTTTTCTGGTGGTATCTTTAGGATTTTCCATGTATAATATCATGTCATCTGCAAACAGTGACAGTTTTACTTCTTTTCTAATTTGGATTCCTTTTATTTCTTTTTGTTCCCTGATTGCTGTGGTAAGGATTTCCAAAACTATGTTGAATAGTAGTGGCGAGAGTGGACATCCTTGTCTTGTTCCTGATCTTAGAAGGAATGCTTTCAGTTTTTCACCATTGAGAATGATGTTTGCTGTGGGTTTGTCATATATGGCCTATATTATGTTGAGGTAGGTTCTCTCTATGCCCACCTTCTAGAGAGTTTTTATCATAAATTGGTGTTGAATTTTGTCAGAAGATTTTCCTGCATCTATTGAGATAATCATGTGATTTTTATCCTTTGGTTTGTTAATATGGTGTATCACCTAGATTGATTTGCATATATTGAAGAATCCTTGCATTCCAGAGATAAAACCCACTTGATCATGGTGTATGATCCTTTTAATGTGTTGTTGAATTCTGTTGGCTAGTATTTTGTTGAGGATTTTTGCATCTAAATTTATTAGTGATATTGGTCTGTAATTTTCTCTTTTTTTGTAGTATCTTTGTCTGGTTTTGGTATCAGGGTGATGGTGGCCTCATAGAATGAGTTTGGGAGTGTCCCTTCCTCTGAAATTTTTTGGAAGAGCTTGAGAAAGATGAGTGTTAGCTCTTCTGTAAATGTTTGACAAAATTCGCCTGTGAATCCACCTGGTCCTAGACTTTGGTTTGTTGGGAGATTTTTAATCACAGTTTCAATTTCATTACTTGTGATTCGTCTGTTCATATTTTCTATTTCTTCCTCATTCAGTCTTAGAAGGTGATACCTTTCTAAGAATCTGTGCATTTCATCCAGGTTGTCCATTTTATTGGCATATGTGTTGCTTGTAGCAGTCTCTTATAGTGTTTTTTATTTCTGGGGTGTCTGTTGTAACTTCTCCTTTTTCATTTCTAATTTTTTGATTTGAGTCCTCTCCCTCTTTTTCTTGATGAGTCTTGCTAGGGGTTTATCTATTTTATTTATCTTCTCAAAGAACCAGCTTTAAGTTTTGTTGATTTTTGCTATTGTTTTCTTTGTTTCTAGTTCATTTATTTCTGCTCTGATCTTTATGATTTCTCTCCATCTACTAACTTTGGGATGTCTTTACTCTTCTTTCTAGTTTCTTTAGGTGTAAGGTAAGATTGTTTATTTGGGGTTTTTCTTGCTTCTTGAGGTAGGATTGTATTGCTATAAACTTCCCTCTTACAACTGCCTTTGCTGCATCACATAGGTTGTGGATCATTGTGTTTTCATTTTCATTTCTCTCGAGTTATTTTTTGATTTCTTCAGTGATCTCTTGGTTATTTAGTAGTGTATAGTTTAGCCTCCATATGTTTGTGTTTTTTATAGTTTTTCCTGTAATTGATATCTAATCTCATAGCATTGTGGTCACAAAAGATGCTTGATATGATTTCAATTTTCTTAAATTTACCAAGGCTTGATTTGTGACCCAAAATGTGATCTATCCTGGAGAATGTTCCATGTGCACTTGAGAAGAATGGGTAATCTGCTGTTTTTTGGATGTAATGTCCTATAGATATCTATTAAATCAAGCTGATTTATTATGTCATTTAAAGCTTGTGTTTCCTTATTGATTTTCTGTCTGGATGATCTGTCCATTGGTGTAAGTGGAGTGTTAAAGTCCCCCACTATTATTCTTACGATTTTCTTTTTCATAGTTGTTAGCTATTGCCTTATGTATTGAGGTGCTCTTATATTGGGTGCATATATATTTATAATTGTTATCTCTTCTTCTTGGATTGATCCCTTAATCTTTATGTAATGTCCTCTCTTGTCTCTTTTAACATTTTTTTCTTAAAATCTATTTTATCTGATATGAGTATCACTACACCAGCTTTCTTTTGATTTCCATTTGCATGGAATATCTTTTATCCATCCCCTCACTTTCAGTCTGAAGTGGGTCTCTTGTAGACAGCATATGTATAGGATATGTTTTTGTATAAATTCAGCCAGTCTGTGTCTTTTGGTTGGTGCATTTAGTCCATTTACATTCAAGGTAATTATCGATATGTATGTTCCTATTACCATTTTCTTAATTGTTTTGTTGTTGTTTTTGCAGGTCCTTTTCTTCTCTTATGTTTCCCGCTTAGAGAAATTCCTTTAGCATTTGTTGCAGGGCTGGTTTGGTGGTGCTGAATTCTCTTAGCTGTTGCTTGTCTGTAAAGCTTTTGATTTCTCCATCAAATCTGAATGAGATCCTTGCTGGGTAGAGTATTCTTGGTTGTAGGTTATTCCCTTTCATCACTTGAAATATATCATGCCACTCCCTTCTGGCTTGCAGCGTTTCTGCTGAGAAATCTGCTGTTAACCTTATGGAAGTTCCCTTGTATGTTATTTGTCTTTTTTCCCTTGTTGCTTTTAATAACTTTTCTCTGTCTTTATTTTTTGTCAGTTTGACTACTATATGTCTTGGCATGTTTCTCCTTGGGTTTATCCTGCCTTCGACTCTCTGCGCTTCCTGGACTTGGGTAGCTATTTCCTTTCCCATGTTAGGGAAGTTTTCATCTAGAATCTCTTCCAATATTTTCTCGGGTCCTTTCTCTCTCTCTTCTCCTTCTGGGACCCGTATAATGTAAATGTTGGTGCGTTTAACATTATCCCAGAGGTCTCTTAGGCTTTCTTCTGTTCTTTTCATTCTTTTTTCTGTATTCTTTTCTGCATCAGTAATTATCCACGTTCTGTCTTCCAGGTCACTTATTCACCCTTCTGCCTCAGTTACTCTGCTCTTGGTTCCTTCTAGGGTATTTTTCATTTCAGTTATTGTGTAACATGTATCTCTTTGTTTGTGCTTTAATTCTTCTAGATCTTTGGTAAACTTTTCTTGAAACTTTTTGGTCTTTGCATCTAATCTTTTTTCAAAGTCCTGGATCTTCTTCACCATCATTATCCTGAATTCTTTTTCTGGAAGGGTGCCTATCTCCTCTTCATTTAGTTGTTTTTCTGGGGTTTTATCTTGTTCCTTCATCTGGTACAAAGTCTTCTGCCTTTTCATTTTCTCTCTCTTTCTGTGGCTGCGGTTTTCAGTTCAAGATGAAATACTGCTGTTACTGCTTGATACTGCTGCCTGCCCTCTTGTGGAGGAAGCTGTCTAGGAGGCTTGTGTGTGCTTCATGATGTGAGGGACTGATGGTGGGTAGGGCTGGGTGGGCACAGCTCAGTAAGACTTTAATCTGCTTGTCTGCCAATGGGTGGGGCTGGTTTCCCACCCTGTTGATTGTTTGCTCTGAGGCTACCTGGCACTGGAGCTTACAGGCTCTTTGGTGGGGCTAATGGCAGACTCTGGGAGGGCTCATGCCAATGAGCATTTCCCAGAACCCCTGCTGCCAATGTCCCTCTCTATTCAGTGAGCCACAGCTGCCCCCCACCTCTGCAGGCAACCCTCCAACACCAGCAGGTAGGTCTGGTTCAGTCTCCTATGGGGTCACTGCTCCTTCCCCCTGGGTTCTGGTGAGCACACCTTTTTGTGTGCCCTCCAAGAGTGGAGTCTCTGTTTCCCCCAGTCCTGTGGAGGTCCTGCAATCAAATCCTGGTGGCTTTCAAAGTCTGATTCTCTGGGGATTCCTCCTCCTGTTGCTGTCCCCCCAGGTTGAGAAGCCTGATGTGGAGCCCAGAAGCCTCACTTTAGTGGGTGGAATTCTGCAATATAACTGTTCTCTAGTTTGTGAGTCACCCACCCAGCATTTATGGGATTTGATTTTAACACGATTGCACCCATCTGACTGCCTCATTGTGGCTTCTCCTTTGTCTCTGGATGTGGGGTTTCTTTTTTGGTGAGTTCCAGTGTCTTTCTGTTGATGACTGTTCAGCAGTTAGTTGTAATTCCAGTGCTCTTGCAAGAGGGAGTGAACTCAAGTCCTCCTACTCTGCCATCTTGATCCTCCACTTTAGTGCTTTTCTTATGGGAAAATGGAAGAATTTGGGCTCGTTGAAATCATTCCTTTGACATGCAGCTCAGCTATCTGAGGCCAGTATCCTGTTCTTTCCCTTCGTGTGTCCCCTCAGGGCAAGCTGTTGGGGGTGGTTGCAGTCGCTGAAGGTTTGGCAGGCAGCTTGTTGGCCTCTGTCCTCAGGCTCACCCTAGGGTACTGTAGTGGCTGATAGCTTGATGGCTGCAGCATCATTTTTTGCTGATATGGCAGGCAACACTTTTCATTCACACTTCAATCCTTTTCTCATTCCCCACTTGGTTCAAAACTAAAAATTGTAAGAATAACTAGTTTGAGAAAGATCAAAAATTCAATTCATCCCACTACCCATCTGATATTTGAATTCCCCTTATGTCATCCTCACTGCAAAACCTCAATGTCTTTTCATTACCCTCCTAGTGATAGAGAACTCATTTCAATTTGGGGAAGCCAACTCTATTTTCAGAGCATTTTGTTTTATAAAAAGTTCTCTTTTCCAAGTTACAATACTTTTCCTTGTATATTTTATTAGTGACCTTCATTCTACCCACTGGCACCACAGAGAAGATTAATTCCTCCTCCATGTAAAAGCTCTTATTGTTTGAAGACAGCCACCTAATAAGTCAGTCTCTTTCTCCCCAGTCCTCCCAGTTCTCACCTACAGATAAAAAATCTCCATTCCTTCCAATTTCTCTCCATGTAGAGGGTAACTATGTAAAATCTGCAATTGCTAAAACAACAGGTGTTAATGGAACTGTCCTGAGCGAATCAGATTTATGGTGTGTGGTCATATTGTTACTGCCCAGGATCCTTGGACTCTTTAATCAATAGAAATTGATAAGCAGCCAAATGAGGAATTTAGGCAAGGTTTTATTGGGACTCCTGCTGCAGCAGGAGGGAATGAAAACAAGTAACAGGTTCCCTTGCTAGCTCACTGAAGAGAGTGGACTGGTTCTTTAAGTGGCCTGAGGGTGGGGATGAATTTGTGCATCAGGTTAGAGACATAGCTTAGGTGGTCTGCCCACCCCCTCAGTGGTGCTGTGTGCAGGGAATACACACAGTGCCCTGCTTTTGCTCCTGGTACTCAGAAGTGATCGTTGGTTTTTGGTCTTTTTGTATTTTATTATCCATCATTGCCCCAGCTGTGCATACATGCAGTTATTTTTAGTCCCTTATAGTTTCTTTGTATTCTGTTGCTCCAGGAGATATTTATCTAGGTGCTCCAGGAGACATTTACTAGCACTCTAATAAAGGGTCCCAGGTCCCAGGTCCCAGGTCCCAGGTCCCAGCTTGTCTCAATGTTATTCATAGAATAATATTGGATCCAGTTAAATTTTTTTTTTTGTATTCTGGTTACATTTCTCTGAACTCAAACCAGTTTAGAGCAAATTAGATTACAAATAGCTACCAGCACACACACACATGCACACACACAGACACACACACGCACACACCCTCTAAGATTATTTTATCAGTACAGTTGATCAGGATCATCCTCATTCTTTAGTCAGTATAATTTATCAATGAATTGTAAGGTCTATTGAAACTCTTAGCTACTTACATTTTCTGCAACTAAGCCCACATAATCTACTTAACATTTATATTGTATACATAGTATTCCCATAAAATATTATCTTGATTATCTTTAGTTCCAAAAATTTATTATTTTTTGATCCTGGATCAACCACCAAACATTTACTATCTCACTCAGCTTCATTCTTTTCCTAAATTTTATATACATCTATAGGGTGAGTGTGAGGCTTTGTTGTTTTTATCACTCAATTTAACTTGCAACTTTCCTCCAAATGGAGAAAGATAATCTTTGTAAAGTTAAGGCCCCTACTTGATATTTACCTAGAATTGCTTTTAACAATCCAGGAAGGTTTGAATGATGTCAGCGAGATGCAAAGGCAGTTGGTGAGGAGGGGGATATTTGTATTTGCTCAGGTTATCATCTGACCATATTGCAATCTGCTGAGCCATCCTCATGCCCATATGGCCTTTGTCTACATGCAGGGCCTGCCATGTTATTCTTTGTTCCCTTCCAAAAGTCCCCTTCCAATCCAGCTCTTTCCTTAACACACTGGAGTTTCTGGGTACACAGCTCATGCTCCTTTCCCTTGCCAATATGGAGCTCATGACTCTGTGGGGTGATTTCCTGACCATCTGCCTAGGTGCATCAGGTAGCCAGAGCTACTTTACTGACATCCACTGAATCCAGGCGAGGGCATACAGTTCCCACTGCCACATCCTCCTTCACTCATTCTGGTGGGGTATGAACTCAGGGAAAAGGCACTATTTATTAGGCAACTACCTTCACTGAAACTCTCATCACTATTCTCCTTCTTCTCCAACCAGGAGAACCTTTATCTTAGATGCAGGACTTCATATTCTCCTATTTATTCATACAAATGTATTCTTTTACTAGAATTCTTCTCATTTCTTGTAAGACCTTAGCTTTAAACTCAGGAGCCAAGAAAGAATACTTTTTTCTCCCTCCCTATAGCAGTGAATTCAGGATGACCTAACTGGATGAAAGAAGTATCAATAGAAAACTGGCGCTAGCAGATGAAAAGTACCTAGCTAGTATTTCAAAATATTATAATAATGCCTATCTTTTATGACTAATAAATAACAGTACAGAGATAAGAATTGAGAACAAAGATTTCTGGCATATTATCAGAAACCAGAAAAGTAACTTGAAGTCAAAATAATTCTTGAATTTTCAGTTATTTAAAAAGTTTTGATGTTTAAGAAGTTATTTTTCAAAGTTAAAGGATGTCTTTTCCCTTGTACAACTGATCAGATGGCCCTAATTCTGCTCATAGGGCTATAGGAATTTAATTTCTCTTCTATGTATCTCTCACTCTGTGAACATCATTTTGCCCTAATATGACTTCATCAGTCTTTATTAATACTCATATTTTCTATGGTTTCCCACAATAATATAGTAATAATATAATGTATATATTTATAATAATAAAATTATATTTAAATAGCATCAAATAATAATTAAAATAATATTTAAATTAACAATAAAATTTCCATAATAGTAAATGTTGCACTAATTGCTTTTTCTATATCCCTCAGCTAGAAGACAATCTTGGTTTGGAGCATTTAGATGCTCACGTATAGTCTCTTCACCAGCCCTTGGCTGAACATCTCTCTTAATCAAGTTTACAATTTATAAAACTGTAATCCTCAGAACACCTACATCAGAATAATCTAGAGTGGTTGGTGAAATGCAGCTTTCTGGGTATTACCCCAAACCTACTGAATCAGAATATGAAGCAGCCAAAGGATTCCAGATATTTGCATTTGTAGACTGCATCGTAAGAAATTCTAATGCACAATATAATTCCATAACTTGGAAGTTTTCATTCTACCTTTTTTTCCATTGAAAATAATTTCCTTCAGCACAAAAGGCAAAAGCAATATACTATGTAAGAATATTTCATTGTTAAACACAGAGGAAACCATAAGTATGATTGTTCAATCCCCACATTTCAAAATCGAGGAAATGAGCTAAAAAATATTGTTTATTTGCTCAAGTGAAAAGCAGAAAAAAAAAAAAGAACATGTATCTTAACTATAATCCCAGTACATTTGCTTAATCTTTGTAGTTAATACACTCTGGTCCCAAATAGTGTGATTTTTTTATGGGAGATCAGAAATTTTTGTGTAGATTTTGTACTTTTTATAAGAATCACCTTACTAGGGCTTTAGCAGCCCCCTAACATCTCACTAATATTTATCCTTGGTCACACTCCTATAGTTTCTTCTTATACAAGGTTTCTTTTAGGACTGCCTCCATCCATTCAAAAATATAGAGAGAGGACTTTCTAGGTGGCACAATGGTTAAGAATCCACCTGCCAATGCAGGGGACACAGGTTCGAGCCCTGCTCTGGGAAGATTCCACATGCCACGGAGCAACTAAGCCTGTGTGCCACAACTATTGAACCTGTGCTCTAGAGCCTGTGAGCCACAACTACTGAGCCCATGTGCCACAACTACTGAAGCCCACAGGCCTCGGGCCTGTGCTCCACAACAAGAGAAGCCACTACAGTGAGGAGCCTGCACACCACAATGAAGAGTAGCCCCTGCTCGCACCAACTAGAGAAAGCCTGTGTGCAGCAAACGAAGACCCAATGCAGGCAATAAATAAATAAAATTAATTAACTAAAAAGAGAGAGAGAGATTTCATTCAGTTCTAGGTGACTAGGATATAGCTTTAAATAAAACAATATGAAAACTCCTACATCATGAATGAGTAAAGTGGCATTATAGTATGTTCTCCTCTAATCCTTCATATGAATTTCTAATATTTAGCTACATTTACACTAATTATTTTAGGATTTGTACTTTTAATATACTTACTTTTCTCCAAATTTTATGAGATTAACCTCCCCGGTGTTAAGAGAAGGAATATATCTAACAATATTTTCTAGCTAGTCTCCTTCTATCCCTTTCAGTACCACCATTTCTTAAAAATTCCAAAGAAATTTGTTGAAATTTTAAGAGTGAAGAATAACTAACCACAAATGGCTGTTATGCAATCTACTGAGAATAGAATGCTGACTTGAAGAGCACATTTTAGATTCAAAGATAAGTTGAAAAGAAAAGGTGGAAAAATATTTACCATGAAAAAATTAGTCATAAGAGAAATGGAGTGGCTAAATTGATATGACACAAGACTTTAAAACTGCTACTGAATGCAAGTTTGTGTGCCCAATGCACAATGAGGCCAAACATTATCAAAATGTTGGAGTTTGGGCAGAGAAAGCTTATTGCAGGACCAAGCAAGGAGATGGAGGATTTGCGCCCCGAAAACCCTGAACCCCCTGAAGGGTTTCAGCAAAACATTTTTAAGGGCCAGATGACAGAAGGGGGGGTCACAGGATATGTGATCAGCTTATGCACAATTCTCTAACTGGTTGATGGTGAGGTAACAGGACAGTGTCACAGGGGTTAACATTATCAATCCTTAGGCTCCAGGGGGCCTAGGGCTATGTGCTCATGGTAGTAGTTAACATGTTCCACTCAGTTGGTGGGTTTCACATCTGTAAAATGACTCAGGAAATGTGCATCAAATACTGTTATCAGGTACTTCAGAGAGGAGCTAAAGCAGAGGATGTGGGGGAAGGGCCAGCCCCAGAAAGGCCTCATGGTGTTCTGCTCAGTTACCAGACAAAAAATTATTATGAGATAAATGAGGGTTATTTCATAATAAAAAGGTCAATACATCAGGAAGGTATAGCCATGATAAATGAATATATATACAAAGACAAGGCACCAAAATATATGAAGCAAAACAAAGACAAAATTAAAAGAATACAATTCAACTTTATGATTAGAAATTTAATATTCTGTTCTCAGTAAATGGCATAACAGCTAGACAGAAGATCTGACAGGATCTAGAACACTGGAACAGTATTATCAACCAACGTGACTGAACTGACATGTATGGAACATTCTACCTCACAAAAACAGAGTACATTTGTCTCATACATAGAGCATTCAGATATAGAGATTCTCCAGGATAGATCATACATGAGGACATAAAACAAGCTTAAATACATTTGAAAAGACTAAAATCATAGAATGTATGTTCTCTGACCACAACTGAATCGAATTAGAAATTGGCAATGAAAAGGAGGTTAGAAATACATTAAATATTTGAAAATTAAATAACACACTCCTAAATAACTCATAGGCTAAAGAAGAAATCACAAAGGAAAAAGAAATTATAGTCAACCAACTGAAAATAAAATATAACATAAAAAATTTATAGGATGAAACTAAAGCAGTGATTAAAGGGAAATTATAGCACTGAATGCTTACATAAGAAAGGAAGAAAGATCTAAGATTCATAATCCTGGTTTCTACTCTAAGAACCTAGGAAAAGAAGAATAAATCATATCCAAAGAAGTAGAAAGGAAATCAATATTAGATCAGAAATCAATGAAATAGAAAATTTAAAAATTAGGGAGAAATAAAACTAAAAACTTGTGCTTTAAAAAATCCACAGAATTGATAAAACTTTAGTTGGGTTGACGAGGAAGCGGAATAAAGGAACTACAAATTACCAAAAACAGGATTGAAATAGGGAGTATCACTACAGAGTATAAAGCAATTAAAAGATTTTAAGAGAATATTATAAACAAATTTATAACAACATATTAGATCACTTAGGTAAAATGGACAAATAGCTACAAAGACACAAATAAAAAAGCTCTTTTAAGAAGAAATAGAAAATCTGAGTAGACCTATATAAAGTAAACAAACAATAAGTAATTGAAAACCTTTTCCCAAAGAAAAGCTCAGATGGCTTCACTTGTAAATTTTATCAAATGCCTAAAAAAAAAAAAGAAAAAGCTAATCCTACATAATTTCTTTCAGAATATAGAAGAGGGAATACTTTCCAAGTAATATTAGGGCAATACTACCCCGTGAAGACCAATATTTGTTATTTAATCTAGATGCAAAAAATGTTAACAAAATCTAGCAAAGAATATTTTCTGCAACATATGTAAGAAGTCCAAGTGGGATTTATCCAAGAAAGTTAAGTTTAGTCATTCAAAAGTAGTTATAATACACCACATTAGTAGAATAAAAAAGACAACAAAACCATATTTTATATATAAATGCAGAAAACATATCTGAAAATATCCAACATAATTTCAAGATAAAAACTCTAAACAAACTATGGATAGAAGAAAACATCCAAACCTTGATAAAGGGAATCTGTGGAAAACCTGCAACTAAGATCATACATAATGGTGAAATAATTACTCTTTTCCCCCTAAAAGGAGGATAAAGTCAAGGATACGTATTTTCACCATTTCTATACAGCTAGGTATTTTAGCCAGTGTAATATGCCAAGAAAATGAAATAAAATTTCTTGGAATTTGAAAGGAAGAAGTAGCATTGTCTTTATCCATAGACAGTAAAATCATGTACATAGAACACAGAAATACTACTAGAATTGATGAGCAAAATTAGCAAGGTTACAGAACCTAAAATCTATGCACGAAGATTATTTGTATTTCTTTATATAAGCAATTAACAATATGAAAATAATATTAAGAAAACAATTTCTTTGGAAATATATGAAAAAGAATAAGAATAAATTTACCAAAATAAGTGCAGGACCTATATACTGAAAACTGCAAAAAACATTGCTGAGAGAAATTAAAGAATAAACAAATAGAGAGATACTCCATGTTCATAAATTGGAAACTTCAAAATATTAACAAGTTAATTCACCACAAATTTCATCTATTCTGCAATACAATCTTTATCAAAATCCCAGAATACTTTTTTGGAGAAATTTTCAAGCTGATCCTAAACTGTACATGGAAATGAAAAAAAAAAAAAAAAACTCAGAATAAAACAATTTTGAAAAAGAAAAAATAAATTGGAGGGCTAACCCTTTGGTACTGGCATATGGATAGACATACGGATGAATGGAACAGGGTACAGAGTCCAGAAATAAATGTTCATATTTGTGATCAACTGCTTTTAAACAAGTTTGCCAGTCAAGAAAGGACAGTCTTTTCAAAAAGTGTTGCTGAAATAATGGATAAACACATGCCAAAAAAAAAAAAATCAGCTTAGACCCTGTGATGGATAAACCCTAGATGACTCCCAAGGTTTCTCACCTTGTCATGTACATGCCTTTGTTTAACCCTCTCCACTTGTGTGCTGGTGGAGCCTATGACTAAGTCTAAATAAAAAGAAAAGGCAAAGGTGATGGGATATCACTACTTGATTAGGTAATGTTATACAGCAAAAGTGATGACATATTGTGCCCATAATTACATTATATTTTTTAAAAAGATTGTGTCTTGGCAAACTGGAGTGAGAGATTCTTCTTGCTAATTTGATGACGTATTCAGCCCTGTGGAGGAAGCTTGAATGGCAAGGAGCCGTAGGTGGCCTCTAGGACCTGAGGTCAGCCTCCAATAGACAGCCAGAAGAAAGATACTATCTTCAGTCATACAGCCACAGGAAATGAATTCAGCCAGCAACCTGAATGAGCTTGGAAGTGAATCTTTCCCTAATTCATTCTCCAGATGAGAATGCAGCTCAGTTGACACTGTGGCTGCAAACTTGTGAGATCCTGAGCAGAGACTAAGCTAAACTGTGAGTTAGAAATTGTGAGACAATAAATGTGTGTTGATTTAAGCCACTAAGTTTGTGGTAATTTGTTAGGCAGCAATAGAAAACTAATACAGACCTTTACCCCATATCATAAACAAAAATTATTCAAACTGGATCATAATCCTAAATGTAAGTGCTAAAAATATAAAACTTTTAGAAGAAAATCTTTGTGATCTTTGGTGAGACAAAGATGTCTTACATATGACATCAAAAGCATGATGTATACATGAAAAAGAGATAAATGGGATTTTATCAAAATTTAAGGCTTTTGTTCTTCAAAGTCATCAAGAACTGAAAATGAAGCCACAGAATCATAGGATATATTTATAAATTATTTTTCTGATAAAGAATTTATATCCAGAAAATATAAAGTACTCTAATGACTGAATAATGAGAAAAATAACATTTTATACTGAGCAAAATATTTTAATAGGCATTTCACCAATAAGTATGAATGGATAATAAACACATGAAAAGAAGTTCAACATCATTATCCATTAGTGAAATGAAAATCAAAATAAAATGACATACCACATTATATATTTATATACACATAATATAATGGGTATAAAAATGACACTACCAAGTTTTCATGAAGATATGGAAAACCTGGTATCCTCATAAGTTGTTAGAATGATTGTAGTAAAATAATAAAGTTACTTTAGAAAGTAGTGTGGAAGTTGTTGGGTTTTCTAAAATGTAAACATACATTGCCATATGTGGTAGGCAGAATTCAAAACTGATCAGCTAAGATTTCCTGCCCCAAATCCCTAAACTGTGAATATAATGAAATATCATACTTATTTATGTTAGGTTATGTCTGAGTTAGTTTGGGTTGCCATAATAAGGTACCATAAACTGAAGAGCTTACATAATGGAAATTTACTTATCTTAGTTCTGGAGTCTGAAAAATCCAAGATCAAGGTGCCAGTAGATTCAATATCTGCTGAGAACACTCTTCCTGGTTTGCAGATGAACATCTTCTTGTTATATCCTCACATGGCCAAAAGAGCAGAGAAAGGAAGTAAGCTCTCTTATGTCTTTTATAAGGGCACTAATCCAATCAGGAGGGCTCTACCTTCATGACCCCTCAGAGACCCCTCCCTCAAATGCCATCACAATGGGGATTAGGATTTCAACATATGAATTTTAAGGGTGCACAAACATCCATTCTGTAGCAGGTTACATGCCAAGAGAGATTTCACAGATATAATTAAGGTTACTAATCAGTTTACTTTCAGGTCCAAAGGGAGGATATAAGGTGGGCTCAATTTAATCACATGAGCCCTTTAAAGGCACAGGATTTTCTCCAACTGGTAGAAGGGGTTTTCACAGAGATCTGAAACAAAAGAAGGATTTGACACGCCATTTTTAGCTTGAAGATTGAAGGGGTCACCGGACTAAGAATACTGGTTGTCTCTAGAACCTGAGAGCAGCTCCTGGCTTCCAGCCAACAAAGACATGGAGAGCTCAGTGCTAAAAGTGCAAGGAACTGATTTTTGCCAACAATCTGAATAAGCCTGAAAGTGATTCATCTTCAGTCTACTGGTAGGAGCCCAGTAGACCTGCAATTTGACTTTGGTTTTATGAGACCCTAGGTAGAGAACCGAAGTCAGCCAGGCTGGACTTCTGATTTATAGAGTTGTGAGAAACTAAATGAGCACCCTTTTAAGTCACAAAGTTTTGTGGTGACTTGTTATACAGCAATAGAAAACTAATATACCATGCAACTCAGTAATTCCACTCCCAGGGATCTACCCAAAAGAAATAAAAACCTATCCCCCCACAAAGATTTGTACATGAATGTACAATATTATTTGCAATTGCCAAGTTGTAAATAATCCAAGTGCCCATCAACTGGTGAATGGATAAACAAAATGTCATGTATGCATGCAAAGGAATACTACTTAGTAATAAAAAGAAACAGCTACCAATACACAAAAGAGTATGGATGTACCTCAAAGCATATGTTAAGTGAAAGAAGACAGACTCAAAGGACTACACATTACATGATCAATTTACATATACTTTTGAGAAAGAGCAAATTATAAAGACAGAAAACATACCAGTGATTTTTTTTTTTTTTAGTTTAGGTTTAGTAAAGGGATTGATTGCATACAGGCATGAAGGAAACTTTGGGATCATGAAAGTGTTTAAAATTGAAATATTGAGATTGTTGTAACACTGTAAATTGACTGAAAATCATTGAACTGTACACATACAATGGATTATTGTACAGTATATAAATTAAACTTCAATAAAGTTGTAAAACAGTGGGAAATCAAAGAAGAAAATTAGATGCCCTCACACATTGTCCAGAATAATTTACCAAATACTTCTAAGCTGTGGAGCAAATGGAACTTTCATACACTGCTATTCGGAATATAAATTAGTATAACCACTTTGAAAACTGTTTGGCAATGCATTGCCTTAGTCCAGTTCAGCTGTTAAAACAAAAACATAATAAACAGGATGACTTTACCAACAAACATTTACTTCTCACCGTTCTAGAGGCTGGAAAGTCCAAGATCAAGGTACTGGCAGATATGATATCTGGTGAGAGCCACTTACTGATACACAGATGGAAGTCTCTTGTTGTATCTTCACATAGCAAACAGCAGAGGCAGGAAGCAAAATCTCTTGTGACACTTATAAGGGCACTGATTTCATTCATGATCTCATCTAATCCCAATTATCTCCCAAAGGCCTCACCCCCTGATACCATCACATTGAGGCATAGAGTTTCAACATGAATTTGCCGGGGGAGTGGGGGAGAGATTAAAATATTTAGTATACAACATGTACCAAAGCTGAACATAAACATAGACTGTGACTCAGTAGTCTTTCTCCTACATAGATAATCAATAGTAATAAGGGTGTATTTATAACAAAAAGTATACAGAAACATTTTCATAGTAGTTTTGTTATAGCTTAAAACCAGAAAAACCCATCTCCAGTAAATTGGAGGGACTTCCTCCATGGTACAGTGGTTAAGAATCCACCTGCCAATGCAGGGAACACGGGTTTGATCCCTGGTCCAGGAAGATATCACATGCCGCAGAGCAACTAAGCCTGTGTGCCACAAATACTGAGTGTGCTCTAGAGCCCGTGAGACACAATTATTGAGCCCATATGCCACAACTACTGGAGTCCATACTCTGCAACAAGAGAAGCCACAGAAATGAGAGGCCCACATACCACAATGAAGAGTGACCCCCACTCACCTCAACTGGAGAAAACCTGCATGCAGCAATGAAGACCCAATGCAGCCAATAAATACATAAATAAATTTATTTAAAAAAATAAATTGGAGAGATATACTGTTATATATTCATGAAATGGAATACTACCCACCAATGAAAGGAATAAATATATATCACACAGCAACTTTTAAAAAACATTTTTTAATTACAATATTGCTAGGGTACAATATTATTTTAATTTCAGATGTATTACATAATGATTGGAAATTAGCATACATTATGAAAATGAGCACCACAGTAAGTGTGGTAAATATGTGTCCCTATACAAAGTTATTACACTATTATCAACTTTATTCCTTATGCTGTATATTACATTATATATAATCCCTATTATATATCCCAAACATTATTCTTAGTGTATTTTAGGTATTAACCCTTATCACATATATCATTGCAAATATCTTCTCTATTCAGTAGAGTGCCTTTTCATTTTATTCATTTTACTTGGATGTAGTCCCATTTGTTTATTTTTGCCTTTGTTTTCCTTCTCTGAGGAAATGCATCCAAAACAATATTGCTAAGGTTGATAACAAAGAATGTACTGCCTTGTTTTCTTCTATGCATTCTATGGTTTCAGGTCTTACACTTAAGTCTTTAATACATTTTGAGTTTATTTTTGCATGTGATATAAGAAACTAGTTCAGTTTGATTCTTCTGCATGTAGATCTCCAGTTTTCCCAACACATTTACTGAAAAGGCTGTCTTTTTTCCATTGTATATTCTTGCTTCTTTTATCATAGATTAATTGCCAATCTGATGTGAATTCACTTATGTGCTCTCTATTCTGCTTCACTGATCTATGTACCTGTTTTTGTGCCAATTTTGATTACTGTAGCTTTGTAGTATATTTTGAAACCAGGATGTGTGATACCACCAGCTTTGTTCTTATTTTTCAGTGATATTTGGGCTATTCAGTCTTTTGTGTTGCCATTCAAATTTTAGAATTATTTATTCTAGTTCTGGGGAAAATGCCATTGTTATTTTAATAGGGATTGGACTGAATATGTAGACTGCCTTGGGTAGTATGTTCATTTTAACAATATTAATTCTTCCAGTGTGTGAGCACAGCATATACTTCTATCTGCTTGTGTTTATCTTCAATTTCTTTCATCTATGTCTTACAGTTTTCTGAATACAGGTGTTTTACTTCCTTGCTTACATATATTACAAGATTTTATTTTTGATGAAATTATAAATGAGAGTTTTTTTAAATTTATTTTTGTGATAGTTCATTGTTAGTGTATAGAAATGCAACAGATTTCTGAAGAATAATTTTATATCCTTGAACTCTACTGAATCTATTTATTAGCTCTAGTAGTTTTTTGGTTGTGTCTTCAGGATTATCTATATACAGTATCATGTCATCTGCAAATAGTGAGTTTTACTTCTTTCTTTCCAGTTCACATGACTTTTATTTCTTTTTCTTGCCTAGTTGCACTAACTAGGACTTCCAATACCATATTGAATAAAAGTGGTGAAAGTGGGCATCTTTTTTGTTGTTCCTGATCTTAGAGGAAATGGTTTCAGTTTCTCACTGTGGAGTATGATATTGGCTATAGATTTGTTATATATGGCATTTATTATGTTGAGGTATGTTCTCTCTATGCCCATGCTTTGCGAGGTTTTATCATAAATGTAGGTTGAATTTTGTCAAAAGTTTTGTATGCACCTACAAGATGATCATACATATTTATTCTTTAGTTTGTTAATATGGTGTATCACATAGATTGAGTTGTGGCTATTGAACTATCATTACATTCCTGGGATAAATCCCCCTTGATCATGGTGATCCTTTTAATGTATTGTTGAAATCAGTTTTCTAATATTTTGTTGAGGATTTTTGCATCTATGTTCATTAGTGATATTTACCTATAATATTCTTTTCTTGGTGGGGAGGTCTTTGTCTGGATTTGGTATTAGGGTGATGCTGGGCTGTAGAATGAGTTCAAAATTGTCTTTCCTTTTCAGTTATTTTGGAATAGTTTGAGACAGTTAGGTGATAACTTTAAATTTTTTGTAGAATTCGCCTGTGACCCCATCTGGTCCTGGACTTTTGTTAGTTGAGAGTTTTTAAAATTACTGATTCAGTTTCATTGCTTGTAATCAGTCTGTTCATATTTTCTATTTCTTCCTGATTAAATATTTGGAGAGTATATTACTTAGAACTTTTCCATGTCTTCTAGTTTGTGCATTTTATTGGTAATTAGTTGTTCATAGCAATCTCTTATGATCTTTTGTATTTCTGAGCTTGGATTGTAACTTCTCTTTCATTTCCGATTTTATTTGTTTGGACCCTCTATCTTTTTTCTTTTCTTGATGAGTCTGGCTAAAGTTTATTAACTTTATTTATCTTTTCAAAGAACCAGCTCTTAGTTTTTTTCATCTTTTCTGTTGTCTTTTTCTCTATTTTATTTATTTCTGCTATAATCTTTATTTTTTTCCTCCCACTAACTTTGGGAGTTGCTTGTTCTTCTTTTACCAGTTCCTCTATATGCAACATTAGGTTGTTTATTTGAAATTTTTCTTGTTTCCTGAGGTAGGGTTTTATAGCTATAAACTTCCCACTTAGAACTGCTTTTGCTGTGTCCCATAGATTTTGGATCATTGTGTTTCCATTTTCATTCATCTCAAGGTATTTTTTAATTTAATCTTTGCTTTCTTTAGTGACTCATTGGTTCTTTAGTAGCATATTGTTCAGACTCCACATGTTTGTGTATTTTGCAATTTTTTTCTTGTGGTTGAGTTTCAGTCTCACAGCATCATGGTTGGAAAAAATGCTTGATATGTTTTTAATCTTCTTAACTTATTGAGACATGTTTTGTGGCCTAGTATGTGATCTACCCTGAAGAATGTGCCACATGCACTTGAAAATAATATGAATTCTGCTGCTTTTGGATGAAATGTTATATATATATATAATTCCATCTGGTCTAAAGGGTCTTATAAGGCCAGTATTTCTTATTGATTTTATTTCCAGATGATCTGTTCATTGATGTAAGTGTGTTATTAAAGTTCCCTACTATTATTATATTACTATCAATTTCTCCCTTTTTGTCTGTTAATATTTGTTTTATGTATTTAGGTTCTCCTATGTTAGGTGCATAAGTAGCACAATTGTTATACCTTCTTGTTGGATTTCTCCCTTTATCATTATGTAACGTCCTTCTTTGTCTCTTGTTACAGTCTTTATTTTAAAGTCTATTTTGTCTTAGTGGAGGCTGAACCACTAAAAGACTCCCCATTGGTAGCCCAGTTCCACCCAACTGAGAAACACGAATCAATGCTGATCTCCAACATTGTGTTGAAGCCCACAACTGCTCACAGAGAAAAGTCCATATTTACAGAAAACTCTAAAAGAAGTGGAGAAATGGCACTCCTAGAGATGACATGTTCCTTTTAAACTGTTACTTAGTACTAAAATAAATGATTACACCATAATTTTTAAACCAGTTTCTTTTTCTTATTTAGGTGAGTATTTTTTTTCTTCTCTTAATAATGCTATAATGAAAACCTTTGACCATAGGTTCTTATGCGTATATGAAAACACATTTATAGGCTATATTCTTAGATATGGAAATAAAGAGTATATCATTGCTAAATTTTGACTAGTATTACCAAATTTCTCAGAGTAAGCAAAAGTATCAAAATGTAATATACAAAAAGGCGCTTATTTCATCTCCATTGTCACCAAAATGTGGTGTTAATGTCTTCCAGCCCACAGGCAGCATTGGAAACCATGCATCTCTACTATCAATTCAGTGCTCTATACTCCTAATGGAACTAAGCTGTTAGAACATGAAAATGGCAGTAATCTTTGGCACTCCCAGGTCAGTGGCCGGATGGACATCATAAGGCTTCTAAGACATAAGTTCTCAGACCTGTTGACCTTTAAGCAACTTGTTTACCCAGCACTCAAAAATCTTTTGCATAAATGTAGCATTTTGTTTATAGACCCAAATGGTGGGATTCCAAATCTGACAAACATAACCAAAAGGAGAATGGAGACTCTGAGAACAACAATGGCTCACAAGTAAAAACACACTAATGATTGCTCCGCAGCAACAACCATGTAAATTTTATTTTTGTAAAAGTTTGCTGGGTTTGGGTTTCTTTTCAAAATTAGACACATCTTTTTAAATTTTAAAAAAACTTTTAAAAGAGAAATGTTGGTTACTGTTCCAGGGTGAATTTTTCAAATATGTGATACATGCTAGATTTGACTTGAAAACAATGGTTCTCATAAAGAATGTTCTCATAGATGGTTCTCATAAAGAAAGCAAGAAAGGTGGTATTTGGGAATAGGGTGAATATGGTTGATTATTTTGTGTAAATGGTATGCACTACAAAGGTCATACCTGCCTAATCCTAGGACATTTCTCAAAATATGAATTACCAGAAATCATCATCAATCATTCTAACTCTTCTTTTATACCAGAAATTCTGCCACCTCTACACAAGTGAACTAGAAATATAATAAAAATACAGTATTTTGAAAGCATAGGCAGTCATAATATGAAAAAAACTTTTTGAATGTTTAAATGGAAATTTAATAAGAAAAGGTTCATTGTGGAATACCTACTTATACTGGTGGATCTGGAATTGAAGTTGTTCTAATTACTATTTCTCACCATTGATTCCTAGGTTTAAGCAACACTGCATCACTCTATTCTTCCTGCATTTCATTTTCTATTCAGTAGATCTAGCCAGATATGTTGCCCTTTCTGTTTGTTCAGTTTTTAATTTATATATTCATGAGATATATGGTTCTTGGGCTCCACTTAAATACTAGGAGGGTGGTAAGTTGCAGGGATAAAATGGGAAGCTTAAATAGGTATAGGCCCTTCTCTGTGGGTGTTACCATCTACTAAAAGATAAATAAGTTTTTTAAAAAATCACAGAAATAAATATATATATGCAATCTTTATTTAGTGCTATGAAGAAAAATGTGTGGAAGGGTAAGAGACGATATAACATTTTGACCTGTTGGGAAGTTTTATTTGAGCAAGACCTGAAGGATGAATGGATGTTTTCTCAAAGAAGAATTTCCAAGGCCTAAGGAATGGCATTAGCAGGCCTGGAAGGAGATCATGGCTGAGAACAGAGAGGGGAGATTGGGATGAATAACACCAGAGTGCTTGTAGATGGCCAGATTATTAATAGCCTATGTGCTACATTATGAGGCTTGTTCTTGTTCATAAGAGCAAAGAAACATTGTAATAGGGTTTTAAGCAGAGAGATGCCATGAGTAGCCTTGCACTTTAAAACCATCATTCTGGCAATAGAATTCTTATGTTTGAATTTGAGTGAGACAAGGGAGGCTGTCGGAGCCAGGAAGTTGTGGCAGTAGCTCTGGAGAGTAATACCGGTAATTTGAAGTGGAAGGTTCCAAGTGGAGATGGAGAGAATGCTACATACCTGAGAGATCCTTTGAGGTAAAATTGATAAGAGAGTGATTGGGTAGGTGGGATAGGGGATAATATCAAGGCTGACTGGATTTTAAACTGGATGGTTGGTACTTAGAAACCATGGGTGAAGTGTAGGTTGAGAATTCTGATATTGGGCTTGTCACATTTGAAATATTCTGTAGACATTCTTCTTTAGTTTATGAAGTATTTAATTTTGATCTTCTTTTAAGAGAGAATCTAGAAATTCCTTTGAGTTTAAGATGTCAATAAGCACTGGACGCATCCAATAATTTTTCAGTGCTCTTGAGCAGGATCGTATGCCATAAGATGTCAAAAGCCCATGAAAAGAGAAGACTTCTGAGGATAAATATCTACAAACTAATGGCCACAACAGCAGTGGTAGGACACCTCCACTGATAAAACCCCAGCAGTTTTAGAGATAAGTAACAAATGAAACCAAACAAGGAGTGAAACAAGTGAACTATCTCTCCTAAATTATATGAGCCTACGTCACAATGTAACACTTTGGTTGTATTTATGTTTTGATCCAAACTTTCCATAAAGTTGTGCTTGTGGTACCACAAATTTTATATTGTTGTTGCAATAGTCTGAAAGTAAGGCTCTCTCTCAGTTATCCCATGAGCCTGAATGACTTGATGACCGAAGATATCAAAGTAGAATACACATATACTTTTACAACACAGCTTCAGAAGCTATGAACCCTTTAATAATCTAATATCTTCAATTAATGTATGAGGACTTTAAAAAATTCCCTGCTATGACCAAGTTAAATAAATCAATGATTTAATAGCAGAATGCAATTTTATTACCCTGTAAATGTATTTTATTCTAAGTCCGAAATGTAAAAATATTTTTTCTTGTCCACATTTTTTTCAGTATAAAAATTGACTACTCTTAAGGAAAAAATAAAATTACAACATATAAATTAACAATCATGCAATTAAAAGAAAAAGTAAACTTTCATTAATTTTTCCAAGGACAATTTTAGTGAAAAGTTGCTAACTATAATGGAAATAGAAATTTAAACTGTAGAATGGTATGTTCAGAAATTTAAAATAGCTGGCACAACAGAAAAACACCAAATTCTCAGTGGTTTAATAAAATAAAGGCTTAATTCCTGTTCTTGCAATGTCCATCATAGTCCAGGCAACTCTTCTACCCTATGCCAGGTAGAATATGTGGTCTCTGAGGTCTCCACAGTGGGAGAGAGAAATAGATGCAGCTCATAAACTCTGAAATGCTTTCAGAAGAGATTTGTTCTTGTCCTGGTCACTGAGTCCAACAGTACCATTTTTAGATTCCGTATATGTGAGTTAGCATACAATATTTGTCCTTCTCTTTCTGACTTACTTCACTCTGTATGACAGATTGTAGTTCTATCCACCTCATTACATATAGCTCCATCTCATCCCTTTTTATAGCTGAGTAATATTCCATTGTATATATATGCCACATCTTCTGTATCCATTCATTTGTTGATGGGCATTTAGGTTGTTTCCATGTCCTGGCTATTGTAAAGAGTGCTGCAATAAACATTATGGTACAAGTTTCTTTTGGGATTATGGTTTTCTTTGGGTATATGCCCAGTAGTGGGATTACTGGATCATATGGTAGTTCTATTTGTAGTTTTTTAAGGAACCTCCAAATTGTTTTCCATAGTGGCTGTACCAATTTACAGTCCCACCAACAGTGCAGGAGAGTTCCTTTTTCTCCACACCCTCTCCAACATTTGTTGTTTCCAGACTTTGTGATGATGGCCATTCTGACTGGTGTGAGGTGATACCTCATTGTGGCTTTGACTTGCATTTCTCTGATGATTAGTGATGTGGAGCATCTTTTCATGTGTTTGTTGGCCATCTGTATGTCTTCTTTGGAGAAATGTCTATTTAGGTCTTCTGCCCATTTGTGGATTGGGTTATTTGCTTTTTTGGTATTAAGCTTCATGAGCTGCTTGTATATTTTGGAGGTTAATCCTTTGTCCGTTGTTTCATAGGCAATTATTTTTTCCCACTCTGAGGGTTGCCTTTTAGTCTTGTTTATGGTTTCTTTTGCTGTGCAAAAGCTTTTAAGTTTCATGAGGTCCCATTCATTTATTCTTGATTTTATTTCCATGATTCTAGGAGGTGGGTCAAAAAAGATGGCGCTTTGATGGATGTCATAGAGTGTTCTGCCTATGTTTTCCTCTAGGAGTTTGATAGTGTCTGGCCTTACATGTAGGTCTTTAATCCATTTGGAGTTTACTTTTGTGTATGGTGTTAGGAAGTGTTCTAATTTCATTCTTTTGCATGTTGCTGCCCAGTTCTCCCAGCACCACTTATGGAAGAGGCTGTCTTTTTTCCATTGTATATTCTTGCCTCCTTTGTCAAAGATAAGGTGCCCATATGTGTTTGGGCTTACTTCTGAGTTCTCTATTCTATTTCATTGATCTTCCTTTCTATTTTTGTGCCAGTACCATACTGTCTTGATCACTATGGCCTTGTAGTATAGTTTGAAGTCAGGAAGCCTGATTCCACCAACTCCATTTTTCCTTCTCAAGATTGCTTTGGCTATTCGGGGTCTTTTGCGTTTCCATACAAATCGTAAGATTTCTTGCTCTAATTCTGTGAAAAATGCCGTTGGTAATTTGATCGGGATTGCATTGAATCTGTAAATTGCTTTGGGTAGTACAGACATTTTCACGATGTTGATTCTTCCAATCCAGGAACATGGTATGTCCCTCCATCTGTTTGTGTCGTCTTTGATTTCTTTCATCAGTGTCTTAAAGTTTTCTGCATACAGATCTTTTGCCTCCTTAGGCAGGTTTATTCCTAGGTATTTTATTCTTTTTGTTGCAATGGTGAATGGGAGAGTTTCCTTAATTTCTCTTTCTGCTCTTCCGTTGTTAGTGTATAGGAATGCAAGAGATTTCTGTGCATTAATTTTGTATCCTGCTACTTTACTAAACTCATCAATTAGTGCTAGCAGTTTTCTGGTAGAGTCTTTAGGGTTTTCTATATATAATATCATGTCATCTGCAAAGAGTGACAATTTGACTTCTTCTTTTCCAATTTGGATTCCTTTGATTTCTTTTTCTTCTCTGATTGCTGTGGCTAAAACTTCCAAAACTATGTTGAATAATAGTGGTGAGAGTGGTACTGTTGGACTCAGTGACCAGAACAAGGATGCAGATACAGAGAATGGACTGGAGAACTCGAGGTATGGGAGGGGGCGGGGGGTAAAGGGGAAACTGAGATGAAGCGAGAGAGTAACACAGACATATATATACTACCAACTGTAAAATAGTCAGTGGGAAGTTGTTGTATAACAAAGGGAGTCCAACTCGAGGACGGAAGATGCCTTTGAGGACTGGGGCGGGGAGGGTGGGGGGGGCTTGGGGGGGGCATCAAGGAAGGGAGGGAAGATGGGGATATGTGTATAAAAACGGATGATTGAACCTGGTGTACCCCCCCAAAAAATAAATAAATAAATAAATAAATAAATTAAAAAAAAAAAAAAAAAAGAAGAGATTTGTATCATTGCACTTCCATTTTATTATTCAGAACTGGTTATATGAACACAACATAATTGCAAGGGGGACCAAGAAGTGTAGGGAATTCATAAGTATTTGGTGAGTACTAGTTATCTAAATGATCTTTGACATGATAATTCTGCCAGGTATATCTAGGTATCTTCAGATTTCTGTCTGGATTTTTTTTTTTTTTTTTTTTTTTTTTTTACTCTTCATTCCTCCTACAGAAGTGCTTCACACAATAGAGCAAAGCACATATGGCTCTCTTTGTCTGAAGTGACAGCTCAGCCAAGGTACCATAAATTTTCAATAGTATCCATAATGGTGACTCTAGGAACCTGGAAATGATATGTTTACTATAGTATCTAGCCAAAATATCTGCCAAGAAGTTCAGGTAATGGTGAAATTCTTCCCAAAATATTTGTTCTAGGGACAGAACTCCCTTTTATCTCTAAGGAAATGTAATTTATACCCAAATATCAATCATATGCATTCCACTTCCAGCCAAGTAGACTCACCTTCCTAAGATAACAAATATACATTCTGGAATGATTATAACAACAATGACAGAAGTTCTTTGGAGAGCAAAGAAGGAGGAGGAAAACAAGAAGAGAAGGGGAAGGAAGAAGAAGAAAGTGATAGGAAATTTTGGAGAGGAATTACCATTTGGAAGGAGGGAATAGAACAGGCAGATTTTCTTTTCTTCTTTTTTTTTGGGGGGGGGGGTATGTTGTGGGAGCTTCTATTCTAAAGTAACTTCAATATCTATGCCAGGAAGGATTGTTAAAAATGTATAGAAAACCTGTTATATCTCTAGGTTGAAGAATCAGAACACAAGGTCTGGGGTACTACCACCACTGGAAAAGAGGCAAATACCAGTTAGAAGAGAGGCAGAGTGCAGGAGTCCCAAATTCTGTATATAAACTCTGGCTAAATCCCTGGATGATGTTCAAACCATATGTGTGTGTGTCAGTCTCCAATCACTGCAGCTAAGGCTGAAAGAACTGAACTGAAACATATGATGCTGCTCAAGAGAGAGTTTTCCATTTGAAACAAACCAAGTTCATTGCTTATACAAACAAACAAACTTACACTCTTTTGGAGGGATATGACAGAATTCCACATCTTCACAATATAACATTTACAAGTTCAAGTTCATCCACAAATAAAGAAGAAGGGAAACATGACTCATTCTCAAGGGAAAAAAAAATCAACTGACAATGATTAGAGATGATGCAGATGTTAGATTGAGGAGACTGGGAGTTAAAGGCAGTTATTATAACCATGCCCAAGGACATAAAATAAGTTATGTTTGCAAAGAACTAAAAGTTCAAAATCTAACAGAAAAATAGAAAACAAAAAGAAGAAATTAATCAAATTTCTAGAACTGACAAATACAATATCAAAAATAAAATATTCAAAGAATGAATTTGATGGTAGAATGGAGATGACAGAGGAAAGACCTGAAGATCTAGCAACAGAAATCTGAGAAAGTTAAAGATAAATATTTCACAAATAAACAGATCCTCAGTAACTGGTGGGACAATATCAAAATGTCTAATATAGGTGCAATTGGAGTTCCCAAGGAGAGGGGAGAAAAAACAAGGCAGAAAATATTTTTGAAGAAATAATAGCAAAAATTTTTCCGTATTTGGTAAATGATATGATTTACATACTCAAAAATTTCAGTACATGTCAAATGGAATAAATAGAAAGACTGCCATGTTAGTTACATGATAAACTTTTGAAAAGCAATGATAAAGAGAAAACCTTGAAAGCCATCAGAGAAAAATCAGATATTAAACATAGATTAATTACTCAAATGGTTGTAGAATTTTTAAAAAATAATAGAGACCAATAGAGAGTCGGTCAATATCTTTAAAATGCTGAAAGAAAAGTTATCAACCCAGAATTCTACACCCTAGTGAAAATAGCCTTCAAAACTAATGAAGGAAGAAAGATATTTTCCAATAAAAGCAAACATTTTTTCCAGTACGTAGTTGCTCTAGGTAAAGACATAGATATACTGGAAATAAATGAAGTAAGTTAAAGGAGGTTAGAGTGTGTGTATTAAAATCAGATAAAGTGAAAAATATCAAGACAAAGATTATTATCAGAGAAAAAAATTAATAAGTCATAATAATGAGTTAATTTATAAGAAACACATAGTTATAAATGGGTATATAGCTAACAGAAATTCAAAGTTTACGAAGCTAAAATGGACAAATTAAAGAGAAAAACAGGTAAATTTATATTAATGATTGTAGATTTTCATAGCCTTATCAAAAATTGGTAGAACAATGCAAAAAAATTAGTGAACATATAGATCTGACCTCTGTCAACAACACTGACCTAATAAATGTGTTTCTTCACCTATGTATTCTGGCACCATTCTGAGTATAGTAGGTACAGTAGTTGTCACAGGATGTAAAAATATTTCCTGCTTATTTTGCCCCAATACACTAAATCAAGGAAAATTAAATTTCCTTCAGCTCAATTCTAAGAGTCAGACCCAGGACTTCTGTTTGTCTGTAGTTTCTATTGTTTTTATCTCACCAGAGCTCCACCCTCCTGCTAGTGCTAATGGCACTCGCCGTGGGCACTTGCCCTTTACCTCTACAAGGATCAAATCCTGTGCTGCTGCAGCTGCTGACTTTCAACACCCCCTGAAAGTTGTCTAGGGTGGAGAGCTGAAAGGAGGCCCTCTGTGCTCTGTGAAAAACTGGCAGAATGGGTCTTTAGATAGACAGATATTTTCATGAGCCAACTTTATGAGCCCAATTCTTGTGTTTCCTCATATCTAGAAAAACACTCAAATCCTTCATGGTGACGTCTGCTCCTCGTAACCAGCAGTAACCTGCATGAGACTAGCAGGAAACTTCTGTAAACAATACGCGCTTGATTGCAAGTTTTTCCCTTTCACCAAAATCACACATATACTGATTTTCCCCCCGTATCTCTCTGGAGCAGTTTCTAAGAGTTATCCGGGATGCTGTCTCCTGTGCTGCAGCTCTCATTTTGCCCCAAATAAAACTTAACTCATAACTCTCGCATTGTTCATTTTTTTAAAGTCGACCCTGGTTACCTGAAAATTTCTCTACCTTTTCCTTCAATAGGTTCCTGAATATTGGAGGTAGATGCATGGGCAGTTGGTAAGTATAAAGCTGAACCCAAAATGGTGACATTTACCTGAGATATGTCAGTTTTATACTCTGTTATCTGGCAATGTACAGCAATACTTCAGACAATGTTGTGTAAACTTAGCTTTATTAAATTGAAGGGGGGGGGAGTTTACTTTGTACAGGAGAAGTGACATCTGAGAGTCTGTTTACCAGGGGTATCTATTCCAAACATTATAAATGACTAGGGATTCCCATTCATAGAGATAAGCTTTGCAGCCTCCTTTGAAATCAGTTCTCTCTCTGTGGAGTGTGGTCCTTAGTCACACATGAGACAAATGCTCTCTTTACCGAACTACAGAAATAGAGACCTTCCACAATTCCATCTAACCTCTCAGTTTTATTAAACTATCGATTTCACTCAGCACATTTGATTGAATTTTTAAGGAGAAACAGAATTACAAAGTGGAAGAGAGTGAAGACTGTGTTTAAACAAGGTAATCATACTGCAAACCCAAAGTACAATAAATTCCCTCAAGTGTGAGTTCTGGAAATAACTTTTAAGAGATCCATAGATTTTGCTCACTTTGAATGCAGTTTAAAATTGAAGGAGAATTTTCTATCACAAGTGAACTTCTAAAAATCTATGCTGTCTAAACAACCTCCATGCCTAGAGAGTCTGCAGGAAAATGTCTAGCTTTTAAAATATAAATTGACTGAACATTTACTTCATAAGCATCAATTAACTTGAATTGAGAAGTGGCTGGGCTCATACCATAGTATTAAACATTTGACAAGGGTAATTCACCAACAGAACTATTTTTCTTTCTCCCAAGGAACTTAGATTCCATGATGAAAAATACTTACTTTTAGTCTTTGTTTCACATTCAGAAAAGGCAACAAAACCCATAATCCTCCTCCCATATGTTCTGGTATTTACATCTGGATAGATGGACGACAATATGACCACAGCCATATTTTACTACTTTGAGACTGTTTGGTTGAACACAAACATTCTATCATGGTTCACCCCTGCTTGTTACCCTCCAAGCAAGCCCCTGCTGGAACATTCCCAAGATCCCTTGTGTCCGGAGCAGAGTTTGCAGTTACCTGTTCTTGCCTCTTCTCTTCTAGGCAAGTGTTGCACTTGACCCCTCACCCTGTACAGTCCAACCACACAAAATACCTTATAATCCTATGTGACTTGCAGTTTTCTATCACTCTGAATCTATTTGGGCTCCTTCTTTTACCGGGACCATGTTTCCTCTAGCCTTTGCTTCCCAACAATTAGAGCCTCGTAATGCCACACTGAGCACTGCTGCAGTCTTTCCTATGCTTCCTCCTGGGTTAGAAGTGCTCTGTGTGCTGGTCAGTGTTCTGAGGATACATGCTCCTTATTGAATTGGTAATATTTACTTCTGCATGTGTATTTGCATTTGCTTCAAATCCTGTCTCCTTTGTTTGAATGTTAGCACACCATGTGTCAGAAATATATTAGGTGTTACTATATTTTTCATGAATTAATGTGTGAATTCAATAACCATTGTAGAGCTGAGGAAGATAGAGATGAAGGAAAATTATTAATTTTGTCAATGAAAAAGCATGTTGAAAACTGAACTTTTATTTTAAAAAATCTTTATTGAGTACCTCTTATGCATGCTCAAAGAGCTTAGCATTTTAATTAAAGAAATGAACAATCAGTTTTCTATTTTTCAAGGGCAATCATATTTCCCTTCCTAATATCTCCCAGTCACTATACCAGTTGTAGGCATAAAGAAGTGACTAAGATATTACAGCATGGTGATGATAGTACAGTAATAGATACAGACCTCTAAGCAGATAATTGAAACAAAATATGATAAATGCTTTAGACAAGGTGTGCATCACTTAACTTATTCTGTGTAACAGTTAACCCCAAAATTTAGTGGTTCAAACAAAAACCACTTACTAGCTCACAATTCTGTGGATTGCTTGGTTGGTTCTAGCTAACCTCTTCAAAAGTTAGGAGGCTGACCATGAGTCAGTGTCCTAAGAGAAGATCACTGAGATGTCTAGTGGTTGGCTGTGGCAGGCAGGGTGACAGGTCACTGGGCCAAGTTTCACTCATTGAAAAAGCTGGCTCAACCTCCTTACCTGGAGGAAGCAGAGAGCCAAGATGAGGGAAAGGACAAGCCCCAAAGCACAGGCACTTTTAAGCCACTAGTGAGGTCTCAGTCACTTAAGTAAGTCACATGACAAGCCCTCAGGCAGTGTGGAAGGCACGGGTGGTGGAAGAGGAATTTCAGCAGTCATTTTGCAAGCAGTCTCTTCTTAGTGATTCTTGGCTCCACCCTCTGGGTTTTCAGCTCCTCCCTCTGAATATCCTCTTTCTCTGTAAAAATTAAATGGAATAGCCTTCTTTTTCTGTAAAAAAATAAATGGCCCAAGTTGATAGTGGAGTAGCTTTATAAATCTGCTTCCAATAGAAACTTGAGAGTCCAGAGACCTCTTTTTCTTTTAGTCAACATTAGCAGCACTTTTGCTGATACAACTTCCTTCAAAAATGTGTGTTACATTTCTTCTCTGTTAACAGAATTTATACCCACAGTTCTTTTTAAGACAGGCCCCTCTCTACTTTGCGCAGATTGTTAAGCTGCTGTGAAACAATAGCATTTAGAGTCTTTGAAGCCCTTTTGTCTAGCTGAGAGAGACCACTAGATGTCATCTTACATTTTCCTTAAGTCTTAACAAAGGGTGTTAGAGCCATACCTTTGATTTGATCTTGATGCAGAGGCCATGCCTTACTGGAAAAGTCCAAAATTAAAAAAAAAAAAAAAAAACAACACTCTCAGGTTTTAATTTACTTTGACACTCCTACTTGCTAGGGAGACTGCAAATGAGAAACAGGTAATCGAGCACATCCTGGGTTCTCTATATTCTATATAAATTCTTCTTGCAAACGGATCAGTCCTTTCTTCAGCTCATCTCTCTTTTCCTGTAACTTATCACAGACAACTAAAAACAGCCAATGATATTTTAAACAGTCTTCTTGAAAATTATCTTGCCAAGGTCTTCCAAATTACTGCAGGCAATAGTTCCACAATCTTTTTTTATAGCATTTCATATCTGGTGTTACAATCTTCCATCTTCCACTAACAGTTTGCTTTCCAATTTCCCAGATTTCACAAAATGTCTTATAACTTCTGCATGCTGAATGGTTCCAAAGCTACTGTCATGTTTTGTCTTGTTTTGTTGTTATGGAAACACCCCAAGTGATACCTATATCACTCTCTCTATTCGTTAACTTTTGCTGCACAAAAAATCACCCCCACATATAGTCACTTAAAACAAGCCTTTCTTTAGTTCACTATTTTGTGGGTCACTCAGCGTTTCTTTGGTCTGGGCTGGCAATCTATGAAACACTGAAAATATGCTGATCCCTACTGAGTTCTCTCAAGCATTGTATACAACTGGCAAAGTGGCTGGTGGTGTGTTACCAGGGTTGGCCTTTCACATGTCTGGCACTTAACTGGGCATAGTTTTACACACATAGAAACAGAGTTCCAAGAGCAGGAAGAGGGCAAGCCCCAATGTGCCAGCACTTGCAACATACGCTTTCTTCAAATTTGCTAATGTTTCATTGGTCAGTAAGTCACATGGGCAGCCCAGAGTCAGTGCAGGAAGGTGCTAGCAAAAAATAATACATATGGTAGCTATTTTTACAAAAATCTATTAACTATGAGAAGACTACAAATGAAAGGAAAGGGGAAATTGACTAGCTATTAGAGTGAGACCAAATCCAATCTACAAAAGTTTTCAGAGCACAAACCCTGAAATCTAAAAATCTGAGTTCAGAGAGACAGAGAGTCAGCACAGTTTGAAAGTCAGCACAGTTTGAAAAATATTCATTTTAACTGGCCACAAAGTACAACCTATGTGTACCATGTATCAGATGGAGACACATGGGTCTGAAAGCAACTCCCTCCACAAGCTGTCTTGAGTCTTAAGCACCCCAAATCTTGTCCTTAATGCATCCTGGGCACAACAGTTCTCATTCTGATGGGCTGCCTTTCTGAAATATTTTGTTGGTCAGCCATCCTTAAGGGCAACTTAGAGTCCTAAACACCTCTGATCTCAAGGGTTTCCTCCACTCAAGAAGACTATAGATGCAGGATTTCTCCCTTTTCTTCTTCAATGGGACTCTTCTGAAGAGACTGGCAGCCATGTGTGTACTCTCAAGTCTTTGATTATCTTTAAAGATTTAGCCTTGATGTCAAAGGTGCCTAAGCCTGTTTTAGGGAGAATCCCTCCCTGACTCCAAGGAACCTTCTGTCTGGACATTTATAAGTATCAACCTACGCCCTACCATATTTACCTGTCCTCAACCAATAAGAATCAGTTGTGAAGATGTTCACACAGTGTGTACTGAGTACTCATTACATGTGAGGTAGAGAACTGTGCTCTGTGATGAGTTTGGTGACAAAATTTGGAAGGAATGGGATAGGAGAGCCCTGGAAAGGAGTCTTGCTGAAAAGAGAAATGGGCTTGTGAATAAAATAATTGTCAAATATTTAAACACAAGAATCTTACATGCCTAAATAATATAATTATTTTCAAAATCCTAAGGGAAACAAAGGATTTTTTTCCAGTGTGTCAGTTTGATCATGTCTTAATTTTCAAAGAAAGAAAAATGAACATAAATTAAAATGGCACTCTTTTATTATCGCCAGTTCAAGAGAAGGAATTGAGCTGAGACAAGACCCAGGAGGAATATACAGAAACAACTAAAAACAAAAAAGTGACAATGTAAAGAAAAGGAAGAAAAAGAACATATGTTCACCATCATCCAACATCTTTTACAGACCTTGGAATATAGTAAGGGAGCAGTAATGACTTATGAGTTCACTCGCCAATCCAGGGATTAGGGATCATTTGACTTCCTGACACAACACTTTTGTCAACTAAACTAAATTCTGAAGTCCTCCACTTGACTTAACCCCTGCTTACATGGCAAAAAATAAATTAGGAAACCACTGCTACACCATGGCTACTCTCTGCACCATTCAGGGACATAGAGGCCATTCTAGTTACTGCAGTTTTGTAGACAGTGTGAGCTGAGAAGTAGTCCCAGATTTGTCTAGCTTTCCCTAGAAAGAGCTTATGAAGTCAACTTAACAGTATAGTCTACATGTATTAAACCTGTACCATAGTTGTCAATCTAGTATATCTAGTGACTTTAGTGTCAGGGCCACTTTATGTTTCTGTTAAAATTAGATTGCTTCTCCCAGATGAACCACATAGCTCAAGGCCTTAGAAAAAACAAGCCAAAAGCAACATCTCGTATCTCTGTGTGTGTATTTTTGGGGGGTGTTGCAGAATATTTGGATGTAATAATCATTTTTTATTTGAGTCAACTACCTTGCCTCTGACGCTTCCATATTCTGGATGTGCAAAGATGAATAATCTACCTTCAAATAGTTTATGTCCTAAGAGGCCAAGACATGAACCTAAACCAATAATTATATCACAAACAATAGTCTCTAGAATAAATAATGAATTGAGTGGTGCAGGAGAGTTGAGGAGGAAATAACTAACTCTATTTACATTGGGGAGTTGGGGAAGTTTCATATTTGAGATGAGATTTGAGATGATACTTAAAAATTTGCCTGTGTCCTTTTGGTGTGGTCAGCAATGAAACAATTATATGCGAAAGTAAATGACATTAAGAAAATAAAATTAAAAGACTAAGGTAAAAAAGGAGATGGTAGAGAATGTGACTGGAGTCAATATAAATTTTAAATCTTGGTTGGCCTAAATTTTTTTATTACTTTTATTACTCTTCAACATTATAGAAATAAAAGTTAACACAATCAAAAACTTCTTGGGATGACAGATTTAATAAATATTAAAAATACATAATCAGTATCACTGACATCTCAGCCTATAAGAGCATTGCTCTTTGACCACCCTCCTTCTTAAATAGCATCATCTTAATACCCAAGTATTGTGGTATAACTAAAAGCCGAAGAGTTACTTTGTAATTTGTGTGGATTTTGTCCTGCTATTTCCTTGCAAAGTTTAGTTATTGATAAACTATTATTTCTAATTACAGGACACTTTTTATAATAGCACAATGATATTTTCTTCTAATCACTAACATTTTATGTGTTCAAACTTAACAAGACTCTACTAGATGCATTTGAACATTTCTTATCTGAGGTACAGCTGAGCTAGGAAAAAAAAAAAAAGAAAAAGATGCATCTGTATAAAATTAACTACTTCCAAAAAATTAGCAAGCATAGAAAATAAACACAAAATTTTGCTCTTTGAAATTTGCATTTTGCATATTGAAACATCCAGCGTTCACAATTTTCACTGAAGATGGCATATTACTTAGTGTGCTATTAAATGGATTAAAATGTAAATCTTAGTTGGCAAAGTCTAAAAAATGGTACTGCAATCAACATAGTTAATGAGGAGTTGTTTTTTAAACATTTTTTCAGTTTAGAATGAAAGCATTAGAAGTAAACTATGAACTCTCCTTTTCAGAATCTCCAGTATAAACCGTAATTCTTAGACATAATCATAAATGTTGAATTAAGCATAAAAGAATAAATGAATAAATAATGTGTTTCTGGTTTAGCCCTTATAACACCTTGAATGCAGAGGCTTCCACAAGGGACAAGTATGTCAGTGGTAAACATTAAAGAGGTGAGAGGACAGTGATGAGTTCTTGTATGAGTTTCTTCACAGAAATATATACAATATTTCAATTAACTTTTTCACCAGGATCACACTTTTAATTACTCCTTTTCATTTTCTTAACATTTATTTTTCTATTACTCTGACAACAAAAATTGTTCTGAATAATAACCATTTCTAGAATCTCACACAAGTTCAATTGTTTCTAAATTGAAAGGTACCAAATGAGAGAAAAAAAGAGGTTCATTTGATGCACAAATATAAGTTTTATAGGCATGGTCTGCACTTGACACAATAAATAAACAAAAAAAGAACAACCCAACAACAGAATCATTAATTCAACAAATATTTGCTGTGTAGGTGTAGAGAATACAAAGATGAATAACATGGTCTCAATCTTTCTAGAAGTTCATGTTCTATTTGGGAAATTAGACTTGAAAATAAAGCAAACAATTGTCAATGTTATGGTAAAGGGAGTCACAGCACATAAAGGGAAATGCTAGGAAGAAGGAGCATCTGAGCACATTAGAAACCTTGGGAGTTTGAAACAAATGAAAATATCAGACACTACCTTAGACAATCCCATCACACTCTTTTGGCATAGGCATTTTTTCTCTAGAACTTTATTATTTTTTGATTGCATTGAGTCTTTGCTGCTATGCGTAGGCTTTCTCTAGTTATGGTGAGCTGGGGCTACTCTTCGTTGTGGTGCATGGGCTTCTCATTGCAGTGGCTTCCCTTGTTGTGGAGCACGGGCTCTAGGTGCGTGGGCTTCAGTAGTTGCAGCACACGGGCTCAGTAGTTGTGGCTCACAGGCTCTAGAGTACAGGCTCAGTAGTTGTGGTGCCTGGGCTTAGTTGCTTTGTGGCATGTGGGATCTTCCCAGACCAGGGCTAGAACCTGTGTCCCCTGCATTGGCAGGTGGATTCTTAACCACTGCGCCACCAGGAAAGTACCTGGCATAGGCATTTTTTAAGTGTCTTAGA
This sequence comes from Hippopotamus amphibius kiboko, assembly GCF_030028045.1. NCBI lineage: Eukaryota > Metazoa > Chordata > Mammalia > Artiodactyla > Hippopotamidae > Hippopotamus > Hippopotamus amphibius. Next base: position 85,436,137 of record NC_080188.1, on the reverse strand, counting down.
AAGAATATTGGATGATCCTAATGTAGAGCCAGGACTGAGAACCCCCACAGAGGAGATAACTTGATATTGAGCAGAGAGCAATGGGGAGACCAGATATTTTAGAAAGTAGTAACAGCACAAGCAAGCTCTGAAAGCCTAAAAATATACGACTTATTTAGGGAAGCCCAAGTAGTTAAGATCTACTGCAGAGTTAGTCAGGTAGGAAATAGCCAAATCATAAAGGGTCTTGTGTGCCATGAAAATGACTTCAGATTTTATTCTGTAGCTGCTGAGAAGCCCCTGAAAAATACTGAGCAGCAGAGTAACATAATCATGTGCATGTTAGAGCCATTGTCCTGGCAACACTATTGAGCACGAATTACAGGGAGGCAAGATTACAGGACACCCACAAGGAGTCTATTGTAGAAGACCATGAGGGAGAAGAAAGGGCCTCCAGGAAGCCAGTGGAAGTAGGAATGGGGAAGGGAGGAGGATGGAAACTTTTACAAGGGGCAACGTGGCTTAGTGGAAGGAGCAGTCTCTGTGATCCACTACTCCTCTATCTGTAGACAGAAGAGTTATTGAACAGATTGTGTGATATGGACCTAAAATAGCACGTCATATCAGGACAAAGTACCCAGTAAGTAGTCATTGTTTTCATTTTTGGGTAGGTTAGCCAGAGCTTAGTGACTAAATGATATGGGAGGGATGGGGGAATGGAAAGAGGGGCCAGGGAGAGTCCTAGGAGGATACCATGTTTCTGAGTAGGAGATAAGATTCATGGCATTGTGAGAATGCCTAGCACCAAGATAAGAATGCATGTAAGGGCAGAGTTTTGGGAGGCGGTAGATGATGGGTGTGTAGGTAATATTGACATTTGTGAAAAGATCTGGAAGGAGGGATAGAAGTTTACAAGTTGTTTGAGATCAATTTGTATTTCAGGTACCTATGAAGCATCTAGTTGGAGATATCTGGAAAGTTGTCTATCTGAAGCTAGACCATGGTACGTTTATATGAAGACTTAACATGAGTAACAGAGTTTTGAATTCGGCTTTGTCATCACCATCATCATCATCATCATCATGAATATCAGTATCAGTAATATTTATTGATGTGTCAGGCAACTAATTAAGCCATCCACATACTTTGTTAATTTAGTCATCCAACAACCCCATAATGTAGAATTTTGGAGATGAAGTAACTCATTTGGAGATGAAGTTTAGAGATATTACAAATTTATTCAAGTATTCATACTACTAACAACAATAATTCTACATATCAGCAGCTCATAAAATAGTTAAACTAAGAACAAAATGTATATTACTTTTCATTCGAAGTCAATCTGTGAGGAATTTGGATCTCACACTGATCCAGGATCCTCTAGAAGGTCTCATTATCTTCGTTCTAGAAGGATTCTGAAGGTTATACTCTGAGTCCATGAACCAATTTGTAAACCCAGCAGGTCTCAGAAACAGGCTGTGTAAAATCATTTAAGAATTAGACTGTGCTTTTCAAGTTGCCTGTCTCTCTTGCTGCTTACCATATCATGTAATTTCTTATCCTTCGTGAAAGTGCTCTATGTTGAAGAGGAGTTCCTTACCTTTTGAAATTTTGATATGAGAATTATGTTTCTTTACTAAAAATGCCAAAAGAGTTTTATGGAACAAAAATACACAAAACGCACTAGTTAACATCAGGTTGAGTAATATTTCCATTGTTACCTTATCATATTAAAAATAAGGGCAGAAGATTCTTAAGTAAGTCTGTATCAGAGAAAGAGAAGGATGAATAAACTGTTGACCTGAAACAGATAGATTGCCAGATATCTCTCTAGCAAAGACGGTTTATCCAGGATCAACAAAGAATTGCTATTCAAGGTCTGCAACCATAGTGAGCCATGTGCAAATCTTGCACTTCAAAGAAAGAACTTTTATAGACAGGTAAAAGGAGTCAGGAGGGCTGTGTTAAATGAAAAGGCCATGGCTTTTCATTGGCTGAGTCTTTGCCAGGAAAGAAGAGGAGTCTTTCTTCTTTCTATTGGGCTCTGCTATCATCACAGGGCATGATAATTCCCCTTTCTGCTCTCCCAACTCTATTTAGTTAAGGTTTCCATTTAGTTTTTTACAATACAAAACAAAAAAGGAAAGGAAAAATTAAAAGGAGAGATGAAGATGCAGTGAGGGGAGCCCAAAAGAGGAAGGGAGAGATGGAACTCTGTGAGGAGGTTAAAGAGAAGGAATAAGGAGGAGGGGGAGGGGGAGGATAGGAGATAGGTGATGACAGATAGATAGATGATGATGATGATGATAGATAGATAGATAGATAGATGATAGATAGATAGATGATAGATAGATAGATGATGGATAGATATATAGACAAAAGATAGATTGTTGGATAGGTAGATGATAGACAAATAGAAGATAGATAATACATGATAGATTAGATAGATATGTAAAGATGCAGTTTTATTTATACAAACATATGTATTTGGTTTAAAAATTAACAAAAAAAATAAGCCCCAAACATCTTTAGTTCATTCTTGATCAAAAATTTTTTGAACCATAGATCATTCATCTCAACTAACCTTCAAAGAGAAAAACTTACTAAGATATATTATGGTAAAAATGTTATTTGTACTAGTGCTTCAAGAAGATAAAGCTTTAGATTAACTATCATTTTTGTTTAGAGAGTTAAGAAATAAGATTGGAAAGTGTTTACATATTGCCATTTAAATTAAGTTTATATATTTTGCTATTTTATTATGGTTAATTTGAGTTTCTAAGTCTGTTTACTAAAGAAAGACAAAATTTCCATAATATTGAATGCCATGGTAGAAATATTTCTATCAAATAATGATTTGTGATGCTGGAATTTATAAATTTTTGTTTCAGAAAGCATATATGTTAGCATTTCTTTTTTGTAGAAAACCATTTTCATTCCATTTTGTAAATAATGTTTGCCATAGGAGATTTGTTTTTCACCAAACTTTGGTACTTAACCCACTAATTTTCACCTCACAGATTTACACAGATGTAGTTCTAATATATCCAGTGAGTAAAAAACACATGGAGATCTGCCTATCACTGGAAGATTGAACGGTTTGCTAAGGAAAAGAAAATTTTCTTTATAGCATTTCTCCAAGATCTATAACTTTTATTTCTTTTTAATGAGCTTACATGCTATGATGTGCAGAGCTTGGTTTATGGGCAAGCAGATGAGTTTAATTCCAGATCCGTCACATAGCGTGCAACTTTGAGTCAGTTACTTATGTTTGAGTTTCAGTCTCACCATTGGTAAAAGAAGGATAAAGCAAGCTATATTAGAATAGTGACTAACATATGTAGGTAAAATATGAATGAAATGAATGAAGGAATGAACAGGCCTAACATTATGCTTTCATCGCAAATGTGCTCAATAAATGTTTATGTTCTTCCACTCTAAAAATCACTTTACTCCCATCTTAAGGCTACAATAAAGATATTTCTTATTCACAACTTTATTTGGAACATGTATACAAATGACTAATTTCCAAAAGTCCATGTTTATCACCTCTTTTCAAATTCAACTCAAACCACCCTTTCCAGGAATCTCTCAAATTTGGAGTTCCATTTGATACTTGTGTTCCTCTTGTAACACAGTGCTGTGCTTTTGTTGACTTTCCTCATTATTTTCAAACCATTTTAAGTGTCTCTGTTTTGTTTTCTGAATCATATTCCTTTTTTAAAGACAGAAATATATATTGTGCTCATAACACTACCGAAAGACTGTATGTCTGGACACACAGCAGGCAGGTAGAAATAAAATGTATGCTACCTAACCCTAGGGGGTAACCACAACTTTGTAATCACCTCCAGCCTGGCAAAGGCCACGTGACATACCTGACTTCAGTGGCAGTGAATGAATAGTTTTGAAGAATTGTGGCAATGTTCCTCTGCTATGATAGAGACTAATAATTAACTTTAATATCTATTTCATCTACAACATAAGGTCATTATAACTTGAGAAAAATTGAATACACTAGTTTTACTAAATCAAAAAAGAATAAAAAAGAAAACCCAACTACTGGCATACTGAAATGGATTAAGCCAATAGTCCTTGATAATAATACCAATTATTTTACAAGGGTGAGTCAAAAATTATCCTCACTTTGGCCATAGGATTTATCTTAGTTAACTTTTTAGAAAAGACAAATTTATCATTTTTTGACATAACCTCCTTGCTTTTCTTTTCTTTTTTTTTAAAGAAATTTTATTGAGATACAGTTAACATACAATAAATTGCATATGTTTAGAGTGTACAATTTGGTATTTTTTTCCTTATTAGTAATGTATACATGGCAATCCCAATCTCCCAATTCATCCCCCCCCGCCAACTCTCCCTGCTTTCCTAACTTGGTGACCATATGTTTGTTCTCTACATCTGTGTCTCTATTTCTGCCTTGCAAACAAGTTGATTTGTACCATTTTTCTATATTCTGCATATTTGTGTTAATATATGATATTTATATCTCTCTTTCTGACTCACTTCACTCTGTAGGACAGTTTCTAGGTCCATCCATGTCTATACAAATGTCCCAGTTTCATTGCTTTTTACAGCTGAGTAATATTCCATTGCATATATGTACCACATCTTCTTTATCCATTCATCTGTTGATGGACATTTAGGTTGCTTCCATGTCCTGGCTATTGTAAATAGTGCTGCAATGAACATTGGAATGCATGTGTCTTTTTGAATGATGGTGTTCTCTGGGTATATGCCCAGTAGCAGTGGGATTGCTGGATCATACGGTAACTTTATTTTTAGTTTTGCAAGGAACCTCCATACTGTTCTCCATAGTGGCTGTATCAATTTACAATCCCACCAACAGTGCAAGAGCATTCCCTTTTCTCCACACCCTCTCCAACATTTACTGTTTGTAGATTTTCTGATGATGCCTATTCTAACTGGTGTGAGGTGATACCTCATTGTAGTTTTGATTTGCGTTTCTCTAATAATTACTGATGTTGAGCAGCTTTTCATGTGCCTCTTGTCCATCCATATGTCTTCTTTGGAGAAATGCCTATTTAGGTCTTCTGCCCATTTTTTGATTGCATTGTTTGTTTTTTTTTTTTGATATTGAGCTGGATGAACTGTTTGTATATACTGGGTATTAATCCTTTGTCTGTTGATTCATTTGAAAATATTTTCTTCCATTCTGAGGGTTGTCTTTCGGTCTTACTTATAGTTTCCTTTGCTGTGCAGAAGCTTTGAAGCTTCATTAGGTTCCACTTATTTATTTTTGTTTTTATTTCCATTATTCTAGGGAGTGGATCAAAAAAAATCTTGCTGTGATTTATGTCGAAGAGTGTTCTTCCTATGCTTTCCTCTAGGAGTTTTATAGTGTCTGGCCTTACATTTAGGTCTTTAATCCATTTTGAGTTTAGTTTTGTGTATGGTGTTAGGAAGTGTTCTAATTTCATTCTTTGACAGGTAGCTGTCCAGTTTTCCTAGCACCACTTACTGAAGAGGCTGCCTTTTCTCCATTGTATATCCTTGCCTCCTTTGTCATAGATGAGTTGACCATAGCTTATCTCTGGGCTTTCTGTCCTTTTCCATTGATCTATATTTCTGTTTTTGTGCCAGTGCCATACTGTCTGGATCACTGTAGCCTTGTAGTACAGTTTGAAGTCAGGAAGCCTGATTCCACCAACTCCGTCTTTCCTTCTCAAGATTGCTTTCGCTGTTTGGGGTCTTTTGTGTTTCCACACAAATCGTCACATTTCTTGTTCTAGTTCTGTGAAAAATGCCATTGGTAATTTGATAGGGATTGCATTGAATTTGTAAATTGCTTTGGGTAGTATAGTCATTTTCACAATGTTGATTCTTCCACTCCAAGAACATGATATATCTCTCCATCTGTTTGTGTCATCTTTGTTTTCTTTCATGAGTGTCTTATAGTTTTCTGAGTACAGGTGTTTTACCTCCTTGGTTAGGTTTATTCCTAGGTATTTTATTCTTTTTGTTGCAATGGTGAATGGGATTGTTTCTTTAATTTCTCTTTCTGATGTTTCATTGTTAGTGTATAGAAATGCAAGAGATTTCTGTGTGTTAATTTTGTATCCTGCAACATTACCAAGTTCATTGATTAGCTCAAGGAGTTTTCTGGTGGCATCTTTAGGATTTTCTATGTATAGTGTCATGCCATCTGTGAACAGTGACAGTTTTATTTCTTCTTTTCCAATTTGGATTCCTTTTATTTCTTTTTCTTCTCTGATTGCTGTGACAAGGACTTCCAAAACTATGTTGAATAGTAGTGGTGAGAGTGGACATCCTTGTCTTGTTTCTGATCTTAGAGGGAATGCTTTCAGTTTTTTCACCATTGAGAATGATGTTTGCTGTGGGTTTCTCATATATGGCCTTTATCATGTTGAGGTAGGTCCCCTCTATGCCCACCTTCTGGTGAATTTTTATCATAAATGGATGTTGAATTTTTTCAAAAGCTTTTTCTGGATCTATTGAGATGATCATGTAGTTTTTAATCCTTCAATTTGTTAATATGGTGTATCACATTGATTGATTTGTGTATATTGAAGAATCCTTGCATTTCAGGGATAAACCCCACATTATCATGGTGGATGATCCTTTTAATATGTTGTTGGATTCTGTTGACTAGTATTTTCTTGAGGATCTTTGCATCTAAATTCATCAGTGATATTGGTCTGTAATTTTCTTTTTTTGTAGTATCTTTGTCTGACTTTGGTATCAGGGTGATGGTGGCCTCATAGAATGAGCTTGGGAGTGTTCCTTCCTCTGCAATTTTTTGGAAGATCTTGAGAAGGATGGGTGTTAGCTCTTCTATAAATGTTTGATAAAATTCCCCTGTGAATCCATCTGGTCCTGGAGTTTTGTTTGTTGGGAGATTTTTAATCACAGTTTCAATTTTATTACTTGTGATTTGTCTATTCGTATTTTCTATTTCTTCCTGATTCAGTCTTGGAAGGTGATACCTTTCTAAGAATCTGTCCATTTCATCAAGGTTTTCCATTTTATTGGTATATAGTTGCTTGTACTAGTCTCCTGTGGTACTTTTTATTTCTGCAGTGTTCATTGTAACTTCTCCTGTTTCCGTTCTAATTTTATTGATTTGAGACCTCTCCCTCTTTTTCTTGATGAGTCCTGCTAGAGGTTTATCAATTTTATTCATCTTCTCAAAGAACCAGCTTTAAGTTTTATTGATTTTTGCTATGGTTTTCTTTGTTTCTACCTCATTTATTTCTGCTTTGATCTTCATGATTTCTCTCCATCTACTCACTTTGGGTTTTGTTTACTCTTCTTTATCTAGTTATTTTACGTGTAAGGTTAGATTGTTTATTTGGGATTTTTCTTGTTTCTTGAGGTAGCATTGTATTGCTATAAACTTGCCTCTTAGAACTGCTTTTGCTGAATCCCATAGGTTTTGGATCATTGTGTTTTCGTTGTCATTTGTCTCTAGTTATTTTTTGATTTCCTCTTTGATTTCTTCCGTGATCTCTTGGTTATTTGGTAGCGTATTGTTTAGCCTCCATGTGTTTGTGTTTTCTATAGTTTTTTTCCTGTAATTGATTTCTAATCTCATAGCATTGTGATCAGAAAAGATGCTTGATATGATTTCAATTTTCTTGAATTTACCAAGTCTTGATTTATGACCCAAAATGTGATCTATCCTGGAGAATGTTCCATGTGCACTTGAAAAGAAATTATAATCTGCTGTTTTTTAATGTAATGTCCTTTGATATCTATTAAACCAACTAGTTTATTGTGTCATTTACAGTTGTGTTTCCTTATTAATTTTCTGTCTGGAAGATCTGTCCATTGGTGTAAGTAGGGTGTTAAAGTCCCCCACTATTACTGTGTTACTGTCAATTTCTTCTTTCATAGTTGTTTGCATTTCCCTTATGTATTGAGGTGCTCCTATATTGGGTGCATGTATGTTTATAATTGTTATCTCTTCTTCTTGGATTGATCCCTTGACCTTCATGTAGTATTTTTTCATGTCTCTTGTAACATTTTTTATTTTTAAAGTCTATTTTATCTGATATGAGTATCACTACTCCAGCTTTGTTTTGATTTTCATTTGCATGGAATATCTTTTTCCATCTCCTCACTTTCAGTCTGTATGTGTCCCTAAGTCTGAAGTGGGTCTCTTGTAGACAGCATATATATGGGTCTTGGTTTTGTATCCATTCAGCCAGTCTGTGTCTTTTGCTTGGTGCATTTAATCCATTTACATTCAAGGTGATTATCGATATGTATATTCCTATTACCATTTTCTTAATTGTTTTGTTGTTGTTTTTGTAGGTGCTTTTCTTCTCTTTTGTTTCCCACTTAGAGAAGTTCCTTTAGTATTTGTCGTAGGGCTGGTTTGGTGGTGCTGAATTCTCTTAGCTGTTGCTTGTCTGTAAAACTTTTGATATCTCTGTCAAATCTGAATGAGATCCTTTGTGGGTAGAGTATTCTTGGTTGTAGGTTCTTCCCTTTTGTCACTTTGAATATATCGTGCCACTTCCTTCTGGCTTGCAGAGTTTCTGCTGAGCAATCTGCTGTTAACCTTATGGGGGTTTCCTTCTGTGTTATTTGTCATTTTCCCCTTGCTGCTTTTAATAAATTACTCTATCTTTAGTTTTTGTCAGTTTGACTATGATGTGTCTTGGTGTGTTTCTCCTTGGGTTTATCCTGCCTGGGATTCTCTCTGCTTCCTGGACTTGGGTAGCTATTTCCTTTCCCATGTTAGGGAAGTTTTCAACTAGAATCTCTTCCAGTATTTTCTCAGGTCCTTTCTCTCTCTCTTCTCCTTCTGGGATGCCTATAATGTGAATGTTCATGCATTTAACATTGTCCCAGAGTTCTCTTAGGCTGTCTTCAGTTCTTCTCATTCTTTTTTCTTTATTCTTTTCCACAACAGTGATTATCACCATTCTGTCTTCCAGGTCACATATTCGCCCTTCTGTCTCAATTAATCTGCTATTGGTTCCTTCTAGGGTATTTTTCATTTCAGTTATTGTGTTGCATATCTCTGTTTGTTTGTTCTTTAATTCCAGGTCCTTGGTAAACTTTTCTTGCAACTTTTTGATCATTGCATCCAGTCTTTTTTCAAAGTCCTGGATCATCTTCACCATCATTATCCTGAATTCTTTTTTCTGGAAGGGTGCCTATCTCCTCTTCATTTATTTGTTTTTCTGGGGTTTTATCTTGTTCCTTCATCTGGTACAAAGTCTTCTGTCTTTTCATTTTCTCTATCTTTCTGTGGCTGTGGTTTTCAGTTCCACAAGACGAAATACTGCTGATACTGCTTGATACTGCTGTCTGCCCTCTTGTGGATGAAGGTATCTAGGAGGCTCATGTGTGCTTCATGATGGGAGAGACTGATGGTGGGTTGGGCTGGGTGGGCACAGCTCAGTAAGACTTTAATCTGCTTGTCTGCCAATGGGTGGAGCTGTGTTCCCACCTTTTTGGTTGTTTGGCCTAAGACTACTCAGCACTGGAGCTTACAGGCTCTTTGGTGGGACTAATGGTGGACTCTGGGAGGGCTCACACCAATGAACACTTCCCAGAACCCCTGCCACCAGTCTCCTTGTCTCCTTGGTGAGCCACAGCTGCCCCCCACCTCTGCAGGCAACCATCCAACACCAGCAGGTAGGTCTGGTTCAGTCTCCTATGGGGTCACTGCTCCTTCCCCCTGGGTCCCAGTGAACACACTATTTTTTGTGTGCTCTCCAAGAGTGGAGGCTCTGTTTCCCCCAGTCCTGTGGAGGTCCTGCAATCAAATCCTGGTGGCTTTTAAAGTATGATTTTCTGGGGATTCCTTCTCCCATTGCCAGATCCTCAGGTTGGGAAGCCTGACATGGGGCTCAGAACCCTCACTTTAGTGGGTGGACTTCTGTGCTGTAACTGTTCTGCAGTTTGTGAGTCACCCACCCAGCATTCATGTGATTTGATTTTAAAGGGATTGTGCCCCTCCTACCATCTCATTGCGGCTTCTCCTTTGTCTCTGGTTGTGGAGTGTTCTTCTTGTTGAGTTCCAGTGTCTTTCTGTTGATGATTGTTCAGCAGTTAGTTGTAATTCCAGTGCTCTTGCAAGAGGGAGTGAATGCAAGTCTTCCTACTCTGCCATCTTGAACTGTCTCCTCTCCTTGCTTTTCAATACACTTTGTCCATCTGTCAATTAGCTTTCATATTCCCTCATTTAAAAATGTTTTAGGCTGAGCTGCAAGCCACAAATGCACCATTGTCTTCACTTCTTCATCAGAACTGAATCTTCTTCCTCATAGGGCTGCTTTCAGGGTACCAAACAGGTAAAAGGCCGATGAAGCAAGATCAAGACTATAGGGAGGATGTTTTAACACCTCAAAACAAAGTTTTTGCAATGTAGACAATGTGGGAAGAAGTGCATGGACGTGCATTGTCATGCAAGATCATAACTCCCTTGGATAGCAGTCCTCTGCATTTAATCTGAAGTTTAGACTTCAAGCACAAACTCTTCAGAACCTAAGTCTGTTGTGGATTATTTCATAGGCAGATCCATGACTTATTTGCAAATGATTTGCCACATAATCCACTGTCACTCATCTATTTGACAGAATCATTTCACTTATACGCTTAATGTTGTCATCAGCCATGGATGGCTCCTTCTTGATGGCTAACATTGGTGTGACCTTTCTTGAACTTTTCTATCTATTCATATACACTTCTTTGCAACAAAACACTTTCTCCATACTGCACATAAAGTCTTTGATAAATAACGGCAGGTATACCGCCAGGCCACAAAAAACAAATCACTGCACGCTGCTCTTCTTTTCATGTAAATCACAAGTAGGGCATCCATTTTTGCTCACACTGCAGTTACAAGTGAACTTATGTAGCATACTCACACCTGCACAGCAGTGACTGGGGAGACAGTAGCCATGAAGGGAAAGCTCTGATAAGACAGCACAGCCAAAAGAAATTTTAATATAACCGGAGTGCGGATAATTTTTGACTCACTCTCATATATTTATTATATGCCCAACTTGGTACTGAGTGTTTTTAAATATTACATCATTGAATTCCTTGTTGTAACTCAAAAAGAGTGGATGACTATCCTCATTTTACAAATGAGGTAGATGAGATACTGATAGGTAAAATACATTTTCAAATTCAGCCCACAAGTAAGTGGCAGAGTTGGGATAAATGGTGTTTCTTACTCTAGAGCATATTTTGCTTTTCCATGGTGCTTGGCTACTTTTCACAGTTTACAGGCATTTATTTACTTTGAGGAATATGGAATGTTTATAGCTCACACAAAGATACTTTGTGTACTTACTTGATGCATAGGAAGCACACTGAAATGGAAAGAATAGAGGAGGATCCCTTTCTGATTCATTTCTAAAACAAGAGACCTCCAGTTAAAACTAACAGAAGCTCTGGGTAAAAACTGAATCATTGTTTGCTAGTCCATGAAGATCTAAGGCTACAATGAGTTCGCTTCTATTCAAATTGTTCTCACTCCTGGAGGACTGGTGACTTTGACTCTCCTGAGTTCAGTTTAATAACAGAATTGCACAAATTTCCCACATTCAGAATAGTAACTGTGACTCTGTAAAAGGAGCTTCTAACTACCAATTTTTTGGATTCATCAAGGAGCCTTGCATAAGGCTTTATAGTGGGTGTCATGTCAAGAAGAAGGCAGAGCAGACAGATTTACCTGGTGGGTCATAGATCAAGTTGTACCTAAACATTCCAACTGAAACAGAATGCTTCACCCAAATTTCTTTCAGGGCAAACAATTTCAGTGTGGAGGCCGCACTTCGTACGACCATTTAGACCACAAATCTACTTTGAGACAGTTGCATTTCAGCATCATTAAGACACAGCTGGCTTATGAGTCAAGGATGAATATTACATTCTGTTCATTCATTACTGAAAGGTGAGGTGTGAGGGGCTGATTCTTCTGATGTCCCACTTTGCGATGAAGATGACAGCCAAGAAAACATTACTTCAAGCCAATAACTAAGGTTACTAAAGATGAAGGTTTCCATGACTTTGTTCTAAAGTTTATGAAATAATGCTTTTACAGACATCTTACTTTCAAATATCAAGCCTCAAAGCTCCAATTCAAAATAAGGTTGAAAACACCAGGCCATGACAACTTAGCCCCGTTTGATGTTAAAAGTCCACTTCCTTGATCTGGCTGGTTAGGTGCCTCTCTGCTTTCCTCTCACTGCTCCAAAGGTTGCACCTCAGTTCAGGATAAGAACCTTTTCCTTGAGAAGGGCACTATTCTTCAGGCAAGTCTATATGCGTAGGACTCCAGTTTCTTAAGAAGTTGTTCATCAATGAAGCATGATTTAAATACTACACTCAAGCCTGTGACTTCCCAACAAGTTCAGCAGAATTTCCCGTTGGACTTTCTAACTAATACATACAGTCTTAGTGCATCTTCCCAAAGGCTGCAATGCCCACTTTGAGAATTTTGTGTAGTTCTCCTGTGACTTTGAGTAGTATTACATGTAACTTCGTTGCTCATGCTGGATTCATCCTTATTCCTTGTTTCACCAGCTTCCAAACATTTCATGACTTTAGTACATTTGCTAAAATAGGATCAGGTTTGGGGTGAGGGTTCTAGAGGGAGGTACTATCACAGAATATGTAACAACTTGCTAAACAATCTTATAATTTGTCTTGTGCTCTTTCTTTAGGGGGAAAAACAAAGTACCACAGACTGGGTGCTTATACAACAGACATTTATTTCCTCACAGATCAGGAGGTTAAAATTCTAAGATCAAGGCATGGCAGTGTTGGTTTCTTCTGAGGCTGCTCTTGGCTTATAGATGGCCATCTTTTCCCTGTCCTTGTGCTCATTCCTCTGTGTCTGTCTACGACTCAATCTCCTTTTCTTAAAAGGACAGTAGTCACTGGCTTAGGGCTCACCTCAGCGACCCAATTTAACCTTAATTACCTCTTTAGAGACCCTCTCTCCAAACACAGTCACATATGTGCCTGGGTTATATTCTGCCTTCACTCCTGACACACTAGTCTTTTCTATAAGCAAACCACTGGTAAGTACAATCCGGTACCCCCTCCTCAAACTGCTTCATCTGCCATCTTTTCCTACTGTCTCCAAACTCATTTTGAGCCAGAATTACTAAAAAAAAAAAAAAATCAGCATCTGACTCTTTCCTTTCCTGCCTTTCAATATCACAAACAAGGGAATTCAGAAGCAATAAGCAGGAAAGGCAAGAAAACAATAAATCTATTTGCTCTCTGAACAAACTACAGTTAAGGTTGGGATTGGAACCAAAACACAGTCTAAGTATCATACATGTATGTGTCCAGGCTTACTTACTGCGGCATATTTCGTAAACAAAACAAATTTTGCAGTCATAGGTTTAAAAAAATGAAATGAGTTTCTCCTTTGCTCATTTTCATACTGTTTAAAACTACATACTTATTTCATTTTGGTGTAAAAGTCTCACTAAATCAAAACAAAATTGTAAACATTCATTTTCCCTAATTAGTGACTTCATTTGTAAAGAAAACATTTTATTTATGTAATTAGCAAAGTAAATAATTAGGATTTAATTAAATTTTGAGGCTGTTTCCAACTTCTGAAGTTTTGATGACTCAAATACGTATAATTTAACATTTGGCATTTAGGTAACCAGGGTGATACGAAAAGCACACTCTTTATTAGCACTGTTTTCTTTTTGTTTTTGTTTTTTTTTTTCAGATAAGCAAATGGTATCCATGGGAACATATTGTATGCTGCAGCAGCGGAAAAATAGTTATGGATCTGTCATAGCAAAATTAATATTGGTAATTTTCCCCTTAGATAATCATTTTAATGATGACACACTTTATGATTAATATTGCTTCTTTCTTGCGAGGAACCTCAAGGGTTTTTCACAGTATTTCTATTCAGATTCTTCAGTAGGTAGTTTAATCAATTCACGTTTTCCCACTGATACTTATGTCACCCCTGGATAAATTATTTGGAGTAAAATTAAAGAAAGTTTAAGCTCTAGGTAGTAAGAGGGCTCATGCGAGCAACTTGCAAATTTCACCCCAGGTCTCATATGCCTATATCATGCTATGGTTGAGATGTTTTTAATTCTTATTGAGGCCAGTGTGTAGTGGGATGCCAGGAACATTAAGTGGATCCTGTTTCTTATTTGCCTAAAATATCTCTTTTTTTGATAACTATGCTTTTGAATTATGTTACTCTGACAGTAAACACGTATGAGAGAAGAAAGAAATTTAATAGGTGAGGCTGAGCAAACATAAAGGAAGGTGATTTGTTAAGTGAAAAAAAAAAAAATAGAGAAGATGCCTGATGATATACCAGCAGAACTGACCAATCTGGGAGTGTCTCTGTTGTTGACCCTGGCCCCAGGCAAACAGCTGATCCAATGTGTGCATGTTCCCATCTCTGAAGTTAAAAAGCAGGCAGGTGACACTTGGAAGCACCTGTGGGAAAGGACCAGGATATCTCTTGACCATTCCACTGCCCCTGGATGAGAACTGGCCTTGCTCTTGCATGCCACCCCTTCTTCATCTGAATGCTGGAGACAATGCTCTCACCATTTATTATTTAAAGCCTATGTGTTCCATAAAAATAAAGAGTTGGAGGGGGAGTCGATGACTGAATGTTTGTGTGCCCCCCTAATTTATGTTAGATCCTAACATCCAATCTGATGGTATTTGAGGTGAGTCTTTCAGAGGTGACCAGGTCAAGAGGGTGGAGCCTGCGTGAGTGGGAATAGTGTTCCTATAAAACAGACCCCAGAGCACTCCCTCATCCCTTCTGCCACGTGAGAGCACATCAAGGTGACAGCTGTCTATGAAGCAGGAAGCGGGCTCTCACTAAATACCCAGACAATGAATCTGCTTGCACCTTGAACTTAGACTTCCAAGACTCCAGAACTATAGAAATAAAGTTCTATTGTTTATAAACCACTCAGTCTATGGTATTTTTGTTATAGCGGTCCAAATGGACGAAGACGGTGCAAAAGAGAAGGACTAAGTGGTTTTGAATACTTATTAAATCCTTCACAAGAAATGTCTCAGAATTCTGTGAGATAAGCAGTGTTGCTTTTCTCACAATAAGGATGAAGAAATGGAGGCTCATGAAGCGTAAATAACTTTCCTAGCGCTATTCAATTAATAAGCTATAAAAATGTTTCAACCCAGGTCTGTATGACTCAAAACCACATGCTCACCCCATTCACCCTCTCCCTGCAGCTCCAGAGAGCAACGTGTACAGAGTCATAGGGTCACAAAAAAACAGGAATTTAGGGAACTAGAAAATAAAGCGCATTAAGGACATAGATTATATATTCAAAGTAGTAGCCCCCTCAGAGGAACTTTCTGAACCCCTGGTTTGTGACCAAAGGAAGTTACCAGCCTTTAATCACAGTGTCACATTGTGTGTGTGTTACACACATATATTATAATATATTATAAAGTTAATTTACTTCCATGAAAAATCAGAAATTTAGCCAGATTGATCTAAGATCAAGGCGCCAAACAGGCATTTTGATTTATTTTCAGAGTGCTTGATTTTCAAAGAAACTACTTTATATTGTGTTTGAGCAAACGAAATTCAATGTATCTTTAAAGTACCACATGGAGAAAGGTCATTCCAAGGAAAACAGCCTTATCTTCCTGACCTCCATGTCCTGTGTGTGGGTCTCCATAGAAATGCTGCCTTCATGAATAACGAGCATAGCAAATTCATCCTTTGAAGAAACAGCCTTTTGCAATTAAGTGAAATGAAAATAAGTTTATTGATAGAAAAACATGGGGATAAAGGTGACGTAGAATTTTTTCTTTTGAGATAATCATAATGAATAATAATAACTTGATAAATGCATGAGCTTATGCTCACAAGTGGTAACTATTACACTCTTTTTTTTTCCTTTTTCTTATTTTTTTCCATAATTGGTAAATCAAGTTATGATCACAGTGAAGTCAGAAGAAAGGACATCTAAAAACCCTTAATTGTATCCATTTAACATACTTGAATAATGCAGGAGCATGTGGACTCATAGACACATCAATCAAAAGCAGCAGTTTTGATAATGTGATTTACTCCTGTGACTGGGCTTTGGGGGTGGAATTAAAAGCAGCAAGTTTATTTTTAAGGGGAACACTCCCAATTTGTCTTTGGAGTATACTCTTTTTTCTGATTAGAAAAAAATCATACATATTTACCATAAAAAATAGAAAAGTGTGAAGAAACAGAAAACTTTTTCTGCAATCCCAAGTTAATTTTATCACTCCTAACATCTTAGTCTATTTGTCTTCAATATTTTCATTTTCAAAACACACATTTAGCTAGATAAAATTCTAGTATATAACAATTTCATCTTACTTTTGATTAATAGTATTTGCTAAATATGTTGAGGAGCAGGCAGCAATGTGCTTCCATACCAGCCCTGGCAGAGGCTTCAGTGGCTAAAGGAGACCATATCTTTGAATGAAGCCTCGAGGAGCAGTATCAGCTGCACTAGGGCTGCTTCTACATCTGTGGTCCTCCGTACTGATTGCTCGTCCAGGACCCACCCTAAAACAATCAAGGTATCCAGTCATCAGTGTTTTTTAAATGCCCCCAAGCGATTCTAATGCAGAACCAGCACTGAGTCAGTGCTGTAGATTTTGAAGTCTTCAAAGTTTTTAGCCTCAAACACACTAAAAGAATTTTGAAGAAGAGTATTGCTTCACCCATTGGAAAGTTGACCTCAAAAATTTTATTATGAATTTAAATATTTAAATATGTTTATGAATTTAAACGTTATGAATTTAAATAAAGTTGACCTCATATTTTTATTATGAATTTAATGGGGAAGAAAGAACAGGAGAGGCTATAAATAATAGAAAATAAAAGATCTTCTATATATTTATATATAAATAATAGAATATAATAAGAAAAGAAAAGATCTTCAAAGCATGGAAAGATGAGAGGATGGGAGGGCAAGATGGGGAAGGGATGGGCAGGGGCAGAGCACGAAGCCCCCACCCCCGCTAGACTCTGGCCCCGCCCACTTTGAGGCCCTTCACATTCGAGGCGCTTGGCAGGAATTCCCCAGCTCCAGGGGTGGGGGGCAGAGAGAGGGGGATTGGGGGCTGAGGCTGGTCCCAGTTTCCGGAGGGAAGATATGTAGATCACTCTTCCCTCCACTCATGGAGGTCGCGGCCAGGACAATATCAGTTCCCCGGGACTGGGGGGATGGGGGTGGGGGTGGGGTGGGTAGTGGAGAAGCTGGGAGGGAGGAGACTGAACTGGTTGGAGGGGAAAGAGGAGAAAGCAGGAGCATTAGAACCCAAGCGGCTGTCCCTTCATCCAGTGCCGTCCAGTGTGGGGTGTGGGGGGCGTGTTGGCAGGTTGGGTGTGTTCCTCAAGGTGTCTCGTGGGGCTGTCAGAAGCACAGATCAATCGCCCTTTCCCAGCGAGTCAGAGCCCCTCCTCATGTGCCCGGCTCAGCCCCCCACACCCCAGCCTGGGCCCGTCTGCCGTGCTGACCTTGCCTTGGCTAAGTCAAGAGACAATCGGGGTCACCGAGAGCTTGGGAGGCAGTGGGGAAGGGCTGCTGGATCGCAACTGAGCGAGGACGGAGGGAAGCAAAGGACAGAGCCAGTAGCAAGCCCGTGGTGGCCGCGACTGTGGCTTCTGCCCACCCTACATACTTCACAGACAGGTGCAGGTTGGCAGGCGCCCTGTGGGACAGCCCTGCCGCCAAGACCCCTCACTCCCCACCCAGAACCCCTGCATCCTGCACCACCTACAGTCCAACAGCCAAATTCCCCCAGCTAAAGAACTCTCGAACCTATCATCAGCTCCCCCTGGAAACCCAGGTGCCTGGCCAGGCAGCTCACCTTGGGGGTGTCCGATGTAGGGTTAGGGTGAGGGCGTGGAAGCTGAGAGCGCAGGCACCCCACTCTGGGCCACCGCGCCTTGGGGGTGGGCGTGGCTCTGGGGTGGGTGCAGCGGCATCACCTGGGGCGGGTGGGGAGCCCCAGGGTGAGGGGGCGGGGCTGCTGTCATTCCAGTTTGGACGTGGGCCGTGTTGGGGAAGCCATGGGGTAGCTGCTGGTGGGCATGGAGGGCATACACAGTGGCTGGTTGGGGGAAGCTGCTCTGAAGGGACAGGGCAGAATGTCCCCGTGGCAGAGAAGGCAGTGTGCCTGTCAGGCAGGCTCCCACAAGTTCTGCTGTGGCTGTCCACTGCCCAGGTGTGGGGCCTGTCCCGCCAGGTACTGGACGGGACTGGGGGCCAAATGCTGGGACTGCGTTTGGCTCCCAGTTGGTGTGGTGACCGCCTGAGGCTGGCGGGTGTGGAGCGACATGGCACAGTGTGGATAGGACTGGTGAGCAGTGGCATAAAGGGCTTGGGGGTGCTCTGCAGACGCCTACTGAGGGGTGGAGGATGACGCAGTGGCCTGGAGATGGCTCCCCGACATCAGCACGTGTGAGTGGCTTTGAAGCCTGGGGGCAAACACCGGCCGCAGGGGGTAGCAGGCCATGGGCTGCATCTTGGAGGGCTGCCCTGGGAACTGCTGTGGGTTGTAGGGGATGGAGGAAGAACAAAGTGTGGCAGCCACCAGAGGTGGGCCAGCGGCGGCCGCGGCCTGCATCATCGAAGGGGCTCAAGCTGGCTGGTGTTGGTCTGAGTGCTGGGGGGCAGGGAGCCTTTTGCTCCCGGGACTTGCCCTGCTGTCCAGGCACTGATTTGGACACAGGATGTGGATACATCTGAGGTGCCTGAGCAGATGGTCCCGTGTGGATCTGAGGTATGTGGGAAATATACTGGGGGCTTTATAGCCCATTCCAATCTGCTGTCTGATAGAGGAATAGAGGGACTTGAATGAGCCCGGGGTCCAGGAGACGTTGGAGTACTGGTGGATTTATTCACAGTCAGCAGGGGCTTAGTGGGATTGAACTCCTTGGCATTGGATTGAAGTGGGATTGACTTCTTCACTTGTTCAGCAGCAGGGCCCTCATCCTTGTCATCTCCCTTGATGAGGCCCACTGGGGGGCTGCTGGTTAGGCTCGGGCAAGGTGGTGGGGGCTGATTCGGCCCCTCGGTGCTTCCTGCCGGTGGCAGGGGTAGTTTATCCTCCTTATTGGTTACAGATTGTGTCTTGGAGGAAATAGGGGACTCCATGGACTCTGAGACTAAAAGACCATCAACCTCCTTCTCCAGGATCCAGGGAGGAAAAGGATCCAGGGTGGTCTCAGGGGGGCTACTGGGAAGAAGTTTAAACTGGGCCCCAAACTTTCTCAGTTCTTCCAGCTGAAAGCGTTTCTGTTCTTTCTGAAGGTCAGGGACTTTCCCCACTATCCAGCACAGCTCCTGGGACTCCAGCGTTCTCCCAGGTTCCTTGGCCAAGAGTTCTTTTACATCTCTCGGGGCCAGTGAGATCTTTGGCAAAGCTGGGGAAATGAAGCCTACTGCAAGATCCCCAACTGATCATGTCATGGGGATGGAAGCTGAAGATGTCAGTACCACTGAACACATGGGAGGCTCAGGACAAGAAACTGAGATTGGGACAGGGAAGGCTGACTTGGGAGAACGAGGCGGGTACCTCTGGACCACTGCAGGAGGAGGTAGAAAAGAAGCTTCTCCATAAGGACTGCTGCTTGGGGAAGGCAGCGTCTTGGCACCTCTGAGAGGCCACTGTGCCTTTAGGGGACATGCGGCAAGGGCCTCCATTGATGCTGCGTGTCTCAGAACCTGGGCCAGGGCTGCTATTGGCAAGATGTGAGAGCCACGAGGTGGCAAAGACCTAAGGCCAGGCCGGCCGCCCCGAGAACTGTTACATCGAACTCTTCCCTGAGGACATTCCCAAACTTGTTGGGGTAGAGGGATATACTTTCCCTCCCTAGACGCCAAGCTGGGGCTCTCTCACCTTGAACCCTGTCACTGAACTGCACGGTGCTTC
Source organism: Hippopotamus amphibius kiboko (assembly GCF_030028045.1). Taxonomy (NCBI): domain Eukaryota; kingdom Metazoa; phylum Chordata; class Mammalia; order Artiodactyla; family Hippopotamidae; genus Hippopotamus; species Hippopotamus amphibius. Next base: position 85,416,223 of record NC_080188.1, on the reverse strand, counting down.
TCCTCCTTGATGTGCCCTTCATTGTTCTGCACAGCGACCAGCAGGCAGTACTGGGGGCTCAATTCAATCTCTCAAGCCAACTGGGCTGCACGCAGCAACTGCTGAAAAAATTCTTCTGAGTTGGCCGTCTCCAAGGGCACCATGTAAGAAAGGTCATGAGTGACCTTTACACTGTAGTTCTCCTCATTGAACTTGAACATTTCATTGGGGTCCCATCCATTGGACATGTGAGACTCCAGGTCATATCATCACTGTTGCTGTTGCCCCCCTCCCAGCCCTGAAGCATCTTCTCTCTGTGCTCCCCATTCACCTTTAAGTTCATGGCAATGGCTGAGTCAGTGAACTTGCCTTTAATAGCATAATTGAAGTCAACATTTTGGAAGTGGGCAAACATGACATCACTTGGCTTAAACACCATGGTGTCCACAATGTCTTCTCGACGAGGGCCACCTGCTGGCTCCGATGTGTTCTGCTGCACAACTTCTACTGCCAGTTCAAACTTTGAGTTCAGTGTCTTGAAGATACCTTCATAGGTGGCACCATTCTTCACCTTTACGTCACAAGTGAAGCCCACAACCGCTGTAAGGAAATGCAGCAATCTGGAATTGTTGTAAACATCTTCAAACGCCAGTGACTGTGGAGGTCCCTTTCCTGTGCTTTGTGTCCTGGTGCTGCTGATGGCTGCCGTTGGGGTGTCTGGTGCCCCCAAGGGGGGCGCGGAGGGGTGGCAGCTGCTGGTGCTGGGAGGTCTGTTGTGGTGGCTGAGGCTTCAACATGATGGCAGTGTGTGGAAGGGGAATTAGGGAGAAGGGAGGGAGAGAGGAGGCCGGGACTGGGCCACTACTGGATAGCGCGGGAAGTGAGGGGGACTGCAAAGCTGGGGACCAGCCTTTGGCAGGTGGGGGTGAGCCCCACGGTGTCAGGGACTACATTCCTTTAATTCCAGATAATTTTATCTCAAGATAACATATTATCATGATTCAAAGTATTTTATTGACCACCCTAACAAAACGTGTATGTAAATTAAAATTTAATTTTTGCCCATGACCATATGACCTAGGGGCCAATAGATTTCTTCTGGATTAAGAAACCCCAAAGGAAGCAGGTGCTCAGCCTGGAGGAGGCATAGTTTCACATCCAGCAAGCAACATGAGAACTTTTCTGTGGTGCTTGTACAATCTCATGTCTCTGGTTCTTGGCCAAAAACCAGCTATAATCTGTCAGGGGCTTCCTCCCAAATAAAACTAAACACAGCAGGTGGCCACGATGATCAATAAGCACCATTTCCCCGGGTACTTGTGCCTGTAAGCACTTGAGGAAAGGATTTACAGAGGTTATGTTGACTGTCAGAGACAAACCAATGATGCAGAGAAAAACATGTGGAAGAGATTAAGATGCAGAGTTCATTGGGATAACTTTGGCACTCGAGATCTCTTGAACCACAAGATTTCAAGTAGAGTTAAGCAAACATGCTTTATACATCACCCACAGTGGTGGAGATAAATTGGCAACAATTTGAAAATAACATTGGTACCTGATTTTAATAAGGGTACTGCTGAGGATATCTCTAACACATGTCGTACCTGCCAATGGCATGATCCTTACAGAACTGTAAAAGTAGGAAATGAAAAGGAGGTAAAGTCTTGAAGCCCCTTTGAACATCCCCAAATGGGTTTTACACAAATGCCCCAAGCAATGAGCTATCATTTTGTTCTAGTTATTATTTACTTTTTCTTAGGGTGAATCAAGGGCTTTCCTGGCCAGAGAGCTATGGTCCTAAAAGTGGTAATAGTCCTCCTCCTTCTTCTATTAATAATAATAATAATAATAATAATAATAATAATAATAATAACTTGACTTTATTTTCCTGATCGGGGTGTGGTGGAGGTCAGGAAATTCAGTTACCTCTCCATTGACATAGGCACACATTTCACTGGCATTGCTACTAGACAACTCTGTAAATGTTCACCTTTTATTCAGAAACTCCATTATATTTTTCATCCACAATCATCAGGAAAAGTAGAACCAATAGAATCCTAAAATTATTATGAGCAAAGCTCTAAGAAATCCTTGAAATTTCAAGGATTTTAGACTTGACCAGGGCTTTTAGACTTGACTGGAACAAGACCAACTCCCTCCAGGACCCACACATTGTCCCCTCTCAAGTTAATAACAAGCCTTTCCATGTGTTTGGGAATTTCATTTCCAATGTCAGATTCTAACTATTGCAAACCGATATGATTAAATAATACAAAGGGCTCATATCCAGCTTTATTAACAACAGATTCAAGCTCTGTTATCAGAACAGTCGCCTGCACAACCCTTGAAGGATCTGAAGCCTGAAAAGCTGGTCTTCAGGGAAAGGTATCAGAGAACTCTGTCCTTGAACCATGACAGAAAGAACATTATGATGTATTGTTAGCAACTGATACAGCAGCAAAACTCCAAGATGATCATCAGATTCTCGTTTCTTAATTAAGAAGACATACACCATTTCCTCCATAGCACTGGATGTCCAGTCCATCAGTAGTCTGTAAACTGACAGCTACGGGGGTGAACAGTATCCTCCCAAGACTCTCTGATCAAGTCGATTACTGCTGACATAGACTGTTTCTGTCCACGGCAACAGGACATGATTTCTTGATTCCCTGGTACATATTTTCTTTGCTTACTTCTAGTCTTGGTTATTATTATTGTACTTTGATACTCTCTGTTAACTGAATAAATGTTTTTCAGCATACTCTCCATTATTTATATTCTGTTATTTTTTTTTTTATTCCCTAAGGTCTTCTGCCCCTTAAGGAAAAACAAACTCTCTTGCTTATTTGTCTTTTAGTTACTGTGGTAGTTAATTTCACGTATCAACTTGACTGGATCAGGGGATGCCCAGGTATCTGGTGAAACTTTACTTCTGTGTGTCATCTGTGAGGGTGTTTCTAGATGAGATTAGCATTTGAGTTGGTGAGCTCCATAAAGTAAATTGCCCTCCTCAATGTGGGTGGACATCATCTAATCTCTTAAGGGCCTGAATAGAACAAAAATACAGAGGAAGGAGGCATTTGCCCCTTTTTCCTGCCTCATTGCTGCTGAGCTGGGACATCTCATCTCATCTTCTCCTGCCCTCAGGCTGAGATTTACACTATTGGCCTCGCTGGTTCTCAGGCCTTCAGGCTCGGACTGAACTGACCTCCTGGGTCGGCAGCTCATGCATGGACCCCCTCAGTCTCCGTAAGTGCATGACCCAATTCCTCATAACAAATCTCCTTTCATATCCTATTGGTTCTGTTTCTCTGGAGAACCTTGACGAATACAGCTACAATTCTGAATTTAATTCACGGCTAGACTCGCCTTCCTCCATCTGATTCTGCTGACAGAAAAATGTAAGAGCTATTCCTTTTAACAATTCAGAAGGTAGATTTCATCTTATAGGCTCCGTCTGGTTCTTAAATTTCAATCACATAATGCATTCCAAACTTCAGCCTCGTCAAAAGTGGACCTTGACTCCACATCAACCAAATGATTCCTCTCAGGTCATCACAACCCTGTCAACAAAACCTGTCACACCAAGAATGGGAACTAATATTGGAGCCATTGTAGCTACAATCATCTGTCTGTGCTCTTCAGAGACTTTCCAGCCAAAAAATCTGTTTACGTGAAAGGAACAATGATTGGTTCACTACTGTTGATATAAACACTATGCATGTTCCCAATAGTATCTGTGCCCCTTTCAGGTACTTCTTATAATAATACTTTCTGCTCTGGAAGCCCCACAAACCAGGTTAAATTTATTATCCAGTTGCTGAAATAAAATTTATATTTTAAGCCAGGGCAAGAAAAAATTAAACATAAAATGCTCTCTCTGTGTTCGTTTGGGTCTTCTGTCTCCCTGATGTGCAGTGTTCACCTGCCACACACATTACATTAACCCAGAGCTCCTCAAAGATGGGCGTGCCCGCTTAACCGCAAAGATCAATGTTTTTTCTTTCTTCTGATGCTAGCAGTGTCACTTCTTAAAAGAACAGTGTTCTTTCCCAGCTCTGTAGGAGATCATGGTGACTTGCTGTTTGTTTTGTGTGTGTTTACCTGGACTACGTCCCCTTGGGGAACTTTATGTAAAATATCAGTATGTCATTTTGACGTATGATCTTTTGTCTCAAAAGTGTTTATGACTATTCCTTCAACTTCTACCAGGTGGAACATTTCTCAGAGCTTTCTGAGAATCTGCTTTCCAGGTTATAATCCTCAGTTTGGCTCCAATAATAGTCCCTTTTTTTCTTCTTAATTTGATAGTTAATTGAATTTTCATTGATACAGTGTTGTCACAAATAATCACATAGCCATTGATTTCCTCTTAGCTAGCCAAGGGAAAATTGACCCTGTAAGAAACACTTCTAACATAAATATTATACCTAGGTAAATACTACAGGAAAGTGAGCACGTAGATTGGGACGTTACTCACGGCCCAAACTCTAAAACAGGTCAGGATAATTTAATAGATTAGTACCACCTTCACCCTCACCACTTATTATTTGCCTCTGAAGCAGCTTTCAATGTTGGACCAAAAAGGGTGAGACTGAGGAAAACAGTGGAGAAGTGAGGGGCTAGAAAGCCACTTGCTTAACCTACATACCGTTAAGGAGCAATCTTCTGAACATAGAATTTTCTTCAGTATTTTCTTTGTTTTTTTTAAGATTTTAACTATCTTTCCTCTGATTTCAAACAATCCAGAGGAAATGATTTGGAAAAGCACTGATTCACCCTTCACTTTTACTTGTAACAACTCCCTCACAGGTAATATAGTGTCTCATTTTATGTCAGACAAGAAACTAAAATAAAATCTTGGAGGTTTTATGAAAAGGGCATGAATTGGCAATAGTCAAACCACTAAGCCACCTCTGCTTCCACCCTTTTTTCCCTACCTCCCCGCCACTCTTCAGGTTCTTCAAACATGAGCATGTGCATGTGATGTTCTAACATCTCTGAACCGCTATGAGAACACCTCAGTAACCAGTATTCCATCCAGGAATTATCACAGGTTTTTATTTTTGTTTGAGAATTACTAGATTGCCCTCAACATGTCCAAACATTCAAATCTTTAAAAGCCCGCAATCCATATTCTGATCTTCTCTAGCAAATCAGTTTTTATTTAAAAATATTACCCTTATTTAGAGAAAATCATATACATCAATTTATTTCACCTTTATTATTTAATATTTATTAGATTCTCTTTAATAGACAAAATATAAATCAATTTTTTGTTATAACTTAATGGTATTATTTATTCTAAAGGTGTTGATCTAATAACTCAAACTTGGATGAGAGAAAACACTAAATTAAAAGTGTGAAATTTTTTTTATTTGTTTGTGTTTATACTCACAGAGAAGCTTTATAGAGCAATGAGAAGAGCTTGGACTCTGGATTCCAAATACATGATTTCAAGTCCTAGGAATATCACTTGCTGTGACCTCAGGCAATTTAATGAAACGTGTTGCACCTTATTTAAAAAATAAAGTTGAATGTACTCCAATATAATTCAAGATGAGACATTTTACTCTCATTAATAAAACTTATAAGGAAAAATTGTACTCCAGGACCCTTTATAGACAGATTCAGGCACAAAAGATCCTTTCCAAGAGGGTAGTGGGCAAAAGGTGAGTTTTCCATGACCCCTGATGGTGAGAGTTGGGGGTGGAGAACCTGGGAGAATACTTTAGAAACAGACCTTCTCTACCCTCCCCCACCTGGGGATTCTAAGAGCAGGGAGAGCAGAAGATTTGAATCTGATGACAGATTGAAACTTCAATATTCATCAGATTTTTAATACTGGAAAATGAGATATGAGTGACCCCAAAGCTTTGGTATTTATGCAAGATTATCTGTCAGAGAGGAGAAAACCAACAGAGCTCATCTGAAGGGCAGTTTTGAGAACAGCACTGAAGCTATTTCCTCATTGTACAGCACTGAGTCTAGCCACCTCAATAAATGTTCTATCTGTAAAGCACCTGGCACATAGCAGGAACTCAAGGTATGCTAGTTCCTTCCCTCTTAATAGTTCTGGGTCCTTCACAAGACTCAGTCCTTCTGAGGGGCCTGACCTATGACACACAGGGAGTTACTGAGAGATCCAAATGAGATCAATGGTTCAAATGCTGCCTCTTTCACACATTTCTGGCTCCTTGGGTTCCTTTCCCCCTCTGCATCCATTCACTGTTAATGCGAAGTCTCAAATCCAGGGAAATAATGCCCAGGAAGAATATGAAAAAAAGAGAGCTGAATTTTATTTTATTTTATTTTTATTTATTTATTTATTTTTTTTAAATTTTTTTTGGGGGGTACACCAGGTTCAATCAACTGTTTTTATACACATATCCCCGTATTCCCTCCCTTCCTTGACGCCCCCCCCTCGAGTCCCCCCCACCCTCCCTGCCCCAGTCCTCTAAGGCATCTTCCATCCTCGAGTTGGACTCCCTTTGTTATGCAACAACTTCCCACTGACTATTTTACAGTTGGTAGTATATATATGTCTGTGCTACTCTCTCCCTTCGTCTCAGTTTCCCCTTCACCCCCCGCCCCCTCCCATACCTCGAGTTCTCCAGTCCATTCTCTGTATCTGCTTCCTTGTTCTTGTCACTGAGTTCATCAGTACCATTTTTAGATTCCGTATATGTGAGTTAGCATACAATATTTGTCTTTCTCTTTCTGACTTACTTCACTACGTATGACAGATTGTAGTTCTATCCACCTCATTACATATAGCTCCATCTCATCCCTTTTTATAGCTGAGTAATATTCCATTGTATATATATGCCACATCTTCTGTATCCATTCATTTGTTGATGGGCATTTAGGTTGCTTCCATGTCCTGGCTATTGTAAAGAGTGCTGCAATAAACATTATGGTACAAGTTTCTTTTGGGATTATGGTTTTCTTTGGGTATATGCCCAGGAGTGGGATTACTGGATCATATGGTAGTTCTATTTGTAGTTTTTTAAGGAACCTCCAAATTGTTTTCCATAGTGGCTGTACCAACTTACAGTCCCACCAACAGTGCAGGAGAGTTCCCTTTTCTCCACACCCTCTCCAACATTTGTGGTTTCCAGATTTTGTGATGATGGCCATTCTGATTGGTGTGAGGTGATACCTCATTGTGGCTTTGACTTGCATTTCTCTGATGATTAGTGATGTTGAGCATCTTTTCATGTGTTTGTTGACACTTCCTAACACCATACACAAAAATAAACTCCAAATGGATTAAAGACCTACATGTAAGGCCAGACACTATCAAACTCCTAGAGGAAAACATAGGCAGAACACTCTTTGACATCCATCAAAGCAAGATTCTTTTTGACCCACCTCCTAGAATCATGGAAATAAAATCAAGAATAAACGAATGGGACCTCATGAAACTTAAAAGCTTTTGCACAGCAAAAGAAACCATAAACAAGACTAAAAGGCAACCCTCAGAATGGGAAAAAATAATTGCCTATGAAACAACGGACAAAGGATTAACCTCCAAAATATACAAGCAGCTCATGCAGCTTCATACCAAAAAAGCAAATAACCCAATCCACAAATGGGCAGAAGACCTAAATAGACATTTCTCCAAAGAGAGCTGAATTTTAAATTGGCCATATTCTGATCCTCACAATTTAGGTCAAACATATTTTAACATTGTTCAGGTATTACAGGTTTCCAAAGGAGCAAAGAAAAAAAATTCTCCTTCTCTTTGGCAGTTATACCAAATTGAGGCTTTAATTCCTACAGATTTTCTATTACATGTGCTTCTATAAACTCACAAATCTATAAATGTTAGCATGATTAACAGTTTTGATTTCAGCAAACTCTTGCTAATTTTAACTATGTGAAGAATCAATAAAAATATCTCTGAACAATTTTAAAAGACATAAAATCTTATTAATCAATGAAGTAAGTGGATTTAATTTGAAAAGTATTTTTCAGAGGAAGTGTTTTGTTGAATGCATGAGATTCCCAAGGAACACATTAGTATTTCATGTAAATAGTTGAAAAGAGCTTGAATGTGTTTGGAAAGTTCATTCTCTCACAAAATTTAAGTATTTTACCTGATGTCTCAATATTTTGTTTAGCAGATTTTTTTCTTAATTAATATGGTATTAAAGTTTAGGCTAGCCACTATTCTAATGATCACGAATTCTAAATCTGTAGAATTGAATGTAAAATCAAAAAATGAATATAGTTTTATTTCCGTTATAATTTCCATCAACACGAAGAGATACTGGGTAAGCAGAAAAGGTAGTGCCAGATGAGGTGGGACCCATGAGAAAGCAGAAACCCATAGCACAGCTGAGTGTAAAGCAGGGTCTGGGTCCTGGGCCTGAAGCTCTGAAACCAATGCTATGGTGGCCTAGGGTGGTAGACAGAAGGCTTTAACCAGGCAGGCAGTCGATCACTGGGGGTACAAAGGGACACAGCAGCATGTCTCCCCCAGTGTAAAGAGCAGAGCCACAGGGGCTAATATGGAAAATGCTGGCAGGAGGTCTCACGGCTGGAAGCAGGGACCCAGACATGGGGCTGGGGTCCAAGGCAAAAACTTCAGTCTTTGAGTGCACCTAAAGACGGCAAAGTAGGTTCCTGAAAATTCCAGGAGGTTTAGTCCTGGAAATGTTATCAGAACTAGCATACAAAGCGGGCATCAAATTAGCTCCAAGTGTGTTTAGTCCCAGATCACAGCACTGGATTAATTCCTTTGACCTAAATCAGAAATGGTTCTAGCAGTTAGGGCTACATTGAATCCAGGAATTTAGTGGGTTTGTTTTTGGTATGTGCTTTCAGATTTATGTTAGATCCTTGAGAGAAACTTGAGAGTTCCTTAAGATCATCCTGGCTCATCTTTTCCACCTCCAGGATGAGATTATTTTTGTGTATATTCCTCAAGGGAAAGTTGAGAGAATTCAATGTGTTTATGGCCCTAGATTTCTTTGCATTTATTTTTCTAGATTGGAAAGTCTCAACGCTAAAGCTTGGTTTAGACAAGGCTTAACTGCAAGCTGTTTATGTGCATATATGCTACTGTGAAGTGTGCCATCCTTAGAAAGTGTCACATTAAGCTTTACCGAATGAAAGAACCTATTCTTATCATCACCAGAACCTTCCAGATTGTATATTTATACACACTCAGGAACACAGAGAGACACACTCTTTGCAACTGCACTCTTTTTCTTTTTTTGTACATAAATAAGTATATATGTTTAAATAGAATCTATATACATACATATCCCATGCAAGCCTACTCTTTATGCATTACAAAAAGAAAAAAGCAACGAGTTTCTAATATTAAATAAACAGAAAGAGGAGTGTTTACTTTGTCCAAAGCTCAATGCATTCGTTTCTTAGCCTTTTACAAGAAAGAGACGAGAATTCAGTTGCAAGTTTTCTACACAGTTTATTAATGTAGAAGTTAAAACACTTTCTCCAATTAGAGAGGAAAATTAAGAATGAAAAAGTTATAAAATCTGATGAGAGCTGCCTGGGACACTTAATGGAGCATAAGTGTTCCTGACATCTGGGGCAGAAATAAAAGTAATTTCCACAGCATGGAAAATGGAAACAGACTCATTTCACTGGAATTCCTTTCCCCTTCTATGTGCATTGTTATGAAATCCAAATGTCCATTCTTGTTTCTCCCTAGTTTCCTTTTTCATTTCCATCATGCTCTAGAAAGAACTCCAGTTATCAATTTCATATTTGCTCAACCACTCCTTGACTTTTCTTTCATTTATTCTCCTTTTAGTTTTATCCAGTCATATTTCCCACTCTCCTTTCCTTCATTTCTATTGTTTTAACTGTTGATGCTCAGTAGAATACTGTTCTATTATTCTCTCCCCATCTATCTCCAAACTCGATACTATACATACTTGAGATATGTCATGAGGATTTGTTTTAACCTCAAATATTAAATGGAATCTCTCCTCTCTTCTCTCTCTCTTTCATATTAATTAGAAAAAATGTTGTATTAGCTCAATTTTATTTTTAACTATCATTTTATCCCAGAAACAATGTAGTGCATTTAGTTCCTTTGGTCAGGCCTTCACTTCTACCAGACATTTTAGATTTCTTCTTTACCAGCTCCTCATGAAGTTTACTTTCCATTGTCTAGATATTTTTCTTAGAGTCTTCAGTTGATACTGAGATTCTAAGTTTCTCAGAGTTCCTTGATCATCTAATATGCTTAAGAACTGACACACCTCCAACCCTCTGATTTCCCCTCTCTTTTAGCCTTGGACACTGTTCCTTCTCACACTCCATATCCTTGAAAACCCCTAAAACACTCCTTGCACGAGAAGATCTCATTCACTCTCAGAGATTCAACTATATGAGTTATTTTCAAATCTACTCCCTGTCTCAAAAGTACCAATAGAATTTCTTAATACCACATTCCCAGTTGTCTGTAAATTATTTTCATCTAAGTACCATTAAAATTTCAAGCTTCATGTGTTCTAAGCCAGTAACTTTCAATTTTTTCTAAACACAGATTCCTTTCTATAATGTCTTAAATGGAAAACCAATGTCTTATCAGATTAAAGCTAATAGACTAGCAGGTACTTATTATGAAGTCCTTAAAGGTGACAAATGGGCCATTTTATTATATGCACCCATACTGATACATACAGAAAGAGTTATCGGTAACAGTTGAGATATTTCTGTAGCTTGCTTTCGCACGTATGGTGTAGATGGACAGTGTGTCCATTTCAGCAGGCCTAAATCTGTAAAAGATCATTGAGAAATGACAGTCTCTCAGCAATATTTTTGTATGAACTCCAAATATGAACACATAGTAGGAACATGCAGATTTATTGTGAAGGCTGCACAAAGAGGAAGTTGGCATGGAAGCCATTACTGGTCCCACTGAGCTTAAATGTAGATGCATTATGCATTTATGTGTGTTGTTTTATACTAAAATTTGTTAATAGTTACTTTTTAAATTATGTTTTATGACTTTCAGAAATGGTGAAATTTCAACTTTTAAGGAACTATAACAATTTACAAATCACAGTTTAAAAGTCATTCTTTTATTAGAATGAATGAAATCATTCCTCACTACAAACTATTTTCTGATCATAATCTCTATATTCTTTTGGTAAAATGATCATTGCCTCTTATTTTTTCTTCACGTATAACTACAATTCATTTTATCACTAATTTCAATGCATTAAATATTTTTCTGTCCCTTTTTTCCCTACTTCAATATTTTCCTTGTATACGCTTATATTACCCCACATTTGTGTTGCCAAAAATAGCTTCTTACATGGCCTCCATGTTCTCCACCATCTTTTCTTTCAATTTATCTCGCACTCCACAACCTGATGAAAATACTGCTGTTCTCCAAAAACTTCATGCAGAGTATCAAAAAAAAAAAAAAAAAAAAAAAAAAAATCTATACTTCTTCAGCCTGTGGGGCAAAAACCACAGCTACAGAAAGACAGAGAAAATGAAAAGGCAGATGATGTACCAGATGAAGGAACAAGATAAAACTCCAGAAAAACAACTAAATGAAATGGAGATAGCAACCTTTCAGAAAAAGAATTCAGAATAATGACAGTGAAGATGATCCAGGACTTTGAAAAAAGACTGGTTGCAAAAATCGAAAAGATGCAAGAAAAGTTTAAAAAAGACCTAAAGGAATTAAAGAACAAACAAACAGAGATAAGCAATACAATAATTGAAGTGAAAAATACAGTAGAAGGAACCAATGGCAGAATAACCGAGGCAGAAGAACAGATAAGTGACCTGGAAGATAGAATGGTGGAAATCACTGATGCAGAAAAGAATAAAGAAAAAAGAATGAAAAGAAATGAAGATAGTCTAAGAGACCTCTGGGAAAAAATTAAATGCACCAATATTCATATTATAAGGATTCCAGAAGGAGAAGAGAGAAAAAAAAGGACTCAAGAAAATACTTGAAGAAATTAGAGTCAAAAACTTCCTTAACATGGGAAAGGAAATAGCCACCCAAGTCCAGGAAGTGCAAAGAGTCCCAGGCAGGATAAATCAAAGGAGGAACATGGCAAGACACATAGTAGTCAAATTGACAAAAATTAAAGACAAAGAAACATTATTAAAAGCAATAGGGAAAAAAATGACAACGTACAAGGGAACTCCTGTACGGTTAACAGCTGATTTCTCAGCAGAAAATTTATAAGCCAGAAGGGAGTGGCACAACATATTTAAAGTGATGAAAGTGAAAAACCTACCACCAAGAATACTCTACCCAGCAAGGAACATATTCAGATTCAATGGAGAAAAAAACCTTTACAGACAAGCAAAAGCTAAGAGAATTAAGCACCACCAAACCAGCCCTACAAATGCTGAAGGAACTTCTCTAAGTGAGAAACACAAGAGAGTAAAAGGACCTACAAAAACAAACCCAAAACAATTAAGAAAATGGCAATAGGAACACATGTATCAATAATAACCTTGAATGTAAATGGAATAGATGCTCCAAACAAAAGACACAGACTAGCTGAATGGATACAAAAAGAAGACACTTGTATATGCTGTCTGCAAGAGACCTATTTCAGACCTAGGGACACATACAGACTGAAAGTGAGGGGATGGAGAAAGATATTCCATGCAAATGTAAATCAAAGGAAAGCTAGAGTAGCAATACTCATATCAGATAAAGTACACTTCAAAATAAAAAATGTTGAAAGAGACAAGAAAGGACACTACATAATGATCAAGGGATCAATCCAATAAGAGGATAAAACAATTATAAATATATATGCACCCAATAAAGGAGCACCTCAATACATAAGATAAATAATAACAACTATAAAAGTAACACAGTAATGCAATAATAGTTGGGGAATTTAACACCCCACTTACACCAATGGACAGATCATCCAGACAGAAAATTAATTAGGAAACACAAGCTTTAAATAATGCAATAGATCAGCTAGATTTAATTGATATTTATAGGACATTCCATCCAAAAACAGCATATTGCCCATTCTTCTCAAGTGCATATAGAACATTCTCCAGGATAGATCACATTTTGGGTTACAAATCAAGTCTTGGTAAATTTAAGAAAATTGAAGTCATAGAATCTTTTCTGACACAATGCTATGAGATTAGAAATCAACTACAGGAAAAACACTGTAAAAAACACAAACACATGGAGGTTAAACAATATGCTACTAAATAACCAAGAGATCACTGAAGAAATCAAAGAAGAAACCAAAAAATACCTAGAGAGAAACAAAAATGAAAACACAATGATCCAAAACCTATGGGATGCAGCAAAAGCAGTTCTAAGAGAGAAGTTTATAGCAATATAATTCTACCTCAAGAAACAAGAAAATCCCAAATAAACAATTTAACCTTACACCTAAAGAAACTAGTGAAACAAGAACAAACAAAACCCAAAGTTGGTAGAAGGAAAGAAATCATAAAGATCAGAGCAGAAATAAATGAAGTAGAAACAAAGAAAACAATAGAAAAGATCAATAAAACTAAAAGCTGGTTCTCTGAGAAGATAAACAAAATTGATAAACCCCTAGCAAGACTCATCAAGAAAAAGAGGGCGAGGTCTCAAATCAATAAAATTAGAAAGGAAACAGGAGAAGTTACAACAGATACAACAGAAATTTAAAAAAACACCATAAGAGACCACTACAAGCAAGTATATGCCAATAAAATGGACAACCTGGATCAAACAGACAAACTCTTAGAAAGGTATCACCTTCCAAGACTGAATCAGGAAGAAATAGAAAATATGAACAGACCAATCACAAGTAATGAAATTGAAATTGTTATTAAAATCTTTCAAAAAACATAAGTCCAGGACCAGATGGCTTCACAGGTGAATTCTAACAAACATTTAGAGAAGAGCTAACATTCATCATTCTCAAACTCTTCCAAAAAATTGCAGAGCAAGGAACATTCCCAAACTCATTCTATGAGGCCACCCTCACTCTGATACCAAAACCAGACAAAGATACTACAAAAAAAGAAAATTACAGACCAATATCATTGATGAATTTAGATGCAAAAATCCTCAACAAAATACTAGCCAATGGAATCCAACAACACATTGAAAGGATCATACACCATGATCAAGTGGGATTTATCCCAGGGATGCAAGGATTCTTCAACAAACACAAATCAATCAATGTGGTAGACTGTATTAACAAACTGAAGAATAAAAACTGTATGATCATCTCAACAGATCCAGAAAAAGCTTTTGACAAAATTCAACAACAATTTATGATAAAAATCTCCAGAAAGTGGGCATAAAGGGAACCTACCTCAACATAATAAAGGCCATATACAGCAAACCCACAGCAAACATCATTCTCAATGGTGAAAAACTGAAAGCATTCCCTCTAAGATCAGGAACAAGACAAGGATGTCCACTCTCACCACTACTACTCAACATAGTTTTGGAAGTCCTTGCCACAGCAATCAGAGAAGAAAAAGAAATAAAAGTAATCTAAATTAGAAAAGAAGTAAAATTGTCACTGTTTGCAGATAACATGATATATACATAGAAAATCCTAAAGTTGGTAAAGTTGCAGAATACAAAATTAACACACAGAAATCTGTTGCATTTCTATACACTAACAATGAAAGCTCAGAAAGAGAAATTAAGGAAACAATCCTATTCATCATTGCAACAAAAAGAATAAAATACCTAGGAATAAACCTAACTAAGGAGGTAAAAGACCCATACTCAGAAAACTATAAGATACTGATGAAAGAAATCAAAGATGACACAAACAGATGGAGAGATACACCAAGTTCTTGGATTGAAAGAATCAACATTGTGAAAATGGCTATACTACTGAAAGCAATCTACAGATCCAATGCAATCTCTATCAAATTACCAATGGCATTTTTTACAGAACAAGAACAAAAAATCCTAAAATTTGTATGGAGACACAAATGACCCCGAATACCCAAAACAATCTTGAGGGAAAAAAAGGAGCTGGAGGAATCAGACTACCTGACTTCAGTAATCTAGACAATATGGTACTGGAACAAAACCAGAAATATAGATCAATGGAACAGGATAGAAATCCAGAGATAAACTGTGCTCAACTCATCTATAACAAAGGAGACAAGGATATACAATGGAGAAAAGGCACCTTCTTCAATAAGTGATGTTGGGAAAACTGGACAGCTACATGTCAAAGAATGAAATTAGAACACTCCCTAACACCATACACAAAACTAAACTCAAAATGGATTAAAGACCTAAATGTAAGGCCAGACACTATAAAACTCCTAGAGAAAAACATAGGAAGAATCCTCTTTGACATAAATCACAGGAAGATCTTTTTTGACCCACCTCCTAGAGTAATGGAAATAAAAACAATAAATAAGTGGGACATAATGAAAATTAAAAGCTTCTGCACAGCAAAGGAAACTATAAACAAAATGAAAAGACAACCCTCAGAATAGGAGAAAATATTTGCAAACAAGTCAACAAAGGATTAATCTCCAAAATATATAACAGTTCATGCAGCTCAATATCAAAAAAACAAATAACCCAATCAAAAAATGGGCAGAAAACCTAAATAGGCATTTCTCCAAAGACGACATACAGATGGCCAAGAGGCACATGAAAAGCTGCTCAACATCATTAATTATTAGAGAAATGCAAATCAAAACTACAATGAGGTATCACCTCACACCAGTTAGAATGGGCATTATCAGAAAATCTACAAACACTAAATCCTGGAGAGGGTGTGGAGAAAAGGGAATGCTCTTGCACTGCTGGTGGGAGTGTAAATTGATACAGCCACTATGAAAAACAATATGGAGGTTCCTTGAAAAACTAAAAATGGAATTACTATATGACCCAACAATGCCACTACTGAGCATATGTGCAGAGAAAATCATAATTCAAAAGACACATGCACCCCAATGTTCATGCCAGCACTATTTACAATAGCCAGGACACGGAAGCAACCTAAATGTCCATCAAGAGATGAATGGAAAAGGAAAATGTGGTACATATATACAATTGTATATTACTCAGCCATAAAAGGGAAAAAAATGGGACATTTGTATAGACATGGATGGACCTAGTGACTGTCATACAGAATGAAGTAATTCAGAAAGAGAAAAACAAACATTGTATATTAACAAATATAGAAAAATGGTACAGATCAACTGGTTTGCAAGACAGAAATACAGACACAGATGTAGAGAACAAACATAGGAACACCAAAGGGGGAAGCAGGGGTGGGGTTTGTGATGGGATGAATTGGGAGATTGGGATTGCCATATACACATTTATATTAAGAAAAAAAATCATATTGTACACTTTAAATATATACAGCTTATTGTATGCCAATAAAAGTTCTTAAAAAACAAACAAAAAAAGAAACTTCATGTAGCCCTCTACTGTTCTGAAACTAAATGCCAAATACTTCTGCTTAATTTTTAAGGTTATTCATTATTTAAAAATCTTAATCTTTACATCTCCAACAGTAGACAGACAAATACACACAAATACGTACACACACTCCAAACTGAAATGTTACCCCCTCACTCTACATCTTTCATATCCATATCAAAATTTGTTCTAGGACCTGCTTTTATATCTTTTCTAACTACACAGAACCACTCCATTTTCTCCTGTTTTGATTTCTCTGGCCCTTGTGGTCTACACCACTTTTTGGCAGATAATTATACACTGTTGACTTGTTCTCTTCATTTCATGTCTCCTCCAACCTAGACAATATGTGCTCCGAGAAAAGTAATCTCTATTCTCTTCATCTCTGCTCTCCTCCACCCCACACACCCTCAGAGTGACTAAAATAGGCTGGCCATGTGGGAGTAACCTCTCAAAATCTCTTGAACATTGTCATATTTTAATCTTCGTATTGAATATTCTTAATTCTTTTATTTTTTTCTTTCATGGAACTTTTTTTTTTATTACTTTTGTGACTTTCTCAGGATCTGTGTACACATTCAGTATAACGCAGTTCCAGTTTGGCCACATTAAATTTAACTCGAGTCCTGGGACAGGGAAAACTTTCAATACTAGTGATTTTCCGATTCCCTTGTGGATTAGATAAGCTGCAACCTTCTTAATCAAAATAGAAGAATTAACTATGGTCTTTTACACACACGCATTTACACACCCCCCACCACACACACACACATACAACTTCCTACTCAAAATATCTGCATATTCTTGTGTCTTAGATCCTCCCAATCTAAAGTATCCAGACAGAATTCTTCATTCTTCATATCCCTAAACAACTCTTTCCCAGACTCCTGGTCTTGGTCAATAGCACACAAAGTACCCAGTTATTCATGCCACAAAAGTAGCAATCATTTTTTTTTCCTTTTTCCATAACAATATAAGCACAAGTCTTACCACTCTACTTTTAGATAACCTCAAATCTTCCTTATTTTATATTTTTCCAATATTGCTGCCTTAATGCGAGACTCAATCATTGCTTATCTGAGCTACTGCAGTAATCTCCTTTGCTTCTGCTGTTCCTGCATCCCCATCTAACCAACACCACAGCAGCCAACGTTATCTTTCAAAATTTATGCCTGACCAGGACACTCCTGCTTGTAATTCTCCAATGACGTTCTATCAATCTTAGAAGGAAATCTAATCTCCTCACTCTGGTATTTAAGACCTTATCTGACAAAGAACTACACCTAGTACCTTCTCTCTCCCTTACTTCTCCTCTTCTATCACCATGCTCTTGCTGCATTGACCTTATTTCTGATTCTGAAACATTCCAAATAATTCTCCCCTAAGGACTTTTGCACCAGCTATTTCTTTCTTCCTATGTTTTCTTATGACTCAGTTCTTAGTTTAGACATCATTATGAGGAACTCCCTGGTGGTCCAGTGGTTAGGACTCACACTTCCACTGCAGGGTACATGGGTTCAATCACTGGTCAAGGAATTAAGACCCCACATGTTGTGACATGGCCAAAAAATTAATAAATAAAAATTAAAATTAAAAAAAAACTTTACTTTGAAAAAAAAAAACGAAAACAAAAAACCACATCATTATCTTAGAGTGGTTTTCCATAACCAAAGAATATAAAACTGTCCATAAAACTTTAGTACATACCCAATCTTACTTTTTTATGTTTTGAAATTCATATGTGTTTATGAATTGCTAATATTACTGATTTGTTTATTTGTTTATTACCTCCCGAATCTCCCATTAGAGTATAAACTCGAAGTGCCACATTAGGAGTTGCAGTTCAAAACGTGCACATTGCTAAAGTTTTCAGTTGAAAAGTTTTTATTATTGTTTTCTAACACTAAAAATTATGATACTTTTATAACAAATCAGCATAGTATGATAATTTTTAGACAGATGGAAATAAAGTGCCTTGTTCTAACATTTTATAATATATACATACACTTGATCATTAGAAGACATTGTTGGTCTAACAACATGTTAAATGACCTGTGCTTCTGAACAAAGGAACTACATTTTAAGTTAATATATTAGTCACTGTATCTTTAAAAAAAATGTTTAGGGAATTCCCTGGAAGTCCAGTGTCTAGGATTCAGTGCACTCACTGCAATGGCCCAGGTTCAACCCTTGGTCAGGGAACTTAGATCCTGCAAACTGTGCTCCACTGCCAAAAAAACAAAAAAGAAAACAAAATGTTTAAAGCCTCCATTGTTCTTAGCACAGTGGTTAAATTTGATATTTCATATTGTAGCTCATATACTCTTTTACTTTAACTGCACCATAATTACATTGCTGAGTTTTAAAATTAAATATACGTATACTTTCATAATACAAACTACTATTTAATAATTTAGGTATATTTATCATTATTAAAGTATTTATGTAGATATAGCAGGGATTCTTTGTAATGGTTTGGCTAGTATAATGTAGCATTTTTTGTTGTTGTTGCTCTAATCATTTCATTATTTTAAATATAACTACTTTCAAATTTAAATAACTTTCAGATGAATATTATTTTGAAATACTATAAAATTTAAGATAAAATACTGAGTTGTTTTATTATTTCATCACAGATGTCAGGATTAAAGAAAAACAATCCTGTTAGAATAGAACTATAATAATATTATTTTGTGTCATTAAATAAAATTTTGAAGGAATTTAATGAAATGCCAGAAAATAAAAGAAAAAATTCAGAGCTATTACTTTAAGCAAACTGTAGCACAGATATGTCACAGATAGATCAAGATGTAAATTTACCCTCTACCTCCATATCAACTAAATCTAATGAATTTCAAGAAAAATGGAAAGGAAAAAACCTATTTAACCCAAATGTACTTTCTCCTGTTCTGGATACATGAGCATGTAACTAGAGTATTCAATAAGGAGACAATCTTATTGAAAGTTATCCATTACAAGTTAGAAATATTAATTTCTCAAAAGACTTTGCAAGCAGGAAAGTTTCAATAACTTACTCCACGTAAATTATTCCAAACATTCCATTTTTTAACTGTCACGATTTTTGCTCCTTTTTTTTTTTATCCTCAAGGATCTGCATTTTTTTCTAAAATGAAGACATTTTAGAGATGGGGAAAGAATGACGTGAAGAATGAGATGGTGACAAAGGTTGGCAACAATTATCACATATTCTTAGTGGACATAAAGAAAATGAAATGCATAAAAATGGTGTTATGTATTCAGAATGAAAATCAGATTTAACTACTTGATCCTGCAGAGTAGAAATATGAAAATACGGCACAATAGTGACATGCTGGTATCGAATGCCCAATGTTTATGTTTCAATTTTGTGAATGTGTCTAGCATTCAGTGAATCAACCATAAAACTTTGATTATATTAATAGAAATTTTCTTAATATGGATTGTGGCAGATTAGATTTATCATTAAAAAATATTTACTCTCTCTCTCCCTACTTCCATTCGTATTTAAACTGGGCCATGGACTTCGTTCAGCCAATGAATAATAGGCACAGTAAGACTGAAGACTTGCAAACCACTTGATGATTTGGCTTGCTCTCTTGCCTCTCTGCCTTCATCAGGAAAAGAATTCCCAGATTAGCCCACTGGCCTCAAGAGGAGGATGAGAGGATATGGTACAGAGCCACCCCAACCAACTTAGCCAGACTAGGACTATCCTAGATCATCCAACCACAGCCAATCTGCAGATGTGTGAGGACATGGATATAAAAGCCAGCCAGTTGAGCCTGGGTTAGACCAAATTCCACCAGCAAAGTTACAGTCACCAGCACAACAACGACAAAAAATGCTTACTTTGTATAACACTGACATTATGTTGTTGTTGCAAAGCAATACCTAGTCAATTCAGGGCAGAAACCATAGCAAAATTTGATGATGGTGCCAGAAAACATTTGTACAGAATACGAGCATCAATAACAAATAATGAACCAGATTATGTGGGGAATAAATTACAAAAGTGAATAATTTAAGTAACAGCAGCTGTGATATATTGTCATATTGAAAATGTGAGCAATTCTAATTATTACTCAACTTTTTTGGATACAACTCTTGAGTAAAGTGATGTGAAAGAGATAACAATTAGAGTTAGACTTACAACTTCCAAAATGCAAATGGTTCCATATGAGAATAATTTGCAGAATTTTGTCTAATAATATAGCACAACAGGAGCAGGACTGTACACTTTTATGTAAATTACTTACACAATCTTTATCTAGGTAAGACTAAAGAAAAAATTTGAAGGGCCAGGAATATGAGAATGCTGTTAAAGTGCAATAAAAGAGGGACTTCCCTGAGGATAGATGATGCCTTAGAGGACTGGGACGGGGAGGGTGGGGGGGAGTGAAGGGAGGAAAGGTATATGGGGATATGTGTATAAAAACAGATGATTGAACTTGGTGTACCCCCCAAAAAATAATAAATAAATAAAATGAAAAAAAAAGAGAAAAAGAGGGACTTCCCTGCTGGCACAGTGGTTAAGAATCTGCCTGCCAATGCAGGGGACATGGGTTTGATCCCTGCTCCAGGAAGATCCCACTTGTCTCAGAGCAACTAAGCCCGTGAGCCACAACTACTGAGCCTGTGCTCTAGAGCCTGTGAGCCACAACTAATGAGCCCAAGTGCCACAACTACTGAAGCCCACATGCCTAGAATTTGTGCTCCATGACAAGAGAAGACACCGCAATGAGAAGTCTGCGCACCGCAATGAAGAGTAGCCCCCACTTGCCACAAATAGAGAAAGCCCTTGTGCAGCAATGAAGACCCAATGCAGCCAATAAAACAAATAAGTAAATAAATAAATTTATTGTTTAAAATGCAGTAAAAATTAATAGAATGAAAATTTATTATTAAAAATTCTGTGAATTTTTAATTTCTTGTTGAGTGCATTCTTTAAGCATTTTTGTAAACACAGAAGAAAAATAAATTTTTTGTTTCCATTTTTATTGCAATATAATTGACAAATTTTTATTGTACTATTTGACATTTGGATACATTTACATGCCAGTGTAGTTTCATTGATTATAACAAATGTACCATTTTGATAGGGGATGTTGACTGATAATGGAGGAATGTGCGAGGGCAGAGAGTATATAGGAAATCTCAGTACCCTCCTCTCAATATTTCTGTGAACCTAAAACTGCTCTTAAAAAAAGAAAAAAATACAGGTATCTCTTGCTTTTTGCATGTTCACTTCATGCCATTTAGCTTTAATGAAAACTTTACATTAGTATCTGTTTCTGTTCACCAAAAGAAATCCAAACAGGATTTTACTTTTATGAAAAAAGACAAGAAATGAAAATAGCATTCATCACATGTTTTGCATGAGCTGAGCTATTGTAGAGGCAGCACACAACTTGAAATGTGAGAGCGGCACCACCAAGCTCCTTCCCTGGGAACTACGCTGATGATCTCAGCATCACTGTGACTGTGAGCATCTGTGCTTTATCTTGACTTATTTTGTGCATCCATTACCAAGAGGTGTCCTAAGGTAATTGCTACTTTGATTTACACATTTTGGCTTACTAAAATTTTCACAGGAATTCTCTGTTTTCAAGCAGCAGGGGAAACGTGTGTGTACAAAGTCTTAAAATTAAAAATAAATAGATTATCCTGGGAGGGCCTGACCTAGTGAGGTAAGCTCTTTACAAAAGGATTTAGAAGGCAGAGATGGAAGAAGTAAGGCAGAGAGAAGCAGCAGCAGCTATACTTTTGCTGGCTTTGAAAAAACAAACCACCGTGTGGCAGGGAAGGCAGCCTCTAGTTTCTGAGGACATCAGTCCCCTGACTGCAAGAAACTGAAATCTGCCAACAACTAGTGAGCTTGGAAGAGAATCCCGAACTCCAGATGAAACCATAGCTCCAGCTAATACCTTGATTTCCTCTGGCAGCTGGTGGGGGTTGGGCACCCTGAGCACGGCACACAGCTAAGCCATGCCCAGACTACTGAAACACAAAACTTGTGGGATAATAAATTTGTGTTCTTTTAAACCAATTAAAAAAAAAGAAAAAGAAAAACCTGCCCCCAACTTTACTGAGGTAAAATTAACAAATAAAAACTGTATAGAGGTAAAGTGTACATATTCTGATGTATATGTACTTTGTGAAATAATCACCACACTCAAGTTCAGAAGAATATCCATCACCTCACATGGTTACTATTTTCTTTTGCGTGTGTGTGATGAGAACACTTAAGATCTACCCTCTTAACAAATTTTAGTATATAATACAGTGTTGTTAACTATAGTCATATTGCTGTGCATTACATCTCCAGAATGTATTCATCTCATGTAACTGAAACTTTGTGTGCCCTTTGACCAACTTCTCCATGTTTTGCCCTCCCCCAGTCCCTAGCAACCACCATTATACTCGCTGCTTCTATGAGTTTGACTATTTTAGATTTCACATATAAATAAGATCATGCAGTATTTGCCTTTCTGTGTCTGGCTTATTCTACTTAGCATAATGTGCTCCAGGCCAATTCATATTGTTCCAAAAGGTAGGATTTCATTTCTCTTAATAATATTCCATATAAATGGATACACACACACACATACACATATATATATAATGTCACATTTTCTTCATCCATTTCATCTGTCAAAGGATATGTAGGTAGTTTGTGAACAATGATGCTGCAATAAATATGGGAGTGTAGACATTGCTTTAAAATTCTGACTTCATTTCCTTTGGATATATGCACAGAAGCAGAATTGCTAGATCATAAAGAAGTTCTATTTTGTTTCAAGGAAACTCCATACTTTTTTCCATAGTGGCTGTACCAATATGCATTCCCACCATCAGTGTACAGTGGTTCCCTTTTCTCCACATCCTCAACAACATGTCAACATTTGTCTTTTTGACAGCAACCATTCTAACAGGTGTGAAGTGATAGGTCACTTTGTTTTTTATTCCATTCTCCTGATGATTAGTGATGTTGAGCACCTTTCTGTACCTGTTGGCTATTTATATCTTTTCTTTAGAGAAATGTCTATTCAGGTCCATAGCCCATAATTTAATTTAGTTATTTGCTTTTTGCCATTGAGTTGTATGAGTTTCTTGTGTATTTTGGATATTAATTATTTTTCAGGTATGTGCTTTACAAATATTTTCTCCAATTCCATACATGGCTTTTTCACTTTTTCTTTGCAGTGTAGAAGATTTTTAGTTTGAGGCAGTCCCACTTTTCTGTTTTTGCTTTTGTTGACTGCTTTTGACATTATATCAAAAAAAAAATTGTTGCCCAGACCAACACTGAAAAACTTTTCTCTATACTTTCTTCTAGTAGTTTTACAATTCCAGATCTCACGTTTAAGATTTTAATGCATTTTGAGTAGGTTTTCATATATTTTGTGAGATAAGCATCTAATTTTATTCTTATGCATGTGGATAATGAGTTTTACCAACTCCATTTATTGAAGAGACTATTTTTCTCTGCTGTGTTCTTGGCATACTTGTCAAAGATCAGTTCACTGTAGATGTGTGGATTTATTTCTAGGTTCTCTACTCTGTTCCCTTGGTCCATATGTCTGTTTTTATACCACTATCTTAGTGTTTTTTATTACTGTAGCTTTGTAATATATTTTGAAATCAAGGAGAATGATGCCTTCAGCATTGTTGTTCTTTTTTATGATTGCCTTGGCAATCGAGATTGCTTTTGTACTTCCAAATGAATTTCAGGACTGATTTTTTCTGTTTCTGTAAAGAACGTCACTGAAGTTTTGATAGAGATTGCATTGAATCTGTAGATCACTTTAAGTAGTATGGAAATTTTAGTAATGTTAACTCTTCCAATCCATGAACAGATGATGTCTTTCCATTTATCTGTGTTTCCTTTAATTTTCTTCATTAGTGTTTTATAATATTTGCTTTAAAAATATCTTACCTGTTTAGTTAAGTTTATTCCTAAATCTTTTATTCTTTTTGTTGCTATTGTGTATTGGATTATTTTTTCAGTTTCCTCCTAGGATAGTTCATTGATTTTATATAGAAATATGACAGATATTTGTATGTTCATTTTGCCTCCTACAACCTTATTTTTTCCCTTTTAAAAAGAATTTTATTGATATATAATTGACATACAAATCACATATATTTAAAGTATACAATTTGATACTTTTTTCTGATTAGTCATCTGTTTTATATATATGAATGTATATATGGCAATCCCAATTTCCCAATTTGTCCCACCCCAATCACCCCCCATGCTTTCCCCCCTTGGTGTCCATATATTTGTTTTCTACATCTGCATCTCTATTTCTGCCTTATAAACTAGTTAATCTGTACCATTTTTCTCGATTCTGCATATATATGTTAATATACAATATTTGTTTTTCTCTTTCTGACTTACTTCACTCTATAGGACAGTCTCTAGGTCCATCCACGTCTCTACAAATGACCCAATTTCGTTCCTTTTTATGGCTGAGTAATATTCCATTGTATATATACACATCTTCTTTATCCACCTGTCTGTCAATGGACATTTAGGTTGCTTCCATGACCTTGCTATTGTAAATAATGCTGCAATGAACATTGGGGTGCATGTGTCTTTTTGAATAATGGTGTTCTCTGGGTATATGCCCAGTAGAGGGATTGCTGGGTCATATGGTAATTTCATTTTTAGTTTTTTAAGGAACCTCCATACTGTTCTCCATAGTGCCTGTATCAATTTACATTCCCACCAACAGTACAAGAGTGTTCCCTTTTCTCCACACCCTCTCCAGCATTTACTGTTTGTAGATTTTCTGATGATGCCCATTCTAACCTGTGTGAGGTAATATCTCATTGTAGTTTTGATTTGCATTTCTCTAATAATTAGTGACGTTGAGCAGCTTTCCATGTGCCTCTTGGCCATCTGTATGTCATCTTTGGAGAAATGCCTATTTAGGTCTTCTGCCCATTTTTTGATTGCATTGTTTGTTTTTTGATATTGAGCTGCATACACTGTTCTATATTTTGGAGATTAATCCTTTGTCTGTTGATTCATTTGCAAATATTTTCTCCCATTCTGAGGGTTGTCTTTTCATCTTGCTTATAGTTTCCTTTGCTGTGCAGAAGCTTTGAAGTTTCATTAGGTCCCACTTATTTTTGTTTTTGTTTCCATTACTCTAGGAGGTGGGTCAAAAAAGATCTTTCTGTGATTTATATCAAAGGGTGTCCTTCCTATGTTCTCCTCTAGGAGTTTTATAGTGTCTGGCC
Source organism: Hippopotamus amphibius kiboko (assembly GCF_030028045.1). Taxonomy (NCBI): domain Eukaryota; kingdom Metazoa; phylum Chordata; class Mammalia; order Artiodactyla; family Hippopotamidae; genus Hippopotamus; species Hippopotamus amphibius. Next base: position 85,390,593 of record NC_080188.1, on the reverse strand, counting down.
TTACATTTAGGTCTTTAATCCATTTTGAGTTTATTCTTGTGTATGGTGTTAGGAAGTGTTCTGATTTCATTCTTTTACATGTAGCTGTCCAGTTTTCCCAGCACCACTTATTGAAGAGGCTGTCTTTTCTCCATTGTACATCCTTGCCTCCTTTGTCATAGAATAGTTGACTATAGGTGTGTGTGTTTGTCTCTGGACTTTCTATCCTGTTACATTGATCTATATTTCTGTTTCTGTGCCAGTATCATATTGTCTAGATTACTGTAGCTTTGTAGTATATTCTCAAGTCAGCCAGTCTGATTCCTCCAGCTCTGTTTTTGTTGTTGTTGTTTTGTTTGTTTGTTTGTTTGTTGTCTCAAGATTGTTTTGGCTATTTGGGTCTTTTGTGTCTCCATACAAATTTTAGAATTTTTTTGTTCTAGTTCTGTAAAAAATGCCATTGGTAATTTGATAGGGATTGCATTGAATCTGTAGATTGCTTTGGGTAGTATAGTCATTTTCACAATGTTGATTCTTCCAATCCAAGAACTTGGTATATCTCTCCATCTGTTTGTGTCATCTTTGATTTCTTTCATTAGTGTCTTATAATTTCCTGCACACAGTTCTTGTACCTACTTAGGTAGGTTTATTCCTAGGTATTTTATTCTTTTTGTTGTTATGGTGAATGGGATTGTTTCCTTAATTTCTCTTTCTGATCTTTCATTGTTAGTGTATAGGAATGCAAGAGATTTCTGCGTGTTAATTTTGTATCCTGCAACTTTACCAAATTCATTGATTAGCTCCAGTAGTTTTCTGGTGGCATCTTTAGGATTTTCTATGTATATATCATGTCATCTGCAAACAGTGACAGTTTTATTTTTTCTTTTCCAATTTGGTTTCCTTTTATTTCATTTTCTTCTCTGATTACTGTGTCAAGGACTTCCAAAATTATGTTAAATAGTAGTGGAGAGTGTGGACATCTTTGTCTTGCTCCTGATCTAAGAGGAAATGCTTTCAATCTTTCACTATTGAGAATGATGTTTGCTGTGGGTTTGTCATCTATGGCCTTTATAATGTTGAGGTAAGTTCCCTCTATGCCCACGTTCTGGAGAGTTTTTATCATAAATGGGTGTTGAATATTGTCAAAAGCTTTTTCTGAATCTATTGAGATGATTATATGGCTTTTATTCTTTAATTTGTTAATATGGTGTATCACATTGGTTGCTGTGCATATATTGAAGAATCCTTGCATCCCTGGGTTAAATCCCATTTGATTATGGTGTATGGTCCTTTTAATGTGTTGTTGGACTCTAGCATTTTGTTGAGATTTTTGCATCTAAATTCATCAGTGATATTGGTCTATAATTTTTGTTTTGTTTTGTTTTGTTTTTGTGGTATCTTTGTCTGGTTTTGGCATCAGGGTGATGGTGGCCTGGTAGAATGAATTTGGCAGTGTTCCTTCCTCTGCAATTCTTTGGAAGAGTTTGAGAAGAATGGGTGTTAGCTCTTCTCTAAAGATTGAATAGAATTCACCTGTAAAGACATCTGGTCCTGCACTTTTGTTTGTTGGAAGATTTTTAATCACAGTTTCAATTTTATTGCTTGTAATTGGCCTGTTCATATTTTCTATTTATTCCTGGTTCAGTCTTGGAAGGGTATACGTTTCTAAGATTTTGTCCTTTTCTTCCAGCTTGTCCATTTTATTGGCATATCTCTTAAGAGAATTTGTATTTCTGTGGTGTCTGTTGTAAATTCTGTTTCATTTCCAATTTTATTGATTTGAGTCCTCTCCCTCTTTTTCTTGATGAGTCTGGCTAAAGGTTTATCAATTTTGTTTGTCTTTTTAAAGAACCATCATTTACTTTTATTAATCTTTGCTATTGTTTTCTTTGTTTCTATTTCATTTATTTCTGCTCTGATCTTTGTTTCTTTCCTTCTACTAACATTGGATTTTCTTTGTTCTTCTTTCTCTATAGGTGTAAGGTTAGATTGTTTATTTGGAATTGTTCTTGTTTCTTGAGGTAGTGTTATATTGATATAAACTTCTCTCTTAGAACTACTTTTTCTGCATCCCATAGGTTTTGGATTGTCATGTTTTTATTGTCATTTGTCTCTAGGTATTTTTTTATTTCCTCTTTGATTTCTTTTGCTTATTTAGTAGTGTATTGATTAGCCTCCATGTATTTGTTTTTTTTTTCCCCTGTAATTTATTTCTAATCTCATAGAATTGTGATTGGAAAAAATGCTTGATATGATTTCAATTTTCCTAAATTTACCAAGGCTTGATTTCTGACCTAAGATGTGATCTATCCTGGAGAATGTTCCATGTAAACTTGAGAAGAAATTGTAATCTTCTGTTTTTGGATGTTATGTCCTATACATATGAATTAAATCTATCTGCTCTATTGTGTCATTTAAAGCTTGCATTTCCTTATTAATTTTCTGCCTGGATGATCTGTCCATTGGTAAGTGAGTGTTAAAAGCACCCACTATTATTGTGTTACTGTTGATTTCCTCTTTCATAGTTGCTAGCATTTGCCTTATGTATTGAGGTGCTCCTATATTGGGTGCATATATATTTATAATTGTTGTATCTTCTTCTTGGATTGATCCCTTGATCATTAATGTGGTGTCCTTCCTTGTTTCTTGTAACATTTTTATTTTAAAGTCTATTTTATCTGATATGAGTATTGCTACTCCAGCTTTCTTTTGATTTTCATTTGCGTGGAATATCTTTTTCCATCCTCTCACTTTCAGTCTGTATGTGTCCCTAGGTCTGAAGAGGGTCTCTTGTAGACAGCATATATAGATAGGGATCTTGTTTTTGTATCCATTCAGCCAGTCTGTGTCTTTTGGTTGGTGCATGTAATCCATTTACATTGAAGGTAATTATCAATTTGTACAAAGGTATGTCAAAAATTATCCACATTCCAGTTATATTAAAACTTCTGTTGGCCACGCTGTCTTATTGGCACTTTCTGTTCAGGCTACTGTCTCCACAGTCACTGCTATGCATGTGTGAACATGTTACATTAGTTCATTTGTAACTGCAGTGTGAGCAAAAATGGATGCCCCACTTGTGATTTTCATGAAAGAAGAGCAGTGTGCAGTGATTCATTTTCTGTGGTCTGAGGGTATACCTGGTGCTGTTATTTATTGAAGATATTGTGTGCAGTATGGAGAAAATATTTGGTTGTGAAAAACTGTGTATGAATGGATAGAGAAGTTCAAGGAAGGTTGCACAAGTGTTAACCATCAAGAAGGAGCTGGATGCCCTTCCACATCCACAGCTGATGACAACATTGAGTGTACACCTGAAATGATTCTGTCATTCACAGAATGACAAGTGACAGTGGACTATTTTGGAAATCAGCATGGCTCTACCTATGAAATAACCCATGAGAGACTTAGGTTTCAAAAAGTTTGTGCTGAAGTCTAAACTTCAGATTAAACACAGAGGACTGCTATTTAAGGGTGTTGTGATCTTGCATGACAATGCATGTCCACACACTTTTCCCACATTGTTGACACTCTGTAAAAACTTTGTTTTGAGATGTTAAATCATCCTCCCTGTAGTCCTGACCTTGATCCATCGGACTTTCACCTATTTGGTCCCTTGAAAGCAGCACTATGAGGATGAAGATTCACTTCTGATGAAGTGAAGACAGTGGTGCATTCATGGCTCACAGCTCAGGCTAAAACATTTTTTAATGAGGGACTATGAAAGCTTGTTGACTGATGGACAAAATGTATTGAGAAACAAGGAGATTATGTCAAAAAATTGTGTATTTGTGTTTTCTAAAAGTTAATTAAGATAAATTCTACAGCCAGAATGTGGATAATTTTTGACTCACCCTCATATGTTCCTATTATCCTTTTCTTATTTGTTTTGGGTTTGTTTTTGTAGGTGGTTTTCTTCTCTTGTTTTTCTCCCTTAGAGAAGTTCCTCCAGCATTTGTAGTAGGGCTGGTTTCTGGTACTGAATTCTCTTTGCTTTTGCTTGTCTGTAAAGCTTTTGATTTCTCTGTTGAATCTGAATAAGTTCCTTTCTGGGTACAGTATTCTTGGTTGTAGGTTCTTCCCTATCATTACTGTAAATATATTGTGTCACTCCCTTCTGGCTTGCAGAGTTTCTGCTGAGAGCTCGGCTGTTAACCTTATGGGAGTTCCCCTCTATGTTATTTGTCATTTGTCCCTTGTTGCTTTTAATAATTTTTCTTTGTCTTTAATTTTTGTCAGTTTGATTACTATGTGTCTTGGCATTTTTCTCCTTGGGTTTATCTTGTCTGGGACTCTCTGCGCTTCCTAGATTTGGGTGGCAATTTCCTTTCCCATGTTAGGGTAGTTTTTGACTATAATCTCTTCAAGTATTTTCTCGGGTCTTTTCTCTCTTCTCCTCTGGAACCCCTATAATGCAAATGTTGGTGCATTTAATGTTGTCACAGAGGTCTCAGGATGTTTTCATTTCTTTTCATTCTTTTTTACTTATTCTGTTCCATGGCAGTGATTTCCATCTCTGTGACTCCAGGTCACTTATCCGTTCTTCTGCCTTCTCCTATTGATTCCTTCTAGTGTATTTTTCCTTTCAGTTATTGTATTGCTTATCTCTGTTTGTTTGTTCTTTAATTCTTCTAGGTCCTTGGTAAACATGTCTTGCATCTTTTAGATCTTTGCATACATTCTTTTTCCAATGTCCTGGATCATCTTCACTATCATTATTCTGAATTCTTTTTTTTTATTTTTTTCTTTTTTTTAAGAACTTTTATTGAGATATAGTTAACAGACAATAATAAACAGTATATATTTAGAGTGTACAATTTGGTATCCCAATCTCCCAATTCATCCCCCCCAAAACCTCCCCACTTTCCCCACTTGTGTCCATGTGTTTGTTCTCTACATCTGTGTCTCTATGTCTGCCTTGCATTTCCTCTTTCATAGTTGCTAGCATTTGCCTTATATATTGAGGTGCTCTTATATTGGGTGCATATATATTTATACTTGTTATCTCCTCTTCTTGGATGGATCCCTTGATCTTTATGTAATGTCCTTTCTTGTCTCTTGTAACATTTTTTATTTTAAAGTCTATTTTATCTGATAAGCTATTGCTACTCCAGCTTTCTTTTGATTTTCATTTGCATGGAATATCTTTTTCCATCCCCTCACTTTCCGTCTGTATGTGTCCCTAGGTCTGAAGTGGGTCTCTTGTAGACAGCACATATATGGGTCTTGGTTTTGTATCCATTCGTCCAGTCTGTGTCATTTGGTTGGTGCATTTAGTCCATTTACATTCAAGGTAATTATCAATATGTATGTTCCTATTACCATTTTCTTAATTGTTTTGTTTTTGTTTTTGTAGGTCCTTTTCTTCTCTTATGTTTCCCACTTAGAGAAGTTCCTTTAGCATTTGTTGTAGGGCTGGTTTGGTGGTGCTGAATTCTCTTAGCTGTTGCTTGCTGTAAAGCTTTTGATTTCTCTGTCAAATCTGAATGAGATCCTTGCTGGGTAGAGTATTCTTGGTTGTAGATTCTTCCCTTTCATCACTTGAAATATTTCATGCCACTCCCTTCTGGATTGCAGAGTTTATGCTGATAAATCTGCTGTTAACCTTATGGAAGTTCCCTTGTATGTTATTTGTTGTTTTTCCCTTGTTGCTTTTAATAACTTTTCTCTGTCTTTAATTTTTGTCAATTTGACTACTATATGTCTTGGCGTGTTTCTCCTTGGGTTTATTCTGCCTGGGACTCTCTGTGCTTCCTGAACTTGGGTAGCTATTTCCTTTCCCATGTTAGGGAAGTTTTCAACTAGAATCTCTTCCAATATTTTCTCGGGTCCTTTCTCTCTCTCTTCTCCTTCAAGGACCCTTTAAATGTGAATGTTGGTGCGTTTAACATTATCCCAGAGGTCTCTTAGGCTGTCTTCAGTTCTTTTCATTCTTTTTTCCTTATTCTTTTCTGCATCAGTGATTTTCACCATTCTGTCTTCCAGGTCACTTATTCACCCTTCTGCCTCAGTTAATCTGCTATTGGTTCCTTCTAGTGTATTTTTTCATTTCAGTTATTGTATTGTATATCTCTGTTTGTTTGCTCTTTAATTCTAGGTCTTTGGTAAACTTTTTGATCTTTGCATCCAGTCTTTTTTCAAAGTCCTGGATCATCTTCACCATCATTATTCTGAATTCTTTTTCTGGAATGGTGCCTATCTCCTCTTCATTTAGTTGTTTTTCTGGTTTTTTATCCTGTCCCTTCATCTGGTACAAAGTCCCCTGCCTTTTCATTTTCTCTCTTTCTGTGGCTGTGGTTTTCAGTTCCACAAGATGAAATACTGTTGATACTGCTTGATTCTGCTGTCTGCCCTCTTGTGGAGGAAGCTATCTAGGAGGCTTGTGCGTGCTCCTGATGGGAGGGACTGATGGTGGGTAGGAGTGGGTGGGCAGAGCTCAGTAAAACTTTAATCTGCTTGTCTGCTAATGGGTGAGGCTGTGCTCCCACCCTGTTGGTCGTTTGGCCTGAGGCTACCCAGCACTGGAGCCTATGGGCTCTTTGGTGGGGCTAATGGCAGACTCTGGGAGGGCTCATGCCAATGAGCACTTCCCAGAACCCCTGTTGCCAGTGCCCCTGTCTCCTCAATGAGCCACAGCTGCCCCCCAACTCTGCAGGCAACTCTCCAACACCAGCAGGCAGGTCTGGTTCTGTTTCCTATGGGGTCACTGCTCCTTCCCCCTGGATCCTGGTGAGCACACTTTTTTGTGTGCCCTCCAAAGTGGAGTCTCTGTTTCCCCCAGTCCTGTGGAGGTCCTGCAATCAAATCTCACTGGCTTTCAAAGTCTGATTTTCTGGGGATTCCTCCTCCTGTTGCTGGACCCCCAGGTTGGGAAGCCTGACGTGGGGCTCAGAGCACTCACTTTAGTGGGTGGACTTCTGCAGTATAACTGATCTCCAGTTTGTGAGTCACCCACCCAGGATTTATGGGATTTGATTTTAATGTGATTTCTCCCCTCCTACCATCTCACTGTGGCTTCTCCTTTGTCTCTGGATGTGGGGTGTCTTTTTTGGTGAGTTCCAGTGTCTTTCTGTCAATGATTGTTCAGCAGTTAGTTGTGAATTCTTTTTTTATTTATTTGTTTTTTAAACAGCATGGTGTATTTTATTTTATATTTTAAAATGAATTTATTTACTTATTTATTGGCTGTGTTGTCTCTTCATTGCTGCACATGGGCTTTCTTTAATTGTGGAGAGCAGGGGCTAATCTTCATTGTTGTGCACTGGCTCCTCATTGCGATGGATTCTCTTGCTACAGAGCATGGGCTCTAGGTGCGTGGGCTTCAGTAGTTGTGACACATTGGCTCAACAGTTGTGGCTCACAGGCTCTAGGACACAGGCTCAATAGTTGTGGCACATAAGCTTAGTTGCTCCTTTGCATGTGGCATCTTCCTGGAACAGGGATCAAACCTGTGTCCCCTGCATTGGCAGTCAGATTCTTAACCACTGCACCACCTAGTAAGTCCTATTATTCTGAATTATTTTTCTGGAAATTTGCCTATCTTCACTTCAGTTAGTTGTTTTTCTGGGTTTTTATCTTGTTCCTTCATCTCTTACAAAGTCCTCTGCCTTTTCATTTTGTCTATCTTTCTGTGATTGTGGTTTTCATTCTGCAGGCTGCAGGATTATAGTTCTTCTTGCTTCTGCTGTCTGCCCTCTTTTGGATGAAGTTATCTAAGAGGTTTGTGCATGCTTCCTGGTGGGAGGGACAGGTGGTTAGTAGAGCTGAGTGTTGCTCTTGTGGGCAGAGCTCAGTAAAACTTTAATCCTATTTTCTGCTGATGAGTGAGGATAAGTCCCCTCCCTGTTGGTTGTTTGGCCTGAGGCAACCCAGCACTGGAGCTTACAGGCTCTTTGGTGAGGCTAAAGGAGGACTCTGGGAGGGCTCACGCCAATGAGCACTTCCCAGAACTTCTGCTGCCAGTGTCCTTTTCCCTGCAGTGCACCACAGCTGCCCTTGCCACAAAAGGAGACCCTCCAAAACTAGCAGGTAGGTCTGTTTCAGTATCCTATGGGGTCACTGCTCCTTCCCCCTGTGTCCCAGTGCACACATTTCTTTGTTTGTGCCCTCCAAGTGTGGTGTCTCTGTTTCCCCCAGTCCTGTGGAAGTCCTGCAATCAAATTCCACTGGCCTTCAAAGTCTGATTCTCTGGGAATTCCTCCTATCATTGCCAGACCCCCAGGTTGGGAAACCTGATGTGGGGCTCAGAACCTTCTCTCCAGTGGGTGGGTGGACTTCTCTGGTATACTTGTTTTCTGGTTTGTGAGTTGCCCACTGAGCAGTTATGGCATTTGATTTTATCATGATTGCACCCCTCATACTGTCTCATTTCAGCTTCTCCTTTGTCTTTGGCTGTGGGGTATCTTTTTTCGTGAGTTCCAGTGTCTTCCTGTTGATGATTGTTCAGCTGTGATTCTGGTGCTCTCACAAGAGGGAGTGAGTGCATGTTCTTCTACTCCACCATCTTGGACTAATCCATGTATCCCACAACTTTAATGAACTTATTTATTAGTTCTAAATTTTTTGTTGAGTTTTTAGGGTTTTCTACATATATGGTTGTGTAATCTGAAAGCAGAGATAATTTAACTTCTTCCCTTTCTATTTGAATGCATTTTATTTCTTTTTCTTGTTTAATTTCTTTAGCTAGGATTTCTACTATTATGGTGAATAGAAGCTGTGAGTGTGGGCATCCTCCTTGTACCTGATCTTAGAAGAAAAGCTTTCAAGTTTTGCTTACTGTTTGTGATGTTATCACTAATGTTTATCATGTGGAGGAAAGTTTTTTCTATACCTATTTTATTGAGAGTTTTTATTATAAATGAATGTTGAATTTTGTCAAATATGTTTTATGCATTTGTTGAAGAGGTCATTTTTTTTTTCATTCTGTTAATGTAGCATAACCATTGATTGATTTTGTATGTTGAACCAGCCTTACATCCCAGGGATATATCCCACTTGGTCATGTTGTTTTAGCCTTTTAATGTACTGTTTAATTCAGTTTGCTAGTGTATTACATAGAGTATTTTTGGATCAGTATTCATCATGGATATTAGTTTGTGGTTTTATTTTCTTGTGGTTTCTTTGTCTGGCTTGAGTATCAGGGTGATGCTGACCTCATAAAATGAGTTTGGAAGAGTTACCACTTCTTAAATTTTTTGAAGAGTTTAACAAGAACTGATATTAATTCTTCTTCAAATGTTTGGTAGAATTCACTGATAAAGCCTTCTAGTCTTGGACTTTTCTTTGTCTGTTATTGTTCTGTTCAGATTTTCTATTTCTTCAGTATTTCTATTTATTGTTCTCAGCAGGTTACATGTTTCTAGGAGTTTGTCCATTTCCTCTAAGTTATCCACTTTGTGGGCATATAGTTGTTTATAATAGTCCCTTGTGATTCTTTTTATTTCTGAGGCATCCATTGTAATATTTCTTCTTTCATTTTTTATTTACTTGAGTCTTTTCTCTTTTTCTTAGTCTAGCTAAGTCAATTTTGTTTATCTTTTAAAAAACCAGCTTTTATTTTTGTTGATTTTTCTATTGATTTTTATTCTTTATTTGACTTATTTCTGCTCTTATCTTTACTATTTCTTTCTTTTTGCTAACTTGAGCTTTGTTTTTCTTCTTCTAATTCCTTGATGTGTAAAGTTAGATTGTTTGAAGTTTTTCTTCTTTTTTAATGTATCCATTTATCACTTTATACTTACCTGTTAGTACTGACTTAGCTGCACCTCATAAGTTTTTGTATGTTGTGCTTTTGTTTTCATTTGTCTCAAGATACTTTTTAAATTCCCTTTTGATTTCCTTTTTGACCCAATAATCATTCAAGAGTATGTTGCGCAGTTTCCACATTTGTGAATTTTCCTCTTATCTTATTGTTATTGATTTCTAGTTTCATTCCATTGCACTTGGAAAAGATAATTGAAAAACTGACCATCTTAAATTTGTTAATACTTGTTTTATGACCTAACACGTGACCTACCTTGGAGAATGTTCCCTGTGTGCTTGAGAAGAATGTGTATTCTTCTGCTGTTGGGTGGAAAGTTCTGTATGTTTCTGTTAGGATCATTTGGCCTATAGTATTGTCTGAGTCAGTTGTTTATTGGTTTTCTGTTTGGATGTTTTATCTGTTTTTGAAAGTTGGATATTAAAGTCTCCCACTGTTATTGTATTGCTATCAATTCTTCCTTCAGATATGTCAATGTTTGTTTTATATATTCAGGTTCTCTGATGTTCAGCATAAATATATTTATAATTGTTATTTCTTCCTGTTGAATTGACCTTTTATGGTATACAGTTACCTTCTTTCTCTCTAGAGACACCTTTTGACTTAAAGCCTATTTTGTCTAAGTATAGTCACCCCTGATGGAGTCCTCTGTGGTGAAGGCTGCTGAGATCCTCCTGTTCTCCTTTTCTACAAAGGGTGGAAGAGAGAGCTAGCTGAAGGAATCCCTCTTCACACTGAGCTGTGCCAGCCTGGTGTATGAGATGACACATGTAAAATGATTTTTACACTTTTTTATGTGACCATCCTCTGTTTTTGTGCTCCACTGGGCTGCTGAAACTTCTCAATTTTATTCCAGAAATCTCCCAGAGCTATTTTCACCAATGAATAAGCCCAAAATTATTATTATTTTTTTTGTGGAGGTACAAGAGCTGGAACCTTCTCACCCACCATCTTACTGATGTCACTTTCCCCACTTTCAGCAAAGATACTTTTACATCATTGGTATTTCTTATTGTTATCCAGTGAAATGTTGGACTCTGTCAAAAAGGCATTTATCCAACATTTGAAACCACTGTAGAATATATGATAGAAAAATCAAGATGGTGCCAACAAGTCCTTGAAAATTGTTAGTAGAATACTAACCACTATTTTTAAAGAAGTCATTGATAGTAAGATATCAATTCTATAATGCAAACAAGATACACTTTTGAAAATGTTGTCTCATAATTTTTTTTGGCTTGGGATGATATTTTAAGTAAAATGAATATTTAAGCAAATTTATGCTGAAAAATTCAATACACTATTCTTGGAAACTTTGAGAGGAAAAAGAAATTTTTGAAGTGATATTATTTGTGAAAATGCATTATTGATGCTCAAACGAACTGATGCCAAACATTTAGCCAATCTTTCAAACATGGAAAGTCCTAGAAAAATAAGGGAAAAAATTCACTTCAGCTACATATGCCACGATCAGCTTGCCTTTAATCCAAAACTGAATTTTAAAATCAATTTGTTTTTCTATATTGGATAATATTATACAATTTTAAAGATGGATTTATGATCTGAAAAATAAACTTGATCTTTCATTGTTTAGATGACATAAGTAAATAATGGAATTATAATGAAGTGAGCTGGAGGAATAACGTAAAAATTAACAATTAACATTAGTAGACATAATAAGGAATATGTTACTGTAGTACATCAATGTATAAAAAACTTAAAAAAAGATTTTTTTTAATTTAGTAAGAATATTATTGAAGTATTTTAAATATTTACTGCAATACTTCACTAGACAAACTTTTGAATATTTCTGTAGCTTTGAAATGTACCCAACTTTGCAAAATTAGTCTCCAATGGAGAACATAACTTCTCAAAATTATTGCGGAAAAAGTACTTAAAGTCTTCAGTGTCATACACACATATGAAATAATATTAAATCTAACATTCATTCCTATAAAAAATCTAACAATGGAACAAGTAAGCATTTACATTGTCATAAAGAATTCTCTATTCATGAAAGCAAGTGTATAACTCTTTTATGATGATGATTATTTTATTGAGAGTTTTTGAACTTCTAACTACTGTGATTAAAATGTGTATGGTCAGGAATGTATTTGGGGACTTCCCTGGTGGCACAGTGGTTAAGAATCCGCCTGTTGATGCAGGGGATATGGGTTTGATCTCTGGTCCAGGAAAATGGTCCGGGAAGATCACACATGCCATGGAGCAACTAAGCCTGTGTGCCACAACTACTGAAGCTGGTGTGCCTAGAGCCCATGCTCCACAACAACAGAAGACACTGCACTGAGAAGCCCACACAATACAACGAAGAGTAGCCCCCACTTGCCACAACTAGAGAAAGATCGTGTGCAACAATAAAGATCCAACTCAACCAAAAATTAAAGAAAAAGAAATGTATTTATATTTCCAGAATTATTTACCACTTGTGACTGTTTTATAACAATTACGCAATTGCTATCATCCTCCATAATTTATATAATTGTTATATAAATAGTGTACTGACTTAAGATGTATTTTATTTGAGGAACAGGTGTTTTTTAAAAAACTTACTCAAAGATCTCACTTGGGATGATAACAGCCCTTTCCGAATCAAATTTTGTCTTCATCAGGAATTGTTTGCTTTTTAAGGAAAAGAACTCACTCAACTGGTTTAAATTATAAAGGGAAACATTTTAGGACAAAAAGATGTTTTGCGGAATAAAAAAGAAAAAACTGTAATAAAGCCAGTCTCCTGAAAGCCTGGAACCAGGCCCTGAAGAACAATTGAATACCAAGTTGCCCAAGGACTCATCTTTTTGGCTTTCTTTCTAGGGCCACACAGACTTCCTTGTTCCCCTGAATGCATTTTTACCATCTCTCTCTCTGCAGACCAACATTCTCAACAGCCCATGTTCATAGGGAGTTATGGCCAACTTAGCCAGATTCTCTTTGCCCCACTTCCAAATTACTGAAAGACCAGGCAGGCTTGTCCAGCTTGGGTCAGCCAGCTGTGGCTCTGGGGGCTGGGCAGTATGGTGAGGACCCACTCGGCAGAAACCATGAGGTCTCATTCCATGGGTAACACAGGCAAATGTCATAAATGAGCCCCAACTCCTCCATCTCTTTTCATGGAGGCCTTTCTTCCTACCCTGCATTACAGAGCGGTCACCCCATCCTGCACAAAACACAAAGCCTTTAAGCTTTAACATTGGGCTTCTCATTTAGTCACTGAGCTCTTTTAGCTTATGCAACCTCTGACAATTTTTTCAGTTTTCAAAGGGATTAGTATGAATGGGAACATAAATAGGGTTCACTTCATGCTGGGAAGCCAAAATTCCTAAAGATCTAAGAACACTGTAAATGAAAGGAGGCCTTTTGTATTTACCATTAGTTTTGACCTAGTGGACCCCCTGAAAGGGCCTCAGGGACCCCCAGAGGTATGTGGACTACACCTTAATAATTGTTGATTTACATTATTCAGTTTTTCCTATGGGTTTATTTTAAGAATAAAGGAATTTCTCATAGAACCAAAGAGTTAGAACTGGAAATGAAGGGAGGGCTGTCACACATGAGTGACTGCAGGAAAGAGATTCAGGAATTCAGAAATATGGTATCACACAAAATTTTATTAGTCCTCATGGAATTGTGCCTGAGTCTGTGCAAGAGAGCCTGGACACAGAACCTGAAGCAGCTATTTACACAGGGATTCTACGAGATGTGGGAGTCTTGTTGCCCTATGACAAGGTGTCATGCTTCAGTGCATGGAGAACCCCAATACACACAGGGCTATTTGGGGCATTATGAACTAGAACTCTTAATACATAATTAGCATTCTCAGGGCAGGTACTACTAGCTGTGGTAGTTGTGAGCTGCCCTCATGGGGTGTGGAGGGGAATGGGTATCTGGAAAGGGTCAAAGCAGAACCTGGTATACAACACATTCATGGTCACATGACATCCCCAGAGATGCTCAGCAGTAATCCTATGAGAGATTTTAAGTGATGATAAAAATGCTGCATTAGCGGGTGGTTTCAGAGGCCAGGAAAATATTGGTGTCTCCTCATTTGCACTCATAGCTGGCGAGGATTACAGAAATGAACATCTACTTGAATCCATTTCCTCTTTTTACTTTCAAGACTCCGAGGAAAACCTTTAGTGGACTCAGTACATTTTTTGTCAGTAATTAATATTTACAGTGTCTCCCCTAACTTGTGTTCTTTTAAAACTGTGACATAATTGTGGTGCTGCACTGTTCCATTTTCTAAGGGTAGCTAATAAGTTCATAGTTTCTTCAGTTTAACAGGCAACAAAGTAGAAAATGGGCCATACTTATTTCTCAATTTATTTTTCCTAGAATTGGTTCTTATAATGAATTTCAAATTGTCCTTTTCCTGGCAGAAGTCACTTGGATTTCCAAGGTATATTCAAGCCGAGCTTATGGGAGTTCAGCATGAGGGTCCCTATAAAGCCATCAAGTAAGAGAGAAATGCTCAACTAATGACTAATGCACATTCACGGGAGGACTCTTTTCCTACTGAGGAGAAAAACAGTTATCTCTTGACCTTGGTTTTAGTCATCTTCATTGCTATAACAACCCAAATTGTTTCTACTTAATAACAATTTCCAAAGGCAAGAGAGAAAATATGTTGCCAAGGAGACCGCTAACATGCAGAGGAAGGAGGGGTTTATGGTATCTGTGACCATGCAGCTATGATTTCTCCTGCCTCCAGCTCCTGACCTGCAGAAACTCACAAAAGCTTCTGCATGAGACTGCAGTAACACAAAGATCTTAATAAATCCCCCATGGTTCTCAGATCATATTTCATGCCAATTCATCTCAATCCAGTAACTTTGATATATATCTTGAATGACTTCCTTGGTGGCAAACCCAGAATGAGCAAACAGAGAGCTCAGTTTTACAGTTTTACTTCATATGTGGGAGATCACTTCATCATAGCCATAATGTAGTTGAGAACGCAGAAGCAATATGCTGGTGTAAAGGAGAGTTAGCTAAGAAGTGGAAGAGATGTTTACTTGGTGTCATGAAAAATCATGGTGGTCTTCCATATTCATCAAACCTCTTTTAAACAGCTCTAAGTTATAAGTACTGATGTCTTCTCCTTTTTAAAAAATAATTTCACTTCAAACATCACTTAACTGATTTTTTATTATTTCCATAATAAGGAAACCTAAAATTCTCAAGGGCAATTGAAAATGGCTAATGTTCTACACACAAGAACTGTCAAATTACACTGCAAAGAGGAAAAATTTCCCCTGGGTCTGCTCACCTGGTGAGAAAGGTAACAAAGAGGTAAAGAGAAGTTCTCTCAGGAGTGAAGAAGTTCAGTTGGAATGTTAACCAAAAGGAGCAAATCTAAAAACCACAATCTTGAAGAGAAACTAAAGATTACAGTCAGATAAGCTGTTCCAAGTTTTCAGACCGATGACAAAGGCAAAGCTCAAGGGGGAGACATTCACTGCGAGCAAGGATGTCTACAGCGAACAACGCGGAGCTGAAACTGTGCACAAGAATGTGGCTGGATGTATTATACGGGCCAGGGGGGTGGCTGGCAGCACTGTGCACAGTCAGACAGGAATGAACAGTGAGTTCCTCTACCATTTAGCTTAAGTCATAGAGGAGTGCTTTCTTTTTATCATTTTTAGTAAATTTCTCTGACTGTGAAAGAAATGTCAATATACGATAGGCAATTGGGTTCTGATTTGCTCAAAGGCATATCTAATGCCAAAGTTAGTTAAAATTTCAGGATTCTATGATGATCCTATTCAGAGTAGAAAAAAGGTCCTTCAGTAATTGATACATTTTGCCAAGCCAGGTGTACTCCTCTTTATGTTATTTCAGGAGTATCATGAGTGTTTATCTCAATAAACCCAATCAATACATTCACAGTAAATTTAAGGAACACTTTGTAATTTTAAAAAAATTTTCTCTGACTGAGCTCAGTTTTACATTACACCAGTATGTAGCATTATGGTGTATATTCACTAGAAATGTCTCTACCAAAATCCAAAATCTATTATACATCCATTAACTTCAAAGCCACTCGCGGTATACCCTCCTTCCCGGAAGCTTTGGGTGCTAGAGAATTATTGTGCATTACTTGCTGTAAGGGACACTGAACTGCCTTCTATACTGGTTCTGTACCGGCTCACAAATACAGTCTGGCTAAAAATTCTGTAATTACTAACTCTATGTGTCAGCAAGTATCCCAAAAGCATTAGACTGAATCCTCTTTCAGGACCACTTTCTATGTTTATTAAAGCTGGCAAAGTGCTAAACAGACAAACAAAAAATACAGACACATGACTAGAATTTGAAAAAAATAATTAAATGAATAAACAAATGAATGGCAAGTATGTATTAAAAAAATACTTATGGGTTGCCTGATTGGTGTACTCTAACTGTATTTTAGAAATTGGGATTGTGTTGATGTATATGTAAAACTCGTGATGAATCTCTTCCAATACAAGGCCTGAGGTCACTGAGTGTATCAACTCAATCAACAAACCACTATAGGAAGCCTAATGTTCTTCAGTGAAATGCACACTCAAGATACTGGTACAGGCTGAGGCGTACTCAATATGAAAAACTGCATCTATGTAATCTGAAGATTATATAACAAAGCTATAAACTCTGAAAAGTACCAGTTATCATTTAAAGTACTAGCTCTCATTTATTTACTCATGGCCAATGTAGCACAAGTGGACAAGGGCAGCTTATCCTCCTCTCCCAGAGGCATGATTGCACCCTCTGTAGAGGTTGTCTCCTCCCCAGGTGTGATTTCATCATTTACCTTGAAAGAAACAGGGCTCCCAGAAGCACCCGTGTGTCTTGCCTTCATAACCACCACCACTGCCTTCTTCAAGCTGTGACCATCATGTTGCTTCTCTCCCCAGCTCCTCCGCAGGCAGCCAGCATGCTTCCCGATCAAGCCTTGAGAACCAAAACTGACCAGTACTACTTCTGTGATTCCCCAATGATTCTTCCCACCATATCCAGATTTGCAGGTTTTGTGCCAAATCTAGACGAAAAGAAGGGATTGCAATAGTTATAAAGAGGATCTTTTTGAAAAATTGAAGGGAAACAAAATGTGACGTAGATTCTGGTTGGCTCATTAACAGAAATTTGGAAGTAATCCTATCCACAAGCAGGGCTGTGATGGCCTCTCTTTCAGACTTGAGATGCTAGGTCTACAAGCCCTTTATTTTACAGTTTTTATCACACTTTTAGCCCTTTAGATTATCTTCAGCTTTGTGTTCTATATTGAATATTTTTTGCCTGGAAAACTTTAATTTGTCATATAAGAACCTAGTCAAATATCATTTACTCATTCTCGAGTAAAGTTGATTGATCCATCCCTAGTGCTTCCTCAGCTCTTAATATGTACTTCCATAACAGGTGCTAACATGCACCTCCACGCCGTGTGTCAGCATGTGCTTCCATAACATATGCTAACATGTACCTCCATAACTGTGTTAGCCTCTACCCCACAATGTGTGCCTCTGTAACAGGTGTTAACATGCACCTCCATCACATGCTAATGTGTACTCCTACACTGTGTTAGCATAAACCTCCATAACATGCGTTGATATGGACCTTTGTAACGTATGTTTCTATGTATACGTCTATGGCTTAGTCCTTTTGGGCTGCTATAACAAATATACCATAGACTGGGGAGTCTATAAACACCAGAAACTTATTTCTCACAGTCTGGTTGCTGGGAAGTCCAAGATCAAGGTGCTAGAAGATTTGGTGTCCGGCAAGGGCTCACTTTCTGGGTTATAGATGTCCATCCTTTTGGCTGTGTCCTCACATGCTGGAGAGGGGGCGGAAGTTCTTTGGGGTTTCTTTTATAAGAGCGCTCCTCCCATTAATGAGGATTTTACCATCATGACCCAAAGCATTGGGTTTCAACTTGAGAATGGGGAGGGGGACACATCCATTCAGTCTAGAGTTCTGTATGACATGTTAGCATGTACCACTAGAATGTGTGTTAATATACATCTCAGTAATATCTATTGATATGTATTCTTGCATCTAGAGAGGTGTACATGACTTAGTTCTTACAGACTGGCTGATTGTTTCACTCTAACTGTACTTTACATCATTAAGAGAAAAGCTCCTATTTACCTTAAATCATCAAGTCATACTACCTTAACGAATGCATGTCTCTTCTACACATTAGTTGAGTAGCTAATATGTTTACAAGCAAGACATGTAAGCTGCATTGTGGAGGACAGAAGTCTGATATACTAGTAGACAAACAAATAAACTAGTGGTGGTAAGTCCTACAAAGGAAGCATAGAAACACTGACATAGCAATTACTGTGGAAACTAACTTAGATGGGGCAGCCCCGGGAGGCCGGAGGAGGGACATTTGTGCAGAGATCTGAAGGTCCAGAGGGGCTAGTTACTTCCTTCCTTTGTCTAAACTGCCCTGCAGCAGCCACCACTGGCGCAGAGTCGGGAACACAGTGGGTGTTCATAGATAGAGCAAAGAAGACTTAGAACATGGACCTCACGTAAAAAATATCTTTGTGTAATAAATGAATAAGTGCGTAAATTATTTGTAAAATCTGTAATTGGTGAAAGCTCCTTTAAACTTAAAGTAATTACATGTAAATTGATCTAAATTAAACTTAATTTAATATGCTATACTTTGTTTTAGTCAAATTTGAATTTAATTAGGTAATTAACATGTTCTGATCATTTAACAGCACTTTTAGAGAAAGCTGATTACAGTTGATAAATGAGTATTGTACTACAAATATTTACTATTTTGCTCGTTACAAAGGGAACTCCACATTTTCCAAAATAGTTTACAGTTACAAAATGCTTTCAGTCATTTTTCTCTCATGGATTACTGCTATGTTTGGATGCTATTTTATGACCTTTTCTTTAACATTCACATCACTTAAAATCTCTCACATATAAACACTAGTCATCTCTCAGTTTTCAGCCAATTATTTCTAAAGGGATGTCCCTGCACTGATAAATTCCATTTCCTTTTAGATCTTAAAAGATAGGTAAGAATAGCAGTACCTATATTCTTCTGACAGGTCAAATGTGACCTGAAAATTGAATTCCTAATTAATATGTGCTGTTTAGAGAATTACCATTATATAAATGATCATCGGCATGATACCTGTTTCAGAATTCATGATAAAAAGTATCAAATGTTGGGCTTGTCTTGAAAAGGTTATCTAGTAAGAAGAAGCAGAGGACATAAAATAAATACATAGAACAAACATCTTTTTACTCAAGTTTGAAATGAAGAATAATATCCTCTTCTTGTATTGATCCTTTTTTATCATCATGTAGTGTCCTTTATCTTTCTTTATGGCCTTTGTTTTAATGTCTCTTTTGTCTGATAAGAATATTGTGACCCCTCCTTTCTTGTCATGAAATGAAGAATAAAATGAGCTGCTTCTTTCTCCAACTCTTTGAAGGGTTAGCTTTCGCACAGGAATTTAATTTTTTTCAATATGGACCACGCAGAGAGATTAATCCTGGTCAAAAAAAATAATCAGTAATAGTATCAACAAAATGTCAGGTCTGAGGGTTAGTTTCTTAGTGATAGCACTGGTCAACTAACAGCATATTGGTAATACCTTTCTTGCTTCTGCAAAAGCCACAGAGTGGCGGGTAGGAGCAGAGAGGAATCCACATTACAACTTGACCTTAAATATTTCTAACACTGTCCTCCCAAGTGGACAAAACATAGTGATAAAAAGTATAAAAGCCAAGAGATCTAGAAATAAAATGTTTTGGCTTTGATATAGCCAAAGTGATAGACAGACTAAGAAAAAAATGAAAAGCAAAATCCAGTTTAGTCAGTATACTATAAGGACTCACATATACTCTGCCTTTCTTCTAATTATTTTTCTTTCTTTACCTTTATGTTTGAGCATAGAATATGAACATATTTGCTGGAGGAAGATTTATTGTTTTTTAGCCAAAAGGTCTGAAAACAGAAATTTGGAAGGAATTGGTAGAAATTTGGGAGAAAGAGAAGAAGTTAGAAAAAATAGCCAAGGAAAATGTCAGACAGAAGTTCTGCACGTACCATTATTTTTTAAAAGCAATTTGCATACTTGAAACATAAATTCTGTTGAAAGCAACTACATCAACAGTTATTAAAATCAATCTGGACGTTGAGTAAAAAGTACATTTTCTTGAAAACCAAAACCTCAATTTTCTTATTTAATTACTGTTTTTAATACTGTCAGTTATAATGAGGTAAGAGAACACGTTATTCTGCAAATCTTTTGTTTAATGAACATCTATATCATCATATCAGGTTTTTCTTTTATTTCTTTGAATCTAGAGAAAGTTTTGGATATTCAAATGGTGGTGACTTTGAAAACTTTTCTCTTATAATAAGAATATTAAATCTTTGAGGCTCATTATGAAATTGTCTCCTAAGAATGCAATATGGCACGTGTAGCAAATGGAATGTCACATTTGGGAAGGTTTTGAAATTTATTGCTGTCAGGGAGCTGGTTCAGAATTTAGGTTTTGTAATAAAAATGACAAGAAAAAACTTTTAAAAGTCTAAACTGCCCATTGAATTTTTAATGAAATATAAGTATAGTGTGCTCATTGTTCATGTAAAGATGATTCCTTTAGAGAATTGTGTATATTTCATGAATATTTGGCTTTTCTCTATTATTCATCCCTACCAGTTGGAATCACACTCACGTAGCAATTGTTTTGTTACTTGTCATATTCGTCTTCTAGGTAAATTCTTTGCGTTAAGAATCTCTGTTCTTAGAGAAACACGTAAGGGCATTGGCAAAATACAATATTTCACTTTTCATTTTAATTCAGCTAGCAACTTGAAATTTCTTCCAACTGAAATGCAGTCTTCCCAGCCCTCAGGTTAGAGATGCTCAGTGCCAGTGTTTAAACTGCTCTCAGTCAGGCCTGTTCCCTCTTTCATAGGCAAATATCTTGACTGTCTTCGCTGAGCTTCCTTACAGCTGTGTGGGTTGTGCGACTGCACTGTAGCTCATGGAACAAGAGCAGAAGGGATTTGTGCTTCTTTCATACCTGGCCTGTGAAACCTCCCAGGTGTGATCCCCCAGGCTTATTCCCCTCTGCGGAGACTCTGGAGGCCAAATGAAGATCATGGAGCACAAAATGGAAAGAGCCTGAATGGTAACACTTACTTTGAACTTCACAAGCAGAGAAATAATCTTGTAGTGGATTGATGGATAAGATTTGAGGGTTTGCCTGTTACTGAAGTGAGCAGCACCTTAACTAATATATGTATATAGAAATCTTAGAAAATTGTGACCTGGGAGGAGCAGTAGGTAGAGATGGACAAAAGAAAAATAATAGAAAAAATTTAGAAAAAACAGTGAAAGTATAGATGAATAAATGAATAATAGATACTGCTATTATTAAAATACATGTACTATTTACATTAAGGTCTCCAAAGCCAATTTTTGATCCCTGGATTAAAGCACTGAGGAGACACAAAACCGCTGGGTATCTCACCTCCTGCTTTAGTGAGCGCTGCAGGCAGGAGGGCTGCACCAGGGGAGGAGAGGAGGAAGCTCTCAGGACAGACAAACTCCAAGACCTGGAGGAACGTGGCAGGAAAGAGACACTGGATTCCTCAGTGTTTAATGCTACCATCGAAGCGCTCATCTCACCAACCGAGAAAATGCAACCTTGAACATTTTGACTACATATCCAGCAAAGTAGGAAAAAAAAAATTTTTTTAATCGGTAGCTCTTGATTACTACTTTACCAGATGATTCCCCCACTTTACTATTCATATAAATGTCATATGATAAAAAAAAATCAAAGGTTTTATGGTCAAATAGCTGTGGAAAAAGTTGACAACATGCAATTTCCCAAACTTATCTGATCGCAGGCCTCTTCGATTGTGGAGCACCTCACAGTGCACAGGTAATAGGAGGGAAAAAAAGCAAAGAATATGAAAGCACGTGAGGGAAAGTGGCAGGCGCATGCCAATCTGCTCTTGCCAATAAGTTGATACTTTTAATATTATTTCCACTATAGACAGTATGAAATGTCACCCAACTCTGTTTATTATGCTGCCGTTCTCTGATTTTGTATTGCAAGATAGCTAATCGAACCAATCAAAAGACTTCTCTTTTCCTTGGGACCTTAATTCCAAACCATGTTTCAATATTTCCAGGATGAGTTAGACAAGAAACCACAATAACTAAAGTGCCTCACATAAACGTAGTTGGTTAATTGAAGAGCAAACGTATCGATCCACGCACAGTGTTGCACGGCTCTGGCCTCAGCGTTTCGGGCCCCAGCACCCGTGATGACTTTTATGGCTGCAATAACCAGCTTCGTAGCTATTTTCTTGGCATCAGCTACCTGTCGTCCATGTCTGTCCTAATATATGTCATTGTATAAATTATTACTTGATTAACATTTGGGCTGCTTACAGAACAATCCAAATTGGATACCAACACTCTATCCCCTTGGGCAACCTAGAAGAGCTCAACAGCAATTCCCTTGGTCTCCTACTGCAGCAGTGGAGAATCTTGCTGTCTCATGCCAGAAACAAATTTGAGAAATGAATGGGCTGTGGAAGCCTAACTTTTTAAGTTAATCTCCTTGAGTTTTCATGCTCCCAGGCAATGCCAGGGGGACTCTGCAGGCACAGAAGCAGCAACAATGTTTCTACTATAAAATATAGGTGAGTGTGGCGAAATCAACTGCAGAAAATAAAGACAACAAAGGTTATTCAGTCTTATTCAGTCGACAGGACACCACTCCATGATATCTTACCAGAATTCCTCAAAGAAGACAGCACTAGGTCCATTTTAATGTATACATAGTCTTTAAGTTGAAAAATGAAGCAAGTCTCTTCTTTGGCTGATTTCCTTACCTTATGAAAGAGAAAGTAAAATAAATAATGTGCCTGCAGAGTCTGCCTGAGGAAATTTACTTACATTCTTGTGGCCTTTTTCAAGTGGAATTATTCTTTTCCCCAAGTAGCATTTTTTGGAAGTGGCACTCTCCTGTTTAAAGAGTTGGTTTTTTGGCCTCTGTGACCCAGAACATTGCATTTGATATCCCCATTACTAGCAGAGAGAATGGGACCCCACTTCCTATAGCATTAGAGGAATTTTTTTCAGGGATGGATTCATGGCTTTGGTTACCTTAGTTCATAACCACACGACGTAAAAAAAGTCACTAGATAAACATTATTATTTACATATTACAAATAAGAAACCAGATGAAGAAAGTTGGGTTTTACATTCAGATCTCTAGCTCCAAATCCATGTTCATTGCCATCAAAATGCTTCGTGTAAATGAAATTGGTTAACTGATGCAGCCAGATTGAGCCACGTGCAGTTTCCATAGCTCTGCCCTCAGCATCTCGGGCCTTACATACCCAAGATGACTTTTAGGATGAAGAGCAGTTGCTATCCTTGTACTGATTTTTACTCTCTCCTACTCTGATGATATCACTGTTCTGTTGGAACCATCTGCTTGAATCATCTGTTACTTCACATCTCCACTGCTTTGATGATTTCTCAAGTATCTGCATACTACTTTTGTGCAACTTGAAGATTCTGAAGACCTTCCCTCCCTCCCTTCCCCTTCTGCCACTCTTCATCTCATCCTTCTTTCTTTCCTTCCTTTTCAGCTACCAGACTTTCTTACAGAAAAATAAGAAATTATTGGGCTGAGCCTGCATTTCCCTCAGAAGATACAGATTTCCAAACTCTGTTTATAGTTCTTGTAATAACTCTCACTCATCCTTGTCTGTCTTTCTTTGTTTTAGTCAGGTTGTTTGAGTTTTTGTATTTGTAAACATGTAATGTTTTCTATTTGTTTTTGTGTCATCTCTTTTCTACATTTTAAACAAATACAAAAAAAAGTCTTTTTTTTTGTTCCTTTCTGACCAGAGAGATTGCATGACACCTTCTGAAGTTAACTGAAGAACAAGAGACCTGGTGCACTGATGAGTAAGAACTTCTGAATTTGGACCAATTGCTTCTATAATGGAGCTGTGTAGATTGATTTTCTTCCAGGGGCTTGCTCTGTCCTCAACAAACATGAGTGCAACTACAACCATTGCTGCAGAGGGTACCCTTGTGGCTAAAGCACATGGCCTGGGACCTCCAAGAGGCTTACCATCTGAGAGAATTCATAGTAAATTTCTGATTATTTCCTTCAGTAGACAGAAGTAAAGAAATAATGCTTCCAAGCAGGAAACTCCTGAGAAAAATCCAAGCTATCTGTGATAGGACCGAGAATTGGGTCCTTCATGCCTTAAATCTCAGTTCCTTCTGCAGCTTATTTATTCAAACACTGGAGGACAGTTACACTCTGCTTGCATCAGGTTCCCAGTCCTGATCAATCAGCTATGCCCATGAGCTGGAATTGTGTTTTACTATCATGAAATTTCTGGAGCAATCAGGTTGGACTGACAGTAGATATTCTTCAAAAATATGTGCTTCCCCAGAGTCCTAGAAATTTCTAGATGGTTTTAAGTCCACAGTGGAGAGAGGAAAAGATAACTGAGTAGGTTGTGTCACTCTAATTTTCTTCAACCAGAGTAAATAACTTTCATGTGTTTGGGGTAGTGGTCTACTGCTGCTAAAACAGGATTTTAAAAGACACGATTCCACAATTGTCTGGGGAAACACACAACCAAAGTACAATGCTGTTTAAAGACTAAGATTGTAAATGAGGTAGGCATTACCAAGGCCAATAAATTCAAACAGCTAATGGGATGTGCGCTACCTGAGTGGAACACCATCTAGTGACCATATTTATTATTCATGGAGTGATAATTTAGTACTAGGCACTGTGGCAGGCTCTAGCTGAGAGCAGTAAATGTTTTCTAATTTCTTTGCGGTTGTACTCCTGACATTAACAGATGTCTCTTGCAGGTGCTTAATAGACTTTATCTGAAAAATGGGCTTGCAGATAGTGAGAACTAGTCAATTTATGTAAAACACTTAAAATATTATCAGACACACATTTTGTGCTCAATATGCTATCTTCTATTATTAGTAGCATTATTATTGCTATTAATAATGAAACTATTCTTCAAAAATAGTAACTTTAATAAGTGTATTTGAAGTTTGAATCTGGGCCAACCTAAGACTTCTATTTCATTACCGGTGTCTAGAAAAAAGTCTTCTACAAAACATCACAGTTACAATCATGTGAAGATTCAAGAGATCAAGATTAAGAAAGAAAGGACGCTCTGTGGTAAGCCCAGTATTCACCCCAGATTTCACCGTGAGGTATTTGCCATTTCCAAGAAGAAGCTTAATAGAAATTGGTAGAAGAGAAACAGAGCAGAAGCTTCAAAAATCTCACCGGGGTGGCTAATAGGAAATTGAAGGTCCAATATGGTTGCCAGATAAAATACAACATGCCGGTTAGCTTTGAATTTCAGATAAAAAAAACAAACAAAAATTTTAGCATATGTATGTCTCATATAATATTAGCAATTCAAAATTCAAAATTAATTGGATATTCTTTTTGCTTTGCTTTAGGTTTTGTTTGTTTTTCATTGTTTGTTTGTTTGTTTTATAATCTGGAAGCCCCAGAAGGAAGGGCTATGCCAAACAACCAGGGTTTTTGTCTGGGACTCCAGAAAATCTATGCTCTAGAACTAGCAATGAAGAAGGCCAAGCCTTACAAAGAGCTTCAAGTCAGTTCAATTGCTAGATGGATTAATGTAACATATATTTATCTTTTAGAAGGAGAATTAAATAATTGCTAGAGAAAAATAAAATCTTCTAGAACCTCAAATTATCTCTATAATTTTCCAGGATTTAATTAAATGTTACCAGAATTAGCAGGGGATTAGACAACTTGGCCAAAAAGGAACTGAGCATGAGAAAGAGAGAGAGAGAGAAATAGAAATATATCCACTGGAGATTATCAAAGACATACTCTCTTTGAAATAACTGTGATTATATATGTTAAATAAATTAGAGGTAAGAGAATTTCAGTAGAGAAGTGGCAACAATAAAAGGAATCACTATGGAGAACAGTATGGAGGTACTTAAAAAACTAAGGTAGAGTTACCATATGATCCAGTAATCCCACTCCTGGACATACGTTCGGAGAAAACTATAATTCAAAAAGATACATGCATCCCAATGTTCATAGCAGCACTATTTACAATAGCCAAGACATGGAAGCAACATAAGTGTCAGATGAATAGATAAAGAGGATGTGGCTCATATATACAATGGAATATTACTCAGCCATAAAAGAAGAATGAAATAATGTCATTTGCAGCAACATGGATGGACCTAGCAGAGAAAGACAAATATCATATGATATTGCTTATCTGTGGAATTTTAAAAAATGATACAGGGACTTCCCTGGTGGTGCAGTGGTTAAGAATCCGCCTGCCAGTGCAGGGGACATGGGTTCAATCCCTGATGCAGGAAGATCCCACATGCCGAGGAGCAATTAAGCCACATGCCAAGGAGCAACTAACTAACTACTGAGCCTGTACTCTAAAGCCTTCGAGCCACAACTACTCAGCCCGCGTGCTGCAACTACTGAAGCCCAGGTGCCTAGAGCCTATGCCCTTCAACAAGGGAAGTCACCCCAATGAAAAGCCCGTGCACCACAATGAAGAGTAGCCCCTGCTCACCACAACTAGAGAAGAGCCTGCACTCAGCAATGAAGAACCAATGCAGCCAAAAAAAAAAAAGAGAGAGAGAGAGAGATACAAATGAACTTATTTCTAAAACAGAAATAGTCTCACAGGCATGGAAAACAAACATGGTTATCAAAGGGGAAAGGGGTGGGGAAGGGATAAATTAGGAATTTGGGATTAAAATATACACATGTATATATGTAGATAACCAACAAAGAAATCATTTTGCTGTACACCTGAAATTAACATAGCATTGTAGATCAACTATATGTCAATAAAGTTTTAAAAAAGGAATCAAATGATATTCTGAACATAGAACCGTCATAATTGAGATTAAGAATTCAATAAATGGCATTAATAGCAGATTAGACACAGTTGAAGAGAAATTAATAAAATACAATATAAGTGAGTAAAAAATGAACAGCCTGGAGTATAGAGAAGCACAAAAATAGGAAATTCAGAAAAGAGCATAAAACAAAGGGAACATAGGGAAAAAGGATCTAATGTATGATTGAAGTTTCAGGAAGAAAGGCAAGAGAAAATGACACAAAACCAACATTGCAAAAGGCCAAATATTATATGAAAAGCTACTTAACCTCATCAGCCCTCAAATAAATGCAAGTTAACGTTCAATGTGATACCACATAGATGTAAGAAAATTAAACGTTTGACAGTATTGCTTACTGACCAGGAAGGAGAACCCTTTTATACTGTTGCTAGGATTGCAATTGATAAAACTTCTTGAGAAAACTATTTATTCATATCTATTAAACTAAGCACACGTATTGTATTAGTCATAGAAACAGAACCAGTAAGACATATATACATTTTTTTCCTTTGTGTGCCTGTAAGGGTGTGGCTGATATACATATATACATATATGTAGAGACTGATTTATTATGAAGAATTGGTTCATGTGATTACAGAGGCTGAGAAGTCCCAAGTCTGCCTTCTGCAAGCTGGAGACCCAGGAAGCCAATGGTGTAATTAAGTCCGAGTCCATAGTCCTGAGAATCAGGAGAGCTGATGGTTCAAATCCCAGTGTGAGGGCCAGAGATGAGATGAAATGACACAACTCAAGCAGGGAGGAAGCAAAGAGACAGGAATTCCTCCTTCCCTCGACTTTCATTCTATTCAGACCCTCAGTGGATTGGAGGATGTCCACCACATTGAGGAGGACAGTCTACTTTGCCGAGTCCACTGATTCAAATGGCAATATCATCCAGAAATACCCTCACAGACACACCCAGAAACAAGCTTAATATGGGCACCCCATGGCCAGTCAAGTTGACACATAATATTAAGCATCACACGTGTACTATACCCAGTGGCTCTACTCCTAGTTATATATCCAACAGAGTGGTGTACACACGTGCCCTAAAAATGATTTTTGCAGTCTTATTCATAATAGCTTAATATTGGAAACAACCCAACAGTCTATAAACAGTAGACTGTATAAAGCATTGTGTGTGTGTGTGGGGGTGAACTAAGTAATGCCTGTGTACAATAACATAGATGAATCTCACAATTATAAAAAATTCTGATTTAAGAACAGACACACACAAAAATACGTACTGTCTGATTCCATTCACATCATATTGAAAAAAAGACAAAACTCCTCTCTAGTGTTAGAAGTCAAGATATTGACTACCTCTGATAGGAGAAAGGTGTCCTTATTCAAAAAAGCATGAAAAGAGCTTCAAAAAGTTTATTTCTTGATCTGTTTGATAGGTACACAGGAATTTTTATTGTACACATCTTGTTATATATATGCATGTATATGTAAAAACTAAATTTTTGGTAAAAGATAAAGTTTAAAAAATAGGCTAGAGACCTGAGATATGGACAGTCTATAAGCATAAAAATTAATGAAGAAAATAATAAATCCATTAGCATCAGTGATCATGAAAAATAATAGTAAACAGCAGCTGCAATCAGGTGAAAGCCTTGCTATAAGTCCTAAGCTGTGTAGAGGGCCTTAACAGGAGCATGGCAGCTAAAACAGCTAAGTGATGTTTCGGGGGCTCTGAGGAGCTCCGGTTCTTTATGTCTCAGTGCAGAAAGAATCCAGTGAGAGAGCCAAAGTGATAGATAAGAAGTGATTTATTAGACTAAGACACTTGTGAGGCTCATAAGCAGACAGGTGAGAGGGTGCCACGTCCTGAGAACAGATTTATGACCAAAGGAAAAGAGGGGAGGGGAAAAAGACCACCTTCTTTCTCATTCTTGAGTAAATATCATGCTTCCATCATTAGGTCCTCCTCCACGTTGGGCAGGGGAGTTTTCTTGTCCCTACATGGTCAAGCTGGAACAGTCATGATACAATGGAAATGAGCAAAAAGGCAGTAACATATGCTAAAAAAGGCAGATCATTTCAGGTTTCAGTATAACGTCACCTTTTCCTTACACTTTTGTTTTTAATGTGCCAAGAGGAGCATGTCTTAGAAATCATTAACTTATTGAGCTTATGGGGCAGGAGGTGGGTCTCATGCCACCATTGCTTTATTGTTTGGGGGCATGTCTCATGCTTCTATTGCATGGTTTTGTGGTTAAGCAAACCCGCTTTCTTGAGTGATCATTAACTTCCAGGGTCTCACATACTTTTTTCTTTACTTACAATCCCCTAGTGGGGTTAACTATTTAATTCCCTACTTTGTCCCTTTACTCTGCCCCTCTCAACTAGGTGCTGGGAATGGAGCCTGTGGGAACCTTCTCTGAGTGCAGGTAGTCAGACTCCTAGCAAAAGCACAGGGTTAGAAATAAAAACAAGGCTCTGCCAGGGGGAGCTGAAGTCCAAAACCACAGCTCTGGCAAGCCCAGCTGGTTGAACACCAGCTTATCAGTCACAACCACAGGCCTAGATAACATGGTTGAGTCTAGTTCTGCAAATATGAGGGAAATGTAGATATATCCATATCACACATAGGGTTTATTTACGGCATCACCGTCTGCCTCCTGTTGTTAAGTGATAAGAATGGTTCAGAGGAGTTTCATGTCCTTTGGGAAACTTGATTATTCCATTGCCAAATCACACTTGTCCAGGAAGTCCTTCCTCATAATTGCATTTTCCCAGCCTTGTGAAGTCCTTCTATAGCACTGTATTTTTTGTTTTTTTTTTTTTTTTATTTTTTCTCTCTCTCTACCCAGGAACTAGCTTTTTAAATCAATCAAGATGGCAAGTTTTGCAAATGTTTAACTGTGTACCGGTCAGGGGTATCATGTGTGTACTGAGTTAAGCAAAATAGCTTTTATTTAATTCAGTTTAACGAACATCAGTGTATGTTTATCTATCACATATTAGGTCAACCTGAGATTTAGGTAAGGATTTAGCCCCAGAGAATTTCTTTAATTTACATTGCCGCTCAGACACTCCCTGAGACCACAAATAAAGTTTGTGAGTTCTGCCTGTTTCCACTTTCACTACTGGCCACTCACGTGCAGACAAAGCCCATTTCAAACACAATCACTGCAACAGAAAGTACTATACATCTAAAGATTTTATAAATCTAAACTTCTGCTCCTAGAAGGCAAATTTTTTTAAAGCTCATAGAAATTGTTGGAGCATGTTAATTGTTTGGCCTAACTCCCGTTTACTGAAGTGAAAGGGAAGAGGAGGATGTCAGGATTGTTCTGTTATCTATCTCTGTCAACATCTCACCCTCAGCACCACCTCATCAAGAACTGTTAATTGTCTGGAATGTTACCTGATTTACAGGCTAACAAGTTAGCCACAGTTCCTTAGCAGTTCATGGATGCTGGCGGAAGGCACAAGAGTCCCGGGATAGGGACAAAGGACTTCATTACTCACGGCATAGCGAGGGGCATGAGAATCAGCATTTGTATTTTTCCCATTGTCCCAGGTCCCACAGGGAGACGTGAATAAGCCCAGAGAGATGGCTGCACACAGAGGGGTTTGCATTAGAGCAAAAGAACCATAATCTTCTATAATCGCTGGTTTGCCCTTTGCTTGGAGAGACATTTTTTTTTTTTTTTTTTTAGTTAACAATAAGCACGCCTGATCTTTGTGTTGGAGAAAGGCACCATCTTTTCAAGGCCGTTTAGTATGTAAACACTAAAAGGTAGCACAGAATAAGACGGCAATTCGTGCCTCTGTCCTAAGACACACAGGAACATTGAGAGATCCATGGAGAATGGCATCCTGACAATACAAATAAAAATTTGGTTAAAAAAAAAAATCAACATTCTACTGGCTTGCATTAAAACTCTCCTAAATTCTCCACATAATAATTAGAATTGGGAGACAAAGTCCATGAGCGAATAAAAGTGATTATTTTGTATTTGACAGTTCATTGATTTAACTGGGTGACACCATGAATAATATATGCCAAGCAATTTGTGCATGAAATAGAACTTCCTCTGGAATGATGATAAAAGTTGGTGATGAGCTTGGCTTACTCTCTACCACGTCTCACTGTCCTTTGCCCCTTTCTTCCACATGAGGAGATGCAGCAAAAACACATGAAGCGCCAGGTACTCGAACAAAGATTTGTCACAGCAAAGGGTATTTCCTCAAGGATATGAGGATGCTATTAAATATGTGCACAAACAACTCAACCCATTCTAACCCCTGAAAGTTCCAGGGTTAAGCACAAAAAAGACTACATCAGAGGCCTGCACAGAGCAGGTGCTGCCCCTCCATCCCCTTCGTCGCTCTGTTCTTTCTCAGGTGTGGTGCTCCTGCAAGCGCTCAATCGGCTAAAAAAAAAAATGCACAACGTAAGAGTTGCGAGTTAAGTTTCATTTGAGGCAAAATGAGGACTGCGGTCCTGGAGACAGCATCCCAAACAGCTCTGAGAAACTGCTCCATAGAGGTAGGGGGGAAGGTCAGTGTATACGTGATTTTGGTGAAGGGGGAGTACATGTAATTGAGCACATATTTTTTAGCAGAAGGTTTCTGCTAGTCACGAGGAGCAGTCATCACCATGAAGAATTGTAGTGTTTTCCTAGATATGGGGAGATACAAGAATTGCGCTTATAAAATTGGCTTCTGAAAATATCTGACTATCTGAAGACCTGTACTGCCAGTTTTTCCCAGAGCAGAGAGGGCTTCACTTCAGCTCTCCACCTTGAACTCCTTTCAGGGGGGTGTTTAAAATCAGCAGTTGCAGCAGCACAGGATTTGATCCTTGTAGAGGCAGACGGCAAGTGCCAATGGCAAGTGTCAATTGTAGTGACAGCTCCTCTTCAGCTACGTGCTATTGAGGTTGAGCCTCATGTACTCATCCTGAGATATTACACTTTGCATCTTGAATTTTGCCCTCCTTTTCTCCATCCACTTCTTCTCCTGCCCATTTGGCCTGCAATTCCAGGCAGAGCCATTCATGCAGCTTGGTCTCAGCAGCTGTCCCCTGTGACTGTGTAACCTCCTACTCCAAAGCCGAGCTATGTTTTAATTTTTTATTCTCCTCTCCACAGGCCTCCTGAATAAATCCTTCTTTCTGAACTTCTTCCTAAAGCAGTGGCCCAGATTAAGTCATTGATATGAATCTTCACTGTCATTATGTTATTCACAGAAACATGAAGCTCTTTTCAGAGTTCAGTCTGGCTCATTCTTTTTAAAAATGTGATACCCTTGATTATGTGAAAAGGCTATAAATGAAGCATATTAGAAACTGCTTGATCTGCTTCTTCTGACATTGGGTTGAATCTGCTTTTTAAAAGGCCTCCTGAATATGGTAAGACATGCTTTACTCTAGGTGTTTTCTTCCATTTCCCCATAGACATTTTATGTCATGTAAATTGCATTTAATTCATTGATATTTAAGTGTGTGCATGGGTGGGGGGGTGGGGCGCAGAGAGGGAGAGAGAGGCAGATTGAGATTCAGAAGGAAATTCAGAGGAAAGATTTGAAATAAAAATGAATTTCCTATGTAAGTGGGTTTTGGATTCATTAGAGAGGCATTTTTCAGTATCATATAATGTTAAAGACTAAAGGTGAAGCTGAAAGAATCTAGTTCTCCTTCATTTTACAAATGAGGAAAGGTCACCAAAGGAGGAAGAGGCAGAGCTTGGAATAGAGTAGAATCAAGGACACCAAGCCAGTGTGCTTCCCATTCTAATGTAGCAAAAGCAATAGTCAGACAAGCATGCAGTGAAATGCTTGCTGTTTTGAGTTCTAAAAAAGGTTTTATTTTATTTTGAGAATATTATGATCAGGAATATCCAAGTCCTGAGCTGTTACTCAGCCCCTGTCCTAGAGAACGCTGGGAAAGAAAGACTCATCACGTAGGGAAGCAATTATTTATTATATAAGTGAGCCAATATTAGACACGGTCAAAGTGGGGGCTTTTGCTGAAAGCTGAGTTAGAGTGTGCGACTCAGGCATGATTGATAAGGTAGGACTCTTCTTCTGAAAGTAAATCTTGAATGTGCCTGGAAGAACTGGACCAATGCAGTATGAAAAGGCAAGAACCAAAGGAACATGAATCCTCTTGGATGCTTAATTGTATATTCAGAAGAAAGAGAAAGGGAGAGAGCAAGCTGGATAGGTTCCCTAGGAGAGCAGCAGAGGGTCGCATACTACTTTTAAACTATTTCCACCTGTTGATTAATGATGCAGCCAAGGAAGAAAATATAAAACATAACTTTAAAAAAATTCCTAGAAAAATAATTTCCTCAACTAGGCTCAGAGCTCTATCTATAGGTTTCTATTGGACCAGTTAGAAAGAAAGAGAGAAAGACTGAGGTAAAGGGATCTACTAGAGTAAAATGGTACTAAAACCTCTGGTTCTAGTCTTCCAGTTCAGCATGTTTTCACTCATACTTCAGAGGCTCTGAATGCAGGAATAAGAGTATGGGCATTTCTCACTGTTTAAATCATCAGCATTAAAGTCTGCTGCATGTACACAGGATCTGGTCTGCCCAGAAGCAGAAAAACAAATTAATGATCCACGGTTACAATTACAACCTTTAGTTTATGAGCTTGTCACTACACTCAAAAACAACACTCCTTCAAAATGATCCTCAGAGCCTTCTTTGCTACCATTTCAATACAAGGCCATCCAAACTAAACAAATGTTAAATTAGCACTTTCAGCAGCTATGAAATCCCACAGCTACCAAAAAGTCATTGAACACATTTTCTGAAATTCCTAAGTTCCAGTACAAATATTAAGAAGATATCTGCCAGCCATCCTAACGGCACATTCAGGAAAAGCCCTCCACCACTCCCTAATCAGAGCAAGCTGAAATCAAAATCAAGTCGTTTCTCCTCTTCCCTCCTGCCATTGAACTGTACATAACACAGACATAAAAGATAGACCCCACCTGACTAAAGAGTGACATTATAATTTGAAGTGAGCCCTCAAGGTAGGTGAACTTTTCAGAGCCTGTTTCCCTATATAACAGCT
The DNA here is from genome assembly GCF_030028045.1 of Hippopotamus amphibius kiboko. Taxonomy (NCBI): domain Eukaryota; kingdom Metazoa; phylum Chordata; class Mammalia; order Artiodactyla; family Hippopotamidae; genus Hippopotamus; species Hippopotamus amphibius. The sequence goes on along the minus strand of NC_080188.1, from coordinate 85,356,831 downwards.
GCCACTGCAGCCAGACTTCTGAAAGACTTGCTGAACCATCGCCGTGAGATGGAGGTGAACGTTCTGTTGGCTGAATATACTCCACACTGAATGGAGTATATTTTCCACCTTTTCTTTCATAAAATAAACTAACAATAATTTTCTGGAAAGAATTACTTTTTTAATGTCAATTACTTAAAACTGGACTTAGCTACTAGGAGACCTGAGAGACAGCTATCCTCAGACTGCAATGGAGAGCTCTCCTCTCTAAGGACTGGTCTGAAAAGACAGATTTTCTTTCCCAGATTGCTTATAAATCCAAGACCCTCCAGGAATCACGAGAACCTAAAAGCTGGGCCTCTGCTGTGGTTTTAATCTCAAGGTGGTGCAAATCCAAGTCTAATGCTCTTTTCCACAGCCATGTGTGTTACCCAGCTTCTCTGAAGCTCCACACAGCCTTGTCGTGGCCTCTAGAAGCCACAGATAAGGCATCTGGCACCTCTCCTTCCACCATGTGCCTTGGCTGGAGACTCCCAGGTAGCACTGGAGCAACAATGTAGTGTAATGGTTACAAGGCTCTGAAGCAAGTCTGCAAAGTTTGAATTCTGGCTCTCTATTGCATTAGCTATGGGATTTGGGACATGATAATTGCTCTCTGCTTCAGTTTCCTCTTTTGCAGTATTGAAATAATAATTGTATCAATCTCATTTTTTTAAGGAATGAAGAGGTTACTACACTAAAAAGCACTTAGAACACTTCCTGCTACAAAGTAAGTGCCTACTACATGTGAACTCTCATATTCACTCTGATACTTAAGTGAAGAGGCAGATTGAGCCAGCGTTAGCCTAAGAATAGTAAACTTCAGGAATCTCCATCTCCCCAGCGTCCCTTTCTGCTCTTAAGTGTCCCTCCCAGGACTCTTCCCACCTCCCATCATCAGCCACTTAACTGTCTTCCACTTTCTTGTCACTAAAATTCTCATGATGAGGTTTCAATCTTTCAGAGCTCACAAGACAGATGGTAACCTGTGATGATTTAACTCTGATCAGTGGGAGAACAGATGTTTATTACCATACCCTTCCCAGATACTATATTCGCATTTTGACAGCAGTCTTCTGAAAACACAGTAGCGTGGCTGGCAGCTCCCACACTTCTCACAGTACATGAATCATCTGGGTCCACCCCAAACATGAATCAGAATCTCTAGGAACAAAGCCTGCATTTTATTTTAATAACACATGTATTGCAATCTCACATACTGCACAGTTCGCCTTTTTAAAGTGTACAATTCAGTGGTGTTTATACACAGACTTGAGCAATTATCACCACAATATAATTCCAGAACATTTTCATCACCCTGAAAAGAAATCCCACACCCATTAGCAGTCACAACACACTTTGCCCTCCTCCCAGCCCTTGGCAACCACTGGTTTACTTTTCAATCTCTATTGATTTACTTAATTCTCAACATTTCATTCAAATGGATGCCTGCAGTATGTGTTCTTTTGTAACTAGGCATCATCCTTAACTTAATGCTTTCAAGGGTCCACCATGTTGTCTCACTTATTGATATTTCATTCCTTTTTATTGCTGAATAATATTCCATTATACGGATATACCACATTTGTTTATCTGTTCATCAGTAGATGAACATTTGGGGTGAGTTGTCTCTTCTTTATCTAGATTCTTGAGATGGAGAGTTAAGGTATTGATTTGAAGTATTTATTCTTTTTAATATAGGTATTTATAGCTATAAATTGTGCTCGCAGCACTACTGTAACTGAGTCCCATAAATTTTGGCATGTTGTGCTTTCATTTTCATTCATCCCAAAGTATTTTTTAATTTCCCTCATGATTTCTTCTTTGACTCATTGATTATTTAAGATTGTGTTGTTTAAATTCCACGTATTTCTAAGTTTTCCAAATTTCCTTCTGTTAGTTACTTTTAATTTTATTCCATTGTGCTTGAAGAACACACCTTATGTGATTTCAAGTCCCTTAAGGTCTGATGGGACATGGACCTGATTTTCCAAGGAATATAAAACCTACAAATGATAATTTTTAAATGAACAAAATATTTTGAAATTGTTGGCAAAGGTGAGTAAATATGATGGATTTATTCACGAGGCAGAAGGCTTATGAATCTTTTACTGCAACTTCTTATATGGATAATATGCAAAGGGAGCAAAACTAGAATTTGTGTTTTCTGTCAAAAATGCAGGGGTTTTTGTGCCCAGATAGCAGAGGTTCCTTTTAATACCAAAATATTTTATGTTCTGTACTTCTAACATATACTTAAATGATTTTAACAAAATTTCCTAAAAAATCATTGTAACTTACTTTTAAAAATGTATTTCCTATAACTATTTCTTGCCTTCAGATTCTGGTGATATATGTTCCATCTTGACTCCTCTAAATACTCAGTGGTTATGCTATTATCTAATTTATACTCCAATTTAAATTAAAACAAATAGCGAAGATTTTTAAAATATATAAAATATCTTCAGCTTTCCTAAATAACCATTAATAACACAAACATTTTCTTCTTCATTTTATAGAAAGTAAATAATAGGTATAATCAGCCTTGCTTGACCTCTCCAAGTTTTAATTACCTCAACTGTATTGTGAGACTTTTTTGTTTACCAAATTTAAGATGAAAAAAATCTGAAGAATTAAAAGATAAGTTCAGCTTTCCCAGTTTAATTAGAAGTAAAATGTGCTAACAAATTATGTTTCAGTGATTGTGTACTTTTCAGATTTAAAAAAAATTATATTCATATTCAAAGAATAGTGAAATACCTGTCTATAAAAAAGATGTGTTTCTACTTAAAATACTCTTATCAGTCAAGGACAATTATAATACATCTAACACAAAAAAATGAAAGTCTCTGGAGGTTTGTTAATGCTCTCAGTTTTCATACATCCTCTTACTCCCACAAAAGTCATTGATTAATAACAAATTAGTTGTATGCTATAACTCAGCAAAGAAGCTCACTCTCTTGCATTTCCATAATTATGATTGCCACAGTAAACTAGCCAGTGCTGTGTAGCCATGTCTTCCACACATGCAGATCTCATGCTCCCCAGTAGTTATTCTTTCCTTCAGAGTCTTTCTTTCCCTGGCCTCATGCTGGATGCTTGTGAAAAATGCTGTCAATCCAATGATTTAATGGGATGTCCGTGCACATGCCTGGAGTCCTTTCTCCCTAGCTTGCTCCTCTGCAGTACTCTGCCCTGAAATTTCTAGCTCCCTCAAAGTCCTTAGATTCCTACTTCTGTCTCTTCAACTTAGCAAAATTATTGGTTTCCCTCTTTGTGTTACTATCCAGTACTTTCTACCATGAAGAAACATAGGACAATAAAATAATAGGATTCATCTTTTTTTCCCCTTTTCTCAGAGATCACAGTTTGAACTGCTGTTTGTCTGATGTCTGAATACGTTGTTACATATAGTAACCAGATATTTTAGGGTTGTTTTTCTTTTTTTTTGGTGGTGGTGGGAAGGTAAGTACAAATGTTTTTACTCAACGATAACCACAAATGGAATTCCAAATAACTTCTAAGACCAGATTTACATAGCCATGAATGTATTGCAAAACCCTAGACTTTTTCCTTATCTCATGGAAGACGATAATAAAATATTTTCTGAGTCATCACGTCACTAATGACTCAATATTTACTTCAGCATATGATACTGTAAATCTGTTTCTATGACAGTGTACAAAACAAAAAACTCTCTTTTTACTTCCTGTCACTTCCACCACCAAATCCTGGCCCAGCTGTTTTACATGCCAATGCTCATACCTTTGAAGGATTTTAATACCAAATCAAAAAGAGTGCTAGGAGTGGTTTTCTCCACACACATCAATTTTTTAGAGGAGCTAAGATCCCTGAAGAAATCTTTTATTTTACTGCAGGTGACACCTCTTTGGTTTTATGTAATTTTTCTTTGCTCAGTAAATACTTTTTGCAAAATCAAAAACGGGCTGCTATCAAATCAATACAGCGAAGCATTCAAGAACCAAGATGGATGCAAAGTAATATAACCTTTTTTACATTCAGTACACCTGCTGAAAAATTCTGAGTGATCGGGCATTTCATCATCTGTGAACCTAACTTATGTTGCCTTTTATATCCCACCATCTTACCAGCCTGATTTGGACTTTACTATTCCCTAGATTTTGACTTCTCCTCACTAGGAAAAGGAAAAAGATATCTGAAAAATACAGAGCTGTCCGGTGAGTCCACCGTGTGTAACTTCAGAAGGTAGACATCCAGGGTGAAGATCTTGGATAGAATCCTCAAGCTAGGAAATAAATCCAGGAAGAATGAGAAATGGCACTACTAATTAATAGCAACATTAAAATAAGGAAGGATCTCAAAAAAAAGAAAAATATGAAAAACCAAATGTATAACATAAAAGGATACTATATATTTATAGCATGTTAATGGATCAGAAGACTCATATTAAAATTTGTCCCAAATTTTACCATATCAATTTGGTATAAATTCCATTCGTTCATAATTTAAGTCCAAAAAATATTTTTATGAACTTGAAATCAGGATTTTAAAATTCACATGGAGCGGCTTCCTAGGTGGCACAGTGGTTGAGAATCCACCTGCCAATGCAGGGGACACGGGTTCGATGCCTGCTCCAGGAAGACCCCACATGCCACGGAGCAACTAAGCCCATGTGCCACACTATTGAACCTGCACTTTAGAGCCCGTGCACCACAACTATTGAGCCCATGTGCTGCAACTACTGAAGCCCATGCGCCTAGAGCCCGTGCTCCACAACAAGAGAAGCCACTGCAATGAGGAGCCTGCACACTACAACGAAGAGTAGCCCCCGCTCACACCAACTAAAAGAAAGCCCACGCACAGCAAAAAAGGCCCAGCACAGCCAATAAAATAAATAAATAAATAAATAAATGAAAAATAAATAAATTTATAAAAAAAATTCATATGGCGTAATAATAGTCTAAGGAAAGCCAAGATAAATTCAAAATGAATGAACAATGAGAGGTGATGTGCCCTGACAGATAATAATATCTATTATAAATATACAATAATCAAAACATCATAGGATTAAAACAGGAGTAAATAAATAGATCAATAAAGAAAGGCAGGGGAAAAGCATGTGTATAAGAGCTTGATATATAATAGTGCTGGCATTACATATCAATGTGTCTTTCCATCTTTCAATAGGTTTATCAATAAATACCTTTGGAGCACTAAACTTTCTGTATGGAATAAAATAATATTAGATCTTTTTAACACACCACACAAAAGTAAATGTTAAATTAAGATCTTGTTTAGATCAGTTTTCCCAGAAAACAGCTCTCAAAGTTGTATGCAGGAGGTTTATGGGGCTCACGGGAGTAAGAGAACCAGAATTGGACAGACAGAGAAATTAAACTGTCTGTTAATTTGAGGAAACTTTGAGGGCTCTTCGGAGACATCCTCAGCCAAGACGCAGGCTGCCTGCAGGAAAGGGAGGCGTCTTCTAGGGAGTGGCACCCTCTGACTGAGGACAATTCCTGATCCAGCTATGAAACCTCATCAGGTAAAAAAAACTCCCAGAGGCATGTGCCTTGTGGTTTAAGGGAGATCTGGGAAGCGTAACAGTATTCACTTCAGTCCATCCCTCACGCTGCTCAGATCAGATTGCTTTGGATAAGCTCACCGGGTTAGGGAGAACTCCTCCAGGATTCCTGTTGGTCTCTTCTTTTGAGGACACTTGTAAGGAAGCCCTCCATTGCTTCACCTTGTCTAGTGGACACACAAATACCCGTCTTCTCCCTCCTCTACTAGTCATTCTCCTTTCCCTCCACTCTGAGCTGGCACCACCTGGTGGAGTAACTTAGACCCTCATTTTTTTCTTTCTTTCTTTTTTTTAATAAATTTATTTATTTATTATTTTTATTTTATTGGCTGCATTGGGTCTTTTTTGCTGTGCACGGGCTTTCTTTAGTTGTGGTGAGGGGGGGCTACTCTTCGTTGTGGTGCACGGGCTCCTCATTGCCGTGGCTTCTCTTGTTGTGGAGCCCTGGCTCTAGGCATGTGGGCTTCAGTAGTTGCAGCACATGGGCTCAATAGTTGTGGCTCACAGGCTCTAAAGAGCAGGCTCAATAGTTGTGGCACACGGGCTTAGTTGCTCCGCAGCATGTGGGATCTTCCTAGAGCAGGGATCAAACCCAGGTCCCCTGCATTGGCAGGCAGATTCTCAACCACTGCGCCACCTAGGAAGCCCTAGACCCTCATTTCTAAGTGCTCTGAGCCACCAGTGACCATGCCCTCCTCAGAATGTGACTTTTCTATTTATGATTAAAATTGTCAGGGGAGTACCAAGAGATGCTCCAGTGAATCGCCAGGGTGCCATGTAGAGTCTTCCCCACCCCTACTGTGTAACAGCTGCCCTGGCTTCTCCTAAGGGTAGGGTCAAACATCGCTGCCAAAAGAATAACTATTTTTCTTTACCTACTGGTCTCATGGTATAAAAAGCCCAAAATAATCAGGTGTCAGTCATACCTTAAAGTTTAATTCACTCTTGCTGTGTCCCCTGGTGGAAGTATTCTCTCTTTGTGAAATAGGATCTCTCTCCTGAAGAGCCTAGAGTTCAAGGAACAAAAGCCCAAATTATGTAAGTGACCTATTAGAGGGCAGGCACTGGGACTATTCATACTTCCGAGCCTTGATTTCTAGAGCATGTGTTTTCCCTTTTAAGGATAATGAAAATTCTATTCATTGATTTAGTTGATATCCTATTGTTGCCAAAACTCAGCTTCTCTTCACCGGTGCTGAATAGAAACTCGGAGACAGAGTTTTGCGTGAAATAGAAAAGAGTAGCTTTTATTGTTTTGCCAGGCAAAGGGGGCCCCAGCAGGCTAATGCCCTGTGTGACCCACCCTGGAGGGGGTAGTGAAGAGTCTCACAGTGTTCAAGGAGCAGGGTCTGATCAGCTTGTGGACATTCTTGATTGGTTGGCGGTGAGGTCATCGGGAATCAGCATCATCAACCTTCCGGTTCCAACCCATCTGGGATCTACGTGCTTGTGGGCAGCATACAGTTAACGTCTTCCACCTGGTGGGGGTTTCAGTATCTGCAGAACAGCTCCAAGGACATGGCTCAGAATATTATCTATAGTCCTTGAGGAAGAACTAAAGGTCCTTGACTTTGTTTAATGGCTAAAGTATTATTATTTTGTCTTGCTTGACTGTGTTCCTTTCTTTCTGCATTTTCTCACTTCTCTGATTAAATGCATTCTTTGATTAAAGTTTTTCTACAGACAAAAGGCAGATGGAGGACATGGGTGGGGGTCTATTCTGGGAAGGCCTGTAGGGTCCTGCTCTGTTACACCATGTCCTGGGGCATAATGCCCCATTCTGAACGGTATTATCTCTAAGCTGGCATGGCAGTTACACCTTCTAAAAGCTGCCCCATCTGTCCATCTGGAAGCTGCTGAGTGGTGTAGTCTGTAATAGGACTGGTGGATCTTGTGGTCATATACCTATTGTTGCACCTTCTATGCTATTAAGTTAGTCCCCTTAGCTTGACACAATTATATGCAGAATCCCTGCCAATAGTGCATACAGTATATAAGTCTTTATAATGGTGCTGAATAAGGTCCCACAAGCAGAAAAAGCAAAACAACTCAGTTCCCTTCAAGATGAGTTACTCCTTCCACAGGCTGGAAGAGGCCCAAAGTAATCAACTCATTACCAAAAGCCTGGTTGTTTTCCAAGAAAGACGGTGCCACATTGAGAGCCCATCTTGTTGCTTATTTCCATGGTTAACAGGTGGGACACTTAGCAGCCGCAGTAGTTCAATAAGCCTTGGTGAGTGGGAGTCCGTATTGCTGGGCCTCCCCATGCCACCTATCCCTGTCATAATGATTTTTCTGTTTCTATAACCACCGTGCTTGTACTAAAGTGGTCCCTAACAGAAGATCATTAATGTCAACTGGCTAAATCATTCTGTCTGCTTGGATGTTTAGTGACTGCTCCCTGAGGGATGTTCTCTGGTGGGCATACACATGTGACACAAATATTATAACATTCTCATTCACTGCAGTTGCTTCTGTCTTGCTTCTGATTCTTGAGCCCTCCCGCATGACCTCTAATTATCTGGGGATCATACAATCTCCTTTGCTATCAAGGAGCCTGGTCCTGCCATCAGACTTGGTCTACAGAGGACAGCCACCACTATGCTTCTCAGCACTATTTTGGCCCCTCTTACAAGCACATTCCTTATCACTTTGATAATGTATATTCTGGACCCTCTCATGGAACATAGTTGCTGGTGGAGTATCCAGGTTTGTGTGATATTTTTCCACCATATGTAGAATCTCCTCTCTAGCATGTCCACTTCTTTTACTCCAGACTTCCACCACCTGCAGTGATATTGACATTTCACTTTCTCCAAGTTTTCAGGAGCCATCTGAATCACGTGTTAGCACTGACTACTGGGTTGTCATCAGGGTGTTAAAGCTTTGATTATAGATAGCTGTTCTCATACCACTAAGGTCTCCCTTTTCTGACTTTGTACTCCAGCTTCTTTAATCTAGAATCCTCAGGATGTCGCAGTCCAAAACCACATTCCCATCTCCTGTCAGAATATGCTGAATAGATCCTGTAGCTCTCAGGTTGGTCCTGTCCTTCCTTCAGCAGGCTCAGTACTTCCCTGGCCAGATCATGTTATGACTTAACCCTCGTAATTGATATGATAGTCAAAGGATGTGGAGACAGGGCGATCTTAAGGAGGGCAATTGTTGTCTTGCAATGGAAAGACCTCTGCATAATCTTAGTGTAAACAAGAAGCACTAGACTAACAGCAAGGAATGGGTGGCTTATTTGGGCCTGGAATGTTTAGGAGAATCTAAGGATTCAAATATTTTTAGTGCATTAACCCAAGTCTTAGAGTCCCACCTTCCCAAACACTGCCCCGAATTTGGTATAGCAGACTTTTCAGGGTTAAGAATTCAACATTCTTTGGAGCTCCACTATCCTTATTTTCAAACTGTGGACCTGCCCTCAAACTGCAAAAGCCGAGAGTCTCTTTATATATTCCCAAGGACATCCTCTGGCTACCACAAAGCCTTAAATTGGTGATTAATTAATTGTCTTCAGCTTTTCATCTTTTTGTAATACATCAAAAACCCTCAGCAACAGATATCTGTTGTAATTTTGCTAAATTAACATTTAAGTAAAGCACAGGGGTGTATGGGATGGTGAGCCAGTGTTCAAAAAAGACTGCAAGGAAAATGAAACAGAGAAGCTTATTATTCATAGGTCCTGGAGGAGGTATATAGCATAAGGGAGGCCAAGGCAGGGCACAAGCAGAGGAAGAGCGCTGGCAGGACTTGGGGCAAATGCCTTTATTAGGGCCTGCCAATAGAGTGTTTGAGGGTTCCCAGATTAAAGCTGGATAGGTCAATTCAAACCAAAAAGAGTAGGGGTTTTGGTAAGCTTCGCAAGGGTATTATCTAAGGGGGGCACAAGGGAGAGGCCCTGGGCATAAGGAGAGAACGCTTAGCCCAAAGGCCATTAGAGGAGTCATAGCAGCAACTTACACGTACCTGTGACTCTGTAGGCAGCAATATTAAGGAGCAGTCCCCAAACTTCTGGGCACCAGAGATGGGTTTCAAGGAAGACAATTTTTCCATGAACTGTGTGGGGGCATGGTTCAGGCAGTAAGGCGAGCAATGGGGAGTGATGGGGAGCGGCAGATGAAACTTTGCTTGCTTGCCCGCCACTCACCTCCTGCTGTGTGGCCCAGTTCCTAACACACGGAGGACCGGTACTGGTCCATGGCCTGGAATTGGGGACCCCTGTTATGGGGCAGTTTAGCTAAACTCTCAACACCATCAAATTCCAAACTCCTTATAAATCTTTACTACTTCTGATCCTTTCAATCACTTGACATGCTGCACCCACAAGTGCATTTTCTTCTAGCAGTATGCCATCTCAGCTTCCCCCAGTGAAAGTTTTAGAAGTTGCTAGGTTACCACATGCCAAGGTTTATCATTATTTCATCTATGACATTGCCGGCCAGGTAGTGGGTGATTCAGCTCCAAAATCCATTTTAAAATCCGTTTCCTAGGACCACTTCTTGTGCCAATTGTCACAGATCAGGTTCTCTGGAAAACAGATTCTGAAATGCAAGTTAGCAAGCAGCAGGTTTATTGGCAAGTAACTTAGATAACAGAGGTAAGGAAGGAAAACGGCAGAAAGAGAAGTTGCGGCAGAGACGTAAGTTAACCCCACAGAAAGCTTGCAAGTTGGACCAGTCCTTTAGAGAAGTCACAAATTAAGTCCAGGAGCCAGATCTTTGTCCTTCTGCATGAATAGAATACAGGGCTGTCTCTGAAGATGGAACAGAATCTTGAGCAAAACAAGTCCCTTTGGCTGAGGATAATCTGGGGAAAGAGACTGACCTGTAAGTTGACAGAAGAAAATGCCTCTGGCAGATGGGAGAATGATCGTGAAATAGACTCCAGGGCTCTGCATCACAGCATCCACTACCATCCCAAATATGTAAATCAAATCATGAATGATAAACAAAGAGATGATAGACAGATAGATAAGAATATCTTTCTGACATAGGAATATTAAAGAATTTCTTAAGACATTGAAATTTCTATTGTTAAAGGATTAGTGGATTGGACTATATAAAAAATTAAAACCTGGATATAATTAAGGACAAAATAAACAAAGATAAATAACAAGGGACAGCCTAGGAGAAGAAATGTGCAGAGTGTATTAAAAGGCTTCATATCCAGCATATATAAAAAACTGATGTAAATCATTCTGAAGACAAACAACATGAGAGTAAAAATAGGCAAAAATATATGAAAGGTAATTTATACAGCAGTTAGTGTAATGGTCAGTAAACAAGAAAAAAATGCTTGACTTCATTAACATGGAGAGAAGTCAAATTAAAGCAATAAACCTATATTTTGTACCCATTAGAGGCTTAAAAATTAAAATGTCTGACAATATCTAGTAATGGCAAGGCTATAAGGAAACTATGGCTTGTGCTTGTGTATGTGAACTCGTGTGTCGCTGGGAGAATGTGAACAAGCACCCTGGGGAACAATTTAGCAGTGTAGATCAAATTGAAAGTGAGCGTGACAAAAATGCCAGTCATTCCACTTCCAGACCCAAGGAAAGTCTTGCACATGAATACAAGGAGGAGTGAACAAGAATTTTCAGAGCAGTGCTGCAATAGAAGCAAAGAGCCAAAATGGTTATCCATTAAGAAAGAAATAAGTAAAATGTGGTTTATCTATAAGATGGAATGCTCTACAGTAGTTCACATCTATGAACAAGGTTCATACATATCAACAGAGAGATATTAATAACACCTCCACCTGGTTTAGTCAGGAGGAAGCCCCAGAACCCTGTGTGCTCCAGGTAAGTCTCCTGCCTCACTTTTCACTTGCAAGCAACATTCAACCTGACCACTCCCATCACCCTTGTCATCCTCAGGACTCACCTCATTTACCCAGGCTCCTAACCCCATCCCTCTGCATCCCCCTTTCCTATTTTTTCCATAATATTATCACCATCTGACATAATACATATTTTACTTCTTTGACTTTTTCCAATTAATGTATAAACTCCATAAAAGCAGGTTAATTTTTATTAATCTCTAACCTTAGCACCTGAAATAGTGCACAGAATATTGCAGACACAAAATACATATTTGTTGGATGAATGAAGAATGTAAAAAGCAAGATGAAAAATAGAATAAATAATATGATACAGCTCAAGTAAACTTTTAAAGCCATTCAAAACAATACTACATACAAGTATTTAAGAAGACACTTTAAATTGGAGTGGAAAAACACATTAGAAATTCCTGATAGTGATTAACTCAGAGAAGAAAATGATCATAATGGGGAATTTGAGGAAGGAAAACAGGATTTAAACTTTATCTTTAATGTGTATTTTCTTATTGTTTAAAAAAATCAGAAGTAAATATGGCAAAACTTTATTTTAAAATTTTGTGTTACTTCTTTGTATAATTAAATTAAAGTGAGAAAGATGGCAGTGGAGAAGAAGGACATGGAGTGCATCTCTCTCTGCAGATGCATCAGGAATACATCAATAGATGCAACAATTCTCACAGAAAGCTGGCTGAACACTAGCAGAAGACCTTGGACACTGGAAAGTATTATAAAGATCCCGGCATAACTAGGTAGGATGAAAAAGAGAAAGGAGAAAGAGGAGGAGAAAAAAAGGGATGGGACCTGCACCCCAGCAGCAGAGGAGAGATTATCAAATTGAGAGAAACCCCCGTTATCCAAGGGGAAACCCCCTCTGATGGTGATTTCAATTGGGAGAGAAGGGAGGCCTTTGGGGCTGTCCAAAGAGGCTGAAGTGGCCAATCTGTGGCAGACGGGAAAGAGTGAGAAACGCAGACAGTTTGTACTGTGGCCCTGCATGCCCCAGACTGAGACGCATGTTTACAGGAGTGCAGGGGATCTGGGAGCTGGAGTGTGGGCACCAGAGAACAGGCCCATGGTGAGAACCTCTGCTGGCTGCAGGGAGATGGACTGAGGGGACAGGAGGGAGGACCTCCACAGCAGGGAATGCCTACCAGGGAAGACTGGGCTGCCATGGAAGCAGGGCGTTCCTGCTGAGTCACATGCAGGGGGAGGAGTCACTATCATACCCTCTCTCTTCCCACACAGTGGTGCCTGCAGATGAACAATAAAGGAAGTCTTCTCCAGGACTGTCTGTTGCCACTGGTTGCAGAGTAATACAAAAAGCCCCATGAGGGCTGGGCTTCATGCCACCTTACACTGGGTGCCAGCAAAGACCCTCTCTAGGGCCAGATTTCCTACACCTCTGGCTGCTGGTGTCCCCACACATTTGGCATTGCTGCCAGGTCTCCCATAATCCAAGCAGGGTGCTACTGCTGAGTCATGCCCAGGGAGAGGAGCCACTGTTGTAGCCTCTCTCTCCCCACACACTGGCACCTGCAGACAAACAATAAAGGAAGCTCTCACTGAGGCAGACCCAAGAGCTCCAAGGCAGTCTCAGAACCTGTGGTTGTACCATATGCAGAGGTGAGGACAAAACCAAAGCTGAATGCCAGGAACAGGGGAACTAAGGAAGAAGATTGAAAAATCTTTCCATCAGCTGTACAAGCTGCAGATTAAATCCCCATGATCAGCTAGGTAGACCCTGTGGCTTTGGATTATCTGAGTAGACAATGAATGCTCCCACAAATGAAAAAGGTCTAGCTGTGGCAGCTGTGGACTTTGGAAGCAAGCACACACAGGAATTGGGCCAGGTCAGAGCCTAAGTGGACCCCATAGGACCCACAGCAGGTCCAGAGTCCAACCCAGAGGCAGTGGAGGGCCTCTTGGGGAGGTGAAGGTGGCCTGTGGCTCAAGGCGTGTACAAGGATACTTACAGCTGAGACCCCAAGGAAACAGAATTATTATTATTAATTCTATTGTTTTTGATTCATTCTGTTGTTGGTTCTGGCTTTCTTTTTAAATTCCTATTTTAGTTTTATGGGATCTTTGTGTTTTATAACATTTTTTATTCTATCTTTTATTTTTAATGTATTTCTATTTCTAGTTGGGTTTTCTGTTGTGCTGAGTTCTCTTCCCCTATCTTTTTTCCTTCTTTTTCTTTAATACATTTTTTTTCTTTTTATATTTCCATTTGCACTTTGCTTTTATGTTGCTCTATGTTTTATCCCTTTTTATTTTATTTTGTCTTATTTTTAATCATTATTACTGGTCTGTTTTGTTTCCTTGCTTTATTCTTCAGTTGACACACTGCTTTGGTTTTTGTTTTTAGGTTTTTTCTTTATCTTAGTTCTAATTCTAATTGTTTGATTTCATTTTGGGGATCTTCAGTCTATCTGGTTGTTCTCCTGCTCTTTGTTATATTTGGTCCTTGTTTCTATTTTCATTGGTTTGATTTTGTTTTCACCATTTCTCTAGGGTTTTGTTTGTCATTTTTTTTAATTCTTTTTTTTCTTTCTTTTTCCTTTTTCTTTTCTCTTCCTTAAAAAAATTTTTTTTTCATATATTTCTATTTCTGTGTTGCTCATCTGTTGTTCTGTCTTCTTTCCCCTTTCTCTCTCTCTCTCTCTTTTTTTATCATTCTTGTTGGTCGTTTTGTTTCCTTGCATTACTCTTTAGTTGGCACTCTGCTTTGCTTTTGTTTTTTTGGTTTTGAGTTTTTGTTGGTTTTCTTTTTAATTGTCTGATTTCAGTCTGGGGTTCTTTTATCTGGTTGTTCCAGTGTTTATGTTTTATTTGGTTCGGTTTTTGTTTCTCTTGTGTGTATGTGTTTCCTTGTTTCAAAATTGTTTGATTTAAATTTTTACCATCAGTCTGGGGCTTAGTTAGTCTTTCTTAATCCCCTTTATTGCTGGGATGAGTGACCTGCAGGGTCTTGATTCCTCAACCAGAAGTTGGGCCTTAGGCTCTGGGGTGGGAGCACTGAACCCAGGATGCTGGACCACTGGAGGATCACCATCCACAGGGAATATTAATCACAGAGAGCTCTCACAGAGGTCTCTATCAGAGTCTAAGACCCAGCTCTGCCTGACTGCTTGCAACTGCCAGTACTGGATGCCTCATATCAAACTACAAACAAGACAGGAACACAAACCACCCATTAGCATACAGACTACCTAAAGTAGTACTAAGCTCACAGATATCCCAAAATACACCACCTGACATGGCTCTGCTCATCAGAGGGTAAAGACTCAGATCCACCCACCAGAACGCAGGCATCAGTCTCTCCCATCAGAAAGCCTACTCCAGACACTGGAGCAACCCCACCAGGCAGAGAACAGGAGCAAGAGGAATTAGGACTAGGCAGCCTAGGGAAAGGAGACCTCAAATACTGTAAATTAGACAAAATGAGAAAACAGAGAAACATCTCACAGGCAAAGGAGCAAGATAAAAACACACAAGACCAAATTAATGAAGAAGAAATAGGCAAATTGCATGAAAAAGAATTCAGAGTAATGATAGTAAAGATGATCCAAAATCTCAAAAACAAAACAGAGAAAATACAAGAAACATTTAACAAGGACCTAGAAGAACTAAAGAGCAAACAAATGATAATGAACAACACAATAACTGAAATTAAAAATACTCTAGATGAAATCAACAGCACAATAACTGAAGCAGAAGAATGAGAAAGTGAGTTGGAAGATAGAATGGTGGAAATAACTGACACAGAGCAGAAAAAAGAAAAAAGAATGAAAAGAATGGAAGACAGTCTGAGAGACCTTGGGGGCAACATTAAGTGTACCAACATTCAAATCATATGTGTCCAGAAGAAGAAGAAAAAAAGAAAGGGTCTGAGAAAGTATTTGAAGACATTATAGTCAAAAACTTCCCCAACATGGGAAAGGAAATAGTCAATCAAGTCCAAGAAGCATGGAGAGTCCCATACAAAGTAGCCCAAGGAGAAACATACCAAGACATATTAATCAAACTAACAAAAATTAAACACAAAGAAAAAATATTAAAAGCAGCAAGAGAAAAGCAATAAATAGCACATACAGGAACCCCATAAGGTTAACAGCTGATCTTTCTGCAGAAACTGTGAAGGACAGAAGGGATTGACAGGATATATTTAAAGTGTTGAAAGGGACATAACTACAGTCAAGAATACTCTACCCAGCAAGAATCTCATTCAGATTTGATAGAGAAATCAAAAGCTTTATACACAAGCAAAAATTAAGAGAATTCAGCACCACCAAACCAGATTTACAACAATTGCTAAAGGAATTTCTCTAGGCAGGAAACACAAGAGAAGGAAAAGACCTACAAAAACAAACCCAAAACAATTAAGAAAATGATAATAGGAACATACATATCAATAATTACCTTAAATGTGAATGGATTAAAAGCTCCAGCCAAAAGACACAGACTGGCTGAATGGTACAAAAACAAGACCCATACATATCCTGTTGACAAGTGACCCACTTCAGACCTAGGGGCACATACATACTGAAAGTGAGGGAATGGAAAAGTTATTCTATGCAAATGGAAGTGAAAAAAAGCTGGAGTAGCAATACTCACAACAGACAAATTAGACTTTAAAGACTATTACAAGAGACAAGGTAGGACACTACATAATGATCAAGGGATCAATCCAAGAAGAAGATATAACAATTGTAAATATCTATGCACCCAACATAGGAGCACTTGAATGCATAAGGCAAATACTAACAAGCATAAAAGGGGAAATCAACAGTAACACAATAATAGTAGGAGACTTTAACACCCCACTTACACCAATGGACAGATCATCCAAACAGAAAATAAGTAAGGACACACAAGCTTTAAATGACACATTAGACCATCTCGACTTAATTGATATTTATAGGACATTCCATCCAAAAACGACAGAGTATACTTTCTTCTCAAGTGCACATGGAACATTTTCCAGGATAGATCACATCTTGGGTCACAAATTAAGCTTCAGTAAATTTAAGAAAATTGAAATCACATCAAGCATCTATTCTGACCACAGTGCCATGAGACTAGATATCAATTACAGGAAAAAAACTGTAAAAAATACAAATACATGGAGGCTAAACAATGTGTTATTAAACAACCAAAAGATCACCGAAAAAATCAAAGAGGAAATCTAAAAATAACTAGAAACAAATGACAATGAAAACACAATGACCAAAACCTATGGGATGCAGCAAAAGCAGTTCTAAGAGGGAATTTTATAGCAATACAATCCTACCTCAAGAAACAAGAAAAATCTCAAATAAACATCCTAACCCTACACCTAAAACAGTTGGAGAAAGAAGAACCAAAAAAACCCCAAAATTAGCAGAAGGAAAGAAATCATAAAGATCAGAGCAGAAATAAATGAAAAAGAAATGAAGGAAACAATAGCAAAGATCCATAAAACTAAAAGCTGGTTCTCTGAGAAGGTAAACAAAATTGATTAACTATTAACCAAACTCATCAGGAAAAAAAGAGAGAAGATACAAATCAACTGAATTAGAAATGGAAAAGAAGTAACAACGGACACCACAAAAATACAAAAGATCATGAGAGACTACTACAAGCAACTATATGCCAATAAATGGACAACCTAGAAGAAATGGCTAAATTCTTAGAAAAGTACAGTCTTCCAAGACTGAACCAGGAAGAAATAGAAAATATGAACAGACCAGTCACAAATACTGAAATTGAAACTGTCATTAAAAATCTTCCAAAAAACAAAAGCCCAGGGCCAGATGGCTTCACAGGTGAATTCTATCAAACATTTAGTGAAGCGCTAACACCCATCCTTCTCAAACTCTTCCAAAATATAGCAGAAGGAGGATTACTCCCAAACTCATTCTATGAGGCTACCATCACCCTGATACCAAAACCAGAAGATGTCACAAAAAAGAAAATTAAAGGCCATTATCACTGATGAATATAGATGCAAAAATCCTCAACAAAATCCTGGGAAACAGAATCCAATAGCACATAAAAAAGATCATACACTATGATCAAGCAGGTTTTATCCCTGAAATGCAAGGATTCTTCAATATATGCAAATCAATCAATGTGATAAACCATAGTAACAAATTGAAGTATAAAAAAACCATATTAATCTCAATAGATGCAGAAAAAGCTTTTGACAAAATTCAACACCTATTTATGATAAAAAACTATCCAGAAAATGGGGATAGAAGGAAATTACCTCAACACAATAAAAGCCATATACAACAAACCAACAGCCAATATTATTCTTTACATCTCAGCACAGAGAGAATTCAGCAAAAGGCAAAGTGATGGATAAGAAGTGATTTTTGGATGCCTGTGAGGCTTACAAGTGGGTGGGTGAGAGGGTGCTGCACCTTGATAACTGGGTTACAGTTTTATAATCAGAGGAAAAGAGGGGAGGGAGAAAAGACCACTTTCGTCCTCACTCCCCCAAAGCATTCCCTCTAAGAACACTAACATGACAAGGGGGCCCACTCTCACCACTATTATTCAAGAAAGTTTTGGAAGTTTTAGCCACAGCAATCAAAGAAAACACAGAAATAAAAGAAATCCAAGTTGGAAAAGAAGTAAGATTGTCACTTTTTTCACAGAACTAGAACAAGAAATTTTACAATTTGTATGGAAATGTAAAAGACACCAAACAGTCAAAGCAATCTTGAGAAGGAAAGATGGAGCTGGTGGAATCAGGCTCCCTGACTTCAGACTATACTACAAGGCTACAGTGATCAAGACAGTATGGTACTGGCACAAAAACAAAAATATAGATCAATGGAACAGCATAGAGAGCCCAGAAATAAACCCACACACATATGGGCACCTTATCTTTGATAAAGGAGGCAAGAAAATAGAATGGAGAAAAGACAGCCTCTTCAATAAGTGGTGCTGGGAAAATTGGACAGCTACATGTAAAAGAATGAAATTAGAACACTTCTGAACACCACACACAAAAATAAACACAAAACGATTAAAGATCTAAATGTAAGGCCAGACACCATAAAACTCTTAGAGGAAAACATAGGCAGAACACTCTATGACATACATCAAAGCAAAATCCTTTTTGACTCACCTCCTAGAATAATGGAAATAAAAATAAAAAATAAACAAATGAGACCTAATGAAACAAAGCTTTTACACAGCAAAAGAAACCATAAACAAGAGAAGACAACACTCAGAATGGGGGAAAATATTCACCAACAAAGCAACCAACAAAGGGTTAATCTCCAAAATATACATGCAGCTCATGCAGCTCAATATCAAAAAAACAAGCAACTGTATCCAAAAATGGGTAGAAGAGCTAAATAGACATTTCTCCAAAGAAGACATACAGATGGCCAACAAACACATGGAAAGATGTTCAACATCACTAATCATTAGAGAAATGCAAGTCAAAGCCAAAAGGAGGTATCACCTCACACAGATCTGAATGGCCATCATCAGAAATCTAGAAACAATAAATGCTGGAGAGGGTGTGGAGAAAAGGGAACCCTCCTGCACTGCTGGTAGGAATGTAAATTGGTACAGCCACTACGGAAAACAGTTTGGAGGTTCCTTAAAAAACTAAAAATAGAACTACCATATGACCCAACAATCCCAGTATTGGGCATGTACCCTGAGAGAACCATAATCCAAAAAAAATACACGTACCACAGTGTCCATTGCAGCATTATTTACAATAGCCAGTACATGGAAGCAACCTAAATGTCCATTAACAGATGAATGTGTCCATTAACAGATGAATGTGTCCATTAACAGATAAAGATGTGACACATATATACAATGAACTATTACCCAAAAAAACGAATGAAATTGAGTTATTTGTAGTGAGGTGATGGGCCTGGAGTCTGTCATACAGAGTGAAGTAAGCCAGAAAAAGAAAAACAAATACTGTATGCTAACACGTATATATGGAATCTAAAAAAATGGTACTGATGAACCCAGTGACAGGGCAAGAATAAAGATACAGATGCAGAGAACAGACTTAAGGACATGGGGTGTTAGGGGTGGGGGGGGCTGGCGAAGGGGAAGCTGGGATGAAGTGAAAGAGTAGCATTGACATATATACACTACTAAATGTAAAATAAATAGCTAAGCTGCTGCATAGCACAGGGAGATCAACTCAATGCTTGGTGACGACCTAGAAGGGTAGGATAGGGAGGCTGGTAAGGAGGCTCAAGATGTAGGGGATGTGGGGATATATGTATAAATACAGCTGATTCACCTTGTTGTACAGCAGAAATTGGCACAGCAGTGTAAAGCAATTATACTCCAATAAAGATCTGAAAATATATAAATTAATTAATTAAAACAAAAGGAATCTAAATGAGAAAATTCTAATTTGCCATCATTTACATGTGGTTGGGCTAATATTCCAAATTTCAGAAGTTGCAGGTGGTATATAACGTTTCTCAGTGTAATTTCACCAGACATAACTTACAACTGGCATTGTCATAAGCTTTACAACCAAGGGTCTAATGCTTTGATTTTCCTCTTTAATAGACTAAATTCTTCACTCCTATAAACTAAAATAAAATTTGAGTTTAATTATTTGCTAGATACGTGCCTGACAGCTTTGTCTTTGTCTGTGGCCTAAGGGTTAAGAAATGGCCACATCAAATGCAGGGCAGTTTTTTCAGGGCAGTGCCAACCTGGGAGGGCTTGGCTGGGGAATGCCTGCCATGCCTGCGGGAGCTCCAGTTGGCGGGGGAGGGGGGGTGGGGGGAGTAGGGGGAGGGGTGTGGGTGGTGAGAAGAGAAGTTGCCCTGGACCCACAATGCTCTGAAAGGCCTCACAAAGTTTCCCACTGGGCCTTGCTCCTCTGCCCATTCGGGGTGCAGGTGTGATGGTGGTATGCTCAGGTATGCTTCCTCCAGACAGAAGAGGCCAAATTCAGAGTCCAGTCTGAAATACAGTCATCCCTCTGCAGTTAGCACTGCATAAGATCAACCTGCCCAGGACCCTGTGGCCCTTTGGACTGGCCAGGTCTCAGGAAAAATTCATATCATTCTTCACCAAAGCAGATGCTGTGGGTCAATGATTCAAGAACTATTCCCCACCGAGGAGCCCTTTAAATAATTTTCTCCAAATGTAGCCTATATTTCCAGGTGAGGCTAAAATCAAGTCTGGGAGTTTGTCAACCGCCCTTTATTTCACTTACTTCCTCCCAGTGTCATATTCTTAAAGTCACAGAATCCAATATTCCTTCACTTCTTAGTTCGTTAGAGCTTCACAATGTGAAGCCATCTGCCGAGACCAGCTCGGCGACTCGAGGTGAGTGACGGGTGCCGCAAGCTTGAAGAAGACACAGACACAGACTGAAGAGAAAAGTGGGACCGGGGGGCTCAAGACCTCTCAGATCAAGAGCCCTGCTGACTCACCCCACCTTGCTTTTATTGAGTTCTTCGGCTAACATTCTCAGGTTACACCCATAAACAATCAAAGGCCTCACATGACTGGGGCAATTATCTTTGTTTGCTTCCTGGGTCCGAGTTGAGCAGGTGTGGATTTGAGCTGGGCGTGGAGAGCAAAACAGCCCTGGGGGCAGGAGACCTCTCTCAGATATTGGGGGTCTGTGCCCCACCCCTGTTGGCCCCTCTGCGACTGTGCCTGTCTTAGGTTGTTCCTCCCTTGAGGAATCTTACCCGTCTCTGGCTAACCAGTCATCCTCCAGGGCCAAACAGGGTGATATAAGGAAGGCTCTATGCACCACCCCTGTTGGCCCCTCTGCGGCTGTGCCTGTCTTAGGTTGTTCCTCCTCTGAGGAATCTTACCCATCTTTGGCTAACCAGCCGTCCTTCAGGGCCAAACAGGGTGATATTAGTCTCCATGCCCCGCACCCTCAGCTCCTCCACTGCTCAAGCAGGACATTCTGAATCCCATCGCTCGGCCCATGTACTTTAACATTTTCAAGGTTTCAGAAAGGCTCCTGAATGTCTTCCCACAGCCATCTTCAGGGGCCTGAAAAACATCATGTACCTCGCCTGGTACATCATCGAAGGAGTTGCCTGACTCTGGCGAGGGGATGGAGTGTTTACGGGCCATTATCAGGAGTCCTATCAATCCCGAGTTTTGTTCTTCTGTGCATGGGGTTACCCTCACAGATAACCCGGCATCACGACTTCCCTACACAGGGATGCACTCTGGGAATATAAACCAAAACAAGAATGAGAGGTCAAAACGTCAAGCTGCTTTGAACTACATAAAAACAAATTTAGTAAATGCTGCTCAGGAGATGCGTGTGAATAATCACTAGGGCTGTTGCACGTCTGCCTCTCTCTGACAACTCATGCCTCTGTCAGGACACTTATCTATCTGTAGAATTGTGCCCCTGAAATGACTTCTAAAATTACTTCTCAGATAACACAAGCATTATACTCTGACTTGATAATCAACCTACTCTCAGCATCAGGGAGCGCATGTCTTAAACTAGGTGAACAATCCTTCCAGAAGTCCTACTACCGCAAAGAAAGAAGCAGGCATATATGTATATATTCAACAAATAACAGTCAGACAAGCTTGAAAAATGCTAAGTGTTTATCTCCCTCATTACATAGGTAGCTAAAGTGTATTTTTTTTTTCTAAATCGTGTGGACCTAGGTGAGCAATCTCCAGCAATATAATTAATCAAGATGAAGTATATAAGAATTGACAGTCTTCTTTGCTAGGCTCAAAAGTAATATTTCAAGTAATCTGAAGGCTCAGGATTATTTCCTCTTGCTCTTAGCCTACAAAGAGACTAAACAGTTTATTCCCTTACAAAATTTGTAATGCTGGAAAAGACTGACTGTCATAGAAATGACACTGACCAAAATAATACAGTGATCTTCTGATCATAATCTACTCAGTTGGAGTCATGTTGTAGTCATGCTTGTAAGTTTTCATGGATCCACAGATGCATTTTCACGCTGTTGCACTTTTGAACAGTGTTGCATGCTTCCAGGATGGCTAAATGAGGTGGCAGATGGAAAATGTGATATGGAACTATTTGGTTTATCGTAGGATGAGACGCATACCTGTGATTAGATCAGAGGAAATGACTACAAGCATATGGAGCTCACTGGGAAGATTATAGAAAAATCAACAGTTTTCAGTCTATCCAAACACAGTTTGGTTTAGTTTATTTTTGTAAATTTGCAATAAATAAGACCTATTTATTTTCATAGCAATGCATTTAATTCAAATTCATATCTCATCCCCTGCAGCAACTCCTACCTAGGGACTAGCAGAAAGAGGCATAGCATAGGGTCAACCTATAGAGAGGCGACAATTTGAAAGAACTGTAGCAATTAATGGGTTATATAATCAATATTGTTGAATTAAGCAGATGTGATCCTGCCCTCAAAGCATTCACTGTCAATTTTTTTTAGGCAAAGAGACATTAATTAAATAATAACAATATATGTTAAAAACTGTGGTAAGGACTCTATAGGAAATGTACATGGAGCTCTGATGACCTAACAATCAGCAGTGTCAGAGAACCGCCCCGGCCTAGGAACTGACCTTTGATCTGAGGTCAAAGAGGCTTCTCACAACTAAGGGGGAAACAGGGAGGTTAAAAACATTACGTGCAAAGGCATGAGGGAGTACAGCATATTTGAGGGTGTAGGAAAAGATCCCTAGTTCAGTTTTGAATATTTGAAATAGAAATGCCTGTAAGATAAGAAGGCAGTCTAATGCAAGTTTGGGTCATGATCCTATAACCTTATTTGTGCCTGATCTCTCTGGAATGCCTCACTAACATAAGCAACACAATCTTCCTCTTAGATGATTGTCAAAAACCCAGACAGCCAGAAGAGAGTGTGAAATGTCTTTTAAGCTTTGCCCCTAATGTCACCTTTTTGTACATAAATTGTTCTCTAACGGGCACTCAGGACTCTGATTTTGCAAACTTCCCTCTTCTTCACCTTCATAGGATCCCAGCTGCACTCTGGAGGGACAGTAGGTATTCCACGTTCGAAGCATCTTGGTAGGAAAAAAGATGAGCAGAGCTGGAGCTCCCTTATAATGGGGGCTTTAGGAGGATGTTTCCGAGTAGAATATCTGTAAAACACACAAATATCTCTGTCTCGATATTGACTAATTCTCACAGTAGGACTTCAATGTACACGAACTAACAAAATCCCTAAGCAAACAGAACTTCACATGAGGACACTGTAAATGTTATTCATACTAAATCACTATTGAGGAACTGCTGAGGATTTTGCTTGTTCTGATATCAAAGAGGTGGAGACACTTTGAACCTCTGTGGTATTTCTTCCTAATGAATCAACGAGCCAAATGCCCTACAAAGAGAAACATTTCTTCCAGTCCAGCTACAGGTTAAACTCCTCTGCTGGGCTTTACTGAGATGGGCTTAAAGGTGGCCCTTTTCAGAACGAGAGGATGTGCCAATTCCAGGCTTCTGCACATGCTTACAGAAGGGGCCTTCTCTTCCTTAAGTCTAAAGAGACTGTTCTTAGAAGCCAGAGTTTCAGAAGTCCCAAGTGGTTAACCAGAAAGAGGATGAAAGAAGAAAGAGGAAAAATCCCCCACGCTGGGCTGACGTCCGTACTCTGTAATTTCTGGTACTCACGTGTGCTGCTCCCTCTGAGCTTCACAAAGCCATGAAGATCCTCATGGTGACTGTGTGAATTGGGTACACAACTACCCCTCCTCCACCAAGAGGCAGCTGCTCTGAGGCAGCAAAGATTGGAAGCTCCTAGGCCTAGAAGAGGAACAAAGCTGGGTGTGCCCAGGCCTAAAAGCTTCTCCAAAAAACCCAGAATCTGAGCACAACGGTCACCACCAGAGGCTGGCAGAAATCTTAGCAGGTGGGGTCTGGACACAGAAGGCCAATTCCATGTGATGCGAGGAGGGGGTTCTGTCGAGGGGTGCTTTCCATGAATATTCCAGAGACGCCACAAGTGTATCTCAGCTCCAAAGGCCTCACATCTCACGCAGTTATTCCCAAACAGTGGGCTAAATAGCCTCTGAGGGATCACAGGTGCCTTCCCCTCCAGCCCGGGAGCACAGGAACATGGCTTCTGCCCTCCCTTGCACCACCATCACTCAGCTGTCCCGTGTTCTCAGGCTTGGAGCCTCCTGGGCCAGATGGCCTTGGCCGCCGCTAGTCCACCTCTGGCAGAAAGCAGAGGGGAGAAGGATTTAGCTTTCTGCATTGAAGTCAATACATCTAAGGATGAGGACAGAATTGCCATAGCAACGCGGTCATTGGAGTGATTTCAGACTCATCCCAGTTCTAATGCTGCTTCCCTGCTTCCTCTAGGCTGCCCTCCACGCCCCTCACTGTGTTATTTTTATCAGCTAGATTGTGTGCTTCCTGAGGGCAGGAGCAATATTATTCATTCCCATGGCTCCTGGGAGCTTGCAAACACTCAAAGAATAATTTTTTAGTTGAATCCTATTTCAGCATTTTTCTGGAAAGGTATCCAAAAATGGTTACCATCCATTTTGAAGAGCGGTTCCGGGAGTCGTATGTGGAGAAAGAAAGGAGAGAGAATTTTACCTTTCATCTTATACTTTCTACAGTATAAGATGTCAGACTTTTTGCCATGTGGATATATGAGTGTTTTTCTAACAAGATGCTCACTTTCAGTTTTGTTTACTTGGTACACTCTACCTATGTTGTTAGATGTAAGGGAGAAATAATGGGTTTTGAGGGTTTCAGTCAGAAAAGTTAGTGAGTAAGGTCTGCAGTGTGACAGAGGGTCACCACAACCCTCCCCCTTTCACGTCAGATACTTCTAATTAATCATGACATTCTTTCCTGCTGGGTCCAGAGAGGACCTGTAAGTCTTTTTTAACCCAGCATACCAGGTAGTTCTCATAAACTGAGTAGAGTTAACCTGTGACATGAAAACTCGACACCATCCTCTGATTGGATAAATCAATGCTTTGATAGCCCTCTTTCAGTTGCAACTTAGCACTAATGAATCTAAGTTAAAAGCTAGAGAAATTGGTCCAGATGAAGATAGAAGTTTAAAAACAGGTGGCACAGAACACAGTGGAACGTGATGGGACGAAACTGCAATGCTATAATGTCACCAGATAAAAACTATCCATAGAAAAAGAAAAAATTTTTTTCAAAGGCGATGGCTTTAGCAGGGCTGTCTCCCTGCTTTGGTGCACTCCCAGTTGGGGGAAACCAGCAGCTGTCACTGAGCTGTCACTGTTGTCAAACCCTCACAATGCCTTTTCGGTAAAAAAACTGCCCTGAAGAGACAGCACTTCACAGTTTCCATTGTCATTTCTCAAACTCTATGTGGTAGTCTCATGAGAGACACAATGCGGTATTAATAAAAGATCATCTTTTCAATATGTTCTGTTAATTCCATGAGCACCAAAGGCAGAAAAATGCTTTGGAAGAAAAATGGCTACTACTGGAGGCCTCAGCTCTCTTTGGAAGTAGAGCGATTCATCTACTTGCTGAAATAAGGCCCTCCTAAATCTGCTGGAAATGGTAGAGGAAAATCACATTGCAATTCAATTCTGCTATAAAGGAAAATGAAGTATTTGTCTGAGAGGTCACAAACATATGACTTGCTCCAGGCACCTGGTACAAGGGGACCAACCTGGATCAGGCTCTTGTCTGCTCTCAGCCAACTGAATACCTGCAGAGGGACCTGAACAGTTCTTGATATTGAGAGGAAAACCCTAATATATTTAAGGCATTCAATTCAGATATTCATCTATTAAGCACCTACTATATGCCAGACACTGTGCTAAATGTTAGTCATTGTTCTTGCACCCTAAGAGTAAATTATTGGAGAACAATAAAAAAAAAAACAAAAAACAGAAAGCTAAGGGCCAGGAAAAGGGAAAGCCTACGTAGGAAGTCAGAGTCGGAAGAGATCCCTGTGAAACACGTAGCTAGAGATGCTTCAGTTAGTGTATTAATCAGGGTTCTGCACAGAAGCAGAATCAGTAGGATATATATATATAAATTTAATAAATATATAATCATATATAATTATTATATATATATTATGTATATAAAAGTGAAACCACTAGGTGGCATTTCAGGGGGCTCCAAGGAGCTCCCATTCTTTACATCTCAGCACAGAGAGAATTCAGCAAAAGGCAAAGTGATAGATAAGAAGTGATTTTTGGATGCCTGTGAGGCTTACAAGTGGGTGGGTGAGAGGGTGCTGCACCTTGATAACTGGGCTACAGTTTTATAATCAAAGGAAAAGAGGGGAGGGGGGAAAGACCACTTTCGTCCTCACTCTTGTGTAGACGTCACGCTTCCATCAGCAGTTCCTCCTCCAGGTCAGGTGGGGGAGTTTTCTTGTCCCTGTGTGGTCAAGCCAGGACTGTCATGGCACTATGGAGAAATTATTTCAGGTCTCAGTACAATGAGGGTCTTTCCATTTGAAATGTCACCTTTCCATAAATTATTGTTTTTTGTGTGTTCAGAAAGCATGTCCTAGGGGTCATTAATTTACTGAGCTCACAAGGCAGGATGTGGGTCTCATGTTACCATTGTTTTATGTTTTGGGGCATGTCTCGTGCTTCTATTGCATGGTTTTGTTGCTAAGCAAGCCTGCTTGGTTTTGTGATTAAGCAAACCTGCTTTCTTGAGTAATCATTACCTTACAGGGGTCTCCCATATTTTTGTAAATTTACAGTCCTCTAGTGGGATGAACTATTTAATTACCTACTTTGTCCATTTACTCTGTCCCTATCAAAAGGAGGTTCCTTATGAGGAACTGGTTCACATTTATGAAGGCTGAGAAGTCCCATGATCTGACCCACCATCTGCAAGGGGAGACCCAGGAGAGGTGGTGGTATAATTAGTCAGAATCCAAAGGCCTGAGAACCAGAGTGGCTGATGGTGTAAATGCTAGTCTCAGGGCCAGAAAAGATAGGATGAAATATCCCAGCCCACACAATAAGGCAGGAAAAAAAGGAGGCAAATGCCTCCTTCCTTTACATGTTTGTTCTACTCAGACCCTCAACGGATCGGATGGTGCCCATCCACCTTGGGGCCAACAATCTACTTTACTGAGTTCACTAATTCAAATGCTTATCTCATCCAGAAATACCCTCACAGACACACCCAGAAATAATGTTTAATCTGGGGACCCTGTGGCCACTCAAGTTGTCACAGAAATTAACCATCAGGCAGTGAGAGGGGAGAGCATCACAGCTGGAGAAGGTGCCCGCACAGGCATGGAAGTGGGCACAGGCTAGGACTGTGGGTTTGCAGAGGGAATCAGTCAAGTCAGACAAAGTTTCTTGTGGGGAGTGTTGGGAGCTGGTGGGGAGTGTTGGGAGCTGATGTGGAGGCAAAGTGGAGCCAAAATTGGATCTCTTGATAATAAGGCAGTGTCAGGGCTGCTCCAATGGTGACATCAGACTCCAATACAACCTACAGATAAGATGATGATTTGGCCATTTTTTGGCTGTGTTGACTATCAGCTGCCAGTCTGGGGCAGTCATGGTGCCGCTGAAGTTCCTTCCCTATTCTTAAATTAAAAACATGCGGCCCAGGAAGTTTAAGAGATTTTCCCAAAATCACACAATTAGTGGACAGGACTCTGTTACCCTGAAGCCCATATCCTTCGCACTCTGGGCCATCTAGGTGCAACAGAGCTAAACCTGAATAAGCCTTGTCCGGACAGCAGAAAGGGGATTCATCCCTTTGTCCATCATGCCTACTGTGGACACCAGCACAGTTGCGTTAAATGTCAGTTAGGGCCGCCTAGTTTGAGACGTTCTCCTTAGCAATACCTAAAAGCACCCTCTTACTTTATTCGTTCATTTCACAAACAGGAAGTGCTTGCCATGCACCAGGCAGTGCTGTGGGCTCTAGGGCAGACCCCTGACCCATGCTGTGCTCCTGCCCTCCCCGGGGGAGGAGGAGAAGGTATACGACCTTCTCATGTGCAATAAATGAATGCTGGGGGAAATATTGGAAGCAATTTGTTGGCACGTTTTGTAACGTGCCATGAGCAATTACTTATATTTAAATTTTGTCATGTTCCCCCAAGATAAAAATGCTAATGTAAGCATAAATAAATATAGCAAACTACAGATAAAATACAGCTGCACCATAGAGTATGGTCATAGGTTAAATAATAATTTTAATTTCCAAGGTATTGGTAAAATGTGGCATTAGCAAACAGAAACATCCCCCTTTTCCTTTTTTTTAATTAATTTATTTTTTATTTTTAGCTGTATTGGGTCTTCATTGCTGTGTGCGGGATACTCTTTGTTGCAGTGCTCTGGCTCCTCAATGCGGTGGCTTCTTTTGTTGCAGAGCACAGGCTCTAGGTGTGAAAACTTCGGTAGTTGTGGCATGCAGCCTCAGCAGTTGTGGCTCATGGGCTCAAGAGCACAGGCTCGGTAGTTTTAGCCCACAGGCTTAGTTGCTCTGTGGCATGTGGGATCTTCCCTGACCAGGGCTCAAACCCATGTCTCTTGCATCCGCAGGCGGATTCTTAACCTCTGCACCACCAGGGAAGCCCTCTCCTTTTTTTGCCCAAGCCTCTTCTTGTCGTCCACATCCTTTAACGATCTATTTTCCCAGCACATGTGATCAGACACTTCATTTGGGTTGGGACAGAAATCCAAATCTCAAAAAACCCTCAGTCTGCGGCTATAATAACTTACCGTGGCGACTTTACAGCCACACACAGGTGAGTGGAGCTCGGGTCCCATTTCCTGCCACAGCCCAGGTGAGGGCGGCGCGGGGTCCGCGGGGGGGCTGCTGGGCCTCACCCCTCTGTGCCTGCGCTCTGCCAAGTGCCTGGCGCCCGCTGCCTCTCACGCGCCCTCTGCTCTGCCCCAGAGGTGAGCCCTGAGTATTGTGCGGGGAGGAGGGGGACAAAATCCTTTTAGTTTCGCTTTGCCTTTTGAATAGAAAATGTCTTTTTTACCGACGATTCCTCAAATAGATTTCTCCTTTACATTAGAAAGGTATACATTCTACTTCCCCCCCCAAACTGTCATTTCTCCCCCCATCACACTCGTCCTCCAGAAAATAAGATTCCAGCTTTTTAGAAACGTTAACACTTCAAATGACTACTTGATTTCTCCAGCTAAAGTAAAAGAACTACTGATATGTCATGTTCAGTATTGATTTTTGCCAAATATTTCTATATATTAGATTCTGTTATTTCTGTAACTTAATAACATTCAAGAAGTGCTTTTGAAATAAAAACCTGGAAAATTTAAAATGCTCAGCAAGGTGTCTTTTTAAGAATGAGAAATGAACTGAGTGATTTTTTATTTTAGTTCATGTTGCAAATCCGTTTTTTATTGATAAACAACAAACATTTTCTTTATTCAGCACAGTGCATGCCAGAATGTGAAAACTTTCTCATAAAAAGTGAAGTTCTAACATTTTCACCACAGGTCTTGCCTATGATTCACACTCAGTTAATATGTAAAATACATAGCAGAGAGTGCCCGAAGCAGATATAGCAGAAAAGTTCCATGGGACGCTTGGAAACAGACAAAAAACATACCTCAGAACCTCACGCTAGTCTCTCCCTGGTAACTATTCCCCACCCACCATGGTGATCCCTCCAGGAAGGAAGAGATGGGAACTGTCCCTGAGACAGAGAAAGTACACAGTATATTTTGGAACAGTAGCTGAGATCAGCATGTGTTTCAAGGTCAGGAACCTATTTTAGCTTAAGTGCCCACCTTATAGTTTGCTCCAGGTATAAAATTGCCTTGTTATGCTTCCATTTTTTAGCTACCAGTAACTACTTTGTATGTTGAGAGGGTTAAATTTGAAGGATGCATTTGAAAATATTACTTATTAAAACTGTTGGGTTTTTTTGTTTTGTTTTTCAATTTTTTTGTTTTTTTGCCTGCTGTAAATTCCCTTTCCATTTAAATGGAAGCAGAAGCAGACAAATTGCTTTCATGATGCTCTTCCTATTTGTGTTTCTATGGAAATAGATTCTTGATTAGGAAGGGAAAGCTAAAATCAAAAGCCTTATAAGCAGGCAGAGCATAACTGAGGGTGTTTTGTTGAGCAGTTGGCCATATTTCATCCAATCCAAGGTAACATAATGTTAGACTCACATCCCCAGTCTACCTCTCCTGTATCCTCACTTGACCTCTCATTTTCCTGACTGCACCTTAGCCAAGGTCTGTTGAATGCCTGAACCCCACAGCCTTGCCTTATAGACCCTCACTACTTAGCACAGCAGCTCTCATTAGATCTTGATTTCTAATAATATCTGTCTTAATTAGTCCCCAAAATATGATGTTTGCCCTAAAAATGTGTTTAAGAACAAAGGAAATTTGGGGAATATTACTGCAAGAATGCAGACCAAAAATAAAATGCAAAGCTGAATTTCAAAGAGTAAATAATAATTTGGTATTTCTTTGTTTTTTACATCCCACTAATTTCTTAATAACCCACATTTGAATTAAAAGTGTCAAATCTATACTGTCCCTATTCTGTGAAGAACTGCTGTACAAAACCTACTACTAAAAACTTCCATTACACAAGCCATTTTTGTCAGCTACTATCAATTTCCATACCCTTTTATTTTCAGATTTTTTTAATTATTTATTTATTTATTTATTGGCTGTGTTGGGTCTTCGTTGGTGCACACGGGCTCTCTCTAACTGCTGCCAGCAGGGGCTACCCTTCATTGTGCTGTGCAGGCTCCTCACCAGGCTCTAGAGCGCAGGCTCAATAGTTGTGGCGCACGGGCTGTCGCTCTGCGGCATGTGGGATCTCCCTGGAGCAGGGATCGAACCTATGTCCCCTGAATTGGCAGGCAGATTCTTAACCACTGTGCCACCTAGGAAGTCCCCCATACCCTTTTGACTTCAAAATAGCTAAGATTTTGGCAGTGCTAATACAGTCTCTCTTATGACAGAAATTTGGCATCTATGGCAGCACAGGAACAATTAGTATTATTTTTGAGTGCTCAGTGCTATGGAAATCAACCTGATATATAGTCACGTAACAAAACTAGAAAAATCTTGGTCTAAAATCAGTCCACATAATTGTATAAAATTGTATAAGACAATAATTCAGCAAAAACACAATAACATATCAAAATCTATTATAAAATTTGAGATGGCAATGTTGATGTTATTCATTTAGCTGTTTGGCATGAAAGATATGTGGCATATCATATATGAACTCATTACCTCTAAACTCTGGATTAGCATAAGAATGAAATTGTATGCTAGAGTACATTGCCTAAAATCTCTCTGATTTCCTTAGTTCCAACCACCCTACTACTATCTCCACACCAGAAATTTAAAGGCTAGCAATTAGGAGGAATTGGTCACAAAGAAGTTTGAATTTAAGTGTATTATGACCATAAAGCAATAATATTAAATATTGCTGAGTGTATTAATCAAGGGAGAGGAAAGAGAGGAAGGAAGGAAGGAAGGGGAAAGAAAAAGAAAGAGAAAGAAAGAAAAAGAAAGAAAGAAAGAAAGAGAGAAAGAAAGAAAGAAAGAAAGAAAGAAAGAAAGAAAGAAAGAAAGACAAAGAAAGAGAAAAAGAAAAAGAGAGAGAGAAAAAGAGAGAGAGAGAAAGGAAGGAAGGGAGAAAGAGAGAGAATGAGGAAGGAAGGAAGGAAGGAAAGAGAAAGAAAAAGAAAGAGAAAGAAAAGAAAGGAAAAGAAAGAAAAAAAGAAAGAAAACAAATGTAACAAGGAGAAGAAAGGCATGAAATAAGCTAGAAAGGAAAAGAACGGTAAGAAGGATGTAAGAAATTTGGAGATCACTGAGCCAATAATTATTTTGGAATGGAAAAAAAAATGAATGTAACCAAAAATTAGCACTGATCAATCCTCCTTTCATATACTGACCATAGGAATGGTGTTGTTTAGCATTACTAGAGAGCCAGATGCAAATAAGTGAGAAGGGACAGATAAGAAAAGACTGGGAGAGAGGGAGAGGAGAGAAACCCCCAATAATATATCAGTGTGTCTTCAACACTGGTCACTTGTGTTTCTGCTGATGGGCAAACAAATGGCATAGACACTAGGCCTGTTGAAATACGGTCTCTTTGGATGCTGGACATACTCATAGGTGAATAAGATGACTGCTGTGGGTAAAAAAATAAGCGAAGAAAAGCCAATATAGTTGTACAATATATGCCACAAAAACATAACTACATTAACATTTGGACCATTTATCTGATTGTACATTTCAGATCATTTGTTGAAAACATAACAAATACATATGATGCCCATTCATTGTGTCTCGGCTATTGGGGAATAAGAATACTCAGCAGACTAAGAGGATTAATTAACTTGAGAAACTCTTTTGAAATTCATTACACAACTTTTCGGAAGGGACAACACTTCCTTAACCTTCCTTCTCACTTGCGTTAAGTTTCTCAGGGCGAGGAAGACGACACAGTCATTACAAGTTGCTGACCAGATG
Organism: Hippopotamus amphibius kiboko; assembly: GCF_030028045.1. Taxonomy (NCBI): domain Eukaryota; kingdom Metazoa; phylum Chordata; class Mammalia; order Artiodactyla; family Hippopotamidae; genus Hippopotamus; species Hippopotamus amphibius. The sequence continues at coordinate 85,323,974 of NC_080188.1, read as the reverse complement.
TGCCAGGTAAACTCATGGCTCACTGCCAAAAAACAAAAACAAACAAACGAGAACCTGAACTTTGCAAGAGTGAGAGATCACTGAAAGCTAGCCAGAAGATTCCATTGTAGGAAACGAGACCACTTCCCGTTTGGAAACATGTAGTATGACGGCTTTCAGTCCAGTCCCAAGGTAGAATGATGTTGTAGCTGTAGCTCCCTGTGATGAATTCCTGAATCTTCCTTGGACCCTCTCCCACACAATCCCATGGTCACCTCTTGATTTCCTCCTAAACTCGTCTACCAGGACCCATTGGTGTCTTGTGAAAAGACTATTGATATGCAGCACATCCTATCTCTTCACTCCTTTTTCTAAGGGGTCTAGAGGAAGGGGCGGTAACCACGGTGGGCAAAGAGAGAGTGACGTGTGTGTGAAGCGTGGTACAGTTAGGTATAGGACAGACATGCGATGACTAGAGAGCAAAGACGTGTTCTGTACAAGGGACCCAATGGGTTCAGGCACAGACTGGGGTTGAGGATTCTACTCTAGACTTTGAGGGGACGGAAAAAAACAATAGGATCAATGGGAGTTCCTCGAGGAAAAGGACAGCAAAAGATGGTTATTCTGGAGAGTCTTTTCTTTACCCTAATTAAGGGTCACTTTGAAGGTAGAAAAGAGAAAACATGTAGTGATTGTTACCTTTGTTGGAAACAGGTGCTAAAAGGATTTTTGGTCAGATGCTTAAGTTTAATGAAATAATTGCTGTAAAGCGAGAACTAAACTCTGTTTGTTGCCCCTAACAGGCTAATTATTTGAGGACCTATTTTTCATTTTGTACCAAAATGAAGTACTCAGTGATAACTGATATTTGTCAGGAATATGGCAAATAAAAGTGTAGAGCTCACCAGGAGAAGGTGCTAAATGTATACTTTTATTTTAATAAGGCTCTCAGCTCTAATCAACACATGGGAAAATATATCTAGATTATTCCTCTTACTAGTAAAAGAGGAAATGATTAGGAATCAGCAAATCTTTTACTCAGCCACACTAATCAGTAAAAAAAGAAACTCACATAGACCAAAGAGAAAAGGAGGGAGCAGGACATGGAGCTGAGAGGTGTGGAGGACGGCGAGAGAGATGAAAGGAAAGAGGTCCTATTGACATGTTACGTTTATTAGACTACAGTCAACTTAAAAATGATCAGCTCCACAGATGTTTGAAAATTTGGAGACGTGGAGGTATACTCAAATGTATGCAATTTTGTGCATTTGACCTATAAAGGTTGAAATCGGAACACTAATTTAGATAATGAAGAGGTTTTGAAACTTCCTTGGTTCACGGTGCCCTTAGCATCTCAGTCATTTTTCATGCCTTCCCCACCCAGGTCAAAAGAAATATCTAAGAGTTAGCTCAATCCAAACAGCTTAAGAAGTTTTGTGTCCTAATGTTTAGCAGCTGTTTAAAAAGTAATACATATAACTTGAAAGGTAAAAGTAATATTTTTATTTCAGTCCCAGCCATCATTATATATAATGAGATGCGGGAGCCTGGTGGGTACCATGCAACTTAACACTTGGAATCATGATGGACGCTAACATCCTCATCTTCTGTTCCATGTTAATTTTCATGCATTACTTGCCTTTTATCAAAGAAACCACTAAACCCCAGCATCACAAAGATATAATGTTAAAAGGAATGTAGCACAATCTAATGTGGAACCTGAAAGTATCTCAAGCCAGTAATTCATGTGGTTCCACAGATGTTACTGTATTTCTCTCCAAATTTTAAAAATATCCTGCAGTTCCCCTGTGAACAATCTGTGGTGTCCCAAGGTGCCTTGGTGCACAATTTGAGGACCATGGGCAAAAATACTTCTTAGGCGTACGTGAGAGAAATCAGTGTACTGATAAAGTAGGTATATCAAATAGAAGTGTAGAAACAGTATTTTACAACTGAGAAGAAGCATAAACAAAAAGTTTAGAAGGTTAAAAAATGCATGTGATGTTTGAAGGATGTCAAGTATTAACAAAAAAGAACAACGATGTGTGTGAAACCTGCTCTGTGTCAGGTGCTGTTTAGAAATGAGGCCAAAGAGGTGAATGGGGCTGACATGATCACTGCCTTCATGCAAAGAAATAAGCAAGCAGTTAGAATACTGTGGAATAGGGATGAAGATGGCAGAAAAAAATAGGCAAGGATTTCTGAGCAAATGATGTTGAAAAGTAAATCTTAAAGATTCACAGCAGTAAGCCGGGTGAAGGAGGGCCTGGAGAGGAGTATTTCAGATGCATGGAGTGCAATACACATGTCTGTTCAATTATTCATCCCGTCACTAAATATTTATTGGGCATCATTATTTATCAGGTGCTGTTCTAGGCTCTGGGGATACAGCAGCGAATAAAAGAACATCACTGCTGTCTTGCAGCTGCATTACAGTTGGGGAAGACAAAGCATAAACAAATAAATATATATTACAGCAGAGATTGAGAAACGCTAGGAAGAAAATTAAAACAGGGTAAAGGGATATAGAAAGAAGTTCTAATGGAGAAGGTCTGTGAGAGTAAGCCTTGAAGTGCTCAGATTGCTGAAAGTCACTCTGTGTAACCGGGCCTCAGAGAAGCAGGGGAGGGTGAGGGGAGGCTGGGAGGGAATGGTAGGAGATGAGGCTGAAGAAGGTCCGTGTTCGAGCAACTGAGCCTTGTCTCAGGAAGTGGGGATGGACTTTTCCACTTTAAAAATTACCAAAAAAAAAAAAAAAAAAAGAGAGAGAGAGAAAAAGCAACAATATCAAAAAAGAATTTTAACCAAAAAAAGAATTTCATCATAAAGAGATTACAAGTTAATGAAAGGTAAAATTAAATTCTTGCTTTATAAAGCAGTCTTTTTTTTTTTTCTGAAATGAACTTTTTGGTCAGAATTCTGTTGCTTCTCTCTCTCTCTCTTTTTTCACAACTCAAAGTAGAAAAGTTGTCACAAAATAAGTCTTAACAAATGTAAGAAGATTGAAATCATACCAACTATCTTTTCTGATCACAGGAATGAAACTGAAAATCAACGGCAGAAGGAAAACTGGAAATTTCACAAATATGGGGAAATTAAACAATATAAATATGAACAACCACTGGGTTAAAGAAAATTAAAAAGGGAATTAGAAACCACTTCTGATATGCTTGTGGACCATGGAGGTAGAAATAAATAACAGATGGCTGGGTATAACTGCATTGTTCAGTTAGCACAGCCCTGTCATATATGAGAGAATTTTAGCTAATGGAGTTGTAAGTATAAAAATAGTGATTTATGTTGTCTAGTTTTTGCAATTTTACCATCATCCTCCCAAGGGAAAGAGTGTGAAAACATGAATTCTTAACTTTATTGCCCTACCATACTGTTATGTCTGAATTAAAAGACAGTCCTATAATAGGTGTGACAATTTGAAGGATATCACCCTACACTCTTTACAAAGAGGCCAGCATCCTTCTGTCAGTTTTCTCTAGGCAACATGTCAGCTAACACACCTGAACGCTCTTTGTCCTCCTGCCACTGTTCACCCGCCATCAGTTCGCCAGACTGCTGCTTCAGTTGATCAAGTCACCAAAACGATCTAAATACTTCCAAATGCCTTGTGCTCTTTGCAGAGGGCAAGTCTTCTCTTCACATTCTTGCTGGGACTCAGAAGGAGGAAACTCCTTGCCAAACTTCCACCTCTGGGAGAAGAGCTGCGGCGGCCACGCCCACTTTCCTCTCCAGCATGTTGTTTTTTTTTTCCCTCAGATCTTTATTGGAGTGTAACTGCTTTACAATGTTGTGCCTGTTTCCGCTGTACAACAAAGTGAATCAGCTGTATATGTACGTATATTCCCACATCCCCTCCCTCCTTCGACGCCCTCCCACCCCATCCCACCCTTCTAGGTCATCACCAATCATGGAGTTGATCTCCCTGTGCTATGCAGCAGCTTCCCACTTGCCATGTATTTTACATTTGGTAGTGTATATATGTCAATGCTACTCTCTCACTACATCCCAGCTTCCCTCCCAGCCCCCCAGGTCCTCAAGTCTGTTCTTTGCATCTGTATCTTTATTCTTGCCCTGCCACTGTGTTCATCAGTACCGTATTTTTAGATTCCATATATACCAGTTAGCATACAGTATTTGTTTTTCTCTTTCGGGCTTTCTTCACTCTGTATGACAGATTCTAGGCCCATCCACTCACTACAAATAACTCAACTTCATTCCTTTTTTATGGCTGAATAATATTCCATTGTATATATGTGCCACATCTTCTTCATCCCTTCATCTGCTGATGGACATTTAGGTTGCTTCCATGTCCTGGCTATTGTAAATAGTGCTGCAATGAACGTTGTGGTATGTGTATCTTTTTGGATTATGGTTTTCTCTGGGTATATGCCCAGTAGTGGGATTGCTGTGTCACATGGTAGTTCTATTTTTAGTTTTTTTTAAAGTTGAGAGGACAGCACCTGAATTGAGGTGAGTTACATTGTGTGGGAGAAAAGACTTAGAAAAGTAGACTACTATGACCGATGAAATATTGATGTATGACTTTGTAGGACTCATTTCTTTATTTTTCTTTGTGAACCCTAGCTATCCCTTGCTCTCAGCTTGGGCCTTTCCAGCTGTAATATGCATCTTTCTTTGTGGACTCTCTGTCTGCTTGTCCCCTCACTGTGACAGGGTTTGACATGAGGGATGAGAGATGCATGGAGCTCAGCCTGCCTGCTATCAACAACCCTAGATGCCTAAGCTAGTACAGGGGTGAAGAGCCCAGCTCGCATCAGTCATGGAATGTTTAGAAGGCTCTTCCTTGTTTTCTTCCTAGGCTGTGGGATAATAAAACTGTTTCTAAAAAGAATCCACTTAAGTTCAAGAAATTTTATATTTTCTTCTATTTTTCCTCTCTCCTTTCAAATGTTTCACATTTTAGGAGAGTAAAACAAACTTTCTAATGGACTGGAGAACTCGAGGTTTTGGGGGGGTGGGGGGTGAAGGGGAAACTGAGATGAAGCGAGAGAGTAGCACAGACATATATATAGTACCAACTGTTAAATAGATAGCCAGTGGGAAGTTGTTGTATAACAAAGGGAGTCCAACTCGAGGATGGAAGATGCCTTACAGGACTGGGATGGGGAGGGTGGGGGGGACTCGAGGGACGGTAGTGGAGGGATTTGAGGGAGGGAGGGAATATGAGGATATGTGTATAAAAACAGATGATTGAACTTGGTGTACCACTCCCCCCCCCAAAAAAAAGATAGTAATAAAAGTCATTACGAAAAAACAAAACAAACAAACAAAAAAATAAATAAAATAAACTTTCTGCCCAACCAAATCCTGCCCGTTGCTCTGGGCCAGCTGGTCTCCCCTTGCAGTGTTCTTTCCCCAAGTCCCCTCCGCCCCCATCAGCCTAACACCCTCCACTCCAGCACCGCTGACTGGCTACCTCTGCCCATTGGCACTTGATCACAGTAATAACAATCATTTCTTCTATGACCAGTTTTACTGAGGTGTCTCACCACATCGAGGAATAGACACGATTTTTTTCATCGAGCAACTGTGCTCTGCCCACCCTCCAGCCTCCCGCCACATAGCAGAGTCTATCATGATAACCCAATCTGTTTCCTTAAATTTGCACTTTCTTTTTATTACTATTTCATTTTAGTTACTAAGACTTAGTCCTGATCATTTTTAAACTTCAATCTCCTATCTTAATCAATCAGTCTCCAAAACCCCCTCTTCCTTCACCTCACCTTTGGAGGTTTGAATTGGAGTTGGGGGGTGGGGTGGGAGGTGTAGAGATACTTGGTCTTATGAAAGAGTGCCTTTCTTTCTCACATGCATCACTCTGGTGTTGGGGAGAGGAGTGGAAAAAGCCATTATCTCTCATGGTAAGCTGATTTCTTTGCATTGACTGTCTTTTTCTTTGTTGGTCATAAACAATCTTATGTTAATGGTGGTGGCTCTTGTTCTGTTGGTCACACTGACCTGAATTATTGTTTCCAAGCCCACGTGGATGAGTGGAGGCCCCAGAAGACCTCATCAACATGGTACCAAATCCCACGGAAACTGTTCCCATGGAATCAGTGGTCCCTTGCACAATTCAGCTACATTTTCAAGCTGGCCCAGCTGACCTCCCCATGACCCATTCCTCCAGCATTTGAACCCATTGCCCACACTGTACTGGTCCCAATGAACTACATTGCGGTCTCATTCATTCCTTTTTACCCTAATTCTCGGGCTGTGAGAACAGCTCCATAGTCTGTACTATTTGCGAAATTCGAGAGGGTAGTCTCTGCCGGACCACGCTGCTCTTCCTGCAGTTCTGGGAGTCCATGAGCAAGTCAACAAGGCTGACAGCTAAGTGGACATCCAGTTTGATAATATAACACTGCATAGTAAGAATAACAGCTTCCCAAAGATATTCACATCCTTATTCTTGTACCTGTGAATATGTTACTTTACGAGGCAAAAGGGATTTAGCCAATGTAATTAATTTAAAGGTTTTGAGGTGAGAAAATTATCCTGGATTATCTGAATAAGTCCAATAAGATCACAAGGACCCTTATAAGATGGAGACAAGAGGGTCAAAGTCTTGAAAGGAGATGTGACAAAGACAGCAGAGTGGAGTTATGCACTTTGAGGATGGAAGAAGGGACCCAGGGCCAAAGAATGCAGGTGGCATCCACACTCTGGATCAGGAAGAGAAGGGGAGGAAATGTATTCTCTTCTAGACCCTCCAGAAGGACTGTAGTTCTGCTGACCCCTTGATTTTAGTCCCTAAGACCCATTTTGGACTTCTGATCTCTAGAACTGTAAGATAATAAATAATTAGTTTAAAAAAACAGATGTGTGTTGTTTTAAGCTAGAGTTTGTGGTCTCTGCTACCGCAGCCATGGAAAGCTAGCAAAGACATCAATGGCCCCTTCCTCCTACGTCCACAAAGTTTACAAGTCAATTTAAGGTATCTACCAGCCAAGTACCCTCTTGTCCCAAGGGGTGGTGAGAGAAACAGATAACTTCTCTTTAAGGACACTTCCTTCTTCACAAAAAAATGATCTCCTTTAATTCCCAGGTGCCTTCTTATTTCTCAATTAAAGCCTCCTTAGCATCTGGTGCAGGACTGGCATCTCAGTCAAGGTCTGGCTCTTTTCCAAGATGAGCTTGGAAAGTTATAACTTTGTTCTCAACAGGGCCCTACTTCTGTGGTATTCCCTTTTCATCTTATTACCTCTGACAGCAAGCAAGAAAAATCTCAACAGGTACCTCACAGCATCTTGTTATACTATTTCCACTTATTCCACAACTAAGCATTATTCAAAAAGGTGAAGACACATCATCACATTTAACTGGCACTACAACCAGTGGTGGGTTGGTAAATGTTCAACAGCTGGAGAGGAGATGAGGGCTGGAAAGTGGGGGGAGGGGTACGGATCTGTAGTATTTGTCACTTTCTATGGTATAAATATCTCACTATGGCCAATTGCAGGCTATGAAGTCAGTGAACATAGAGTTGGGAAGAGATGTGTGGTAGCAGGCAATTTATAAAATTTCCATCCTAGTGATACAATAATAAAGTAAATAGCCTCAGGAGCATAGATAATAGTGAAATATGATCAATAATCAGAAAGTGGTGAGTATACATATATATACTTTTTTTTAAGAACTTTTATTGAGATACAATTGACATGCAATAAACTGCATATATTTAAAGTGTACAATTTGATATTTTTTTCTTATTAGTAATGTATATATGGCAATCCCAATCTCCCAATTCATCCCACCCCACCCCACCCCCAGCTTTCCCCACTTGGTGTCCATATGTTTGTTCCTACATATGTGTCTCTATTTCTGCCTTGCAAACTGGTTGATTTGTACTATTTTTCTATATTCCACATATATGTGTTAATATACGATATTTGTTTTTCTGTTTCTGACTCACTTCACTCTGTAGGACAGTCTCTAGGTCCACCCATGTCTCTACAAATGTCCCAATTTTGTTCCTCTTTATGGCTGAGTAATATTCCATATATATACTTTTAATAATGTCTGTGCTTAACAACTAGGTGAAAAAAAATCTTGAAAATTCTGGAGCCAGCATCAGTACATCACTGAAAAAGGAAAAACCTGAATAGCTTTCTTTATTCTTTTACTAACACACAGCAATAATGTTTCTCAAATTCAGGTAGTTAGAAAGTAGAAAAGCCAAGATTCAAATCCAGGTCCTCTGAATCAAACTGTTATCTCCTCTGCAATGTGCTGCTACACTCTTAGTTGCAACTATTATCAGCGTTGTTTCTGCATCAAGATGTTCTCTGACCAAGGGTTTTTAAGATACAAAATTCTCGAAAATACAATATTCTCTCTCTTCATCTTGGAAATTCATGATTAATAGTAGCATATTATGTGTTATGAAAATTCTTGATGCAAACAACCCTAGTTAACTTGAACTTAATTAACCCAATGTGTTTCCTACATGTATCTGACCAGAAGCCTCCCCTCATTCCCACTTCATAGTACCAGTTACATTCCAACAGAACTCGTGTTCCCGGAGACCCATTACATGGTATATGTGTCCCTTTCACATGTGTGTATAGTCTCCCCGCAGGACTGGTGGAAGCTTATGGACCATCCTGAACTATTCTTGCACCTCCTCAGGATGTGAGGACTTACTCCAGTAGGAATTCTATACTATTTTCAATTGAATCTAATTCAAACAAATTCCAGTCAGGAACAATGGAAATACAACTATATTTCCCTGAGGTGAGAATTTCTCTCTTGCAAGATAAAAAGACACTTCACTAATATATTTTAATTGGAGCTCCTAATTTTCCCTATCATTATTATCTCTACTTTATGGCTACTGAGCCCAGAAAGAAATTAAATCTTGCCTAATAAAGGACTGCTTTCATATTGTAGATTCTTCAGGTATAATTTAAACCAGTCAAGCAATAGAGAGAAAATATTAGAACTCTCGAATGGGGAGAATGTGTACTCAGCTACATTACCGCAGCATTTAGGGGCCACTTTTCCTATTAAGATTAGATTTTAAGAGCTTTGGCATACTCCTTAACATTCATATTGGGATGTCTATCTGACCTCCAGGGTTTCTGGCTCTTAAATCATATGCTTTCTAACAGACACAGCAATAGAAATGAACTGCACTTCACATATTTTTCAGAGGGGATGACCCCAAACTCATAGTCACTGAACATTTCTCACAAGCTTATTTGAGAGAATTAATATTTATGGAGGGTTTCCTAAAAGGCAACCCATTCCTTATTAATTCCATCATCCTCTGTAAGGAAAGATTTTATTGTCTTTTACATTAGACTATATTTTAATATGAATAAATAACTTTATTTTGTTTGCCTAATAAAATAAAAGTTTCTACCCATGTTAATTGATGAATTCTAGGGGGATTTATGGCAGACAGCCCACAAAAGCTACACTTGTTTTGAACCTGAATTATCAAACTTTCATAAAACCAAATAAAAGCTCATACATGGGAATTAAAAAAAGTCAAATCCACCTATAACCAACAGATGACATCATCAGTCATTTGTGCACGTATCACAGAGGCTCTTTTTTGTTTGTAAATAGGGGAATTGCTATCTCATTCTTTGAAATGTTATATGTCAAATTATTTCCCATTATTCCAGTTGTCTGTCTCACACTGTATGCTAGAAAGGTAAGTGTGATTGCAGAAAATATGGATGACAAGAGAATTGATCATCTTTTAATACTAACCTAGAAAATGTTTTATGTTGCTAAAACAATTTAAAAGGGTGTCTATAGGGATGTTTGAAATAATGTATTTGAAGAGTTGACTGAAGGAAGATTTCAAAAGAAATGTTCACTTCTTCATTGTTTCCACAAATATTTAACGACACCTACAATATGTCAAACACCTGACACACAATTCCTGCAAAAGACTTCTGCTTTTAGTGGATTTCAGTGCCTTCTATTATACTTCTTTCTTCTTTGTTTTTGTTTTGTAACATTTGATCCTGTTGACTCATTTTTAGTTTAAAAGCTTGCTTGTTACTTTTGTTAATTTTAACTTTTTATTGAAGGACATAACAGACACAGAAGCATGTACATGTTCTGTGTGTATTACACAAGGGTACGGTGTTTATGAATTTTCAAAAAGTGGGCACATCCATCATGGCGGCACTCAAATCAAGAAATAGAATTTTACCAACACTCTCGAAGCCCACCTCCTACTCCTCCCATTCACCACCCTTCCCCCCAAGAGTAATCATTTATCCTCACCTCTCCAAATGTAGGTCCATTTGGCCTTTTTTTTAGTGGTTTACGTATAAATGGAATCATATTCCTTTGCTTTATTTGCTCAACAGTCTATTTGAGAAATTCATCCAGTAGTGTGCTGGTGGAGTTTTAACAACTGAAAGATTTCAAGCCATCAGCTTGAAGTCACTGATCACAGAGCTGGGAAGTGTGCTGGTGCCGGGCAACGTCAGCACAACACTGAATCCATCCATATTGTTGCACATTCATTCTCATGATTACAATGCCGCAGAGTTTTCCAAATTTAATTTTACGTGCCAATGCATATTATCCTCAGAAAAGCTCAGATCTCACAAATCCATATGGGAAGTGATTAGGTAGCTGGTTTTTTTTCTCATATTTTTCTAGACACCTTATATATAAATGAAGGCAGATCTGGAACATTTTCTAGAACATTTGGAAAGTTTATTTTCCACAGCTTTTATAAACCAAATCCAACTGGTCCATTATCACAGGTCCCACTTCTCACTAGGTCTTACAAATGCATTCTCTCATCAAACAAAACCCAATTTTTTTTGTTTTTATATTTTTATTTATTTATTTTTAGTTTTTTTTAATTTTTTCTTTATTGGAGTATAATTGCTTTACAGTGTTGTGTTCGTTTCTTTTGTACAACCAAGTGAATCAGCTATATATATACGTATATCCCCATATCCCCTCCCTCTTGAGTTTCCCTCCCTCCCTCCCTCTCCCACCCCTTTAGGTCTTCACAAAGCATCCAGCTGAACTCCCTGTGCTCTGCAGCAGCTTCCCACTAGGCATCTATTTTGCATTTGGTAGTATATACGTGTCAGTGCTACTCTCTCCCTATGTCCCAGCTTCCCCTTCCCACCTCCGTGTCCTCAAGTCCATTCTCTACATCTGCATCTCTATTCCTGCCCTGACACTGGGTTCATCAGTATGGAGGACAGTATGAAGTTTCCTTAAAAAACTAAAAATAGAGCTACCATATGACCCAGCAATCCCACTACTGTGCATATACCCCAAGAAAACCATAATTCAAAATTCAATTTTTTAAAAAGCACCTGTGGAAGAACAATCTGAATTGTAAGCTCTGACTCCTACCAATGTCTTTATATTATGAGCTTTGTATAACTCAGACTCATCTTTGCTAGGTCTTGAATAAGTCTAACCCATTTTTGAAGAGAAACATTTGGTTTCTTACAAATTAAAAGATTATTAGATACTACATAAACATGAACAAATAATTTTACTTCTGCAAAATTGTTTTTGAAACGTTTGTGATACTGCACAATGTTCTTTGTATAAAGATCTTTTGGAGAAGTTTCTTTCTGGATTGTGCTAATTGTATCTCTCTCTTTTTGCACTGACTGCCAAAATCTTTGGAACAAGTCAGTGGTCCACTTCTAGCTAAGTAACATGAACTTGCAGCATGCATCTTGCATTCAAATTTCACTCCTATCTCCATTATGTCTTCTCTATTCTGATTTTCCTCTGTCCCTCCCTTTTCCTTCATGCAGTTATTTAATTTTTTGATCTTGTGTTGCCAATTAAGTTAAGCCATCTATATTAGTTACCTTTGGCCATGCAGCAAATCACCCCCAAACTTAGTAGCTCAGAGCAAACTATAATTTTTTACAGTTTCTGGGGGTCAAGAATCTGGGACCTGCTGATGGTTCTGGCTCAGTGTCCATGTGTCAACTAAGACTGCAAACGGCTGAGATTCCACTGGGGCTGGAGGTTCCACATGCAAGCTTACTGTTGGCTGGAGCCCTCAGCTCCTCACCACGTGGACATCTTCATGGGCTGCTTACAACACGGCAGTTGGATTTCCCCAGAGGAAGAGGGAAGGAGGGAGGAAAAGCCTAAGACAGAAGCTCCAGTCTTTTATAACCCTATCTTGGAAATGGCATGTGATCTTCTATGCGTGCTGGAGCAGATCAATGTGAGAAAGAAGTACAGACAGATGTGAATATCAGGAAGCGGGATCCTTGGGGGCCATCATGGAGGCTGATTACCATACCCTTCAAATATTCTCTGAAACAATGTAAATATATGAAAATAGCAAATATGGGCGTGGGAGGAGAGAGAAACTTTGGCTAACGTTATTTTAAATATAATTTTACTTCTATTCATGATTTATGTTATGGACTAAAGGTCTTTAAGGCAACACAGACACCATATGTAGGTGAGGTGGGGGAGGGAGGTAATAAAAAAAGAAAGACTAATATTTAGGATTTTAACTGGTTTTAGCAAACTGATAAAGTTGTAAAAACAATATGATTGAAAGTAATTTTGTCATTTTATACCAGAAAAATTGTACTGTAAATACGTATGAATGAGGATGATTTTGGTTTCAAGTATCAGAAAATTCAACCCAAATTGTCTTAAGGAAAAAAGTGAGGTGACTTATGCATACGGACCCATGTGGCTGAACAGTTTTGGTGAGTGGTAGGGCGTAGTGCTGGCTTCAAGTACAGCTCGATACAGGTTCAATTTCTCTTTCTCTCTTTCTCTTAGAGATATCTACACCTTAACTTCAAGGAAACCTGGGACAGTGGGTATCTGGCATTTTCATCTTCAGTAGTGGAGACAGACCTACCTCATAATTTGAGAGATTCCTCAAGAGTAAGGACAAGTCAGCACAAGCTGCTGTATAGGGGCAACTGTCAATAATGAACTTGGAATGCCTTTCCTCTGCAGCATGGTTGGTTTGGTGATCAAACATCCACTTCCAACCATTTCCTCTTGTGCTCCTCTCCACAACCGAGACTGGAAAACTTCATCTCTTTCCAGGCAGGTGTGGTCAAAGATGTAGCCCATGACGCGTAGCTTCAGGTTTCTGGGAAAGAGAGGAGAGGGAGCTTCTGACCTTCAGCTCTTCTTCCACCTTGTGCACAGGCATCACTGACATGCCATCTGGAGCAATAGATCCCATTTTGGCACCATGAAAAAGAAAAATGTGTGAATTAAAGGCAGCAGAAGTAAGAAGGGCAAAGCTACGTCCCTGGTGGTGACCAGGAGTAGTTGAATCAATGCTACCAACCAACCAATCACCCTCAGACTTCTTGTTTTGAGTGGCAAACGAAGCCCTATTCAACTAAGCCATCTTTAAGGCAGAGTGAAGGTAACTTATAGCCAAACATGTACTACAACTAAAACAGGTAGAGTCCCCAAATAGAAACTAAAACACCATCAAACTGACTCCAGGCAGCAGCACAGAGGTGAAGCACTCTGTGTTGTGAGCTAGTCCACCACCTCCATCTCAGCCTTCAGTCCAAAGCTGCTGCCCAAAGAACAAGAGCCCTTGTTACCCAGGAAGAAAACAAAGGGATCTACACCCAACAGTGCTGGGAGCTGTGTCAGTGCTGGAAGTGCAGAGTCACTAAAAGCAATGGTGTGACATGTAAAGAGCTAAGAGATGGAGAGAGCTTGCAAAATGCCTTGGCCATCACTCTGGGGTTATCTGGAAGGGAAGAGTGCATTGCAGATAAGTGACTAGGATCAGCCTGTGATGTATCCTTTCATCATCTCATCCCCAAACACATGCTCAGGCAAGGGTACCCAGGGGAGTAGTTATTACAGGAAAGGATTAAAACAATCTGAAATGCTGGTGCCTTGAAGAAGGGCTGGCTATCTAGATGCCATGGAGTAAAGCCGACCAGGACTTAGCAAAGCAGTAAATTTATAAAATTATGAAACTAAATTTCTACAAAGGATAAGTAGTTACCAAAATGGTATTTAAAACCCTGATATGACCTTGCATCACACAGAGCCTTCAGAGAGCACCAAGCAGTGGGCCTGATTTTAAAGAAAGATATGAGGATTTGGAAGTAGATACAGGAAAAACAATTAAGATGACCAGCATTGTAGACTATCTAATTTTTAGAGGTAAAAGAGTTGCGCGTATTATGCCTAGAGAAAAGACGAAGGCCATGGTGTGATTTTAACAATCATCTCTAAGCTTATGATGTGCTATTATAATAAAATCAGAATAATATTCAATCTTGCTTCCTTTCCTTGGGAGTCAGAACTTCATAAAAGCATCACTTGTGGTGTGGGTCTGCTGTGGATTTGCTTGCTCAGGAAAACTATTCTCTCCTTCCTTGGGAAAGAGTGACTCACCAAGATGTAATGACAGCTTCTCATCTCACCGACTGGAGAGTTTCTCAGAAATTGGTCCTGTGTTTCTAAGTAGTGCTTCTTTACTACAGAGAGAGGGTCACCATGTTTTGTGTGCTTTGCACCCTTGAGGATAGAAATCTGAAGAGGAATAGTGTGAAAACACGAAGGGGCTGGAGGGAAGATTAGGAGGTGGTAGCATCTGATACCATCCCCAGCCGATTTCACAGCAAGCCCTGGGGCTGGAATGCGTGAGCCTGAAAGGGACACCCTGGAAAGGTCCAGCATCCCCACACAGCTGACTCCAGCAGTGGTGGCCAGGTGAAAGTTCAACAGACCACACAGGTCTGGAATCGACTACCTGCCCAGACCCCAGGATCCCTCCTGGCCAGCTGCTAACGGTCAGGTGAGTGGGACTGGGCAGCTCTGAGGTTTGAGTCCACACACACCAAGCATTTAGCCTCCCCTTGAGGTCTCGTGTCCACCACACCCAGGGAGAGGGCCCTGGAGGGACTTACCAGGTGGTGTGGGGGCATCTTCCATACGTGACTTTGAAGTTGGACCAGGACACCAAGAGCTGGAAACAAGGGGAAGAGAACACCCCTGAGACAGAGTGAAAGATGAACTCCTGTTTAAAGGCAACCTGTGAACTTAGGCAAAAGATAAAGAAATTCCTGACATCAAGCAGAGACACTAAAGTGCCTCACAAAGATGCAAGTTACTATTCTTGGAAGGTCTTTACGACAAGCTGCAGGGGTTAAATTCTACAAACTGGCAGATAAATATCCTAGATGGTATCTCCTAGGTTTTTTCCCTTATAATTCCTATTTAAACCAAAATAAAAAGTATTCAATATTATGTATGTATATTCTACTCCTTTCCAAAGAGGATCTGCAGTGACTTATAGGAATACATATAATACTGTAAAATATAAGAATACAAAGAAACTATGGCAAGAGACATAGTCAAGCGGCATGGTAAGATAAAGTTAAGACAATAAAAAAGTAAGGAAATAGGTTGGCCTTTGCTCTGCTAGGAGAGTAAATCATGCCAACGGATGTAGCCGGTCAATTTGTGGTGGTAAGTTCATTGCAGTGGATGTGCCTGAGAAATTAGTCAGCTTTGGCAAACTGTCTGCAGTACTCTTGAAAGCAGTTCCTCACTCCCCACCTGCCACGGATTGAATCGCAGAACTACAGTGCTCCAAAAGTACGTGACTTATCAAGACACCTAGACACAATTATCCTATTTGCTCTAAGACCAGATAAATAAACCCAGACATTCCCAGGGCATGACACAACCCTCACATCCCAACACAGTCAGCGTGGGCCATGGGCGGCCATCCAGTGTGGTCACAGTGCCCGCCTTTTGGTTTATGCTTTCACCTGTTTTCCTCTCTGCTTGATCTTTTAGAGACAGGTCCTGATCAACGGCCTGCCTTAAAACACAGGCAAATTGAGCAAACAATATTGTAGACTCTCTGGATTTTTTATTAATAAAGGGAATGAATGAACAGCAAATCAATCAGAAGAGACTGACTTGTTAATTTCTGAATTAATCCATCATAAAGGACAGAAGAGAAGCAGAAATTGGGCTTGCCTGGGCTGGCCTTCAAGTAATAGTGAGTTGCCTCAGATCCTTCTAAATCTTCTTGCCTTTCTCCACTCCAGGTTCCTTCAGCCCCCAGCAGTGAGATGACCACCAGGTACTTCCTTCTGCCTGTTCTGGGGAAGCCTAGTCACATTTCTCCTGTTTGAAATGCTTCTCTCCTCCTTTCTGATCATCTCACCCTTACCCCTTTCTTCAAGACTTATTCCTTCCATAAAATTTCCTTTGTATCCAAAGCCACCTTGCTTAGTCTTTGTACTGAATTCTTAAAGCACTTAGTCAGTTCCTCACAACTTAATACTTCCTCAGCTATGGCCTTCAACTTTTCTTTAGTTCATTCATTTATATAAGTCTTCTTTTCTCCAAAGCATCATAAACCCCACAGGGTTAGATCCCTGTGGCCAGACAATCCCAAGTGTTTTTGATCAGGCCCAGCAGGCCCAGCACTTGGCTGTGAATTAGATAAGAAAAATGGGATCACTTCAGAGGAAATGGGCTTTGGAAACATGGGCTGAAATATGAAGTAATGGTCCTTCTTCTATCCTCTCCC
Source organism: Hippopotamus amphibius kiboko (assembly GCF_030028045.1). Taxonomy (NCBI): domain Eukaryota; kingdom Metazoa; phylum Chordata; class Mammalia; order Artiodactyla; family Hippopotamidae; genus Hippopotamus; species Hippopotamus amphibius. The sequence continues at coordinate 85,307,437 of NC_080188.1, read as the reverse complement.
CCCTTCTCTTTACTGTTAATATTAAATGCCTAATTCTTTTAATGCTAATGCTAAGTGGCCCAAATGGCAGCAAATCCATCATCAGTGGTGAAATGCTGCTACACCGGGTGGCCCTGAACGTGCTGAGAATGAGGACAGTGGCTGAGGCTTTCATGCTGTTATTTTCCAAGTGCATCACCAAGTGCCCGGGCGCCTTCTGCCTCCAGGCCCTGCATCACTGAGAAAAACGCTTCCCTTCAGATGACTCATCTCCTTTGGTCAATGTCCCAATCCCTTTGCTGTGTGTTTCTAACAATTTCCTAGTAGTGTGTCCTTTATATCTCAATCTTAAGCATGAGAAGTTCATCAGTTACTTGTCAGTATTCTGAGTGGATGGCTTTTGAAAAAAGTTAATAAGAGGGTATGAAAGGTTGAGCCTTTGTTCAATGAGTATTAGCTCTGATTTAAAATAAAATCTGTTGGTAATTATTATTAGGTGTATCATTTTGTCTTCTTCAGAAAATGGATGCTTTTTGATCCTTAAAGTTTCGTTTCAAAAGGTTATACGCTATGAAGTTTTCAACCTTTGATTTTTTTTCCTCTTGATTCTTGGTATTGTAAAGGTTTGTATTAGCCCCACCCCCCTCTGCAAGAAACATAAACTTCTAAGGGATGATTTAAAAAGGAGAACTACTGATAACGTTTCTGCTCAAGAAAATCCTGTAAATATGAACTATGCTTGTTTCTCAGTCTCAGAAAACTGTGACCCAGATGATTCACAGGCTCCAAAGAGACAGTTGGCTCCTTAGGCCTTTACTCACTTTCAGTCATAAATGGGAACGCCTTCAACCTCCCACAGCTGTGGCTACAAATATATCTCTATCTATAGCCAAACTTTCCTCTTTCCTTCCCTTTACAATTAAGGGGGAAAAAAGCTATCAGCCAACCAAAAGCCAGCCCTTCCTTACATATTCTAAATCCTATTTCTGCTTCCTTCCCTTTGATCTCACTTTGGCCGCTGTATCTTCAGCCTCTTCCTCGTACCAATTGCTCCGCGGGAACATACTGACATTGTAAATTTGCTCTATTTAAAATAAAAGCAGCAATAAAAGCAGCCACCTTCCCTTTTCGCTCTCTTCTCTCTTTCTCAAGACAATCTCATCCACTCAGCTGAAATACCTCTAACTTTCAAGATTATAGCTCCAGCCCAGCCTTGACTATGCTATTGTCATCTCTGTTTGCATGTCCTACAAAATATCTCAAGCTTGTTCAAAGTTGTGTTTGTAATCTTTGTACCACTATCATCCCTCCCATGTTCACTATTTCCGAAAATGATGTTACCTATTTATTCAAGCCAGTAGCCTGAAAAATATTTTTGAGGCAGCCTTCTCTTTCATGCTTCCACCCTCAGACACTCACCACTGTTGTGCGTTCTACCTTCTGAATGTAGCCCCAGTTTGTTCACTCTCTCCATCTCTACTGCTAAAACTGGAGCCCAAGCTACTGATACCACCCGATCAGTATTTTCTCAACAGCCCCTGGAACAGATGTTGCGTGGAACTTCTTCATGGCCTTGTCATTGGCAGTTGGGCCCCAAGCGTGAGGACGTCAACATGTAAAGTACTCCTTATAGTAGAAACAGTCACAAATAATTGAGGGCCAGCAGCCCCCTCCAGTTATTAAGTGATATCTAAACTGATTCTGCTACACCTAAACATTACCTTCATCCTTGTAAGGAAAAGCCTAGGGAAGCAGGAGAGAAGAGAATCGTTCAATAGATGGTGAGCCTCAATGGAAGCAGCATGTCTTGCCCCTCCTCTCTCTACTAGAGAAGAGAAGAGGACTCCTTTCCCCCACACTCCAAAGAAAAGCAAAGGTGGGTCCAAGAAAGTCACTCACATTGGGGAGGTCTGCAAGAAGAGGAGTGTGTAAATCTAAGTTCAACAGCAGAGAAATAGAAAATAATCTAGCTAGTTTAATGAGGAAGAGTAGTTACAGGGCAATAAAGAGTTTATAGAATCATTGTTAAGGCTGATGAAAGAACACTAGGGGATGCCCAGGAAACCACACTGTAGAGCCAGACTACCAAGGTGCTGCTGCCCCTACCATGAGCAAGAAGCTATGAATCGGGAACTATGCTACAGCTGCAAATTCCATAAGCTAAAGTGAAGTCTGAGACTTTTTCTCCACGAGACTCCATTCCCAACGTAGTTGAATAGTACACAGAGTATGAGTATATTTATGTTTTGTATATATATATATATACACACACACACAGTCACACATATATATATATATACGTACACACATACATCAGGGTATATATATATATATGTACACACACACATACATATGGACAAAATTCTGAAAGGTTATACAACCATCTCTTGGAATCCACAGGGGACTGATTCCAGAACCCTCCACAGATAACAAAATCCATGGATGCTCAAGTCCCTCTGCTCACTGCAGAGAGTGGCTGCAGTCTGATGACTGCTAGATGGCAGGTGTTCTTTTCAGCCCTGAGTTTTCTCAGGGCTCACAGGCTCACGTTTGAGGGCTGCAATCATCGATGACTGTGACATCCTTTGTTTACTGATATGGCAGGAAATATTCCATTTATCATTCACCACACACACACACACACACAAAGGTAACTACGTAAGGTGATGAATGTGTTAATTAACTTGATTGCGGTCATCAGTTCACTATATAAATGTACATATGTATATATATAAAATCATCGCATTATACACCTTAAGTATGTGCAATTTTTATTTGTCAATTACACCTCAATAAAGCTGGGAAAATAAATAAATCTAAAACCACCTTAAAAACGTATTGTATCCTGTAAAATTTTTCTGAAGAAAAAATACAGCACAAATATGAAAGTAATTATATTTGCAAGCAGCCATAAGTGATTTTTTAAGTTTTTTGGTTCTGTTTTCAAAAATTTCAGAAATGTTTCAAAATTTTATTCATTTTTAAAAATTATTGATGAAATATAAGTCGTTCTTAATAAAAATCCAAGAACATTGTCAAGGGAGAGTATATATTCTCTTTAGGGAAAAACTTAATAACTTAAAATCTTTATGGAAAGGCCCATGAGGTGGCCTTAGGCCCTGACTCTCTCAGCACAACTTCTCTGGAATTTATTTGTATTTAATATGGTCTTGTGTTTCCTACTGCTGGGAGATGAAGTCTTTGGCTTCCCTGCTCCACTGCATAAGAATGGACCTCGGACCTGGAGCACTTCCTTAACGAGAGACAAGGAGCCCTTGAGGCCTGTATCTTTCCCTGCTTTAGACTCAGTGTTTCCCCTTTGTTCTGCTTAAGCCTATGGGTCAATGGCTCTTGGGCACACCCACAGCTTTCAGTATTTCAAACCCTATAGAGGAAGGATTTTATCCTTCTACTGCAGTGGAAAGGGGGTGAGCGCAGCTACATCACCTGTGTCAGCTCCTGAGCAGATTCTCTGGCTATGGGGAAGGACACATTGCAGGGGGCTGGACTTTGCACACTCCCTTTCTTCTGTGGCTGAAAGTAAATGCTGTGCCAGTCAGCTTGGTGGACATTTCTGTTCTCAATTGTCTCCAGTCTTTGTGGAAAGCCTACATGTGCCACACGCTATGCTGGAAAATAGGGATCTGGATAATCAACAAGACAATCCCTTCCCTCAAGGAGCTTTCCTGCTGGAGAGGAAGGAAGTCTGTACTATGATGTAAGGGGAGAGCCCACAGGTTGTCATGGGAACACAAAAGAAGGGAATGTACCCAGAGAAGGGGTGGGATGCAATGTGCAGCAAAGATTCCTAGAGATGATAACATCTATGCCAAGTATGCAAGGACCAGTCTCGGTTGACCAAGCAAATAGAGGAAAGGGGAAGGAGGGGCCAAGGATGTTCTGGACTTGTGCAAAGGCCCGTGGCAGGAGTGAGCAAGGCTACTTGACAGAATGCAGGGAGTGGCTGAAAGTCAGGTCGGGAAAGCCACACCTCCAGTGGGTAGGTGGGTCATGAAGGATGGTTTAAGGCATTTGAACTTAAATCAGAGTGTAAGAGGGATTCATTGAAAGGCTTAAACAATTAAAGAAAACTAATTCGTGATTTGGAAAAACTGCTATTATGTGGAGCGTAGATCAGAGCAGGCAAGATAAAGACAAGGATGTGGAAAAGAGTCGACAGATTTGAGAGCTGTGAAGTAGTTGGAATTAGCAGGACTTGCTGATTAATTGAGTTTAGTGCATCAGGACAAAGGACTCAAGAATGACGTCTAGATTCTCCCTATGTGCCCATCCTAATTGACAGAGTAGCCAGAATCTGACCTGGGCTGAACACTGTGCCTTCTCTGCTTTCAACCATAAAAGAGTCAATCCTACAGTTCCAGTAGCTTTTTTTATTTTAAAGCTCCTATATTGATTACCTTTGGAAACTGATTGAACCTCAACTGTACTATGTTCTTAATTATTACAAAGGAATAAATTTGATTACTTTGGGATAAATCTTATTTTCTTTATTTTTGTATTTTTATTCTTTAAAAATTAATTTTTTATAAATTAATATTTTTATTTATTATATCTTTTCATTTAATCCAAACTTAGAAGGCTTTAGGTCCCTGGCTTAAATAGCAGTCTATTTTTCCAATATAAGTTTTTGTTGTTTTAGAATCAAGCAACTTTGACTCCCAGCTCTAAGTCGAAACCTTACAGAGAATTTTTAACAGGTGCCTAAATAAGGCACATGGGTTAGATGTCAGTTCCCAAAATGGTTCAGGGTCTCCTTCAAAGGTTTTTCTGTATTTGTTCTGCTGTTAACACTTCAGATAACATTTCCTCTTCACTCTCTCTTGGGTATATCTGTTTACCAGAAGGAAAGAAATAATCCAGAAGTGGAAGTGAGCTCACCTTGGGTTTCTTTGATGGAAAAAAAGAAAAGAGAGAGATTTTTTAAAAAATAGAAATTATGTCAGTATGTTTTATCTCTACCTAAAAAACACATTTCTAATTTCATTAAATGAATTTCCTGTTTCACTGGTAATTCACACAATTCCTGGAATTTTTAAAATCCTGCTGCCCCAGACCAAGAGAGCACACTCTTTCATGGACTGCACACAGGATTTATTAAGGGCACAAATACATCTGTTTCCTAGTCTACACTGGAAACCTTCCTGGTGCTCCTGGCTCTTGTATATGTAACTGTAATTATTAAATACAACAGCATTAATTCCCTACCTGCTGTGTAAGGAACATTCTTTGATATTCTGGAGAGATGGAAAAGAACTAGAAACAAGGCTTAACTGTTTCTAATGAGAGTTTAGTATTTGACTGATAAAGCAATGCAAGGAGTACCAGCTCAGCCAGGGACCTGAGCTCCGAGACAAGGGACTGAGCAGGTGAGTACTGTCCAGTGTGAAGTGTGGCATTACCTGCATAGGACAAACTCATGTGGGGTAAGGTTTTGACATCAGATGGGAGTGAACACTAGGACAATGGGAGATGCACAAGTAGGAGACAACTGTCGCAAATATCTAGAGATAAAAGCAACTTTCATTTGAAACTTAATAGGACCACCCGTGCCTCACCCCAAATTAATCCAACTACTGCAACTGCTGAGTCTTTAGGTAGAAAAATGGTACTATGTCCCACAGCCATTGGTTTTGTTCAGTCCTGGACATTTACCTAGAGGCCCAAATGTTAGACACATTATACCAGAAATCTTTAATTACATCAAATTCTGGGAAGCAGTTTCTGCAACCTTAATTTCTAGGTCTTATAAGAGCCTTACCTTTGACTTAGCTAAAGACTAACATTTATTTTTTTCTTCTGAAAGAGTTTCACATTTGTAAGAGTCCATTGACAAATACTGGTAAACTTTTTTTCAAAGTTTATATATATCTCAAACCAAACAAACATATTAACAAGTAACATCAATTCAAAAAGTAACTAATGTATTTTTTAACATGATCTGTAAGTACAAGTGGCCCCTGGGCATATGTTCTCCATTCTGCATTTTGTAGCTTTAAAAATATTGTCCAAAGGGGAATGTCATTATTAATATTTCCTTGCTTATATGATGGGAATATCAAAATTCATGTAATAGGATTGAATGAGATTCTTCTTACTGCCTCAAATTTCTACCAAAGCTGAAGAAAATAGACAACAATTACCTGCACATTCTAAAGGGAAAGTTAGACCCATTCAGGCATAACTTATTAAACATTTTTTTTTAAAGTACTGTCAGTAACATCATATATAAAAGAAAATTAGAGCTCAACAAAGAGCTAATGTAATTGACAGGAATTTGTAAGAGTGGCCAGTGCTTTCGCCTTTCTCCTCCCCTCCCTGGAGGGAGTTGATTCTTCCACCACATCACCACAAACAAATGATAGAGTCACCCACAGAGCCACACTTGGCGATGAGCAGTACTTATATAAGACAGGATTGGCTCTCACTCCCTGCCTAATGTTTGCTGAGCTCCTGAGATCCTCCCGAGGGGCACAGTGAGAGAGTTCCTGAAGAAACTGTCTTTGGTCCTAGGAGTTCAGAAGCATTTGGAAATCCAGAGTGTGATGCTGAGTCAGAGGGCTGTCTTGAGCCACTTGAGACTGCATAGCAAGGAAAAAAGGAAGCAGTGGGAGCTGATTGCCCTTCCATCTTGTGGCTGGATAAGTATGTGTGAGTTTTTCATACATGGTTGTGATAGAAGGTAAGCACACGTGAGTTGTATCAATGGGCCGCCTTCCACGGTGAGAGACTTTAGAGTGGGAGACTGAGGGAAGCACTATTACAGGCAGCACCATGGGACGTGGTACCATTTTTCTACCTAAAGACTCAGCAATTGCAGTGGTTGTGTTAATTTGGGGTGAGGCAGGGATGGTCCTATCAGGTTTCAAATGAAAGTTGCTTTCATCTCTAAATATTTGCAACAACTGTCTCCTACTTGTGCATCTCCCATTGCCCTGGTGTTCACTCCCAAATGACATCTGAACCTTGCCTCACATGAGTTTGTCCTCTGCAGGCACTGCTGGCACTTCACACTGGAAATTATGACTCTAGATTTAAAATTAGTGTGCTTATTATACTCAAGGAAAGAAAAGACAATTTTGAGAAATTCGGCAGATAACTAAAAGTATAAAGGACAAAAGAAATATGAAAATAGAACCAAATAAAAATTCTAGTATATTTCTGTAACTAAAGTTGTAAACTCATTGGATTGTATTAACAGCAGATTAGATACCACTGAGAAGAGACATAATGGACTAGAAGATATGTCAGAAGAAAATAAACAGAATAAAACACTGGGACAGAAAGATGGAAAATACATAAAAAGTAAGCAACAGAAGATATACTCAAATATCCCAAAAGGAGAAGGGAGCAAAAATGATGCAGAAACAATATTTGAAGAACTAAGAGCTGAGAATTTTCCAAAGCAATGACACCAAACTGCAGGTGCATGAAGCCCTCCAAAACACAAAGCAGATAATTAAAATAATTCTACATTTCTTACATCAAAATAGAACAGCTGGGAGTGAGGGAAAGGAAAATATTAAAAGTAATCAGGGATTGTGGAGTTCAGGGGGATAGGATGCAGATTTCTTCCAAAGAAGCAATAATTTAACTGACAGCTGACTTCTCAAAAACAGAAACAATAAAGGGCATAAGGAAATGGAATAACATTTCTGTAGTGCAGAAAGAAAATAACTGCAAATATAGCAATATATACTTGAAGGTGAAAGAAAGGTATTTTTGGATAAATAAAACTGAGAAAAATTGCCATTTGTGGATCAGAATTAAAGAAAATTCTAAAGAATGTCATCTGGGAAATGATTAGATAATTTGCAGATACAGAAAGAAATGAAAAACAATGAAAGGATAAATATTTGGATAAATCTAAATTAACATTGACTATATAACTATATAACAATAAATAGTAACAAATTCTATAATAAATTTTATTGAAGTTTAAAAAAATAAAAATTTTAAGGTGCTGTTTACAATAAATGTATCACAAGTATAAGATATATAGGAATTTAACAGGATATGAGAGTACTTAACTCAGAAAACTAGAAAACATTGTTGAGAAAAACATCTATGTATAATCTTAGAAATTTAAAAACAAGCTATGTGCAAGGGGGAAAATACCAGTCTCAGATATCTCCATTGCAAAATTCACAGGTAAGCATTTATATTTGTATTTGAAAGTAAGTAAAAATTATGATTATGAATGAGAAAGTTTTAAATTGAAAGAAATTAAAGAATATAACACCAATAAGCCCTTCTTTATATTTTTTTACTTAATCATTTTTAAAAATTGAAGTATAGCTAATTTACTATACATATATAAAGATATATATATATATATATATCTTTTTCAGATTCTTTTCATTCATAGGTTACTACAAGATATTGAATAAAGTTCCCTGTGCTGTACAGTAGGTCCTGTTATTTATCTATTTTATATATAGTAGTGTGTATATGTTCATTCCAAATACTCCCCACTGAACCCTGCTATCCACTTCAGTAACTATAAGTTTGTTTTCTAAGTCTGTGAGTCTACTTCTGCTTTGCAAATAAGTTCATTTGTATCATTTTTTTAGATTCCACATATGTGACATCATGTGGTATTTGTCTTCTGTCTGACCTACCTCACTTAATATGATAATCTCAAGTTCCATCAATGTTTCTGCAAAAGGCATTATTTCATTCTTTTTGATGACTGAGCAATATTCCATTGCATATATGTACCACATCTTCTTTATCCATTCATCTGTTTATGGACATTTAGGCTGCTTCCATGTTTTGGCTGTTGTAAATAGTGCTGCTATGAATATTGAGGTACATGTATCTTTTCAAATTATAGTTGTCTATGGATATATGACCAGGAGTGAAGTTGCTGGATCATATACTAACTGTATTTTTAGTTTTTCTAGTGGGTTTTTTTTTGTTTTTGTTTTTTTTTTGCATTTCATGATTCATTTAATGTTTAAGCTCTCACACTAGATTCCTACAAGCTGGTGAACACTGACAAATTATTTCTCCCACAGAACTGTAACCACACGTTCCCAGACAGTATAAATATATGATTGAGCTAACATTTATACACATCACCATTTTACCAATTACATAATAAAATAAATTGTCAAGTATCCAAATATTGTTACACAGCTCAAAAGGCATGTAAAGTATTAAATGTCTGCTCAGTCCATCAGCAGAAACCCACTTTTTTTTTTTTTTTGCTTTTTTGCAAGAGAGGTTGGGAATCACACTTCAAACAAAAATTAGTTGGTAAGCAACTTCAGATAAGTATGAAAACAAATTACAAGAATTTCAGAAATTTTATGATTAAGAATTGTTTTAGCTACAACAACAAAGTATTTCTACATTTTAAAAAAATATTTACTAAATTAAAGCACATATTCTACATCTTTTGCACAAGACAAAGGCAATATTTTATTAAAAATATTACTTAATAGCCTCCTCCCATTCTTTTTCAGGCCCTCCCTGTAAGTTGCACCCCAAAGTGCAAACTTTAAAATTAACTGTAAAGCTTTTTTGTCTGGAGACATTAAAGATATGTGCTTCTGTACAATGTAGATTTTTCAAAATGGAGGTCTTCTATAACAGCACAAAATAAGATTTATAGAAAGACATTAAATAATCACTGTAAGACTTGGTTAATTAAAAAAAGATAAAGGAGCAAATCTGATGTATACTGGTATGAATGTGGGAGATGTAAACATATTGTGAGTAAATAACCTTATAGGCCCTACTTTCTGTACTTGAAATGCTGGAAGGAACAAACCACATAAGGTCCCGAGTGTTCATAGTTTTTGGGATTTTCATTCCATATGATACTCAAAATATTCAAGTATTGTGCTGGGTATTTCGGCACTTTGTCTTTCTAAATTTCTTATATATTGCTAAGATTCTGGCATGGAAACAGATTGAAAGACATGACTCAACACTGCATGATTTTAGGAAAGGTCAACTGGTACAAATGATAAACACATTTAAAATGCTGAACAGCAAGAATCCTTTGCTAAGTGTCCAAATAGGTTGATCATAACCCAGACATAGAGGTTGCAATCCTGCCAGGTGTGTGGCCTGGGAAAAATTTCTTTCCAGCACTCCTATGGAAGCTTCATCAGACTTATTCACCAAGCCAACATGCTGGCTAATACGTATGACAAATTCTGCCCTGTCTCAGGTTCCACTTGCAAGCAATGGCATCAAACACCCCAGTTTTATTGAATGCAGTGGTTGTTTCTATGACCACTGGAGTCTTTGGAGCACAGCTGCATTTTAGGACAATAATTCTCCAAATACAAAAGTTGCTTGCTGTTAAAAGCTCCACGCCACTTTTGTTTTATGAACTGTACTGCATCTTCTTATTTCATTCCACCTTCAGTTAATGCTAGGGCAACAAGCACTGGAGCTCTCCCGAGGCCTGCAACACAATGAATAGCAATACAACCACCAGGGTCTTCACGAAATTGATTTTCACAAGACTCAACCAATCGTCAACAATTTGGTTAGACCATGGCACACCATCATCAAAAGGCCAATCGAGAACATGGATGCCTTCTTTCTCCACAAGAGTAGTGTTGTAAGTTGCTTTACATACTCTTACTATTGTGGTAACTCCATACCTCTTAAGTTCCTCTTAACAAGAAGCAGCAATTCTTCAATACAGTAATATTGAGGCAACCGGAAGGAAATGCACTGAGGTTAATCCCATCCAGGTCAGAACTCTTGTGAAAAATGCTCTGTGGATTTCAATTCAACACTTCTGTGTCCAGGTTAACCACTCTTATGGGGGCTTCTCGGTGGAGTAGTAATGAATTTCTACAGTTCACTTGTTTGCATACAGGTAGTGCTGTGCCCGGCAGTAGTCTCCACTGCCTTTCAGAAACTCCATAAATGTGTGAGCAAGAACACCACAGAACTGCCTCTTTCCATCATGTTCCCTTGGTGTAGGTTTGGTTATCCCAAAAAAGGCCCACTCTTGTAGCTGAATGCCTATTTTTAGTTTTTTAAGGAACCTCCATACTGTTCTTCATAGTGACTGCACCAATTTACATTCCCACCAAGAGTGAAGGAAGGTTCCTTTTCCTCCACATCCTCTCCAGGATTTATTATTGGCAGACTTTTTATTGATGGCCATTCTGACTAGTGTGAGATGATACCTCATTGTAGTTTTGACTTATGTTACTCTAATAATTAGCAACATCTTTTAATGTGCCTCTTGGCCATCTGTATGTCTTCTCTGGATAAATGTCTCTTTAGGTCTGCCCATTTCTCGATTGGGTTGTTTGTTTTTTAATACTGAGCTGTATGAGCTGTTTGTATATTTTGGAAGTTAATCCCTTGTCAGTAGCATCATTTGCAAGTATTTTCTCCCATTCTGTGGGTTATCTTTTCATTTTGTTGATGGTTTCCTTTGCTGTGCAAAAGATTTTAAGTTTAATTAGGTCCCATTTCCTTATTTTTGCTTTTATTTACATTACTCAAGGAGACGGATACAAAAAAAAATATTGCTGTGATTTATGTCAGAGTGTCTTGCCTATGTTTACCTCTGAGAGTTTTGTATTATCTGGTCTTACATTTAGGCCTTTAATCCATTTTGAGTTTATTTTTGTATATGGTGTCAAATAAAAGTGACAAGAGAAGGCATCCTTGTCTTGTTCTTGATTTTAGAGAAATGCTTTCAGCTTTTCACCATTGAGCATGATGTTAGCTGTGGGTTTGTCACATATGGCCTTTATTATGTTGAGATAGGTTCCCTCTATGCCCACATTATTAAGAGTTTTTATCATAAGTGGATGTTGAATTTTATTAAAAATTTTTTCTACATCTACTGAGTTGATCATATGGTTTTTATTCTTCAGTTAGTTAATGTGGTGTATCACGCTGACTGCAGATATTGAAAAATCCTTGCATCCTTGGGATAAATCCTACTTGATCATAGTGTACAGATCCTTTTAATGTATTGTTGGAGTTAGTTTGCTAGTATTTTGTTGAGGATTTTTGCATCTACATTCATCAGCGATATTGGTCTGCAATTTTCATTAAATGTGCTATCTTTATCTGGTTTTGGTATCAGGGTGATGGTGGCTTCATAGAATGAGTTCAAAAGTGTTCCTTTCTCTGAAATTTTTTTGGGATAGTTTCAGAAGGGTGGGTGTTAACTGTTTTCTAAATATTTAGTAGAATTCACATCCAAGGCCATCTCATCCTGGGCTTTTGTTTGTTGGCAGTTTTGTCATCACAGATTCAATTTCAGTACTGGTAATTGAGCCTGTTCATATTTTCTATTTCTTCCTGGTTTAGCCTTGGGAGATTGTACTTTTCTAAGAATTTATGCATCTCTTCTAGGTTGTCAATCTTATTGGTGTACAGTTGCTCATAGTAGTCCTTATGATCCTTTGTATTTCTGTGGTGTCAGTTGTAACTTCTCCTTTTTCATTTCTGATTTTGTTGATTTGGACCCTCTCCCTTTTTTTTTTTTTTTCTTTTTGATGAGCCTGGCTAAAGGATTATCAAGGTTTGTTTATCTTCTCAAAGAACCAGCTTTCAGCTTTACTGATCTTTTCTATTGCTATTTTTAGTCTCTATTTCATTTATTTCTGCACTGATCTTTATGATTTCTTTCCTTCTACTAACTTTGAGTTTTGATTGTTCTTCTTTCTCTAGTTGCTTTAGGTGTAAGATTAGGTTGTTTGACATTTTTTGTTTTGTTTTGTTTCCTTAGGTCAGCTTGTACCTCTGTAAGCTTCTATCTTGGAACTGCTTTTGTGGGGTCTCATAGGTTATGGATCATTGTGGTTTTGTTTTTGTCAATCTCTAGGTATTTTTTGATTCCCTCTTTGATTTTCTCAGTGATCCATGGTTATTTAATAGCATATTATTTAGCCTCCATGTGTTTGTTTTTGTTGGTTTGTTTTTGTTTTTTTCTTTGTTTTTGCAGTTTGTTTCTTGTAGTTGATGTCTAGCCTCACAGCTTTGTGGTTGGAAAAGGGGCTTGATATGATTTCAGTTTTCTTAAATTCATCAAGGCTTGAATAAGCCCTTCTTTCAAACAACAACAACAACAATAAAGCCAGCCAACTAAGACTTAAGATATAAATCATTATAAATACCCCAAGAATATTATTCATTTAACAAATTTACTATTTTAGAACTACCCTTAGGAGTTGAAAACTTAGTGGTAAATAAAACATATACTGCCCAATTTTGTAGCTGATGGAGAAGCCATGGAAAAGGGAACTAATATAAATAACTATAGATACTATGGTTGTGTATCAGATATATAAATGCTCTAATCCAACAATATAAAACTCTACATAAAAATAATCAGATCATGGCAGGGAAGTGGGAAAATTTTTTAAATATTAATCCTTCATATTCCATATTAAGAAATCAATTAATACTCTATAAAATTTGAATATGCTGATGCCAGAATCTTAATGGTTTTCATACTATGTTTTCTGATTTTTTGAGATTTTTTAGGTAACAAAATGTATCTCTAAATATCAACAATTTTTTTAGTTATATTTGAATTTGCTTTTTTTCTTCAATTCTAGCAAGATTGATATCATAATTTTAATATTAAAATATGATGTATTTAGGGTTCCATTCTCTTAAAAAAGTCTATTTATCTATATAACCTTTCTATCAGTATATATATATATACACATAGAGAACCATTAGGGGTTATTTTTATGAATATTAACTCTTTTTTTTATCGGTTTTCTCATTTTATTTTTTATTTTTTATTTTTTTTATTGTTTTTTTTGGGGGGGTACACCAGGTTCAATCATCTGTTTTTATACACATATCCCCGTATTCCCTCCCTTCCTTGACTCCCCCCCCTTGAGTCCTCCCCACTCTCCCCGCCCCAGTCCTCTAAGGCATCTTCCATCCTCGAGTTGGACTCCCTTTGTTATACAACAACTTCCCACTGACTATTTTACAGTTGGTAGTATATATATGTCTGTGCTACTCTCTCGCTTCATCTCAGTTTCCCCTTCACCCCCCACCCCCTCCCATACCTCGAGTTCTCCAGTCCATTCTCTGTATCTGCATCCTTGTTCTTGTCACTGAGTTCATCAGTACCATTTTTAGATTCCGTATATGTGAGTTAGCATACAATATTTGTCCTTCTCTTTCTGACTTACTTCACTCTGTATGACAGATTGTAGTTCTATCCACCTCATTACATATAGCTCCATCTCATCCCTTTTTATAGCTGAGTAATATTCCATTGTATATATATGCCACATCTTCTGTATCCATTCATTTGTTGATGGGCATTTAGGTTGCTTCCATGTCCCGGCTATTGGAAAGAGTGCTGCAATAAACATTATGGTACAAGTTTCTTTTGGGATTATGGTTTTCTTTGGGTATATGCCCAGGAGTGGGATTACTGGATCATATGGTAGTTCTATTTGTAGTTTTATAAGGAACCTCCAAATTGTTTTCCATAGTGGCTGTACCAACGTACAGTCCCACCAACAGTGCAGGAGAGTTCCCTTTTCTCCACACCCTCTCCAACATTTGTGGTTTCCAGACTTTGTGATGATGGCCATTCTGACTGGTGTGAGGTGATACCTCATTGTGGCTTTGACTTGCATTTCTCTGATGGTGAGTGATGTTGAGCATCTTTTCATGTGTTTGTTGGCCATCTGTACGTCTTCTTTGGAGAAATGTCTATTTAGGTCTTCTGCCCATTTGTGGATTGGGTTATTTGCTTTTTTGGTATGAAGCTGCATGAGCTGCTTGTATATTTTGGAGGTTAATCCTTTGTCTGTTGTTTCATAGGCAATTATTTTTTCCCATTCTGAGGGTTGCCTTTTAGTCTTGTTTATGGTTTCTTTCACTGTGCAAAAGCTTTTAAGTTTCATGAGGTCCCATTTGTTTATTCTTGATTTTATTTCCATGATTCTAGGAGGTGGGTCAAAAAGGATCTTACTTTGATGGATGTCATAGAGTGTTCTGCCTATGTTTTCCTCTAGGAGTTTTATAGTGTCTGGCCTTACATGTAGGTCTTTAATCCATTTGGAGTTTATTTTTGTGTATGGTGTTAGGAAGTGTTCTAATTTCATTCTTTTACATGTTGCTGTCCAATTTTCCCAGCACCACTTATTGAAGAGGCTGTCTTTTTTCCATTGTATACTCGTGCCTCCTTTGTCAAAGATAAGGTGCCCATATGTGTTTGGGCTTACTTCTGAGCTCTCTATTCTGTTCCATTGATCTTCCTTTCTATTTTTGTGCCAGTACCATACTGTCTTGATCACTATGGCCTTGTAGTATAGTTTGAAGTCAGGGAGCCTGATTCCACCAACTCCATTTTTCCTTCTCAAGATTGCTTTGGCTATTCGGGGTCTTTTGCGTTTCCATACAATTCGTAAGATTTCTTGCTCTAGTTCTGTGAAAAATGCCATTGGTAATTTGATAGGGATTGCATTGAATCTGTAAATTGCTTTGGGTAGTACAGTCATTTTCACAATGTTGATTCTTCCAATCCAGGAACATGGTATGTCCCTCCATCTGTTTGTGTCGTCTTTGATTTCTTTCATCAATGTCTTAAAGTTTTCTGCATACAGATCTTTTGCCTCTTTAGGCAGGTTTATTCCTAGGTATTTGATTCTTTTTGTTGCAATGGTGAATGGGAGAGTTTCCTTCATTTCTCTTTCTGCTCTTCTGTTGTTAGTGTATAGGAATGCAAGAGATTTCTGTGCATTAATTTTGTATCCTGCTACTTTACTAAACTCATCAATTAGTGCTAGCAGTTTTCTGGTAGAGTCTTTAGGGTTTTCTATATATAATATCATGTCATCTGCAAAGAGTGACAATTTTACTTCTTTTCCAATTTGGATTCCTTTTATTTCTTTTTCTTCTTCGATTGCTGTGGCTAAAACTTCCAAAACTATGTTGAATAATAGTGGTGAGAGTGGACACCTTTGTCTTGTTCCTGTTCTTAGAGGGAATTCTTCCAGTTTTTCCCCATTGAGAACGATGTTGGCTTTTGGTTTGTCATATATGGCTTTTATTATGTTGAGGTAATTTCCTTCTATGCCCATTTTCTGGAGAGCTTTTATCATAAATGGATGCTGAACTTTGTCAAAAGCTTTTTCTGCATCTATTGAGATGATCATATGGTTTTTATCCTTCAATTTGTTGATATGATGTATCACATTGATTGATTTGCGTATATTGAAGAATCCTTGCATCCCAGGGATAAACCCCACTTGATCATGGTGTATGATTTTTTTAATGTGCTGTTGGAGTCTGTTAGCTAGTATTTTGTTGAGGATTTTTGCATCTATATTCATCAGTGATATTGGTCTGTAGTTTTCTTTTTTTGTGACATCTTTGCCTGGTTTTGGTATCAGGGTGATGGTAGCCTCGTAGAATGAGTTTGGGAGTGTTCCGCCTTCTGCAATATTTTGGAAGAGTTTGAGAAGGATAGGTGTCAACTCTTCTCGAAATGTTTGATAGAATTCGCCTGTGAACCCATCTGGTCCTGGGCTTTTGTGTGTTGGGAGATTTTTAATCACTGCCTCAATTTCCATACTTGTGATTGGTCTGTTCATGGTTTCTATTTCTTCCTGGTCTTGGAAGATTGTATTTTTCTAAGAATTGATCCATTTCTTCCAGGTTATCCAATTGATTGGCATATAGGTGCTTGTAGTAGTCTCTCATGATGTTTTGTATTTCTGAGGTGTCCGTTGTTACTTTTCCTTTTTCATTTCTAATTCTGTTGATTTGCATCTTCTCCCTTTTTTTCTTGATGAGTCTGGCTAATGGTTTATCAATTTTGTTAATCTTCTCAAAGAACCAGCTTTTAGTTTTATTTAGTTTTCTTATGGTTTCTTTCCTCTCTTTTTCATTTATTTCTGCTCTGATCTTTATGATTTCTTTCCTTCTGCTCACTTTGGGGTTTCTTTGTTCTTCTTTCCCTAGTTGTTTCAGGTGTAAGGTTAGGTTGTTTATTCGATCATTTTCTTGTTTCTTAAGGTAGGACTGTATTGCTATCAACTTCCCTCTTAGAACTGCTTTTGCTGCGTCCCATAGGTTTTGGGTTGTTGTGTTTTCATTGTCATTTGTTTCTAGATATTTTTTGATTTCCTCTTTGATTTCTTTAGTGATTCCTTGGTTGTTTAGGAGTGAATTGTTTAGCCTCCATGTGTTTGTATTTTTTGCAGTTTTTTTCCTGTAATTGATATCTAGTCTCATGGCGTTGTGGTCTGAGAAGATGCTTCATATGATTTCAATTTTCTTGAATTTGCCAAGGTTTGATTTGTGACCCAAGATGTGATCTATCCTGGAAAATGTTCCGTGTGCACTTGAGAAGAAAGTGTAGTCTGTCGTTTTTGGATGGAATGTCCTATAAATATCAATTAAGTCGAGATGGTCTAATGTGTCATTTAAAGCTTGTGTGTCTGTATTTATTTTCTGTTTGGATGATCTGTCCATTGATGTAAGTGGGGTGTTCAAGTCTCCCACTATTATTGTGTTACTGTCGATGTCCCCTTTTATAGCTGTTAGCATTTGCCTTATGTATTGAGGTGCTCCTATATTGGGGGCATAGATATTGACCTTTGTGATATGTTCTTCTTGAATGGATCCCTTGATCATTATGTAGAGTCCTTCCTTGTCTCTTTTAATAGTCTTTACTTTCAAGTCTAATTTGTCTGATAGGAGTATTGCTACTCCAGCTTTCTTTTGACTTCCATTTGCATGGAATATCTTTTTCCATCCCTTTACTTTCAGTCTATATGTATCCCTTGGTCTGAAGTGGGTTTCTTGTAGGCAGCATATAGAAGGGTCTTATTTTTGTATCCATTCAGCCAATCTGTGTCTTTTGGTTGGAGCATTTAATCCATTTACCTTTAAAGTGATTATTGACATGTGTGTTCCAATTACCATTTTCTTAATTGTTCTGGGTTTGTATTTGTAGGTGTTTTCCTTTTCTTGTGTTTCCTACTTAGAGAAGTTCCTTTAGCACTTGTTGTAAGGCTGGTTTGGTGGTGCTGAATTCTCTTAACTTTTGCTTGTCTGGAAAGCTTTTGATTTCTCCCTCAAATCTGAATGAGATTCTTGCTGGGTAGAGTATTCTTGGCTGTAGGTTTCTCTCTTTCAGGACTTTCAGTATATCCTGCCATTCCCTTCTGGCCTGCAGAGTTTCTGTAGAAAGGTCAGCTGTTATCCTGATGGGTTTTCCCTTATATGTTGTTTGTTGCTTTTCTCTTGCTGCTTTTAATATTTTTTCTTTGTGTTTAATTGTCATTAGTTTGATTAATATGTGCCTTGGTGTATTTCTCCTTGGGTTTCTTCTGTATGGGACTCTCTGTGCTTCTTGGACTTGGTGAATTATTTGCTTTCCCATGTTGGGGAAGTTTTCCACTATAACCTCTTCAAATATTTTCTCAGACCCTTTCTTGTTTTCTTCTTCTTCTGGGATGCCTATAATTCAAATGTCGGTATGCTTAATGTTATCACTGAGGTCTCTGAGACTGTCTTCTAATCTTTTTATTCTTTTTTTCTTTTTCCTGCTCTGTGGCGTTTATTTCCCCCATTCTATCTTCCAACTCACTTATTCATTCTTCTGACTCAGTCATTCTGCTGGTTACAGCATCTAGAGTATTTTTAATTTCAGTTATTTTGTTATCCATTGCTGTTTGTTTTTCTGAGTTCTTATGAACTGTTTCTTATACTTTCTCTATTTTGTTATCGAGATTTTGTATCATTTTTACTGTCATTACTCTAAATTCTTTTTCAGGCATTTTTCCTATTTCCTCCTCATTGATTTGGTCTTGTGGGTTTTTTCCTGCTCCTTTGCCTGCATGGTGTTTCTTTGTTTCCTCATGGTTGTCCAAACTTTTGGGGTTGCTTGTCCTGGTGATAGAGGTGTTTATAGAAGACTGTCCAAGCCTCAGACTAATGTCCAAGTATTGGATTAAATGAATATGAAGTCTAGGAAACACATACATGTATAAGACACACAATTACTGAATCCGTTAGGACATAAGGCTCTAGAAAGACTTGACAGAACCCCAGTGTTCTATCAGATATTCAAAGAGAAACCCAACAGAAATTGGCAACTGAAACAGAACAAATCAGAAACAAAAGCAAAAGCAAGCAAACAAACAAACAAATAACACCTTACACATACAAACATTAATCCAGGGAGATTTTGTAAGCTAGGATCAAATATAGAGAAGAGCCAGAGTACCACCAGAGAGAATGGAGATTCTCAGAATGTAATTAGACAACTGTACTAAGAACTAAGATAAAGACAAAAGCCTAATATTAAATACCAAGGCAGTGCGTCACCTGGAGAATAGAGCAAGGAGTCTGAGCAGACCAATAGTGTTGCTTATAAGTATGTTAAGATAAACTTAAAATGGCTGGAAGAAAGGGGAACAGAAGAGTGTAATGTTGTTGTAAATATGCAAATAAAAAGAAAGGAATAGAAATGTATAAAAGATAGGGATGAAAGGAAAGTATGAGAGATATATTGTCCATACTACCAAAAAGTTAGCTAGATAAAGAAGTATATAAAAAGGCAAAAAAAAAAAAAGAATAAAAAATATCATTAAAAAATTATGTTATAAAACTTGTAGATCCCTTAGGGCTAAGATCGTATTTAATAAAGAAAAAAAAAGAGAGAGAGAGAAAAAGAAAAAGAAAAAAAAAGAAATCCAGAACTGATCCCAGTATGGACCAGTTCAGTAGGTATTGATATTACTATTTCTGTTTCCTTAGTGTCTCAGCTGTAAGTGTCCTTCTCCTTGCCTTGGGTTTTTTTGCATTATTCTGTGACCAGCAGAAGTTCCTTTATTGTTCGTCTGTAAGCATCGGTGTGTGGGGAGGGAGAGGGTACAATAGTGGCTCCTTCTCCTGGGAGTGAGTGAGCAGTGGCGCACTGTTGTTTCAGTTGGGCTTGGAGGTGCCTGTTGCAGAGGGATGCTGGTGGCTCAGGCGTAAACAGAAAGTCTTAGAGTTGGGCGTCTCTCGGGTTTTTTGTTGTTGTTGTTGCTGTTGTTGTTGGTTTTTTTTTCTCTCGGCAGCCTCCCTGCTGCTGGTGTTGCAAGGGGTTTTAATCTAGCCCCACCCGAGTGCCTGAGGGTGCTTGTTATCCCTGAGCGCCTTAGGTGGCCCGCAGGGAGTCTCTCCACTGCCTGTTGCAGAGGCACTGAAAGAGAGAGAGAGGCTATGCGCGCGGCTCCTCCCCCACTGCCAGTGAGCCTGCAGCCTCCAGCCGCCATCATGGCCGGGCAACTCTCAGGGATGGGCACTCCTCTCCGTGGACCTCCTCCCTCCTGTCCTCTTGGTCCGTCACCCTACCGTCAACAACATTTCTCACCCTGAACCAGCTCTCCAGTTCCCACACTCCCGCTCCTGGACCTCCCGTTCGGCCGTGGATCGATGTCTCGGTCCGGGAACGCTGAGCTGCGCTGCAGACCCTCCATATGTTTCTCACTCCCTCCCATCTGCCGCAGCTCCGCCGCTTCACCCTCTTTGAGCCCTCGTAGATGCCTCCCTACCGGCTATGTCGGGCTCCCCGCAGTCCTTTCTGGTGTCCGAGGCCGTCTGCTGGTGTTCAGCTGGTTCTCTGAGGGAATTACTGCGTCCTTCCGTGCATTCCCAATGCATCTGTGGAGAGGGATGCACTCCACGTCTCTCTACTTCACCACCATCTTTTCTCCTATTAACTCTATTTTTAAATGTGAGTTTTTTTTCTCTGTGTTGCTTTCAAATTTTCTACATTTTAAAATTTTCTTATATGAGCATGTGCAATTTCTATAAAATGTGTAGAATCCATATTTTCAATATATTTAAAATTTTACATTTGGAAATCCATTTAACTTTATCCCTCTCCTGTTTATTCAGTGTATCTCTTGTTCCTCAGCAGCATCATATGAGTATACTAATAAGCAGTAAAATGATAAAATGAAATATCTGAGGATGGAGCTGATAATGTAGCATGATTAAATTATAAAATGGATACAATTTTGTTTTGAATAATTGATAGTTAGGCATACTTGGGGCTAATACAATAGATTTTATGATTCTTGCCATGCTTTTTCCCAGTAGGGTGACAAAAACATCTCATTCTTAGTAGCCAGTACCAGAAACATGTGGATATCTAATTTTCTTAAAAAATATATAATCCTAGTCTTATAGTGATATGATGGTATTAGGGACATTTAGGATCTCTTGCAAAGTTATTTCTAAGGATTCATCTTACGTGGGAGAAGAGCCAAGACTATTTCCTCCTAGAACAATGTTTTTTTTCCCAAACTCATCGGCAATTGCAATTCCTTGGGGAGTTTAAAAAGTACTGAAGACTAAGCACCATCTTTAGAGATTCTTTTGTAATTTGTCATCACATAAGTATTTTCATCAGCTCTTGGGTGATTCTAACGTACAACCAAGATTGAGAATCACTCTCCTAGAGGAAACGGATGTTTAATGGCATGCCCTATGACCAACTATGTCTGAAAAGCAATTTAGAGCTTGATCACTTTTCTGGATCAGTATAAACTCCTTGATGAGGAAATTTACCTTTAACAGTTAATCCATCTTCAAGGCAACAACAACAATGTATGTTCACCAAATAACTATCTAATTGAAAATAGCCACAAAATTGATGGAACTTGGTAGCATTCCAGCTCTACTGGAAATTACTGATGATACGGGTAAATACAGTCATACTTTTTTAAATTCTCTAAAAGTACAAAAATAATGAATAAAAACAACTTTCAATTCCAGACTGTCTTGGCAGCCCAAGGTTAGTTGTCACAAATCCTCTACTGCCATTTTAATGTATCTAAATGATTGGGTGTCATTCCCTGAATTTCATTTCTTTAATTATCTACCTCAAGTGTCAATAAACAGTTTTGATCCCCATTCTAAAAATGAATTTTACATCTAAGAATAAAGTTATGGTTATGAAAACTTATCATTGGGATACTTTTAAAAGACAGGAGATCAGATGTGTGATGTAAAGGGAAACTTAGAAACTAAGAAAGCCTAAGGAAGCTACAAAAACAATCCAGTCATGAATTGAGGACACTGTTAAATAAAACCTTTCTTATGATACCCATTTACATCAGAAAACCCTTCTTATGATATCCAATTACATCACTTTAAGATTTTAAAAGTATCAGTGTCATCCATTATAATGAACAGTGAGAAAAACTTCTATTTTAATGTATTAATAATTTAATCAATTGTACTTACCTTCTGAAATGATAAAGTTATTTCCTAGACAAGACTGACATTCAACTAGTACACATTGCCCTAATGGCACCAGTAATCTCCTGGTGGCATTGACTCTGAAGGATTGCTTTCTGTGTCACATCAAACATTTATATTCAACACAGGAGCAACATTATACAGGAAAAACAGCACTCCACAAAATAAGACAAAACAAAAATTGCTTTATATCTGTAGTGGGTTAAAAGATGACCCCCAAAATCTATGTCCTCATCCCCAGAACCTGTGAATGTTACCTTATATTGCAAAAGAATGAGTGTCACTTCATATGGCAAGTGATGTGGGTAAGTTAAGGGTCCAGACAGGCTTATCCTGTAGTAGCCAGATGTGCCCTAAATGTAATTACATGTATCCTTATAAGAGAGAGACAGTAGGAGTTTTGAGATAGAAGACATGAAGGTAAAGTGACCACAGAGGCAGAGAGACTGGAGTGATGTGGACACAGGATAAGGAATACCTGGAGCCACTAGAAGCTGGATGAGGCAAGGAATGGATTCTCCCCTAGAGCCTTCAGAGGGAGCACAGCCCTGCTAACACCTTGATTAGGGAACCCTGTCATGGCAGCCACAGAAAACTAACACAGTAGCATTTGCTAATTTCTGTGGCATAAATAATCCCATTGTGTCTGACTTTCAGCTACAGGTAGTCACTGATCACAGTTGGGAAGGGATCCACACAGTCAGTCACCCTGAGCTGGTACAAGCCTTGTTTCAATATGCTGTTGGCAATGGATAGAGGTGTATTTTTTCAATTCCCCTCTAATTTTTTTACTTGTTTTTATTTCATTTCATTTCTTTCTGCCAGAGACAATGAAATGAGGTATCCTGTGTACCCCCTTATGTCAGTCACCCAGAAAAAGCCAATATAAATGACTGAAAATTTACTTTAAATAGTACATTAGAAGAAATCCATCATTTTCATAAAACTCAAACAAATGCACCCTACTGATGAATTTAAATGACATTATAATATAAAAAGTACAGTAAGCCCCCTACGTACAAACGAGTTCCATTCCAAGAGATGTTCATAAGTCCAATTTGTTTGTAAGTCCAACAAAGTTAGCCTAGATACCCAACTAACACAATAGGCTATATAGTACTATACTGTAATAGGTTTATAATGCTTTTCACACAAATAATACATAAAAACAAACAAAAAATCAAGAAAACATTTTTAATCTTGCAGTACAGCACCTTGAAAAGTACAGTAATACAGTACAACAGCTGGTACACAGGGGCTGGCATTGAGTGAACAGGCAAGAAGAGTTACTGACTAGTGGAGGGAGAGGAGGAGGGAGATGGTTGTGCTGAAGGATCATCGTCAGCAGGAAAGGCAAGCTGCAATTTCACTTACACCTGACATAGAACGCATGTTCACATCTTTGAAAGTTCACAACTTGAAGGTTCATGTGTAGGGGACTTACTGTATACACTACAAATGCACATGCATTAAAATTCTGCCTCCACTTAGTAATAGGTGACTCAGCGAATTGCTGAGTTTATTTCTCTAGCTGCATGGAAAGTGCTTTTCCAGTAGTAAGTGCTCAATGAAAGCCAGTTAGAATTATTTTCCTATCATCGACATCATTGGTGAGAATGATAATAGCAGTAGTGACAGTAAAAGAGTGGCAATGGTAATAATAGTTATAGTACTTTATTAAAGATGGGATAGACAGTTTTATTCATTTGCTGAGATAAAGGAAAAAGAGTAAAGTTGGAGATCAGAGAGCCCTTACGGGGGGCTGTGCAACAGCAACTGTCACATGTAGGGATCCAGAGTTTGGAAAGATCCTGAAGAGGAAGAGAAGAGATTCTAACAATTATCCTGGGGCTTTGTGGAGACAGATGTCTAAGAGAACTTGGAGGAAGCTGAGCCATGTGAACTGCTGTGCCACTCTTCCGGGGAAGGGAGCAGCAAGAGGTCCCACTGTCACTAAACTAACCAAACTGATGATTTGGAGATGAGTTGACAGGCAGAAATAAACTTCAAGGTAGTCAAGAATTATTTAGGTCATATACTGCTGCTTTCATTATTATCTGGGTTGGCAGAGACTGAGAGCAATTATCTGGGAACCTTAACAATGAAAACAACTAATTAGTCTTTTTACTCCATAGAAGAGCCATTAACTGAATTCCTCAAATCTTTTTATCAGCATAGGTATCTATTTCAAGATCTAGTAAGAGTGAAGATTTGTGTAAACTTTCCTTAAATCTCTTCATTTTCCCTGATCCCAAAATTTAAATTAGCTCAGTTTATTTGCCCATTGGCTACAAAGAAAATAAAACTGCCAG
This sequence comes from Hippopotamus amphibius kiboko, assembly GCF_030028045.1. Lineage (NCBI taxonomy): Eukaryota > Metazoa > Chordata > Mammalia > Artiodactyla > Hippopotamidae > Hippopotamus > Hippopotamus amphibius. The sequence continues at coordinate 85,282,886 of NC_080188.1, read as the reverse complement.
TCCATATTTGTTTCTGGGTTAGCTGATGTTCAAAGCCTCTACTTCACCTCTTTTGTTCAGAAGACAAGCAGGTAGAAACAATATTCATAGAGCAGTAAGCGTTGCTGGTGGATAATGATGGCCTTAATTGTGACTGAGTATGTTCCAAGAACACAAACCTTTTAGTGTTTATTCTGATTTGTAACTTCCTCCCCAAAGTGCATCATGCCAATCAAGTAATGTAAATTTGATACTAAGGTTTCAGATATAAAACAGATAATGCAATATATCTAATCCCCATCTTCACCTCCCACTCTTTGGTCCCCAGTATAAGGTACTTTTCTTAGACATGGTTCTACAAACTAATGTCAAAGTCAAGTTCATTTAAGACCACAATTAGACTGTTCTCTGTAAAAGAATAGTAACAGGAAACATCATTCATCATCTTTTTTGTGCATACATACCATGCAGTTCTCACCTTCACTCTTATAGCCATTCCCAAATCCTCCTACTATTATCGCCAGGCAAGGATTTCTAAACAAGATCAAGTGGGAAACATTTTAGAAATAGAAATTCCCATGACCACCCCATATCTGTTACCAAACTGAACTTGGGTCCCCTCACTTGACATGCAGCAAAGCCAATCTACTGACCCCTGGTTGTGGTGAAAGAAAGTACAGCATTTATTGCAGGTACCAAGCAAGGAGAATGGGCAGCTTGTGCTCAAAGGACTGAACTTCCCAGTGGCTTTCAGAGAAGGATTTTTAAAGACAGTGTGAGGGAGAGGGTTACAAGGTACATGATCAGCTGGTGCACAATTCTCTGATTGGTTGATGGTGAGGTAACAGGGTGATGTCACGGGAATCTCAATCATCAGCCTTCTGGTTCCAGCCAGCCTGAGGTCTACTTGTTCATGGTCAGGATGCAGTTAACTTCCTCCACATGGTGGGGGTTTTAGTATCTGCAAAACAGCTCAAGCACATGGCTCAGGATATTACCTATGGCCCTTGATGAGGAAATAAATGTCCTTGACGTTCTTTTATGGCTAAACTATTATTATTTTGTCTTGTTTGACTGCTTTTCTTTGTTTCTTCATTTTCTCACTTCTTTGATTAAATTTGCTCTTTGGAACTTGGGGAAGGCCTAGGAGGCTAAAGCTTTTCTACAAAGAAGAGGTGGGGGACATGGCCGAGTTGAGGTGAGGGAGGGGTTCTGTCCCTGGGAAGGCTCTGCTGGGTCCTCATGGTTTCAGATATACTGATTCAGTCTCATGGAAAAGTTTTTAAATTTTCCCTGGTAAGTCTGAGCCTCGCACACATTTCGGAACCACATGTCACCACTCACTGTGGCAATATTCCCTCCAGGAGCACCTTCCAAATGTCCACTCACGTATAATGGAGGACTGTGGAGAGATTCCAGATCTCATTTAGATAGAACGTCAACTCTCCACATATATTGTCTCCAATATTCTTTATCCTGCCTATGTCCTTTTACTTAGCCTGAGACTTTATTATAATGCTCCCACAAGTGCCTGAACAGATTGCAGGAAGGAGGATGCAGGAACAACAGAACATATATCTACAAGAAGTACCAAAAACAAACAGAAAAATAGAAACATTTTTAAATATGTGGATCAGGTACTTTGCAAATTTATTCTATTTAATCCTCACAGCAATAAAGATGTGGCCTATTATCCACCAGATTAAATCTCTGGGTGAAAGATATTCAATACATCACAGGATTACACAACTATTTGAGTTGTAAAACTAGAAAACGGACCCAGGCAGTCTGAATTCCCATGCTTAACCACCAAGCTGTAGCTCCACAGAACAGGACATTTTGTGCTTGATGTGAGCTGTTGGAACAAAGAGAGGCTACTGTATTTCCCACCGAAGTATACAGAAGCAGAAGGACTAGGGTTAGGGCACCTTCAGAAATCATGGAAAGGGCACGTTGGAGGGAATATCAGACCCCCTAATCAGCTCCCTCTTCCAAATCTCAGTCTGGCAAGTGGCAGTGCAGGTTTTCTGCCGTTAGTCAAAGACCTTTATTAAAAACCCTAGAATGTGGAACGACTGCTGATGCCTGTCTAAGACTAATGTACAACAGGACGCTTCTCGTGTCTCTGTTTCCAGGGAATCACGGCAGGTGGATGGATCTGAGTAGCGATAAGTACCAGCCAGCCTTCAGCGGATGTGATTTCAGAGCCACCTCTGTGCAGTCACTGTGTGTCGGTGGGGAGCACTCTGCTGCTTTCTCTCAAGCCCTCTCACTGCTGGATGGACAGCAAGCAACATAATAATTCATTACAAGCAGACACCTGAAGAAGACACTCAAGAGATTCTTTAGGCTCAGTAGGAGGGAACGGGTTTATCTAGGAAGATAAAGGGTTTCTATTTGAAAGTTGTGTGTCAGACCAGTCCTAATTTGGGGAGTGGGTAAAAATTCAGTTGACCAAAGGAGTTGTGAAAATATGACTTTGAAGATGTGATGGTTATTAAATTGAAATGTAGTATGTTTGTGCTGGCTTTTATGTGCTGTAACTCCTTTCCTTTAATGTTGAAACACTATTGTTAAAACAAATCTTGACGAGAATCATAGCCTTTGTGCCAGAAATACGTATCTCACAAAAGGCCTAGGTTATTCATGGACATCATGATTCTTTTTATTACCACTTCTACTCCAAAACACAGGAAAATTCCCCATTAGACATCACAGGGTATCTGTGGATACCCTTTGCTCAGAATGTAAAACACAGTGTAGCAGAGGAGAGCTTCATGGGAGGGGACAGGAAGGGGAAAACTTTCTGTAACTTTCCCTAATGAACTGCAATATCTGAGAGGCAGACAGGTGCACCACATGACCAGGCAAAAATGGTAGTTAATCATCAACACGCCTGGTGCAAAATACTGTTTTTGTTTCTTTTTTTCTTTTTACAGGGTCATATTCCTGTCCACGGAGATCCATGCTTCACAGTCTCAATCAACAAGTAAAAACTTCTCTTACTGATATTGTCTTTCATAATAACTCCAATACATAATGATGCTAAAAGTACCCCCTTTCCATCAAAAATGAGGAAGAGAAGAAACAAAATGGTGAAAGGAAACAGAGCACCTTATTCTGCCACACAATACAGAAAAAGCAGCATCTCATAATCTCACAATGAACCACAGCCTTGCAATTATTCGAGTATTGCCAAATGTCCCTTGATGAGGGATTTTCTTCCAGCCTATATCCTCTGAATCCAAGTTCCTCTCCACCAAAAGGTCTGCTGCCCTACCCTCTGCAGGAAGATCAGGTCACCACTCAGCTTGCTGGGGTTTGGGTCCAGCCATTCTTCTTTATTTTTTAATTAATTGCTCTATTTTATTTTTTGGCTGCGTCAGGTCTTTGTTGCTACGCGCAGGCTTTCTCTAGTTGTGGCAAGTGGAAGTTACTCTTCATTGCGGTATGCGGGCTTCTCATTGCAGTGGCTTCTCTTATTTTGGAACACGGGCTCTAGGCACACAGGCTTCAGTAGTTGTGGCTCATGGGCTCTAGAAAGCAGGCTCAGTAGTTGTGGTGCACAGGCTTAGTTGCTCTGCAGCATGTGGGATCTTCCCAGACTAGGGATCGAACCCATATCCCCTGCGTTGGCAGGCGGATTCTTAACCACTGCACCATGAGCGAAGTCCCCCAGCCATCATTCTGTGTTGACAGGAGCAGGAATCCCCCTCCACTCTGTCAGTAATAACCTCTGCCCTTCCCGATAGGCATAACGTGATCAGAAATGCCACCCTCTTTTGGACAACTTAGCTGTTTAAGGCTGAGCTGCACATGATTGACAGAAGCTCATGAAAGATGGTGTCTCCTTGACTCCTTGCTGAGGTTTTCCTCTGTCATGGCTCTTCCCCCGAACCCCCCAAATATGAGAATGAGCTGCAGCTTCATGGCCCAGTTTCATTCCAGCTCAAGGGGCAAATTCCTAACCCCCAGCTGCTAACTGGCAGCCCATGTATTCTCTGGTTTAAGCTCACTACCACAAGAGAAGCATAATCTAATGACTTAGGGCTTCCTGACACCACCTTCAAGTGATGGGTGGCTGCTGAGATGGAGGGTGTGTTGGGGGAAGGAAGCTGTCTTCAAAACTCAAAGGTTAGACCCTAGAATCTTTGTTTTCCTTAAATAGAGCCAAGTTAATAACTAATTCCAACAGCAATGCAGATGTTTTTTATGATGAGCAATGGTTTGTTATTTTAGCCAAAAATGTTCTCTATAATAAACCAAATTATTTATTTAAACAAAATACTACACTAACAAGAATGCGGAGTAGTTGTTCCTCAAATTTCTATATTTCCAAAGGTTTATACTATATAATTTCCTAGGAAAACAGTCATTTTCTCTAAATAGTACTTCCTCTCCCTGTTTCTTTATCCTTGAGGAAAGATAAATTTGAGTGTAATTGATCAAGAACATAGCAGGTCCCCAATTTAGTTGTAAATACTGCCTTATACCTGCCTTACCAAAATCACTGGCCAGGAAAACTGATGGAATTTGGAATGCACATATCAAAGTTCATTGTGTTCTTGGCACCTTGTGTAGAATACACAAGAATGTATTCTAAGTCAAAACATAACATTAAAAACTGAGTGCTTACATTCCCTTATTTTGCAAGCTGATAAAACAAAGCAAACTAAAGCTCTACTTTAGCATCCTTTGTGTCATGAAGTCTTTTCCTGATTTCTTCCCCACCCTGGCAAAACAGTCATGAGTATAAGTTCAAATAAGTCGAATTAAATTGCTTGACCTTTTTTTTTTTAAAGACAAAAAAAAAAGATCCAGTTTTTCAGTAGTTGAAAGTCCTCCCTTCTGATTTCAATGCTCTTAAGTATATTTCTCAACAAAAATACTTTTAATTCCACTTTCTCATTAGTTTTTCTGCCTTTCTCAGGCTGTTACTTTTTTTGGTTCACATCAAGAATTTAATTGTTAGTAGAAGGTGCACCAAAGGTTAGTTACAAAAACTTTGCAGATGAAGGTTAACCAGTGGATTGCACCATGCCTACTGGAAGGTTATGTAGACATATCTCAAAATCCAATTCATCTTTTACGCTTTCCTGGTTTTTTAAATGAATCATAACATACCATTTCCTCACTTATGCTTTTATTTATTTATTTATTTTTTATTGAGGTATAGTTGTTTTACAATGTTGTGTTTCTACTGTACAGCTAAGTGAAGCAGAATTCTCTGTGCTATACAGCAGGTTCTTATTAGTTATCTACTTTATACATATTAGTATATATGTCAATCCCAATCTCCCAATTCATCCCACTCTCCCCACCCCTCCCCTCACCCCACTTTCCCCCCTTGGTGTCCATACATTTGTTCTCTACATCTGTGTCTCTATTTCTGCCTTGCAAACCAGTTCATCTGTACCATCTTTCTAGAGTCAACGTACATTATGCTCTTTTTCTTGTGCAGTTGCATAACTGGACAAACCACCCCTACCCAAGCCTGGGAGGCACAAGTGGGGTTAATGAACATCAATACACAGTTCTCAGAAGCAAAATACAAGGTTTCCTTTCACCACTCTAAAATGGTACTTAATAGTAAAGTGACCAACCTTCCCAAATTGCCTGTAACTGTCCCAGTTTTAGCACGGAAATGTCCTTATTCTGATTAATCCTTCAGTCCTGGGCAACCTGCAGCACAGAAGGATAGATGTTCTAAACTTGTTAACAATATGACATGAGAAAATGTCCACTTAGTAGTGTTTTCTTGGATCCATGACTTTGTCATAAGCTTGGAATAACCTAAAATCCATGATCAATTATCTACATATGCTTTATCTCCCAACACCAAACCTAACTTGTCTCATATAGAAAGTATTAAACAGGCTTATCCAAGGTACCTACACCTGCTGAAAAAGTGAATCCCCAAACCTAAAACACAGGAATCTTAATTCTGGATTCCACTTCAGAAAGCAAAAATCTACTTGATTGCAATCACTTTTTATGAATTATTACTCCATAGTGGTAAATTCCTTGAAAAGTAGGAATCATTTTTCTTTCATTATGAAATATTTCAAACATGCAAAAAAATAATAAGCACCTGTGTACCCACAACTTATGTTTTTAAAATATTACATTAACAATATTAATATTTAATGATATAAACTACAACCTTTATTTCAGGTCTTTTCTAAATACTTAATATGACAAATGTGGTTATAGTTAGCCCACGCTCCACATTTCATTTCCCTCCCTCTCTTTCTAAGAATAAGGACAGGTCTGAAGTCAATGTCTGCTTCTCTTGTATGTTTTAGATTTTTGCCGCACACACTTATACTTGTCACAATAAGTAACATGTACTCTTACGTCTTATACTTAATTGTACCCTCACATCTTACACGTAGTAACTCTGAAAATTCTTTAGTCAAATTGCATTGGATTGACTACCTAAATCTATCAGAGGGCAAAACAATAAATTCCCTACTTTCAAAAGGTCAAGCTAAAATTTAAGTAGGCTAAGAATAAAATATTAAACTGAAATCAACAAAATTACTTTCTAAATAAATCACATTTAGATATTAATCCCATATTCCTTCAAGTTACTCAGAAGCAAAATGGTTTTGTACTATTTCCATAGAATTTCCATTCTCCTATCATAGTATAATCCTGACTGTCTCTCAGTCCATAAAAATTCTGCCTGTCTCCATATAAATGTGATTTACATATTTAAATTTTGATAAGCAATTCCTCCTAAACAAAAATCACCATTGTGAGTTCCACAATAATTAATATTAATACTTTCCAAAGTCAGAATACAATTCAATAAAAAAATTATGTTTTTCTAACTGATCATTGCTTTTCTCCAAAACCATATTTTCTGTCAGTGTTAGACAGTGACACCTACCACCCAACTTTTGCCCAGGATCTATAACTTTAGTGAATATGGCAAATGAACACACAACAAATAATCTGTAATGTGGGGGGGGGGGGGGGGAAAGGAAAGTGCTTTGTTTTAGTTGACTGAGCACAACCTTGTCTAACACAATGATGATTTATGCTTCTGCTGATACATTCTCATATCTTATAGAGAAACTACGATAAAAGTTTCAAAGGCCTTTTACACTGTGCACCCTAGCAAAAACCAGTTCACATTGTAAATGTTGCCTCAGGACCTGGAGCTTCATAATGTGGTCCGTTGACAAGGAGTATGGGTGTCCCCGGTACTTGTTTAGAAACGCAGAAAACTAGGTCCCACCCTAGAACTTCTGGATCCGAATCTGCATCTTAATCATACAGCTGTTGACTTAAAAAAATTATACACAATGTGAGAGTTGCAAGTTGAGTTTTCTTTGGGACAAAATGAGGACTGCAGCCCAGGAGACAGCATTTCAGACAGCTCTGAGAAACTGCTCCAAGGAGGCAAGGGGAAGAGCCAGGATATACAGGAGTTTTGCAACAAAGGACAGGTAGTCAGGAACGTCAAAAGATTATTGTTAATTAAAGAACACCAGATGTCTCAAGTTAAGAAAGTTAGTGCTTTTCTATGTATGGGAAGATGCAAGCTCTGGGCTCACGGGAATCATTCTTTTGATATGCTCCTCAGCTATCTGGGGCCTGTATTTTCACATGCCGAGTCTCCTCAGGGCTCACTGCAGAGAGTGGCTGTGGTCTGATGGCTGCTAGACGGCAGGTGTTCTTTTCAGCCCTGAGTTTTCTCAGGGCTCACAGGCTCACATTGGAGGACTGCAATCATCGATGACTGTGACATCCTTCGTTTACTGACATGGCAGGAAATATTCCATGTATAAATATTCCATTTGCCGCAGCCTTATATTGTAGCTGCCTGGTCCACGTGCATATGGCTTGTACCTCCATCCACATTAGTTGAAGTGTCTTTTACAAAAGCAGACACAAAGCCTTGTGCTTATGTGTGGCTGGTCTGTGTAGGATACCTAACAGCTTTCAAACAGTGGTGTTGCATTAAGAATAAGTCAATAGTCAAATGTGATTTTGAAACAGAGACTCCATGCTCTTCTCCCTCACATTATTTCAACAGTCACTATTAAGACTGAATGAATGATGATAGAGTAATTGCTATATGGAAAAATATTAATAATATTAATGTTCTATTTTCTGTCTAAAGTGGACCAATACTGTTTTTGTCCTAATGGATATAAAATAGCAGGGAAATCATCTAAATATTAATTAAGTATATTTGCTAGCTAGACTAGATAGTACAGTGGTTAAGAGAAAACATACCAGCTGCATAAGTTTTCTGTACTTCAGTTTCCTCCTATGTAAGGTAATACTTATGTCATAGGATATAGATAAGCTAGCATCTGTGAAGCCTGGTGTGCAGTAAGCCCTTAGCCACTATTATTATTTTATACCCAATATTTAACTTTCAGAGAAAGACCCTTCCTAGTTCTCTTTAAAGAAAGTTCTCTCACTTTTGTGCTTCCTCTTCTTCTACCACCCACCACCCATCTCACTTAATCTCCTTTTTTTTAAATCACTTACAATGTGTCAAAACTGTGCTATAGTTTTCATCTGTTTCAGTTAATGCTTCTCTCCTGCACCTCCAAGAAGGAAAATATCAAATCTACATATCCAGATATGGCATCTCTGTCTTACCAGTCCCACATCCCTCAACAGCCTCCCAAAGTTTCCATCTGGATGGTAGCAATGGCTCTAATTTTGGAGCTTTTATCTAGCAAAAATTAGCTCCTTTAATCCTTAAAGCTATTCTGGAGTAATTATTACCCACTCTTTTAACTGAGGGTCAGAGAGGTTAATGACTTAGTTGAAAGTCACATCATTTACAGTAGAGTTGAACTGGGAATGGAACACAAAAATTCACATACCCAAACCTACGCTCTTTATACCACATTAGACAGTCCCAAAGCCATGAAAACGCGTCACGTTACAAGTTAAACTTACCATTCCTGCCACCAACTTCTTTGCTACCATTAATATTATCATCATTTTCCTTAAGTTACTTTGTATTTTTCCAACTTGCATTACATATTTCATCAAATATTAAATTTTGACCTGCTATGCCTCCCGGATTCAGTGCTCCCCAGCCATCACCACTCTGGGACAAGTTTCCCTCACTTACAACATGGATTATGAAAGCAATCTCTGAACAGCTCATTTTACATCCAGTCTTCATGCAGCAAACCAGTCTCCATGGGGCTGTGTATTATTTTAAATGTGACTAAAGAATATACAGTATCTACCTTCCTACATCATCAAAGTCCATTAGTCAGTAATATTACCACTCCTGTATCTTGTCCTGTCTTATATGCCCAAGTTACTTGAAATTCCCCTAAAGTGGAGGTGATTGGTCATTCAATAAAACCTCAGGAAGATGCACCAGCACGAGGGGATGCAGGGCAATGACACCCAGGAAAGGTCATGGAATCCAGGGACCTCTGCCCAGATGCTCATTTAGGTCTCCATTTGGATACCAACATGATCTCTCTTTACAGGAAAGAAGAAGTCAAAACAGATTCTAAAACCTCTACCTGCACAGATATGTGAACCTTCAGGAAGAGAAGAAAAGGGCTACAGCTTTTTATATAAATAAAAAGATGGATACCTAAGTATCATCATTTGGATTTCTCTGGTAGCAAAGCTTGAGATAAGAGCTCAGCCTCAGGCTTTACTTGGCGAGTAGCCTGAGGAAGTAGTGCTGAGGGAGTAGGGGAGAGTAACAGAGAAGGAGGAAAAGCCAACATTAAGTGTGTGTGATCAAGATGTGCTGTGGGCAAAGGGCTTGCTTCCACAAGACCTCAGAGAAGCATACAGAATGCTTCCCACATTCTCCACCTGAGGACAGGAGGCCAAGCATCTGTCCATCGTCACCCACTCCGCACTGGCCCAGAGTTGCCCTGACTTCCCTACGATGCCAAGTCCCACTTGCAGACGAGAACTAATTTGTCTCCCTTAGTATGGAACAAGCTCTGAGGCAGAGAAACAGGAATCTTGACTAACTAGATTATATCAAACATGTTATAATATACCCATATCCCATATAAAATGGTATTGTGTGCCTTAAAATATGAAGAGGTTTTTATAATTTTGCTTTTGAAATTACTATCAATTTTGATGTTGCAACTTTTGTCATATTTTTAACTGATTTTCTAAGTCAAACATTTTCTAAGGTTTCAAATATTTTAACCAGATGGATAAAACAGCCCTAAAATCACCTCCAAAATTGCTCAATAGGAACAAGTAGCTACAAGAACTCTACTCAAAACCCTACCCTTTACACTGTTGCAGATAGTTACTGAGAACTCAGATTCTCTGAAATAGGTATTATAAGCCCTAATGCCAGGTAGCAACCATTCCCAGTGCAAACAGGCACGGAACAAGGACAGTGAAGCACAAAGAAGAAAATGATCAGAGAAACAGAACAACAAAAGCAGAACAGAATAGAGAGCAGACCAGGCAAGAGAGATTCTTATCAATTTCTCCTGGCAAAGACTCATCAATTTCCCAGTAAAGTGAAAGTATAAATGAATATCAGAACCATAAAAGAATGAAGTAATCATCATAGTCCATTTAGCTGTCCCACTACCTGTTCAAAATGCTGACTCAAAAATGTGGATTCATATTTTTAAATTAATCTTCAGGTTTTCTTTATAAAATCCAAATCAAGAGTCTTTCTGGGCACTGATAAAGCAAACTGACAATTGTTAAGGCATGTTCTCTAGAGTAAATGAAGAAGGCAAGCAACCCTCTACAATATACTGCCTCAGCAAGGCTTTTTTTGTCTATTTCTATTTCTTAATATACTCAGACTGAGGACCTTGTCTGTCTTTCCTCCATTCCCCAGTTTACAGGCATCCTCAGTGGGAGTTTGCACTCTCCACCATCCCCAGTAGAGCTTGAGAGAATCACTGACCATCTTTACATCAATGAATCAACCTCTCATGGTACACAACCAGCACCCTACCACACAGAGTTGCCCACGTGAAAAGAAGCTTGATTGCAAAAAGCATGTCTGCAATTTATAAATCTGCCCATGAGGTTTTCAATAAAGTTCATATTTAAAAGTGTTCTTTATTGCATCTATCTTGGCACTCTTAACCATTAGAGAGATAGTCTTTCATTCAGAATAACGTCTGTTAAAGTGGAAATCCTTTTTTAAAAATCACTGATACACAAACCTCAAACATATAAATATGCATTGACTCCCCAATCTTTTGACATTAGGCCAAGCTTCTTGTTTTCATACCAGTAACACATAGTCTACCATGTCTACCATGTCAAGCTTCATTTAAAAAAAATAGTAGTGATGTTACCGAGTCCAAGCTCGTTCTGCAGGCCAATGCATCGGAGACGAGGTGGTGAGGCAAAGAGTACGACTTTATTCAGAAAGCCAGCAAACTGAGAAGACGGCAGACTAATGTCTCCTCAAAAAAAACCATCTTCCTGGGGTCTGGATGCCAGTTTGTTTTATAGAACCAGAGAGCGAGGGGCTGTGGGGAAATAAAGTTAAAGGGCCATCAGTCTTACGAAAGATCTCCAGGAATAACCAGCCTCAGTGAGGGGATATGTTAATTTCAGCCATCCACACAGGTGGGCAGGGCAGACTGTCCACTCTGGGTTGAACAAGGCACTTTAGTTCAACATTCAGGCAGAGGGGCAGTGTTCCCTGAGGCAGGCCATCAGGCATGATTACAATAACAAAAGCAACAAAAAGCAAAGGTTAAAGTCAAAGAAACAGATCCAACATGGAGTCCGATTTAGCTCCACGCGGTAACAGTGAGAACTTAAAAGATGGAGCTGAAACTATCTGAGGGCAGAATACATTTTTTCAAATATTTTTCTCCCAAGTCCATTGCAGGTTTTTTTTCAGTGATGTCTATTTGAATGCAGTTGAGGACTGGGAGATATCAGGCCTTAAATTTTTGCTCAGCCCAGTTCTCTTCTATTTCTGTCAAATCAGTATCATCTACTTTCTCAAGACCCAGCCTAAAACTCACTTTCTCAAGTGTTTTCACAGCTCTCTGCTTGCACTCTTTTGTTCTGAATTTCATTGGCCTGTGGCTTTATGTGTTCCTGCTTTCTGAGTATGTGCTTCGTTTTCTAGTCTTCAGGTTCAGCAGGATAGGGATGGACATACACCACCAGGCTGGTGTTTTTCAAACTGCTGGTCATGGTGCCCATTGTGAGGTATGATACTGATTTAGTGGATCCAGCCAAGATTTTCTTAAATGAAGTTCAATAAAATAGGAAATACCAGAGTAGTATTACTAAAAACAAGTAGTAAGTATATAAATTATTTCACAGAACTTTTTATTTTTATTGAGACATAATTGACATATAATATTGCATTAGTTTCAGGTGTACAACCTGATGATTCCATATCTGTATATACTGCAAAATGATCACTATGATACATCTAGTTAATATCCATCACCACATATAGTTAAAAAATTTTGTTTCTTGTGATGAGAACTTTTTACATCTACTCTCTTAGCTACTTTCAAATATACAATACAGTATTACTACCTATAGCCTTTTATAGAACTTTTTTATTTTTATATGTCTTTGCATGATTGTGTGAACTAGACACAACATACAGAGTAATTCTTACTGTGGGTTACAGCTACAAAAGTTTAAAAGCCATTGACTTAAGCAGTACTGCTCAAATAGTTATTAGCCAGCAAGTGCTTGTTGGTAGCTTTAAAGAAAAATCATTACTCAATATAAAATTTTAATCCCTTTATCAGCACTATCTATGAAATATTAATATATGCAGAAATATTTATCAGTACTTATTTGTGTTAACCACTGCAGATACAAGAAAGAAAAACAGTTCCTTTCTTCAAGGAGCCTACAAAATAGTAAACAAGTAAAGCAGAAATACTAATTCAATATACTAGGACATAAAATCAGAAAGCATGAGAGCACAAAGAAAGTATTCTTAATTCTGTCTCCCAGGAATTGATTTTTAATTGTCCTAAATCTTTAGAAAACTTTGACCTGTAAAAGGGTCAGATTCGTAGCCAAGAGAATAACTCTGGAGAGGTATTCAGCCAACATTCTATGTGATTAGCATCACATCAGGCTACACTGTGGAAACTCAGCTGGACTAACTAGACGTTCAGCAAGGTTTTATATTCTTTTTTTTTTTTTTTTGACAGGTAAAAAGTGTATATACTTAAGGTGTAAACTTGATATTTTGATATATTTATACATTGTGAAATAATTATCACAAGCTAATTAACATATCTATCTCCTCACATGGTTACTATTTTTCTTCTTCTTTGCTTTTCATGTGATAAGAACACTTAAGACCTACCCTCTTAAGAAATTTCAAGTACTGTCAACCCTCCAGATCTGCAGGTTTCACATCTGTGACTCAACCAACTACAGATCAAAAATACTAAAAAAAAAAATCTGCAAAGTTCCAAAGCGCAAAACTTCAATTTGCTGTGCACCAGCAACTATTTACATAGTATTTACATTGTATTAGCTATTCTAAGTAATCTAGAGATCATTTAAAGTATACAGGAGGATATGCCTAGGTTATATGCAAATACAGTTGATCCTTGAACAATGAGGGGGTTAGGGGATACTGAATACCCCTACACATATACAGTCAAAAATCTGCGTATGACTTTATAATTGGTTTTCCATATCCATGGTTCCAATCCACAGACTCAACGAACTGCAGATTACGTAGTACAATTGTACATATTTATTGAAAAATATCCACACGTATGTGGACCTGCACAGTTCAGACCCATGTTATCCAGGGCTCAGCTCTACTGTGCCATTTTCTAAAAGGCACTTGAGCATCCAGAGACTTTTGTATTTGCTGGGGATCTGAAACAAATTCCCCATGAATACCGAGCGATGACTGTATACAATACAGTATTGTTAATCACAGTCATATTTATACATTGGATCTCCAGAACTTATTCATCTTGCATGACTGAAACTTGGTACACTTTAATCAACATCTCCCCACTCCCCGCTCCCTCCAGCCCCTGGCAGCCTCCATCCTACTCTCTGCTTTCATGAGTTTGGCTATTTTAGATTCCACATATAAGACCATTCAGTATTTGTCTTTCTGTGTCTGGCTTATTTCACTTAGCATAATGTTTTCCAGGTTCAAGCAAGTTGTCTCAAATGTCAGGATTTCATAGCTTTTAAGGCTGAATAATATTCCATTCTGTTTCCATTCATCCATGGACAATTATGTTGTTTTCGTATCTTGGCTATTGTGAATAATGTTGCAGTAAACGTGGGGGTGCATATATCTCCCCAAGATCCTGATCTTTATTTCCTTTGGATATATAACCAGAAGTGAAATTGGTGGATCAGTTGGGAGTTTTATTTTTTATTTTTTGAAGACCTCCATACTGTTTTCCATAATAGTTGTGCCAATTTACATTCTTACCAACAGTATACAGGATTTCCTATTTTCCACATTCTCACCAATACTTGTAATCTCTTATCTTTTTGACAATAGCCATTCTAACAGATATGAAGTGATACTGCAGTTTTCATTTATGTTTCCCTGATGTTGAGCATTTTTCATATACCTGTTGGCCATTTGTATATCTTCTTTTGAAAATGTCTATTCGGGTTCTTTGCCCATTTTTCAATCAGTTTATTTAGGGTGTTTGGTTTGGTTTGGTTTTTGTTTTGTTTTTTGCTGTTTTCTATTGAGTTGTATGAGTTCCTTATATTTTTTGGATATTAACTTCTTTTCAGATATATGGTTTCCAAACATTTTCTTCCATTCCATAGGTTGCCTTTTCACTCTGTTGCTTGATTTTTCCCTTTACTGTGCAGAAGCTCATTAATTTGATGCAATCCCATTTGTTTATTTTTGTTTTTATTGCCTCTGCTTCTGTTGTCATATTCAAAAAAATCATTGCCCAGACCAAAGCCAAGATGCTCATTTTCTCCAGAGGAAGACAAACAAGAAGCAATAAATGTAATAAATAAGAAAAATATACCACATACTGGAAAATAATAACAACAATGGAAAGAAAAAGGAAAGCTAAGTAAGAGTGATCAGGAGGGCCAGGAACTTTAAATAGCCTGGTCAAAGTATCCTCACTGAGACACAGATATTTGAGGAAATACTTGAAAAAGATGAAAATAAAAACAGATATGATATAGAGTTTTGATGTTATGTCCAGAGACTAATGGCTAAATAATTTAGAAAAAGTATAAATTTCTCTTTAGAGAGCGAGTCCTTGACATTTGAGTCCATCCTAAAGGAGATATATCTAAGAAAAGAGAAAATAAATAAACACTGGTACATTTTATTCAAAATAGTTTTGACTGCAAAATTTTTTTTATAGATTTCTTTTTATCTTTAAATTATTGATCAGATGGAATACAGAATTAAGTTTTAGAATCCCAGCTGATGAGACCCCTGGAATATACAAAATATACAAAGGCAGTTTTAGGTTTTTGTGGTTGAAATTTGAACTTCTGTGATTTTTCTTATATAAATTAAAATGTTATTGATACTGATGGCTCAACCCCAGCTTCAGTGTTCTAGAAAATACATGTTCATAATAGCAATGTAACTTGCTGAATCTTTGGATATATGCTACCATGTTCCTAATGAAATACTGTTTTACCAACATATTTTCAGGATGTTTTGAGAGTAGCAAAATTTTGAGAGCATGAACCATAACTTTTAATGTTTAGTATTATACACTCTAGAGTTCTTTGACACAGTAGGACTTTGATAAATATTTTTGATGGATATTTACAGAGAGAGAGGCAAATGTGCACATCATTTGCTTTTTTATTCTATTTGGTGAAATTGCGGAAACAGAAATTCCTATTTATATAGAGCTAATAACCAATCCAATGGTCTTTATTTTATTCTATTTTTTGGTCTTTATTTTACCAAAACTCCCTGTGTATTCTGTTGACCTAATTCTGCCCACCATTGTGAATAAAAGCAATAAATGTAAACTGTCCTACAACTTTTTTGTAAATTTTTACCATTGTTTTGCAACTTTTATTGAGGATTATCTATGAAAGCTTTACGTATGTTGTTTCATTAAATCACCTCATCTCATAATGATTCCCATTTACACACAGGGATGTTAAACATAAGTAACTTTGCGAGGACTGCACCGCCACTTGGTGCTGGATATGAACTCCTGTAAGCCTGAGGCCCACACTCGTGCCCCTGCTCCCCTCTCTAGGCCGGGTCTCCTCTTCCTGATTAAAGCCCAACAAATAGTTGAAATTGTGAGCTTCTTTTCCAACATTTCTCTGCACACACGGTGGTTCCTTTAATCTTATTCTCTCCTCCATACTTGACAACCTGTCCATGTCTGCTGAAATGGATTCCCACTGTAAAGGACTTTGGACTAAGCACACTTGACATATATTGAATGAAGTCAAATTTTGACCATGATCATAGGTCAGGCCTCCAATCTATGGGTTTAGTCTTTAGGATTCTCTTTACTTGGGAGTTTTCTGGAAGGTCCACATATCCCCAGTGTTGGCTTTCCATCTCCAACTTTCTCCCTGATGACAAAATCACTGGACAACACAGAGCAGGAGTCTGGGTCCTCTCCCCTCTCAACTTCCCACATCATTCAGACCCATCAGTGTCTCATACTCTAGGTAAACTTACGGCCAAAAAAAAAAAATCATTTTTTAAAATAAGAATACAACATTAGAAATCAGTCTTTTGAAATCTGTCTTCTTTTTTTATTTTACTACCTAATACAGCAGTATTGATGTCTTTTTGCTTCCTCGGGCAACTGAAGAACCGCTTTTCCACCCTTTGAGAGGAGTGTGGACTGTGACTGCAGCTTCCCCAGGACAACGTGTGCCAGTTAGTCATTGCCTGCCTGAAAGATACAAGCATCTTTTCTACCTTTCTTAAATTCTTCAATGTGTCAAGTGTCCAAAATCCAAAGTGTAACTTCATATGAAGTGAATATGGGGGGATGGGAAACATGCCTGTTGAATAAATTCTAACATCCTTCTAAATACTTGCTCTCATACATTTAATCCCTCTACTTCGATCTTAAAGTTTTGTTGATTAAAAGTCCCAGGCAGAACATTGTAATGGTTTAAATACTGCAGTGTCTCATTTTATCCCATAAGCCTTTACATTTGAATACTTCTTTACAGATTATAAAGCACCTTTAGATCCATGTTATGTATGCTGAGAGCTAGAAGGGAATCTTAAAATTACTAAAACAATTCCATAATTTCCTCTGATTCTCGCAGCAATTCTATGAAGTTTTTAATCCAAGTATGACTCCCACCTTATGGTTGAGACTGAGCCCAGAGACTTTTACACACTTTTCTAGATCTCAGAGTGAAAAAGTGGGACCTGACCTCCAAATTCCAGCTCAGTGCTTCTAAAATATCATGCTGTCACTCCGCTAATTGACTCCTGCTAAGGAATTTGTTATTTAGCTGAATGAATTTTCTAGAAAACTAGAGCTTTGTCCCGTTAAGTGGCTAAGTATTCATCATCATTGTAAATAGTCATTATTTGTTTCTTAAACATTACACTTGTATACACCTGCAGAAAATAACTTTGTAGCCTCCTTTAAAAGAGGCTTTGTTCTATCTTGTTCCAAAATCCAACAGCAAATTATTATAGGAATACAGCAACAAAATGTGATGGAAAATGTTGAAAGTGAAAATTTAACTTTTTTCTTAGAGTTAAAAAGATTTGGATTAAAGACTCTTCTTTGGGTGAAGGGGGTCAAAAGGCACAAATTTCCACTTATAAAATAAATAAGTCCTGGGGGTGTAATGTACAGCATGGTGACTATAGTTAATAATCAGATGGCCAGCAGGCATATCAATGTTAGTAATCATTAGAGAAATGCAAATCAAAACCACAAGGAGGTATAACCTCACTCCAGTCAGAACGGTCATCATCGAAAAGTCTACAAATAATAAATGCTGGAGAGGATGTGGAGGAAAAGGAGCCCTCCTACACTGTTGGTGGGAATGTAAATTGGTGCAGCCACTATGGAGAACAGTATGGAGGTTTCTTAAAAAACTAAAAATAGAGTTGCCATATGACCCAGCAATCCCACTCCTGGGCCTATATCTGGAGAAAACTCTAATTTTAAAATATACAAGCACCCCAGGGTTCATAGCAGCACTATTTACAACAGCCAAGACATGGAAGCAATCTAAATGCACGTTGAAAGATGAATGTATAAAGAAGATGTGGTGTATACATACATACACAATGGAATATTACTCATCCATCAAAAAGAATAAAATTGAGCCATTTGCAGCAACATGGATGGACCTAGAGATTATCATAATAAGTCCAGTCAGACAGAGAAAGACAAATATCATACGATATTACCTATATGTGGACTCTTTTTTAAAAATGATACAAATGAAATTATTTACAAAACAGAAATAGACTCACAGACGTAGAAAACAAACTTATGGTTACCAAAGGAGATAGTGGTGGTGTGTGGGGGGGAGATAAATTAGGATTTGGGATGAACATATACACAACACCATATATAAAATAGGTAAGCAACAGGTACCTACTGTATACCACAGGGAACTATATTCAATATCTTGTAATAACCTATAATTGAAAACAATCTGAAAAAACATATATATATACATATATTTGTGTATATATATGACTGAATCACTGTGCTGTAAGCTGAAACTAACACAACATTGTAAATCAATTATACTTCACTGAAAAAATTAATCAAATAAACCATAATGATATAAGACCACAGATCCCTACAATATAAAACAATAATAATAATCCTGTGTAGTTTATTTAAAGGTTACTAAGAGAGTAGATCTTAATAGTCCTCATCTCAAGAAACAAACTATGCGTGATGACAAATGTTGACAAGACTTATTGTGGCAATCATTTTGAAGTATATACATATATCGTGTTATTGTGTTGTACACCTGAAGCTAATATAATATTTTATGTCAATTACACCTCAATGATTTTTTTACGATAAATTAAGAAGTCTAAAAAAAGAAGACTGCTCGTTGGAATTATGACATAAAATCAAGTCTGTATTGTGTTGAACACCCACCGTGTTTGTCACTGAATGCTGCCCTCAGGGAAGCACAGTCTAGATAGGAGGAGGGGCCGTGTGCCCCATGAAGCAACTGACTGAGCTGGAAGAGCTTGGCCTCCAGGGGCCTATAGACCCACGTCAGTGACTTACCATCTTTGTGACCTTTACCTCTCTGTGCCTCAGTTTCCTCATCTGTAAATTGGTGATAATACCCCCTTCACATAACGTCTGACATACCTTCCATGTGTCCCAACTCTTTCTCTGTACTTCTCTGTGCTATTTCTCTGCTGACCTGTAAAGACCACATCACCCAGGCACCCAAGCCTGTGCTCCGGCCAGTGGGAAGCACTGTCAGTAGATGGGAAGGAAGGAGGACCGAGACTTGGGGAAAGTCTCCTCTTGCTCCCTCCCTTTGCAGGGACCTTCCCTGACTACAGCTCAGGCTGAACAACCTGTCCTCTGGCTCTGGGTCACACAGGAATACTGTCTCTAATGTCCCTTCTTGTCAGGGGCTGACGACTTTCTCTGGTACTAGTCCTGGAATGCACTGCATTCACCCTTGTTGGTTTCCTTTATCCTGCCCGCCCCTCTGTAAATAGTTCCTTCAAAATAGTGCCTTCAAAAAGTCCTAGCTAAGTGTGCCATCTCTCTCCTGTCAGGACCTGGGTTGATTACACCAATCAACAAATACTGAGTATTATTATCACAAGTCCTAAACTTTTCATGCCTTTTGTAGACACTATATATCTGGAAAATATCGTCATAAATGAAAAACAGAGAAGTCATCGAACGTTCCTACAGGAAGCAGGCACTGAGGACGTGAGAGTGATCTGGCCATGACAGCTGTCTCCCCACTGACCGCCAGGGGGGATTTGGTTGATCTGAGTGTATATACACACACATTAGATAGCATATACAGTTTTTTGTTTCTTTTACCAGAGAAAGCAGTTTGGAAATGAGACCAGGAAACCAGTAAAAAAAGACAGTCAAGGGTGGCTCCTCTGTTCTATGCTTACTCTCCACAGCCCGCACACTCATCCATCTACAACCCCCAGACAATCCAATGAAGGGGTTTCAAGGAAGGGAAGCAGTAACACACAGAAGCGCTATTGGGCATGACATGTGAGGGCTAGGCAGGAGGGTTTCTGCAGTTAGAGAATTCGGCCCCTGGATCTAGGCACTCTATTTCGGTGTCTGGTGGGCAACTCTCACTCTCACTCTCATCTTTCACTCTCACTCTCGTGGTGTCTGCCTCCCAAGGCTTCCTCTCCTCATTCCTTGACCTCCTTTCTCCTTGTTGCTGACTCTTGGCTGCCATGAGGATTGCAGGCAAGTTCACCCAGTACCACCTGGAGGCATCAGTCTCTCAGTCAGGCAAATGATTGTCCTGGAGTCCAATGATACAAAACGTACATAAAATCGCATGCATCCACTTTGCTTTTCTATATGGTAAGCTTTTCCATTCATTAAAAAAAATTGTTAAGGGACGGCTATACACCAATACTGTGCTCAGTCCTGAGGACACAGAGACCATAAGGACGGGACCTGCTGTCACAGCCCTCGGAGTATAATGATAGAATCAGCTAGTGCAACCACCAAGCTGACCCTCATGCAAAGATTGGCAAAACTGTCACAGGATAAGGCTTAAGGTGGTTTTAACCTGGGAACCACTAGATCGGTAAACCAGTAGTGCAAAAGCCACGTGCTATCCAGGATGCCTGAGCGTGGCCATGGCTCCCCAGTGCCTCCCACATGTCTCAGGGAGGTGCCCCAACATTTGTCCTCAGCTCCCACCCCCACTCCCCATCCTATTCTGCTCTGTGATGGGGGGCTTGGGTCGGCCAACTACATTTGTAGTCAGTTTCACAGTTGTTAATTTCTGTGACCTCAACCCTAAGAGTCCTAGCTGCTTCCTGATTTCACTAAACTCTGCATAACCTCTATGTCTTTTTTTGCTCTCAGCCCTACAACATCTGTGTGATCCATTCTCTGTATGGCATCCCCTCTATTTTGGAACACCCAGCGTGCTTTCTGGTTTTCTGACTGTACTCTAATAAGCAAAATGTCTTTTATGCCATGAGACTGGAGGAGGAAGCAGTCAGTCATCATTTAAGGGTGTGCCCACCCCTGTGGGAGGCTATTCTTGCTTGGCCACAGTCAGGGACCTTTGCATTGTATTTCTCACTTTGTCTTTGGGCCCAAATCAAGTCTCATCATGGCCCATTAAAGGAAGCCTGCTATATAAATGGTGATTGCAAGGTGGCAAATGCAAAGATGTGTTTCTGGAGCAAAAAGTGTGAAAAAAGAGAGAGGTGATCTGTGAGGCTGAGATAGTTTTCTCAAAATGTGGAGGAGCCACATATCAGAAACACCTGGGGATCCTGACAAAATTACAGACTCTTAGGTTCTGATCCAGCCCCACCAAATCAGAACCTGGGGGACTGGTAATGAGAGTCTGCATTTTAACAAGCTCCAAAAAGTGTTTATCATGCACACAAAATGTTGCGAACCACTGGACTAGAGAGATTGGAGGTACAAGATAATGGGAGCCTTTTAGGCAAAGTGACAGAGTTTTGAGCTTTACAGTATAAGTGATGCGAAATCACCGTTTCATGTATATTACTCTGGCAGGGGTGAGATGGGGATGCAAGACCAGTAAAGTAACTGCCATACTGGGCCAAGGGGCAAATGGCCCAATGGTAAGGACAGTGGTAATAAGGTTAAAAAGACAGTGTTAGTAATAAGACCAAAACACAAGACATATGCAAAGACATGTAGGACATAAAATCAGCAGGACAAAATGTAGAGTTGAAGGAGACAAATGGGTCTGAGAGAACTGCCAGGGTTTATCTTGGGAGAATGATGATTGCTCATTGTCCCTTTAGGATAGATGGATATGAAATGCCTGGGGGTTTCCAGGTGTAGGTAAGCAGCTGGTAGCTGAGTTAAAATTGAAGCCTCAGAAAAATCCAGATGCCCTCCAGAATCCAGAAATCAATTATTGCCCTGTGCTATATACTGAATTGTGTCTCCCAAAATTCATATGTTGAAGCCCTAACTCCCAATGTGACTGCATGCAGAGATAGAGTCTAGAAGGAGATATTTAAGGTTACTTGAGGTTGGGACTTCCCTGGTAGTGCAGTGGTTGGGAATCCAACTGCCAACGCAGGGGACATGGGTTTGAGCCCTGGTCTGGGAAGATCCCACATGCCATGGAGCAACTAAGCCCGTGCACCACAACTATTAAACCTGTGCTCTAGAGCCCATGAGCCACAACTATTGAGTCCGAGTGCCACAACTACTGAAGTCCAATTGCCTAGAGCCTGTTCTCCACAACAAGAGAAACAACCTCAATGAGAAGCCCATGCACTGCAATGAAGAGTAGCCCCCATTCGCCACAACTAGAGAAAGCCCACATGCAGCAAAGGAGACCCAACATAGCCAAGAAATAAAAAATAAATAAAATCTAAAAAAAAGAAAAAAAGGTTACATGAGGTTATAAGGATGGGCCCTGATGCAATAGGATTAGTGTCCTTATAAGAATAAACAACAGAAAGTTCGCTCTTTTGCTCTCCACCTGCGAGAACACAGCAAGAAAGTGGTCATCTGCGAGCCAGGGAGAGAACTCTCATTGGGAACTGGATTGGCCAACACCTCGATCTTGGATTTCCCAGCTTCCAGAACTGTGAGAAGTAAGTCTGTTTTTTAAGCCATCCAGTCTATGGTATTTTGTTATGGCAGCCTGAGCAGACTAACATAGCCCACTTCTCCTCTCACTCCAGCTATAGCCCTGGGACATCCCACCTGTATGCTCCCCTGTATACCTAAAGATGCAGGTAGCTAGAGATAAGGATACCTAAAGGTAAAGGTAGCATACAGGTGAGATATTCCATGGAGGAAATAGGCAGAATGAGAAGAACAGTGGACCAGTGGCCAAATCCCAGAGGACACTAACAATGAGGAATGGGTAGAGAAAGAGAGTGGAATAAGGAAGCCACAGGAATAGTAAGGGGTATAGTAACAGTGACCAAGACCAAGGCCAATGAGGCAGGGCTGGAAAGAATGAAACACCGAGGCAATTAGGTAAACCGTTCCACTAGGTCCAGGTGTATAAGCTGTGCTCTGCACAGCCCTAAGGTTGTAAGTCACTTCTGAAATTATGTAAAACAGAACCTATTCACCTGGATATGGTGATGCCAAGGCAGGCACCATGGCCTTAAAAGAAACAATTTCAGTTGAGAGGTGGGAGGTGCTGTCAGGGAGCTGTGAGCTCAAAAGTAAATGGAAATGTAGAAAGTAAAAGTAAACTTTAAAAAAAGTGGAACAGAAAGGACACTAGGTGGTATCTAGAGAGAAAAATACATTCTTTTTTAAAATATTATTTTCCATTATGGTTTATCACAAGATATGAATATAGTTTCCTGTGTTGTACAGTAGGATCTTGTTTATTATTTTAAGATAGTTTAAATAACAGGTTATCAAAGAGATTTCCTGCTTAGAGAAAATTAATAGAAAGTTTCCTTACCTGAAGCACCAAAGTGTTGCTATACTAGGCTCTCACAAAGAGAATATAATTGCATTTATTTCTGTTGTTACAGTTACTAAGTCAGATTGAGGACTTTTCTTAAAGAAATTCAAGTGTAAATTAAGAAGAGTTATGGCATAGAAGGATTACAAGTTATAGGACTGCTTCAGTCTGGGTACTGACTTTAGGTAGTAAATACATGGAGAATAAACTGTGACACTCGTCTGCTACAAGAAAATATGTGGCTCATTCCCCTAGGACCTCACCTGGTAAACACTGTCTGCACATTTATATCACCTTCTCATTTTATGGTAGATAATAAAAATAAAGCTAGCTATTTCCAGACCCTGCTCTGATACTCTGTGAGAAATAGAAAACGTCAGACATGAAACAATGACACATGAGCAACCCCGGCATCTTTCAGTCTCTTAGAGAAAATTCTGAGGTATGCAAGGAAAACAACTGCAAAATCAATGGGCCAGTTCCTATTTTAAATAATGAAAAAAAGCTAATGTGGACTCTTCCAGATCAACATCCTGTCATTTCTAAAATACCCAGACATGTGCCCACACAATCTCCAGCCGGATCTGCAAGGGGTGGTGTTGTCTCCTAGGAGACTTTCACCCCTTGATCCAGAAAGCCTGGATTTATACCAAAGGGACAGTTTAATTAAGGGATTAAAATAAAGATCATTAAGGCCAGTTGAATTAAATGTGGATAACGGGTCCTTATTGAAAGAAGAGCCCTTGTCCATTATCTTTGCAGGATGCATTGTTAAGAGGCATCTTGGAAATACACACAAATAAGGCGCTGACCTCTTTGGGATGCCACAGCATTCAAGTTAGTGACAGGGATGAAGTTACCCAAAGATGTGAGGTCTGGGGTATATTTCAACAGAGAGAAGGGAATGTACATCAGAAAACAAACCCAGAAAGAGGCGCTTAGCACAGTCCCCAAGATACATGATCTGTGAACAGAAGAACAGACATTTAAAAACTGTCCTGGAGATGGTTTGGAGTATCTCAGCAGAGTTTTGGCAAATTCTGTGTATGAAATTGCATAGGAAGTTATGAAAAATATTCATGCCTGGGCCCCAGCCTCAGATATTGTGATTTAATTGGAATTGGGGTATAGCCTTGGCATTATGATATTTTAAAAGTTTCCCAAATGAATCTAATGGGCAGTGAGGTTCAAGCACCAGTGGAAATCACTACATTAGATCATACTGGGTTTTGTTTCTATTCAACCAACATAACAGTTACCAACATATTCTATAATTATGTTTTCATTAAAAGCAAAAATTAAAATTACTTATCAATTAAATATAATGGAATGGGAACACACAGGGTGGAAGACCTGGGCCTGCAGCTCTGCCAGTGTATTTACACAAGCTTAAAGCCCCCAGATTTGTCTGAACTTGGGCTTCATCAGCCATAATATGAAAAGAAGATTCAGGACCAACAGATATGTTCTCTCAGCACTGTGAAGTATTGTGTCATTTAACCTACACTCAGTTTCGTGACTATTTACTGTTTATTATAGATGAGAAGCCTGGAACTTAGAATATTGAGAGGCTGTCCAAGCTCACATAACTATTAAGTGTGAAAATGAGGACTTGAAAACTTGCTGCCCCCAGGTGGGACAGTCAGGCTCATCCCACTAACATCTCGATATTCTCAAGAGGTCCCAAGGGCCTTAAAATTCCGTAGGACTATCAGCTACAAATATGATCAAAACTACCACTTGCTCAAGGAATGTATCACACTGGGGTAAAGGATAGAAAGCAGTGGAACATTTTATTTTTTCAAAAAGGTAGAAGTAACAGGCACTACCAAAAAAAATTTCTTCTTCTTAACAGGATTTAATATCTCCTTATACTCAAGGGCTTAAAAAATGCATGAGACCCAATTGCAGAATGTGACTCAGCAAGAAAAGCCACCAAACAAATTAATAACAAGATCCAGGTCAAAAGAAATAAGAAGAGAAAACAACCCTGAAAGATACCCAAGACAAAAATCTAGTGAGATCCACTAATGTGCAAAACTTATCTTCAATGAAAATTTCATAATTTTATATTTTCTGAAATATTGATATAAAACTAATTAATATAAAAGAAAAAAACCCATTATTTTAGAGAGATGACTAGAGAAAAGGGAACCATGGGGATTATCTGAGCATCATAATAAATAGTTATAATATTTTCATTATATATATTGGATAAATCATTGCTCTTAAAGGAAATACAAACTAAAATGTTTGGTCTAAGATCTGAGTTTAAAGCATTTTCAATAAAGCAAAGTAAAAAATAGATATATTTTTCATGCTAAAGTTCATTTTAAGTATCTACCAACATCATTAAACATTTCTGCCTAATAATAGTCAATCCCTTGTGAATCTTGTAGGAAACTGGTGAAACTTATAGGAGGGTAGAGAAAAATAAAGGGTACACTGGGAAATAATCATCTGGTAAATACATTATTTCCCTTATGTCTAATCTGTCTCATAGAAACTACTCAAACCTCTTCACAGCAATTCCTTATTCATTCATTCACCTGACAAAAGTTTATAGAGTGCCAGGCTTCCCTAGTGGTGCAGTGGTTAAGAATCCACCTGCCAATGCATGGGACACAGTTTCGAGTCCTGGTTTGGGAAGATCCCACATGCTGCAGAGCAACTAAGCATGTGTGCCACAACTACTGAGCCCACGCACCACCACTACTGAAGCCCGCACGCTGTAGGCCTGACGTGCAACAACTACTAAGCCTGTGTGCTATCGAAGCCTGTGCTCCTAGAGCCCATGCTCTGCAACAAGAGAAACCTCCACTTGCCACAACTAGAGAAAGCCCACGTGCAGCAACGAAGACGCAACACAGCAGGAAAAAAAGAAATTTATGGAGTACCTAAAAAAGCAATTCTGCTAAGTAATCCCTGAGGTTACAAGCACAAACAATGATGCTCAAGCACCTCTCAATGGGGTGAAGAAGAGGAACATTAATTACCCAAAAGAGTGAGCACATAATTACACACCAAGGTAACTGCAGTAAAAGTCAGTGGGGCAGTCCTAGGAGAGCATATAACAAATGGTCCTCATGTAATCCCGGAGTCAAGGAAAGATAACCAAAGAGCGATGAGATCTCTTTGAAGAGAAACTCAGATCTAAGTATACAATACGGAAGGGAAAAATCCTGGCAGAGGTAACCAGCAAATGCAAAGGCCTTGAGGCAGGAGAGAGAATGGTGTGTTCCAAGAACAGAAAGAGGCCCCAGTGATTAACTGTAGGGAGCAGGGGTGAGAGTCCAAGAAGAGATTAGGCAGAGGCCAGATCAGAAGGGGAATTTGAGATCAGGCATTGGGGCTTTTAAGGGTTTCCTGGGTGATTCTAATACACAGCACATTTCTAGAACCAGTGAGAATCATACAATATTAGACCATAATTTTGTTCTTTACAACCAAGTTAGCATGTATCAACTTAAACTATAACTTTATTTTTATAAACAAAAAAACCACAAATCACATATAAATTAAATGTAATGGAATATATGGTCATTAGAACTTGGAGTCTTAAAGTCCTGGGCCGCTAGACGCAAGGGGTTGGAGGTAGAAGCAGAACAGTACGGGATCTGCAGTTTGTGAAGATCTCCTGCCTCAGGGTGGAGGATGACTTGGAGGGGCAGAAATCTGGAGCCCACTTAGGAAGCGACAGTGGCAGTCTAAGGAAAGATGACAGTATGGGCACCTTTGCATTTTGCCTTTCTTATCTGTAAAGCACAGGGAGCTGGACAGAACAATCCCTAAGGACCCTTTCAACTTAACAAGAGCAGACACAAAGGAAGATGCTATTGTTGGAGAAGGCTGTCTTACAGCTCAGGAGACATCCCCAAAGCAGGAAACGACAGCTTGTGGTGCTCAGAAGGTAATTTCCTCTCTATCATTCCCACCAGTATTAAATATGCTAAAACAACTAATATTTTTTAATGCCTCGACCTTATATCTTCTTCTCTTTACTGACACTTTTTCTCAGCTCCCCATGACAACAAACTGTCTGAAATAGAGCCTCCACCATAATTACAGGCTGATGGATACCATGTTAACTGGAGTTTGTGGAAAGAGTGTATTAGGCTAGAAAAGAAAACATCCTTGGTGTAAAGCCTTAGTAAAGACAAAATAAAAGTTGTAATACTATTTTGGATTCTAAATTTTGCCATTATCCAAAATTATATACATAGACATTTTATTCACAGTAAATTCCTTATTTAACTCTGTTCTCCCTTGTTTATGTAACATCCATAACAGGCTTTGCTGATAAGGAGTATACAGAACAGATAGGTTGCATAAATGAACAAACAGGATTATTTATAGACTTTTTTTTTCTGCTTGGTGTATCTCCTTCCCTTGGAAAATTTGGTTTTCGTTTTTCAAAGGATGGTATTACTCTGTGGACTGATCAGCAGCTGATCAATGTATATTTACTGCCACAAGACATGACTCGGGACATGGCTCTGATTCACTATTAAACACCTACTAAGCGCAGACACTATTCTAGGCTCTGGGAAGTAAGGTAGATTAAGTCTGACTTCACTGAGCTTGCATTCTAGTGAGGGAGACAGATAACAATAAATAAATACAGAATTACATCAAATAATGCCAGACAGAGATGAGTGTGGGTGGGGGTGGGGGGTAAAAAGTAAAATCTCATATGGTGTTATGGTTAACACTACTCCATTATGTATAGCATTCACTTTAAAAGGCATTTCAGAGGCTGGAGAGATCACGTCCGTGATAGCCAGAGAATTCCTCTAAGGAAAAGGCATGGAAGGATAGGATGCATCCTTTGATTTTGTGAGGAAGATGAAGAAGGTCAAGAGATAGTGACCATCAGGGAGGACTGCTTCCAATGGGGTGGTCAAGTCATCAAAGACCTGAATGGGGTGCAGGGACAGATCATGTGAGTATCTGGGGAAGAGAATTCAAGTCTCCAGCAACAGCAGTTACAAAGGCCCTGGGAAGGGTGCATCTTTGCACCTTCAAGGAATATCTTTGTGTTTACAAGGAATATCAAGGAGACCTGCAGAGATGGCAAATTTGAAAGGTTAGAGAAGCTATTAGAGCTCAGACTAGTAAGGATGTGCCTATAGCAAATTTTTTAGTTTTATTTTAGAGGATTGAAAAGAAGATGAAGCATTTCATTTCTTTAGGATCACGGTGGCTGCTGTTTGCAAAACAGGTTCTAGAGGAAAAAAAGAGACCAGCTGAGAGGCTATTACAGTCTCTAGATAAGAGGTGATGGTGGTCCAGATACAACCCATGGCAACGTATATATTGTTTTGCACAGGATACATTGTAAAAGTAGAGTCAAAGAACTATCTGGATATGAGTGTGAGAGAAATAGAGGATTCAAGAAAGACTCTAATACTGATAGAACAAAAGCCTTATCAGGGACTAAGATAAGGATTCTGAGGTAGGTACACAGGTATATAGAGTATTGGATGGTTAGTGTTATATGTGAACTTGGCAAGACCAAATAACCCAGAGTTTTGTCAAACATCAGTCTAAATGTCACTGTGAAGGTATTTTTCAGATGAAGTTAATATTTAAATTAGTAGATTTTGAATAAAGCAGATGATAGATGATTGATAGATGATAGGTAGATAGATATAGATACACAGATAGACAGATGATAGATAGATGATAGATAGATGATAGATAGATAGATAGATAGATAGATGATAGATAGATAGATAGATAGATAGATAGATAGATAGATAGAGAGATAGAGAGATAGATAGAGAGATAGATTAATGATAGATGTAGAGTAAAGGGAGAAAATTGAAAAAACTGAAAATTTTTGGAGAGTGTGACAGAAGATGAACCAGGAGAATAGTGTGCTTCACATGAAGACAGTGTTTCAAGAATGAAGGATATAAACATTGTGATGAGTTCTGGAGAGATGAAGACTACAGACTAACCACTGGATCCACCAATGTGGAAGGTCATCAGTTATCTTAACAAGAGCAGTTTCACTGGAATGGTACAGAAAATGTGTTTTTGCTCCACGTGTTACCCTCATCTTTGCTTTGGTTGCAATTCCAAAACTCTATCGAGAATGGTAATGTTTAGTATGATATATTCTAAACTATATATTTTAATGCTTATATAGGAGGCAAAGCCTTCAAATAAAATTTAAATTCTTCAAGACAAGCCTTGATCACAGTCAGTAACCAGTTTCAAGTTGCCAGTGTTCTGTAATAATTCTGCTTACAAGATGCTAAAAATTTGCAAAGCACAGTCCAATTTTATTTTCCTATTGTCCCCTAATTTGTTACCAAAAAGTATTATCTCAACCATGAGAGTGAGAAGAGAAATAAATACTTAAACTACAAGATAAACAAGGAAGCAGATACAGAGAATGGACTGGAGAACTCGAGGTATGGGAGGGGGCGGGGGGTGAAGGGGAAACTGAGAAGAAGCGAGAGAGTAGCACAGACATATATATACTACCAACTGTAAAATAGTCAGTGGGAAGTTGTTGTATAACAAAGGGAGTCCAACTTGAGGATGGAAGATGCCTTAGAGGACTGGGGCAGGGAGGGTGGGGGGGACTCGAGGGGGGGAGTCAAGGAAGGGAGGGAATACGGGGATATGTGTTTAAAAACAGTTGATTGAACCTGGTGTACCCCCCAAAAAAAAATAAATAAAATAAATAAAAAAATAAAAAAAAATAAAAAAAAAAACTACAAGATAATTTTTTAGAAAGACTTATCAGAATGACAAGTTTTAAAAGTGTGTGAAGCAATTCAATTAAGGTTTTTGCATATTTTAAGACAACACACTGGAAACCAAGGTATATGATTTATATGATTATATGACATATGACAAATATCTTTATATTTATGCTTACTTATATTTTTTGAAGAGACTCTATCTGTGATTATCACAAACCTAGAATACTATCAGAGTTATTTGTATACTTTGAGCATAACTGAGTTCTATACCTTATTTATATTATAGTTAGATAACGCATAACAACTTCAGCACCCCCTCAAATTTTTGTTTTTATTAGAATGATACAATAAAATGTCCTTGTTGTCAAACCACAAGAATACTTTTTTTTTTTCCAAAAAAAAAAAAAAAAACAGTCAAAATCAACAGCCTTTTTCTTAAGGGTAGATGGAATATTAGAAAGTCTTTATTCTTTTTTTTAAATTTATAGTTGAAGATATGCAAAAAAACAATAATAAAGCATGGTGCAAATATATAGTCTGTCATTTAAAATTCAGTAATGACACCAAAGTCACAATCCATGAAAGAAATAATTAACAAGCTGGACTTTATTAAAATTTAAAACTCTTGTTCTACAAGAGAATTAGAAGACAAGTTACAGGCTGGGCAAAACTATTTGCAAAATAAACACCTGAAAAAGAATTTATCCAAACTATACAAAGAACTCTTAAAACTCAACAGTAAGAAAACAAAAAACTCAATTAAAAAATGGATAAAAGACCTTAATAGACACCTCACCAAAGAAGATATACAGATAACAAACAAGTATATGAACTGATGCTTCACATAATATGTCGTCAGGGAAACGCAAGTAATTATCATTGATATCTACTGATATGCATGCTTTTGGTTCTTATATCTACTTTTTTAATCACAAAAGTCATATATGTGCAACCACACGGAGGCAACTTTAATGTTTTTAATTGACATATAATATTGTGTTCATTTTAGATGTACAACAAAATTATTTAGTTTATGCATATTTTCTGAAATGTTTTCCATAATAACTTTACCTAACATCCATCACCACACATAGTTACAAATTTTTTCCCTGTAATGAAAACTTTTAAGATCTATCTCTTAGCAACTTTAAAATACTTAGAACAGTGTTATTAACTATAGTCACCATGCTGTACATTACATCTCTAAGAATTATTTATCTTATAATTGGAAATTTGTACAGTTTGACCACTTTCACCCATTGTACCCACCCATCCCCAGTCCCCACCTCCAGCAACCACTAATCATCTGTTCTTTTTCAATTAGTTTGGTTACTTTTTTGTGTTGTTTTTGTTATAGTTTAGATTTCATATGTAAGTGAAATCATACAGTACTTGTCTCTCTCACCTGACTTATTCCACTTAGAATATATGCCCTCAAGGTCCATCCATGTTGCCATAAATGGCAAGATTTCCTTCTTTTTTAATGCTAAATAATATTCAATTTTATATACATATCATATTTTCTTCATTCATTCATCCCTCATTGAACACAAGTCACTTCCATGACTTGGCTTTTTAAATAATGCTGCAATGAACATGGAGATGCAGATATTTTTCAAGATAGTGATTTTTATTTCCTTCAGATAAATACCCAGCCATGGAATTGCTGGATCATATGGTAGTTCTATTTTTTAATTTTCTGAGGAGCCTCCATACTGTTTTCCATAGTAGCTACACCAATTTACATTCCCACCAATAGTGCACAAATGTTCTCTTTTCTCCACATCCTCACCAACACTTTTTACCTCTTGTCTTTTTCATGATAGCCATTCTAACAGGTGTGAAGTGATACCTTATTATGGTTTTGATTTTCATTTCCTTGATCATTAGTGATATTAAGCATCTTTTCATGTACCTGTTGGTCTTCTTTGGAAAAATGTCTATTTAGATGCTCTGCCCATTTTTCAATAAGCCCATTTGATTTTTTGTTTTGTTTTGTTTGGGGTTTTTTTGTTTGTTTGTCTTTTGCTATTGAGTTGTGTGAGTTCTTTATATATTTTGGATATTAACCCCTTATCAAACATATGATTTTCAAATATTTTCTCCCATTTGGTAGGTTACATTTTCATTTTGTTAATGGTTTTCTTTGCTGTACGAAAGCTTCTAAATTCAGTTAGGTCCCACTTGTTTATATTTGTTTTTATTTCCATTACTTTTTGGATGGATCCAAAAAGAAATTGCTACAATTTATGTCAAAGACTGTTCTGCCTATGTTTTCCTCTAGGAGTTTTATAGTATCCAGTCTTATATTTAGGTCTTTAATCCATTTTTAGTTTATTTTTGTGTATGGTGTTAGAGAATGTTATAATTTCATTCTTTTACATGTAGCTGTTCAGTTTTCCCAGGACCAGTTATTAAAGAGACTGTCTTTTCTCTATTGTATATTCTTTCCTCCTTTGTTATAGATTAATTGACCATAGGTGCATGGGTTTATATCTGGGCTCCTTATCCTGTTCCATTGATCTATATGTATGTTTCTGTGCTAGTACTATACTGTTTTGATTACTGTAGCTTTGTAATATAGTCTGAAGTCTGGGAGCCTGATTTCTCCATCTATGTCCTACTTTCTCAAGATTGTTTTGGCTATTTGGTGTCTTATGTGTTTCAATACAAACTTTAAAAATTTTTGTTCTAGTTCTGTGAAAACTGCCATTGGTAATTTGATAAGGACTACATTCAATCTGCAAATTGCCTTGGGTAGTATAATCATTTAACAATATTAATTTTTCCAATCCAAGAACACTTCCATTTGTTTGTGTCATCTTCAATTTCTTTCATCAGTGTTTTACAGTTTTCAGAGTACAGGTCTTTTGCCTCCTTAGGTAGTTTATTCCTATTTTTATTATTTTTGATATGATGGTAAGTGGGATTGTTTCCTTAATTTCTCATTCTGATACTTCATTGTTAGTGTATAGGAATGCAGCAGGTTTCTGGGTATTAAGTTTGTATTCTGTAGCTTTACTGAATTCATTAATGAGTTCCAGTAGTTTTCTGGTAGTATCTGTAGGATGTTCCATGTATCATTTCTTGTCATCTGCAAACAGTGACAGTATTACTTCTTCTCTTCCACTTCAGATTTCTTTTATTTATTTTTCTTCCCTGATTGCTATAGTTAGGACTTCCAAAACTGTGTTGAATAAAAGTGGCAAGAGGGACATCCTTGTCTTGTTTCTGATCTTAGAGGAAATGATTTCACCTTTTCACTGCTGAGTATGATGTTAATTGTGGGTTTATCATATATGGGCCCTTATTATGTTAAGCTTCCCTCTATGTGCACTTTCTGGAGAGTTTTTATCATAAATGAATGTTGAATTTTATCAAAAGCTTTTTCTGCATTCATTGAGATGATCGTATGGTTTTTATTCTCCAAAATGTTAATGTGGTGTATCAAATTGATTGATTTGTATTTACTAAAAAATTCCTTGCATCCCTGGGATAAATCCCACTTGATCATGGTGTGTGATCTTTTTAATGTATCACTGGATTTGATTTGCTACTGTTTTGCTGAGGATTTTTAAAATAACTTTTATTGAGATATAACTGACATTACAATAAACTGCATATATTTAAAGTGTACAAATTAGACTTTTTTTCCTTATTAGTAATGTATATATGGCAATCCCAATCTCCCAATTCATCCCACCCCAACCCTCCCCACTTTGCCCCATTGGTGTCCATATGTTTGTTCTCTACATTTGTGTCTCATTTCTGCCTTGCAAACCAGTTATCTGTACAATTTCTCTAGATTCTATATATATGCATTAATATACAATATTTGTTTTCCTATTTCTGACTTACTACACTCTGTATGACAGTCTCTAGGCCCACCATTTCTCTACAAATGTCTCAATTTCATTCCTTTTTATGGTGGAGTAATATTCCATTATATATATGTATATACACATACCACATCTTCTTTATCCTTTCAGCTGTTGATGGACATTTAGGTGGCTCCCATGACCTGGCTATTGTAAATAGCACTGCAATGAACAATGAAGTGCATGTGTCTTTTTGAATTACGGTTCTCTATGGGTATATGCCCAATAGAGGGATTGCGGGGTCATATGGTAATTACATTTTTAGTTTTTTAATGGATCGCCATAATGTGGCTGTATCAATTTACATTTCCACCAACAGTGCAGGAGGTTTCCCTTTTCTCCACACCCTCTCCAGTATTTACTGTTTCTAGATTTTTGATGATGGCCATTCTGACTGGTGTGAGGTGATACCCCATTGTGGTTTTGATTTGCATTTCTCTAATAATTAGTGACATTGAGCAGCTTTTCATAAGCCTCTTGGTCATCTGTATGTCTTCTCTGGAGGAATGCCTATTTAGGTCCTCTGCCCATTTTTTGATTGGGTTGTTTGTTTTTTTGATATTGAGCTGCATGAACTGTTTATATATTTTGGAAATTAATCCTTTGTCTGTTGATTCATTTGCAAATATTTTCTCCCATTCTGAGGGTTGTTTTGTTTATAGTTTCCTTTGCTGTGGGAAAGCTTTTAAGTTTTACTAGGTTACACCTGTTTATTTTTGTTTTTATTTTCATTACTCTAGGAGGTGGGTCAAAAAGGATCTTGCTGTAATTTTTGTCATGGTGTGTTCTTCCAATGGTTCCCTCTGAGACTTTTATAGTGTCTGGCCTTACATTTAAGTCTTTAATACAATCTGAGTGTGTTTTTGTGTGTGCTGTTAGGGAGTGTTCTAATTTCATTCTTTGATATGTAGCTGTCCAGTTTTCCCAGCACCACTTATTGAAGAGGCTGCCTTTTCTCCATAGTATAGTCTTACCTCCTTTGTCAAAGATAAGGTGACCATATGTATGTGGGTTTATCTCTGGGCTTTCTATCCTGTTCCATGATCTATATTTCTGTTTTTGTGCCAGTACCATACTGTCTTGATCACTGTAGCTTTGTAGTATAGTCTGAAGTCAGGAAGCCTGATTCCTCCAGCTCTATTTTCCTTTCTCAAGATTGCTTTGGCTATTGGGGTCTTTTGTGTTTCCATACAAATTGTAAAAATTTTGTTCCTGTTCTGTGAAAATGCCATTGGTAATTTGATAGGGATTGCATTGAATCTGTAGATTGCTTTGGGTAATATAGTTATTTTCACAATGTTGATTCTTCCCATCCAGGAACATTGTATATCTCTCCATCTGTTTGTGTCATCTTTGATTTCTTTCATTAGCGTCTTATAGTTTTGTGAGTACAGATATTTTACCTCCTTAGGTAGGTTTATTCCTAGGTATTTTATTCTTTTTGTTGCAATGGTGAATGGAATTGTTTCCTTAATTTCTCTTTCTGATCTTTTGTTGTTAATGTATAGGAGTGCAAGAGATTTCTGTGTGTTAATTTTGTATCCTGCAACTTTACCAGATTCATTGATTAGCTCAAGTAGTTTTCTGGTGGCATCTTTAGGATTTTCTGTGTAGAGTATCAAGTCATCCACAAACAATGACAGTTTTACTTCTTCTTTTCCAATTTGGATTCCTTTTATTTCTTTTCCTTCTCTGATTGCTGTGGCAAAGACTTCCAAAACTATGTTGAATAGTAGTGGCAAGAGTGGACATCCTTGTCTTGTTCCTGATCTTAGAAGGAATGCTTCCAGTTTTTCACCATTGAAAATGATGTTTGCTGTGGGTTTGTCATATATTGCCTTTATTGTGTTGAGGTAGGTTCCCTTTATGCCCACCTTCTGGAGAGTTTTTATCATAAATGGGTGTTGAATTTTGTCAAAAGCTTTTTCTGAGTCTATTGAGATTATCATATTTTTTCCTTTAATTTTTTGATATGGTGAATCACATTGATTGCTTTGCTTATATTGAGGGATTCTTGCATTCCCAGGAAAAACCCCACTTAATCATGGTGAATATTTTTAACGTGCTGTTGGATTCTGTTTGCCAGTATTTTGTTGAGGATTTTTGCATCTATATACAATGAGGTATCACCTCACACCAGTCAGAAAGGCCATCATCAATAGATCTAGAAACAAGGACTCCCCTGGTGGAGCAGTGGTTAAGAATCCACCTGCCAATGCAGGGGACACGGGTTCAATCCCTGGTCCAGGAAGATCCCACATGCCACAGAGCAACTAAGCCCATGCTCCACAACTACTGAGCCTGTGCTCTAGAGCCCACAAGCCACAACTATTGAGCCCACATGCCACAACTACTGAAGCCTGCATGCCTAGAGCCTGTGCTCTGCAACAAGAGAAGCCAGCACAATGAGAAGCCAGTTGCACCACAATGAAGAGCAGCCCCCACTCACTGCAACTAGGGAAAGTCCATGTGCAGCAATGAGGACCCAATGCAGCCAATAAACAAATAAACAAATAAATAAATAAAATAAATATTTAAAAAAATCTAGAAACAATAAATGCTGGAGAGGGCGTAGAGAAATGAGAACCCTCCTGCACTGTTGGTGGGAATGTAAATTGATATGGCCCGTATGGAAAACAGTATGGCGATTCCTTAAAAAACTAAAAATTTAACTACCATATGACCCAGCAATCTCATTACTGGGCATATTCCCTGAGAAAACCATAATTAAAAAAGATACATGCACCCCAATGTTCATTGTAGCATTATTTACAATAGCCAGGACATGGAAGCAACCTAAATGTCCATCAACAGATGAGTGGGAAAAGAAGATTTGGCACATATATACAATGGAATATTACTCAGCTATAAAATGAAATCAAATCAAGTTTTTGTAGTGAGGTGGATGGACCTAGAGTTTGTCACACAGAGTGAAGCAAGTCAGAAAGAGAACAAATACCATATGCTAATGCATATATAGGAATCTAGAAAGATAGTAGTGATGAACCTAGTGACAGGGCATGAATAAAGACACAGATGGAGAGAATGGACTTGAGGACACAGTGGGGAGAGGGAGGCTGGCACACAGTGAGAGAAAGTAGCATTGACATATATACACTACCAAATGTCAAAATAGACAGCTAGTGGGAAGCTTCTGTATAGCACAGGGACATCAAATTGGTGCTTTCTGATAACCTATAGGGGTGGGATTGGGGACTGTGGGAGGGAGGCTCAAGAGGGAGGGGATATGGGGATATATGCATAAATATAGCTGTTTCCCTTAGTTGTACAGCAGCAGCTAACACAATATTGTAAAGCAACTTTACTCCAATAAAGATGTATAAAAAATAGAAATAAAAAAATGCAAGAAAAAAAAAAGAAAAGAATGTGCACTCAGCTGCTTTCAGATGGAATGCTCTATAAATATCAAAGTCCATTGAGTCTAATGTGTCATTTAAGGCCTATGGTTCCTTATTGATTTTCTTCCTGGATGATCTGTTCATTGTTGTAAGTGGGATGTTAAAGTCCCCCACTATTATTGTGTTGCTGTCAATTTCTCCTTTTAAGTCTTTTAACACTTGCTTTATATATTAAGGTCCTCTTATGCTGGGTGCATTTCTGTCTTCTTGGATTCATCCCATGTGCCACTCTCTTCTGGCCTGCAGAGTTCCTGCTAAAAATCAACTGATAACCTTATGTCAGTTCCCTTGTATGTTATTTGTTGCTTTTCCCTCATTGCTTTTAATATTTTTCTTTATCTTTAATTGTTGTCAATTTGATTACTATGTGTCTCAGTGTGTTCCTCCTTGGGTTAATTCTGTGTGGGACTCTCTGTGTTTCCTGAACTTGGGTGATTGTTTCCTTTCCCATGTTAGGAAATTTTCAGCTAATAGTATCTCTTAAAATATTTTCTCAGGCGCTTTGTCTCTCTTCTCCTTCCAGGAACCCTATAATGCAAATGTTGGTGTGTTTAATGTTGTCCCAGAGGTCTCTAAACTGTCCTCATTTCTTTTCATTCTTTTTCCCTTATTCTCTTCTGTGGCAGTGATTTCCACCATTCTGTCTTCCAGCTGACTTCTCTGTTCTTCTGCCTCATGTTACTGATTCCTCCTAGTGTATTTTTCATTTCAGTTACTGTATTCTTCAACTCTGTTTGGTTATCCTTTATATTGTCTAACTCTTTATTAAAAATTTCTTGTACATTCTTGCTCTGTACATTCATTCTTTTCTCGAGATTCTTGGATCATCTTTAAGATCATTACTTTGAATTCTTTCTCAGATAGGTGGCCTATCTCCACTTCTCTTAGTTGTTCTTCTCAGGTTTTATCTTGTTCTTTATCTGGAACATTTTCCTCTGCTGTCTCATTTTGTCTAAATTTTGATGTTTGTGGACCCAATTCCATAAGCTGCAGGATTATAGTTTTCTTGCTTCTGGTGTCTGCTGCTGGTGGATAAGGCTGGTCTAGAGACTTGTGCAGGCTTCCTGGTGGGAGAGCCCACTGGTGGGTGGAGCTGTATCTTGACCCTCTGTTGGGTACAGCTGTGTTGAGGGTCATGTCTATAGATGGCTGTGGGCTAAGGACGGCTTAGGTGGCCTGTCCAGCCTGTTTGCTGATGGGTGGGGATGTGTTCCCACCTGTTAATTGTTTGGCCTGAATCCTGGAGCCTACAGATTGTTGGATGTGCCCAGGTCTTGGTGCCAAAATGTCCACCTCCGAGAGAGCTCATGCTGTGAATACCCAATACTTCTGCCACCAATGTCTTTATCCCCAGAGTGAGCCACATCTGGCCCCTGCCCTTGGACACCCTGCAAGGCCAACAGGTAGGTATGGCCCAGGCTCCTATGAAGTCATTGCTTTTGCCCTGGGTCCTGGTATGCACAAGTCCTTGTGTGTGTCCTCCAAGAGTGGAGTCTCTCTTTCCCCCACTCCTGTGGAGTTCCTTCAATCAAGAGTAGCTGGCCTTCAGAGTCAAATGCTCTGGGGGCTCCTCCTCCCAATGCAGACTCCCAGGCTGGGGAACCTGACATGAGGGTCAGATTCTCACTCCCGTGGGAGAACTTCTATGGTACAATTATTCCCTAGTTTGTGGTTTGTCCACCCAGGGGGTATGGGATTTGATTATATCATGAGTATGCCTCTCCTACCACCTCGTTTTGGTTTCTCCTTTTTTCTTTGGATATAGAATCTTTTTTGGTAGGTTCCAATCTTCTTTATAAATGGTTGTTCAGCAGTTCGTTGTGATTTTGGTGTGCCCATGAGAGGAGGTGAGTGTAAGGTCCTTCTACTCAGCAATGTTGTCCAGGAAGCCCACTCAAACTCTGTTTCTGATGCTCATTCAGCCTTTGTAAACTGTTTTGTTTTGTTTTGTTTTCCTCTTAATATGCCTTGTAATTTTCTGTTGAAATGTAGACATGACATAGTTGGTAAAAGGCCTTTAGTAACATAGTGGTAAAGTGGAAGGGAAAGCGTCCTATAGTCTTATGATTATGTCTCAGACTTTTGGTGAATCTGTGGCCCTGAACTGTGAATTTCACCATTGCTTCTCAGTTTTTCCCCACTAAGGTGGAATTGGATGGCTAGAGGGAGCTGGATTGGGATATTTCTTTTCCCCAGGTTAGTCTTTGCTAAAACCCTACCAGTTTGGGCTCTGATAAAATAGTTTTACCTGAAAGCAGGCCTTGTAAAGAAAAGCAGAATGTTCTGGTATTTTTCTGAATGGTTCCTTTCCACTCTCTATTCCAGAAGCACCAGGAGATTTTTCTCCAAAATTTACTGTGAGAACCAAGTTGGACTCTTGGTGGTAGAAATCACAAAAGTGTAGGAACCTTATGACTGTGTTCCCCTGGAGTTTTTAATTCTCAGACTTGTGCACACTGAGCCTGCAGCAGCTTGGCAATTATAATTCAATTTTTCCTACCCCAGCACTAGTTTCTGCAGAGGTTTTTCCTCACGGGTTTATGCTCCAATAAGTTGTGATTATCTGTCTGTCTCTCCAGGGACAGCAGTTTGCCCTGTGACCTCACTTTTCTTCTGGATCTAAGAAGAATTATTGATTTTTCAGTTTGTTTAGCTTAGGACAAACTGAACAATTAAGACAGAGTAGTGACTTCTAAGCTCCCTACACACTGGACTAGAAACCAGAAGCCCTGTGCCACCCTTTTAAACATAATATGTTGCTCTTCACTTGTGAAATGTCAACAGTAATACTCAACCTTTGAGGGGTACCATGTGCCATGGAAATATGTGGTAATTATTGTTTAAATTAATAGCAAATTAAGCTATCCTAATTTCAATACATTGTATATGCAGAAATCTTGGACAATATTATTTCATTAAAATGTTAGTTCACATCTAACTTATTAAATTTTCCTTCATTTTGCAAAACAAATTAACTGCAGACAGTTTAATTGACCAGTAAAACAATTCTATCTGTTTTTCAAGATATTAGGTATCTTTGGAATCAATGAATTATCCATTATTCTTTTTTTTAATTAACTTATTTATTGGCTTTGTTGGTCTTTGTTGCTGCTCACAGGCTTTCTCTAGTTGTGGAGAGCAGGGCTACTCTTCGTTGCGGTGTGTGGGCTTCTCATTGTGGTGGCTTCTCTTGTTGCGGAGAACGAACTTGATGCTGTTAAATCCGTCTGGGGAGTGGATTCGTGATCTCCGAAGGAAAAGAATTTCTCCTCGGGATCAATAACAAGCCACCGCTCAGGTTTAAGTTACAAAATAATGGTTTATTAGGAAGAAAGAACAACAGCTTCTGGCACAGACACCAGAAGGGCATGGAGAGATCCGAGAAGGGGTCATACATGAGCATGTTATATACCTTCAAAGCAGAGTTAATTACAGTCCCCACCTTAGGATTGATTGTTTCTATAGAAATGTCCGTGATATTCAAAGAATTTAGTTACTCAGTGATCTTGTGACGTCCCAGGTAACCCCCACCCTAGAGTCATAAGAATCAGTCTTGAAGAATGAGTGAGGTTAAGTCACCTTTTTCCAGTTCTTCCGCCCCTCCCCCGGCCAAGTCAGCCCCTGGAACTCTCAAACTCTAGGTGTGCACGCTTCAGTAGTTGTGGCACACAGGCTCAGTAGTTCTGGCTCATGGGCTTAGTTGCTCCACGGTAGGTGGGATCTTCACTGACCAAGGCTCGAACCCATGTCCCCTGCATTGGTGGATTCTTAACCACTGTGCTACAAGGGAAGTCCTCCATCATCCTTAAAGTGCATTGAAGCTTCCTCAAATCTAGAATTTTTATCTTCTTGTGCAATTCAAAAATAACCACACAAACCAAAGAATCACCACCCACAAAAGAGAATTAAAATTTGATGTTATAAAACTAAACTTAATAATCCAAAAGTGGACTGCATAAGCATGGTACCAATGAATTCTTACCTGAAGCCTGATAGCAGTCTCAGTATAAGAATTTTTTTCAAGAAAAATGGTTGATGTTAAAAAATCCATTGAGTGAAATGAAAAGGAATCTCACGTTTTGTGAGACTTGTGAACTAGAACAGATGTTTTCCCCCCTAATTATTACAATTCCCCTGATTTCCTACAAGCTTAACTGCTTTTGCAGTGTAAGCTACTTCAAACTCATATGCACCATTTAAGAAGGGGGAAAAAGGTAATTAACTTGTTTTCTGTCTGCCTTATCCAAACATTGAAATTTTCATTTCCCTATTCTGAATCCTTGCTTTATGAGATAGGTATGAAATACTTATATCCCTTGCTCTCAAAATGAGTTCCTTCAACAAAACAGAGATGATTCAATCTTCCAAGTGCTTGCTGAGTGTCATAGAGACACGTTGTCTATGAAGGTTTACAGTGTATAAGGATTCTGCTTATCGATTCAACCTTCCTGCAAATGCTTGGTGAGTACCGCACAGAACACACTGTGTGCTAAGGTTGACAGGTAAGGAGATAGTGCCTCCTTCCAACAGTTTCTTACATGCTATGCTTAGGTGGTCTGCCTTAGCAGCTGTATTTATGTTACCAGGAGACATTGGAGGTATTAGCAAAGAGTTTCAGAGGGGGTTAATTAACCTAAAAACATGAAAACTAAATATAATAGACCTCAACATAGAATTTTACTTGGCAAAATTTCTAACAGTCTTGTCATCTGACCATTAGACCTTAAAAGAATCCTAACATACTGACAAATTCCTAGATCTAGAAATTAAGCTACATTTACCATCCAATGGCAAATGTACTCAAAACAGTGACATCCTGGAAGTACTTTCATTTTATTATCATAATTATGATCTTTTCATTCCCATTTTTGGGCTAGAGATAAAAAAAGGAGGAAAAGTAGGTTAGACCAGACCAAAAGAAAATAATTTAGTAGACTAGAGTAAAAGAATAGAATTATAGAAATCATTAATAACATCAATTTGTAGGACGGCAGCTCTTGTTAGTTGACTTCAAGAGTAACGTTCACCCTAACAGTGACTGAGACGCCAGACAGGTCTCCTGACTTCTGGTCTATGCGCTGTCCTTTAAACCAGAACAAAAGTTGGACAGTGAATTTATAGAAGGAGATGACAAGTCACATCAGAATCTGAAACAACACTTGCAGCAGCGGAGTGAAGCTTGTAACAGGCGCACGCAGCAAGGGCTGAGAGACCGCTAGTAACACTCCTAATGTGCCGTTAGGAGCAAAAGGTCTACTGCCCCCAGATCAAAGACAGTGAGCTCTAAAAGGTCATCGTTGCTTACGGAGACACAGTTCCCCCTAAACAAAGTACATAGAGTTAATGGGAAAGACTAACACTAATACAGAGGCCATTTGGGTCATCTGCTGTACCCTGAGATGTGATGCTGTTACAGGTCATATTTTCTAAAACAGCAAAATAATTCAACATCCAGCATATTGTCAACTTTTATCACACTGCCAGAGAAGCAGTATGGATTTCAGTTTGCTTCTAGAAATGTCTGTATTGGAATAATGAGGATACATTTGTTAAAACAGTAGGTTCCTAGGTCTACAGAATAAGGATCCCTGAATCAGTTGATTCTGTGCAGCACCATAAAGTCTGAGAACCCCTGAAAGAAAGCTCTTACTTCCTGCCTACCTCTAAATTGTGCCTTACCTGCTACAATTCTTTTCTGAGTCATGGAACAGAAGTTTGAAATGCTGCAAAAATCACTTAAGTCCTCCTACATTTTACTCTGAACAGTTTTTAAAGCTTGCTTTCTAGTTCTCAGAGCCTTGGATAATATTGTTTATAAGTGTTTCAGATTTCTGTTTGAACTAGGATAATAGTGATGGAAAAGACATGCTTTCAAGAGATATCTAGGATTGGGGGGTGGGGGGGTGGTAGTAGACAAAGCTTACAATATACCAGGCATTATTTTTACTGCTTTAGATGTACTAATTCAATCCCAAAACAAATTTAAGATTTAATATCACTGATAACATCATTTCCATTTTGGAGTTGTGGAAACTGAGGTACAAAAGAGTTAAATAAATTTCCTAGGATACAGAGCTAGCAAATGGGAGAAGCAGGATTCAAGTCAAAACAGTTGAGCATCATCACCAGTGTTCTTACCCATCACCCCACTGGCTCTCTGGAAGACACTGAGATTTAGTGACTGGCTGTATATGGATTGCAATGCCAAGGGTGACCCCTTGCTTCTAAATTAAGATATAATCTTGATCCACGTTCACTGAAATAGGAATAAATCCTAACAAGTGCAGCAGCAACATAGAATGGTATTGTTCCCTGCTGGTCTCAGCCTATCAATAAGCAAGGTTGTGGCCGGACCAGACCTTGTGTTTCTTATTACAATTGTAAGATGGCCTTTAGAAACAACCATCAGAAAACCCTGAAGAAAAAAAATAAAGGTTTCTTTCTTCCAGGATCAGGAAATTCCACAGCACATCTGAGGTCACACAGCAAGGAGGGCGCGGATAGAGTGAGAGAGAGAGAGCACAAAAGCCTGGGGTTCTGCTTTTATTGGGGTCAAGGGCAGGGCCGAGGAATTCAAGGAGTCATTATTTATTGGTGAATTTAAAACATAAGGGTGGAGGAATGAATTGGGAGATTGGGATTGCCATATATACATTACTAATGAGAAAAAT
This sequence comes from Hippopotamus amphibius kiboko, assembly GCF_030028045.1. NCBI lineage: Eukaryota > Metazoa > Chordata > Mammalia > Artiodactyla > Hippopotamidae > Hippopotamus > Hippopotamus amphibius. Next base: position 85,238,655 of record NC_080188.1, on the reverse strand, counting down.
AATACCAAATTGTACACTCTAAATATATGCAGTTTATTGTCTGTTAACTGTATCTCAATAAAAGTTCCTAAAAAAATAAAATAACATAAAATAAATAAAACATAAGAGTGGAAATTTAAAGTTCTGGAAGAGAAAAAACAAGTTGCCGAAATGTCAGTTATCTAAATCAATCGAGATCTCTAAAACAAAGAAGCCTCAGTGAGGGGAGGCAGCCCAGCTCTTTACTAGTCCTGTGACTGGCAGCCTTTACTGTATTTGAGAGACAGATGAGAGAGACAGCCGTCTTCGAAGTGGATGTCTCTTTGAAAAGAATGCCTGGGAATCAAAACTTCAAGTCAGTCACTTGCATAACAAAAGGGGGGGGGGAACCCAACTGTCAGGGTTTACACTACTGGTTCTACTGTGACAATTAACATCTTAGAAGAAATTGCTGATTTCCAGTACCAACCAAGATGGAGTAAGCCTAGTATGAACTCTCTCTCCTAACAGACTACAATCATACACTCAGAAAATGTAAAAAGCAACTACCTGAAAACTCTGAAAAGTAAACAGTAGAAGAACAACTAGGAAGAAAAATCAAAACATGATAAATGGCCAGAAGCATATATTCTCATTTATCTCTAGGTTTTCACCCAAAAGTGAGCCAAGTCCCAGAATTGTGCAACAGGCATGAACGGTGGAAACTCCAGGAAAAACACCCAGTCTCTAGCCAGAGAATCAGAAAAGAGGTCCTCTGCACCACACTGATGGGTGTGTAGAGATTCCCTCCTATTCCTCTCTCTCTCTTTTTTCATCTCCTGGCCTTCCCTGAGGCCAGCCCAAGTCTCAAAATGGCAATCAATCTTAAAGGAAAAACCCTTCCCTCTAGCAAGAGGAATGGGGAACTGGGCACTTTTGTTTCCCACAGTGTTGGTGGGAGGTTGCCCTTTCTTTATCCTAAGGGCAGCGGCCACTGCACAAACAGTGCAACTGCATTGGGAGCCAAAATTCTGGGAGTATACTCACATTTTGAGCCAGAAAATAGTTGCCCTAGGAAAGCATGGCTGAGCTGCAGACAAAATTACTGACTGCTTTACTATGTAAATTCCATTCCCCCTGGGGGCTTTGACTGCCCTCTGTCATTTATTTGCTGATGATATTCCAACAAAAGCTGTATGGCAATAATTCTCACTCCTACACTCCCCAACATCTATAGATAAATGGTTAGATGGCAGAATACAGCAGAGTCTTCTTCTGGGTGAGAACAGTCTCTGAAGTTTAGAAACTGGAGTTGGTCCCTTCGTCTTACATTGATGGAAAAAAGACAGGCTCTTATTGGTGAAACAGACAAATATTTATGACATGGGGATTGACTAAAATACTTGAGGTGTGCTCCCCATCCTTGGATGAAGAACTTATAAGAATCTACCTATCTTTCACCTTTAGAGATAAAGCCTGAGTGTCCTTTGCCTAGCGATTGATAATGGGAGGACTTCTGAATGTCTGAAGCTAACTATAAGAATAAAAGAATCCCACTTCTGTATTGCTGTTGTGTCTGTTTCAAGTGAACCTTTCATTCAAGGTAAGGTCAGAGCATCTAAGTGAACAAGGAGCTGGGACTATATTGAGCCTATAGAACAAGTTGTAGGGAATATTTGTGAAGACGTATGTTAATAAAATTTAGCTTAATACATCTCTGTATATGACGCATAAAATTTCTCTTATTATAATAGAGAGATTGTAGCCAACCCTCACCACTTTAAATTTCTTTGCCAGCTGCATTACATATTATCAAGAACCTAATTGGTTGGGAAGAGGCCTGAGTAAAATCCTTCCTGCTGGCCAAGGAATTTTGTTTTTGTTTTTCCCTACAATTGTAATGCAAAAACAAAACAAAAACAAGCCACGCTTAACAATACAGAAAATTAACAATTATATCCTTTTTTTTCTTCTGCGGTTTTTACATTTAAATACACCAAAATACAATGATTTTTCTGAGCAAATTATGGATGACATTTCAAAAATTATGAAATGACAAAAATTGCAATGCACACTAAAATTTCAAATTGTATATTTTAATTTTTTTCTCAGAAAAGGTTTTTCCTAAAGCATGAAAATATCTAACAATTTTATACCTCTCTACTAGGTAGAAATTCTTAGAACCCAGGAATTTCTTTACTTCCCTTATTCAAACATGTAGTACGTTGGGTGGAAAGCACTAGATTGGGTGTACCTCTGGACAAGATCTTGCAGACCAAAGCTGGTCAGGGTAGTCTGTGGCACTAGGCACCAGTTAGTTTAGAGGAAACTTTGGAAAACATTGTCAAGTAGACATCTGATAGTGCCCTATTTTTCTATTGTTCTTTTCACCACCAGTTCTCTACAATGTTCTCCTTGGGAGATTCTCCAGAGAATCTATCTCTTCACTACTTCCACCCCACCTCACCCCAATCTAATTTACACTCACTCACTATAATTTAAGAGATAACCATGATGGAGAAGGATCTAAAAACTGTGTCATAAAAGGAAACTGTAATCTTACTTTATGATAAGGAGATTTAGGAGACACACAGGAATGGGCTTCAAATGACTGAGGGGATGACATATGGCATAGGGAGCAGATTCATTTTCTTTTTTCTTTTTTCTTTTTTTAAGAACATTTATTGAAATACAGTTAACATACAACAAATTGCATATGTTTAGAGTGTACAATTTGGTATTATTTTTCTTATTAGTAATATATATATGGAAATCTCAATCTCCCAATTCATTCCCCCCCAACCCTCACTACTTACCCCACTTGGTGTCCATATGTTTGTTCTCTGTATCTGTGTCTCTATTTCTGCATTGCAAACCGGCTGATTTGTACCATTTTTCTATATTCTGCATATATGTGTTAATATATTTGTTTTTCTCTTTCTGACTCCCTTCACTCTGTAGGACAGTCTCGAGGTCCATCCATGTCTCTAGAAATGTCCCAGTTTCATTGCTTTTTAGAGCTGAGTAATATTCCATTGTATATATGTACCACATCTTCTTTATCCATTCATCTGTTGATGGACATTTAGGTTGCTTCCATGTCCTGGCTATTGTAAATAGTGCTACAATGAACACTGGAGTGCATGTGTCTTTTTGAATGATAGGGTTCTCTGGGTTTATGCCCAGTAGTACTGGGATTGCTAGGTCATATGGTAACTCTATTTTTAGTTTTGCAAGGAACCTCCATACTGCTCTGCATAGTGGCTGTATCAATGTACATTCCCACCAACAATGCAAGAGGGTTCCCTTTTCTCCTCACCCTCTCCAGCATTTACTGTTTGTAGATTTTCTGATGATGCCCATCCTAACCAGTGTGAGGTGACACCTCATTGTAGTTTTGATTTGCATTTCTCTAATAATGAATGATGTTGAGCAGCTTTTCATGTGCTTCTTGGCCATCGTATGTCTTCTTTGGAGAAATGCCTATTTAGGTCTCCTGCCCATTTTTTGATTGGGTTGTTTGTTTTTTTGATATTGAGCTGCATGAACTGTTTATATATTTTGGAAATCAATCCTTTGTCTGTTGATTCATTGGCAAATGTTTTCTCCCATTCTGCGGGCTGTCTTTTCATCTAGCTTATAGTTTCCTTTGCTGTGCAGAAGCTTTGAAATTTCATTAGGTCCCACTTATTTATTTTTGTTTTTATTTCCATTACTGTAGGGGGTGGATCAAAAAAGATCTTGCTGTGATTTATCTCCAAGAGTGTTCTTCCTATGTTTTCGTCTAGGAGTTTTATAATGTCTGGCCTTACATTTAGGTCTTTAATCCATTTGGAGTTTATTGTTGTGTATGGTGTTAGGGAGTGCTCTAATTTCATTCTTTGACATGTAGCTGCCCAGTTTTCCCAGCACCACTTACTGAAGAAGCTGCCTTTTCTTCATTGCATAGCCTTGCCTCCTTTGTCATAGATTAGTTGACCATAGTTTATCTCTGTGCTTTATATCCTGTTGCATTGATCTACATTTCTGTTTTTGTGCCAGTACCATACTGTCTTGATCACTGAGCCTTGTAGTATAGCCTGAAGTCAGGAAGCCTGATTCCACCAACTCCATCTTTCCTTCTCAAGATTGCTTTGGCTATTCGGGGTCTTTTGCGTTTCCATACAAATCGTAAAATTTCTTGTTCTAGTTCTGTGAAAAATGCCATTGGTAATTTGATAGGGATTGCATTGAATCTGTAGATTGATTTGGATAATATAGTCATTTTCACAATGTTGATTCTTTCACTCCAAGAACATGGTATATCTCTCCATCTGTTTGTGTCATCTTTGATTTCTTTCATTAGTGTCTTATAGTTTTCTGAGTATAGGTCTTTTACCTCCTTAGGTAGGTTTATCCCTAGGTATTTTATTCTTTTTGTTGCAATGGTGAATGGGATTGTTTCCTTAATTTCTCTTTCTGATCTTTCATTGTTAGTGTATAGACATGCAAGAGATTTCTGTGTGTTAATTTTGTATCCTGCAACTTTACCAAATTCATTGATTAGCTCAAGTAGTTTTCTGGTGGCATCTTTAGGATTTTCTATGTATAAGTATCATGTCATCTGAGAACAGTGACAGTTTTACCTCTTTTCCGATTTGGATTCCTTTTTTCTCTTTTTTTCTGTGGCAAGGACTTCCAAAACTTTGTTGAATAGCAGTGGCGAAAATGGACATCCTTGTCTTGTTCCTGATCTTAGAGGGAATGCTTTCTGTTTTTCACCATTGAGAATGATGTTTGCTGTGCGTTTGTCATATATTGCCTTTATCATGTTGAGGTAGGTGTCCTCTGTGCCCACCTTCTGGAGACTTTTTATCATAAATGGGTGTTGAATTTTGTCAGAAGCTTTTTCTGCATCTATCGAGATGATCACGTGGTTTTTATCCTTCAATTTGTTAATATGGTGGATCATATTAATTGATTTGCATATATTGAAGAATCCTTGCATCCCTGGGATAAACCCCACTTGATCATGGTGTATGATCCTTTTAATGTGTTGTTGGATTCTGTTGGCTAGTATTTTGTTGAGGATTTTTGCAGCTAAATTCATCAGTAATATTGGTCTGTAGTTTTCTTTTTTTGTAGTATCTTTGTCTGATTTTCATATCAGGGTGATGGTGGCCTCATAGAATGGGTTTGGGAGTGTTCCTTCCTCTGCAACGTTTTGGAAGAGCTTGAGAAGGATGGGTGTTAGCTTTTCTCTAAATGTTTGATAAAATTCACCTGTGACTCCATCTGGTCCTGGACTTTGGTTTGTTGGGAGATTTTTAATCACAGGTTCAATTTCATTACTTGTGATTGGTCTGCTCATATTTTCTATTTCTTCCTGATTCAGTCTTAGAAGGTGATACCTTTCTAAGAATCTGTCCATTTCTTTCAGGTTGTCCACTTTATTGGCATATAGTTGCTTGTAGTAGTCTCTTATGGTGCTTTTTATTTCTGCAGTGTCTGTTGTAACTTCTCCTGTTTCCTTTCTAATGTTATTGATTTGAGTCCTCTCCCTCTTTTTTCTTGATGAGTCTTGCTAGAGGTTTATCAATTTTATTTATCTTCTCAAAGAACCAGCTTTTAGTTTTATTGATTTTTGCTATTGTTTTCTTTGTTTCTGTTACATTTATTTCTGCTCTGATCTTTATGATTTCTCTCCATCTACTAACTTTGGGTTTTGTTTGCTCTTCTTTCTCTAGTTTCTTTACGTGTAAGGTTAGATTGTTTACTTGGAATTTTTCTCGTTTCTTCAAGGTAGGATTGTATTGCTATAAACTTCCCTCTTAGAACTGCTTTTGCTGCATCCCATAGGTTTTTGGATTGTTGTGTTTTCTTTGTCATTTGTCTCTAGATATTTTTTAATTAATTAATTAATTAATTTTATTGACTGTGTTGGGTCTTCGTTGCTGCACACGGGCTTTCTCTAGTTGTGGCGAGCGGGGGCTACTCTTCCTTGTGGTGCGTGGGCTTCTCATTGCAGTGGCCTCTCTTGTTGCAGAGCATGGGCTCCAGGCACATGGGCTTCAGTAGCTGCAGCACATGGGCTCAACAGTTGTGGTGCATGGGCTTAGTTGCTCCACGGCATGTGGTAACTTCCTGGGGCAGGGATCAAACCTGTGTCCTCTGCATTGGCAGGCAGATTCTTACCCACTGCGCCACCTAGGAAGTCCATGTCTCTAAATATTTTTTTTATTTCCTCTTTGATTTCTTCAGTGATCTCTGGGTTATTTATTAGCATATTGTTTAGCCTCCATGTGTTTGTGTTTTTTACAGTTTTTTTCCTGTAATTGATGTCTAATCTCATAGCATTGTGGTCAGAAAAGATACTTGATACAATTTCAATTTTTCTTAAATTTACCAAGGCTTGGTTTGTGACTCAAAATATGATCTATCCTGAAGAATGTTCCATGTGCACTTGAGATGAACGTGTAATCTGCTGTTTTTGAATGTAACATCCTATAGATATCTATTAAATCAAGCTGATTTATTGTGTCATTTAAAGCTTGTGTTTCCTTATTAATTTTCTGTGTGGATGACCTGTCCATTGGTGTAAGTGGGGTGTTAATGTCTCAACGTCCCCCACTATTATTGTGTTACTGTCGATTTCCTCTTTCATAGTTTTTAGCATTTGCCTTATGTATTGAGGTGCTCCTATATTGGGTGCATATATATTTATAATTGTTATCTCCTCTTCTTGGATGGATCCCTTGATCATCATGTAGTGTCCTTTCTTGTGTCTTGTAACATTTTTTATTTTAAAGTCTATTTTATCTGATATGAGTATCGCTACTCCAGCTTTCTTTTGATTTCCATTTGCATGGAATATCTTTTTCCATCCCCTCACTTTCAGTCTGTATGTGTCTCTAGGTCTGAAGTGAGTCATTTTCTTTTTGACAGAAGATGGAACCAAGATCACTTGATAGAAAATTTAGTGATGTTGACTTTCATCAGTTTATATACATTTTGTAAAACTCAAGTGAAACTATTTCAGGGAAAATTATTGACTTATTGCTAAGTGAGTTTAGTCATAAATTGAATTTCTAAGGATACTGTAGAGGGAAATTCTGTTTTAAATGGGGGAATTGAACTGAGTACCACCTAAAGTTTTCCAACCCTAAGATTATCTGAGAGCTGAATATCAGTAAGGACTCAGATAATATTAAGCTCCATTTTCTATACTGTTTCATTAATTCAATTAGATGCCAGCTTTTCAACTAGGAGTTTATTAAGTTCTGATGCCTAGTAAGCCATCTAATCCAGGCTGGGAGCCAGCAATGCCAGGAAAGCGTTTCACAAAGAAACTGCTTGAATATAAGTGTCCCCAGGATAGTTCTCAAAATTATGGTTCTAAATGCATCTATCAGCTTTAGATCATACTAGGCAATGCCAAATTCTCAGAAAATGAAATTGTAAAGATAAAATGGATATTGACAAATTCAATCTAAAAAAATATATTATAAAGATGGAAGATTCACATCACATTTCCAGGAAAACCTATTCACATGCACTGTCAAAAAAATCAGAATCTGTGTAACTTACCCAGAAAAATGGAGGGGCTAATGCGGGATTCATGGACAGGAAATTTCAGCAAAACAGACAACTAAGAAAGCATGTGACCTTGGACAAGGTACATAAGCTCCCTGGGCCTCTAGTTCCTCATTACTGAAATAATAAGATGATTGGAGTGAATGAAACTGACTCCAAAATTAATTATAATTTTGACCAGAAGGATTACAAGAGGAATTGTCCCTTGTCCCTTCCTTTTTTCTTCCTTCCAGAGCATTGATTTTAAAAATCCTTATACACATCTTGGTTTGCATTTAATAATTACCCCCGTCCATGCAAAAATTTTCAACTTTAGGTTTTTTGCACACTAAGGATTTAAGTGGAAGGGATATATTTTATAGCAATAAAAATAATGGGAGTAAAATTATATACAAAAAAGAAATGCAGTAATAGCATTTTTTTTTCTAATTCAAGGAGGTTTCAAAAATATTAAAAGTGTCCCACAACATATGGTGGGATTGTGGGTAATTCAAACTTTTTCTTTATTCTGTTTTCTAAATTATTCCTGGACCAGGGCTCGAACCCATGTTCCCTGCATTGGCAGGAAGATTCTTAACCACTGTGCCACCAGGGAAGTCTTCATCCTTAAATTTAGACTGAAATTAAAGATAGAGGGAAGCATTCAACCTGAAAATAATTTGGTACCTTAAGAATTTAGTAAACATCACTACTGAAGACAAAACTTATTTGACTTAGTTGGCGTAGGCAAGGAAGGAAGATTTGTCTGGGGTAAAGGGTTCTCTGCACCCATTTAGAGAGAGCCAAAGTGTCAAGGGCTTGAGGGGTGGAGTCAGGATTGTGAAGGACACACTTCATAGAACCTGTCAGTCACAGCACCTGACAGTCCCAGGCAGGCCCTGAACTGTGGAGTCAAGGCACGAGCTTTGGAAGACTCGTCCTCAGACAAAGGTGGGGATAGAACAGCATGAAACCTGGGGGAAAGGAAGAGTGATGTGGAAGTGAGGTCCCCTCCAAATGTGGGTTCTCTGAGCTCCCGAGGAGCTGTCTCTTCTCCCACCTGCAACCAAGAGTTCTCTCTTTCCCATCACTGTGGCCTTAAGCATACCTTGCATAGAGTCAGAATAATTGCTAGCTATTAATAACTATTGATTAACATTTATGAGCAATTGCAAAGTGGCAGGCACTATTCTAAATGCTTTACACGAATTAACTCATTGATCCTCACAATAGCAAACGTTTCTACAGTTAAGAAAACCAATTTAGAGCAATTCAGGGACTTGCTCTAAAGGCCAGAGTGTTGGAAGCAGCATTCAACACAGGCAGTCAGACCCCAGAGCTGGCATTCTTTACTGCCTCTCCACAAGTGGAAAAAGGAAGGAGGGAAGGAGATGAAATACCTTGTAATGAAGAGAGAGATTATTCCAAGTATAGGGGACAGTAAACAAAATCAGCAAAATGTAGCCGTAATAACCCACAGGGGAAGAGAGAAGACTCTGGCTTCCGGTGTGGATTCCTGTTGTCTTAGACAGAAGCTGCTTCATCAGTCCCGAGACCCACAGCTAGAGAATGCCTAAAAGGCAAGACAATCAATAAAGAAACTATTCAAGTAGATTAGAGACATATATCTACCATGCCGGGAGGAGACTGAAACTCCGGCCAGCAGTGCCAAAACCAACACTTTCCAGGATAAAAAAAACTCATCTCTCAATATTTCTCCAGTCTGATTGAAATCTACCTCTGTGGGAGAGATTCACAGACAGCAGATCAGCCATCATTCAACGGTTGAGTACCCTTTCAACACAAATAATATTTGGGCTGAATTCTCAGATGCAGATATTCAAGTTAAACAAAAGCAAGAGTAACAGAAAAGCACTGTTTTTATGTGTCTGAAATGTACACCCCCAAATCTCCACTTGGGAAAAAGAATAGTTGTGTATGTAGATGTTTTGAATATATTACTCCTGCATATTACAGTGCCTGGTTGGAGACTGGGGTGGGAATTTTTATGAAAGAGATGTGTAAAGGGAGTGGTCTCAGGAGGAGCCTGAGGGAAGTGGGGGCGGGCAGGGCTCAGCCAGCACATGGCCTCGACTGGAGACCTCAGGACCGGCCACTTCTTGATTCAAGAAGGCCGTTTTCTGTATCCCTGGGTCACACAGTCACTAGGCAGGGAAGACAGTGGAGGGAAAAATAGGTGGATAACCACTTGGTTGATTTGGCCCCCATTTGGCCACAGGTGACTGTTGGGAGAAGGGGGCTACTGTGAATTGTCAGCAGCCGACCCTCAGCAGCTGGGGATGGGCGCTATAGACAGGTGGTGGGTGAGACATCAAAAGCACTCCAAACAGTGAACACTTTTCCAAATAGCTATTGAACCTCACCCACAAATAGAGTAGATCAAGAAAAAGTAGAACACAAAAATATGTACCTACTGATATCAATTAGGTAAAAGTATATTTAGGAACAAGTACAAAAACGTCTTTTAGACAAGGTTCTCTGTCATTTCATTATGTTACAATCTCCTGCCAACACAAAGTAGGCAAGAAATAAATATACAATTAAAGAGTTGTTCATTTGGCTGATGACTATTCCCAGAACAATAACCCATGGTCACATCACCCAAGTAGGTAGTCCATGGATTCTCATAGCTCCTGTCAGTGCTCCTGGAAACACCCAGGCATTGATGCTACATGATTCATAGGAAGAAGGCAATCTTTAGGAACTTAGCCTGCCACAAGGAAGATGCTTAACATGGAGCTTGTTGCTCCTTCCTGATTAAACTTTCTTTTTCTAATGTACTTTCAGAGTTTACTGAACACAATAATACATGATCACAGCTGGACTTTTTTTCAAAAGAAATCCAAACACCTAATCTCATATCTGTATTTATTAAATCCAAGAATGGTAACAAGGTAAAAACATTCATGGAATGCAAATGGTAATAAGGACATTATTCCTATGATCCATTTGTTGGAAATGTGGTGGTTGCAGCCTTCTTACATTCTATTACCAAAGTTATGGCCCTCAGGAAGTAAGATAACCACAAACTCCAGTAGCCCAGCCCCATCCAAGTTTGTGCCTAAGTCACCCTATGAATAAACCCCAGCCTTGAATGGAGTAGAAAGACCCAAGATGGTCCCCAAAGTTTTGAGGATCCACCTGAACTGTGACCTGCTGGTACAACTCTAATAAAAATGATCATAGCATTAAGCTATATTTAGCCCCACCCCTACACTTTCATATGTCAATTGGCATCACGACTTTGGGTTTCCTTATGCAGTGGGTAACAGAAAATGGGCTGTATCTGACTATTCTTCAGTCTGCTAAAGGACTGTGACTCTGAGCCCACTGCCCTGCACTGTGCTTTTAGTCCAGGGGCATCCAACCCCACAAGGAACCTGGCCTCTTAGTTCCATATTTTGCACATCTACCCTAATCATCATTTTTTAATTTACTTCCGTTTTCTGATCTAGATGAGCCTAAGGCTGATTGTCTTCAGATATTACACAGTTTTCTTCAATAGTCTTTATTCTAACAAAATGGCATATACTTATTTTTTCTAGTATCGATCTCGATGAAGAAATCTTTAGAAATTTAAAGAAAAAAAAGAATTTGATTTTCACAATCACTCCTAATCTCAACACTTCAAAGAAAATCTCTGATAATCTTTTGGTATTTTTCTTCCTGTACATTTTTTAGTGAATTAATGTATATGCTATGGACACAAAGGTTCTATAGTATTTCCTGAGGCCTTTTTTATTTATCATGTCTTTCCCATATCAAACAATGTGACTTTTAGTGACTCCCTGGAATCTGTTGTACGGATGTGTCATCATTGTTTAATCAATCCCTGTTTGGTTTTCACTCTGTCACCTACCCTGCCTTTTCCCCCAATTAGTCCAATAGTTTGTCAACCAGGCAGAAGAGGACAGGAGGAACTGGGGTGATGAGAGAAGCAGGATTGGCTTCAGGCCGGCTTTGGTGACAGGATGGTAATTCCCCAGTGTCAGTTTATGACTCATGCTACCCCTGCAATGTCCTCACACAAGCCTGATGGAGACAAAGAGACCTGAGGACTCTTTCAGCCGTGCCTGAGTATGGCTGGAGCCCGCTCTTCTATTTTTCCTTGTTTTCTGCCGCAAGCTCTAAATTTAAATTTGGTTAATAGATGAGTTTCATTTCAATCTCCATTTCATTTGTATTTTCTTATGAAAAATAAATTGTGTGATGCCAATAATGCAGATCACATTATAGCTGCTTTCTCTTTTCTATGTCAAATCTGAAAATAAACTTGAAAAGCTACACCTTACAACTCTGACATTTTCCTTTTCTGAATTTTTTGTTCTTGCTAAGACCTAGTCTTTTATATTTATAGAATAGATTCAGTTACCTCTTTGCCTAGTAAACCCAAGCTCAAAGTGTTAGGTTCACAAAGAGATGTCCATTTTCCTAAATATGAAACACAAGGAATGGGCTTGCAGCCAATGTGAGAACATAGACAAATGTGCATCCTCTAGAATTTGAACCAGGAAAACGTGACCAATGATGTCCACTGGTTTAAGAGAGGTGGCTTAAAACAACAACATGACTGATGAAAATATATACACTCAGAATTGTTCATTTTAATTATAATAATCTATTTCCTGCCAACTTTAATTTGGAATTGGAAATAGCACCACCCTTAATCTATCTCAGGCTAGATTTAGATTATTTTGTTTGGTCCCCTTACAAATTCAGAATTATGTATACTGTAATTTTTCCTTCCTGTGTGTAACTCAAATGATTTTACCAAAAAAAAAAAAAAAAAAAAATCCTCACTAGCTGGTCAAATAAGGTTGAATCACACCCCATGAGGGAAGGCAGGACAACACATCATTCTTCCAATTACTTCAAGCATTAGAGGAATGGAATCTGAGGGATTCAGATTACCCTCTGACTCTGAGCTCCTGTTTTAGTTTGTGGATTGTTTTCATCTTATTCTGTACCATGTCAATCCGGATGTAAAACTGAAAACTTTCCTATTTTGCCACCAAAATCCATTTGCACAAGGCTTTTGTGTTTAAAGCGTTGGCTGAAAGCTTTGGTGAGACAGGAAGGTTTCCTATTAAAACTGTAAAGTCAGATCTTTTTTTCCTCCCAAAGAGTTATATTTTGGTTGACATTTGCTTTAGTGCATTAGCCTAAAACAGGTTCCTTCTTGAGCCTTTGAACTACTTGTTATCTTTGCAAGAATGAGGGTTTTGTTTCTGTGCAGCTTCTTTAATCCTGTGCAGCACACATTTTTGTGCATCTTCCTTTTTCTTTCTGCCAGCCTCACCAATGGTATGTGAGTTCAAACTGGCACTTTCATCCCTCATGAGGAGTTCCTGAAATCTGGGGTATGCATAGGCATATACTCATTATCACATCCATTAAGATGTTCACAATAGCAATTAAGAAGAAATGTCCATCCACCTCTCCTAGAGTCTGTCACACAGAGTGAAGTAAGTCAGGAAGAGAAAAACAATACCAGATGCTAATGTATATATGTGGAATCTAGAAAAATGGCACAGATGAACACAGTGGCACAGCAGGAACAAAGACACAGATGTAGAGAATGGACTAGAGGACTTGGGGGGGTGGGGGAGGGGAGGTCGGGAGGTAGTGAGAGTGTAGCATTGATGTATATACTCTAACAAATGTAAAATAGATGGCTGGTGGGAAGCTGTTGAATACATAGGGAGGTGAGCTCGCTCCTTTGTGATGACCTAGAGGGGTGGGATAGGGAGGGTAGGAGCGAGGCTCAAGAGGGAGGGGATTTGGGGATATATGTATACATATAGCTGATTCACTTTGTTGTAGGGCAGAAACACACAACATTGTAAAGCAATAAAGATGTAAAATAAATAAATAAACATCCAAAAGGAACTTACTAGTCCATCTTATTGGCAAGTCCAGAGACTGGACGAGCCTTGGAGTTGGCTTATTCAGTGACATCCTAAGGACATGGCACCCTTCCTTCACAGTCAGGGCCATCCCAGAGCAGCATCCCCTCAGCCATAGGAAAGCTACTGATGTTTCCTCACTTTACCAGTAGGACACAAAGCTTGAATTCTACAACCATTAAGCAGAATTCCTCATATTTTCAGAGACTGAACAACCCCAAACTCACCCTTGTAGCTGGGAGCATGCTATTGGCTTTGTCGTAAATGACCAGAACTGAGGCCAGGTGGAGGGGATTGACCTCTGGGTTTACACCAAGCCAGGCTGGAGATGGCATTGATGCTAGTGGGAGAGGATGATAATGGATGTTGAGGGACTCACAGCATCCACAACAAGAGGGAGGCCTCATCTGCGGGGCCAGCAGCCCGATAGCACACTCTACGGAGACTGCCTGCTGGAGACTTCTAAGTTTCAGCAGCTCTAAGAAAGTCAAAGAGGATAAGAGTGACGGTGGTTAGGAGACTTTAAGAGAGAGAGGGGAAAACAGATACCTAATACCTAAGCTACAGAGGTAGAATATGCCCAGGAAGAAACGCAGCCCTGAAAACAAACCATACGGACAGATGGACATGCAGACCCTAACCCAGGAATCCCACTCTGTCAAGTCTTGTGTGGTGTAAACCATACATCTACCCCCAGCAGGTGGCAAACATGACTTAGGACGGTCCTTTCCCTATGAGCTCTTCACTCTCTCATTTCCACTTTGCCGTACCATCTGGACATGATAAATACCCCCACTTCCTCACTGCATCCTCAGTGGTTTCACAAAGCAGCCACACCCATCCAAGCCAGCCACAGCTGCCTGCTCCACCTTAAGAGAGCCTCACAGTCCTGTGACCTCTGCTTTTCTCCTCATTCCTCCAGGCTCCTGCAGCCCTGAGGAGTACCCACCCCGGGCCTTGTCAGTTGGAACACTAGACACTTACAAACACGCAGACGCCCACTTCTATATAATGAATCTAATAGTAGCCAAACATTTTTCCTAGGCTAAAATGTGCTCATTTCATCTTTGTTTCCATAATTATACCTGCCATTGGTTTAGCACATGTTCTGTGTCTGGCACTGTACTAGATAATTTTTAAATCTTAATAAATCGGAATAAACCCTCACAACCAGTGTTTGACAACCAGTTTACAGTTGGGAGACTCAGGCAAAGATGAAATAACTTATTTGAATCATGTACTACAGTGACAGAGCCAAGTCTGTCTAATTCTCTCTCCACTGGGTCACAGTAAAACACAGTGACCCTCACCTTCATCCTGAGAATGCTATACTTGTATATAAAGAGGACAAAAAGATGCAAAATACTTTATTATTTAGCTTAAACTTCGGGTCCAAAATCCATTGTAGGAACTAAGATATTGGGCTAGAGCAGAGGAAAATTCCATTTTGCCCCAGTTAGAGACTTGGGATCCTCCTTCCTCTCAAGCCCAGACTCAAATCTTAAATCTTAAAACCCCAATAAAAGGAAAATCCGTATCCCATAGAGCCAGAGACGTTGGAGATGCAGACAAGGGGAAAGAGCGAGCAGATTACTCAATACTCAACTGATATTAAAGTCGACCAGGCCACCTGCCCTAGGTTTTTCAGGCTGATATAGTAGCAACAAACTTGGTTGCATGTGGGAAAAGTGAAAGTGACAGTTGGCTAGGGCTGATTTAGCCCAGATTCCTAAGTCCAGACACACAGAAGAAAACATATCCATGTGACCCACTTAGAGGACACCAGCCCTAGAAAAAGGAAAAAATGCTTCCAGAATGTTCTAGTATTTGCACATCTGCTTTTGAGAATGGACGTTCTTACCCCAACGCTCCTCTAGAGGGTTGTAAGAGGGGTATCAGGGTAGAGAAACTTTGAATTCCCTCTTCACATAGGCATCACAGATGCTAATTATAATTGGCAATGCCTTGTTGATAACGTTCATTATTTATCACTTGCAACAGAGAATAAAGTCATAAGAAAACTTCCTTTAGTCAGGGTGGGTTCAACATGATTAAAGTGGGAATATTAGTGAGTTGTTGGAATACTCATTTCAGTTCCGAGAACACTTCTTAAGATAACCAACCGTGCTGCAGCTCTGCAAACTGAAATCGTCCCCCTGCTTTGAGTCATAGCGTGTGAGTGATGGAGACCCCACTCACTGCTTCTATCCCAAAGCCAGCCTAGTGCCCTGAACACAGGATGGTCATAGCCAAGATCACCCTGTTAACTGAGAAAGGAAAAGAACAATTTGTGCAAAAAAAAAAAAGAAAAAAGAAAGGAAAGAGAAAGAAAGAAAAGCCTTGATTACAGAGTAAAGCAATTTTCTTTACAAGGGCCTGGTCTGCCTGCTCAACTGCCTAAGCTAGTTCCACATAAAAGCTTAAAAGAACATTCATGAATTGAAGAACCTAAGCCTAGGGAACTGAGGGATTCACTGCCAAGACCAGTAAGTCGACCTTATTATCTTCCTGCTGCATACATGTCATCAGTAGCAAAGGATGGAGCCTTCACTTAAAATTTGAGTCTTTGGTCCTTTCATGAAACTTTTCAAGAAGTGCTTTACTACTCTGGACACTTACTCCTTCCCTCCCACTTGGAACAGGAAAAGGAAATTGGAGTTCAAAATATTCACAGCCCCCAGAAATAATTTTGATTTTTGTTTGTTTTATTCTCCTTTAGTTAAAACCACGTTTTGTGCTACAGTTATTAAATCCCTGCTCGTAATGTATTCTAAACCTCCAGATAGTAGAACTCAATGCTCGTATTTAGTTTCACATAGAGTCTGTGCTGGACCTTCTTTAATCAACAGATCAGGTTCATTTGCAATTATCAAGATTCATTTTAATTGTTTTTCTCTGGCAAGTTCAATGCATTTCCCACAGAAAGGTTTATATAACAATATCCAGGGACTTCCCTGGCAGTCCAGTGGTTAAGACTCCACACTTTCATTGCCGTAGGCATGGGTTCGGTCCCTGGTCAGGGAATTAAGATCCCACAAACCAGGAATGTAAATTGGTACAGCCACTATGGAAAATACTATAGAGTTTCCTTAAAAAAAAAAAAAAAATAGAACTACCATATAACGCAGCAATCCCACTACTGGGGATATACCCTGAGAAAGCCATAATCCAAAAAGATACATGTACTACAATGTTCACTGAAGCATTATTTACAATAGCCAGGACATGGAAGCAACCTAAATGCCCATCGACAGATGAATGAATAAAGAAGATGTGGCACATATATACAATGGACTATTACTCAGCCATAAAAAGGAATGAAATTGAGTTATTTGTAGTGAGGTGGATGGACCTAGAGTCTGTCATACAGAATGAAGTAAATCAGAAAGAGAAAAACAAATACTGTATGCTAACACATATATATGGAATCTAAAAAAATGGTACTGATGAACCCAGTGACAGGGCAAGAATAAAGATACAGATGCAGAGAACAGACTTGAGGACATGGGGTACCGGGGGGCGGGGTGGGGGGGTGGCGAAGGGGAATCTGGGATGAAGTGAGAGAGTAGCACTGACATATATACACTACCAACTGTAAAATAGATAGCTAGTGGGAAGCTGCTGCATGACACAGGGAGATCAACTCGATAATCGATGATCGGTAATGACTTAGAGGGGTGAGATTGGGAGGGTGGGAAGGAGTTGTGGGAGGGAGGGGATATGGGGATATATGTATAAATACAGCTGATTCACTTTGTTGTACAGCAGAAACTGGTACAACAGTGTAAAGCAATTATACTCCAATAAAGAGCTTACAAGAAAAAAAAAAGATCCCACAAACCACACAGAGTGACCCCGCAAAAAAAACAACAACAAAAAAATCCACAAAGAACGAAAATAAAAACTTCAAATCAGCCTCTAGTCAAATGATGACAAATAGCAAATTGATAAAATTGGCTTTAATGGATTTCTGCTGTATATTCTGACCTTCACAGAAATTAAACTTTCGTTTTTTTTCTCCTAATCTTCTGGTTGCCACCAAGTGTGATAGCAATTTATTGTGTCCCAACACAATATAGGTTCTAAAGGCAACACTTTCTAAGTCCTAACCTCCTAATACATAGTGAAAAAAAGTTTAAATCTGCCCAATCTATCCCTCAGTAATTATGAAAATAAATGAGACTTTATGAAAGCACTTTGCCTTATCAAAGGAGAAAGGAGTGTGACATAAATACAACTGTGTGATAACTGGTAGCAAAAAAAAAAGTTAATTGTCCTGTGTTATTCCAACATAATTCATATTTCATACATTGTAACAATATGGACAGGAATAAAATAACCTTCAATTAGATTGAAATAGACGCAGGTGTGTAATGCAATGCCTTCTGACTGAATGCCAATATGAAATAAGCTCCTAGTGGCTTAAAATGCTTAAAGAATAAGCACTACAAAGATAAGCAGCCTTAGTGGGATATAATTCAATCTCCACTTTTACTTCCAATTCCCCTTTCAACCCACACACCTATTGTCTGCTCTGCATGTGTTATTGATATGCATCTACATTATTATTATAATCAATAACAGAAAAAAATCAATGCCCTTAGTCTCGCATAGCAACACTTTTCATATTTTCTGTTGTGTCTGCAAATGAGATGAATCAAGGTACAGACCATAAGAGAATTTGGAGAACAAATCCCATCATATAAACATAACCTACATAAAAGTGGAGATTCCTTTGTGGACAGAGCTGAAAGGCCTTTGCTAAACTTTTGTCCCCCCATTAGAAATACAAATTGAAATAGAAAAAAATTGTTCTCTATTTTTCCCTCTCTTTATGATTTAAGCACACATTGCTACTAAAGTTGATGCATCAAATGAAGGGCAAGTGATGGGCTTCTTTGAACACAGAACTGTAAGGTGAGTGGGGAGACTATACTACAGAGTCCTTCCCATGTCATGGCCCACCTAGTCAGTTTCAGTAAATGGCATGTGGATATTTGTAGGGAAACAAACAAACAAACAAAAAAAGCAAGCCCAGAAACTGAGACTTTTAAATAAGATAGGGACTGGTCCAGCGACCTCATAAGGTTGACTCACGTTCTACTTCCAATCGATTGTCATACATCATTTCAAGGAGGAGCTTTGTATCTACTGAAAGTACTTTCTCTTTCACTATCCCTCCAACCATCTTGAGATACAGGGACACAAAATGTTCTCCTATGAATTATCAACTGGTTTGTTCTGTACTGTTCTGAAATCTTAATGTGTCCTAACATGGTACTGTTAAATTTGCCCAAAATCATTATATCTGTGCGTGTCCCAGTGTGTGTTCCCTGGGAAACAGACTATGAGAAGGTTCACTAGGGAGGACCCTCAGCACCAAGGGCTGGAGGAGAAAGGGCTGAGGACTGGGCAGAGGGAAGAGCGACCACACCACAGTCACACTAAGGTCTCAGGTGACCCCACTGGCAGCTCAGCTAGAAGGGCCCTTCAGAATAGCCTCAAATTGATTACCTTCCCTTGTGGACCAGTCATTAGCCTCAAGCCGACTGGGGGGGTGCCTGGGGTGACTTTGTGCCAGGCTGCTCTCCCCAGTCAAGGGCAATGTTTGGGAAGAGACTCAGCTGAGAGTGTTCAGTGCAGCATCTGGGAGTGCTTCACTTCCTGAGGGGGGAGATGCGACTGTGCACAGGCATCCCTTGCAGTGCAACAGAATCTACAGGCTTCACCTCCAGGGTTCCCAGCAACACAGCCAATTGCGGTATGCAGGGCGTTTACACTTGGTGGGTGCCAAGATCACTGCTCATCCTCTCTTTTTAACTACTTCCACAAACTTCTGACAAAGGCAAGGGTCACATTTTGTCAATTACTTATCAAGTGATGTTTTAAATATTGTCCATTCAGTGTGGGAATCTCGCTATGCTTGTCGTGCCTGACTTGTAACTAACACATATTAGTAAATTGTTTTTGGAATACTTATATTTTTAATACAATTTAAAATGTGAACCCAGGGTTTCTTAACAGCAACACCATCAACATTCTGGACCAGATAATTCTTTGCTGGGGGGCAAACATGTTTAGTAGAATCCTTGGTCTCTACTCACTAGAGGCCAGTAGCACTTTTTCCCACAGTTGTGACAGCCAAAATATCTCCGGACATTGCCAGATGTCCCCCCGGGGCCAAGTTGTCCACTGTTCAGAACCACTGTGTCAGCCTCTAATGCCCACAATGCAGATGGGTTTGAGATGACCCAATGAGAACCCCCTCCTGCATTCTGCCACCGAGACACAGACTTCTCTTGGTGGAGTGCTATATTCAAGACTGGTGAATTTTTTCTCTTCCACCGAGAGTCACTGAGGCGTGAGTTTTAAAATAAGCCCTTTCCACATGATCTGCTCCTCAGTCGGGCTGTGTGGTCCTATCTGATCTTTCCTGCCTCTCCCCTCCTCCAATGTTCACCTCCTGTGTCCTCAGGCCTCTTCCCTGAGGAAGGAGTGGACGTGAGAACTTGTGCCTCTCGAAGTAGCACTGACACAGAAAACACTCCCGGGGCTGCCACCCTCTCCAGAGAGGAAAGTGCTGTCTGGGAAGAAAGGGTTAAGTTAGCAACGTTGGGAAAGACACTAGGAAATAAAAGGAGGGAAAATACATTGAGTTTGGCTCAATGTTTTCAACATTTACTGAGAATTTACATCTGCTTGAACCAATCTTGGATACTGGATGAAAATGTAGGACGTAGCCTCTGTGCTCTCGGTTTCAGGGCTTCCATCAAAGTGCTCACATTAATGTGACCCCAGGAGAGCCTCATCTGAGAGCCGTCACCATGTGGGATTCTGTCCTCAGCTCTGCAGATTCTGCCGTTCATGGTTGCCAGTACCCTGAGAGTGGGTGCATCTCTCTAGCTTGGACTTAGACAAATCAAGCTCATTAAAAGTCAGACATCCAAGCTAAAACAGCCATGGATTTAGCTCTGCCAATAAGTATGACTGCAAAGAAAGCTGACACTTCAACTGGCTGGCACATTTAGGGAAACAACCCCAGAAGTCAATTTATAATCCAAAGACTAGTAGACACACCTCAGGTCACAAACTTGGGTGTGCAAAATATAACTTTACTTTCCTACAGCTCACCCAAACTCTGTTTCGTACCGTAATTTTCCCAGTATGAGTCCTAAAATAACTAAGTTGATTTGGAATTGCCTGTCTTAAGTACAAACTTGTTTTTAGGAATAGTCTCGGTGAAATTCAGTATTTTCCCTCTCACTTACACAGGGTAGACATCTCCAGGGCAAATGACTGGTCCCCGACATCTGCTGAGATGTGGTATCACCTCTCTCCATTGGCACACGCTGGGCTGACCACCCTCCACGGGTGTCTGTCACAGAACCCTTTCTTGTTCTGACCTTGAAATCCCTGAATCCATCCCTCTCTCCAACACAGGCAAGACCCGCTCGGGCTTGCAGGCCTCTGCCAGGGAAGGCCAGTGGGCTCTCTCTCAGCCACGTGGGCCGGCACTTGCTGGGAACAGGGCTCTGCCTGGGGATGCCCTGGTCTGCTACTCCTGGCAGCTATGTATACACACTTCCACTCTCTTCCTGGGGTCCTAGTGGCACAGGAGCTCAGGGTGCAACTGACCATCTCTCAGATCTCCAGGCAGAAAGCAGGACACAAGTTATTCTACTCCTGGTTTCCCAAAGTTAACCTAGAGTTCTATCAAAGACTGCCCCCACTCCCTCGCCTACCCACCCAGTCAAGCTGGAGTCTAGCAGCCCTTCCTAAGGTCTGACTCTTGTTCCCTCTTCAGTTCTGCCTTGCCTATCAGAGGTTCTTCTTGATTCGTGCCCGGAAGAAGGATTAGGCTCAGTCAGTAAATTTTTTTTCTGAGGCTGCAACTTTTAACACATGAATGCTAAGAACATGACATGACATCTTTTTTTCTTTCTTCTGTCAGCTCTGAGAAAATGCAAGCTTAGATGTCAGAACCAAATGAAGGAACTTACGACAAAATATATTATTAATAAATATTTAAGCGCATCTGTCTGTGAGAAATTGATACATTATCTTCATAACAAGAAGCAATCTGCCCCAGGGACCAGAGGAGTTGAGGGCTGATTTTGGGGAGGGGAGCTGTTCCAAATATTTAAGAACCAGGAATGACCCATCAGACGAGGCCCCTGATGGAGAGGAAGCCAGCCAGAGGGAACCGAGTGTCCACTGAACTCTGGACAATTTTTAAAAACAGATGAACAAAAATTGACAGAAATTTGACAACCTAATGGTTGACAACGAAGATATTTTAAGTTCAATAAAAATAAAATAGAATTGTTTTGATGTGATGTTCTAAAAGAACCTACTCTGAAAGCCATTTAGTATGAAGAGACAAATAAAAAAGTAATTACCTACATGAAAGCAGATGTGAGCCATTTTACAATGAAACTCTCCATTTTCCATAGTGTATTCATTACCCTTCCCAACAAAGTATCAAATATTTGGTCCATGGGGAAATGTGTCCTCCACTAACCTGGCTTCACAGACTGTGATTTCCCACCCTCTGAGTTGGGGTAGCGCTGGAACAGTGAGGAGATGTTTTGAACCCACTCTGGTTTGTATCCTTTGAGTTCTGTAATGGTGAAGCGTTTTGTTCCCCATGCCATTAAGAGGTTGGTTAGCTGATAGGCACTGTGCCCACAAGAACTAATGGGGCCTTCTATTTTCAAGAATATTGAACAATAAGATGTAGATGTTGAAAGGCCATTGCCTTTTGAGTGGTCATAAATAGAAATTATAGTGAGTGAATTTTCCCGTGTTTAGACAAACCTCTATAATATTCATCAAGTAGTAAATATTGGAATAAACATTTTAAAAATATCCTACCCATGTATTTCAATTAAAATAATACATTTATTATTTTCAGTTATAAAATATTTTTCACATAATTTAGACACAATCTAGGACTGAAAAAATGTGCAACATAAAAGTTGAGAATTATGTTTCATTTAGGAGGCCGTCTCTCAGATAGCTCTGCGGGACTGCTCCCCAGAGGTAAGGGAGAAGCCAGGATATTTCATTTTCGCAACAAAGACCAGGAAAGTTGGAACACCAAAAAAAATATTGTTAATTAAAGAAAACAGATATCTCAAGTTAATGACTTCAGTGCTTTCCTTTGTACGGGAAGATGCAAAAGTCTGGGCTCATTGAAATCATTCCTTTGATATGCAGCTCAGCTAGCTGGGGCCAGTATCCTCTTCTTTCTCATCCTGAGTCTCCTCAGGGTGCACCACTGGGGGTGGCTGCAATGGCTGACTGCTTGATGGCAGGCATCCTGTTTCCATCCTGCATTCCCTCAGGGCTCACCATCGGGGGTGATGCCTTAATGGCCGCACCATCCTTTGTTTACTGATAAAGCAAGCAACATTTCTCATTCACAAGTCCTTGAAGCACCATCATTGTGTTTTCCACTAGTGGGCATCACCGGGACACGGAGCAGATGCTCCAATGCACAGTCACAGGCAAACAGCAGCAACAGGACAGCCACTCAATGAACAAAGCTTAACTTGAAAACTGTCATTTTAAAGGGAATAGGTGCTTTAGTTCCTCGTCCCCAAAAAGTAGTGTTTATTTGTTCTTAGGCTTTCTTGGAGGGAAATACAATGCTGTAGAAGAAGCAACAGAATCTGGTCTTACCTCCTTGCTCATTTGCAGAAAGTTTACAATGTAGTTAACTGATAGCTTTCAGCTATAGCGCAGGACGGCAGCCTCTCAGAGAGCCCTGAGTGACTGTTCTGAAGACCTAAGGGAGGAACCAGGATACTTAGGAGTTTTTGCTGTGAAAAAAAAAATGTAGTCAAACAGCAAGAGATTACTACTAATCACAAACAAGCAAACAAACAAACAAAAAAACCCACAGTCATTTTCAAGTTAATGATTTTAGTGCTTTTCTATATACGGGAAGATGCAAGAGTCTGGGCTTATTGAATCATTACTTGGATGTACATCTTAACTATCTAGGGCCAGGATCCAGTTTTTCTCCATTCTGAATCCCCTGAGGGTGCACCATCGGTGGTGCCTGCAGTGGATGATGGCTTTAAGGTGGCAACATCCTTTGCTTATTGAAACAGCAGGCAGGCTACAGTCTTTGTCCTTGGTACTTTCAAAGAAGTTGCAGACCGTAGAGGAGTCAGGCATCATCAAGCCTTGTATTTATGTTCTGTATTTAAATGAGATGAGCTCTTCCCATCAAAAAGATAAATATCCAGTTCTGGAGCTGGGAGGGCATCCCATGGTCCCGACATACACCCACAGGATAAGTCCTTCCCGGTGTGCGTGAAGCAAGACCGCCAAGGTACCTGGACCAGCGGGCCAGGTGCTGCTGGAGTTGGGTTTCCTGCACTGACTGACACGTCCCCTGTGACTGCTTCCATCCCACAAGTTGGCCAACACAAGCTTTAAGGAACCCGGGCATCAAATGAGTCTTTGAGATGAGGATATGGCGAGGGGCAAGACTTCCGGCAGGGTGTGGGGAAGACTGTGGAGGAAAGCGAGGGCAGGCAGGGCATGGCAAGGGTAAAAGGCAGCATAAGAATTAGCCAGAGCCAACGGAGGCCCCTCCAGAGTCAGTCCTGCCAGGTGTCTGGATACTAGAAATGAGGGGGGCAAGAGGGAAGAGCAGAAACCGAGGGCTTCTACCTGCTGCAACACTCGTTTCCCCAAAGGTCACAGGCCCTAATGAATCCTTCTTCCACAGAGGGAAATGGCGACACAGTATCCACTGAGGATTGGCTCCGGGACCCCAGTCCATTCCAAAACAGACGCCCGCTGCAGTCCCTTGTAAAAAATGGCCTCGTGCATTCAGCCCTGCTGCCTGGGAGGCGGAGCCTGCAGGGGGCGGAGGTCAGACTGTCTGAGGGACTTTCGGGGCAGACACACCCGGATTCCAGTCCACAGCTGTAATTCACTAATTGAGTAACATGGGAGATTTATGTGTCAGAGTCCCCATTTCCTCCTGGAAATGGTAACACTTGCAAACTGATTTTGCAAACTTCCTACACAGGTACATAAAACAGACATGTAAATTGCTATCAAGTGGTAAGCGCTCAATAAATATTAGCTGTTCTCATCATTGTAGTTTTTCTGCTGTTTTCTTTTTCATCCTTTCCTTTGCACTGTTTGCCATTTAAACCTTATTTCCTGCATGTCCCTAAGGGCTCACAGTCCCAGCTTTAGACAGGAGATCTGTGACTTACAGACAAGGAGGGAGGCTCGAGGGTTAACTGAGGACAGAGCAAAAGAGGGCCTTCTTCTTGGGTTAGGCAGAGGCGGTGGTCTCATCATTTCCTGAAGCCCTCCACCCCAAAAAAATAAAAAATAAAAAACACCTTGGGAAAAATTTTGAAAATTTTTCACTGTAATCTTGGCACACTGTTGTTCTTATATTCACGGAATGCATAGACAAATTTACCAAATTTGGTCACAGTTAAAAGATTAGGGACATGTATCCTAATCTTGATGCCTTTCTGAAATGGAATTCTGCTGCTTTTTGTGTCAACTAAGTGATGGGTGATTAAGTTGTTCAAGTTTTCCAGTTCACACACCAAGAGGCTATTAGAAATTAGCAAACAAGTGAGTGAAATAATGAGCCTTGACTTTCTCAGTTGCAAGAATCTAAATGTGTTTCATTCTAGGACTAGAATGTTCTTTCATTTTATCAGTAATACATCCAAGTTAATTCATCCAAATCTGAATTTGGTATATAAGTACCCAGGAAGAGAGATTTATATATGGATATAAAAATGCAAATATTTGAAGTGAAAATCTGGAAAGTGGCCTTCAATATGCTGACATCTGACAGTTGTCTGGCAAATTTACAATCAAAACTGGAACATAAGAGAACAAAAGAGAAGGACAAGGAAAAGGACCTTTTGGAAACCTGTCACTAAACAGCACAAACACAGTACGATTAGTGTCCTGGGTAACCTGACTGAGAGAATACTAATGCCTGAGGATGCAGTGTCTGGGAAGACTTGAACTTCTTGGCCTCTTGAGGAATTCAGGTAGATTATCACAACATGAATAAACCTTAAAGTATGTAAAGTGTGAAACTAACACAACATTGTAAAACAATTATACTCCAATAAAGATCTGAAAAAAAATAAAAATAAAAAATAAGATAACTTTATCACTCCCACCCCCTAGAAAAAGTATGTAAAGTGTAACAAGAAATAGCAATGAATTAATGGGCTGGTCATCCCCAGATCATAAACTCCACGGGCAAATGGAATGGGGTTTATACAACAGAAGAACGGAGCAATCTGTTTTTAATCACTTCACTGAAATGGATTTAAAACAATAAGGCGAAGAAAGGAATTCAGCAATTATTCCTTCGCTCATTCTTTCCTTTAATCAACATGAATTTTAGAGCACATCTGGTGTTCAGAGCATGACAGCAACCTAATGTACACTTGACCTTTTTGGTCTCTAGTTTTATCACTCATACCCCTCTTCCAGAAAGCAAATTCCATTTTGCTGAATTACCTCTCCGTTCAAATTCTTAATGTACAGCCAATCTCAACTCTGGGAAATCTTTCCTTGGACAGAAAGGCACTAAACAAAAAGGTATATGAACAAGAAAAATGGATTGCAGCCTTGTTTACAGGAAAAAGATCTGAAAACAAAAGGAATATTCATCAGTGGGAGAATGAAAGAATACGCTGTGGTTTATCTATGACATGAAAGAGTATGCAGCTTTTTAAAAGAATGATTTCAATCCATACCAATGAACTTGAAGGAATTTCTACAACTTACTGTTGACTTACAAAAGCAATAGGGAGAAATGCATATATAATGAATTCTACTTTTGTAAAATAACAACTTAAAAACTGCCCTATAATGTGTGTTTATATATGATTAGATGCACTGGGAAGGATATGGGGAGATGCACACCTGGCAGTTAAAAATGACAAGATGGAGAGAGGACATAAAAAATAAAAGATTTAAGATGTCACATTCAAAAACAGCATGCTTTATATATCATTTAAGTAAAAATTTAAGCTATGTGGTGTGTAGGCATAAAATGTCAAAGGTAGTTATCTCAGGGTGGTGGAACTTTAATTTACATGGCTTTCATTTTCTTCCTCACACTTTGAATGTTTTTCAACTTTACAATATTTAAAAATCTGTCAATATTACAAAATTAAAAAAAAAAATTTATAGTAAATCACCAGGACACAGATGCTTCACACTGTGTCACAAAAAAAAAAAAAGCCCTGAACACTGGGCTGCTTTCCATATTTTTTTTAAATTATTTTTATTGAAGTATAGTTGATTTACAACAATATGTAAGTTACAGGTGTACAATATAGGAATTAACAATTTTTAAAGGTGATACTCCATTTACAGTTATTATAAAATATTGGCTCTATTCCCCGTCTTGTACAATCTACTTTGTAGCTAGTAGTTTATACCTCTTATTCCCCTCCCCCTCTATTGCACCTCCTCCCTCCCCTCTCCGGAGTGGGAACCAGTATATATTTGTTCTCTATATCTGTGAGTCTGCTTCTTTTTTGTTATATTCACTAGTTTGTTGTATTTTTTAGATTCCACATATAAGTGATATCATATACTATTTCTCTTTCTCTGTCTGACTTACTTAGCATAATGCCCCCCAAGTCCATCCATGTTGCTGCAAGTGGCAAAATTTCATTCTTTTTTTTTTTATAGCTGAGTAATATTCCCTTGTGTATATACGTACTACATCTTTATCCATTCATCTGTTGATGGACACTTAGGTTGCTACCATATTTTGGCAACTGTAAATAATACTGCTATGAATATTGGGGTGCATGTATCTTTTTTAATTAGTGTTTTAATTTTTTTCAAAGATATACCTTTCAGATGTATATGCCTCCCATATTTTCTTCCCACAGGAAGATGTGGGCTGATGATACTGTTGCTGATGCTGATTTTCCACTGGCCACGTGACTACAACCTTACACCACCGTCTACACATCCTAGTCACATCCTTCACCTTATCATTTGTTCGCATATAATTTCACTATGGAAACCAACGTATTCATTAGAGCATACGTGAATGTTATGCACAAAGACTGGAAAGAATCATGTAATTGTTTTCCCAGAGCTTGCTGTTCCCAAGTGATCATTCTGCCAAAAACAGGCCTGATATCTATTTCTCCTACCCCTCACCAAGCACACGGTAGGACAATGTAGTGATGGTCTCCCTCATATTGCTCTCTATATCTTGAGGACCTCAGCTAAGCATTCACATTCCAGTGGTCCTGAATTAACCAGGACCTGGTTAGCTTTGCAGAGCAAGGTGGCAGAAAAGTTCCATTTATTTTGTTCTAATAGAAAGAACTAAACATAATGATAACAGAAGCTTTTTACAATTGTTAAAAAGGAATTTTAGTTTTTCTTAAGCATTATATAGGATGGAATCAAGAGTTTAAAAGTTCACTGGGACTCTCTATGCTGAGTATAAGCCAAGTAAACCAAATAAACTCCCAATGGAGGCTCCTGGAGGTGGGATTTGTAATGCCAATGAATACCCAGCAGCGGCATCAGAAACAAAGAGGAATTTATCCTTCAGACAAGATTGTCCCTCCTCCAAGAGCAAGCAGCACTGCAAATGTCTCAGGTCAAATGGCCTCCAAGGTGGTCCAACCAGTGATAACTTATGAAATATTTAGATATATTACTTTCTAGTTTTCTGCATACATCATCCCCTGACTTTAACACATTTGTTGAGTATTCAACTGTTTTCTACGTTTTTTTTTCATAGATAAGGAAACTGAAGCAGACAGATTTAAAAACTTATGTAAGCAAAAAGGCTGACAGAGAAAATTAAAATTTGTTGTCTGTGTGGCCTTTTCAGAATATCCAGAATGCAAGCTCCCTGAGGGCAGGGACATTTTTTATTATGTTCGTTTCTGTATCTCTAGTGCCTGGGACACTCACCAGCACATCAGAGGCTTTTGGTAAATATCTGTTGGATGGATGAATGACTCCATTCACTAGAGTTTATCCTTTATATTCTATTAAAAAATTGAGGGAAGTTTATTAATACGGGGTGTCCAGAGCCTACAGAAACACCGCATAGATTTTCTTTTTTAAAAGTATTTATTTATTTTTATTTTTTATTTTATTTATTTATTTATTTGGCTGCATTTGGTCTTCATTGCTGAGTTGCAGTGAGTGGGGGTCACTCCTTGTTGCAGTTGATGGGCTTCTCATTGCGGTGGCCTCTCTTGTTACAGAACATGGTCGCTAGGTGTGAAAACTTCAGTAGTTGTGGCTTGAGGGCTCAGTAGTTGTGGCACACAGGCTTAGTTGCTCCATGGCACGTGGAATCTTCCCATACCAGGGATCAAACCTGTATCCCCTGCATTGGCAGGTGGATTCTTAACCACCGCGTCACCAGGGAAGTCCCTACAGCATAGAGTAAACCAATTATTTTTAAATCCAAATGCTTTAAATGCAAACATTTCCCATTGATTAGAAGACAGTGTTGTAAAAAATGTAATTACACATTCATTTGAAGAGTCTTTTCATCTGTTCTTCCTGTGCACATATCTTTATAATAATTTTCATAATGGAAAACTGCAAGGACTCCCATGGCAATAGGGCATATGCTTTGTCAAAAAGAGACACATAGGTTCCCTCATTTTGTGATTTAATTTGCTGATGAAGCAGGGAAGAATTACAGGAAGAGATTAAAAGGAAAACAAGGAAAATCATTATCTCAGTGAATCATCGGTATTTTCTAGCTGTTAATAAATTGGTAGGCAGCTCTGATGCATCTTATGTTCTCCTGCTGCCCCCACAGTTTATTCCCTGTCCTCCCTATCCCCTCTGCAAACATGGAGACACTCTCTCAGCCCTAGCAACTCCCAGAGCCACCCACAACAGGAGTGCATCACTGAGCACCAACATCGTCCTTTGACTTCTCTCTCTGAGCTCCCTGATTCCCTTCCTGTCTTCTGATCACCACTCCCCTGCCTGTCTCTCTCCCTGCCCTCTCAATGCAATCATCCTCCAAGGTTCTTTCACAGTTCCCTGAATCCGGACACACCAGCACAGCATCGTCCCCTTACCCCTCACCACAGCATCAACACTTCCACTTTTGCAAATCTGGATCTCCAGCCCCAGCTCTATTGAGGGCCCAAGGCTGGCATTTCTGCCTTTCAGCTTATCATTTTCCAAAAGGGAAGGTACATCACAGGTCAAATGCTGCAGAAATGTGGACAAAGGGAAGAACTGAGATAATGCTTTTGGATCTCGGAGATCATTGATGATATGCAGGAGAGCATTTTATTTTATTTTATTATTTTTTTAAATATTTTATTTATTTATTTGTTTATTTAAAAACATTTTTTTTTATTTATGGCTGTGTCGGGTCTTAGTTGCGGCCCATGGGATCTTCGTTGTGGCATGTGGGATCTTTTGTTGCAGCGTGCTGGCTTTTTGTTGTGGTGCACAGGCTTCTCTCTAGTTGTGGCATGCAGGCTCCAGAGTGCGTGGGTTCTGTAGTTTGTGGCAGGTGGGTTCTCTAGTTGTGGCAAAGGGGCTTAGTTGCTCCGCAGCATGTGGGATCTTAGTTCCCTGACCAGGGATCGAATCGGCACCCCCGGATTACAAGGTGGATTCTTTACCACTGGACCACCATGGAAGTCCCCGAGCATTTCTATGAAGCATTGAGAGAAGCCATATTAGGAAGCTGTGTATTGTCCACCCAGCCAAAAACAACTTGCCTAACTTCTAATCTCTCCATATTTTGATGTTACCTCTTTTAACCAACCTTTAAATTCCTACTCCTCTTTAACTCAGAATCTCAGTTACTCTCATGCTTTCCTTTCTATCTTTATTACTGCTGTCACCTATGTTTCATCCACTTACAGAGGCTCAAGTTTCACCCTCTCTGCTAGTGTCTCGGATCCTTCTGAATTACTGGGTTCCGTGGATTGTACTGAACCATGGCACCTTGATATACCCTAGTCTATTCTCCTTTTCTTGTGAAGTGAGGCTAATTCAATGTGGTCATATGCAGTTCTTAGGATAGACCATGTTTGTAGGTAATCCTACAAATTTTTATTTGATATGGGTGAGAGTTAGCTTCTCCCCTACAAATTCTGTCCCATAAATATTTATTACACAAATATTCATTAGTAGGTAGGCAAACAAATGTTCACATAATCTGTTTGCAAGCTCCACGAATTCCAGTTCTTTATGTTTTTACTGTTCCAATTACCATCATACAGTAAATGTCTAATCAAGGCAAAATGATAACATTTCAGAGGATTCTGTTTCCTTTACAGCTGGTATCAGGAAACCAGAATCCTCTGACTCAATTGCTGCACCCAGGTTAATTAAGGATTAAGTCTTGAATGTCATGTCTGTGAGCCTTGCTCTTATATCCTGTTCGTGCAAGGGTAGAGGGACAAGTGTCTTTAAGTTATGCTAACCAATCTACACAATTTGAATATCTTTAATTTCACCAGTAAGAATGCATTTCTGACATTTAGCATGCTATGAAGTAAGGCATCTGATGTCAATTGATTTTGTTTGTTTAACACTTACACAGCACTTACTATGTGGTATATACTACTCTAAAAACTATATCCATATTAACCCATTTAACCCTCTCAGCAGCCTATAAGGTAGTCACTAGTATTATTCCCATTTTACAGATTCAGAAACTAAAGTGCAGGTAAGCTACATTCCTGAGATATTATAACTGGTAAATAACAGAGCCAGGATTCTGATGGAGGCGGTCTGATTCCAGGGTTCACAGTCTCCACAAGTCCTCTGCCCCTCTGGATAACAGAAGCATTTGTAGATGTTACCTCTGGAATATGTGTTTCCTGAATATGCGTTAGAAATGCTAACTGATCCAGTAAATATACTAGGACGACTTGGGTTGTGGCTTAAACTGACTAATATTGATAGCAATAAGTTCCCACTCTCTATATCAAAGTATTTTAAAGTGAATAGTTAACACAACACTAGTTAACTCTATGCTTTATTAGTATGTCAGTGAAGAATGCTGGTTTTTACAAGAACCAATTTACTAATTATTTAGGTTTGTAGATATTGTTTCTCCAACTCTACTGTTTATCCCTTGTGCTGATAATCATTCAGGGTTCTTTGGAATTCATAGACTTATAGAATCTATATATAAAGGGATTTGGAGCTCAACTTAGTTTAACTGCCCTTCAGAACTTTTCAATTTTCTGTCTGCACCATCACTGTCAGATAATTGTGTAGCTTTTGCTTGAACAATACCCACTTGGAAGATACTCACTCTTTTGGGGCAGCCATCTAACTGGTAGACATTTCTGCCTGTAAGAAAGTTCTTCTGTATGTTAAGCAGGATTTTTTTCCCCAGACCTCCACTGAATTGATCATGGTTCTATGTGGCCATTAGGGGGTAGAACTTATGAAAACAAGACAGGCCCCCTCACAAAATAGTAACAAAGATATGGCGTTTCCCAAGGTTGCACACTGCCCTCATGAAGGATGTGGTCACACGAGAAGTATTCATTGTGATGCAGGACTCAGAGGAGAGAGGTCAGTGAGGAGTGGTGTGATCAGGGAGGGTTTTGGCAGAGGTGGTATCAGGATGGCCAAGTTCACAGTAGGTAACCAATACATTCTGTTGATGGATGGACAGAGATGGTATTAGGCAATCTGGTATCTAAGCATGGTTCCTTTTATTGTAATTCCTGATTTCTGCTTTTGATTGATCATGACTGAAGACCCAGCTGTGGAAATATCCCAAAGGTGGTTAATTGCTAATTTCTTGCAGTTTGAGGCAGAAACACAAATCAGCAACCCTTGCCTGGTTGTTTCACACTTCTTAGTCTGCCCCCAGAGAGCTGCTGATTTTGAATTGCAAGTTGCTGATTGCTAAGTGGTTCACATGGGGCAAGGCTGCTTATGCATTCCTGAGCAAAGTATGGATAACAAGCTAAATTCGTCCAAGTTAGAAAACCCCAGTCTTCATAGTGATAATAATAATGGGAAGAATATTACTAACAAGAATGCTTGAGCAATACTTCACAATTGTAAACAGTCAGTAATTTTAACTCAGATTCATACAGCATTCTTTGTATGAATAAAGAAACCCACAGAAGTCGTGATGCTTCTAAAATCAAACATTTGGTAAATACCAGATCTGATACCAGAGGTCAGATGTTCAGACATTCAATTCAAACAGTAAGTCTAGAACCGATAACAAACAAATGCCGATACGTATACACTTAAGATTTACGCATTTTACAATGTAAAAATGGCATCCTAATAAAAGTATGCTTTAGTAAGAGCCAGAAAGGGATGATTGAACCAATAATAAAGGCGAGTAGTAAATGGAAAGAGAAAATAATCTGTGGAGCATCTCCTGTGAGCTCCACCCCTTGGTCATCCAGTTCTGTACCTCATCTTGCTACTATCCTCTCCTGGAAGTCAAGGAGCTGTATTTACAGATAAATAATCTTAGTCCCAGAGAGGTAATCTGACCTTCTGGGAGATCTAAGATACCAAACCAAATGTAGATAACTCCAAAACCCATGTTCTATGTTACTATTTTTTTTCCCGAAGTGTGCTAGGGATACTCCTGGAAGTACATAAGCACACTCTTGGTGTATATCTTCTATGTGTTAGTTCAATGTGAACTTGGGGAAATAAAACATTTAAAAACATGATACACAATGCCCTTAAAAATAAATTTAGGTTTTTAAAAATTGCTCAATTTAAAGAAAAATATGAAATATTTGCAAATAATAATACAATTGGCTTGCAGATGTGTTACTATATGATGGCAGGGCAAAAATTATAATAGTAGCATGGAATGACTAAAACTTGAAAAAACTAGAGCAATATTGTGTTGCATCCCCACAGGCAGCAATTAACTTGGTTAACAACTTAAACTGAGCCCTGAACAGTTCTCCACAATACATTCTACACATGCTAGAGAAAATAATTCCAGGAGAGCTTGAATCAGAAGAGCAGAAATGGAACTTTAAGTAGTTTCTATTCATAAGTATACGGCACATAAATTTTTATATATTCTCTCTGTTGGTGTATATGCACTGTTTCCTGGTAGGTCCCATTTGTCTC
Source organism: Hippopotamus amphibius kiboko (assembly GCF_030028045.1). Lineage (NCBI taxonomy): Eukaryota > Metazoa > Chordata > Mammalia > Artiodactyla > Hippopotamidae > Hippopotamus > Hippopotamus amphibius. The sequence continues at coordinate 85,205,092 of NC_080188.1, read as the reverse complement.
ATGCTGGGTCATTTAGTCTGCCCTAATAAACGTGGTGGCCTTTGAAGAGCCAGCAAATTCGGGGCATGGGAGAAGAAAGAAAACCTATTCCATAGGCCATCCAGAAAAAAGTAACAATTATAAATACAAAATTAATATTTTTAATTGCTGCAACCCAGTCAAAAATATTCAGTAGTAAACAGACCAGTATCCAATGCCCACCCCCCTTTCAAAATATTTAGGAGAGTTAGATGAGAGAGCAAAAAGCCATCCCCAGGGGGTTGGAGATCCCAGGGTACTGAATTATTCACTTATTTAACAAATATTGATTGTTAAATCATTGTGGCCAAAGACTTTCCTATTTGGTAAGGATACAATGATGGAGAAAAATGTACCTGATTCTTCCAGTAGTGTGCTAGTAAACATTTAAACCACTTGCTCTCCAGAAAAGGGAAAAAAACATCTTAGTCTATAGCATTTGCCAATCCCTATGGTGTGAATACTTGCACACTGGCTAACTTCAAGCTATCAATGTGCTGTCTCTGATAGTGGAATTGGGAAAAGATGCCCACAACCGGTTCTTAAGTTGGTTCCAGGAAACCACTGAGTGCTTCTCTATGGGCACTGAGATGGAGAGAGAGAGGCTAATCAAAAATCAACAAATAAATTTAAAATTGAAGCTGTGATAAATCTTCCACAGAAGAGCTACACAGAGAGCCAGGAGTACATATCATTGGGGAATTTGACCTAGTCATGGATGTTGTAGAAGGCTTCTTTGAGCCAGTGAGACTTGAGTTGAACCACGAAAGATGGGAAGAAGTTAACGTACTGAAAAAAGAGAAGGAAGGAGAATTTCCAGGCAGAAGTAACAGTATAAATATAAACTCTATGGTAGAGGAGAGCCAGAGGTGAAAACAAGGGATAGAAAGAAAGTCAGAATGACTGGAGTATAGAAAACAGGGGTGAGAAGGATGGAAAAGAAGACTGGAAAGTACATGAGAGCCTCAGATTGCAAGGTTTTATCCATCATGCTAGGAAATGCTTTATCCTAAGAGAAATGGGAATGCAATGAAGTTGGTACTGTTTGTTTGTTTGTTTGTTTGTTTGTTTTTGCTTTTGCTTTTACTTTGGGTGTGTTCAGGAAGGATTATAAAATAATAGGAAACTACCTTTTCAATAGATCATTCCAGCTTTAATAGAGGATGTATCAAAGGGTGGTCACTGAGGATATAGGTAAAGCACTAAAAAGCCACCAGAGAAGCCCAGGTTAGAGATCCAAGGGGCTCAGTTGAGGGTGGTGGTGGTAGAGATGGAGAAAAGCAGAGTTTTGAGAGCTATTTAGGAGATAAAATCAAGAAGGCTTGATAAAGTATTGTATATAGAATGCCAATAATGACTTCGGAGAAGATGTACAGAAATGTCCAACGATTTGTACTAAAAGATATGAACATTAAAAGGTACTCGCATTATTAATCATCAGGGAAAATGAAAATTAAAACCACAATGAAATTCTATTCACAACCACTAAGAATGGCTAAAATAAAAAAGACTAGCAATACCAAATGTTGGGACAGATGTGAAACTGGAATTCTCACACACTGTTGGTGGAAATGTAAAAAGGTAGAGCCACTTGGAGAACTATTTTCTAGTTTCTTATGAAGCTGAACATAAACCTACTGTGACCCAGCAGTTACACTGTGTGCAGTAAGGGATTAATCCTGCCCAAAGACAGGTTTGACTCTTTGCTCGCAGCTCTGGGTGGTAATCTTTCAGCCTTTGGAATATCCTGTCTGGTAAGAGTGTCTTTGTTTGCCTTGAGTCATGCCAGATAGTAATTTATGTGTGGGGCCATGTGATTTGTGGGGGTCACACAGCTTACCCTCTGGAGGGGCCGGAAACCAAAATCACCGTGTGAGCAGTCAGCTGTGTCTACATGGCCAAACACTAATAAAGAATCTGATGCCAAGGATCAGGAGAGCTTCCCTTCCCTGTGCATATGCTCACATATCAATGCCTAAGCACTGTCATTTGATTCCACTGAGAAAAAAACAACGGGAAGCTCACACCTGATCTCACCTGGACTCTGCTCTATGAGTCTTTTCCCATTGCTAATTTTAATCTCTAAACCACAGTAAAACATAACCTTGTGTGTGCCTCTTTCTAGTGAATCACTGAACCTGAGGGTGGTCTCGGGGACCCCCAAACCTGCACATTCCTAGGTATTTACCCAAGAGAAATAAACATGTCCCTCCCAAAAGACTGCACAAGAATATTCACAGAAGTCTTATTCATAATAACCCAAAACTGGAAACAATCTCAGTACCAGTCATAGAGAATGGATAAACAAATTATGATATATTCATGCAATGGAATAAAAATGAACAAATTGCTGACATATACAGCAACATGCACTACAATGTGTTAAGCAAAAAAAAATATGTTAAGCAAAAGAAGCCAGACACAAAAGAGTGCATGTTGTATGATTTCATTTAAATGAAACTTAGGCAGAAAGAATCTATGGTTCAAAAGTCAGAAAGTCATTGGTTCTGGGGACTGCGTTGACTGGAAAAGAGCATAACAGACATTTCTAAGTAGTGGAAATGTTCTCTATCTTGTTTGCGGTAATTGTTATACGGGTAAATAATTGTCAAAACTCATCAAACTGAACACATAATGGCTGTGTGTTCTATAAAATGTTAGTTATACCTTAACTTAAATTTTAAAAATAAACCATAAGACAGAATGACTGATGGCTTTCTGATTTGACTAACTTGGTGAAGGCTGGTGACATTTATTCTGATGGGAAACAATAGAAGCAATAACGAGGTCTGTAGAGAACTGTGATTTGGTATTCATTTATTTACCAACACTTACTGAGTGTTAATTATATGCCAGGGTCATTTTTAGACTCTCATAAGTCAATAAAATTTTATGTCAGGATAACAGCAATAAAACAGAGAAAGTAATTGGAAGAGGGGCTATTTTTCGACTGGGTGATAGGAGATGACATGGGGTAGAGTGAGCTATGTGAAAATCTAGGGAAAGAGTGTGACATTGGGGTGTCTTTGAAACACCCAAAGTTGATTTTATGTGGGCATTTGTCCTGAAGTTCAGAGGAGATATCATGGTAAGACATCCATTCACAAACATTTCTTATTTACTCAGTATGTTCTGAGAGCTGTAATAATAAGGACTGAAGAGGGACTTCTCTGGTGGCACAGTGGTTGAGAATTCACCTGCCAATGCAGGGGACACAGGTTCGATCCCTGCTCCAGGAAGATCCCACATGCCACGGAGCAACTAAGCCTGTGTGCCACAACTACTGAGCCTGCGCTCTAGAGCCCACAAGCCACAACTACTGAGCCCGCATGCCACAACTGCTGAAGCCCGTGTGTCTAGAGCCCATGCTCTGCAACAAGAGATGCCACCTCGATGAGAAGCTTGTGCACCACAGTGAAGAGTAGCCCCCGCTCCCCACAACTAGAGAAAGCCCACGAGTAGCAACAAAGACCCAATACAGCCAATCAATCAATCAATCAATCAATCAATTTATGAAAAAGAAAAAACCTGAAGATATAGAGATAAGCATAAAAACTCCAAGCTTAGGGGTCTAAAACAGAGCAGGAGATTCAAAAAGTCAACCTGCAGACAAATGCTAAGGACTGAGGTGTGTGTGAAGTGCTGGACCAAACCAGAGTGAGCATCTACTCCATTCCAGAAGAGAGCAGAGTCTTCTAGACGTGAAGTCTACACACAGGTTTTAAAGTCTAATTAAAAACTGCCAAGTCAGGCAAAGAAGAAAGGGCATTTCATCATTTGTTCTTCATCCAAGTGCCAGACTTTGCTCTAACGGCTTGGGATACATCAGTGACCAAAACTGATACAAATCCAAATCCATACATTTCTGGAATTTACATCCTGGTGGCATTTCAGGACAGGCAGTGTGAGCACATGAGCGCCGTTAAACACCTGATAGGATAGGTGGATGGATGGATAGATTGTGCCGGAAATATCTTGGAAAGAAAGAAAAGAGGAGGAGTTATAACAATAGCACAACATGTTGCAAAAAGGTTCAGGTACACCCAAAGAGTGAAACCATGGCTACTGCCAAGACTGGCAACAAAAGGTCGCTGCCAGGGCTCTGACAGCAAGAGAGCTCCTGAGTGCCCTGGAGCCAGAACAGTGGCCCGGAGCAGAAACCCTGAGTGGAAGATGCTCTGGGGCCCAAAGTTGCTGAAGAGATCACAGTATAAACCACAGGCAGGTCCAGAAGGGAAGGCTTGTCAGGGTTCCTGCAACCTGCAGATTAAACTCAAGCTCTAGGGGAATTTGGGGCAAGATGAAGCCCATGTGCCTCACGCCTAAGGACTTGAAATTTACAAATTCAAACACCACACCATCGCTAGGGGTTTGCTCTTTGGACGCCTACTGGCAAAGACAAATGTGCTGCCCTCCTAGTTCCTCACATGGTGACACTGTGCCCTGTCACCGCTCTGCAAATGAGTTCCTGCTGATCACTTAGCTTAGGATGGCCTGTCCACCTTTGTTTATCTGGCTACCTTCCCCTTCAATATTTTAACTCAGATATTATTTCCTCTCAGAAGTCTTCCCTGACTCTTTTTTTCTGCTACACGTCCTCCTCGATGCTCCCATTGTACCTTGTTACAGTATCTGAGTTCGCCTGTGTTCCATGCCAGGAAAACCCACCCCAAGCTTCCCAGGGCTCTGATCCTCCTCCCCTCCAAGAACTCCTCAGGGCCAAGTGGAGATGCTCACCCAGAGCCCCCCCATCCCTTCCAGATTTTGCTTCTGGTTCCCTGGGCACAGAATTCTCTGTACAAATAGTCCAGAGCCCACTTCCAAGGCCTTGGGGTGTGCACCCTTAGGCTGAGAGGTGACCAAAGGCCAGCTCTTTGTGTCCACATGGCTGTATTCTGCATATTTGGGCTGGGGTGTCCATATGCATGTTTGCAAGCCCCCCATCCCCCGCACAGTGTGGGGTAACCAGCAATGGGAAGAGAAGGGGTCGGGCTGCAGGTCAGGGACTGGCTTTCCTTCAATGCCATGTTTCTGTGTAGAATACCAAGGAGCCATATTTCTAGATTCAAATCTGGTCATACAGGTATATTTATCAAGGGAGGAGGACATCAAGGGGGGGAAGCGGGGGGTGGGGAGGAATGAACTGGGAGATTGGGATTGACATATATACACTAACATGTATAAAATAGATAACTGCTAAGAACCTGCTGTGTAGCACAGGGAACTCCATTTCACCGTATAGTAGAAACTAGCACAACATTGTAAAACAAATATATCCCCAATTAAAAAAAAAAAAGAGGAGGGTAGCACATATCTTATTTGGCAATGGTTTGTTCGTTGAATTGACGAATTTCCAATCTTTAGACGTGTGGAATGGGGGCTTCATTCTTGCCCCAGGCTCCACGAGTGTCATGGGTGGACCTGTCCGTGTGCGCATCTATCAGCGAGCGCATCTATCAGAGTGCTAACATTTACTGAACTATACTTGCTCACAAGTTTGTCTCACCCCACACGAGGTGAGCTTCTAAAGGCTAGCTCTGTGCCTCACGAATAGCAGATGCCCCACAAATATTTATTAAGCTGAACAAAACTGAGAGGATGAACACCAAGGACCAGTCCTAGCGACTGAGTCATCTTTTGGAGGGAGAAAGAAGACGAGTATCGGGGTCAGCAGAGCTAGAGCTGGCTGTCCTCTGCCTGGGATTCTCTCAGGAATACTTCACTCCCAGGCAAAAGGGGTAATAAGTGTTACCAAGAAATAAGCCCTAAAGGCAGACAGACGAAAGTGTTGGTTTTATTTTCATCTATCATCTAAACTTTTGGTATAAAAAAGTATGGTAAATCAAATTGTACACTCTAAATATATGCAGTTTATTGTATGTTAACTGTATCTCAATAAAAGTTCTTAAAAAATAATAAAATAAAATAAAATAGTAAAAAAAAAAGTATGGTAAGTAATAATGAAACAATCTTACAGCAACTGTACAACACCTACACATTAATAGGTTAATAATCTGCTAACCAACTTTCTATACAGGCACCAATAAACTTGAAACATCTCCCTCTGCTAAATTTCTCTTTCCAATATCTTTTGGCCAACATATACCTCCACCGCACACCAGCCTCCACCTCATGTTAACATCGAAGAGCCACAATGGAGGGAGAAACAACAGGAGACCAAAGAGAGGTATAATAACATCCCACTCTCTGCTCCTCATGTCCACTCTCTGCGGGGCCTGGCAATGAGAAGGAAGTAGGTGGGGAAGATATCCAGGCATTTGTGTTTGTCTGAGTTCTCCAGAAAACAGAACCAATAATTCTGTTTGTGTATATATATATGTATTATATATATGATAGGTATCACTAGAGATATTGATATTGCTATAGATATATATGTATATAGAGAGAAATTTATTTTAAGGACTTGGCTCACCTGATTACGGTGGCTCAGGAGTCCCAGGGTCTGCAGGGCGAGTGGGCAGCTGGGGACTCAAGAGAGCCGACTCCGTAGTTCCATTCCGAAGGCTGGCAGGCTCAAGACACGGGAAAAGCCATTGCTTTGGTTTGAGTCCAAATGCAGGAAAAAGCTGACGTCCCAGTTCAAAGGCAGTCAGGCACAAGCAACTCTCCCTTACTTGGGTGCAGGTCATCATTTTTATTCTGTTCAGGCCTTCAACTGGTTGGATGAGGCCCACCCACATTAGGGAGGACAACTTGCTTTACTTAGTCTACAAATGTACATGTTCATCCCAACCTGAGACACCCTTGCCCAGAATAATGTTTGATCAGATATCTGGACAACATGTGGCCCAGTCAGGTTGACCCGTAAAATTAATCACCACAGTATTCAACCAGGAGAATTTGTGATAGAGAAATTATAGCTGGTAATTAGTATTTTAGTCATCTTTGGTTTATTGACGTAAATAATTTTTTCTCAGTCCCCTTAGCTATAAAAACTAACACACCTAACACACTTGAGTCACTTTCACATATTAAGATTTACATTCATGTTCACCATAAAACACTTACCTGTTTCAATATAGAAGAACTAAATACCATTGAAATGGATTTCATTTATAAGAAAATAAAGGAACATATGTCCCTTTTAGAAATAAAGTGTCTGCAACCAACTTTTGGTTACTCTGAAAATCAACTATACCAAAGAATGACTAGTACCATTAAAAAGCAATCCACTCCCAGGTGAAGAACTGAAAGCATACATCCAAACAAAGACTTGTACATGAATGTTCACAACAGCATTATTTATAACATCCAAAAGGTAAGAAAATTCAAATTTTCATCAAGTGATTAATGGATAAACCAAATGTAATACATTTACAGAATGGAATATTATTCTGTTATAAAAAGAAATGACATTTTTACAAATGCTACATCAATAAACTTTGAAAATATGCTAGGTGAAAGAAGCCAGACACAGAAGGTCACATATGCTATATTGTTTATATGAAATGTCCAGAACTGGCAAAAATATAAAGACAGAAAGTAGATTAGGGGTTGCCTAGGGCTGGAGAGAGGAATGCGGACTGAGTAGTGACAGGTACAGAATTTCTTTTTGGTGTGATGAAATGTTTTAGAAGTAGTGATAATGTATGCACAATTTGTGAATATACTAAAATCCCTAAATTGCACACACAAAAGAGTGGCTTTTATCTCAATCAACCTATTTTTAAAAAATTATCTACTGTGCTTGCCTTACTTAGAAGTGGAATGTATTTGAAAACTTTTAAATATAGAAATGATTTTGGGAGAGAAAAAGATTTAGAACTTGAATCTCCCACCTAAATTCCAATAAAACACTTCCCAGGTTGTTAATAAATACATCAAGGGGATAATATTATGGGGGGGGGTAAAATTTGTTTTGTTTAATACTTTCATTCTTGAAGGAGACTCAACGTCTAAGAATACTCAAAGATTTGGGAGTCACACTGACATGAATTCATTTTAAAAACTCACTAGAAAAAAAGAGCTGGTTTGCCATAGAAAACGTTGCAGATAGTGCTGAGAATTCCACACCTCTTGAAGCACTCCTCCCAGGAAGCCGGAATAAGTGGAAAACTTATCTACCATCCCAGGGGCAGTGACTGTGCTCCGTGGAAGAAGTAAACGGGGACTTCCCTGGTAGCGCAGTGGTTAAGAACACGCCTGCCAATGCAGGGGACAGGGATTTGAGCCCTGGTCTGGGAAGACCCCACATGCCGTGGAGCAACAAAGCCCCTGCGCCACAACTACTGAACCTACCCTCTAGGGCCTGCGAGCCGTAACTACTGAAGCCCACATACCTAGAGCCCGTGCTCTGCAACAAGAGAAGCCACTGCAGTGAGAAGCCCGGGCACCACAACGAAGAGTAGCCCCCACTCACCCCAACTACAGAAAGCCTGTGCACAGCAACGAAGACCCAACACAGCCAATAAATAAATAAATAAATAAAAACAAACAAATAAATAAAGTAAATGGCACTGGGCACTTTATCAGAAAGTTTGTCCTCTCCAAAATTTCAGTCCAGTTTCTCAGATAGAGCTATTGAACTGCAGTACAACCTTCCACTGGAACTAAAATACCTGATCTGTGGAGAATTGCCCCTTATCCTCAGTGCTGGCCTGAACAGTGATGGAGACTGCAGAAACAGCATTCTTACCTGATCAAGTACAAGTGGTACCAGGCCATCTGTAGGAGTAAGATAAATGCTTTTAAGTTGCTTTTAACTGTTGGTGCTTTGAAAACTCCCACTTTACTTTGAAATAACCAAATCTCTAGGTTTTCACTAAAACCAAATGGCCTTTATTTCTCTCTCTAATAGAAAGGAGCGTGTGAAAGGCTTCTGCTACTACACACCTCTTGCATATTTGTACCCAGGTCTTTAATAATGTAATTAATGCTGCAAAAATAAAAGCAAGCATGTTACATGTGATTTCTTGCTTTGTGGGCATATATCCATTTTTTTTTTCATTGCAAAACAATAAAAGCCCACTGTTCTTAGAGAAACCCAATGAGTGTTGTAGTCCCATGTGTGCCAATAACTAACTCTGTGACCTTGAGCAAGTCACTTACTCTCTGTAGGTCTTAGTTTCTTTCACCATAAAATAGTGGACATTAACCAGATGCTCTCTAGGTCCTTTTGACATTCATAATCTTATGACTTTAATTCTGCATTTTGTCTCAGTGGATGCATGCACTGGTTCAAGCCACGTGGCCTGCGGCTTGCAGGAGAGATGTGCTTTTGTGCCGTTTCTAGGCACTGGTGTCTTTGTTTTGCTGTGTTCCTTTCAGAGTATGTAGCAGCTCTGAGGCCGTCACAAGAAGTAGCCAATCCAAATGCAAGCTTTGCACATCTTTTCATTTGAAGAGCTTTCTCTTTCTTTGATTACTTAGCAGCTTAGAGCCTTATGTATTCTCCAAAAGGAAGGCCTCAGAGTTGGCCTTTGCAAAAAGGGAGCAAGGGTGGATCCTGCCATTTGGCTTGGGACAGGCTTCCCTCTACGGAGGTAGTTGAAATTTTAATGGAGCAATGTGAAGAACTGCTGTGGGTGAATCTGAAGCCACAAGAACCCAGATCTCTTGAATCACCCCCTAAGACTCCCTTTCTCTCTCTGACTTTTTAGGCAAGTCTGAACTCTATAGTTCCAGCTGTCCATTCGACAGCTTCACTTAGGGATCCTTCAGAGGCCTCGAATTCAACCTCTCTAAAACTGAACTTATTTTCCTTTTCCACATCAAATTAGTTTTTCCCACGCTCAACTTCAAGCTTTGCACATATCTCAAGCCTTTCCTCCCCTCCCCAGCCCCTCAGTGCTCTATTATTTCTACCTGTACTGCCCATCACCTGGACAATCACACAGTTCTCCAACAATTCTACCCTCAAGGGTCTTTTCTTCTTTCATCCTGCTGCTATAATCATCTTCCCAAAGCAAAATTTCGATCACGCCACTCCCCTTCCACCATCCCTCATAAACTACCAACATTCACAGTCCTGTGCAATTGCCAAGCCCCTCCACCACCCGGCCTCAGTCCACTGCTGAAACAGCCCCCCTTCACTGCAAACAGCTGAGGCTATAGCTCTTCTCACCTGGAATTTCCCCCTCCTCTGTCTCTGTAGAAACAAATTACAAATTGCCTTTCCTATTAGTCTCTTAGATTCTTTCTCCTTCCCACAGATAAAAATGAAATCCCCTTCTCTGAAATCTCACGGAATCTTTCCATACTCATTTTGTGATGGGCACCATTTGTTCCCTTGGATTCTTGTTATTGCTGCCGTATTTTATCCTCAGGTCGAAATGCAGGCTGTGTTTTGCTGTTGTTTCCCCCCTCCTCTGCCCTACATCTTCCCTATGGGAGAAACACTGCCAAAAAGGAACTCACCATCACAAACATATGATTGATCCAAGCCTTGATTAAGTTTCTTTAGTACGTCACCTGAATTCTAAATATGAGGACATTTAATAATATTGCATATTTATAAAATGAAATGTGAGCCAAAACATTGCTTGCTACAACTGAGGACTTGTCAGTTTTCAAAATTGTTACCAGATGTCTTACCCCTGAATTTTATTTTCTTTGATTTATGATAAGGTGACCTATTAGGTAAATGTAACACTGGTCTACAAAACCTGAAGCACCACTGAATGTCAAAGGTTTATTAGATGTTATGTTATCTTCTTCTGTTCCCTTAAATTAACTAGAATATTCTTAAAAGTATGTTTTAAACCAATGCTTCCAATACCATTAGATTTGTGTAGATTTGATTTGGTGATTTATAGTCCTCTGAAAAGAAAGGAGTATAGGCTTCCCTTGGTATCCATGCAGATTGGCTCCAGGACCCCTGCACATATCAAAATCCACAGATGCTCAAGTCCCTTGTATAAAATGGCATTAATTTTCATACCTGAGCACACCCTCCGGTATACTTTAAATCATCTCAGATTACTCATAATACCTAACATAATGTAAACACTATGTAAATAATTACAAATACAATATAAATGCTATGTAAATAGTTTCTGGCATGCAGCAAATTCAAGTTTTGCTTTTTGGAAATTTCTGGAATTTTTTCTTGAATATTTTCTATCTGCAGAACCAGTAGATACAGAGGATTGACTAACAGTGGATCAGTAAAATACTGCTTTGCCAGAAAAAAATCTATAAGACATTTTCCACACTAATCACCTATTTTATAGATGAGTGATCCAGAGAGTGATTGCTTAGATATTTAATTATAAAAAATATAGAAAGAGAAAGTAAGCCATTCAAAATATCCTTTCTTCTTCCCATATTTTCTCCTGTCACATTTTAAAAAATATTTCTCATGTATGATAAGTCTACATAAAAATAAAATTAAAGCACATAATTTGCTTAATGAATACCAAAGCAATAATGGTGAAATACTCTATTTCCATCATTGTATATATTACCCCAGAGCCAATACATTTTTTTCCTATTTTTAATATGCTAAGATTATGTAAAAAATATTTACTGAGAACACCATTATATGCCCTCTTCTGATCTAGATGCAAGGGTATGGTAGAGAATAGTACACAACTCTTATGAAGCTCATATTCTACTGGAGGGAAGCAAAATAAGCAAGCAAATGAATAAAGAGAACAGTTTCATAGTAAACAACACTATGGAGAAAATTAAGAAGGGTGATGGAAGGGAGAGTGATTGGCTGATAGTTATTATAAATAGGAAAGTCAAAGAGAGTCGATCTAAAGTCAGACAAGAAGATCAACAAAGCAACAATCTGGGAGGAGAGAAATTCCAGACTGGGGGAACAGCAAATGCAAGTCTCCCATCAGGTATAAACCTGGAGGGTTCAAGGACTGGAAAGAATGTCAGTGTAGCTGGCACAGAAAGAGTGAGAGGGAGAATTAAGGAGGTAGAGTTTGAGGAGCGTAGAGAGACAAGGTTATGCATGGCCCCATGTCGGTCAAGGTAATAAATTTCTGTTTTATTCTAACTGTAATATTACCAGGGACCACTAAAAATTTTAAGCAGAGTATAGGTAATCCACATACTGTTTTAAAAGAGCACTTTGAATGGTATATGGAGAGAGAATAGACTGAGGGAAAAGTAGGAATAGTAGCAATTAGGAAGCTATACTCAGATGCTGGCTTGGCCTTGGGTAGAAGTCATGGGCATGATGAGGAGTGATGAGATTTGGAATACTGATGATTCTGTGTGTGGGATGCACGTAGGGGAGTTGGGCCTAGCAACTGAGTGAATGGTGGTGTCACTTACTGACAAGGAGCAAACTTGAAGGTGAGGAAAAATCAAGAATTCTACTCCTAATATTCTAAGTTTTAGTGAGCTATTAAATAGACAAGTGGAGATAGAGAGTAAGGTGGATAAATGATCCTGGCACCCTGGAGACTATATGATTTGTAGTTCATTTCCAAAAATTTGTACTATCTTCTTACAGATATTTGGCCAATACTCCCATTGTTTTCTGTTAATATCCTCCCCAAAGCCACTGGTAGAACTTCTTTAGAGATAAGCACACAACCCATTTCTTCCTCATACTCACTTCCTCACATAGATGCCCCAGGCTAACCCTGAGAAGAAGAATGTTAATTTAGTTAGATTCCTGAAATGGAAATTTCACTGATCATTAGTGTCAGTGAATACCGAGTCTATTAATTTAATTTACTCCTTCTTGCTTTTTATAGCACTTCTCTCTTTCTCCAGAAAAGTATAAAAGAATATCTTAATATAATTTACATGCTAAAGGTCAAAATAAAGTTAGTTTTGTATCACCAGCACTTATTATAGGACTTAGAATATGTTGAAAATTAAATAAATGCTGGCTGAATCAATGAATCAATCATATATTTATGCTCACACGTATTTCAAAATTAATTTTCATTATCAAGTTTAATAATTTCACAAGGATCTTGAGGCATTCCAACTAGCATGTGAAGTCAGGCCACATATAAACAAAAGAGGCTACCTAATTAGGTCAATAAGGCCAGAGATGGTGAGTTAGTTAAGCCAAGGTCATTGGGTAAAATCGTATTTCCTATACATACATAGCCTATAGCTTAAGGGAACAAATACTGTTTTCCTCCACAAAAATGTTTTTCAATTGGTAGTTGAAAAGAGAGAATTCAAACCTAACTGAAAGATCAGGGATTAAAAGAGAGACTTGGAGGTGATTAGGGATTGATTAGAACATCACATCTGGGCCTGTGGTACCTTTTGTGATGCCCTTGCTTTTTGTTCTAGACAAGTGTGAACAGAATTCACCCACTCAATACTTCTCAGAAAAAAACAGTGCTAGAGAGTGGAGCACTGGGGACCAACAGGACTCATTTACAGTTGTTCCAATTGACAGAGCAAGTGAAAATGCATCTCCCTATCTCCCTGATCATTACTACGAGTAGAGGCAAATGTGAAAGATGAACACAAGTGTAGGTTAATTTATGAACAGAAAACAGAAACTGCCTCTGGAAAACAACTGATGAGAAGAAAGGATGACAGTTCACTTAGATGGAGGCAGAGAACAGTTAAGAACATGGCCAGTGGATTTTTTGGCAAATGAAGGGATTTTTTCTTTGGGGTAAATTTTTAGGTTGTATGCATTGTATTTTTTTTGGACTTTTACTTCTAAGGTGACATGCCAACAGCCTATGAACCTATTAAACCTTTCATTATTAAAGAAAGACTATTAGCCCTTTTTCATATAAGTTTATAGAGAAAATATCCATTTTATGATGATATGATATAAAAGAAATATACTTCTATGATAATTGGTATGTAAAAATTCATTGATCTTTTCCATACCCATCTAACAAGATAATGGCTAGCCATGGTTTGCTTTCCAAAGATCCAGTGTCAAGAATATTCACATACCTTACAAGTTTTGTGGTTAAATGGCTCATTATGGCTATCTCCAATTACATTTTGTCACAGTTGAAGTAAAAAATATAGGGCTTCAAATATTCTTTTTCCATACTTAATAAAAATGCAACTCTTGGGACCCCCAACCTGGGAGACTCTGATTCATTAAATCCAGGATGATGCCCAGAAATCTTGTCTGCATTTTTAACAAAATCTCTGGAAACTTCTAATGAAGCTGATTTTCCTTTAAACCACACTTTCAGAAATATGTTTTGACTTGTGAACTTGAAGTTTTAGGGACATTAAGATCATCCTGTAAAGTTATTTGGCTTGTTTTACAAATGATTAAACTGAAGCACAACACGTTTTAGTGCTTGCCAAGGTCAATCGTTATTACTAACAAAGGTCTCCTGACTCCAAGTCCAGAGTTCCCATGTGAAGCTCCTTCCTACACAGGACCTAGAACACGATGGTGCAAAAATAAAATAGGAACCTGAATTTGGTCAATATAGCCTCCATAGGCTGCAGAATAGTATGAGAATGTAGTCTGAGAATTCCATCACCATCCACAGATAGGCAGCAACCTTAAATGAGCAACCAAATGAATATTGTCAATAATAATGTACTCAGCCTTAATAAAAATAAATCCTTAGCTTTGCATAGAACTGTGTACTTCACAAAGGACTTTCACATATTATCTGAGTCTCCCCAAAACTCCATGAGACGAATTGAGACTGTTATTTCCATTATAGAGACAAGGAAAATGAAGCTCAGAGAACTCAAGTATGATGGAATTACAGCTTGGACATATTTAACATTCTAAAATTCAATGGGTACATTTTAGCCAAATGAGAAAGAAAAAAATCTCCTGAAATAGTGTGGGCCATTGGCTTGCCAATACACTCAATGAGGATGTGCACCAGACTATGCAGAAAATGGGACATGTCCCCTGCCCTCACTCAGTCCCAGGCCCCCTAGGCATCTCATGGAATGAGCAATACTCCTCACTGAATGGGAAGCTAATGTTTGTTTAAAGACAGGTATTATTATACCTCATTTTCACTACACATAAAGCCAATTACTACCTCTGTTGTTTGCCCAAAGAAGCAGCAGTCTGGTCTAACAGGAAGCAGGTGGAAGACTCACTCAGAAATGGTGAGCCAATCTCCAGTTACATAGACAGAGCCTAGAGAGGTGGCCTTCTGGCAGGGTTGCATACCATCCCCATCTGCTCATGCAACCACCCCACACCATGGCACAGAACATGGCCACATTCAATCTAGACCATCAAGATCTGAGAGAGAGAATTTTTTAACTGAAAAACACTGAACTAGGATCCTAACTGAACTTTTAAGAGTTATTTTGAGCATATGGAGTTTTGTTTTGTCCATTGATTTTATGATTTCCCTACTGACATTCAAATAAAAATCAGTAAGGCTGGTTGAATATGTATTTTCAGATTTAAAATCCAGATGTCAAGGCACCCAAAGGAATGGCAAAAAAAGTGGCTTTTAAGAAAAATAACTGCAGGTAGCTATGTAAATACTGTCTTAGTTTGGACTCCCCCACAGGCACACACCTGGAAGAAGTAGTTTATATGGGGCTTATGCAGGAAGCACTAGGGGGTGAGACTGATAAAGGAGGAAGCTGGTACAAGATGCATTCAGGAGCAGGTTATTGCTGTGGGAGACCTCTGGAAAATAGGTAAAACCTACCTAAGAGTTGTCCCACCAGAGGGTTGGGGAAGCTGCAGTGCTTATCAACCAACTCCTATTTGGTCATTGGTTAAAGATTTTTCTCAGGGCATTTCTTTTCTTGCATGTCCTGCAAAGCCAGAGGAAAAGAGTTCAGCACCACTAAAACCAGCTTTGCAAGAAATGTTAAAGGAACTTCTTTATGCTGAAAAGCAAAAAGGCACTAATTAGTAACAACAAAACATGAAAGTATAGATCTCACTAAGTAAAGGTATATATCATAAAGGTAGTTGGTTAATCACTTATCAAGCTAGTTTGAAGGTTAAAAGGCAAAAGCTGTGAAAAATAGTATAACTACAATAATTTGTTAAGGTATAACAAAATAGAAATATATAAAATATGACATCAAAAACATAAAACATGAGGGGAGGAGTTAAAATATAGAGTATCAGAATTGTTCAAACTTAAGTTGCTCTCAATTTAAAATGGACTGTTATGTATATACAACCTATTACATGTGAGCCTCATTGTAACCACAAGGCAGAAACTTGTAGTAATTACACAAAAGAAAAAGAGAAAAGAATCTAAGCATAACACTAAAGAAAGTCATCAAACTGCAAGGGAAGAGAACAAGAGAAGAACAAAAGAACCAAAAGGAACTATAAAACACTGGAAAACAATTAACAAAATGTCAATAAGCACATATCTATCAATAATGACTTTAAATATAAATGGACTAAATTCTCCAATTAAAAGAAAGAGAGTGGCTGAGTAAATTAAAAAAAAAGAGAGACCCATCTACATGTTGCCTACAAGAGACTCAATTCAGATATAAAGAAATACACAGACTGAAAGTAAAGGGATAGAAAAATATGTTCCATGCAAATGAAACCAAAAGAAAGCTGGGTAGCTCCACTTATGTCAGACAAAATAGACTTTAAAACAAAGACTGTAACAAAAGAAAAAGAAGAGCATTACATAATAAAATAAAGGGGTAAGTCCAACAAAAAGATACAACATTTGTAAACATTATGTACCAAACATAACAGCATGTAAATATATAAAGCAAAATTAATAGACTTAAAGGGAGAAATTGACATCAATACAATAATAGTATGGGACTTAAATACCCCACTTATATCAATGGATAGATCATCCACACAGAAAATCAATAAGGAAACATTAACCTTAAATGATGTTACACCAGATAAACTAAACACATAGAGAACAGTCCACCCAAGCAGCACAATACACGTTTTTCTCAAGTGCCCGTGGAATAGTCTCCAAAATAGATCATATGTTAAGCCACAAAACAAGTCTCAGTCAATTTAAGAAGAATGAAATCATATCAAGCATCTTTTCCAACCAAAATGGTAGAAAACTAGAAATCAATTACAAGAAGAAAACTGGAAATATCACAAACATGTAAACATTTAAACAACATGCTATTGAAAAACTAAGAGGTCAACAACAACAAAAAAAAAAATCAAAGGAGAAAACAAAAAATACCTAGAGACAAATGAAAATGTGATTACAACATACCAAAATCTATGGGATGCAGCAAAAGCAGTTCTAAGAGGAAAGTTCATAGTAATATAGACCAACCTCAAGAATCAAGAAAAATCTCAAATAAAAAAACTTAACTTTACACCTAGAGGAACTAGAAAAAAAGAACAAATAAAGCCCAAAGCTAACAGAAGAAAGGAAATAAAAAATGTCAGAGCAGAAATAAGTAAAAGAGACTAACAAGACACTAGAAAAGAATGTAAAAACTAAGAGCTGGTCCTTTGAAAAGATAAACAAAACTGACAAACATTTAGCTAGATTTATCAAGAAAAATAGAAAGACTATTCAAATAAATAAAATCAGAAATGAAAGAGAAGTTACAACTAATACCACAAAGGATCATATGATTCTACTATGAACAGTTTGTCAACAAATTGGATGACCTGGAAGAAATGGATAAATTTCCAGAAAAATACAATCTTCCAAGATTGAATGATGAAGAAATAGAAAATCTGAATAGATGGATTACTAGTAAAGAGATTAAATCAGTAATAAAACCCTTCAGCAAACAAAAGTCCAGGACCAGATGGCTTCACTGGTGAATTCTACCAAACATTAAAAGAAGATTTAATACCTTTCTCACACTCTTCCAAAAAATTAAATAGGAGGGATTGCTTTCCAACTCATTATACCAGGGCAGCATTGCCCTGATATCAAAACCAGTCAAGGACATCACAAAAAGAAAATTACAAGCTGAAATCCATGATGAACATAGGTGCAAAATCCTAAACAAAATATTAGCAAATAGAATTGAACAATATACTAAAATGTTCATATGCCATGTTCAAGTGGGATTTATTCCACAGATGCAAGGCTAGTTATCTACAAATCAATCAATGTGATACACTACATTAACAAAATGAAGGATGAAAATCATATGGTCATTTCAATAGGTGCAGAAAAAGCATTTAACCAAATTCAACATCCATTTATGATAAAAACTCTTAACAATGTGGCTATAGAGGTAATGTGGCTCAACATAATAAAGGCCATGTATGTCAAGCCCATAACTAGCAACACACTCAATGGTGAAAATCTGAAAGCTTTTCTTCTAAGATCAGAAACAAAAAAGGATGCCCCCTCTTTCCATTTTTATTCAGCATAGTATTGGAAATCCTAGCCACAGCAATCAAACAAGAAAAAGGAATAAAAAGCATCAAAATTGGGAGGAATCCCAGCAGCAGCTGCGGTGCCTCTTGTCTTTCTGGCTCTCCTTGCTATCTCCTTTTTGCTTCCAGAAACATGGCCTACAGTGTAGCTGTCTCTGATGGGGTCATCAAGGTGTTCAATGACATGAAGGTGCGTAAGTCGTCGACACCAGAGGAGGTGAAGAAGCACAAGAAGGCAGTGCTCTTCTGCTTGAGTGAGGACAAGAAGAACATCATCCTGGAGGAAGGCAAGGAGATCCTGGTAGGTGACGTGGGCCAGACTGTAGACGACCCCTACGCCACCTTTGTCAAGATGCTTCCAGACAAGGACTGCTGCTACACCCTGTATGATGCGACCTATGAGACCAAGGAGAGCAAGAAGGAGGACCTGGTGTTCATATTCTGGGCCCCTGAGTGTGCAACACTTAAGAGCAAAATGATCTATGCCAGCTCCAAGGACGGCCTCAAGAAGAAGCTGATGGGGATCAAGCATGAGTTGCAAGCAAATTGCTATGAGGAGGTCAAGGACTGCTGCACCCTGGCAGAGAAGCTGGGAGGCAGCACCATCATCTCCCTGGAGGGCAAGCCTTTGTGAGCCCCTTCCAGGCCCCTGCCTGGAGCATCTGGCAGCCCCAGACCTGCCCACGGGGGTTGCAGGCTGCCCCCTTCCTGCCAGACCGGAGGGGTTGGGGGGATCCCAGCAGGGGGAGACCAGTCCCTTCATGCCAGTTGCCAAACAGCCCCCCCACCCCCTGGACCTTCCTCCTCTTCCTCCCTCCATCCCTGACGGTTCTGGCCTTCCCAAACTGCTTTTGATCTTCTGATTCCTCTTGGGTTGAAACAGACCAAGTCCCCCCCAGGAACCCCTGTTTGGGGGGGACCTGTACTTTTTTTAACAACACCCCAATTTCCCACCTCTTTCCCCCTTTTCCCATGCTGCCAACTTCTAACCACAATAGTGACTCTGTGCTTGTCTGTTTAGTTCTGTGTATAAATGGAATGTTGTGGAGATGACCCCTCCCTGCTCCGCCTGGTTCCCCTCTCCTTTTTCCCTTGGTCACGGCCATTCATGGAAGCAGGACCAGTAAGGGACCTTCAATTAAAAAAAAGAAAAAGAAAAAGAAAAAAAAACAAAAAAAAACAAAACAAACAAACAAAAAAGCATCAAAATTGGGAGGAAAGAAGTAAAACTGTCACTATTTGTGGATGGCATGATTTTATATACAGAAAACCCTAAAGACTCTACCAAAAAAAAAAAAAACTGTTAAGGAATTCAATTAAGTTGCAGGGTGTAAAAACAATATTCAAAATTTTGTGGGGATTTTTTGTAATGCGCTAGCCATGAACTATCAGAAAAAGAAATTAAGAAAACAATCCCATTTACAGTTGCATTAGAAAGAATAAAATACCTAGGAATATGTTCAGCCAAGAAGGTAAAAGACTTGTACAACTGAAAACTATAAGACGTTGATGAAAGAAATTGAAGCAGACACAAATAAATGGAAAGATATACTATGCTCTTGGATTGGAATAATTATTTTCATTACAATGTCTATATTATCCAAAGCAATCTACAGATTCAATGCAATCCCTGCCAAAATTCCAATGGCATTTTTCACAAAAATAGAACAAACAATCCTAAAATTTATATGGAACCAAAGAAGACCCTGCATACCTAAAGCAATCTTGAGAAAGAAGAACAAAGCTGGAGGCATCATACTTCCTGATTTCAAACTATACTACAAAGCTATAATAAACAAAACTGTTTGATATTGTCATAAAAACACAAACATAGATTGATAGAACAGAGTAGAGAGCCCAGAAATAAACCCACAAATACATAGTCAATTAACTTACAACAAAGGAGCCAAGAATATACAATAGGGAAAGAACAGTGTCTTCAAAAGATGGTGTTGGGAAAATTAATGACATGTGAAAGAATGAAATTAGACTATTATCTTATACTATACACAAAAATTAACTCAAAATGGATTAAAGACTTGAGCATAAGACTTGAAACCATAAAACTAGAAGAAAACATAAGGAATAAGGTCCTTGACATTGGTGTTGGCAATGATTATTTGGATCTTATTCTTAAAGCAAAAGTAAACATGTGGGACAACATCAAACTAAAAAGCTCTATGCAGCAGAGAAAACCATTGACAAAATGAAAAGGCAATTTACCAAATGGGGGAAAATATTTGAATATCATATGTTTAATAAGGGATTAATACACAGTCAGTAGTAAACAAACAAACAAATGGACAGTCCTATTAAAAAATGTACAGGGAATCTGAAAGGACATTTTTCCAATATGACCAGTAGGCACATGAAAAGATGATAACATCACTAATCATCAGGGAAATGCAAATCAAAACCACAGTAAGATATCACCTCACACCTGTCAGAATGGTTAATCAGAAAGATAAGAAATAACAAGTGTTGGCAAAAGTGTGGAGAAAGGGGAACACTCCTGCCTTGTTGGTGGGAATGTAAATTAGTGCAGCCACTATGGAAAACAATATAGAAGATTCTCAAAAAAAAAAAAAAAAAAAAAAAGAACTACTAAATGATCCAGCAATTCCACTTCTGGGAATTTATCCAGAAAATGAAAACACTAAAACTTGAAATGATATATACACTCCTATGTTCATAGAAGCAATTCTTATAATAGCAAAGATATGAAAACAACCTAAGGGTACATAAATAGGCAAATGGATAAAGAAGATGTGATATATATACACAGTGGAATACTACTCAGCCATAAAAAAAGAATAAAATCTTGCCTTTTTGTGATGACATGGATGGGTCTTGAGGGTTCATGCTAAGTAAAATAAGTCAGACAGAGAAACACAAATACTATATGATTTCATTTATATGTGGACTCTAAAAAACAAAACAAAGGAATAAACCAAATAAAACAAAACAAAACTCATAGAACAGAATGACAGCTGCCAGAGGGGTGGGTGTTGGAGGTGCGCAAAATAGGTGATGGGGTGAAGAGGTACAAGTTTCCAGTTATAAAATAAATAAGCTATGTGGATGGAATGTACAGCATGGTGACTATAGTCAATAATATCGTATTTTTAATGTTTAAAAGTTGCCAAGAGAGTAAGTCTTAAACCTTCTCATCACAAGGAAAAAAATATGTATCTTTGTATGATGATGAATGGTAACTAGACTTATAGTGGTAATTACTTTGCAGTGTATACAAATATTGAATCATTACGCTGTACACCAGAAACTAACATAATTTTACATGTCAATTACACCTTAATAAAAAGAAAAGAAACCATCAAAACAAAACTTTGTCATGTAGCTTCAATGTGTATCTCTCCATACTCCTGCTTTTTAGTTGGTCTTTACTTTTACAAATTCCTTTTGCTAACCAGCTCACTGATGCACCTGAAAAGATGATTTTAAAATATATCACCCAGTATTTTCAGTTGTTTACAGTGAGACAGATAATCAGTGTGTCTTGTATGATGAACCAGGAATTTAAGGAAATATTCTGTAGGTTTTTACTGCTTTGTAGTGGAATTCAAATGTGTACCTCATTGGGATAATTCTGTTCTGGATTTACCCAAACCAACCACCCCACTTATTCTGTGAGTAGTATTTGCCCAATGGCTTGATTCTTTTACTTCCATTGTAAAAGACTCCTTTTAAAAACAAAATAGTTACAATAAAATTGGTTTTGAAATGCGAAGATTAATTTCAAAATGCTTTAAGGGCAAGGACCCTGTTTTACTCATCTTTTATATTCCCAGGCCTGAATGAATAGATAAATAAGTGAATGAATGATTTACATTGACATTCTAGCTATATATGTATTAGGATGTAAGAATTCCTCTAAAAAAATATAGAAGCAACAGAAAACAGAGTTTTTTGTTTCTTTTTGCTATTCAGACTGTGAGATATATTGAGTAACTGAAGCTTGCTAAAAATGGAAATGTCCTCAACTATAAAGATACAGTTAACAGATTCCACAGAAAAGGGTTTGTACGAATTGCTGTTTTCTGATTATTCACCTAAATCACTTCGGAAAAGAAAAAGTCTGTAAATAGTACTGCCAAACAGATGTATATTGTTACTGGAACTGAATCTTCTAGTCCTGGAGGAAGCCAAATGCTAGAACAGGATGCCTGGTCATAGAAATTAGACAGAAAAATGGATAGAGAGACACAGTGCAATGATAGATACCATGGAAAGACAGATAAAGTACAGCCCAGTGGGCAAGCAAACCAAGGAGCCTGCTTGAGCAAAAACTTGCTTTTGAATCTAAGAAGACTTCCAGTTAAAAATTAAGAAATATTTGCCAGCTTCTTAAATAGAGACTGCATTTGCCTTTAAGCATACTCTCCCTTAGTTTGGAGAAGAACAAGTAGTAGGCTATTTCAGTTATGCAAATAAAAACTAAGTAGCCACCCATTGTTCTGAGGGATGATTGATCTGAAGGTACTACCAGGTTTTATGTTGCTGGTGGGTGAATGTAGAAAGTGAAATACCCAGATAGTTATTTCATATGCAAGTTGACAGAGTCTGAGAAACAGGGAAGTACAGGAAAGTAAAGAATCAAAGAGGACAGAGAAGGGATTTTCAAACTTCATTTGGTTGTATTTGTGAAAGATATTTTTTCTGGGTATAGAATTCTAGGTTGACAGTTGTTTTCTTTCAGTGTTATTAAGACATTGCTGCACTGTTTCCTTGATTGCATTGTTTCTGATGAGAAATCTGTTTTTCTTTTCTCCTCTATACATGATGTGTCTTTTTTTCTCGCTGCCCATAAGATTTTCTCTTTATCACTGTTTTTGGGCAGTTTGACAAGGACATGTCAGTACAGTTTTTTTGTTTGTTTTTTGTTTTTTCCCTTACATTTTATTTTATTGATATACAGTTTAAGTTATTTTTAAGACAATTTTTAGAGCAGTTTAAGTTTGGCAGCAAAATTAGGAAGAAGGTGCAGACATTTCCCATATACCCCCAACCACACATGTGTAGCCTCCCCCATTATCAGCATTGCCTACCAGAGCTGGACACTTGTTACAGTTGATGAAGCTACATTTATGCATCATAATCACCCAAAGTCCATAGTTTTCATCAGGGTTCACTCTTGGTGTTGAACATTCTATGGGTTTAGATAAAGGTATGATGGTATGTGTCCACCATTATGGTATCATAAAGAGTATTTTCACTGCCCTAAAAATCCTCAGTGCTCCATTTGTTCATCATCCTACCAACCCCTGAAGCCACTGACCTTTTTAATGTCTCCATAGTTTTGTCTTTTCCAGAATGTCATTTAGGTGGAATCATATAGTATGAGGTCTTTTCAGATTGACTTCTTTTACTTAGTAATATGCATTGAAGGTTCCTCTATGTTTTTTCATGGCTTGACAGTTCATTTTAACGTTGAATAATATTCCATTGTCTGATGTACCACAATTTATTTTTTTATTCATCTACTGAAGGGCATCTTGGTTGCTTCCAAGGTTTGGCAATTATGAATAACACTGCTATAAAATCCATGTACAGGTTATTGTGTAGGCATAAATTTTCAACCTCTTTGGATGAATTTTGAGTGTGATTCCTGAATCTTATAGTAAAAGTATGTTTTATTTTTTTTTTTCAGACATTTTAAATATGAGCTTTATTTTAAATTTAAAGAAACTATGAAAATAAACACTTTTTACAAATGATATCAAACACTTAAAACATAATCTAGGAATGTTAAACATTAATTTTTAATTCAAAGTAATGACATTCATAGAATACATCTTGGTGCTAGCCAATATGGAGTTTACTTAATTCTAGTACTTTATATAATCTCAACCATTAATCCTTCCTGAAATTCAATGATTATGATTCAACTTTATAAAGTTAAGCAAATCTTCTTTACAATACTCTCATATAACTTTTTCAAATAGAAACATTTATACCAGCAAGGAAATTATTAAAACATAAATTATGCTGAGGGGCTTGATTAAAAGGCTGTCTATATAGAGATGCATCTCACCTTAGAAAGTGCACACGCACACAAAAACACTTAATCGAACATAAGACACCAGGACGTTCTCTTAGTTATGTCACACAGCAAACCGCACGTTTATAAATGTCATGCTATTATGTACGAACTGAAAAACATATATATTTTTTAAAAAGCCCTTGACACGGGGGAGTGGAACACGACTGCATTAAGCACAGAAATGCAGAGCTTTATGAACTGCCTGTCTCCAGCTGGTTCCCAGGCGCCACTGAAAACAATCACCACCCTCAGAAAGACAAGATGGTCTTGTTAATGATTTCCACGGCCTCCAGAATCTCATCCTCCTTGATCACCAGCAGAGGTGCAAGCCTGATGATATCACCGTGGGTCGGCTTGGCCAGAAGTCCATTATCTCGAAGTCGCAGACACACCTTCCAAGCATCATAATCTTTGGTTTCTCTAATGACAACAGCATTTAATAATCCTTTTCCTCTTACAGCTGTTACAATATCAGAAGGTAGCTTCATGAGTTCATTTCTCAAGACGATACCCATTTTTTCTGCATTTTCAGCAAGGTTTTCTTCTTCTAAAACCTCCAGAGCCGCGATGGCCACTCGGCAGCCGAGCGGGTTGCCTCCGTACGTTGAACCATGTTCCCCTGGTTTGATGGTCAGCATGATCTCATCGTCACACAGCACTGCAGACACAGGGTATAAACCACCAGAAAGTGCCTTTCCTAGAAGGACTATATCAGGTCTGACATTTTCATGATCTATAGCCAGCCATCTACCAGTTCTGGCCAATCCTGTCTGTATTTCATCAGCAATAAACAGAACCTGGTGCTGGGTGCAGAGCTCTCGCACGCCCACGAGGTAGCCTGGATCTGGAACCACAACGCCTGCTTCACCCTGAATTGGTTCCACCATGAACGCAGCAACGTTCGGGTCCTGAAGTGCACGCTCAAGAGCAGGCAGATCATTATATGGAATGATTTCAAAACCTGGCATAAATGGTCCAAAACCATCATAACTGGTTGGGTCTGTGGAACTGGAGATAGCAGACAATGTTCTACCCCAGAAGTTTCCAGCTGCAAAAACAATCTTCGCTTTGTATTTCGGGATCCCCTTCACAGTATAGCCCCATCTTCGAGCAAGTTTGCAAGCAGTCTCTCCAGCCTCCACTCCTGTATTCATAGGAAGAACTTTGTGGTAGTTGAAAAGTTTAGTAACATACTCTTCGTATTCACCGAGCACGTTGTTGTAGAAAGCCCTAGATGTCAATGTCAGTTTGTCCACCTGACTTTTCAAAGCATTCACAATCTTCGGATGACAATGGCCTTGGTTGACAGCACTGTAAGCACTCAGAAAGTCAAAATATTTTCTGCCTTCCACATCCCATACGTAAATACCTTTTCCTCTCTCCAGGGCTACAGGTAAAGGATGGTAGTTGTGGGCACCATATTTAGACTCCCGTTCAAAGATGTAATCAGAGGATGGAGGGCCCTGAACTGTTTTTTTAGTTGCAACAGATGTAGCAGAAGCCACTGAAGAATGAACTCCACGGCGAAGGACAGCAACAGTCTGCAAACAAGCTAGTTTGGAAAACATGATGTCCTTCAAGTGGGAATATCACCAACCTAGCGGCGTCTCCAAGACCGGCCAGGGACACGCAACGTCAACGGAGCGGCTACCAAAAGTATGTTTTATTTTGTGAGAAACTGCCAAACTGTCTTCCAAAGTGGCTGTACCATTTTGCATTCCCACCAGCAATGAATGAGAGTTCCTCTTGCTCCATGTCCTTGCTAGCATTTGGTGTTGTCAGTATTCCAGATTTTGGCCTTTCTAATATGTGTGCTGTAGTATCTCATTTTATTTGCATTTCCCTAATGACATATGGTGTTTATCATCTTTTCATATGCTCATTTGCCATCTGTATATCTTCTCTGGTTGAGGTGTCCATTAAGATCTTTGACCCATTTTTTTTCCAAGTTGTTTTCTTATTGTTGAATTTTTAAAGGTCTTTGTATATTTTGCTGTCACTCCTTTATCAGATGTTTCTTTTGAAAATATTTTCTCCCAATCTGTGGTTTTTCTCATTCTCTTGACATTGCCTTTAGCAGAGCAGAAATTGTTCATTTTCATGAAGTCTAGCTTATCAACTCTTTCTTTCATGGATTGTGCCTTTGATGTCATATTTGAAAGGTCATCACCATACCCAAGATCATCTAGGTTTTCTCATATGTTATCTTGTGGAGGGGGCAGCTGTAATTTTATGTTTAACATATAATTCATTTTGAGTTAATTTTTGTGAAGGATGTAAGGTCTGTGTCTAGACTGATTTTTTTTACATGTGAAGGTTCAGTTCTCCCAGTACCATTTGTTGAAAAAACTACTTTGCTCTATCACTTTGCCTCTGCTCCTTCATCAAATACCAGTTGACTATATTTAAGTATTTCTGGGTTCTATATTCTGTTCCATTGATCTATTTGTCTATTCTTTAGCCAATACCATGCCATCTTCATTACTGTAGCTTTATGATAAATCTCGAAGTCGGGTAGCTTCAGTCCTTCAACTTTGTTCTTTAATATTGTATTGACTACTCTGAGTCTTTTGCCTCTCCATATAAACAAGAATTAGTTTGTCAAAAGCCACAAAATAACAAAATAACTGCTGGGATTTTTATTGGGACTGCATTGAGTCTCTGACTAAGTTGGGAAGGACTGATGTCTCTAAAATATTTATTCTATCTATGAACATGAAATAGCTCTCAATTTATTTAGTTCTTTGATTTTGCTCATCTGAGTTTTTTAGTTTTTCTTATGTAAATCTTGTACATATTTTATTAGATTTTTACCTAAGTATTTCATTTTTTGTGGATGCTAATATAAATAGTATTATGTTTTTTAATTTAAAGTTCCGCTTGTTCACTGGTATATAGGAAAGCAATTGAAATTTGTGTGTTAAACTGGTGTCCTCAACACTAAATATTTCACTCCACTCTTTTTGTTTGCCTTGTTTCTGAGGAGAAGCTGGGTATAATTCTAATTTTTGTTACTGTACAGTAAAGTGGGTTTCCCCTCCCCACCTCTGGCTTCTTTCAGAATTTTCTCTTTATGTTTGATTACCTGTAGCTTGAAAATGATTAGCCTAGCTGTACTTCTTTGTTTGTTTGTTTGTTTGTTTGTTTTTTGGTATCTGTCCTGCTTGGTGTTTTCGGAACTTCCTAGTTTGTGGTTTTGTGTCTGATATTAAATTCAGTTATTAGTGCTTCAAATATTTCTTATGTTCCTTTCTTTCTCCTCCTTTTGGTATTCCCACTACACACATGTTACACCTTTTGTAGTTGTCCCACAGTTTCTGGATATTCCATTCTGCTTTTTACAATCTTTGCTCTCTTTGCTATTCAGTTTTTGCAGTTTCTATTGATATATCCCCGAGCTCAGAGATCCTTTCCTCACTCATGTCTAAGTCTACCAGTAAGTCTATCAAAGCACTATTCATTTCTATTACAGTGTTTTTATCTCTTGCATTTCTTTTTAGTTCTTTCTTAGGATTTCTACTCCCTGCTTACAATGCTCATCTATTTTCGTATGCTCTCTACTTTATCCATTAGAGCCCTTAGCATATCAATTATACCGTGTTAAATCCCCAGCCTGATAATTCCAACATCCCTGCTATATCTGGTCCTGATGCTTACTCTGTCTCTTCAAGTTGTGTTTTTGCTTTTCAGAATGCCTTGCTACTTTTTCTTGATAGCTGGACATGATGTTCTGAGTGAAAAAGAACTGCTGTAATTAGGGCTTAGTAATGTGGAGGTGAGGTGTTGGGGGCGGGGAATATTCTCTGGTCCTATGAGTAAGTCTCCGTTTTTTAGCAGGCTGTGCCTCTGGACTGTGAATTTCACAAGAGTTTCTCAGTTGTTTTCTCCCCCATTAGGTGGCACAGGAAGAGTAGAGTAGGCTAGAGTCCTTTTCCCACATGGAAGGAAAACTAGACCTGATAAGAGTTGGGTTATTTCCTTTGCCCCAGGTCACTTAGGCTCTGATAAAACCCTGCAGGTTTGGTTCTGGTTAAATAGTTTCTCCTGAGGGCAGGCCTTATTAGGAAGAGTAGAGTGCTCTGGGGTATTTTTAATGGTTCCTTTTTCCCTCCTGTCAGAAGCAGAAAGGAAATTTTCTCCAATATTTACTGTGGGGAAACTGATCAAGCAGCTGGAGGTAATCTCAAAATATTGTGTCCCCCACTTCCCAAGACTGTGTCTATTTGGAGATTTTAACTCTTAGAATTGTCCCCACTGAGCTCCAGCTGTTCATCTGTTATAGTTGAGGTTTTCAGTCATTTTTTTAAAATACATTTTTTATGCATTCCTCTCCTTTCCTTTTGTGACTTCATTTACATATATGTTAGGCCAACAGAATTTTTCCAACATCTCATTTACGCTTGGGTAATTTTTTCAGATTCTTTCTTCTCTGTGTCTCCTTTTGAATAGTTCCTATTGCTGTATCTTCATATTGGCTAATTTTTCCATGCCCAATAACACCAGAGCACATTAAAACTGAGGAATATCTAAAACACCAGATGATGGATTCTTCAGAGGTCTACTTTAATAGCTATGCTTCCAAGAAACTGGTAAGATGGGATGTCTATCAGTGGCATCTAAGAGCAGGCTCATATGATGTATGCTTTAAAATTCTGATAACACTGGCAGTATTAGAAAACTTGCCATTTTTATACATTATAAAGAATCTGCATGGAAAAGGATAACTTAATGAATACTTGCAGCAAACTGGGGAACCAGCCAATCACAGGACCATATATGTGAGTGGGAAAGCCTTCCCACTTCCCTTCCTCCTTGAAGATGATGAACTTGTCCAGGAGGACAGGATGGAGAGGGTAGTGTTGGTACTATTGATGACAGAATTATGCTAGAAGATAGAGGCTATGAGATTTCTAATTATTGGCCAAAGCAGTAATAAGACACAGCACCAGACTTCTGATAAGTTTGCCTAATGGTGAATGAGAGGATGGTCTCATGTGTAACTAGTCTACTTGCAGATTTGTTTCAGTGAGGAACTGGGCCCACTGAATTAGGATTTGTTCTATAATGCCACCCAAAGTCTGAATCTCCAGGGGAATTCTTAGAGAGGTTTAGAGTTATATATGGAGGGATTAAAAAAAACAAAAAAACAAAAAACAATTGCTGTACTTCTTGAATTTGTCCAGGGTTTACAGATAAAGTTATGGAGCACTCTACATAACTGACAGGAGTGATTATGGAAATTGCAGTGCCCCTGTGATTACCACTGCCACTACCCATATTTTTACCAGCTATGCCTTCAGGTTTCTATTCTTCCATTCTATTCTTCTATTTATCTATAATGTCACAACAATTCAATTTCAGATTATTGAAAGTACAATTATTTTAATTTTGAGTTTAGTTGGTAAGAGAGTTGTGTTCCCATATGCCACCAGATTTTACTTGTCCATCCAAAAGTGGAATAGAATGAACTCAGCACTATGGACTTTGTTTTAGGAAGGCTTCAGGTTTACTCTATATGATGAATAAGTGTTCCCATTTCCCTTCCTATCGCACCTCTTGAAAAACATGTATTATTGTTCTGTGAGGATATATTTTAAGTTTTCATAAAGAGGGTTAAATATACATTACATTGTGATTCTTGTGTAATTTTTATAATTCATACTGCTATGTAAAAATCTAGTTTCAAACTGCTACATAGTGGTTCCTAGAGGGTACCCCCACTGTTTTCATTACACACCCACTTTTCTCCCAATGGATACTGGATTGACCCCAGCTCCCTGTTATCATAAATGCTGTTATGTTGAACATGGTCTTTTGTGGACCTTATGTGAGAATTTCTCTTTTGGGTTTTACTTTCTGTTAATTTCCTTTTCATATTCTTTTTGTTCTCTTATTCTCAGTGATTTGAAGAAGTTTCTTATTTATTCTAAATATTGTTTCATCATTGGTTTTAGATTTTGCAAATAACTTCACCCAACTGCTCCCTTCTCTGTTGCTCTTCCCATAGTGTCAGGATTCAGAACAAATGCAGAGGAAACTTGCATAGCTCTCAACTACAGGACTTGAAAGGAATTTTTAGCATCTGTCTTAAACTGTTCCCCAGGAAGGCTAATTCCATTAAGATATTGAGTTGAACGGCTTCCCCTAAACCTATAACTAGAACCTGAGATGGAAAAGGGAGCCTTAACAATGTTCACAGAGACAAAAACATGCAGTATTCCCGGAGGCGCCTTTACTATAAATGTAAGTGACCCTTTAAAAAGCCGTGCAAACATCACCCCTTGATAATATGCCTATTTGGGCATATAACCAGGCCATGTGTTATGTCATTAACCATCGGAATGAGGTCAAAGTGAAGAAACAAGAATGCTAGAGAGAACTGGTACATTCATTAGGGTGAGTGTTTAGGGAGTCATTGAGTATTCAGAGAAAAGCATGTAGGTGTTGCTTTCAAGACTGAAGTAGAAATGCTGCAAGATATTTCAAAAATAGTGTCTGTGAATTTCCTAATGCTAAATAAATCCTAATTCCTTCGAATACTGATTACAGTACAATTTAATGGAAGAATTTTACATGGAAATGGTGAAACACAGATTTGGTGCCATGTATTTCTTTCATATTAAACTAAAGCTGTCCATTTAAACTTCCCTGTTTTTAAAATTTATTTATTTATTTATTTATTTATTTATTTATTTATTTATTTATGTATGTATGTATGTATTTTATTGGCTGTGTTGGGTCTTTTTTGCTGGCTTTCTTTAGTTGCGGTGAGTGGGGGCTACTCTTCATTGTGGTGCACAAGCTCCTCATTGCCGTGGCTTCTCTTGTTGTGGAGCACGGACTATAGGCACATGGGCTTCAGTAGTTGCAGCACATGGGTTCAACAGTTGTGGCTCACAGGCTCTAAAGCACAGGCTCAATAGTTGTGGTGCACGGGCTTAGTTGCTCCGTGGCATGTGGGATCTTCCTGGAGCAGGGATTGAACCCATGTCCCCTGCATTGGCAGGTGGATTCTCAACCACTGCACCACCTAGGAAGCCCTAAACTTCCTTTTTTAAGTGGACATATTCCTCATGCAAAAGAATCATTAAACTGACCATGACCTCAGTTTTTGTCCACATGTTCTTGATTAAATTAAATTTTAGTAATATGGTCATTTTTCTTGTTTTGTTTCATTTCTCACCAAAGAAGTACATATCATTCTGAAAAGGTCAATGTTAGCTCAGAGTGGTTCTTAATATAATTCTCTGCTAACATTTCCACTTACTGAAGTGTGCTGTCATATTTCATATGTTAGATGGCAGTGTACTATTAATGCCACATATACATGAGAGACATGTATAATAGGAAGATCTAGACATAGAGATGGCCATGGAGATGGAGGTGGAGCTAGAGATAAAGATAGAAATGAAGATGGAGACAGATATGTTTTCAACTGCCAAGATCTAAAGGCATTTTGAAAGTCTGTATCTAATCCCTACATGAAGACTAAAACCATCAAGAAAAAATCTACTGTTCCTGGACAGCAGGCATTCTATCATCTGTGAGACTGAATCTGTTGAATTTGATTATCATAACATACAACTATCAGAGTTAAGCTATTGTCAGTGAAAAAATAGTAATTAACTATTAGCTAAATTACTGGTAGTTCTTTTTTCTCCTGTCATGACTCCTAAAGCTGCCGATTCAGTGACTTATTAAGGCTCTTCTTACAGTGAAATTAATTTTAAGTGTATCTTTAGGATAGAAGTCAGAGTTATTAGCATATATACTTAAATGAATAATAATTTTTCATCTGACATTATTGGTTAAGAGCAATAGTTAACCTACAGAACACTGGAAATATTTTAAAATAATGGACTTAGAAGAAAACAAAGAATAATTATAAAAGAAATGGAAGAGGAATTAATGTCTGTTGCTCTCCTTCAGTTGCCAGTCTCTGTATTAAAAGGTTTCACATGTGATATTATGTTTTTTCACATAATTTTCACACCTAATCCCCATAAAGACCTACATTTCATTTTCCCCCATTTTTAGAGACAGATGAGTTAAAGTAGGTATACAAAGCCACTGCATGCTAATTAATTTTCTCCTCAACAATGTTGTACAAGTTTTGGAATAATAGGGTAGACATGAGTGGAAATCTCTAGAAATCTCTGGAAATTTCTCTCCTTCTCCTCCTCCCTCCTATCCTCCCTTCTTCTCTTCCCAATAGACAGTGGCATGGTATAGTCATTCTTTTCCTTACATTTGTAAAAACATAAATAACAGACTAAGTTCCAAAGGTCTGAGTAGAAGAATGACTTGAACCCGTCATTTCGAAAGATGCAAAGTTCTACACCTAAACATACATTCTCCTAAATCCAGTTAGCAAAAAGTTAGCAGAAAACACATAAGCTATAAATAAGAATGTAAAGAAGTAATAGTAGTTAGTAAGAAACATGGCTACAAATGTATTTCTGGCTCATAGCAACTCATTGTTTGGTCAGTAAAAGAAACAAGAAAAGATTCATCTGTTCATATTTGCATGAGTTAGAAAGAAATTAAAGAGTGGAAAGTATGATGAAAAGTACCTTTCTGCTAATGTGAAAGCTTAGAAGCTGCAACTTCATTAAGAAAGTATTCATTAGTGATTCTACAGGTAATTTTATCTCTTCAAGAATCTGGATTTCTCTGTTACTCCTTTTCTCTCTCATGATATTGATCCTATTTTCCCACCATTATCCCTTTGTCCAAACAAAATGTCCAAGTCTCCTCTCCCCTAACAAACAAAACCAAACACTTCCTCAGCAACCTTTTCCCATGAGGGTGCTTCTCCCTGTGCACCATTTTCTCCACTGCCAAACATCTCACAACAGTGGTCTCCTCCACAGATTCATTTCTTTTCTACAAGAAGAAATTCTCATCTCACTGGGAACTGACATATTTTCCAGCTTCTTCCTGAATGTTGTTCCCTCCTTGTTTCCTGAAATCCTTTACCTTGTTGGTTTATATCTTATCTCTCTGTCTGTTCCTTCTCACTCTCCTTGGACGTTCTTCCTAATTTTCTAAATCTTTAAATGTAGACTTTCCTTAAGTTTGTGTTCTTGGACACTGCTATGGTCTCAGTATTTGTGTCCCCCCAAAATTCACGTATTAAAATCCTAATGTCCAATGTGACAGTGTTAGGAGGTGAGGCCTTTGGGAGGTGCTTAGGTCATGAGGGTGGAACCCTCATGAATGGGATTGGTTCTCTTTCAAAAGAGATCCCACAGAGCTCCCTTTCCCTTATCTGACATGTAATGATACAAGAAGTCTGTCACCCAGAGGAGGGACTTAACCAATTAAGTTGGCAACCTGATCTTGAACTTTCAGCCTCCAGAACTGTAAGCAATAAAGTTCTGTTATTGTTAAGCTACCCAGTCTGCAATGTTTTTTTTTTGTTGTAACAGCCCAAATGGACTAACACAGACACCTTCTCATTTTGTTCTCACTTACTGGTCTGAATTTCTAACTGTCTATTGGGCATCAAAAACATTAAACCAGAATATTTCTCCCCCTAAATTAGCCTCTTCCCCTCACCATATTATCTTATGACATTCCTATTACATTAGATAGCATTATGCAGCTGCTAGAATAACCTCTTGAAATGTTGGCTAGCACAAAAAATTATCTCTTGTACATATATAGTCCAAAATAAGGGTTTCTGATCAGTAGGCCACTCTCTGACACCAATGATTCAGAGACTCAGGCACCTTCCATCTTTTTGACTTTGCCATCTTCAACACTTGGTTTTCAAGGTCATTGAGTATGACTTCATTGGAACTTTAGAAGGAAAAAGAGCATGGAAAACAAGGCAGAAGGGATTTTGTGGCCATTTCTGAAAATGATACACATCACTTCTGTTCATATTCCATTAAACTGAACTCACTCATATGACTATATCAAAGGGAGTGTATTAGTCTGTTCAGGCTGCCATAACAAAACGCCATAGACCAAGGGGCTTAAACAACAGAAATTTACTTCTCACAGTTCTGAAGGCTGGAAGTCCAAGACAGAGGTATCTGGTAAGAACTCTCTTCCTCGCTTGCAGATGGCCACCTTCTTACTGTGTCCTCACATGGCAGAAAGAGGGGAGAGGGAGAGGAGAGGGGAGAGGGAGAGGAGGGGGGAGAGGAAGAGAGTGATCTTCCTCTTCTTATAAAGCCACAGTCCTATCAGATTAGAGCTCATTATTACTCATTTAACCTTAATTATGTCCTAAAGACCCTACCTCCAGGTACAGTCATAATGGGGGTTGGGACTTCAGTATATGAATTTGAGGAGGCAAAAATTCACTCATAGCAGCAAGCCAGGAAATGTAATCTAGGAAAGTATTCCCAGGAAGAAGAGAAAATATTTGATAAATGGCTAGTCAGACTCTACCACAATCCACCCTCTGCTCACCAAATATTCTTTCCACCTTTCTTTCCACACAACATGCTTACCTCTCCCCAAGGGATGGAAGCCAAAGTCCCATCCAGTTACTGCATCCAGGTTAAAGTCCAGAGTTTTGGGGTGATGATGTTTCTCTCCAAGTATAAAAATGTCTTCTCACATCCAGTGACTAAAAATACAGGTTGTCTGTCCACCTCCCCCCCCAACACACACATATACACACAAACTCACTCACTCTCATGTAATATAAAAGGTATAGCAGGGGCAAGATAGCCACAGCAAACATTTTCATTTAGAAAAGGAAAGAATTGAAGAAATAGTCATGGATCTATAGCAATAATGACATTCTTCCAGACAGGAATTTTGAGGAAACTCTCTCCTGGAAGTGGGGGGATTTCCCCAACTCTGCTCTCTGGGGGAAATTCTCTTGTCCATTGTTGTCTGCATCCCCTGGGCCTCATCAAATTTAAAAATTTTACTCTATGAAAGCTCATGTGTAAATGATGACAACACAAGCCATAGTTTGGGAGAAAATGTTTGCAAACCACATATCTAAAATATAAAGTGTTCTTAATTCTCAACAATAAAAAAATCAAACACTATAATTAGAAAATGGGCAAAAGACATGAACAGAGATTTTACCAAAGAGGATATAGAGATAGCAAATAAGGGCATGAAGAAAGCCCAACATCATTAGCCATTAAGGAAATGCAAATCAAAACCCAAATGAGATATCACTACATACCTGTCAGAATGGCTAAAATTTTAACAAGTGACAACTCCAAATGCTGCTGAGGATATAAAGAACTAGATCATGCATGCATTGTTGATGGAAATGTGAAATGGTGCAGCTACTCTGGGAAAGAGTTGTGCAATTTCTTAGAAAATTAAACATGCAACTATCATACTACCCAGCAATTGCACTCCAAGGTATTTATTCCAAAGAA
This sequence comes from Hippopotamus amphibius kiboko, assembly GCF_030028045.1. Lineage (NCBI taxonomy): Eukaryota > Metazoa > Chordata > Mammalia > Artiodactyla > Hippopotamidae > Hippopotamus > Hippopotamus amphibius. The sequence goes on along the minus strand of NC_080188.1, from coordinate 85,169,430 downwards.
ATGAAAACATATTCACAGAAAAACCTGCACATGGATGTTTACAGCAGCTTTAGTTGTAATAGCCAAAATCCTTACTCAGCCCAGATGTCCTTCAATGGGTGAAGGATTAAACATACTGTAGTACCTCCATACTATGGAATACTACTCAGCAATAGAAAAAGAACTACTGATTCACATACCATCTTGGGTGAATCTCTGGGGAATTATTTTGCATGAAAAAAAAAAAAACCCAATAGGTTACATACTCTATGTTTCCATTTGAAATGACAAAACTGTGGAAATAGAAGACAAATGTGTATTTGTCGCTGGGGGAAGAGATCAGAAGAGAATGGGTGGACTTATAAATGAGCAACATGAGGGATCCTCACGGCATTGTACTGTTCAGTAGCTTTACTGTGGCTGCAAATACATGAACACACACAGGTGAAAAACTTAAAACACACACGCAAATAAATAAAACTGGGGAATCAGAGTAAGATAAACAAATTGTATCAATGTCAATTGTATCAACTGTATCCACCAATATCCTGGTTGTGATATTTTATTATGATATTGAAAAATGTTAACAATTGGGGAAATTGAACAAAGCGTACAAGGGATTTCTCTGAATTATTTCTTACAATTGCATGTTAATCTATAATACCTCAATTTTAAAAAGGTTATTGGGGACTTCCCTGGTGCCACAGTAGTTGGGAGTCCACCAGCCAATGCGGGGTACTTGGGTTTGGTCCCTGGTCCAGGAGGATCCCATATGCCATGGAGCAACTGGGCTGGTGCCCCACAGCTACTGAGCCTGTGTGCCTTCAGCCCGTGCTCTGCAACCAAGGAAGCCACCACAATGAGAAGCCAGGGCGCCACAACAAAGAGTAGCTATCACTTGCCACAACTAGAGAAAGCAGGCGCACAGCAATGAAGACCCAATGCAGCCAATAAAATAAAATAGAAATAAAATAAAATAAAATAAAATAAAATAAAATAAAATAAAATAAAATAAAATAAAAAATGTTATAGGGCAAAAAAAAAGCTTATCATTGCAAACTATTATACTAGGAGTTGTAGTGAATAATAAATCTCAAAGATGAATGTGACTCAGGACTTACTTTTAACCAATTTATAATATATTACATATGGTGAGTGGGAAAGGAGCTAGCCTTCATTCTACATGAATGAATTTTTAGCATTGCATGTGAGATTCTCCGTATCTGATTCCAAAATACCTTCCCATCCTCTTCTATTGCTAAGTTTTCCAACACCTCCTATATTCCAGCCTTGTCTATTTCCCAAATATTCCAAGCATTCTTAAGACCCCATGCATTTTCTCTTGTGCTTCTGTCAAACAGAAATACCTTTTCCCATTCTCAATTAAAATATTTTAATCCTTTATTGTCTATTCAAATGCCACTGCCTCATTTGAAGAGCTCACTTATAGTCTGAATCACTAAGTCCTTATTCTATATTCTCACAGTAGTTCATCTTTTTACTTTGTATCTCGTTTTACACATTGTTTAATATTTGATTAAGCAGACTAGCTTCCCTCCCTCCTACCACATACAGTATACTATAAACTCCTTGGAAAAAGAACTGAATCACATTCATCTCTGAAAGTTGGTATCCTCTATGACTCCTAATACAGTCCTTTGCATGAATTTTAATATTCACTGAAATTTATTGCATGTTTGCCATTGCCAAGCACTGTTCTAAATGCTTCCCTTACATCAAGTAACTTAATCCTTAACAAGGGAGGTCTTATTATCTGTATCTTACAAGTGATGGAACTGAGGCACAGGAAGTTTAAGTACCTTGTCCAAGGTCACAGGTACTATATTTTATGTGATTGGGTTCATACTCTTCACCATCTTGTAATGCTGCCTCTAATAGCATTCAATGATTGACAGTCTGATATAACTTAAGGAAAGCTCTCTAAATAAATGGTTTCAGCTTGTTTCCCAGAAAACTAGTATTGCTGATTACTAGTTATGTACCAAGTACAGGGCCAGCTGCTTTCACACTAATTAGCTCATGGAATACTGATGTCCCCATTTTATAAATGCGAAAAGTATAACCTAGAGATATTAAGTAATTTAGCCCACATTGCGCAGCGGGTAAGTATTAGGGCTATGTTTATTTGTTTGGTTGCTTTCATTAAGTCAAGCTACAAGTCAGAACAACACAATTGTTTATGAAATCTGATAAAACAAATTAAATGAGCCCTTTTTGATAAAACAATTGAGCCCAGAGTCACAGTGACATCTTAGAAAATCTGCCCTCCATTTGTATCTAGAAATTCTATTACCTGAATCTATTGTTTGATCTGGTTCTATCTTACAGAAATTTTTCTTTCTGTATATTTTCAAGTTTTCAAGTTTCTTTCTGTATATTTTCAAGTCCATATGAGTTTCTGTGAGGTACCTTGTTACAAATTCTTGGGTTTATAAAATATTTAAAAGAATAATTACATAAGGAAGCTGATTTCCTCTGTTAGTGAATTTATTTAGGATGTTAGATGGATTTTAAGTCAATCAACAGTTGATTCAGAATCCCTTCCTCTCCTATTCCCTCTTGCCTTTTTCTGTCATGTACCTAGGATTATGTTAGGCAAATTAGGAAAATCCAAAGAAGTGTTCATCATGTTTCTAACCTTTGAGGATTTTTTAATCCCATTGACAAGACACTATTTCAACCATTAAACAACATCACAATTGTATGTGGTCTTTTCTAATGCAATTATATGTATATAATTTATATAAATGTATACAAATAATTATAAGTATTATATACGAACAAATAATATATAAAATTATATATATCACATAGATATTTATCTCAAGGTTACTAAGAAACCTCAATTTTTTTAATGTGTAAAAACTATTAATTTAAAAAGAAGAGAATGGAGCTATACAACTTTATTCTCACTATACAAAATTGTTTGCCCTATAAGTATTCAGTAACAAACACGGTTTTTACAGCAGAATACACTATAAGTACATTTTGTTATTGCAAGTTAAAAATAATAAATTAGTAGATTAAAACTGTCAAAAAACAGATGTAAAATTGCCCTCCTTTGACCTCTAATCCACATTCAGTAGCTTTTTTCTCTATCACCTTTGGCCTTTACTTTGTAATTTTGCTTCTATTAAAGCTCAAAATCTCCCAAGCTAAACAAGGGAACAAAAGAACAATGATAAACAAAGGTCAGAGGTCTGGAGAGCAAGCAGCAACACTGCTTTCTCACTCGCAAAGGAATGATGTCCAGCTGTGATCACCAGCATCACCAACTGGGATCCACTTATGCAGATCTTGATCCTTAGTTAAGTTGTATCTAAATCACATAATGCACACTGTCAGGGAAATGAGTGTATAATCTAAAGCTTTTTTATGTGTGCCATACATAAGTGCCTTAATTGCCCATCGAAATGATCAGGAAGGGTTGAAGGAATCAGCCAAGGCTTCAAGAGAATGTGGAATTTTGAGCTGGGCCACGAGATGAAAAGATGAAATGTTCTGTGAAATGTATACATGAGACGAACAGTATCTCAGTGGGAAATGATACTTATGAAAAGGGTTTAGAGAGCAGAAGTAACCCTGGAACAGGTTTGGTACCAAACTGATTCAGCCAGTGTAGCCATTAATAATTACCAGAATTTAATGTAGATACCAGTAGCCACCAATAGTTAACATCTATTAGATGTAAGTAAGGCCCTAGGGAGCCTCTCCACAATCTATCAGTTTCCAATGAAAATAACTCTCAGACTGAATGTGTCTACACCTACAAACATCTATTAACAAGCAGACAAATAAATAAATAGAAATCTGTTTCATGAAGTCGAGTCCCACCCAACTCTGTCTTTTTAGATGCTCTGAACTTAACTGACATGAAAGGTTCATTGGACACAAAACCTGTAACATTCCAAAGGTGGGGTCAGCTGACCTTGTGTTCAGTACTAGGCACCGGGACTTGGGACTTTTCTGAATAGGAGGCTACCCAGAGGCAACATTTTGGAATTGAGGCATAGGCATTGTACCACTGAGAACAGACTACTGGCCTACTGGACTCTTACACCCTCTCTATTTTTCTGGCCAATCCACATGTGTTCAACACAATAATTTCACCAGCAAAAAGTAATTTTTAACCTTCATTTTGCTAATCAACAAAGCATCAACTGTTGATTAGAGCTAACGGTAGGGGAAGAGCTCATAGGAACTCTCTCCTAGGCCCTTTAGATTAAATGCCACAGCACCACCCCTGGGGTGTGTATTCCCTCCTCAGGCAACTCACCGCTGCCAACATGGATTAAAGCTAATTAACACACCCCTCCATACCACACCGCCTCTGATGGAGGATTTAAAAAGTAAATCACCACTGACACAGCAGGCAGGAAACAGCAAGAAGTCCTTTAGTGAAACAGAGTAAACATTGGCAGGGCCTTTCTACCCCACATGGACATTCTGAGACCCACTTGCCTCCACCTTGTGTTTGATCATGCCCAAAGACATCATCCTTGTCTTCATGGTCACGGCCAAGTCTCTGGTGCGTCTGTATTCCATTTCCTGCGAGCAGAAAAGAACTGGTGCCTGAGAAAAGTGACTAGTCGTTAAGTTGGAGAAGAAATGTGAGGTGAATACATCACTTCCCCTCATGTCTCCCCGGACCAATGTTAATCATGTGGCCACACCTAATTGCAAGGAAGACTGGGAAATATTCTCTCTACCTGGATTACCACATACCCAAGAAGAAAGAGGCAACTTGCAGTTAGTTGGCTATAGTCTGCCCCTCTGTCCACCCAAATATCCTACATACCATTCTGCCTGCACATACAACACACCACCCTTCTCCCAAAAGGAAAATACTCAAAGTCCTATCCAGTTACCGTGACCAGCTCAAAATTTAGGATGCCCGAGTGATGAGCAGCTTCTCCATCTGGTCCAGAGTGGCTCCTCAGGCCCCAAAAATGTATAACCTAGAAATCAGGTTAGATATGTATCTACATCGTTCCCAGTAGATACACAACACACAATTAGGACCAAATTCTAGCCTGAGCATATCACTTCCTTATAACACTTTGCTAACAGCATCAGAGGGTCATAGGAAAGCGCATCTTCAAATTAAGCAGCTCTCTGACATCACTGGGAATGGCTTCCTGAGCTGCAGGAGTGGTCAGTAGCTTCTTGGAGGTTCCTGAGATTTACAGCTGCCTACAGGTGAGCTCTCAAGTACTGATTGGTAAGATGAGTAATGGCACCTTCTCTGTTCTTCACTCCCTTAGTTGTTCCACTAGTTGTGGAAGCTTCTAATTTCCTGTATTAAAATGTTTTATTCTTGGAACTTTGACTTTTATTTTCCTAACCAAACCCAAACTGTTATGCCATATTTCATCAAACCTAAGTCATCATCAAATATAAGACCCACCATCAATTTTTTCAACCCACAAAAAAGGAAGACTATTGGTAGGTAAACTGTGATATGTCATTGATTGTTAAAACATTCTGATTTCACAGATATTTGAATGTTTAAAATGTGCCTCTTAGAATCATATGGAAAGAGTTAATCCATTTGGAACTGGGTTTTTTTTTGTGTATGAGATGAAGTAGGATCAAGTTTCATATTTTTCCACGTGGATACAATTGTCTCAGCACCATTGATTACAAATAATAATAAATTTCTTCTCCCCTGACCTGTAGTGCTGCCTCTTTCAAATATCAAGTACCGTACATGTTTGTATATGATTCTGGGCTCTCTAGTCGGTTCCACTGGCTTGTTTCTCTCCATACCAATACTAAGCTGCCTTAGTTCCTATGTTGTCAAAAAAAGTTTTGATAACTAGTGAGCAAATCTTTCCAACTTGCTCTTCTTCAGCTTGAGTTTGACCTTTCGTGTACTGTATACATTTTAGACCAGCCTGCCAAGTCACACACAAAGCACTCTGGGGATTTTGATTTCAGTGGCATTGGCTCTCTAAATGAATTGGCACAGTGATTAGTCTTCCTATCTGAGAACATAGTGCATCTCTCTCCTTTTTTACAGTGTCCTTTTAATAAAAATATTTTAAGATTATTGAAATAATCTTAGAAACCTGCCACATATTTTGTTGGATTTATTCCAAAATGCTTCATATTTTTGACATTTTTGTGAATGGTATCTTTGTACAGTTAGATTTATGTATGTTGCCTTTGCAAACTCTTGCAAGAATTTCTGTGAATAATGACAGTTGTGTTTCTTCCTTCTAATCCTTGTACCTTTTATTTCTTTTTCTTGCCTTATTGAGCTCACTGGAACCTTGAGTAAAGTGTTGGATGAAAGTGGTGATAGTGGACATGCTTGTCCTTTTCTTGATCACAAAGGGAAAGAATTCAACATCTCACCATTAAGTGTGATGTTAGCTGCAGTTATTTTGGAAAATAAGAATGCTTACCTTCTCTTCTATTCCTAGTTTGCTAAGAGATTTTGTGAAAAAATAGACCATTTTACCAAATGTTTTATTATATGATGACAAATGTTCAAGGGCATTCCAGCCTACAATATCTTTCTCATCACCAGCCACTTACACAACACATAGTATGCAAGACATCATCATTTTTTGTTATGACAGGACACCATCTCCAGGTACCTATTTCTGAATTTGTTAAACTATTCTAACAAAGATACCCCTGGACACACAGTGGAAATGAGATAGTTTCTTTCTTTCTTACATAAAAGTCTGTCTGTCTACTATCAAAGGGATGCTCTGTTCTATGTCGTCATCCACTTCAGATTCTCCTGAACACACTAAAGCTTTACTACCTAAGGAAGAGAAAAAGTGTAGTAGTGTTTTGAGGAATTCCAATACAAAAATCACCGCTTAAAGTGGTCATACGGAATGTGATAGACTGTACTAAATATTCCTTCAAAGTCTGTTCTCCCTTGTTGCTCTCACAGGGCTGCCCAGCTAAGGATGACAGTTCTGCACCTCCTCTGCAGCTAGATGTGGCCATGTGACTCAGTGGGCCAATGGGAAGAGAGGGAAAGGAAAGCGGACATCCTGTAGGTACCTCCTTTTTATGGACAAGCTACCTTTCCAGGACCTTGGCTCTTTACTCTTTCCTGCAAACCAGGAGGCAGATATGCCAGCAATCCAGTTTTGAACCAGCAGATGAAGATGATGACTGAGAGTGGCAACTCAACGGGCAGAAACATGACCTAGTCTTTTTTTTTTTTTATTGAAGTATAGTTGATTTACAATGTTGTGTTAATTTCTGCTGTACAGCAAAGTGATTCAGTTATACATACATAGACATTCTTTTTTACATTCTTTTCCATCATGGTTTATCACAAGATATTGTAGATAGTTCCCTGTGCTATACAGTACAACCTTATTGTTTAACCATCCTATATATAATAATTTGCATCTGCTCACCCCAAACTCTCACTCTGTCCCTCCCCCACCCACCTTCTCCTTGGCAACCACAAATCTGTTCTCTATGTCTGTGAGTCTGTTTCTGCTTCATAGATAAGTTAATTTGTGCCACATTTTAGATTTCAAATATGTGATATCCACTCTTTTAGCATAAACATCTTTTGGAAAAGACATTTTATTATCAGTCAATAAAATAAGAGTAAAAATTAATCGTGAAATTTTTTATTTCAGTATCTCCATTAGAAAGTAATAAAGTGTTCATCTGTCTAGGAAAAGACGGCTGGAAATAAATTGTTTAAAACCAAACCAACTGTTGAAACATTTTCTCATTTTACATTCTCAACCACTAAATTCAAGCCTAACAAACATTTATTGCAGGCCTATATCTTGTACTAGACATTATAAGAGGTCCTAGGAAACAATAACCAATAAGATAGACAGTGACTCCATAATAATAATGAATGACAGACACCAACAAACATTTTTCCCTGGATGTCTCTCTCTACTTTCTCCCTGGTCTCTGAAATTTGGCTACGGATACATAGCCAAAAAGAAAAAGAGTATATTTTAAAGTACTTGGTGGATATAGGACAGAACTCAGCTTCGAGCTAAATCAAATCCTTCAGCTGATTTCAAACAGATATCACATAGTTACTGCTGCAGCACAAAAAAAAATTATCACTGTGGTAGGTTGTTCTGGTTCTACTATTCTGACAAAATCAAATATTAGAGAGGAACAAACCACACTAAAAAATTGGTTGTCTGTTAATCATTATTTTAAGGAGTAACTGATAATAGACCTTAATAATATTTGAAGTTCACAATCTAAGTAACAATATTGCCTAAAGCTATGAAGCACTAATTATATTCCAAGGACCTTACATATAAGTGATTTAATCCTTCCACAAAAACTCTATGGGTAGATATTACTAATGTCTTCATTTTACAGATAAGAAATAATACCTTGCTCAGCTAATACAGCATTCAAATGTCCTAGGCCTAGACTATTACTGCATCACCCTTGTTTGCAGTCACTGCTTGATCTCACTTGGCTTCCCCATAACCTCATCTTCCTTTTGCCTCATTTTCTCTTCTATTTAAAATGTATTTCATAAAAGTGCACTCTCTGTATACATAAGGCCTATATTAACTTCTTTAGAACTAAGAAAGATGTAGAAAAATTAGTCACTCAAAGTCTATATCTTTATGTGTTGTTAAGTCTTTAATGTTTAATTTATGTGTAATTTCCAGAATAACTGTATTTAAGTGGCTTTAGTTACTATAAAATAAAGTAATATTTTAGGAATATATTCTATAGTCCAATGTATACAATTATCAATGAACCATAAATATTTTTCATGTGAAGAAACATGCAAAATAGAATTTTTCAGAATTCTTGGGTCTTTAGGGCATGATCCTGTAGCGGTCTGCAAGTCATGAATGCAGCCATGTGAGAAGTGACATATTTTATGCATCCCAGGTACCATCATAAAAGACGATAATCAAACAGGCTAAAAGAAAGATTGAATTCTTTCCAACATCTCTATAAGATTATATTACATTATTGCCATATGAATAGGCAATCAAAGATTCTACTTCCAGAAATATAGGGAAAATGTCCTACAGATATGTGTCAGGTAGTTCATTAATCAAAATATAACTACTTTTCTGGATTTTGTAGATGATTAGGGTATTTATCATCTTTTTAAATTTGTAATTTATTGTGATTTTTTTCCTTATTCCAAAAAAAAATTCTTTCTTATGTAATTTTATGTTCTTTTTCTTCTTAAGCACCCCACAAATTACATTAACTTCAATCTTCATGATAAAACCTGGATCCTTCTACGTCTGAACGTTTTGTTTGATTTACTTGACTGTGATGAGGATAATGCAATAGGAATTACGCAAAATAAAATAATGCAATTTTGAAGAACTTGGAACAGTAAAAATTACCATAGTACTGAAAAGTCTTGGTGTTTTATTGCCTTGACTATGACTTGTTTCCACCTAAATTTTCCACATGTGGTAGAAAGACTTCCATAAATGGGTTTTCATTTCCAGCTTTAAAAGAAACACAGGTTAATCAAATGTCAATTCAATGAAAATTTTTAAGCCTACTGGAGCCCAATAATACCACTAAATGTATATGCAAACTTGAACCTCCTTAAATATCTGTTCTTTTGCTTAGATTAACTTTAGTTTTACTTGTTATGGAAATCAGTTGAGTTTAATTCCTTTATTGCTTGTATGTATTGGATTCATGGGCTTCTGTCCCACACACAGCTCTAAGAAGAAAAAGTCTCAGGATGACATGTTCAGAAACTTAAAGCAGCATGAACATGAAAGAAGAGTTCTGCAAAATGCTGCTGGCACCATCCTCACAGGTTCCCAAACTTCAAAACATATATAGCAGGCTGCCTTTTCTTTTAAAGATTTCTCAAGGCCCATCCTGAACACTGAGGGCCTACTCCTACAACTTGGAGAATCTGGTACCAATTATTTTCCTTCATAATGGCCCCTTTTCACAGTGCTACATATTTAATAGAAAAGTTGTGCATATTTATTATAAGTAGATATTTTTTCAAAATTTATTTGTGTTCTGCCTTGTCCCATGAAGGTTGAGAAAATTTACCAAAAATAGATTTATTACAAGCAGATAAGATAAAAAGAAAAATAAAACATCAGGAGGAAAAGACAATCAGCATACAGTAGTAACTAACCTGAAAAATGCGTGGTCGCGTTAGTGAGCACTCCACAAAGTACTAAGAGGGACCTCGAGCCTGCTCTCCAGTCTACCTGCTAATTACCGCACTTCTTCAGCCTGGGATCTGAGTCACTTTCCAGCTAAATTAACAAATCCTTTTTGAGCACTTTCTATGCTTTAGGGGCTGTGCTCAGTGAAGACACAAAATTATCTAAGGTGATTCCTGTTTACAACCTAGTGGAGAAGACTGGCGTGTTCACAGCTGGCCTCACAGCAACAAGAAGAGTTTAGCAGTGAAACAGACATGCACACAATGAATACAGGAGAGAAATCAATTCCAACTTGGAATCAGGAAGGGCTTTTGAAGAAAGTGATATGAGTTGAGCCTTAACAGATAGACTTTTATATATTTATATCATGTGTTTTATATTTTTCTAGATAACATTTATTAATTAGATGACTTTTTAGTAGCATGTGTTGAGGAATTGTGGCTGGGGTATGGAAATGGAAGACCAGGTCCCTGCCCCAGGGAGGCCACTGTTAAAGCTGAGCACTGGGCCTCTGTTTTTCGCTGACAAAACAAAAGTGGTAACAAGCATAATGACCAGAGGTTGCACAGACCGAAAGATGAGCTGAAGGAGTTGAGGGATTCCTGGAGAGGTGGGAAGAACACAAGGATAGAGCCTGGGGGCTGGGGCCAAGCATGGGGAGCAGAGGGGCTGGTTAGGGCAGCGAGCATCTGCAGTGTCAATTGTCTTAGCTGTCACTCTCCTCCCTATATAAACATGGCCCATCTGGGGAATTCCCTGGTAGTCCAGTGGTCAGGACTCTGTGCTTTCACTGTTCAGGGCAGGGTCAGGGAACTAAGATCCCAAGCTCTGAGGCCAAAAAAAAAAAAGGGCCCATCAGTCACTTTCCCTTATCCCTTTTATCTTCGTGGCACTTACCAGGCAGAACATTTGTATCGTTGTTAACGATCTCTCTCCCCAGCTAGAACATAAGCTCCAGGAGCTCAGAGACATTTGCCATTTACCTATATCTAGAACAGTGTAGAGAAGTACCCAGCACACATGTAGTATCTCTCCATAAGAATTTATTGAATTTATTAATTAATGAAAGCCAGTCCACAAGAAGGTAAAGAATGAGTTAGACACCAAAGAAAAACACAGATGAGGGGCCATGAGAACGAGAGATGGTGCTTGATTTTGGATGGTTTCTTTACCGCTAGTTATCATCCCTCATGAGGCCAGGTATTATATGCCTTTGCATTCTGTGAGACGCATACACCTGTATTCTTCCAAAACAAATATCCTCTTTTTACTTAAGCTTGTTTTCACGAATTTAAGTGTCTTACAAGCAAAGGAGCCCTATAAAAGACAACTGGAAAAATAGGTATAAGCCCTACAGTGACAGTGGAGTTTAGACCTGGGTGTGCCATCGAAGCAGTGGTACAAGGATGATATAATCATTGAGCTCTACAAAGATCATTATAGAGCATCATGAATCCAACACTCATTCAATTAACAGTTATTTGGAAACTTCAATATATTTTCTAAGTCTGGGCATAATTGGGTCCTTGCTCTCAAGGAGATAGAAAATAAACAAACACAAGTGCTGATAATATATAATGACCGATTTTGTCAACAGGAGAAAGTCTAATATAGAGCTCAACTTAAAGGCTACGGCAGCAGTCCAAACAAGAAAAAAATCTTCAGTCAGGCCTAGGGAGCACTGGTGGCAGGTGAACAGGATAGAAATAAAGCAAGATATGTCTGGAAATACGAAGGGAAGACTTACTAACTGATGGGAGTAAAGGGATCAGTATTTTAAACCTCAATGACCTAAAGAATCAAAGTGATTGCATGGTAATAAAGAGGTCTAGAAAAATAATACTGTAATTAGCTTAGGAAATAAGAGACCTGGTTAGTTGGATTATAGATATGTTGAATTTTAGATATGCACAGGATACCTAGAGGGAGATTATAAAGAAAAAGAATATCTAAATAATAATAATAATAAAAAACATAAATGTTTAGTAACACAGGTTTGGGGAGGAAGAAAAGATCCTTATCAATTCACTTAATTTCACTGCAGCTGAGCTTCATTGCACTGCTAACATTACAGGGTTTAAGGAGGATTAAAGAAAATAACACGTGTGAAAATACTTGCCAAATCACATACAAGTAAAGCTTTCCAAGAAATGGCATCCAATGATGCAGGAAAGTCAGAGAAAGTGAGCATCTGACAAAGGCCTCTGGGTGCTGCCATTACGTGGTTGAGGACCAGGTGAAAAATGGAAAAAGAAAATCTCTCTAAGCCAAAAGATAAAGCAAGATGACAACAACATGCCTCATTTATCTCCCTGAAAAACAAACATTTTAAAAATCAGATTGAAAAAAGTCTTCAAATGCTTTATTGCCAAAAGTTATGCTTTTTTCTCTTTGAACTCACACGCAAAAAGATGACTGTTTTCACTTTTGTATCCCTAGCACATAGCAGAGTGTCTCACACATGAGAGCCCGTCAGTAAACTTGAGGGAATGGCAGTCCCCATTCTATTCATTCCTTGTTCCTTTAGCCTTTACCTGTGTGTACAATAAATATTATACAATGGTCAGCTAAGATTTACTTAAGACAGCACGTATTCTTTTTTTTTTATATTTTATTTATTTATTTATTATTTTTTTGGAGGGTACACCAAGTTCAATCATCTGTTTTTATACACATATTCCCGTATTCCCTCCCTCCCTCGACTCCCCCCCACCTTCCCTCGAGTCCCCCCCCACCCTCCCCATCCCAGTCCTCTCAGGCATCTTCCATCCTCGAGTTGGACTCCCTTTGTTATACAACAACTTCCCACTGACTATCTATTTTACAGTTGGTAGTATATATATGTCTGAAGACAGCACGTATTCTTTTAAAGTCCTCTTTTAAAAAATATGAGACTAGAATTATCCTTCACTCAAGGCAAATAGAACAGGAATCAAGCAGACACATTTGCAACTTTTATTTTTAAAAAGCACTTACAATCTTTACTAAAGCCAGTTTGCTGTTATTGCAGGTTTTAATTTTTTTCCCTCATAAACTGGAGGAGGCTTCCCCCTGCAGGAAAACTTAGGTAAGTTCACAAACTGTTACAGAAAGATACATCTGGAACAGTCATTATTTTGGTTGGGGAGAAAACGTAGGTCACAGCTGAAAAGGGCTTCTGGGAAAAGGCAGTTGGAGGAAAGAGCCACCGAAGTGCATTCTTCTGCATAAATTTGGACAAATGTAGGTGAAGAAGACACACTCATTTGCTTTCTCCTTCCTATACACCTCAAACAAAAAGAAGCACAGAGGATAACATTTCCCCCTTCTGTTCTGCCCTTCAAAGAGCCATGGATTCTCTGTTACAGAGCAGGACTATCTAAGGAGTTAGCTGAAAAGGTGAGGTAGCTCGTGACTGATTACTATGATGCCAGGAGGATTTGAGATACATTTTATGCCTGCAGTTATTCTCCCCTATCAGAGTGCAACTATTTATGTATTCAGCTTTTAACATTTTATTTGTTCATCCACTGGGTTTTTGTTTTAATGGATCATGTAAGGTAAGGATCTAATGCTATTTCTTTCCCAAATTTTTAAGCATTTTTCCTAGATAAATGTGACATTTCAGCTACATTGGCCTATGCAGGTTTCAATCTTACAGCTTACTTCACAAAAACTAAAATTTCAGATACGAAGTAAGTGATTAAGGTAACCAGCAACTTAGTAGAGGTGGGTGCTCCATACCAAAGACAGAAAGGGATATACTCCCCATCCTGCCAGCACAGGACACAGAAACCATTCTAGGTATTTCAAGTGAAAAGGAATTTAATACAGGAAATTCTCTACACACATAATGCTGTCTCACAATATATCTTTGCGTATACTGTTTTTCTCCCTAGGAAACCCTGCCCTCTTCTCTGCTTAGAGAACAATTTCCCCTAGTTCACACAGCATATTATCCAGAATTATGTGTGCGGCAGCAAAGATCATTAATCATTATGTACCATTTCAGTGATTGTATTGGGGAATTTACAAGGCCAGGGAGCAGCGACTCAGTGGAATTGGCATAAGATAACTAGGCACCATTTCAAAAGTCAAAGAGCCTCAGTGGATGACAATTTGGTTTGCATTCCTCTCTATAAAGTTCTCTGTATGTTGCCTTTTTTTTTTTTTTTTGAATGAATGAAATATTTACTTCATTACTTTATTAATAACAAATGACTTGCAACGTATCTCACGACTGATCATGTCTAAACAGTATGTTCATAGTTAGAGCTTTATATAAGATTTTTAAATTTCTTTTTTCAAAATAGTAAATGGACATTGTTATAAGTCTTTCAGTATGTTTGATTTCTTAAACAAAAACCAAACAAAAGCAAACAAAAAACCCAGCAGTCTCTGCCTCCCTGTCTGCTTATATCAAGTATAGTTCTTTCAATATTTTTCACTATTGGTTTTCTTTAAGTCCTTTTTTTTTTTTTTTTTTTTTTTTTTGGTCAATCAATTGCCTGTTGTGAGCCAAGCCCTTTCTGAATCCTGGAGAAGTGGCAAGAGGCAAGCCACCCTTTCCTTGAGGAGTCTATGAATGCTACCTTTTAAGCATTACCTATTGTTGAAGAACATTCTAAAGAGCACTTTTATTTTTTTTTAATTTATTTATTGGATTTATTATTTTTTTTATTGGCTGTGTTGGGTCTTCATTGCTGCACGAGGGCTTTCTCTAGTTGCAGTGAGTGGGGGCTACTCTTCAGTGTGGTGCATGGGCTTCTCGTGGTGGCTTCCCTTGCTGTGGAGCAGGGGCTCTAGGAGCACGGGCTTCAGTAGTTGCGGCACATGGGCTCAATAGTTGTGGTTCACAGGCTCTAGAGCGCAGGCTCAGTAGTAGTGGCGCACGGGCTTAGTTGCTCCGTGGCATGTGGGATCTTTCTGGGGCAGGGCTCGAACCTGTGTCTCCTGCATTGGCAGGCAGATTCTTAAACACTGCGCCACCAGGGAAGTCCCTAAAGAGCCCTTTTGTATTAAGTACATGGTTACATAATCAGAGTCGAGGTGCCTCACCTTAACATTTGCACTATACAGGATTTCATGCCATACTGCTGTTTATTTATTGAGGACTGAATATTGGTGTGTACACTTGTGGTTCTTAGTAATATCTCTGTTATCAAGTAACCTAGAAGCTTTGACCTAGAGGAGGCTTTTATATATTGGTCAATCAGTACTGCCTAATTATGTCAGCTCCAAGTCCAATGTATAAGTCATTATTTTATTTGTTTATTTATTTATTTAGGCTGTGCTGGGTCTTCATTGCTTGCTGTTGGGCTTTCTCTAGTTGTAGCGAGTGGGGGCTATTCTTCGTTGCAGTGCACGGGCTTCTCGTTGCAGTGGCTCTCTTGTTGCGGAGCACAGGTTCTACCTGTGCAGGCTTCAATAGTTGCAGCATGCAGGCTCAGTAGTTGTGGTGCACAGGCTTAGTTGCTTCTGGGCATGTGGGATCTTCCTGGACCAGGGATCGAACCCATGTACCCTGCTCTGGCAGGCGGATTCTTAACCACTCTGCAACCAGGGAAGTCCACAAGTCATTACTTTAAACCCAATACTAATTACAACAGGAAAAAGTAGGCATAAGATAAATATCTGCTGCATGAATGAATATAAGAGTCTACATATTGAATATATGAGATCCTCAAATTAGGAGTGAAAGGTGACTTGGAGCCAACTGCTCTGATCTTTCCTGAGAATGGCTTCTATTGGTCATTTTGGTGAATGTCAGTATCATGGTATAAAAGGTGATTGTGAAGAATGTTTAAATGTGGAGAGACTAAGCTTATATAAACATTTTTTAAGCTTTATGTTGATCTGAAATAGCTTATCACCTACACCTATGACATATTGGACAACAGAAGAACTATATAGTTTCCTAAGATTCTGGACACCAGACTAACCTTGTGTTTTTACTACATGACCCTAGAGTTCAGTTCCAGTAACATCTATCCAGATGCTTCTTAAAATTTTCTGGCTACATCATATTTTATTTCTTTATATGTTTATCTCCCCTACAATATCGTGATTTCCTTCAGGTAAGGGACAATAGTCACGTGCATCTTTCTAGAATCTAGCACACAGGATGTGTTCAATAAATGTTTAATTAGATATAATTTTCTCTAAGTTATTATTGATGATGATCCTCTTTCCAGCTAGTCATGAGACCCCTACATTACTGAAATAATGAAGCAACTGAAATTTGTGTTTTATCTGTAAGAGCCTTTTTTGCTGAAGGACTTGGCACAGCAGGTGATTACTTGGCTTGGGTTTGATCTTGGTATAATTCTTTTCAACTGTATGTTGGAAGGTTGGAAACACCATGACTTGGCTAAGTGGGAGCTGGGGCTGAGATGCTTACAGAAATTGAATCACTGGTTCACATAGAGGCCATTTGTTTCATCATTCTCAAAAGGTAGCCCATGTTACTCTCATAATGTGTTTTTTCACCTACAGTATATCCTGGATATCACTCCATATCAGTTCAGGGTTTTTTCTTTCTTTACAGTTGCATAGTAATCCATGGTGTGGAAGTGCCAATGTATACAACAAATTTCTCATTATGAATATTTAAGTTGTTAGCCACATTTGGCAATTACAAATTGTGCTGCAATGAAGAGTTGTACATATGTATTTTTATTTCCATTTGCCTGGCATACATTTGCCATCCCTTTATATTTTGGCATCATAAATTGCTTTATTTTACATCTGTCTCTTATATAGACCATAGAGTTGAAAACTGTTTTGTGTACCAATATGAAGTAAACCCATTCACAACTACCTTATTCTTTTAGGATATATTTACTATGTGTATTAACTTATATTTACTGTTTTCTTCTCTACAGGATCATTTTCCTTCTTTTTCTATTCTTTCAATGTTGTAGAAGGCTTGCATTTGTGCTCTGACAGTCACATTTTTCTTTTTACTCAGGTATACTTGATGTTACAGGTTTATAATATAGTGATTCACAATTTTTAAAGGTTATATTCCATTTATAGATATTATAAAATATTGGCTATATTCCCTGTGTTGTCCAACATATCCTCGTAGCTTATTTTATATGTATTAGTTTGTACCTCTTAATCCCTTACTCCTGTTTGGCCCCTCCTCCATCCCTCTCCCCAATGATAACCATTAGTTTGATCTCTGTATCTGTGAGTCTGCTTCTTCTTTGTTATATTCACTAGTTTGTTGTATTTTTTAGATTCCACATATAAGTGATATTATATAGTATTTGTCTTTCCCTGTCTGACTTATTTCACTTAGTATAATACCCTCCAATTCCATCCATGTTGCTGCAAATGGCAAAATTTCATTCTTTTTTATAGCTGAATAGTATTTTATTATATATACATATCACATTTTTCTTACATATTCATCTGTTGATGGACATTTAGGTTGCTTCCATATCTTGGCTATTGTAAATAATGCTGCTATGAACTTTGGGGTGCATATATCTTCTCTAATTAGTGGGTTTTTGTTTTTGTTTTTTGATATATACCCAGGAGTGGAATTGCGGGGTCATATGGTAGTTCTATTTTTAGTTTTTGAGAAACTTGCATACTGTTTTCAACAATGGTGGCACCAATTTATATTCAACCAACAGTGTACAAGGGTTCCCTTTTGGCCACATCCTCACCAACATTTGTCATTTGTGTTCTTTTTGATGATAGCCATTCTGGCAGATGTGAGGTGATACCTCATTGTGATCTTATTTGCATTTCCCTAATGATTAGCAATGCTGAGCATCTTTTCATGGGCCTGCTGGCCATCTGCGTGTCCTCTTTGGAGAAACATCTATTTGAGTCCTCTGATCATTTTTTAATTGGGTTGTTTGTTTACTTGACCTTGAGTTGTATGAGCTGTTTCTATATTTTGGATGTTAACCCCTTATCAGTTATATCATTTGCAAATATTTTCTGACATTCAGTAGGTTGTCTTTTTGATTTGTCAGTGGTTTCCTTTGCTGTGCAAAAGCTTTTGTTTAGTTGGGTCCCATATGTTTATTTTTACTTTTATTCCCTTTGCTTTAGGGAACAGATCCAAAAAAATATGATTTATGTCAAAGAGTGTTCTGCTTGTGTTTTCTTCTAGGAGTTTTACGAAATTCTGCCTTACATTTTGGTCTGTAATCCATTTTGAGTTTATTTTTGTATATGATGTTAGAGAATGTTCTAATTGCATTGTTTGATATGTAGTTGTACAAGTTTTCACAGCACCACTTACTGAAGACACTGTCTTTTCTCCATTGTATATTCTTCCCTCCTTTGTCATAGATTAATTGACCTTTAATGTGTGGGTTTATTTTTGGCCTATTATGTTCCATTGATGTAGGTGTCTGCTTTTGTGCCAGTGCCATACTATTTTGATTACTGTAGCTTTGTAATATAGTCTGAAGTCAGGAAGTATGATTCCTCCAGCTCTGTTCTTCTTTCTCAAGACTGTTTTGACTGTTCAGTGTCTTTTGTGTTTCTACACAAATTTTAAAATTATTTGTTCTAGTTCTGTGAAAAATGCAACTGGTATTTTGACAGAGATTGCACTGAATCTGTAGATTTCTTTGGGTACTATGGTCATTTTAGCAATGTTAATTCTTCCAATCCAAGAATATGATATATTTTTCCATCTGTTTGTGTTGTCTTCATTTTCTTACATCATTTGTCTGAGTACAGATCTTTTACCTCCTTAGGTAGGCCTATTTATAGGTATTTTATTCTTTTTGATGTGATGTAAATGGGATTGTTGCCTTAATTTCTTTCTCTGAAAATTTGTTGTTGGTGTAGAGAAATGCAACCAATTTCTGCATATTGATTTTGTACACTGCAAATTTACTAAATTGATTAAGTTTTAGTAGTTTTCTGGTGGGATCTTTAGGATTTTCTATGTATAGTATCATGTCACCTGAAAACAGCAACAGTTTTACTTCTTCCTTCCCAATTTGGATTTCTTTTATTTATTTAATTTAATTTATTTATTTTTGTCTTATTGCAGTGGCTAGGACTTCCAATACTATGCAGAATAAAAGCGGAAAGAGAGGGCATCCTTGTCTTATTCCTGATCTTAGAGAAAAAGCTTTCAGATTTACACCTTTGAGTGTGATGTGAGCTGTGGGTTTGTTAGATATGGCCTTTATTAAGCTGAGGTATATTTCCTCTATGCCCATTTTCTGGAGAGTTTTTTTTTAATCGTAAATGGATATTGAATTTTGTCAAAAGCTTTTTCTGCATCTATTGAGATGATCATATAGTTTTTATTCTTTGACTTGTTAATGTGGTGTATCACATTGATTGATTTGCTGATATTGAAAAATGCTTGCATCCCTGGGCTTAATCCCACTTGATCATGGTGTATGATCCTTTTAATGTATTGTTGAATGTGGTTTGCTAGTAATTTGTTGAGGATCTTTGTGTCTATGTTCATCAGTGATACTGGCCTGTAATTTTCTTTTTTTGTGATATCTTTGGTTTTGGTATCAGGGTGATGGTGCCCTCATAGAATAAGTTCAGAAGGATTCCTTTATCTGCAATATTTTTGGAATAGTTTGAGAAGTATATGTGTTAATTGTTCTCTAAATGTTTGGTGGAATTCATCTGTGAAGCCACCTGGTCCTGGACTTTTGTTTGTCAGAAGTTTTTAAATCACAGATTCAATTTCAGTACTGGTAACTGGTCTGTTCCTATTCTCTATTTCTTCCCAATTCAGCCTTGGGAGATTGTACATTTCTAATAATCTGTCCATTTTTTCTAGGTAGTCCATTTTATTGGCATACAGTTGTTTGTATTTGTCTCATGATCTTTTCCACTTCTGTGGTATTGGTTGTAACGTCTCCTTTTTCATTTCTGATTTGGACACTTCTTTATTTTTTTTTGATGAGTCTGGCTACAGGTTTATTAATTCTGTTTATCTTTTCAAAGAACCAGGGCTTTAGTTTCATTTATCTTTTTTCTTCTTTTTTTTTTTTTTTTTTTTTTTTTTGTAGTCTCTATTTCTGCTCTGATCTTTATGATTTCTTTCCTTTTAATAACTTTGTGTTTTGTTTGTTCTTCTTTCTCTAGTTGCTTTAGGTGTAAGGTCAGGTTGTTTATTTGAGATATTTCTTGTTCCTTCAGGTAAGATTGTATTGCTATAAACTTCCCTCTTAGAACTCCTTTTGCTGCATCTCATAGGTTTTAGATGATCATTTTTTTTTTTTTCATTTGTCTCTAGGTATTTTTTTTTAATTTCAACTTTGATATCTTCAGTGATCCATTGGTTGTTTAGTAGCATATTGTTTAGCCTCCACATGTTTGTGTCTTCTGCAGGTTTTTTTGGTAGTTGATTTCTAGCCTCATGTTGTTATGGTCAAAAGATGCTTGATATGATTTCAGTTTTCTTAATGACTGAGGCTTGCTTTGTGGCCCAGCATGTGATCTCACATGTAGAATGTTCCATGTGCATTTGAAAAGAATGTGTATTTTGCTGCTTTCAGATGGAATGCTCTATGAATATCAATTAAGTCCATGTAGTCTAATGTGTCATTGAAGGTCAGTGTTTCCTTATTAATTTTCCCTCTGGATGATCTGTCCATTGATTTAAGTGGGGTGTTATTGTTGATTTCTCCCTCTATGTATTTTGGTGCCACTGTGTTGTGTGCATATATAATTGTTATATCTTCTTGGATTGACCCCTTGATCATTATGTAGTGTCCTTCTTTGTCTCGTATAACAGTCTTTATTTTAAAGTCTGTTTTGTCTGATATAAGTATTGCTACTCCAGCCTTATTTTGATTTTTATTTGCATAGAATACCTTTTTCCATCCCTTCAATTTCAGTCTGTGTGTGTATTTAGATCTAAAGTGAGTCTCCTTTATGCAGCAAATATACAAGCCTTGTTTTTTTTTTAATCCATTCAGCCACTCTATTTCTTTTGGTTGGAGCATTTAGTCCATTTACATTTAAGGTAATTATTTATATGTATATACTTTTTGCCATTTTTTTTTTTTTTACTGTTTGGGGATTGTTTTCATAGGTCTTTTTTTCCCTTTCTTCTTCTTATGTTCTCTTCTCTTGTGATTTGATGACTATCTTTAACATTATGTTTGGATTCTTTTTCCTTTTTGGTGTCTATCCATTACATCAATAGATTTTTGTGTGTGTGTGGTTACCATGAGGTCTTTATACAGCAATCTAATATATACATGTGATTGTTTTAAGTTGCTGATCTCCTAATTTCAAATGTATTTTAACAACCCTGAATTTTTATTCTCTTCCACTCACAATTACTGTTTTTGATGTTATATTTTACATCTAATTGTTTTGTGTATCCTTTAACTTCTTATTGTAGGAATAGATGGTTTAATACTTTTGTCTTTTAACTTTCCTACCAGCTTTATGCACGGATGATTTCCTACCCCACCTGTATAATTTTCATGTTTCTAGTTGTGGCCTTTTCTTTTTTGCTTAGAGAAGTTCCTTTAACATTTCTTGTAAAGCTGATTTGGTGGTGCTGAATTCTTTTAGCTTTTGCTTGTCTGTAAAGATTTTGATTTCTCCATCGAATCTGAACAAGAACCTTGCTAGGTAGAGTATTCTTGGTTGTGGGTTTTTCCCTTTCATCACTTTAAATATATTGTGCCACTCCCTTCTGGCCTGCAGAGTTTCCACTGCAAAGTCAGCTGATAGCTTTATGGGATTTCCCTTGTATGTTATTTCTTGCTTTTCCCTTGCTGCTTTTAATATTCCCTCCTTAACTTTTGCCATTTTAATTACAATGTATTTTGGTGTGTTCTTTGGTTTAACTTAGTATGGGACTCTCTGCACTTGCTGGACTTGCATGACTGTTTCCTTTCCCTGGTTAGGTAAGTGTTCACCTATTATGTCTTCAAATATTTTCTCAGGCCCTTTCTCTCTCTCTTCTCCTGGGACCAGTATAATGCAAATATTAGTGACTTTGATGTTGGTCTCTTAAACTGTTCTCATTTCTTTTTATTCTTTTTCCTTTTTTTCTGTCTAGCATCATTGATTTCCACTACTCAGTCTTCCAGTTTACTGATCCATTTCTCTATAATCATTTATTCTATTGTTGACTCCTTCATGTGTATTTTTCATTTCACTAATTATATTCTTCATTTCTGATTGTTCTTTATATTTTCTAATTTTGTGTTAAAAACTACTAACTTCTTGCTCTGTGCATTCATTCTTTTCACACATCCTTGACCATCTTTATGATCACTACCCTGATCTCTACTCAGGTAGATTACCTATCTCCACTTCACTTAGTTTTTCTTCTGAAGTCTTATCTTGTTCTTTCGTTTGGAACATGTTCCCCCGTTGCCTCATTCGCCTAAGTTGCTGTTTGTATTTTTATGTATATGTGGGCAGTCTTGTAGGCTTGACTGGCCCCTGGTCTGGTTGACTGCCAGGCCCTGACTTGTGCAGAGGCTGCCAGGTGCTTGTTGGTGAGGCCAGATTACAAGGTGGCAGACAGCAGAAACCCAGGGGACCCCAGGGTTAGTGGTGGACTACTGGCAGGCAGAACTGGGTCACTGAGTCTGGCTCCAGGGCCAAGGAATCCCAGAACTGGTGTCTGATCACTGGTTGGTTGGGGGGACATTCCTGACACAGTTGAGTACAGGGTCCAGGGTGTCCTGAAGCTTATGTTGGTCTGCTAATGGGCAGGGCTGGGGTCCAGTTTGCCCCAGGTCAGGGTCCTGCCTGCTGTGGGCACATTGGGCCCTCAGGCTGTGAGATTTTGGTTTCCTTGCATCTGGTGTGTGCCCCCTGATGGGTGAGGCTAGGTTCTGAGCTCTCTGGTTGGTATGGCCATTTCCAGAGGTGGCCGTGGGCTCAGGTGGTCTTAAGACAGCTATGTACTGATAGGTGGGGCTATGTCCTCATCCAGTTAGTTGCTTGAGGTATCCCAGCACTGGTGCCTACAGGCTATTGGGTGAAGCCAAGTCTTGGAGTTAATGAGCCACAGGGAGGATTCCAAAATGGCACCCACCAGCACCATCATCCATGCAGTAGAAGGAACTGCCATGAATGGCTGCAGTCAGTGTCTATGTCCTCAGGGTGAGCACAGTCACCCCCCAACTCTCTTGGAGACTCTCCAAGGCCAGCAGGTAGGTCTGCCCCAGACTCCTACCAAATTACTGCTTTTGGGCTTGATCCCAGAGCATATGAGATTTTGTGTGCACCCTTTAAGAGTGAAGTCTCTATTTCCTCCAGTCCTGTGGGACTCCTGAAATTAAGCCCCACTGGCCTTCAAAGCCAAATGTCTGGGGGCTCATCTTCTCAGTGCTGGATCCCTAGGCTGGGAAGCCCGACATGGGGTCCAAAACTCTCACTCCTGTGGGAGAATCTTTGCAATATAATTGTTTCCCAGTTTGCGGGCCACCCACACAAGGTAGATTCTGCCCTGCCTACCAGTCTCATTGTTGTCCCTTCATGTCTTTAGTTGTACATATTTTCTGTTAAGTTCCAGTCTCTTCCATCTATGGTTGTCCTCCAAATAGTTGTGATTTTGGTGTGCTTGTGAGGGAAGTTGAACTCAGGGTCTTTCCACTGCTCTATCTTGGCCAGTCCCATGGTGGTAACCTTTTTACTTATATCTTTTATAAAGCTTTTAGTCCCTGTTTTCTTATTTGACATTTTACAATCTGGTTTGTCAGTCATTAAGGGAATCCTCTGAGTGCTACCAACCATTTACAAAACAAAGAGCTTATTGCACCTTCCTCTTTCCCTTCTCCTATTTTTAGTTGCATTATTTCTACTTTGTTCTAACACTTATGTCTTATATTCCCACACTTAGCCCCACCTTTTAGTCTTAGATCTACAGTTGATGAAATGCTCACCATCATTTCTTTTCCTAAAGTTTCCCTAGTCATATTTTGGTTTAAAGCTCATCCTCTAGCAGATTCCTCAAGAAGCCTCAGGAGGATATTCTATGAGTGCCTAAGGTGCTTTTGTTTTTGTTTTTTCTCACATTGCCAAATGCTTATTTGAGGATATTTCAGTTTTGTGTATTGTGTTATTGTTTTCTGGTACTTAGTGGGTTTTTTCAGGAAATTTTCATCAGCTGAGATGTATTCTCATTTCTGTCTTCTTTTTATGTTGGTTTTGTAAAGAAGTAGACCACTTTTGACTATTCATTTCACAGACAGGCTTGGCAATTTGGAATGATTTGTAAGACTCCAAGTTCAAGAATGTGCTCTGCTCTCAGTGTAGTGAAGTACAATTCCTTTAATGGATTTTTTTGGGGGTGACAGGGGTTGTATGCCACCTTTTCTCTTGTGGTTCTCATTTGTCTTGCAGGATCCTTAATTTCTCCTTTAGCAATTTTCCCCTTCACTATCCAGAATCTAAAGGGCACGTCCCAGTTCCTTTTGACTTCCTCCTCCCAGAATAGACTGCTAGTATATACTAGGATTTTTTTCAGTATCTTCACAGTTTGGGTGGACTGTTAGCTCACTCTTATGCTTTCTACTCTCATTTCCTTTTCTTCAGTTTTCTAGAACCCTTAACACATCCCTTGTTCTCCACAAAGTTTTGCATCAAGAACTTAAAAGATAACTCTACTTGAAGAACAAAGCTGGAGACATCAGGCTTCCTGATTTCAAATTATATTACAAAACTATAATGGTCCAAACAGTAAGGCACTGGCATAAAACAGACACATAGACCAATGGAATAGAATAGAGAGCCTGGAAATAAACCCACACATATACAGACAATCAATTTACAACAGAAGAGCCAAGAGTATATGATGGGGGAAAGGCAGTCTCTTCAATAAGTTTTGTTGGGAAAACTGGACAGTTACATGCAAAAGAATCAAACTGGACCCCTACCTTACACCATACACAAAAATTAAATCAAAATGAATTAAAGATTTAAATGTAAGACCTGAAACTCTAAAACCCCTAGGCAGAATTATACACAACAAGTTCCCTGATATCAGTCTTGGTGATGATTTTTTAGATTTGACACCAAAAGCAAAGGCAACAAAAGCACTAATAAACAGTGGGATTACATCAAACTAAAAAGCTTCTGCACAGCAAAGGAAATCATCAACAAAATGAAAAAGCAACCTACCAAATGGGAGAAAACATTGCAAATAATTTATCTGATAAAGGGTTAATATCCAAAATATATAAAGAACTCACATAAATCAACTGAAAAAAACCAAACAATCCAATTTAAAATGGGCAAAATAGTCATTTTTTTTCCCCAAAGAACACATACACATGGTAAACAAGCACATGAAAAGTTGCTCAATACAACCAATCATCAGGGAATTGCAAATCAAAACTACAACCAAGTATCACCTCATTCCTGTTAAAATGGCTATTATCAAAAAGACAAGAAATAACAAGTGTTGGTAAGGATGTGGAGATCCCATCATTGGTGGGAGTGTAGACTGATGCATCCACTATGCAAAACAGTATGGAGGTTCCTCAAAAAATTAAAAATAGAACTAGCATATGATCCAGCAATTCCACTTCTGGGTATTTTTCTGAAGGAAATAAAATCACTATCTGAAAGATATCTTCACCTCTATGTTCACTGCAGCATTTAAAAAGCCAAGACAGGAAAATAATCTAAGTGTCCAACAATGGATGGGTGGATAAGAAAATGTGATACACACACACACACACATACACACACACACACAAAATAGGAAAATTATTCAGCCATAAAAAAGGAAATTTTGCCATTGTGAGAACATGGATGGACCTTGAGGGTATTATGCTAAGTGAAGTAAGTTAGACAGAGAAAGACAAATACTGTATGATCTCACGTGTGGAATCTAAGAGCAAAAAACAAACAAACAAAAAAACTGAACTCATAGGTACAGAGTTCAGATCTGAGGGGCTGGGAATTGGCAAAATGGGTAAAGGGGGTAAAAAAAATGCAAATGTGCAGCTACGAAATAAGTCGAGATGTAATGTACAGCATGGTGACTATAAACACTGTATTATGCATTTGAAAACTGATAAAACAGATCTTAAAAGTTCTCAATACAAGAAAAAATTGTAACTATACGTGGTAACGAATAAGATTTATATATACAAATATTAAATCATTCTGTTATATGCCTGAAACTAATATAGTGTTATATGTGAAACATATCTCAATAAAACAAAATCTTCTGGAATCTGTTATCCATACTTATTTTTACTTACAGATAGTTTGCAAATTGAAGTACTCTCTAGCTGTGCTAAAGGTGTTGATCATGTGTGACTTTATTTGCTTTCTACTGTTCCGTATCATTTCCAGAGGATGTGTAAAGAGATTTGGGTTTTGGTGAGCTCCATTATCTTTAGGATTGGAACTAGGTTCCAATTTTCTCCCCTTAGCTAACCAACTTTAGGAATCCCCCAAAATACAAGAGATTGAGCAAAGGACTGCAGTATAGCACAAAAAGTCCTTTAGACTGTGATATGCCATTTCCACTTAATAGTGGTGCTACTGGACTTGTACATGGTGATAAAGTAACACCCAATTCATGCAAGTCAGTTTCTATTAAGCCTAATCACTAGATAAGAGCTGTTTTCCAGAAGGAGGGGAATAATTTGTCTAAGATAACACAACCTTGTTTCAAATCTTAGAGGTCTTCACTGTGTTTTTCCTATCAGAGATTATATATGCTTCGCACACGTCATAATTAGTGACACACTTCAAGTACATTGGACCCATTGAGTCAAAATTGGTGAAATGCATAGCTGCACTTACCACATGGGTTTCTTTTGCCCTAGATCCCTACTCAAAACCCATTAACTTCTGGTCACTCAGTAAACAGATCAGTGTAGTTTTCTTAATATGTTTCTGTTCAGATTATGGTTCACTAAAGATCTTCATTTTGTTTCTGAGAACAGTTATGTCTTTTTACTCAAAAGAAATTTAGATAAAATATAGGTGAGATGGTAGATAGACAGATAGATAGACAGACAGACAGACAGATAGGTATACATTGATACACAGACAGACTGATTTACCTTTCCACTGTATCTGGAGTAAAGGAAACTTTGAAAGTGTGATCTCATATGCTTTCCTCATAATCATTTAGTTTTTTGTAATCCTTCCAGTTTAGTGTGCAAATACAAGCACATACAAATGTTTTCTCCCTCTTTACCCAAAATACATCATAGTATCTTACATATTTCAGAACCTTGCTCTTTTTCACATCTCTTTTTATATTAGGAATAAAGAATATTCTTATTCTCTTTTGTACAATCTTTTATTATGCACCAATAAATGTATTATTTTATTTAATCAGTCCCCTGATGATGGGTATTTGGGTTACAAACTATTTCAATGAACAGTGTTTTACATATACCATTTTGCACACATATGCAAGTACATCCCAGAAGTAGGGTTGCTGGATCAAAAGATTTAAGTATTTGTAATTTTGGATGATAGCAGCCATACTGCTCTCTATATGAATTACACCAGTTCATAATCCCATTAGCCATGTATGAGAATGCTCATTTCCTTCCTTCTGAAGGCTTATCAATCCTTTGAATTTCTGCAAATTTGAGACTTTAGTTTGCATTTTTCTTATGAGTGACATAGAGCACCTTTTCATATGTTTAAGGGCCATCCGTCATCTGCCTTCATACATTTTGTCCATTTTCCTCTTGAGTGGATGATCTTTTTATTGCTATTTAGAAATATCGGAGATTAGCCCTTTGTGAAACAATTTACAATTATTGTTCAAGTTTATCATTCGTCTTTTGACATAACCCACGGCACTTTCTTGCCACACAGGCTTTCTTTTTAAATTGGACTTATCAACTTTTTCTATTATGGCCTCCAGATTTTAAGTCATAGTTAGGAAAAACTTTCCCACTCCAATACTGTAAAACTAGAGAAGAGAGGTAAGGTTAAACTTTCTACATAACCTTTCTGACCTTCCTGTTTACAAGGGATTTTATGCAAGCCAAGGGATCATGGCTACTTAGTAGAACATACTCCACATCTCAGCCAGAGCGCCTTGCACAAAGTTGCACAGGTAATCTGATAAAGAGCTGTCTCTAGAAGTGTTTCCTTGCCCAATGAGCTGCATGATATAGCTAAGAAACTTACCAATAATAGCTTGTGGTCAATAGCTTATTACACAGCTTGTGCTATAAGAATCAAAGCTGCAAATAATTAGTAGCTATATTCACAAGTCAAATGAAATTTCATATGCAGTATGAACAAAACTCACTGTTCAACCATAACATCACAGAAGGAGACAGTGCTTGATATGAATGCACTGATTTACAGATTTCTGGTTGAAGGGGGCAGAAGAAATGAAAAACCAGTACAAATAAATGACTCCTATATTCTTTGCATAATTATACCTAAACAATATAAGCTACCATTTGAGTGCCTTCTACTTGGCAAGTGTTTTACCTTTAACATTATAAGGTTAATTTATATCATGATCACAATTTAAAGTATGGCTCAGAGAGATTAAAACCTGTGTACAAGTTCAAAGAGCTGTTACTTGGCAGAAGTGGCAATCAACCCTGATGTCAAAGCTTATACATTTCCCACTGTATAACTATAGATCTCAAAGTACACTATGTGGTCAGTAGCTCTCTGAATTGTTCGTGATATACAGGTGACCCTTGAAGAACACAGGGGTTGGGGGTGTCCATGCTCCAGTGTCCATGGTTCCATACTGGCTGATTCAACCAACCAGAGATGGTATACTACTGCAGTATGTATTTACTGGAAAAAAAAAAATCCACATATAAGTGGCCCCGTGCAGTTCAAGCCTGTATTATTCAAGGGTCAACTGTGTAATACTTTAAGTGATAAAGTTATGTGGGAACTTGTAATTATTATGATTTGGGCTATTTCAAATGCTTCTATGAAAAACCAATTTCTTTGTTTATCTTCTAGTTTGGAATCTGAGTCACCTCTACATCCCAGGGGTATTTCCACAGTAGCTGACAAATACTTATTAAATGTTTGCTGAAAGAGTGATATGAACCTGTGAGTCCTGATAGTTAAACTGTAAAATAAGATGTCAGAAAAGAATTAATGCTAGTTAAGCATAATGTCTATGCTCTTTTAAGTTAGAAAATCTAAGGCAATAAATAACTTGGAAAGTGTTACATATGGTTAGATGGAATGAACCTTCTTTACAGGATGAAAAAAGAGACTAAGTTACTCTCCAATAACTTCTGCTAGAAAAAAACTTTAGTAGAAGAAATATATGCAACTATTTCATATTCTATTTATGAAGACCCTATGTCCCATACAACAAGCTGATCAATCAAAGTTAATGTCTGGTATCTAAGAGTAGAAAGATTTTTGTCTCTATAAACTATGTAAACTGTCATTACAAACTGATTAAAGACGTGCATTACTAAACAATTAAAACAGTCCAAATGACCTAGATTCATTAATTATACATAAGAAAAATGAGGAACCGTCACTGGGTTCATCAACAAAATATTTCTATTGGTTCCTAAACAGGACTTTTGTTACTATGTTTCACAAAACTAGTATCCTTTGCTTTGGTCCCAGTGAAGACACTGAGCCTATGTATACCAAACAGGGGAATTGTTCTCAGAAGGTCAAGGCGATTGTGATAGCTAATTTTTTTGTGCATGCTAATAAACCAAAGTGAAACACATGCATATTAGAAGCAGCATATATTTAATGTCAAAGAATTTAAAGTCAAGTACAAAAATTAAACAACACATGATTTCAACATTAAAAAACCATAACACTTATTCCTCAAACAACTATACAGTGAATATCAAAAACACAAATGAAACGTAACTATAAAAACCTTAAATACATTAACAGCAAAATTATAATTTATTTCTACAGCAAATAATTAACTAAAATATTTATAGTTATTTTCAAGGACCACAATGGTAGATTGCTTTTTCTTTAGCACTGCATAAAATTTGCATCTTAATCGTTTTGCCCTTCATTTCTTCCTACATAATAGCTAGATGCTTCTGGTTATATAACCGTTCTAATCTCTAATACAGATAGTGATCCCTGGTAATCAAATCTACTGTAACCATTGTCTGCAAGTGCTTTAATATTTATGAAACTACTTAGTAAAGTTATAATGAAAAAATTTAATGTAAACTGCTGGGTTCTATTGACCACTCAGGAATCAGAAGTTATTTAAAACCCCAAAAGTTTAAAAAGAACAGTACTTTGTTATGCCTTTATCAAGAGAAATCACTGAGTAACTTTTTAAATTTGGCATTTTTACAAGTTTTACAACTGTAGGTTATTCTGAATTGTGACTGGTATTTACCATGTTGAAATAAATATATAATTATCATTTTAAAACCAAATGTACAAGCCCGATTCTAAAATAAAACAGTGTTTTAATCTGCATGCTTTTACAAGGAAACTTTCATACTCCTGTTTACAATATTTTCTTCAGAAGAATGAGGCCTGACTGGAGATATATAGTCGCTGTCCAACATGGCTGCCATTAGCAAGTGATACTGTTGGTGACAAGGGATAGCTTGGATAAGAATAAGGCCTTGAAGTGTAAGGAAGCACGCTGGGAGTCCCAGAAGAGAGGGTAGCACTAACAGGGGAAAGACTATTTATTGAGCTGCGACGGAAATTGTAGTCTGTAAATAAATACATAACAATTACACTGCACATCTTTATGGTTACAAATTTAATTCAAAGAGACAAAAGCATTAAAACTATAATCACAGTTTAACATAATGTCCTAACATGCGAAATCCTGATAATCTTATATTGCTGGTAAAGACTGTTTCAGCATTAACTGAATTGCAAAGCCTGATAGTTTCATCAGTCAGTATTACGTAAACTTTCACTGACACAATGCTTCAGAGTCTTACTAAAACACACTCTTGGATATCTACTAATTGTTTTGTGTCTTTATGATCACCGAAAAAGAGAACCTCTGATTTCTCTTGCTCTATCCACGATGAAGCTCCTTTTAAATTTGGTACTGACACTAAAGGGTCGTCTATGAAGAAAAGATATAAAACAGTGAATTCATATTTGCTTCTTTTTTGAAACTGTATTAGGTATCAAACCAGCAGAAATATTTACCCCTGGATTGCAAAAACTGTCTAATATTTCATTATTTAAATACTAATATAAACATTTATACAATGCAACAAACCAATTTAACATTAGAATCCTACTGGTACCATAAAATAGTAAAACGAATCATCTTTATAAAATAAACTTCAAGAAACCATTATCAACTTACAGTATAGAAAAAACCAAAAATTAAACCAAATTATTTTTTTAAAAACCAATATTGAAATATTACTGTTCCACAATAAACATTCATCTTATGTTTCAATAATTTCCTGCTTCATTAATTATGTTTATAGATGTGCATGAGTATTAAAGACCAAATTTGGAAATCCTGTACTTTCCAAAAGCTCAACTATGTTCTTTAGTGTAGAGTAAGCCAAGAGTGTGAGAATGACTGCAAAATGATTATAAAAGGTATGGTGTTTCTAGGAATGGAAGAAATTAGGTCATCTAATGTACAGGTAAAGTTTTTCCTATATTTTCCTGGTACTACAAATGAGGCCTAAAAATGAACGTTAACTTAGTGTTGTCATGGGACTTAGTATTAAGCCAACAGGAATGAGATCAACTGCAGGAGAATAAGCTCAAGCAACATCAGAAAGGACCTAGTTAAGAAAAAAAATGGAAAAAATAAAAATCAGTTAAATATAGGTTTAATTTCTAGCACTGTAAAATTCTAATTAGAATAACTTTATAACCTTTTTATTGTTATTACTGGTACCATAAGATCAATAAAAACAGTCTGTTCCAAGAAGACATAAATACATTCAAGGCGTCCAGTTCAAAACATTTTCAGTATTTTGAAACTGGGTAAGGGATTAGTTTGATACCATTTGCTTTTCTAATATCCAAAGTAGGATAATTCCAGGTATTATAGAACTTTTTTTCTTCTCTTAAAGGATCCACTTTGCCTGAAGTATTATAGTATTGAGTATAAACAGAAACTTTAGTGTTCCTGATAATTCAAGTAACTGCTTTTAAAAAAAAATTCTGATTCTCTCCATCTAAAGATTATCACACAAATAGAATCGATTCCTTATTAGCCATGTATATATGACATAACTAGCTCTTTCAAATTTTAATAATGTGGTCACAGACAACATGACTTAGATGAACAGATCTTTAAATAGTTACACTTCTGTATGTGGGGAAATGTAGTTTTCAGAGAAATCACTTCCACCTTGGGTTTATATCTATTCAAAATCTAATGCAGCCTACTCATGAAATATGGGTAAAAGATCTTCAGGAGAAGATTTCGCAAAGAGGACAGACAATTGGCTATGAGCAGAGTGCTTATTAGGTCTGAAAATTTGCATTTCTGATATTCCCCTAATGTAAACCTTCACTTTAAAAATACAGTAACAGACTGTTGTATTCTCACATTTTTAAGGAGATGAAGTTTAAAAAGTTCACTTTAATGACTTCATTCATAGAGGATATATCAAGAAAAAAATTTCCCCCAATACTACAAAGATTAGGAAATGAAAAGCTTAAGATGTTTATAAGCATTTCAAAAATAATTTTCTTTACAATCTAAGAATCTATATTCGGAAAAACATCTGGGTGATTAGAAATACAATACATATCAAACTTGAGAAAATAACTGAGATAACCTAGATGAACCATGTTTTCGCCTAACATACAATTTATATATCACAGACAATAAAACTCAGAAAATATCACTAACAAACCAACAAATGAATTAAAATTCCTAACATACACTTACTTACCCACCCCTGCTTCTTTTTCCTAATGAACATCCTTAGCTCTTCAATCCCACTGTTTCTGCCTCAGACTGGGTTATGTACTCCCCCTCCCCCTTCTTCTTAAGGGAATGATACAGAGCCAATTTCAGAATTTAAGTTTTACACTGAGAATTATTCAACTGTTTTAATTAACACTTTTTAAATACAATAAAATGCATACACCCTATGTGTTCATTTCAATGATTTTGATAACTGCATAAACCTATGTAACCAACACCTAAAGAAAGATATAAAACATGTCCATCAATCTAGAAGTTCCCATAATCCATTCCAGTCAAGAGCCCTTCTGTTGTAGGCAACCACTTTCTGATTTCCATCACTATAGCTTAGTTTCGCCTATTCCTGGACTTCATATAAAATGTATTCTTAAAGAATTGTTTTATGTCTAGCTTCCTTCTCTCAACATAATTTCTAAGATTCATTCATGTTGTATATATCAGTAGTTTGTTCCTTTTTATTGTTGAGTAGTATTCCATTGTATGAATATACCACAATTTCTTTATCCATTCACCTGTTGATAAAGATCTGGGCTGTTTCTAAATTTTGACTCCTATGGATAAAGCCGTTATTCACATTCTTATGCAAGTCCTTTTGTGGATACATATTTTCTTTTCTTTGGGGTAAATAACTAAGAGTAGAACTGCTGGGTAGAGACAGACACTGCTGAACAGTGCATTGTGACCATTTTTACACTCACATCAATAAAATATGAGAGCTTCAGTTGCTCCACACCCTCACTAACACTGGTAATTGCCAGTGGTTTTAATCATTGCTATTCCAGTAATACGAAATGTTATATCATTTTGGTTTTAATTTGGAGTTCCTTATGACTAATAATGTGTTTAATTTCCATTTGAATATCTTCTTTAGTAAAGTATCTGTTCAAGTCTTTTGATTATTCTTATTGGTTTTGTCTTTTTACCATTGAGATCAGTAAAGTTTTTGACTAAATAGATTCTCTAAATCACAATATTAAATAGGAATAGGTTGAGTCCTCAGAAGCCTCTAATTCAAACCACGTCTTTCACTGAAGAATATTACAGACAAAAGATGGTTGATTAAGTGACTGTTCCATAGTTTCACAATTAAATGGAGAAGAAACAAGTTAAAAATTAGGCCTCCTAGTTTCTAGGAAAGTATTATCTCCACTTGATCAAGCTTTTTTACTCTGGGTTGAGAGAAAGTTTCAAAAGGTCGTTGTAGGCGGGGGGGGGGGGGGGGGGGGACAAAGTAGAGGGTGCTCTAAGCTAGCTGGTTTCTGCTTGCACCTACCCATGCCCAAGCAGCTCTGCATTCCCTTCAACCCACACAGCTCTGCATTTCCTTGCTTTACATGCTAAACTTTTATGTAATATTTCATTTGAAGAAAACACCCTTTTGTACAAAAACAAACACAAAATGTATGAGTAACTTGCTCTAATATAATGCTTGAATATAATTATTAGCAATAGCATTTTGATCAAATCCTCTAAAATTCCATATTTATATATTGAATGAATACATTTTTACAGAATAACTTTGATGTATATTAAGACTAGTAAACAGGCTTAACCTTAAGTGCCAATTCTAATCAAGCAGTAATCGTTAAAAGGAACCTGGAT
Source organism: Hippopotamus amphibius kiboko (assembly GCF_030028045.1). Taxonomy (NCBI): domain Eukaryota; kingdom Metazoa; phylum Chordata; class Mammalia; order Artiodactyla; family Hippopotamidae; genus Hippopotamus; species Hippopotamus amphibius. The sequence goes on along the minus strand of NC_080188.1, from coordinate 85,134,870 downwards.
TCCAAAGGATTCTGAAGTTATGTCTGGAAGGAGCAGGAAAGTGAGTAGTAATAACTGTGGCACCACACCTAACACTGGAGCAAGTGCAGAGCCTGGCAGCACATTCACCACCTGCTCGCCAGTCCCGCCTCTGCAGAGATTAGAATTTGGTCTCTTACCTTTTTCTATCCAGCATAAGAGACAATACCACCAATATATTCCGCAGTGAAAACTAAGCAATGAATTTATACTGAACATATAGATTCTCTAGCTGCTTTTGTTTCATATCAAGAGGGGGAACCCTTAATAAAGACTTTAAAGTGAGTTCAGTGAAAGTGTCTTCCCATATTTATCTTTTCCTTTTAGTTCATTTCTGAGCAGATACTCTTTAAACTAATTTTCCATTAGAAACGAAATTCCTCATAATTGGGTTTTTTCTTCTTGTTAGCTCTGTGAGTTCTACCTTCACATTCACCCCCTCTTTTTGATACACCTTTTAAAAGTGTACAATTTAGTGGGTTTTAGTATATTCACAAAGTTGTGTAACCAAATGCCACTATCCAGAACATTTTCATCACCCTCAACAGAAATTCTGTACCTACTAGCAATCACTCCCCATTCCCTCTTCTCCAGCCCCCGGTAACCACTAATTTTTGTTTCTATAGATTTGCCTATTCTAGACTTTTCATATAAATGGAATCATAATTTCTGTGGCCCATTTTTTTTAAAAAAACTTTTTGGTTGTGCCCTGTGGCACGTGGGATCTTAGCTCCCTGACTAGGGATCAAACCAGTGCCTCCTGCATTGGAAGTGCGGCATCTTAACCACTCGATTGCCAGGGAAGTCCCTAAGTGGTCTTTTTTACCTGGCTTCTAAGCATAATGCTTTCAAGTTTCATCCATGTAGTATGTCTCAGAACATCATTCCTTTTTATATCCACTGTATGGAGATGCTGCATTTCATTTATCCATTCATTAGTCAATAGACATTCAGGTTGTTTCCACCTTTTGGCTGTTAGGAATAATGCTGCACAAGATTTTGTGTGGACATATGTCTACAATTCTCTTGAGTAAATAACTAGGAATGAAATTGCTGGATCATATCATAAACTCTACATTTAACTTTTTGAGGTTATGCCAACTATTTTCCAATGCAGCTATAGCATTTTAACACTTCCAACAGCAATGTATGAGGGTGAAGCACCTAATATTTTGACCTATGAAATACATTTCCAACTTTTAATACATATTTTAAGCATTTCTTTAGATTTCTATGAGATTTTTATTGGAATTTTAAAAAAATTTCATTTTACCATTTTGTTATTTAAATTTCTAACATTTCAATAGCCATAACTATAACTCAATAATTTCTTTTACTGACCCACTGAATTTCATCTGCAAAACAAGTTTTCTGCAACAGTACTTATTGTACATACCCAGAATATAAAATATGGCTGGGTTCAAATACAGAGATTTTAAAAAATCATCTATATTAGAATATAATTAAATTTATCATTTATTATTTTGTACTTTGTATCCTAGCACAGAAGATTAAGAACTAACCGTAAAGCAGAGGAAAGAATCTACACAATTGATAATTATTGAGCAACTGATAACCTATGAAATATTTAAAAATCATTACCCATAAATTTTTAAGTGATACGTTTGGCTGGAACACACTAGTAGTATCAAATTTACTGGCATTTTTACCTCACTTTCCCTACTTCAAATAAATTTTTAAAAGGTATTTTTATTTTCTACTTTAATTTTTCCTATTAGGTGACTGACAGCAAAGGGCAAAAAGCAGACACGCAATGACCAATGTTTTTTCTAAGACTAGGTCCACAGAGTAACTCAGGTCAGTATTTATGTTTTAAGATGATTTATAGGAGGGTTTGAGTATGATAACCTTACTTATAGGTGGCTGGATAAGGAAGTTATTGTCTATAACTGTTTCCTTATAAGGTTCTACTTAATTATTTCTCTGATTTTACTAGATGAATATATTTTTCAGATTCAATATTTGGGGGAAAATCCTCTTCTGTTTTAACTAATTTTTTTTTTAATTTACAATGAATTTTCCCATATAATTTTGAAAGAATGATTTGGATTTTAAATTCTTACTCTGGAACTTTGATGTTATATAACAACTATAAACATATATTGTGTCAGATATCTGTATTTAATTTTTAAGAAATTACAGCTGTTTCATTCTAAATTATCTAAAGATTATAATTTAAACCTTCAAAAACAAGGGTTTGAAATCCTAGAAAATGCAAACTAATGCCACTATAGTGCCAGCAATCAGTCCAGTGGTTGTCTGGGAAAGCGGGTAGGAAGAATGGATTATAATAGAGGTAATGAAAATGTTTTTTTTTTTCTGAAAATAATTTTTTTTATTGGTTACCTATTTTATACATATTTGCATATATATGTCAACCCCAAACTCCCAATTCATCCCACCTCCTCTCCAGCTTTCCTCCAATGTTTATTTTCTTGATTGTGGTGTCATTTCACAGATTTACACATAAAGCAAAACTGACCAAATTGTACACTTTAAATATGTGCATTTTACTGTATTTCAATCATACCTCAAAAAAGTTATAAAGAAACCCCAAGTGTTTCTCTGGGTTAGTTTAAATGTTTCCCAAACTACATCCCATACAATTCAAGTACTTTGTCAAAACAAGAATCCCTTGGGCCAAAAAACATCTTGGGAAAATTTTAGTAAGGATGAGTTTAACAGCTAACCAAATTGCTACTACCATTATTCAGGATGCTTACATGCATTATAATTTCCAAGGGGAGTGTATATATATAGTACACGGTTCTTCCCAAACTTGACCACAGAAACAGTTATTTCACTCAACAACTTTGCAAATCAGTTTGGAAAGAACTTTTAATAGGGATACTATATAATGAGAAAACATTAAAAACAAATGAGAAAAATTCTTAAAATATGTTAAAACACAGGGATTACAAACTCAAATGCCTTCAGAGGCGAAGATGTAACAAACAAAAGAAGAACTCAAAAAGGACCAAATGTAAAACAACATGTGTCCAGCAATTTGTACTGAAATGAAACCTAGCTGCTTTCCTTTCAAAACCTGAGGAGACCAAACAAATCATATCTAGAGCTCTCAATTTGCTACCTTTGTATTAAGGGATTAAATTATGTCAAATTCCTTCTAATGTTAGTTTCTATACCATTTGGAAAGAGAGGAATAAAAAAGCAGCATATGAGAGGGAAAACTATGATCCGAGCTATAGCAAACTAGGCTTCAGTACAGCTTGAAAACTGTAGCTCACTAGAAAAACTATCTGAGCAAAAGTGAAGAGAAAATAAAGCTTTAGGAAAGAAGGCAATTTTTTTCAAATTTCATTTCCATCAGTAAAATTAGTCCTCATAATTCAAAATTTGAACTACAAAAACTTGTAGGGAAAGCAGTTCTGAGGAGAGCATTACATATGTGAATTTTTAGGCTAAGATTAAGAGCTATACAAATAAAATGTTAAGTCTCAAAGCATAATAAATATTTCTTTGTATCTGAAATATGTTATATTAATAACAGCTAATATTTATTGAGCGCTTACTAAGTGTCAAAAATGACCATACGAGATCAGCACCATTTAATCCTTGTAATAGCCTTACAAGGTAAGTACTATTATTTTTCTCTTTAACAGGGAGGAAATTGAGGCACAGAAAGGTAAAGTAACTTACTCAAGAACAACATGGATTGCTACCGAGAGAACTACAAAATTCTTTTCACCTCTACATGTAAAAAGGAGTTTGGATAGTAATAATCTTTACTCAAACCATAAACTACCTTTAACTTCCTATTAAAACTTATTCTTCTCAGTACCACATTGGAAAAACTGAACAGTGAATCCTAATAAACATAACTTTTATTATAAATTGTATCAATAATAATTTTGGTATAATAAGTTTGAAAAAATTAAGAGTTCCATTTTCAAATAAGTTTGAGAAATTCTAGGTAATCTACTTATAATACACTCATTGTAACTACATCTGCCTTAAAATACTGTTTGCCATCTTGGTGGTTCACAATGTACACATTACCATGTTAAAGTTTTGAGAAGACCTGAAAAATGGAAACCACTTTAACTTTTTAAAACTTTGCTTAGGGGGTTGGGGTGGGATGAACTGGGAGATTGGGATTGCCATACATAACTAATGAGAAAAAAATATCAAATTGTATGCTTTAAATATATGCAGTTTATTGTATGTCAAAAAAGAAAACAAAACAAAACAAAAAACTTTGCTTACTGTGTCTATAATTAACAAAGCTATAATAATCAAAAATTCTCATGGTTTCATTGGACAATTTTAAATATTTCTTCTTAAAACCACAAGAAGAATAACTTATAACTGGCTTTCTGAAAACTAAATATATAACAATATTCCTAAGACACTTTTTCTTACCTGTTTATTTTCTCCAAATTCTTCTATATAGGTCCAGGCTGAAGAGATTGTGTTCCCTGTCTGTAAGCAGGGAAGACAGAAAAGAATTGAGTCTTTAGATTGATGTTACCCCTATTTTGGAAGTGCATGGAATCCTTGATAAGTTTAGTTACAAACTATTTGATCAGTAAATACGAAAATAAATTTAGAAGAAAAGAAACAAGTGATAGTTATTTCTTAAGTTCTGTAAAGAGGAACAAAGAAAACAGTATTTTGATTTTGGAAAGAAAATTATGAGTTAATATATTAACATAAAAAATATATTTTTCTATACAAATTAAGTCCTTATTAGTTCTTCCAAGAAGTACTACTCTACCAATAAAATAAGAAAAAGATTTTAAAAACAAAGGAGACTGCCCAATATTTGGTAAGTGGATAGCCAAAGAATCTAAGTGAATTTGAAAAAATATCAATATCCTTTCTTTCTGTCTTAGAAATAAATGGCCAAAGTAATACTAACCTTAAAAAATATCTGGCTTATTAACAGCTAAACTTTATCTACTTGAAGCCTAATTTAACCATATACAGTACAACTTTCGAAATCCATCCATTTTGGTGGATCTCTCCTCATAAGGATGTATATCCAAAGCTATGCTAAAAAACTGCATTAAAGTATTAACAAATGAAAAATGTTTGATGATCCACATAAAGCTATAGATTTTTAAATAGCCATCTTAAAGATAACCAGGGAGAAAAAAGTCACAATATTTTGATTTTTGCATAATGAAATAGGTAATTTAATCAACCCTCCCAGTGAGAACTAGAACATCAAGACAATAATTAAAAGCAAAGCTACCTATCTGAAAGCACTGAGAATGGCCAAAACTGAAGAACTGTGGGACTATGATCTTAGACAAGAAGAAAACCCAAAGAAGTGTGCACATCTTCTGGAGGTGTGTTTTGCCTAGAAGGATTGGCCAACTCTAAAGAGGGATCTGAGAGGCAAGGGAAGATGGCAAGAGACACAAATTTCTGAAGACAGGAGGACAAAAACTGGAACTCAGGAGCTACTGATGAGGCATATCTGGAACTCTGAATAAAACTGAATTAGAAGTAGACCAACTTTAATGATGACTAAATTCAAGTTCGAATCTTCTCAATCCTTGCCTGGATTAAGACAATCTGGGATTGCCAGTCCTTTGGTCACCTTTCTGAAGCAAAAATAAATCCTCTCTGAGTAAAGTTAACAGTGTGTTAGCTTTCAAATTATCTCTACATTTTTTTCATATACAATATCTTGCACTCAATCGAAAAGAACCAGTCATATGAAGAGATAAAACAATGAGACCTAAAGGCACAAGAAACAAAAGTCAACAGTAACAGATCTACAGTAAATGTAGATAAAGTTTTCAGAACTAGATAGTTAAATAACTATGAATAATATATTCAAGATATTCAAGGAAATAAAAAAAAAAGACTGAAAATTTTGGAAAAAAAGTGTAAATTATTAAAAAAAAAGTCAAATGAAATTTTAGAACTGAGAAATAAATTCAAATAATGGTTTTATCATGTTAGACACAGATGAAAAAAGAATTCATGAACCAAAAGACAGGTCTGAAGAAAATATGCAAACTAAACATACAAAAGAATGGAAAAGTACAGAAGGAACTTAGTAGATAAATGGGATACAGTAAAAACAGTCTAACAAATGCATAACTGGAGTACCATATGGAAAAGATAGAGAAAATGGGACAGAAGCAACATATGAAAACAGAATAACTCAGAACTTTCTAAGACAAGTGAAAAACATTGACCCACAGATTTTAAGAGTAGTGAAAGTCCCAATTAAGATAAAAACTAAAAAAAAACAGACATAAATCTATCATAGTAACACTTCTGAAAATCGCAAGTAAAAAGAAAATATTAAAAGTAGCTGGGGGGAGGGGAGGTTTACAATAATGCAAATTACAGCTGACTGCTCAACAGAAACAACAGAAGCCAGAAGACAGTGAGTGAAATTAATAACCTCAAAGAATTAAAGGAAAGTAACTGCTGATCTAGGAAAAATACCCTTTCAAAAGGCAGGTGAATTAAAGACATATTCCGGCAAACAAAACTGAGGTAACCTGTCATAGGCATATTCACACCAAAGAAAACACAAATGAATGTTCTTTGAGCAGAATAAAGAAATAATCATAGCTGACACTGGGTAATGTAGGGGGAAATAAAGAGCAAAGAAAATGATATATAAATGGCACATGAATACAAATCTATATTAACTAAAATATTATAATTAGGTATGTGGGGAGTTAAAACATGTAAGTTTAAGACATGGAAATATCAAGAAGACATATGGAAATATCAAGACACTACACAAAACTGGAAGAGAAAATTTAAAAAGTTAGAGTGTACTAAGTCCTTGCATTGACTGGAATGGAATAAAAGTGCTAATTAATATTAGATTTCAATAAGTTAAGAATACATGTTGGCGTCTACAGGATAATAAAGAATAATAAAGACTCTATGACTAACACTGCTAAAAGAAGAGAGAAAAGGGCAAATAAATAATCCATCAAAAGAAGGGAAGAAAGGAGAAAAGGGAAACAGAACAGGGACACAGAACAAGGAATGGAAAGCAAATGGCAGTGACTAGAGACTTAATTCTAAGCATTTCAATAAGTATATTCAATACAAGTAGACCAACACTCAAAACACAGACTTGCAACAAAAACAAACTTTCAACAACAGCAAAACCTAACTATATATTGGGCTCATCTTAAGACTAAGATACAGGGAAAGTAAAAGTTAAAAAATGGAAAAACAAATGCATGCAACCCTAATCAAAAGAAAGCTTGTAAGTCTATGTTAATATTAGAAAAAGTATTCTTTAAGGCAGGAATGCATGATAAAGATAGAAAGACAGTATAATAATAAAAGGTACACATCACAAGAAAAATATAACAATTCTAGGTTTCTACGCACCTAATACACAACCTCAAAGTATAAAAAGCAAAAACTGACAGAACCAAAAGGAGGAAAGGATAAATTTGTAGTCACAGAAGGTGATTTTCATAACCCTCTCAGAGTAACAGAATAAGCAGACCAAAAATAACGAAAGATAAAGAAATTTACATACGATTAGTAAACTTGGCCTAATTTATATCATGAGTTGAATTGTGTGCTCAAAAAAGATATGTTGAAGTCCTAACCCGTAGCACCTCAGAATGTGACCTTATTTGGAAATAGGGCAATTGCAAGTGTAATTAGTTAAGATGAGGTCATACTGGAGTAGGGTAGACCCTTAATTTAATATGATTGATATCCTTATAGAAATAGAGAAACAGAGAGGAGAATGCCACGTGGAGACACACAGAGACACAGGGAGAAGATAATCCTATTCAACACAGGCAGAGATTGGAGCAATGCATCTATAAGCCAACAAACTAGACTACTGGCAAACACTAGAAGCTAAGAGGCAAGGAAATTCTCCCCTACCAGCTTCAGAGGGAACATGGCACTATTAACACCTTGATTTCTGATTTCTAGCCTCCAGAACTGTGGGAGAATAAATTTCTGTTGCTGAAGCCACCCAGATCGTGGTACTTTGCCACAGCAACTTTAGCAAACTAATACAACACAATTAACAACTGGGAACACATTCTTTTTAAACAGGTATGAAATATTTCCTTTAACTGGTCGTTAAAAAACATAAGACAAAGGGCTGAAATGACATATAATATACTTTCTAATCACAGTAAAATAAAAAAAATAACTATAAAAATCTTCATATGTTTAGAAATTTATACTCATGAGAAAACAAATCAAAACATGTGATGCAGCTATAACCATACTTATTAAAGAGTAACCTGGAAATGCATACAGTGTAATAAAAAAAAGGTTGAAACTCTAAACTAAGATGGCTTCTTAAATGATATTCCACATATCCAAAAAATATATAACACCAATCTTAAAACCTTCTGTAGAATGGTAAAACAGAAAGAACTCCCTAAATGTTTTTATGAGGAAAAGTATGGGCCGATCTCATGAATGAACACAGATATAAAAATCCTAAAGAAAATATCAAAAATCAAACTTAGCAATACATAAAAAGGATAATCTATCATGACCAAACTGGGTTTACTCCAGAAATGCAAGACAGATGTCACATTCAAACATCAATCAATGCTATTTACCACATTAAAAGAATAACAGACAAAATGATATAATTATCTAAATAGATGCAGAAAATATTCATCACACATTTCTGACAAAACCTCTTAGCAAACTAGGAAGGGACTAGAAGGGACTATCCTTAATGTGATAAAGGGCTTCTATAATAAAAACCACAGCAAACATCATACTTTAATGGAGAAATATTGAAAGAAGGATGCCTTCTATCATTATTTGTATTTAAAGCTGAACAAATGGTTCTAGCCTGTGCAATAATGCAAGAGAAAAAAGAAAACTATAAGAATAGAAAGGAAGGGGCTTCCTAGGTGGCGCAGTGGTTAAGAATCTGCCTGCCAATGCAGAGGTCACGGGTTCGATCCCAGCTCCAGGAAGATCCCACATGCCGCGGAGCAACTAAGCCCGTGTGCCAAAAAAAAAAAAAAAAAAAAAAAAAAAAGAATAGAAAGGAAGAAAATAATCTCATTATTTGCAGTTGACATGACTGTTTATGTAGAAAAAAATTAAATACTGTAGAGTCAAACCATTATACTCAGTTTTATTCAATACATAAAAAATGTTTATATAAAGAGGAACAATTAGAAATAGAAAAGGCACCTTTTACAATGGCACTGAAAAACATTAAACACCTAGAAATACATCTAATAAAAGATGTAGGAGATACTGACACAAATATTTACAAACTACTACATTAGAGAAATTAAAGAAAGTCTAAATAAATGGAGAGGTCTATAATTTTCATGTATCAAAAGGCTCAATAGTATAAAAATGTCATTTCTTCACAAATTGAGCCACAGATTCAATTCAATTTCAATCAAATTCCTAGTAGGATTTTTTTTTTTTGGTAAAAATTTACAATCTGATTCTAAAATTCATTTGGAAATATAAGGGCTGAGATGAGTCAAGATAACTGTTAAGAAGAGAAAAAACTGTGGGAAAATATTCTCTACCAAATATTAAGATTTTCATAATTAAGACACTGTAATAAAACTGACCAATGGAAGAGAATACAGAATCTAGAATAAGATTTATACATATGTATGTGTATATAGGTATGTATACACACTTCACAACCTCACTAAATTTGAAAAATTAAAAAAAAGTTTCTAAAAGATAATACAGGAGACTATTTTATCACCTCAAGGTTAGTAAAGATTTCTTAAGCAGGGCACAAATGGTACTAACTTTAAAAACTGATAAACTGAATCACACTTAAAATTAAGAACTTCTGTTTTCTTCAAAGTATATCATGAAGGAAGTAGAAAGACAAGCCACAAGTGGAAGAAAGTATTTGTAAAATATATGTCCAACAAAGGGCTTGTATCTTAAGTAATAAAGAAAAAACAGAGACTCAATACAATAAAAGGACAAGAGACTTAAAACAAGAGACACGCAACAAAAGGATATCTTTCTTAATGCCCTATATTCCTATCAAAAGATGCTCACTATCATTATTAAACAGTGATATAGAAGTTATAATCTCAATGAGACAGAAATATATACTAACCAGAATATTCAATATTAAAACACTGATAATATCCATGGTGAAGGCAGGGATATGGAACAACTGAAACCCATGTACTGCTAGTAAAATGTAAAGTGGTTTGATCACTTTGGAAAACTTTTGGCATTATCTACTCAAGTTTTAAAAATATGACATACCACTTTTACTCCTATGTATTCAACAGAAATACATGCAAATGAACACTCAAAAAAAAGAAAAACCACCATGTACAAGAATCTTCATAGCATCATTATTCAAACAACCCAAACTGAAAGCACTCAAATTTCTAACAATAGCAAATAAATCCTATGATTTCGAAGGAATCTTTACATCAATTACAGTGAGTGAACAGTACTGCTACATGCAACAACATGGGCCAATCTCATAAACATAGTGTGAAAATAAGCCAGACAAAAGTTTACAAAATATTGTACAAATTTCAAAAACAGAAGTAGTCAGAAGACTGGTTTCCTTTGGGAACAGAGAGGGTACTATCTGAGTGGGAGTACAAATGAGCCTTCTAGGGCATTCATATTTTATGTCTTCACCTGGTGGTTACACCGATGTGGTCTCTTTGTGGTAATTCACAAAGCTTTCAGTCATGAATTGTGCACTTTTCTGTTTGTATGTAATGTAGTAAGTTTAAAAAAAAAAAAAAAGAGGAATTAGACCATACACATAAATGAAAACTTGAGCATTATAAAAAATAAAACCACTTAATATGATAAAGTTAAAATCAAGACAGAATAACACATAAAAGAAAAATGATTCAAAGTAATTTTAAAGAACTGTAGGAACTTCCCTGGTGGCACAGTGGTTAAGAATCCACCTGCCAATGCAGGGGACACAGGTTTGATCCCTGGTCCAGGAAGATCCCACAAGCCTCAGAGCAACTAAGCCCATGCGCCACAAGTACTGAACCTGTGTACCACAACTACTGAAGCCCGCAAACCTAGAGCCCGTGCTATGCAACAAGAGAAGCCACCACAATGAGAAGCCCTAACACTCCAAGCAAGAGTAGCCCCTGCTTGCCACAGCTAGAGAAAGGCTGCAATGCAGCAGCAATGAAGACCCAACGCAGCCATAAGTAAGTAAGTAAGCAAATAAGTAAATAAATAAAATGTTTAAAAAAATGTTGATTTTCAGTAGAGATGCTAAATGGAATTACTATTAAATATGGAACAACAAGTCTTCCGTTCATAATGCCTTCATGTGCTACCACCTGGACCTAGAGTTTTAGGAATTAGTTTTTTGTTAATCTTTAATTTGAACGAAATCAAGTTCAACAGGAAAAAAATGCTGGGATTTCAATTACTGATTTAGTACAATTACATTTCCATTTATAAATACACAAAGGCATGGTGAAAATGTAACAGCAGAAGCTCAGTTTAATACCAAACACAAGGTTACTACCGGTGCTTTAGTCCAGCTGAATTTGCCATTTTTTAGTGTCATTCCTTTAAAAAAAAAGACTGATATATTCTGGTAAATCATTTCAAATGGGATTATTCAGTAATCAAGGCACAAAAGGAGGCCAAGAAAAGGCATACTGAAAGTCAAGAATAAGAATAGGATACATTAAACTTCAAAGATCAGAGACAGGATCTTGTTTACTGAAAACTGAAATCATCAGATATGTTATTTTCATCTTCTGCTATGTAGGAATAAGAGCCAAAATAAAGATAAACTAGGTAAAATTCCCATGAATTAGGATTCTAATCTTCATTATACTCAAGAAAACATGACACTAGAATTATGATTTGTTCTATAAAGATACGATGAAAAGTTTTAAAAGTCACTTAAAACTAAATGTTACAAGTATATTCTGTATCTTTGAAGATTTTACTGGTTTCAGTTTTAAGAAGATTTCCATATACATTTTATAATAAATGGTATGAAAAATGAAAAACTGCTTTTCAGACTCTCAGATGTGTCATACTGCTATTTCTTTTTTAGAAAACAGAAAACACCTAAATGCACAGGATTTCAGTACATTCCAAATAAGACTGCTTTATTAGTATCCTGAATTTTCAGGGCTTTTCCTGCCTTTAGGATATTAAACGGAAAGAACGCCACCTCCTCGGTCTAAAACTGTGTAGAAGAATGAAGAAATGCAATGCTAGTATAAACTAAGTTTAGAAATAACACACAATAAGCTATTGCCAATTATTTTCCATTTGTGAAGTCTTAAATGTCACAGATGGCACTAAATAGAACTGGATTATATAATGAACTTAGGAAGCTATTCATAATGTTCAATAAAGTAATACTATTGTATATAATATAATCCATTATACTCTTCAGTACATTTTGTTAATAGAGATAAAAACATGAAGGTTTTCTCAAATAGTTTAAAAGCAACTACTACAGGGTGGGATGAATTGGGAGACTGGGATTGCCATATATACATTCCTAATAAAAAAATATCAAATTGTACACTTTAAATATATGCAGTTTATTGTATGTCAAAAAAAAATGAAAGCAACTACTACAACAATACTCTCCTATTCTTCCACTATTCAAATTTCATTCATACACACATACACATCTACATATTCAATATAAAATAAGCCATACAACTCTGTATTTCAAACGTTCCACCATTTTATAACACTTGTCAACATTTTAAAAATTATTTACTGTTCATTTCTACCTCAGTGAAATATAAACGTATCATCTGAGAAGTACATGGAATGCATCCCTCTCCACAGATGCATCAGGGATACAATTCCCACAGAGAACCAGCTGAACACCAGCAGACGACCTTGGACACCACAAAAGACTGCAAAGATCCCAACATAACTGGGTAGGACAGAGGGGAAAAAAAAGAAAAAAAAAGGAGAAAGAGCAGGAGAAGAAAGGAAAGGGATGGGTGCCACACCCTGGGGCAGGGGGATCTGAAACAGAGGAGAGATTTCCGAATTCGGGGAAACCTTCCTTACCTGACGGGGAAACCCCTTCTCCAACAGGGAATTTCCCTGGGTCAGAGGGGAGGCATCTGGGACTGTTCAAAGAGGGTGAAGCGGCTTATCTGTGGCAGATGGGAAAGAGTGAGAAACACATGGAGGTTCTGCACCATGGCTCAGCGTGTCCAGACTGAGACATCAGCTCACAGCTGAACAGAGGGTCTGGGAGCTGGACTGTGGGAACCAGAGAACTGATTCAAGATGAGAAACATTGCTGGCAGTGAGGAGACGGACTGAGAGGACAGGAGGGAAGAAATCCGCAGTGGAGAATGCCTACCACGGAAAGCTGGGTGGCCATGGCAGCAGCTCAATACTGCTAACTCACAAGGGGCGGGGTGGGGAGAGCCAGAGGTGCAGCCTCTCTCTCAGTGCCTGCGACAGACAAAGGAAGGACCCCTCTGGGCCTGACTAATGCACTCAGGGATAATAAAAAGGCCCCTGGGGCAGGGCTGGCCTAGAGTGCCTGCAGCTGAGAGCCAAAAGTCCGCAGAGTGGCACAGCTCTGGAGACATTCTGTTTACACCTGAGCTGCCAGTGTCCCTCTGCAACACGCACCGCCACAGCTGAATGAGCTGCCATGACCCAGGCAGGGTGCCCCAGCAGAGTCGTAGGAGGGGGGAGGTGCCACAGTTGGAATCGCTCTCTTGGCCTGAGCCGCCAGTGTCCCTCTGCAACAGGCACCGCCCGAGCTGCTGGGACTCAGGCAGGGCACCACTGCTCACTCACTCCCAGAGGAAGGAGCCACTATTGTACCCTCTCTCTCCCTGCACACCAGTGCTTACAGATGAACTATAAAGGAAGCTCTGCTGGTTGCAGAATAACACAAAAAGCCCAAGGGGGGTAGAAGGACACTTACAGCTGAGACCCCAAGGAAACAGAAATATTAATATTAATTCTATTGATATGGTCCATTCTGGGATCAGTTCTAGCTTTTTTTTTTTTTTTTAATTAATTATGATCTTTGTCCTAAGGGATCTACACGTTTTATAACATATTTTTTATTCTATTTTTATTTTCAGCCTTTGTATATATTTCTATTTCTAGCTAAATTTTCTGTAGTGCTGACTATATCTCTCCTACCTTCTTTTCATCTCTTTTATACATTTCTATTTTTTTTCTTTTCATATTTCCAGTCATACCACGCTCTTCTGTTGCCCTGTCTTCTATCCTTTTTTAGTTTCTTTTAACTTAATATACTTATAATCAATATTATCGCTTGGCTCTGTTTCCTTGCTTTATTCTCCAGATGACACAATACTTTGGTTTTTATTATTAGGTTTGCTCTTTACATTAGTTCTCATTATAACTGTCTGATTTTGTTTTGGGAATCTTCAGTCTGTCTGATTGTACTCTCGTTCTTTATTATATTTGATCCTAGCTTTCAAAATTTCCCTGGGTATGTGTTTGTGTGTGTGTGTGGTTTTTATTCTTTTTAATTAACTACGATCTCACTAAGGGATCTATACGTATTATATTTTTTTATTCTTTTATTCTATTTTTTCCTCTATTTTTATATTTAGACTTTTTACATATTTATATTTCTAGCTAAGTTTTTTGTACTGCTAATTTTATCTCTCCTACCTTCTTTCCTTCTCTTTTCTACTTTTTTCTTTCTTTTTCTTTTCATATTTCCAGTCACGCTACACTCTTATGCTGCCCTGTCTTCTAACCTTTTTTAGTTTATTTTATCTTAATATACTTATAAGTAATATTACCAGTCTGCTCTGTTTCCTTGCTTTATTCTCCAGATGACACACTGCTTTGGTTTTGATTATTAGGTTTTGTCTTTATCTTACTTCTAAGTATAACTCTCTGATTTCATTCTGAGAATCTGCAATCTGTCTGGTGGTACTCCTGCTCTTTATTATATTTGATCCTGGCTTTCAAAATTTCCCTGTACTTGTGTTTGTGTGGTGTTGTTTTGTTTTGTTTTATTTTTTGGTTTTGAATTTCTGTTGGTTTTCTCTTTGTCTGCTAGCATACTGGGGTTCTTCTGTTAGGTCTTTCTAGTGCCTTATGTTCTACTGGATTCAGTATTTCTGTCTCTTATACATGTATTTGTTTCTTTCATTTAGTATTTGTTTGACTCAACACTCTGCCATCAGTCTGGGGCTTGGACAGTCTTCTTTAAACCCCTTTATGGCCAGAACAAGCAACCTCTGAAGTCTGGACTACTCCATCAGAAGTAAATTAGGAGGCTCTGGGGAAGGAGCACTGAATCCAGGATGCTAGACTACTAGGGAGTCCTCAGACACAGGGAAGATTAACTGCAGAGAACTCTCATGGAGCCCTGTGTCAGCGTCTAAGACCCATTTTCATCCAACTCTCTGCAACTGCCAGTGCTGGACACCTCACACCAAACTACAAACAAGACAGGAACACAAACCCGCCCATCAGCACACAGACTACCTAAAGCCATATTAACCTCACAGATACCCTAAAACACACCACCTGACACGGCCCTGCTCATCAGAGAGAAAAGACACAGAGCCACACACCAGAAAGCAGACACCAGACCCCCCCACCAGGAAGCCTACTCAAAACACTGGAAAAACCCCACCACAGGGCGCAGAGGGCAGAAACAAGAGGAATTACTACTAGGCAGCACAGGGAAAGGAGACAGCAAATCCTATAAAGTAGACAAAATGAGAAAACAAAGAAACACCAGGCAGGCAACAGAGCAGGAAAAAAACCCACAAGACCAAATAAACGAAGAGGAAATAAGAAAATTCCCTGAAAAAGAATTCAGAGTAATGATAGTAAAGATGATCCAAAATCTCAACAACAAAATAGAGAAAACACAAGAAACAGTTAAGAAGGACTCAGAAGAACTAAAGAGCAAAAACAAACAGTAATGGACAACAAAATAAACGAAATTAAAAATACTCTAGATGGTATAAACAGCAGAATAATGGAGGCAGAAAATGAATAAGTGAGTTGGAAGACAGAATGAGGGAAATAACTGTCACAGAGCAGAAAAGAGAAAATAGAATAAAAAGAATGGAAGACAGTCTCAGAGACCTTGGTGACAACATTAAGCACAACATTCGAATCCTAGGCATCCCAGAAGAAGAAGAAAAAAAGAAAGGGTATGAGAAAATATTTGAAGAGGTTAATGTGGAAAACTTCCCCAACATGGAAAAGGAAATAATTAACCAAGTCCAAAAAGCACAGAGAGTCCCATACAGAATAAACCCAAGGAGAAATACACCAAGGCACATATTAATCAAACTAATGACAATTAAACACAAAGAAAAAATATTAAAAGCAGCAAGAGAAAAGCAACAAATAACATACAAGGGAAAACCTATAAGGATAACAGCTGATCTTTCTGCAGAAACTCTGCAGGCCAGAAGGGAATAGCAGGATATACTGAAAGTCCTGAAAGAGAATAACCTACAGCCAAGAATACTCTACCCAGCAAGAATCTCATTCAGATTCGATGGAGAAATCAAAAGCTTTCCAGACAAGCAAAAGTTAAGAGAATTCAGCACCACCAAACCAGCCTTACAACAATTGCTTAAGGAACTTTTCAAAGCAGGTAACAAAAGAGAAGGAAAACACCTACAAAAACAAACCCAAAACAATTCAGAAAATGGTAACAGCAACATACATGTCAATAATCACCTTAAATGTAAATGGATTAAATGCTCCAACCAAAAGACACAGACTGGCTGAATGGATACAAAAACAAGACCCTTCTATATGCTGCCTACAAGAAACCCACTTCAGACCAAGGGATACATATAGACTGAAAGTAAAGGGATGGGAAAAGATATTCCATGCAAATGGAAGTCAAAAGAAAGCTGGAGCAGCAATCCTCATATCAGACAAATTAGACTTTAAAGTAAAGTCTATTACAAGAGACAAGGAAGGACATTACATAATGATCAAGGGATCAATCCAAGAAGAACATATAACAACTGTAAATATCTATGCACCCAACATAGGAGCATCTCAATACATAAGGCAAATGCTAATAGCCATAAAAGGGGAAATCAACAGTAACACAATAATAGTAGGAGACTTTAACAACCCACTTACATCAATGGGCACATCATCCAAACAGAAAATAAATAAGGACACACAAGCTTTAAATGACACATTAGATCATCTCGACTTAATTGATACTTATAGGACATTCCATTCAAAAACAACAGAATACACTTTCTTCTCAAGTGCACACGGAACATTCTCCAGAAGAGATCACATCTTGCGTCACTAATCAAGCCTCAGTAAATTCAAGGAAACTGAAATCATATCATGCATCTTCTCTGACCACAATGCCATGAGACTAGATATCAATTACCTGAAAAAAACTGTAAAATATACAAACACACGGAGGCTAAAAAGTATGCTATTAAACAACCAAGAACTCACTGACGAAATCAAAGAGGAAATCAAAAAATACCTAGAGACAATTGAGAATGAAAACAAAACAACCCAAAACCTATGGGATGCAAGAAATCAGTTCTAAAAGGGAAGTTTACAGCAATACAGTCCTACCTCAAGAAACAAGGAAAATATTGAATAAATAACCTAACATTGCACCTACAACAATTAGAGAAAGAAGAACAAAAAAACCCCAAAGTGAGCAGAAGGAAAGAAATCATAAAGATCAGAGCAGAAATAAATGAAAAAGAAATGAAGGAAACAATAGCAAAGATCCATGAAACTAAAAGCTGGTTCTTTGAGAAGATATACAAAATTGACAAATCATTAGCCAGATTCATCAGGAAAAAAAGGGAGAAGATGCAAATCAACAGAATTAGAAATGAAAAGGGAGAAGTAAAAACGGACACCAGAGGAATACAAAAGATCACGAGAGACTACTACAAGCAACTATATGCCAATAAATTGGATAACCTGGAAGAAATGGATAAATTCTTAGAAAAGCACAATCTTCTAAGACTGAACCAGGAAAAAATAGAACATATGAACAGACCAATCACAAGTATGGAAATTGAGACTGTGATTAAAAATCTCTCAACAAACAAAAGCCCAAGACCAGATGGATTCACAGGCAAATTCTATCAAGCATTTAGAGAAGAGCTAACACCTATCTTTCTCAAACTCTTCCAAAATATAGCAGAAGAAGGAACACTCCCAAACTCACTCTATGAGGCCACCATCACCCTGATTCCAAAACCAGGCAAAGATGTCACAAAAAAAGAAAATTACAGGCCAATATCATGGATGATATAGATGTAAAAATCCTCAACAAAATACTAGCTAACAGAACCCAACAGCACATTAAAAAGATCACACACCATGATCAAGTAGGGTTTATCCCTGGGATGCAAGGATTCTTTGATATACGCAAATCAATCAATGTGATACATCATATCAACAAATTGAAGGATAAAAACCATATGATAATCTCAACAGATGCAGAAAAAGCTTTTGACAAAATTCAACATCCATTTATGATAAAAACTCTCCAGAAAATGGGAAAAGAAGAAAATTACCTCAACATAATAAAAGCCATTTATGAGAAACGAAAAGCCAACCTCGTTCTAAATGGTGAAAAACAAAGAATTCCCTCTAAGAACAGCAACAGGACAAGGGTGCCCACTCTCAGCATTATTATTCAACACAGTTTTGGAAGTTCTAGCCACAGCAATCAGAGAAGAAAAACGAAATAAAAGGAATCCAAATTGGAAAAGAAGAAGTAAAAGTGCCACTCTCTGCAGATGACATGATATTGTACATACAATACCCTAAAGATGCTACCAGAAAACTGCTAGCACTAATCGATGAATTTAACGGCAGGATACAAAATTAACATGCAGAAATCTCTTGCATTCCTATACACTATTAACGAAAAAGCAGAAAGAGAAATTAAGGAAACTCTCCCATTCACCACTGCAACAAAAAGAATAAAATACCTAGAAATAAACCTGCCTAAGGAGGCAAAAGATCTGTATGCAGAAAACTTTAAGACACTGATGAAAGAAACCAAGACAACACAAACAGTTGGAGAGACATACCATGTTCTTGGATTGGAAGAACCAACACTGTGAAAATGACTATACTACCAATGCAATTTGCAGATTCAACACAATCCCTATCAAATTACCAATGGCATTTTTCACAGAGCTAGAACAAGAAATCCTACAATTTGTATGCAAACGCAAAAGACCCTGAATAGCCAAAGCAATCTTGAGAAGGAAAGATGGAGTTGGTGGAATTAGGCTTCCTGACTTCAAACTAGACTACAAGGCCACAGTGATCAAGACAGTATGGTACCGGCACAAAAACAGAAAGGAAGATCAATGGAACAGAACAGAGAACTCAGAGGTAAAGTCAAGCACATATGGGCACCTTATCTTTGACAAAGGAGGCAAGAACAGACAATGGAAAAAAGACAGCCTCTTCAATAAGTGGTGCTGGGAAAATTGGACAGCTACATGTAAAAGAATGAAATGAGAACACTTCTAACACCATACACAAAAATAAACTCCAAATGGATTAAAGACCTACATGTAAGACCAGACACTATAAAACTCCTAGAGGAAAACATAGGCAGAACACTCTATGACATACATCAAAGCAAGATCCTTTTTGACCCACCTCCTAGAATCATGGAAATAAAATCAAAAATAAACAAATGGGACCTAATGAAACTTAAAAGCTTCTGCACAGTGAAAGAAACCATAAACAAGACAAGAAGACAACCCTCAGAATGGGAGAAAATACTCGCCAATGAAGCAATGGATGAAGGATTAATCTCCAAAATATATAAGCAGCTCATGCAGCTTAATACCAAAAAAAAGCAAATAACCCAATCCACAAATGGGCGGAAGACCTAAATAGACATTTCTCCAAAACAGAGATGGCTAAGAAACACATGAAAAGATGCTTAACATCACTAATCATTAGAGAAATGCAAGTCAAAGCCACAATGAGGTATCAACTCACACTGGTCAGAATGGCCATCAACAAAAAATCTATAAACAATAAATGCTGGAGAGGGTGTGGAGAAAAGGGAACTCTCCTGCACTGTTGGTGGGAATGTAAGTTGGTACAGTCACTAAGGAAAGCAATTTGGAGGTTCCTTAAAAAACTAAAAATGGAACTACCATATGATCCAGTAATCCCACTACTGGGCATATACCCAGAGAAAACCATAATCCAAAAAGACACATGTACCATAATGTTCATTGCAGCACTACTTACAACAGCAAGGACATGGAAGCAACCTACATGCCCATCAACAGATGAATGGATAAAGAAGATGTGGCACATATATACAATGGGATATTAGTCATAAAAAGGAATGAAATGGAGCTATATGTTAATGATGTGGACAGACCCAGAGTCTGTCATACAGAGTGAAGTTAGCCAGAAAGAGAAAAACAAATATTGTATGCTAACTCATATATATACGGAATCTAAAAAAAAAAAAAAAAAAATGGTACTGATGCACCCAGTGACAGGGCAAGAATAAGGATGCAGATGCAGAGAATGGACTGGAGGACAAAGGGTTGGTGGCGCGGGGGACGAAGGGGAAGCTGAGATGAAGTGAGAGAGTAGCATAGACATATATACACTATCAACTGTAAAATAGACACCTAGTGGGAAGTTGCTGTATAACAAAAGGATATCAACTTGAAGATGGGTGACGCTTTAGAGGGCCAGGACAGCGAGGGTGGGAGGGAGTCGCAGGAGGGAGGGATATGCGGATATAGGTATAAATACGGCTGATTCACTTTGGTGTACCTGAAAAGCTAGTACAAAAGTGTAAAGCAATTATATTCCAATAAAAAGCTTAAAAAAAAAGTATCATCCCATTAAAGCACCATTCATAATTTGACTGTCGTGTGTCTGTACCTAACAACTCTATATCTCAGATATTTCTTTTTCAATCCTTTCTTCTGCTCAAAGCACAGCCAAACTTTATTGTTCTTCAGAATTTTATACTTTAATCTTACAGAATGTAGATCACTTCCAATTATTTGAAAAGCACTACATGCTGAGTATTAAAGGAGGAGATAGTACCGACCTATAATTAATGAAGGGCATAATAACAACAATTAAAAAATATATATGTACCAAGTCTCCCGACTTCATAATACTGAAGGATCTAAACTTTATAACAGTACACGAACAGTAAAAGAAAAATTACTAAACTGTTGAGTAATATTATAAAGAACAAGTCATTCTCAGTTACAATGTTCAAGGAAAGCTTAAGATCAGAGATTAAGTAGATAAGAGTAAGTAGAAGAATATTCCAAGCAGAGTAGGCAGTACTAGGAAAAGCTTGGAAATGTCAATGAGCATGGGAAGTTCAGATAATCAGAGTAAGGGGTATTGTCTATGGTTAGGTAAGATGGCGCCAAATACAGCATCCTAAACAGGAGAATGTGGAGTTCAGAGCACTTGATTACATAACAGTAGTAAGCCATTGTAGGTTCCTGAACAAGGAAGTAACAATGAAGAATAGTCAGACATAACTGGAGTGAAAAATTATGCAGTTGAATTACATACTGAGATATGTGGAGTAGAATCAAAGAGCAAAATGAGAATACCAAGCAATTAGAGACCATGAAATAGACCTAAACAAACTTTGCCTATTTTGAAACTCTACCTAGCATCTGATGGAGGAAAAAAACACATTATCTTTTGCCACCTTGACACATATGCCACCAGTTGGCAATGCTTATCCTAGAGTACACTTAAAATTCTCAAAGCTACTTATAAACAAGATATGTTCACAAGATCTTTGTAACTCAGAATGATTCACTTAGGATTCAGATAGATGTCCTAGGTCCATACTACACGGAATGGTTGGGTACATGGGTTTGTTGGACTAGTGAAGATAAAACTGTCTCTGAAAAGATGATAACGTATGAAACAAAAGCCCATTACACTATATTTTAAGTTTTAAATAACTTGCCAATAATATCCCACAAGTTCACAGTCTGTTATCAAATGATTAACATTAGACAAAGGTCAGTTTTTCACTGGGATTGTGAAATTAACAAAGAATAGCAGTTAAGAACACAGCCTCTTAGCCAACTGGGGCATCCTGGGCAAATTATTCAATGTATTGAAGCCTAGGTTTCTTCATTTATTAAAAAAAAAAAAAGTGAAGACATTAAAATTACATCTACAGTACATCAAGGAATTGACAGAATAATTCAATATCATCTGCTAAAAGGCATTCAGCACAGTACCTAACATACAGTAAGTACTCAAAGAATCTCCATTATTATTACTAATAAAATTCATTATTATAAATGATTGGAACATCTGTTGTCTTTGATTTGTTTTCTGAATAAATATTATTCTTCAATATTTACACAGCATATTTTAATATAAAAGGCACTGCTGTGAGCGCTTTACAATTTTAACTCATTTAATATACATAATTACCCTATGAAATAAAAAGTTACTTTAACCTATCTGCACTTCAGTTTCCTCATCTGGGATGTGAATCCAGGAAATCTAGCTCTGAATGCCATGTTCTTTTATTCAACGTTGCCTGTGTGCTATACTAAATTTAAAGTGCTGAACTTCCTTCTGCTGTAATTCTCTCTAAAATACAATGTACTCTCATCTCAGGTCAGGTCATCCAATTTTATTTTCTCATCACACCCCATACTTCTTTAGAATGTTTATCAGAACTGTAACTGAATAATTATCTCCCTCAATAGGATGTAAACTCTGTGAAGGCAGCAACTGTGTCTGATTCATTACAGTGATCCTCAGGACTTCATACAAAGCAGTGTCCCAAAAATATCTGTTGCATGAATATATATATTAACAAGGATTAACAATCAGCCAGCTGCCAGCTAATAAACTGAAAATGAAAATAATAAGCCTACAGGACTCGGTAATAATAACACAAAGGTTATTCACCTGTTAAGAATAAGGATTCTAAAAATAAACTTTCTTAAATCAGTTTGCAAAAGGGCAAATTTTTCAGAAGGCATCAAAATAGCAAGGCTACACTCCTAGTGGTATTAAAGAAGATAATTCTGAGTTAAAATAGTCTAGTAAAGAATCTTGCCTTGCCTCCATACATTTACTTAACAATGTAAACAGATTTAAGAGGCACAAACTACTAGGTATAAAATAAATAAGTTTTAAAAAATGTAATGTATAGCGCAGGGAATACAGCAATATTTTATAACAGTTTAGTATGGAGTATAATCTACAAAAATATCCAATTACTATGTTGTACACTTGAAACTAATATAATATTGTCAGTCAACTATATTTCAATAAAAAAACAGTTTTAAAGTAAAAATTAAAGGTTTTTTTCCTTTTGTGCAGAGCTTTTAGTAGTTTAAAAGCTTACATGGTTCTGTGTTATAATCAGTCATAATCTACCTCTCTGAAACTTTCCTCTATTAGATGCAACTCCAACACCTGGAGCTTCACATTGAAGTCTCTCTTCCACGTGCCAACTCTTCAAGCATCTGAAGACAGCAATCATTCCCCCTGTATTAATTACTGTATTAATATTTACAGACTAAACAGACCTAAATACTTCAGTTGTTCACTGTCGTAACTTCCTATTACAGTTTCCAAGTATTCTTTAGTTGGCAACATTTAATTAAATGCTGGTGCCCAAAAGCAAACAAAACATTCCAGATATAGGCTGAACAGAATAAAATTATTTGGTCTGAATGCTACACAACTTTCCAGTTTTGCCTTGAATTACAGCTGACCCTTGAATACTGCAGGGGTTGGGTGCTGAGCCTCTGCGTAGTCGAAAATCCACATATAACTTATAGTCAGCCCTCCGGATCTGCAGATTCAACCAACCTCGGATCTCATGGCACTGTAGCATTTACTACTGAAAAAACTACACATAGAAGTAGACCCGTCCAATTCAAACCCATGTTTCCAGGGTCAACTGTATGATAATCTGACAATCTCTAGAGTAGAATGATTCTTATTCTGGTTCTGACAAAATAATTCAGGTTTTGACTACTGGCTGGTTGGCTGACTTTCATTCTTTGGCACCTTATTTATTTAATTATAAAAGTATGTTAAACAAACATAGGATAAAATATAGATGTGCAGCCAATATAATTTAAAAAATAGAAACATGCACTCACCACCTAGGTTTAGAAACAGAAAATTATCAGTACCTTAAAAGTCTCTCTTGCATCCTTTCCAACTTCTCCTTTTAGTCTTTAAAATAATCAGGATCCTAATTTTTAAGCATTAAGCATTCTCTTATTTCCCTTTACAGTTCTGCCATATATTCCTTCATCCCTAAACAATATATTGTTTGGTTTTGCTTGGCTTTATCTTCCTACTCATAATTTCCCATTGCCTCAATCCCTTCAATTTAAGATTTGAATCCTTTCATATTTTACTTATTTTTAACAAGTCACCTCATATCTTTCAAGGAGTGAAGCAGGGACTACAATGGATAATCACCAGTAAAAAAGAAACAAAAAAGATAAAGGTAAGATTAATATTCTAACAATACTTAGGTCAGCCTGCTCCATCAATATGAGACAATGCTATCTGTCCCCAATAAGAAACTGAGCTGAGGGGAAGGTGAACATCTTTCCATCTTTTTCCTAAATTGGATTTTACAATAGGGCTTTACAATGTACGTAAATCTCCTGAATTAATGAACTACATATTTAAAGAGTATCCCAGGATAAATAAATATAAATTAAATAAATGAGGCAATGACATTTGGAGTACTTTGTTTCGATTTATTCACATCTCACATCTAAATATAAATATTTGCTAGTTGACTATAGAAATTTTTCTTGTCATAAAAACTTTTAAAATAGAACATCAAACTAAAAGAAATGAAAATAAAAATCATTATTGCCTACAAATTCAGATAAGATCTCAAGGTAATGAAATTTGCCTTATTTACCAATTTAAATCAAAGGCTGGCTGACATCAATCTACTTGCCAAAGCCTTAGAGGATTGATGAAAAAGGCTGTTAATCCTCGTCCCCAAGTCATGTTTACTAATGTGCCACTCCCTGCTTATGGCATAAACCACAATAAATAAAAATAAATAAGTAAATAAAAGTGCAAAGATTTTTAAAAATCAAGAAAACTGAGGTTTAAAAAAAACACTGGTGCGTAAGTGAGAAATACATGATTGTAAAAAAAGCAGATATCCTATAGAGTCACAGATATTCTAGATGCATTTCAATACAAATACTTAAAAATCTTAAGTCAGTAAATCACAGAAAAATTTTAAGAAATAAAGAAAGAAAATCACAGCTCTCTCATCATACTTGTAAATCCCCCTCGGAAGCTAAGAGAGTGCCTTCACAGGGTAAGTAATCCCATTTTTGCTCGACATCTCCTCTTTCCCTCTAGCTCTTAAGATAAAAGAAATAATTTTCCAATGCTCTGATATCTTCATTATTTCTATATTTGATACATCTGGATTTCACACCTAGCAATCACTCAAGGAAACCTGATTTGTCATCTCTCAAGAAAATATATGTAGACACCTAATACATACAAGACATTTAAATTAATAAATATTTCTCTGTTTGAATTATTTTGCTTTTGGTAAAAATTACAACTTTATAGTGCAGAATACAATTTTAAACCTGTTTTCCAAAGAATCATAATGCTCACTTGGAACCTTTTAAATTCTGTGCCCCAAATTATCCAATACAGGTATCCCCCACTTTTCGGAAAGTTTACTTTACACCATACATTAGTATCTGGTTTTGCTTAACCAAAAGAAATTCAAAGAGGATTTTCTCTTCTGTGAAAAAAGGCAAAAATAGCAATCAGCATTTATCTTGCAGCAATTCCATTAGAGAGGCAGCATGCAGCCTGAACATCCAGGCTGGCAGGGCCAAGCTCCTTCCCCCAGAACTACACCAGTGTCTCACAGCATCAAGCTGTCATGGCTTTGAACTATGTCTGTGAGCATTTGTGCTTGCTTTTCTTTACTTCGTGCATCTGTTAGCAAGGTGTGTCCTAAGGTAATTACTTCTTCGCTTTATGCCATTTTGGCTTACAAAAGGTTTCACGGGAATGCTCTACTTTGGACACTGGGGGGAAAATTATAATTTCATAAATCTATTACTACATATTTGGTCATCTCTGGACCAAAAAATAACATAGCAGCAGAAGAAAAAAAGCCATACACACATACGGCACACCTGCTGCAAATGTATTTACCCCCCAACCTGGGCAGTAAACAAGCAGACTGGAACATGCATGCTGAAACAACGCTAACAAGAAGAAAACTCATTTCGTGGGCTTGCAGTCTTACAATAACCCACCTATAAAACAGGATTACCGAAAAAAGCAAGAAGTAAATCAAAGTAAAGTATCTCTAGAAATGATATCTGTAGAAAATATAAGAAAATCAAAACATGCAAAAAAAAGTGAAGTAAAGGTCAACAAAGATATTTATTGTATAAAAGAAGCTGGAGTTGTACATCCTAGTTTGCAATTTTTATTTATTTAAGTTTATTCATAATTTGTGTATAAAGATCAAGCTATACTGTTTAAACATGTAAGAAATGAGGGAGTTCAGAGTACACTCATCAAATTATCAGGCAATCCAATTACAACAGACATATTCCTATATGCTTTTTAACCTAAAGTTATAAATACATTCATAGCAGAAATCATTATCAGTGCAGTATATAAGATTATATTTAGTAAAAGCTATGCAGGAAGGTATACACTTAGCCAAATAAATCAATTTCTTAAAATAGGAATTATTATATACATAAAATCAACATACAGGCCATTTTTACAACTCAAATGTCACTTGCTATAATGGCCCACATGTAACTAATAGACCTTTTAACCAAATATTACAAATTTAAGGGCAAGAAAATCCAAGTTGTTATTAACACTTTGGCAATTTAGAGATTCTAATTAGTTGGGGAAACTATAGAGTTTTTTTATTTTGTTTTCTTTTGTTTTGACTCTCCAGAGGGAAGTGCATTCTTCTTAGAGGTAATGCACTATCAGGTCTTGGACAGAGGATCTATCACTATGGGATAGAGGATGAATTGCTCTAGGATAGATAATATATCTGAAATTAACTAATAAGAGTAGATACTATATTTAATCTTAACCAAAAGGCCTGGAAGCAACTGACACTGAATAATTTTAAAGTGGCCAAAAGCAGAGATGATCACTTGAATAAATTCATCACAGTAAAACCATTCTCCCAAAACATCTTCCGTCTTCATTTACTAGTCCATTCGTTCTAAGCATACACAGTTACTGTCTACTAAATATTAAATAGGAAGCAAAAATAAAGCCATGACAGCACACCTTCTACACAGATTTTCACTATTCTAAACCCTCCAAAATAAGTGAGGAAAAACCAATACAACATTTAAATTCCTTTTAAAGCCACACTGAAAAATATATGTAGGAGACATCATGTGGCAAAATCATGAATTGCTGCTGACATCTAAGAATGCACATATGCAAAATTTACTGTGGCCTTTGATATAAGAGGTGAAAATTTACAAACAATGATTTTTTAAAATACTTAATAAAAATATACATTAAATTTATAAATTAAAAAGCAGTAGCTCCAATTAAAACTAGAGTATTAGAACAAGTATTTTAGGAATGTATTAACCAAAGATACTAAGAAATTGTAGGACAGAGGATCAAGCATGACTAAATAAGTATAAGTAAATGAAATCACATGATCACATTTGCCAGTTAATAACATAACTATGGAACAAATACTGGTCACATGATATGTTTTAATATACATCATTTTCCTAGATTCTCTTACAAAAACAAAAAAACAAAAACTAATTTCCAAACTGTTAAATAATTAGGTTGTTTTATAAAATCTTGGTTTTGATTATAATTAACCGACAAATTAAAGGAAAGAAATAAAAAGTAATTATCATGAAAATGAAATAGGTAACTGACTCATTTTCTTATCTAATTGTTCTGTAAAGTAGACACATGTAAGCTTTAAATTATTATATACAAAGCAAGGACTATTAAACTGAGAAAAGAGTTAATTCCTACAAAAGCAGCTCTTGATTTTAAACTATTTGAATTCAAATCTCTATCTCAGTACACATTAAAAAAAAGTCAAGTATTATTTCTGGTCCTTCATAGAGTTTTTATCATACTTAAACAAAACCATAAATTTGGGGGATAAAAGTGTCCTCAGAGGTCACCAAGTAAAACCCTCATACTTTAGAGATGAAGGCACTGAAGTCCACAAAGAGTACATGATTCATTGCCCATTTCAAGGTCACATTTTGTTGGCAGCTGAGACTACAGCTTCTCTTACTTTTACTTGATTACTCATTTCTCTATTAAGCTTCTTCTCTCACAGCAGCAACTCCATAACAATTATGGTCCGTTAATACAAGTGTTAGTAAGATAAGAATTATGAGTAATACCAGGTAATGATCTCTCAGGAAAAAAATTATAAGTTTCAAGAGGAATAGAAGCACATTTTCATGAACACTGGGCCCTCTCAGAGGGTCAAAGAAACATAGTTGAGTTAATGGAATTTTCATCTCACCACTTGGTCACATGAAAACAAATTACTGTATAAAATGTTGGTGCTCATTCTACTTAACCAGGTGAATTTTAAAGCAAATTCAGCAAATTATTTTTGTTCTTTAAAATATAAGTTGAAATAGTATAAAAGATCTATAATTAAAACTGGAAAGAGAAGAATAACTTTCTAAAAGTATTATTTTTCTTCTAATTATTTATAATAAAACTTTCACTATAACCATTATATTTAGCTTAAGCGTTTTCTAAAATTATTCTTAAATTTAAAAAACTAGAGAAGGTTTCTCTTTGTTTCAAAGCAATTTATTGGCAAATTTTTAAAATCAAAAATTTTATTTTTGCATTTCTGCCCATCAATCTGGAAATGATAGCTCATAAGAAAAAAGCACCAATTATTTTTCAGATTAAAACTTCTCAGAATAGTATACCTTCATCATGCTGTCGTCTATTTCTTAACTTTCAACTAAGTTACAAGTGATAACAGAAATCAAAACCTAATCCCCTAATCTTTAAATGATAATAAAGGGATAGCAAACATAATGACTATCATGCTTAGAATATCTATAATAAATATTTAGCACTCAATGACCAGAAAAAAATTTAAGATTCTGATGATGTATGTCATTACAAAGTCAAATATGAGAAGCGATATGCAAGTCAGCCCCAAAATGAATACTGAAAAAAGAAAGTACAGAAGATATAAAAAAAAGGTAAATATTCATACAAAAAATGGACCACACAAATCAGAATGGATTCATCTAAGAAAAAAATTACTTGTTCAGAGAAAAAGCAAGCACAGTTAACACAGCTGTACAAAAAAAAAAAAAAAAAAAAGTCTGCAAAGTTTCAAAAAGCCAGACTGATGAAAATTGCATTTAACTAAAGTCCACATCTTTTCAATTCCTAATTTTTAAAATCTGACTGAAATCACCAAAGCAAATGTTATACAGAACCGTTTGCCATTAAGCCACCATCACGCTGTTTTTCTAATAGGTGTTTGTTCATTTTATGCCCCCTTCTGTCCATAAACTCTCCTCAAGATTTACAACTCAGGTCAGTGGGAGGCATGCCCTTCCTCTGTATTCCCCAAAATCATCTATGCATAGAGTTCACCTCTCTGCCTTTTTCAGCAGACCGTGACTCCTTAAGAGCCAAAAACAATGTTTTATTTATCTTTAGCTCCAGATTGCTTAGGAAAGGACAAGCAACACATGAAAAGCATTCAAAAAAGATTTATTCTTTAATTAAATTTCATCAGTCATGGCCAAAACAACAGTACAAAAGTCAGATGAAATTAAATCAGTTGCACAAGCTGGTTTGTGACAGAGGTACTTCACCCCTGTTTTAAAAGTTTTCAGTGGTCGTTCAAGCAAAAAACTACCACTTGCATCAGGATTACACAAACACAGAAATGAGAAAAGAAATGCCTTGCCTACAGTTATTTGCTAATAAATTATTTAATAAAATGAATTAGCAATGCACACTGAGGCTACCTCCCTCCTTCCAGTAAGTATTCTCCAGAACTTCCTTCTTCAAAACTAGGACTTTCCTGCATATTACTCAGCCATAAAAAGGAATGAAATTGGGACCTTTATAGAGACATGGATGGACCTAGAGACTGTCATACACAGTGAAGTAAGTCAGAAAGAGAAAAACAAATATCGTACATTAACATACACGGAATCTAGAAAAATAGTACAGATCAACCTGTTTGCAAAGCAGAAATAGAGACAC
Organism: Hippopotamus amphibius kiboko; assembly: GCF_030028045.1. Lineage (NCBI taxonomy): Eukaryota > Metazoa > Chordata > Mammalia > Artiodactyla > Hippopotamidae > Hippopotamus > Hippopotamus amphibius. The sequence goes on along the minus strand of NC_080188.1, from coordinate 85,104,597 downwards.
AGATGTAGAGAACAAATATATGGACACCAAGGAGGGACAGCAGGGAGCTGCAGGGGGTTGGAGGGGGATGAATTGATTGGGAGACAGGGACTGCCATATTACTAATAAGAAAAAAATATCAAATTGCACAATTTAAATATATGCAGTTTACTGTATGTCAATCATATCTCAATAAAAGTTCTGAAAAAAAAATTAGAACTTTCCTTTATCTCCTTGATTTTGATTGATTTCCTTTATCCTTTGATTTTTTATCTCCTAGATGGTGGAGAATCCTCCAGGGGAAAGCAGTGGCAATATTGGTAGGCCCAGATTCAAAGCAGAGGCAAAGTTTTAGGAAAAGCAGGATTATTCACAATGATAGTCTGATTCATTATTAAAGAGATACAAAATTATGAGATAAAAAAGGCTTATTTAAAAAGATGTGATACTGAATGACCAAGATGTTTCCAGACATCAAATATTTAGTATAGAACCAATCTCCTAGCCACCAAGTTTGTATTCTATGCATTAAACCCACTGAGTATCCCATTTATTACAGGTTCCTAGTATAACCAGGTGATAGATGATTTCTTATCCTGCTGGTTGGGTGCTGAGTTCCTAGTGAGGTTAGGGAGGTTATTCTCCGACATTTTGAAGATGAAGACAGCCTTTATCTTTGAAATTAAAAAAAACCCCGCCTTTCAGCTTTTCTTAAAATATTTTGCTTAAAGTAAAGTTCACTATAAATGAACCAAAAAACAAACAAACAAAAAAAAACAGCTCAAATATTCTAAGAATTGATTTTAAGGTACTATGCAATGAGAACATTTGGGATTCTAATAAGAGCACTAAATGGTCATGAGAAGTACTCTGACTTTAGTACTTATACAGATGACTGCTATCCCTTGGAAAAAAACTTCTATTTTCCTCAACACCAATGATCATCATTTAACTAACATCTAATTTTTTTCTCTCTTATTTTTCATACTTGAAAAATGGGCACAGTAATGCCAAAACAGTGTGGATAGTAAAAGCACATTCCTAAAAAGCTCTGAAATAAAAAGGTAAATGACTGTTTATATCACATACAATAGCCAAAGATCATTAAGGTAAGATTTGATAGTAATGCTCGAAGTAGCATCAAAAGTGAAAGGGTAATAGAAGAGTGTCAAAGCAAATTAAAAAAAAAAAAAAAACTACACCCAAAGAAAACATCTTACAATAGCAGTTAAATTCACTATCTAGAAAATTAGATTCAAATTCTTCAAGCAAATAGAATCAAAAGATGATTTACTATTTAATGAACTACATTTGAGGGGACTCCAGGAACCAGTAGCAACCTCTCAAGATCTCGGAACAATCCAATGCTTGAAACATGCAGGATATCAATAACACAGCACCCCTCTAAAAAACATACCACTACCACCAACTGATCTCAACCCTGAGCCATCCAGCGAAACCCTGCAACCTTCATCTAAAGGAAACTGCACACAAAAAGGCATCAGCTGTTTAAAGTCTAGAGGATTCAACATTAACAAAAGGAAAAAGCAAGCCAGAACACTGCCAACAGTGTTCAATCTGTTCTTAACCTGCCCTGTGGCAATATATAACTTCCTGGCTCCTGTGCCTACTTTGATGACCTCCCAAGAGCTCATGTTTGTTTTCTTATCAAAGATTGCTAGACCCCTGATCTCTGATTGTTTCACTTCCTTGAATTCTCTCTTTTCCTGCTTGGTTGTCTCTTAACTTTCACTCGTATTTCTAGCCAACACAATAAGGATTTTTGTGGTACTGTCTGTAGACAAGCCTTGTGCCTTGTGTTTACAAGCCCTAGTATTTAATCGAAGTTTCTGGCTTATATTTGGATCTTAGCTTTTGTCTCTGATGATGAACTGAAACTGAAAAAGTATACAAAATGCAAATTGTTCAATTTTTTATTATAAGCAGTTTTGATATAAGGTTGATAAAATCTGAAATGGATGACTAAAGCAAACTGTCTGTGCCCTCTAGGAATTTCATTTCTTGAAGTTAATTGTATCCCTAATGAACACAGTCAAGTTGGGAATGCTATAACTTAACATCTTAATGGAATTAAAAGCAGATGGGTAAACCATGTCTAAACAGAAAATCTGACAAACTGAAAAGACTGTTTTAAGAATCTTGGAACTTTAAATTTGTAAGGAAAATGAATGGATATAGAAATAAAACATGTCTCAGCACTACCATGTTAGATCAGACACAAGTATCTTGCTCAGCAACTTAACACCTACCATTCCACTCCAAAGAGTAATTTGATCCATTTTTCTCTAAGAACACTAACATTAATCATTTGCTATCCACCTGATTTTATTTTTAACTCAGACTCTCTTTTAATAAAGTAAAAATTGAAGGATTCTATTTTGTACATTAACAGAAATCATATCTAAGACTTTATTAACTTGGATGACTGCAAAATTCCCAAATTTCAAACTAATAATTGAGGACACTGCTGAAAAGTTTCTTGTAGGAAACCCTCCCTTCATCCCTCAAATTCTGACTCCACCCCCAAATCAGAATCTCCTAAAAATATTCATAATATCAAGGGAGTGGCCATGATGGATAAGCAAGTCTATGTAATGTATAAAAATTACTCTCCCTTTTGACAATGTTTTTCCTTTTTGATTTCTTTTTCTTAACAAATTTGAGAATATCAATGTTAAATAGATATAAGCTTCAGTAGTATGATTCTGCAACTACGTAACAAATCAATTTAGGCTATGACTTTGACAATTATAATCAAGAACAAGTATAATCCTTAGTAGGAGACCTTTTCTTTTTATTGCAATTTTCTTCTAACAAATATTATTTTGAGCACAAAGTAATAACCAACTGAAATCTATAGCTGCATTACAAAATGAGACCAACTGGTGCAGGGAGACGGGGAGGGGAGAAGCTAACAGAACAGTTAAGAACAAGCAGTAGGAAAATACCAGAGTGATATTACATCTCTTCCTCACAATGCCAAATATTTGTTAGCATATGGCCCAAAGCTTGTCTTAATTATCCCTCAAATGCTTTAGAGAAACGTACTTTTTTTAAAGCATGAAATTAAGGAGAATGGTCATAAACATCTCTTAAAGATGCTTTTTGTCTTTCATGAGTAATAATGACAGATTTCCAGATTGGTGAGCATAAGGCTGTGTCTACACATGACCCATCTGAAATGCCTCTCACCTTACCAGCTCCCTATCCCTGCCCTCAAAAAAATATCATTGTGCAGACTTCACCAAAGATGCAGGAACACTCGTACAAATTGGTTTAAGTAACAAATCCTGTACCTTACATAGAAATTATTTCAAATGAGGATTAGTCATTACAAAAACAGTAAATTGATGAAACAGGATCATGAATTCTAAAATAAATCAAAACCAAATGTTCTCCCCCAAGTAAGTAATGTTTAAAAAGCTAAATATAGGAAGATTACACAAAAGAAGTCTCGACAAAATTCACCATGAATGCACAAAACTGAGGTAAAATTTATGTTAAATACTCACCACTAATGTTGAGTTCAAAAGAAACAAATTTATAATCTATAGTAATACTTCCTAATATGAATATGAAAATATTTGACAATATTGTTTAAAATACTTTAAACTTACCCAAGTGAAGTAATGTAAACTGGGCTGCCAGTTCCTTTGCATCTTCTAACGTAGTACAGAGTTTGTCTGGCATGAAGTAACCCTGGGATCCATTTGCAATAGCAGGGATAACAATTTTATATACCAAGAGTACTTTCCCATCTTGACTTGTTGTTGAGTATAAATAATATTCTGGTGGTGCCCAATTATTTTTGTTGCAGTAATAATCCAAATGCATTACTGCAGAATTGAAATGATTGGATTTTAAAGAATACATACTAATTGGAGTAAGCTTTGTTCCAGGAAAAAATGGATAAGTGTATCTTTCAATTTCAGGGGGGCTTGGGCTGTGCTGGCCATTCAAACGAGCTGGAAGAGTTGGTGGCTTGCCTAGAGTTTTTGGATGGCTCTCTTCTTTGTTAGCAAACACAATCAGGTTTTCAGAATTGGGGCTAATCTGACCATTAACATGCTGTCTCCAAGCGTTTTCCTTATTTACAGGTTTTGCCAGTGTTACCTCAATACTTGCTCCATCAATGCCTTTTCCATTCATAACAGTCATAGCAGCCACTGCATCTTCTCGGTTAAAAAAGTGAACAAAAGCATAATCTCTAAGTTTCTTTACTCGTTCAACGGCACCAGGTTTGAATTTATTGAATTCGGCTTTAATTGTTTCCTCTGTAGTTGAGATCATCAGATTTCGTACATAGAGAACTTTAACTCTCTGCATGGTTTCCTCATCAACCTCTTTCTCTGGGTCAGCCCAATCTACCTGAATGGTATGGCCCCACAGTTGGAAGGTCCCTGTAAAAAAGAATAAATTAATTTGAAGATAATTAAAACAAATAAAAGTCAAAATTTAGTAAAGCTGTTTCTCCAATTAAGTAAAAAGAAGCAGAAACTCAAAAACATATCAATATACTTGGTAAGCATTAGTTTCCTACTCCCATGAAAGTTTTCATCACTAAGGCAAACCTAGCCAGAACTTACAGTGAAATTAATTTTAAGAGTCAAAAGAACAAAAACACTTCAAAGATAGACCTTTATTAGAAGAATTAAGTATTGTCCTTTGTATTTTTATCAAACAGCAGCTAAATAAAAGTGTATGCATTCAATAAATCTGTAAATTATTATAAATAATGACTCATTTTATAGGATGGGCTTCATGTCTTTTAGAATCATTTGATTTATTTTACTTTCTTAAACAATCTCTATTCCTCTTTAAGGGCACTATATATTTTCATAAATTTATTTATGAAGTACTGTCGTTTCTCCATACATATAATAAGGTTAACACAGAAAAATAACCTTTGAAAAAGTATAAGTTTACCTGGAATTAGTTTTCTTCTAGCCATAGCAGCAGCTCTGTGAGACTCATATTCAACAAATGCAAAACCGCGATTTTTGGTCTTATCAGTTGCACTTGGGTACACAATGACATCTACAACTCCTTCTGTAACTTTCTTCATTTCGTCCAATATTTCTTCTTTCTTCTTTTCCTTCGGAATAGCTCCAATAAATAATCTGCAATTATCCAAGCTTACACACACACCAATAAACTTCCCTGGTCGAATCTCATAATTATTAAGAATTCTGATGGCTAACTGGGCTTCTTCTTTTGTAGTATACATCACAAAAGCATAACCTCGATTTTCACCACTAAATTCCATCATAAGTCGAAATTCATATATCTTCCCAGCTCTTTCAAATACAGGAACTAACTCATCTTCATACATATCACGAGGTATTTTTCCTACAAAAACTTCACAACCTCTAGGTGGAGGTGGACCTTCCCAATCTGAAAGACAAAAATAAACAGACAAATTCTAATAAGATATTTATGTTCACTATTCAATAATTCATTCCACAAATTAACTGTGAGCCTTCTATGTGCCATGCACTATTACAGGTGTTGGGGATACAACAGTGAACAAACTAGATGCCCCCTTCCCTCATGAAGCTTATATTCAGTACAGAGAGCAGACAATGAGTAATAAGTGCTATGAAGAAAAATAAAGCCACAGAAGGGGGGACGTTTTTGGTAGTCAGGTAAACCATCTCTAAGCACATGAGGTTTAAGCAGAGACCTGAATGAAATGAGGGAATGAGCCCTGAGGATATATCAGAATGAAGAAAAAGTAAGTGCTTTTTATACTAGTTATATTAGACCAATGCAGAGCATGCAGGTCTGTGTGGGAAATGCATACTTGGGGGAGGAGTAAAATGACAGGCAACGCAGCCATCAATGTAGTTAGAGGCCAAGATTTTCTTCTAGGTCTGATGGAAAGTGAACCAGAGGGTTTTGAGCAAAGGAAATTGCACCGGCTATTGGTAGAAAGGCAAAACGTTGTATCTAATAACCTGTTCACGTCTAGGATAAACACCACTCCTCTACTCACTACTCTTTCAAATTCTTCCCCAAATGACCTCCGCTTTCATAGCTAGAGGACCCCTTCCCCACTGACCTAATGCTGACTTCCTTCGCAACTGCTTCTTAAACTGAGAGTAGAGTTAAAAAATGTAAGGGAAAGACATGCATAACACATATAATCTACCTCTTTTCTCTCACAACAGTAAAAATGATTGCTGAGGTCTTAAGGCAGTTACAAAGAAAGAGCTATTGTTTGGGATACTTGTGAAGATATATACCTAAAGCAAGTGACTACAATCAAGATTCTCTTTTTTGAACATAAATTCTCACCTGGAGGTGGACCACCAAATTTCCTTTGCCCATTTTCTTGAACCATGTTGTATCCAGTCTTTTCCATCAAAGCAAGTAATGCTGCTTCATTCTGAGTACCAGTTCGGACTTTACTGCATCCATTTGTTCCATCTATATTTTCTTCATTCATGGTTGCAGTTCCTAAAGCAAAGTTTAAAAGCAGTGTTTATGACATGGAGCACCAGGAGGAATCTATGAAGCACTTCTTTGAGTTGCAAAAAACCGAGGATAGTTGCGGCTGCTACATTTGGTGATCACTGCAGCCCTGTCCCCAAAGGTCTTCCCCTGGAAACCTCTCTTAATGTCTTTGATCAATTAAGCAGTACCTTTCTAAGGCCTAAGCTACAAAGAAAGGAAGGCAAAAGTTAAAAAAGAGAAAGTAAGAACAAAAACAAAAGTGGGAAAACAGTAGTAAGTGAAAGGGAGTCAGAGGAGAAAAAAGCAAGCAGAAGTAGTAACCAAGTATTCAGAAATTATAAAGTGATATAGCTAAAATTAGGTGACCTCAGAAGTCCTTCCTAGTTTTAAAATATCTGAGTTTCTCTGAGTGAGGAGGAATCTAGCTACAAACACATCCACATCACACACACCACACCCACACAGTCTCTCTACACTCCTTAAAGTTCCTTCCAAGCTATCCTATTGCATCCAATGATGTAATTCTTTAGAAAACATGGCAGGAGAGTAGCTCATGTACCCGTACAGCTTCTACCTGCCATCCACCTCATTTCCTTAAATTCAGCACCCCAGTGTTTTTTATTAAGCTACAATTCATTTATCAAACTGCCTTCTGAGTTTGCCTAACAAACACTGAGAATGAGATTTTCAATTGGCATCTTGAATTCAACAGATCCAAAACTGAATGCCATTCTATCTTCCAAATCTGTTCCTTCCTGTTTTACCTCACCTCCATCAGTTCATCCACCCAACCAATAAATGGCACCACAGGGAGTATATATTACTCCTTCTCCAAAGTGTCACAACCAGTAACTTGGGACTTAACCCTGAGTCCTCTGACTCACAGCTAACCAGTCACAAAGAGCTGCAAATTTTCCCTTCTAAATGTTTCTTGAAATCAATCTTTTGCTGTCTATTTCCACAGCCTGTTCTCAATTATTTCTTACTTGAATTAGCATAGTCGTTCCTCATTACTTAGTATCCCTAGCGGATTCCCATGGATACTGAAATCCACATACGCTCAAGTCTCATATAAAATAGAATAGTAGTTGCCTATAACCTATGCACATCTTTCCATATACTTTAAATCATCTCTAGATTACTTATAATACCTAATACAATGTAAATGCTATGTAAACAGTTGTAAATACAATGCAAATGCTATGTAAACAGTTATAAATGCTATGTAAACAGTTGTAAATACAATGCAAATGTTATATAAACAGTTGCCAGCATTCGTGGCAAATTCAAGTTTGGGGAACTTTCTGGAATTTTTTTTCCAAATGTTTTGGATCGTGGAACCATAGATACGGGGGGGGGGGGGGGGGGCCGACTATGCTAGGTCCTAACCATTGTTCCAGGTTTCAGCCTCTTCCCTTTCAAACAAAATCTCCACAATGCTGTCAAGATGATATAAAATGACTGGGATTGCCATATATGCATTACTAACAAGAAAAAAGTATCAAACTGTACACTTTAAAATAAAAAAAAGATGATATAAAACATGTATCTGACTACTTTTTCTCCTACGAATCAAAACTCAGGGGAAAAATGAGTAAATTTATCGTTGAAATCTTATAATCAAGAAGGCCCTGCTGAAAAACAAACAAAAAAGCCTCAAAGGAAAATATTACTGGGACTTCCCTGGTGGCACAGTGGTTAAGAATCCACCTGCCAATGAAGGGGAAATGGGTTTGATCCCTGGTCCAGGAAGATCCCATATGCCATGGAGCAACTAAGCCTGTGCACCACAACTACTGAGCCTGAGTGCCACAACTACTGAAGCTCACGCACCTAGAGCCCGTGCTCCAGAACTAGAGAAGCCACTGCAATGAGAAGCCCATGCACAGCAAAGAAGAGTAGCCCCCACTCACCGCAACTAGAGAGAGCCTGCGTGTAGTAACAAAGACCCAACACTGCCAATAAATAAATTAATTTAAAAAAATATTGCTAGATTATTTTTACTACATAAGTATTACTATTTTGAAGGCAAAAAATACCACAAAACTAAGACAGAAAACTGCGAACAGAGAAAAATGATCTACAATGCATCATAATAAAAGACTAATTTCCTTAAAATAAAAAGAGCAGCATGGTGTCATAATTATGAGCAAATTCAGGTACCTAAATGACTGCTTAAATGTGAAGCCTGGTTCCTCCCCTTTACTAGCTACAACTTTGGGCAAGTTTGGCCTCAGCTTGTCTCTAAAAAGTAGACAGTAACAGTTTCTACTTTATAGGGTTATTGTCAGGATTAAGCAAAAAGGGCTTAAAATAGTTTTTTGCATAGAAGCACTATAAATGTATTTACTATCTAATATAATATACAATTAACATTAATTTCTAATAAAGTAATACTATTATATAATAAACTAATAGAACAATAAAAAACTGCTGACCAGGGACTGCAAACTCAAATTCATTCATTTATTCAACAAATGTTTACTAAGGACCAACTGTGTGCCAGGCACTATTCCTTATGTCTGGGGTGCATCAGTAAGTAAAAGACCAAAATTCCTCCTTTGTATAGCTCATACTCCTTTGTAAGGAAAACAAAAGATAATACAAGTAATAAGTAAATAATATATGTTAAAAGATAAAAGTAGCAGGGAAAAGAACAGAGATAGGGCACATGGGTGGGGAAGAGGTTTGCAGAAGACGGTGTAATTTTAAACAGATAACCAGTATAGGCCTCCTTGAGAAGGTAACATTTGAGCAAAGAATTGAGGAACGTAGCCATTGCAGTTATTTGGGAAGAGCATTCAACACAAATGGAAAAATGAGGACGGACGCCCAAGAATAGACATGTGCATAGCACATATCAAGTACAGCAAGGGGACCAATATGGTTAAAGCCAAGAGGAGAAGAACAGGAGATGAAGTCAGCAAGGTAACAAGCTGCCACATCACACAGACCTCGTAAGTCAGGTGCCGAAGGACTTCAGCATTTGTTCTGAGTAAAGGAGGAGCCCCTGGAGATTTTGAGCACATGAGTAAAATGATCTTTCATTTTCAAAGGATCATCTGGCTATTGTACTGTTAACTTTGTAGAAGAGCAAAGGTGGAAGCAGAGAGACTAATGAGAAGACTGCGACTAAAATTCAGGTGAGAGATGATGGCATGGAACAGAAAGACTGAGGTGGAGGGGAGTCTCTGATGTGAGATACAACTTGAAGGTACATCCAACAGAGCTTTCTGACAGATTGGGTATGAGATAAACAGAGATGTCAAGGATAACACCAAAGTTTTGGCCTGAGCAACAGAGCCAGATTTATAGGGGTAAGAGCAGAGTTCAGTTTCAGGCCTGCTAAGTTTGAATACCCACTAAATGACCAACTTAAACGCCTATAAGGCCATGGCAAGAAATGTTACATGAGTGAAAAGAAACGGTTTAGTACAAGATTCTGAGAAGTGCAGTGGACTGTGTTTAACTAGAAAGCCCACGCTCCACTGGAACAGGGCAGTGGCTACTCAATCCTAGCAAACTGTTACCACAAGGAAATCCAGTTTGCCCAATTATGCTACATTTTCCAATTTTTCAAGAGAAGTCAGAAATCTGCAGATTTTTATGAGAGATCTCTCAATTTTTAAAATTTGAGAGTCAAGGAGCCGTATTTACATATTAAAACTATAAGGCTACATAAATGTCATTTCCATGTACATGTGCAAACAGTCACAGGCATAAAAATGGCATGACTAAAATGTAATCTGGTGGAATATTATGTTCAAACTTAATTCAGGGTATATTTTATCCAAATACCAACTCAAAAACTTATTGAGTCAAAGTCTCACAATTCAGTTCAATTCTCCACACATTTACTGAATGTTCTCTACGTCCAAGTCACTTAACTGGATTTTCAGTCACGTGGATGACCCCAAGGGGTAAAACTACAACTTCGTGTGGACAGTGTCAGGGGATAGATACGCCTCAGTATAACTTTCTTCTAAGCAGACAGAACTGCACGAAGTTGAAAAGGGCTGAACAGAGGGTATCTTCCTGCCAAGCTGAAGTATTCAAATACAGGGTGGACATGCAGGAGAGATTCAAGTAAAGGGTGCACTGCTGGACCAGGTGGCTTTTAACATCCCTTCCAAAATTTAGTACAAAGAGAGTTCAAGCATAGACCCTGCCTTAAAAGGACTTACAATCCAGGAAAGGGTAATATTATCATCACCACCCAGTAAGGTGCCTTCTATGTCTTATGCCTGCATTTTAAAGAGCATTTTCTCTACAAGAGGTTCATGGTTCCTTGAAAACAACATGTTGCAGGGTTAAAAAAAACCTGGAAATTAATTCAATTATAAAAACCATAACAAAAACTGTAGAGATCAAACAAAATACCTGTAGACTTTCTGTTGTTTAAACTCTGGGCTACATAAGAGCAAAGATCCCACCTGCCTTGAACACTTTCCCTATTATCCACCACAGTGCTTGGTACACAGTAGGTACTCAGGAATTATTTGTTGGAGCAGGATATGCGAAAAAATCCTTAACATGACGTCATACATTTTGGGCAGGTATGCATTAAATTGGAATGATTTTTTGAGGAAAATTTGGTAATATTTAATAAAATCTAAAATGTACATATACTCAGTAATTCAATTACTCAGAAATTAACCTACAGATATAATTGCACAAGTATATAACGATATATACACAAGCATGTTCACTGAAACGTATGCAAAACAAAAAACCTAAAAATATCTAGTCTACAAAAGGAGGACTGATTTAAAATTTATGTTATAACTACACGATGGAATGTTATGCAGTTGTTAAAGAATGACATAGATTTGTGTGTGCTGATATGGAAAAATAGTCAAGAAATATCACATGAGAGTAAGCTGGAGAACAATACATTTACTATATCTCAGATGCTTGTGAATATAATAATTAAGACATACAATTTTGGAAAAATTTACATGGACCTTTAACAGTAGTTACCACTGGTAAGTAGGAATGAGGAATTAAGGGATCTTAATTTGTCACTTTTCTGTGAATATCAAGAATATAGGCTACTTTTATTAAAAGCAAAAAGCCCTTTCAGGGATTTCCCACTGTTCCTTGAAGATAAAATCTAAACTCTTTTTTAAAAAAGTCATAAAGGTCCTTTCCTAACCTGGCCCAGCCTATCCCTTTCCAACTTCATATCTTACTGTATGTCAACAATACTTATCTAAGTTGCAATTTCGCAAAAGTGCCATGTTCTCATATACCAGCCTTTGTATAGGCTGCTCCCACGGACCTTCTTCACTTTCTTTGCTTTTCCCGCTCTTAACATTTCCCCAAAAACCTTCCTCAATGCTGAATTAGGTACTGTATTCCTTTGTACTGCTACCATCTCAGAGTGCTGGACTGTCAAGCCCTGCCGCCTCCTCCTCCCCCAACCTCTGACAGATTTTAAGAAGGGTCTAGTCTTTTATTTCCAGATCTCTATCACAATGTACATTCCTGGGCATATGCTTAAAGCTCAACGAATGAGACAGGGAGGGACACTGTGGTTTAACTAAAAGTAACGGACCTGGGTTCTAATTCTCAGTCAACAGACCTTTGACAAATCACTTTACACTTTCACCTTTACTAATTTCTGAAATTCCATTTTATGCTTACTTCTGCATTCATTTATTTAGCCCATTATATACTCTGCATGTTGACAAGCACTTTATACACATTATCTCCTCTAGTACTTGCCCTGTGAGATAAGTATTCTTTTCGATTTTAAAAAGAAACTAAGAGAGATAAGTCATAACACTAGTATATTGGTAGGGTAGATATGCATATTAGAGACCTGTCTGCCTAAATATTGGACTTCTAAACTCTACTTTATATTACCTCTCATTTTAGTTATTTAATAATATGAGATCTCCAAAAAGTGATATAATTTGCCTGAGATCATACAACTTATAAGCTGCAACACCAGTACCTGAATCCAGATTTTTTCTAGAACAAGAGTTTAAAAAAAAAAAAAAGGTTAAAATAACTAATCAATTACTCATGCTTTCTTTGAAAAACTATAACATGATTTAAGAAAAACACTGTACAAACAGAAGGAAAAAATCCATCAACAAAAGCTTTTTGGAAAATCCTTAATAAAATAATTTCAAACTTTAATTAGAGGCCTTAAAAGTCATCTAATTCAACCACCCATCTTTATAATTTTGCTGCAAAAGCAGTCATCCATCTTATTCCTGAATTCTTACAACAAACCCACTATCCTCTAGAGCAATGGTAACTTGCTGATTCTTTTAAGAAATTTCTTCCTTTCAGTGGATCATAATCTCTTGCCTTGTAACTTTCACCTATAGTTCCTGACTTCATCCTTCTGGCCAAACTGAATTCACCTCTTTCATATAACTGCATTTGAAAACTGATTCTCTGCTTCTCCAGACTAAACATGATCAGTTTCTTTAACCCAACATTTTCTAAAATGATATCCCTAAAATGATTATTCCATGAGCTATTAACAGATAGGCCTCAATTGTGTTCTATGCCTAAATACATCTGAGAATCACTATACCTCTCTCTTAAGAGCATCACAGTGAACACCAGCATATTTAAGCCCAGGAAAAATTTTAGTTAAAATGAACCTTTCAGCTTTAACTCAGTGTTTCCCAAACATTTCAATGATACCCAACTTTTCCTTGGTACCTCTATTAGCTTTCTATAGAGCCATTTGGAAAATGGGTGTATTAACTGCTTCTTCTATGATATAGTTTCATGTTCCCTCACTCTCCTCCTTTTCCTTTAAAAGCATGACCGTCAAAATTGAAAAGTCCACCAGTACAGAAAAAGATCACATTAGTGTTTTATACAGCTGTATGACACTGACAGTTCAAATTAAGCAAACTATCAAAAAAACAAAAAACCCAAATCTGTCCTAGCTTATATCAAATAACCAGATTTTAGAGTCATACTGAATTTCATCTGCTTAGGTTTAACCCACCAGTTCTTCCTACTCTCCTCTCTAATCTTTTACCAACTTGTGCCCCCATCCATGAAATGACCTACCTTATCCCCCTCTTTCAAGACACAACCTTCACATATTCACAAGCTTAATTAAGAGCTATCTTTCCAAATATAATAGAAAACAACTTACATCTGCCGTACTCTGACAAGTGAATAGTAACAGAATTCAACATTGGCTTAGTCAGCATTCTGCCATCGTTGTAATAAAATAGAATATCCACCTATTAATATTATTTGGGTACTGATAATTCACTTTAAAAGGGTATTTACACTTGAAGAACAGGTATATGTGATATCCTAAAGAAGTTTTATCTTATATAATAAATCTACATTGTAAAGACCCATCTCCAGAAAAGGCAAAAAGCTGCTCAGCTTTTCCTCAATTCCTCCTTCCATGTTCATTTCATCATGGCTGGTAATGTTTCATTTCTCTCTATAAAATTTTCAAATTCTTCTAATTTACTGGTCTCATATATTTACTAAATGGAAGAAGTAGGAAAGAAATCTTAAAAAGGGAAAAGTCTTAAGTCTGTATATTCAGCTGTGTACCTTACACTATACTTCAGGAATATATTTTATTAATGTGACATCAAATCCAAATAAAATAAATTAAATAAATAAAATAAAAAATAAATGTATTATGAATAGATTCTTATAAAAGAAATACTACTCCTTGACAATCAAAATCATTAGTGAGAGAACGATTAGTTAACCAGCCTTTTGTCTTTAAATAAACACAATTTTTTTCTACTATCTTTCCTTCAAAATTAAAAGCATTGTAAACAATGTAACTATCTTTCTCCATTTAAGATTGTTTTTATTCTAGGTTTTGCCACTACACTATCACTGAAGACTTTACAGTAAGAAAATATTAGAATTGCAAGTGGACCTTAAACCGCCTCCAATTTTACACACTGGAAAATCAAGAGTAAATAAGACAAAGAAACTTGCTTAAGGTCACAAAACTAGTAATTACAAAGACCTGGGGCTCAAACCCTCAGAGACTTGGAAACTCTGGCTCTCTTTTATCACTTAGTCTAGAGGGATCTTAATGGACTAAACATCCCACAGGACATCATATTGGCCCACTACACTAAAGGCATCATGTTGACACAACATGGAGAAAAGGAAAGTGAGGTTTCCATTTTTAAAATATGCTGCAGGAAAAAGAATGAGGGAAAAAAGACTCTAGTCTAATATGCTACCTTACATGTGAAATTTACTGCCTATAAATGCAATAGATAAATACAGCTTCTACTTCCATTTTATACAAAAAAGTCCTGGACTTTTTTTTTTAACTATAATGCATAGCCTGCTCTAAATGGCTGACTTCTGCAACCCACCCCACCCCTCCAACTACTTTATAGACATGTATTTCGGGTTAATTCATGTCACTTAAGTTATATTTTTAAAGCTATTATCTAGAGACCCCAAAAGGCCAGAACCCACATTAAAGACTCTTTTTACTAAAGAAATACAAGAAACGTATGCTATATTTAGTACATTCCAAGAAATCTCAATCAAAATATAAAAACTTGAAATTACATAAGATATACTGGAGAGTCACCAATCCCACCCTCTCTTTAGAATATGTTCTTATCTTAAGTCTCCAAAACTAAAGTAACATATACACATATCTAATTCACAATTAAGAAAGTTTAAAAATATCTAACATGAAGACCATACTTAATTTAACCAAAATACATTTCTAAAAGAGCCAGACCTCAAGAACCTCAACCAGAGAATTATAAATCAAATCTAAAAAAGCATACAACATCTATTAATTCCAGAATGTTCCAGAATCAATCTGAGAATTACCCAAATTCCAAGGAAGCACAGCAGTCCAATATATCATGACACAGCTGACATACCAACTGAAGCTTCCAAGGCGCAAACTTTCAGCTGTGGATTTACAATCCTAAGTGTTTTACAAACTTTTTCCCTTACCCTGCTGACCCAGGGAATCTGAGTAAAGAAAGGAGGGTCCCGAGCATGAGAATGGCATACATGGCTTATGAAAAAAAAAAGAAAAGTGGGAAGGGTAGATTAAAAGTTGTTGTACCCTATATAAACTCTAGCTTTCACAGATAAATCTTTTCTCCTAAACTCTGAACTTTCAAAGATTCCTCTCCATCTCAGTTGCAAAAGTAAAGGAAGAAAAAGGAAAAAGAGAAAAAAAAAATCCACTCATTAAGCTATAAAGCAGAAGGCCAATAGAGTATAGCCAAATCACAGGATATTCAGGTAGCAATTTGAATCAAGCCTTTAGCTTGAAATGCTAACTATATCTTCATTAATATTAAGCATCTTAATAAGTTAAAAAATAAAATTTCAAAATCCTACTACCTTTCAAAATAGTAAATATAATGAAAAAATAATGAAAAAATCACAAGCACGATTTTAGCAAAATATAAACGAAAATTAATCATTCATCTAAAGGAATTTGTCAGCTGTGTTCAAACTATTTAAACTGAAACTTCATCTTCTGAATTACTGTAAAAATGTATGAAGTTGTGAAAATAAACATTTTATAAATTTTATTTTGATTTTTAAAAACTGAATGTAATAGTGAGAAAAAATAATTTTTAAAATATCAAAATATATTTATAGAAACCATATTAGATCTTTAAGGCATCCCTTAAATTACATGGCATTAAATTCCTGACTTGTTAGGTCAGCTGTTATTGAGTGTGGTACATGGTTAGCAGGTCAGTGGAGGTTTTTTAGCTACAACTCATTTTAGTGACAGACTGCACTACAGCAACACGATTGGAAAAATGAGAAGGATTAATCAAAAGTGTACAGATGTAATGTAAGTCTAACATTAAAAGGGTATAAATAGATCAGTTCAATTACATTTTAAATTACTTTTATTACAGAATGAGAGCACATTTTTATCCCCATAAGTTAAATATATAAGGTATAAAGTTTTAGTACTTGATGTTTCACAACCTGTAGTAATACTGTGGAGGGCAGGTTTAAATTCGGAAAAGACTTAAAAACTGAACTTCTTTAAAAATAATTGTAAGTAATAATAAACTGTTTAAACACTGCTTTGAATACAAAAGTGTAATATGCTTTTTGAACTTAGGATAAAGCTATCCACAATAGAACCAAAATTCTTGTACATTACTATAAAAGTATGCATTACTATTGTTTACGTAAGGTCTTCTATAATCTGTCACCTGAAATCTGCTAAAATTTGAACACAGAGATCATATTTCCTTCTCTCATTTTCTGGCTTTACCATCAGGTAGTAAAACAAAATGCAAAACAACACTCAGCACTAATATGCATATCTAGACAGATTTTACACCAAATCCTCCTTAAAACAGCATGTCTACGTTCCCCAACAACAAAAATGACACCATTAAAAATATAAGGCTTAATTTCGGTCCACAAATTGGGCATATTCTTGTTATTAATAATTTTTACCTCACTATATATCCAGAAATGCTACATCTTATACTTCAATAAAACATATATTTTACATTTCACTTTATATTTCAAGTTTTGATATGTATCATAATCTTAGGCAATAACGTTCAAGTTGAATACTCCATCTTCTTAAGTGACAATCAGCAATTAAAGCAGTGCTAATTACGGCACTGCTAATACTTAATAATTGCAGCACTAATACTAATCTTTATGTCCATAATGGCACATAACTGCAAACAAGCTAATTTTAAAACAGAATGTTTTAAGTGTGTACTCTGGAAAGGAGTCTATCACTAGAGCCCATGATTAACTTTAATTCTGAAAGACTCTAAATGGAAGTTTGTCCAACTCCTCGACTAGACATTGCAGTGATTCTTGAAAATACCTTCCTATTATTTAAATAAGCAAAATTCTATCAACACGCTAATGTTATTTATATGTTAGTCTACTTATACATGCAACATATCCTGCTTTCTGGTTCTACGGCCATCCTCAAACACACAGTAGGACAGACCTATAAAAGAAACAGCCAAGTCTTTAAAAGCACCTGCTTTTAAAGCAGGTTTCCTCTATGATATAAGCCTATATTGGAATCACCACAGACGATAAAGGCTATATAGTATTCATCAAGAATGTAAAGAGAGAGCTTAAAGAAGCATCGACGTTAGCTAAACTAAATTCACATATGAGGCAATGGTACCCAAACAAACCAAGCAGCTTCACAAGGATCTCAGAAATAACGTCAATGCCAGGATGAAATCCTAGGTCTCCTGACTCCAAGTTCAGTGGTCTTTCCAGCACAACAAGGAAAATATTTTTTAAATTAGTAATTAAAACCATCTGGTGTTAGGAAACAAAGATGGTACTGGCGCGTGTCTACCGTCCAGGGCTGCCCGCCGCGTTTCGCGGGGGAGAGGGGGTTCGTGTCCGCCCTTCCGCCCGCAGCCCGCCCCTGTCAACACCCGACACACAAGAGAGCGCTCGAGGAGGAACAGGAGAGAGTCCAAGGCAGAGAGGAAAGTTCGAGGCTCACCGCCGTTACAACTCGACGAAAAGCACGACGTGAAGGCCAAATCTCACCCAGCAGTCGGACGCCCGAGGCGTCGTCCCACAGCTTCCAGAGGGGACGCGCGGGCGCGACAACGGCCGCAAGGCAGGGAGGACAGGCGGGCGGCCCGGACCTGCGGCGACCGACGGAGGAAGAGTGTTAGGAGAAGAACATGGAGGGCGGCAGGTGGGAAGCGGCCGGAAGGCGGCGGGGGAGAGCGGAAATAAGGCGGAGAGAGGGCAGGGCGCCGCGGCCGGAAGGAGCCGCCGAGGCGCCCCGACGGGAGCGCCAGGCCGGGGCCAGAGGGCCGCCCAGGCCACGCGACGCGAGCGGCGACGGCGGCAGCAGTCAGCCCAAAAGGTGTCCCTGGGGCGGGAAGCCACTCCGAGGGCACCTGTCCTCCCGCTGCTCGACGGGGCTCGGGGAGAGGAGCGGCGCAAGCCGCGGGCACCGCCTCCAGCCGGGAGCGGGTCCCCGCTGCGCAACTGCGGGGCAGGGCCTCAGAGAGGGCTGTCTGAGGCCAGGAGGCAGGGTCTCCAGACGTTACCCGTGGTTCGGTAGTGACCCCGCGACCCCCATCCCCTCCTCACCCCTTCGGGTCTTCAGGTGTTGGTCCTAAATCTCTGGGACCAACGACCACAAACCGCCGCCACCGTTTCGGGGACCAGTGGGTCGGAACAGGGGGTCGCCTCAGGGGGGAGGGGAGCCCACTGGGGAGGAGCTCGCGCTGTCCTCGCGCCTAGACTGGGCTCCCAGCGGGCGCCGCGCGGTGGGCTAGGCAGCCCACGCGGAGGGGCGCCTCGACCAATCCCCGGGGAAGAAGGGCGGGACCAAGGTTTAAATCCGAAGTTGGCTCTTCGGAGCCGAAAAAAAAAAAACCGCTTGGAGTGACAGATACTTTAGCCAATTGGAGCGAAAGGAGCCTGTTGTCGGGGCCACGTGGGCATAGAATGATACCCCAAAAAAAGTCCTGCGTGTTTTACTGAGGAGTTTAAAAAACAAGGGCTGTGATCTGAACTTCCGTACTTCTCTTACTTGGGGAGAATGTGGATGCGTTGTAAAGGTTCTTTTTCTCAGAGTTTTCAAGTCTTAAACTGCTAGTATCACTCAAGACAGTCATATACTAAGTATGCACCTCGTTAGATAAGGACTTGCGGCGGGAGGGTGATGTGGAGGTATTAACCTCAAAGGAGGACTTGCAATAGACTAGACTTGTAAAGACTGAATGGTTTAAGTGCGCGAGAGAACGGACAGAATCGGAGACCTAGTAATAGGTCGGACGCTACCGCTAACCGGTTTGGAGAGTGATTTGGCGGTGGTGCAGCTGAAGAACCAGGTTGTAGGCTTCTGTGAAACCAGTTTTCACACATACGGCTGTGTGGCATTCTGCACACATAACCCTGAATTTTGCATCCTTTAAAGATAGAGCTTGAGTTTATATAGCAGGCAAAGAAGGAAAAAGATGACTTTAGGAACTAACTCCATAGACTCATAGACTCGTAGAATATTAGAACTGGAAAGAACCTAGATCAATGAGCTTCTCCTTTAACAAAGGAACTTGATGCCCAGAATAATCCACTGAGTTACACAGTAACACAGGCCCCTAATTCCCAACCTCCTGATGCTTTCTTCTACAGTGGCTTGTGATTTCATATGTTCGAGGCACTAACGAATGTCTTAAATTTGCTTAGTTAACGTGTGTGTGTGTGTGTATGTATGTATTTTAACATACTCCAACAGCAAGGAATGAGCAGCAACTTTGGAGTCATACAGATCTGGGCTCAAATCCCTATGTTACCATTTTGTGATTATGACACCTTGGAGAAATAACTTCTCTGAGCCCCAGTTTAAAATGGGGATCGTGAGGTTTAAATGATGATGTTAACAAATAATGAGCAATTACTATGTGCCAGAAACAACTTTAAGGGATTTTCACATACTAGTTAATTTATTTCTCCCAGTAACTTTGGCAAACATGCTAGCCCCCTTTAGCCCCATGTTTCCGATGGGAAAACTGGGACACACAGAGCTTAAGTATTTTACTCAAGGTCATATAGCAAGTAAGTGGCCCCAGTTTGGCTCTGAAACCTGCAGGCAAAACCATTATGTTATACTATCTCAAAATGTGTCCAGAAACAAGTGGCATAATACCCAGTGCATACTAGGTGCTCAATAAATACTCTTCCCTAAACTCTTTGCTCTTCAGACAGTGAATACCAATCTCATTTACATAGGCTGCATGCATTCAAAGTGCAGCAACCAGAAAACCTAGGCTGATAGAATATACCTACTTAGCTTTTTTAAAAACAAAACAAAACATGTCATTTATCCACTTAAGGAACTACAAGGATGAAGATCGTTCTATCATATTGATTACTGTTTCTGGCTGCTCTTGTATTTCTCTGAAAAAAGATTCCTCACATTCTTAATTTTCATGTTGGTGCCTCCTCAATTCCAAGTAATTAATTCTTAATAACACATGTTTAAGGTTGAACTAACTAAAGTTGTGTTAGACATATTAGTTTGAAAAGTTTAATCATTTTTTTCAGGAGTTGCTGTAGGATCCTTTAAATGTCACTAGGTGGCGATGTTATCTTGTGAGCTGCACAAGAAGTTCCTGGAGGTAGACTAAAAGGTTGTTTGACAGTTCCAGTTTTCTTTTTTTCTTTTTCTTCTCCTCCAAGTATAAAGGAAAACAAATAAAGACAAGTTCTTCAATAGGCATTAGAGTCAGGCCAAAGAACCTTTCTTTAGATAAGACAGTGTTACTTAAAGACTCCTCTGATGTTTACATTATATGTCCTTTCGGTCAGATTCCTTCTAAATCTTTTATTATCCGTAGTCTATAAATATGTATATTTCTCAACTGCTATTAAAACTATATTCTCTACATGTAAAATTGAAGGCACGACATTTAACTTTACTTCTCAAGGCTGCTAGAAAAGAGAATCTAAAACACTTATGCCAACTTGAATTATTTTTCAGGAATAGATCCCAAATTAGGGTTTGTTAGAAGTTCATTTGCAAGTTTATGGGAAAGATGATCCAAATGAATATGAAGAAAGAAGATAGGCTATGTAGAGGTGTTTTTGACTGAAAAGAAGCCAAAAGTTGAACGATACTTATTAGTGAGGGAGAAAATAGAAGGGGAGCCCTGTAAATGCCAGAAAGATAAATAGTACTGTGGAACATGGAAAGAAAAACTTACCGATAAAAAATTGGAAGGAGTACGCAAAATATAGTTGGGTAAAGTGACCTGGATACCATGTAAATGTGTTTTTCCCCGTATTAAATGCAAGTTTTTTGGATTCACTTATCTCCATATACCTTCTATAAAGTACAAAACTCCAAAAGGGAAATAAAAGTAAGGAGAAGTTCCTATAAATGTTTAAAAATCCAGCTTGGTCCTAATGAAAGAATTAAAAAGTGAACAGTTTTATATAAAAGAGCATCACGCAGCAGTCTGCTTTGTTTTCCATGTGTTGGAGCTTCCTTCATCCATATCTGGCAGTGAAAGCACAGATCCACCAAAAACATGGCAACTACTTGCATATTTATAGAACTAATGAACACAGCTTAGGAGCTAGAGAATCCTTTAATTTGCTGACTCACCCATCTAAATTGTATCTCTAAACCCTTTCAGAAGTATAGGAGCTTTTTTAATACTTGCAGTAAGTGTTTTTAATTCAGTTCACTGACCCTTACTTTCTCACTCTGATTTGTCGCTTTCTGCCAGACAGGTTAATTTGAATTTTCCATGATTCTGGGATGTGAATGTCAGTACCAAGATGATTATAAAGTAGAATAGTGCTTTGTTCAGTTTTGGTGATAGGTAACACCAAGCCATTTTTATAGCCAGTCAGTGTACCTCCCATGATTAACAACCTATCTTTCTAAGGCAGCAAATCTTCAGGATAGGTTAATCTCCATACATAGGTTAATGATCTATACAGGGAATAAACCCATAGCTAAGGCCTGGAGACACAGAAACAACCTAATGGTTCATCAATGGTGAATGGATAAAGAAAATGTGACATATATATATATGGGCCTTTAACCCCCCACTCTTGTTATGATTGCATTGTTGGAGTTTCTGACTTTTGAAAATTGAGTTGGGTTTTTTTTCATATGTTACATAAGGCAGATCTCCTAGGTTAAAAGTTTTGTATTTAAGACAGAATAATTTCCAGAAAGTTATTTTGAGACATCACCTTTATCTGTAATGGTTTGTCTGTCCTTATTCCCCTGATCAATTTTTATTGATACTGTTTTTGGAAACTGACCAAAATTAAAGGAAATGTAGAATAAGAGAATTTTCCAAATGGTGTTTATATATATATATATATATATATATAATGGAATATTGCTCAGCCATAAAAAAGAATGAAATCTTGCCATTTGTGACAACGTGGTTAGAATCTGAGGGCATTATGCTAAGTAAATAAGTCACACAGAGAAAGACAGATATTGTATGATCTCCCTTATATGTGGAAAGAAGGAAGGAAGGAAGAAATGAAGGGAAGGAGGGAGGGGAAATGGAAGAAAGAGGAAAGGGAAGAAAAAAGAAAAGAAAAGAAGCTCACAGATACAGAGAACAGATTAGTGGTTCCCAGAGGCAGGAGGTGAGGGAAGGCAAAGGGTGAAGGGGGTCAAAAGGTACAAACTTCCAGTTATAGAATGAATAAGTCATATGGTTGTAATATGCAATGTACAACATGATGACTATAGTCAATAATACTGTCATGCATATTTGAAAGTTGCTAAGAACAGATCTTTTTTTTTTTTTTAGCTAAGAAGTGATTTTATTTAGAGAGAAACACACTCCACAGACAGAGTGTGGGCCATCTTAGAAGGTGAGAAAGGCCCTAAGAGCAGATCTTAAAAGTGCTCCTCACAAGGAAAAAGTTGTAGCTATATATAGTGGTAGATGTTAGCTAGACTTGTTGTGGTGATCAGGTCGCACTATATACAAATATTGAATCATTATGTTGTACACTTGAAATTAACATGGTGTGATGTCAATTATACCTCAATTTAAAAAATTACAATAATTTAAAAAAATAATGGAGAACCATTATGCTAGAATCACCAAATTAATTTGATGTAGCCTTCCTAGTATAAACAAAAACAGCAATAAACATTAGAATATGAAATGCTAGTAACTCATCTCTCAGTAACATCATCTGTCAATAATGGTAGAGCTGTGCTGATCACCTGGCCCTTGGTTTCTCATTTTCAGTTTAAAAAAAAATCCAGTCATCCAGTTAATTTTTTAATCAACTACAATATTAGAAATAGTGTTAGGCAATGCAGAAAAAATATTTTCCCCCTCTGACTTGTAACATGAGAAAACTGACATATGTAAAAACTAATTTTCTGTTAGTGAAGATTAGAAATGGGAACACTTGGTTGGGGAGAGAGCGTGATGAACTCTTTCCCATGTTATCTCACTAGTGTAGTTGTGTGCTTCCTTGGATGACAAGGTACAGTGGCACCAGAGCTGACAGACACCTTAATAGTCATCAGGCTGGGGGGCTGGTGTGCCAGCCCCATGTCACAGAGCCAGTCAGCGGCAATACTGGACCCCCAGCTCCTTAGCTCTGACTTCCAATCTTACGTACTGACTCTCACAGAAACTTTTAAATTGGACTTTTAACATCTATAGATGTTTTTCAAAAGTGCCCTCATAAATATATTCAATGAAGAAAATTACTTTGGCTGAGGCCAGCTTTGGTTCAGAGACATTAGTACACCTGGCCATGAAGGATGCCTGAGGCAAAGCAGTACCTCAGGTATGACTTTTATTGCACCCCATGGGTGGTGGCCTCCCGTAGATGACTCCAGCTCTGAATGTCCAATTCTGTCATTTGTCACAGCAGAGGAAGCAGAAGGAGACCCCTTCTTTGTGCTAAGAACAGTTTGCATTTTCTCATATGCAGGGAATACAGAGCCTGTGGAACCCTAAGAGGAAAACAGAATACCATTATAATCCACAATGCGTTCTGCATTTTTGTTTGTTTGTTTGTTAGGGGGCTTGGGGGGGTTCTTTATTATTTCTTTCTTCTGTAAGTACAGTTGATTTAAAATGTTGTATAAGTTTCAGGTGTACAGCAAAGTGACTCAGTTATACACAAACATATATATGTATGTATGTATATTCTTTTTCAAAGACTTTTCCATTATAGGTTATTTTAATATATTGAGTATAGTTCCATGTGCTATACAATAGGTCCTTGTTGGTTATCTATTTTATATATAGTAGTGTGTATATGTTAATCCCAAACTCCTAATTTAGCCCTTCCACCCCTTCCCCTTTAGTAGCCATAAATATGTTTTCTATGTCTGTGGGTCTATTTGTTTTGTAAATAAGTTCATTTGTATCATTTTTTAGATTCCACATATAACCAATATCATATATTTGTCTTTGACTTACTTCACTTAATATGATAATCTCAAGGTCCATCTATGTTCCTGAATACGGCACAATTTCATTCTTTCTTATGGCTGAGTAATATTCATATATATATGTTTGTATATATGTATAATATATCACATCATGTTTATCTATTCAAATGTTGACGGCCATTTAGTTTGCTTCCATGTCTTGGCTATTGTAAATAGTGCTGCTATGAACACTAGGGTGCATATATCTTTTCAAGTCAGAGTTTTCTCTGGATATATGCGCAGGAATGGGATTGCTGGATTATATGGTAGATCTATTTTTAGTTTTGCAAGGAACCTCCTTCCTGTTCTCCATAGTGGCTGTACCAATTTACATTCCCACCAACAGTGTAGGAGGGTTTCCTTTTTCTCCACACCCTCTCCAGCATTTATTTAGACTTTTTTAATGATGGCCATTCTCAGTGGTGTGAGGTGATGCCTCATTGTAGTTTTGATTGGCATTTCTTTAATAATTACCGATATTGAACATCTTTTCATCTGCCTTGTTGGCCACCTATATGTCTTTTTTGGAGAAATGTCTGCTTAGGTCCTCTGCCCAATTTTTTACTTGGGTTGTTTGTTTTTTTATTTTTGTTTCTGTTTTTGTTTTTGTTTTTTTTACATTAAGCTGTATGAGCTGTTTTATATTTTGGAAATTCATCCCTTGTTGATAACATCATTTGCAAATATTTTCTCCCATTCGGTAGGTTGTCTTTTCATTTTGTTTATTGTTTGCTTTGTTGTGCAAAAGCTTGTAAGTTTAATTAGGTCCCATTGGTTTATTTTTGTTTTTATTTCTATTACTCTAGGAGAGAGATCTAAAAAAATATTGCTGCAATTTATGTCAAAGGATGTCCTGCCCAAGTTTTCCTCTAGGAGTTTTATAGTATCCAGTCTCACATTTAGGTCATTAATCATTTTAAGTTTATTTTTTTGTATGGTATTAGACAGTGTTCTAATTTCATTCTTTTACATGTAGCTGTCCAATTTTCCTAGCACCAGTATTGAAGAGCCTGTCTTTTTTCCATTGTATATTCGTGACTCCTTTGTCGTAGATTAATTGACCATAGGTGTGTGGGTTTATTTCTGGTCTTTCTATCCTATTTCATTGATGTATGTGTCTGCTTTTGTGCCAGTAACATACTGTTTTGATTACCATAGCAGTGTAGTATAGGGAGTGTGACTCCTATACTAAAATCTAAAATCAGGGAGTGTGATTCCTCCAACATTGTTTTTCTTTCTTTTTTTTTTAATTAATTTATTTATTTTATTTATTGGCTGCATTGGGTCTTCTTTGCTGCACACAGGCTTTCTCTACTTGCTGCAAGCAGGGGCTACTCTTCATTGTGGTGCTCAGGCTCCTCATTGTAGTGGCTTCTCTTGTTGTGGAGCATGGGCCCTAGGTGCATGGGCTTCAATAGTTGTGGCACATGGGCTCAATAGTTGTGGCTCACGGGCTCTAGAACACAGGCTGAATAGTTGTGACGCAGGGGCTTAGTTGCTCTGTGGCATGTGGAATCTTCCCAGGGCAGGGCTCGAACCCATGTCCCCTGCATTGGCAGGCAGATTCTTTACCACTGTGCCATGTAGGAAGTCCCTCCAGCATTGTCTTTCTTTCCCAAGACTGTTTTGACTTTTGGTATCTTTTGTGTTTCCATATGAATTTTTAAAAAATTTGTTCTAGTCCTGTGAAAAATGCCATTGGTAATTGGATAAGGATTCCACTGAATCTCTAGATTGCCTTGAATAGTCTAGTCATTTTAACAATATTGATTCTTCCAATCCATGGTATGTCTTTCTATCTGTTTGTGTCATCTTCAATTTCTTTCATCGGTGTCTGGTAGTTTTTGGATTATAGGTCTTTTGCCTCCTCAGGTAAGTTTATTCACAGGTATTTTATTCTTTTTGATGCTATGGCAAATGAAATCATTTCCATAAACACTGAAAATGAGGGGATGGAAAAAGGTATTCCAAACAAATAGAAATCAAATGAAAGCTGGATTAGCAATACTTATATCAGACAAAATAGACTTTAAAATAAAGACTGTTATAAGAGACAAGGACACTACATAATGATCAAGGAATTGATACAAGAAGAATATATAACAATTGTAAATATATATGCACCCAACACAGGAGCACGTCAATATATAAGGCAACTTTGAACAGACATAAAAGGAGAAATTGACAGTTACACAGTAATAGTCAGGGACTTTAATGCCCCACTTACATCAATGAACAGATCATCCAGACAGAAAATCAATAAGGAAACACAGGCCTTAAATAACACATTAGGCCAGACGCACTTAATTGATATCTATAGAGCATTCCATCCAAAAGCAGCAGAATACACATTCTTTTCAGGTGCACATGGAGCATTCTCTAGGATAGATCACATGCTGGGCCACAAAGCAATCCTCAGTAAGCTTAAGAAAATTGAAATCATATAAGCATCTTTTCCAACCACAAAGCTGTGAGTCTAGAAATCAACTACAGGAAAAAAAAAAAAAAAACTGCAAAAAACACCAACACATGGAGGCTAAACAATATGCTACTAAACAATCAATGGACCACTGAAGAAATCAAAGAGGAAATTTTAAAAATACCTAGAGACAAATGAAAATGAAAACACAACAATCCAAAACCTATGGGATGCAGCCAAAGTGGCTCTAAGAGGGAAGTTTATAGTAATTCAGGCTTTTCAAGAAACAAGAAAAATCTCAAATAAATAACCTAACTTTACACCTAAAGCAACTAGAGAAAGAACAAACAAAACCCAAAGTTAGTAGAAGGAAAGAAATCATAAAGATCAGAGCAGAAATAAATGAAATAGAGGCTAAAAAAATCATAGAAAAGATCAATGAAACTAAAAGCTGGTTCTTTGAAAAGATAAACAAAATTGATAAGCCTCTAGCTAGACTCATCAAAAAAATAGGTAGAGGACCCAAATCAATCAAATCCTAACTGAAAAAGGTGAAGTTACAATAGACACCACAAAAATGGAAAGGATCATAAGAGGTTACTGCAAGCAAGTATATGCCAATAAAATGGACAACCTAGAAGAAATGAATGAATTCTTAGAAAGACACAGTCTCCCAAGACTGAACCAGGAAGAAATATAAAATATGAACAGACCAATTACCAGTACCAAAATTGGATTGGTAATAAAAAAGAATTCCAAACAAGCAAAAGTCCAGGACCAGATGGCTTCACAGGTGAGTTCTACCAAACTTTTAGAGAAAAGTTAACAGTCTGAAACTATTCCAAAAAATTGCAGAGGAAGGAACACTTCCAAACTCATTCTATGAGGCCACCATCACCCTGATACCAAAACCAAAGATATTATAATAAAGGAAAATTGTAGGCCAATATCATTGATGAACATAGATGCAAAAATCCTCAACAAAGTACTCGCATACCTAATTCAGCAATACATTAAAAGATCATACACCATGATCAAGTGGGATTTATCCCAGGGATGCAAGCATTTTTCAATATCTGCAAATCAATCAATGTGATACACCACATTAACAAACTGAAGAATAAAAATCATATGATCATCTCAATAGATGCAGAAAAAGCTTCTGATAAAATTCAACATCCATTTATGATTAAAAATTCCTCTTTTTAAAGTGGGCATGGAGGGAACATACCTCAACAAAATAAAGGCCATATATGGCAAACCCACAGCTAACATCACACTCAGTGGTGAAAATTTGAAAGCAGGAATAAGACAAGATCAGGAATAAAACAAGGATGCCCACTCTTGCCACTTTTATTTGACATAGTTTTGGAAGTCCTAGCCATAGCAATCAGAGAAGAAAAAGAAATAAATGGAATCCAAATTGAGAAGGAAAAAGTAAAACTGTCACTTTTTGCAGATGACACGATACTATACATAGAAAATCCTAAAGACACTACCTGAAAACTACTAGAGGTCATTAATGAATCCACTAAAGTTGCCAGATACAAATTAATACACAGAAATCTGTTGCATTTCTATACACTAACAAAGAAATATCAGAAAATGAAATTAAGGAAACAGTCTGCGTTTTAAATTAAAGCATCAGATATTTCTAAGAAATTAGTATATCTGCTCTAATTTTCATTGATCCTCTTGTTTGTACAATCTCTAGGGCATCCCTGAAATCACTGACCTTTTATGTTTTGCCAGCTTTTAGTCATTCCATTCCAATTCTCATTCTTAATAAATGAGATACATTTCCACCTCAACCTGTGTCTTAGCACCACTGGAAGCTTTTTCTGTAGGAATAATGTATTTAACTGGAAACTGTTGAAAGAACTACAATCTGTAATTGAAACAACCACAATCTGTACTTCTTATTTTCATCAAGAGTGTCCTGTGTGTATGGGACAGGCTAACTAGCCTGAATTAACCACTTCTCTGGTTCAGTCCAGTAGCCCCATGTAACCCAGAGACGGGGCTTCAGTTCTGTGAATAGCTATGAGGAAGAGTAAGTCACAAGTATGTGTTTTGAGTTCTAGGATGTGGATGAGTAGTGTCTATGTCAATCAGTTAGGTGTGCAGGAGGAAAGAAGGGGAGCGGTCAGTAGAATGACTATAAGATGCAAAATCAGAATGACTGCCTTAAGAACAAATATTAATAGCAGGAAATCATATTAAAATTTTACACAGGTTTGTTTTTTCTTACTACTTACTTTTACTATATGTGACAAATAGTTAAATATATCTTATAGTCTACACTTGTAGAAAAGCCTATTTTTATATACAAATATATATTTTTGTATCTGCATATAAGATATTTTCATGTATTTTATATGTAGAATGGTTTAAAAAAAAGCACTGGGATTATAAAACCTATATGAAAATTTCAGCTCTTCTCTTTCTCAGTTGTACATAGCCTTGGTCAACTCATTTAATTCATGTAACCTCTCTGAGCTTTAGTTTTCACAGTTGTAAAATGAACATAATACCAACTGTCTCACAGGTGGGTAGTATAAGATAACATGGCAAGTGAAAACACTAAGCCCTGTACTGGACCCTTTGGGATGTGTGATTTTTTGGTATCATCTCTTGAATTGTTTGCTGTGGGTTTTTTGTTATTTATTATAATTTTAGAAATTTTAAACAGACTTTTAAAGAATAAATGTCATACTTTCTCACAACCCAGCATTGACTACTGGATTAATTAAGATCTGGTCATATTTGCTTTAATCCTTTCTTATTTAAGAGAAAGTGTATATACATGCACACATATGATAAAATTAGAATCCTTCTGGCCACCAGTGCTAATCCCATTTACACCCTTTGCCCATTGGTTGATTTATCAATTCAACAAACATTTATGGAGTGCCTACTGTGTGCTGGGAACAATGCTAGTTGCCAGGGTCAGTATTCGTGATGAACCAGACTAAAAAAATTCTTGCCTTTACTTTACTCCAGCTACAATGACTTTCTGACTTCCTGACCACCAGGCAAACTTCTGTCTCAGGAAGTTCTTGCTTTTCCAAGATCCTGGAATGTGCTTCCTCTGCAAAGCCAGGTAGCTAGCTATTTTATCTTCTTTAGGGCTTTATTCAAATTTCACTTTCTCAGTAAGACCTTCCAGGGCCATATTGTGTGAATTACATCCTTCTTCCACATTGTACATACAAGCTGTATGTATCTCTGATTTATTTTTCTCCATAGTGCTTATCACCATCTAACTCTCTACATTTTATTATCCTGTTGTTATCCGTCTCCACCACTAAAATATGGCATCCAAGAAGGCAGAGATTTTTGTCTGCTTCATCCATTGCTCTATCTCCAGTGCCTAGCACAGTGCCCTCAAAAATTATTTGTCCAATGAATGAATAAGAGATTAAAACTTAGAGCAGCTTATTTTCCTCTCAAAGTTTAATGATTGCAGTGACCTAATGAAATAAAAATGTAATTTCCATGACTTTCCAAATTACTGATATGTGGAAAGATATCATCCCCATCCTCCTGCTTCTATAGAAAAAGTAGAATACTTATTTTCAGAATATTAATGTAATGGCTTTCATAATGTCAGGGTTTAGTTAACTTATAACTAACATATTTTGAAACTGATGGAAATGACTCCAAAATTAGCTTTTGAACAATTTATGCTGCTCTGTTGACTTATCCCTTGATTTGAAATTATGGTGAATCAAATTCCTGCTGACCCCAGGGGAAATTTTGCAGCCAGCCTTCACTTTAGCCTCCAGAATTATACTTAGCTAGCCTAGTACAAGACTCCATCCTTTCACTAATCCCAGGCATCACTGAAAGAATAATTCAAGGGCATAAGCAACATTGTTCAATAAAAATTGTCTAGCTCCTACTTACTTCTAATCACTTTAATAAATCTAAGAGTTGTATTTCAATACATTTTTTGAGTCAGGTGGAAATAAAATGGGTTTTGGAATAAGACAGTTCAAATGCTGGCGGCATAACTTTGGACACAAATTATTTAGCCTCTCAAAGTCTCCACTGTCACATCAATTACACTTATAACAATATTGCCTGTCTTGGTTGTTGGTCTAGATTAAGTAAGATATTGTACCAGTCAGGGTAGACTAGGTTATGCCGCAATAATAAACAGTCCCAGAAATCTCAGCTTAAAATAATAAAGGTTTATTTCTCTCTTGAGCTACAGTAGATATAGGTCTGCTCCCATGTAGCCATTCCTCCTCCCTCTACTCAGGAGCCTAGACTGATGGAGCACTGCCAGATGTCACATTACAGGTGGCCGTGGCAGAGGGACAAGAGAGCTCTGGGTGATCTCACATGGGGAATTACATGCTAGATTCCAAACTGACATATGTTCTTTCCAATCACAGTTTATTAGCTGGGAGTGGTCACGTGATGCCACCAACAGAGGGGTCTGGGAGGTATCATGCTATTGGCACCCAAAATGTGGGCACCTGAATGTTTACTAAGCAACATCACTGACAGCCATAGACATTCAATGTTAAGTGTCTAGCATAGCATCCTCCTCACATTCGTCCCTTTCCTCTCTCCAGCCTACTCCCCTTATGCATTCTGGTTAATAAAAGGGACAGATCTACATCTCAAAAACATTATCCTTGAATTCCCAAACTGTGTTCAGTACAATATTTAAACCAGAAAATGCTCCATGAAAATAAGTTATGTGATAAAATTAATTTGAGAAACACCACGTACTACATCCCTTTCAGAAATTCTCAGTGCATGGTAGCTTTATAAAAGTTCAGAGATGTGGCAAAGATAACTGTTTAATTCTGTTTAACCCAAAGTTTAACAAATTATTTAATCACGCAACAGGTTCATAGAATAGCTATTAATAACCTGTGGAACACCCATTGAATACTCACTGGAAAATGTTGCCCCAATGAATTTAACACTAACCTCACTGAATTTCCAGGGGCAATGAAAAAGGTCTTAGCGTTTAAAAACAAAATGTCTTACCCTGGAATTTATTACACAGTTTCCTACTACAGCTAATTGTTTAAAAGTAGTTGTCTATCAATATATAAGTAAAATAATGTTAATTACTTTATACGACAAATATTTATTGAGAGTATAATTCTACCAGCAGTACTGTGAAAACCAACACTACTATTCCCATTTATTGAACACCTCCCCTCCTTCCAAGTTGATGTTAGACTCTAGAGATTCCATATTGAACAGGGCAGACAAGATCCTTGCCTTGATGGTGGTCACAGTCTAGAAGGGGAATATCAATCGGCACTGTTCTAAGACTTTGCATGTGTTAATTGATTTAATTCTCATAACAGCCCTTAAAGTTGACATGAGGACTGGCCTCATTTTACAGATGCAGAAAAGAGAGGTTGCACAGCTAGGAAAATGTTTAACATTCCAGGATTGATTAAATAATTTGTAAGGCATCCATACAGTGGGGTACTTTATAGTCATTAAAAATTCTGTTACAGAAGAAAATTCATGGCATGGGAAACAGTCCTTACTGTGATTTTGATGGCAAAAGGAAAGTCCCATTTTTTTTTAAAGTAAAATATTCCTACGTAATTTTAACAAAAGGATTACAGATGATATTTTATTTAGCGACAGTGAGCTTGTAATAAAATTATTTTGTAAGAAGAAAAATATGTATACTTTTAAGAGGAAAAAAAATCCGATAACTTACTTTTCTTTCCGTACTTGGACCGCAGCCGTGGGAATGCCAGGCTTCGGAAGAGGCTCGCCTCCAGCATCCTCCGCTGTGTAGAGAAGAAGGTCTGGTTGCACTCTGAGGCGACTAGTGACATAGCCACTGCCGGCTCCCGACGGCAGATCCGGAACCGAACAAACATAGGCTGATCACCCGCAAGCCTGAGACTGTCCATTCCAGGGCTGGATACCGGAAAAGGGCAGACACAGGGAGGCACAGGGTACTCAAATGTCCGAGGAGGTAACCTGAATGAGGGGGATGAGAACTCTGTGCCCGCTGCTCAGGGGACACCGCGGGTCTAAGACAAGTGACCGCCACCTGCCTCACAGCCTGTACCTGCAAGCGAAGGGGAGCGTGTGCAAGAGCAGGCTGAGTCTCCCGGAGCACATCACGAGCTGCAGACAGACAACGCCCGCGGGGAGCTCCTGGCTGACCCATCCGAGAGGGCGAACCCTGGCGAGCCCGGGATGCACGCCAGTGCCCTGGAGAGCTGCTCCCAGCCAAGGCCGAGCTCCTGGAGGCCATCTAGGAGGGAGAGACCACAAAATAAAGCTTCCCCCACTTCCTCTCCTTGGCCTTAGCAATTGTGTAGATGAACCACTCAGTAAAACAAGTCTTAGGTGCTTTGTCACCACCTAGAGGGGTGGGATGGGGAGGGTGAGAGGGAGGCTGGAGAGGGAGGGGATATGGGGATATATGTATAAATATAGCTGATTCACTTTGTTGTACAGCAGAAACTAACACAATATTGTAAAGCAATTATACTCCAATAAAGATCTGAAAAAAAACAAAAAAAAAACTAAATAAATCCAAACAAAATCCTTCTATAAACATCCAAAAAAAAAAAAAAAAAAGAGAGAGATAATAGTAATAAGCCAAAGAAACATCATATATTGTAGTTAGTTTCAACAAGGAATGTGTTACTTGCTTATACACCAGTTATCTTGTCTGAATGCACCTGCCTGATATATGTGTTACATTAAAAAAAATATATATATATTGATACTGCTTTCTCTGAGAACGAGAATCCCCTTGGATGAGTCAGCTGCCTACCTACCAGATGTACGCTGTCACCCAAGTAACAAGACGCTGGCCCCAGCATTGTGTTGCACTTAGTAAAGATTTAATACTAGATTTCTTTTTACAGTAGAAACTTACCTCACTCATTCAGATCAAAAGGAGGAAAGGAGCTTATTATCTTAATTTAAGAAAAATCAAAATGTTTTATATGTCCACACCGATAATAAATATTTATTTTAAACAGAAAATTGAGTGATAAAATACTGACTGAAAAAATTCTTTTGGGAACAAATGGAATGAATACGTACGAGTGATTTAGCAGAGCTTACTTGCAAGCAAATGATGTGAATAAATGGCTGCTTTGGAAATATTTGGGATCCTTACAATGTTGTCTCGAGTAATTTAAATATTCTCTCTTGTAATCTTGGTGCACTCCTAATTTTCTTAAATTGTTGTGGGATTAAGTCTTAACCCATTTCTGGCAGCAATGTCACAGAATACAACTTATTAAGTTAATTTTTTAGCAAATTAATTATGAATTAATGAGGTTTTAGGTATATTCGTGTATAATTTAGAGCCAGTATATTATCTGCCTCTATTAGTGACAATGGAATAAGCCAACTAAGTGTGTGGTCAATTGTTAAGTCAACCAGTGCTTGAGGAAATTAGGAACAAAGGAAGTAGGGATTTAACAGCATGGGAGAAGCTAAAGGGTGGGGTTCTTTAATTTTTTTCCCTTTCCCACCTCTGTGATAGCTTATTTTTCTGCTGATGTGAGAATTATATATTCTACATGCCTAACTTACTAAGACCTCTGCTTATTAACATTTGTATTTTCTCTCTAAGACAAGGACTTTAGAACTCTCTCAGTCCTTCACCTGTTCCCCCAGCCAAACTACACACACATGCTTGGTTGTAGTTACATGGAGTTTTAGTTTTGGATTCATAAACACACACATACATCACATGCACACACTATTATTCAAAAAAATTACTTAAGTTATTTACTCACCTCTTATTCCCATATAGCTCATTGTGACTGCTTAGATTTACTTCCATTTTTCTTAGAATATTCCCTCTAATAGTCTTTTCAGAGTTGGCCTTTGAATACAAACCCTCTGAGCCTTGAATGCCTGACACCATCATTCTTGTTCCATCATATTTAAATAATAGTTTTGCTGGATACAAAATTCTCTTTCTCCAGTTCTTTTACTTCTTGTATTCAACACCTTGAAACATTATTATCTTCTTACATCCAGTGTTTTTGTGGAAAAGTCTGATGTCAATCAAATATTGTTCTTTTGAAGGTTTTCTATTTTTTCTTTCTGAAATCATTTATGATTTCTATCAGCCTTTGATCGTAAGTTGTATCATAATGTGCCTTGCTGTAGATTTTCTTCTCATCCATTTTGTTTAGCCCTCTGTGAGCTCCTTTGATATTTCATCTCTCTTTCATTCTGGAATATTCACAATCTTTTCTTCAAACATTTCCTTCTTTCCACTCAATTGTTTTTCTCTCCCAGCACTCCTATTAGTTGAATGATGACACACGTACTTATCTTCTACATCGTCTATGAATTATTCTTTTATGTGTCCCATGTCTTAATAATGATAATAGCTTTAAAAAAAAAAACTTTATTTTTGGCTGTGTTGGGTCTTTGTTGCTGCACATGGCCTTTCTCTAGCTGTGGAGAGTGGGGACTACTCTTCCTCGTGGGCTTCTTATTGCTCTTGTTGCGGAGCACAGGCTCTAGGTGCACGGGCTTCTGTAGTTGTGGTGCATTGGCTCAGCAGTTGTGGCACACAGGTTTAGTTGCTCTGTGACATGTGGGATCTTCCCAGACCAGGGATCGAATCCATGTCCCCTGCACTGGCAGGTAGATTCTTAACCACCATGCCACCAGGGAAGTCCTGATAATAGCTTAGTTTATATAGTATTAGCTATGTGCCAAAGACTCTTCTGTACAATTTCCATATATTAACTCATTTAATCCTCACTATAAATTTATAGGGTAGGTACTATTACTATATCCATTTTACAGATGATAAAATGGTTGCAGGGAGTTAAGTAACTTGCTTAGAGTCATTCAGCTGGTAAGTGGCAGAGCTAAGATTTGAGCCCAGGCACCTGGAACTAGATTTCACACTTGTCATGTGGCTTCCTTTTATTTGTTCCTAGTTTTGCTGGTAGAGGTTTTTGACCTGTTCTTTCAACTGCTTGTTAATTTATTGGTTGTTTCCATTCTGCTATTTATTTTAAATCATGTATTTCATACTCAGCTATTTCTCCTTGATTTTCCTTTATAACTACTACTTCTTATTTCATGTTACTGCTAACCTCCTTCTTTCTTAGAGAACATGTATGATGTATTAAATGTATTAAATTTGTAATCTATTTCTTAATGAAATAAGATCAAGCATCATCTACTATAGCTTGTTTAGTTGTTTTGTAGCTGTGGGTCTCCTCAGTTATCAAGCATTCCCTGTGAGTTCACGGTCACATTCACAGTCTTCATTAGTCATGTGAACACAGGTTGGAGGGCAGAGCAAAAACAAAACAAAACAAAAGCCACAAACGGAACAGCCTCAAACTAAAAGCTTCTGCACAGCAAAGGAAACCATCAACAAAATGAAAAGGCAACCTATTGAATGGGAGAAAATATACATAAATCATATATCTGATAAGGGTCTAATACCCCAAATATACAAAGAACTCATTCAAAACTCAATAGCAAATAAATAAATAAATCCAATTATAAAATGAGCAGATGATCTGAATAGACATTTTTCCAAAGAAGACATATATATGACCAACAGGTACATGAAAAGATGCTCAGCATCATTAATCATCAGAGAAATGCAAACCAACACCATAATGAGTGGGGCATGGCCAAGATGGCAGAGCAGGAGCTTACTTCCTGAGCTTACTTCCTCACACAGGCACACCAAAATTACAACTGTTTACAGAACAACTATTGATGAAAAGACTGAAACCTAACAGGAAAGATCTTCTACAACTAAAGATGTAAAGAAGGAACTGTGAGACAGGTAGGGGGCAGAGTTGCAATATAGTCAAGATCCCTGCCTTTGGGTGGGTGACCTACACACAAGAGAATAATTACAGAGTAATTATTATTATATTATATATCATTATTAGTATTGTTATCATACAGCGAATAGTTGCAGAGTTTCCTCCAAAGGAGTGAGAGATCCGAGCCCCATTTTGAGCTCCCCAGCCCAGGCGTCCTGCATCAGGGAGGCAAACCCTCAGAGTATTTGGCCTTGAAGTCCAGCAGGGCTTGCTTTTAGGAGACCCAGAGGACTGAGGGAAATAGAGACTCCACTCTTAAAGGACACACACAAAATCTCACATACTCCAGGACCCATAGAAGAAGTAGTAATGTGAAAGGAGCCTGGGTCAGACCTGCCTGCTGATCTTGGAGAGCCTCCTGGAGAGGCAGGAGGCACCTGGAATTCACCCTGGGGACATCAACGCTGACAACAGCCATTTTGGGGAGCTTCTTCTACCACAGAGACACTGGTGCTGGCAAGCACCTTTTTGGAATCCTCTACCTATCCCACCCACCAGCAAGCCAATACCAGCTCTAAGACACCTTAGGCCCCTCAACCAGCCACCTCAGGATCTGGCCTACCCACCAACTGGCCAAAAACAAGCTTTTGGAAACCCCAGACCCTGCAGTGAGCTGTGCCAAGAATCTGTCCTGCCCACCAGCAGGCCAACAGCCAGGGCAGTGCAGCCAGAGACCTTGGGACTTGGTTTTGCTCACCAGTAAACCAGCACTAGCCTCAAGACCCCTTGAGCCTTGGATCCACCCACCAATGAACCAACACCAGCTCTGGGAACCCTAGGCTCTATAGCCAGAGATCTCAGGACACAGCTGTGCTTGCCAGTGGGCCAGCACTAGTGCAAGAATCCACCTTCAACTGCCAGTGGGTGGGCACAAGACCCAGGACTACTGCAACCCCACAGCCTGCTTTGTCAGGACCCAGCCAATCCACCAGTAGGCATGCATCAGTCCCAGGACCCCCATTCCCTGGCCTTGCCCACCAACAGGCCAATACCAGCTCTGGGACATTCTGGGCCCATCAGCCAGCAGCCCTGGGATCTGGACCCATCTACCAGTGGGCTGACATGAGCTTTAGGATCCCCAAGGCATTGCAGTCAGAGACTCCAAAACATGGCTTCACCCACCAATGAGCAAGCACTAGCCATTGGATCCCCTGGGCCCTGGCTCTGCTCACCAGCAGGCCAACACCATCTCCAAGACACACTAGACCTATGAGCCAGCTGTCCCAGGATATACTACCCCTCAGGAGGAGGCCAACTCTAGATCTTGGACCCCCGGTCCCTCAACCATCTACTCCAGAAGCTGGCTCCACCCACCAGTGGGCTAGCTCTAGCCCCAAGAAACCCCAGGTCTACAGAGCCAGCCACTTTATGACCTGGCCTCACTAATCAGTGGCCAGCAGCCCCCACGTAAAGTAGGGCCTGGAAACCAACTGGACCAGGAGTCAGCCACACCTTCCAAACTTCCCACATCTGTGAGCCCACAAAAACAGAAGGACCTATCATAGAAAGAAATGCTAGAGCATATAGCTCTGGTGACCAGAAGGGAGTTCACAGCTGGATGCATAGGATGTCTTCTACAAAAGGCCACTTCTCCAAGACTGAGAAACTTAACCAACCTTTCAGATACATGGAAATAGAAACAGCAACTGAGGCAAAATGAGGCAACAGAGGAATATGTTCAAAACAAAGGTACAATATAAAACCCCAGAAGAAGAACTAAATGAAGTGGAGAGAGGCAACCTCCTGTTACCTGATAGGGAGTTCAAGGTAATGATTGAAAAAATGTTCAAAGAACTCAGGAGAAGGTTGGATGAACTGAATGAAAAGTTAGAAGTTTTTAACAGAGTTTAAAAAATATAAAGAACCAAACTGAGATGAAGAATACAATAGCTAAAATCAAAATACACTAGATGAAGTCAAAATATATTAAATGACACAGAGAAACAGATCAGTGAGTTGGAAGACAAAGAAATAGAAATCACTAAAAGAAACAAACAAAAAGGAACTACAAAACAACCCCCAAACAATTAACAAAATGGTAAGAAGCACATACCTATCAGTATTTACTTAAATGTAAATGGACAAAATGCTCCAATCAAATGACATTGAGTAGCTGAATGGATACAAAAATAAGACACGTATACATGCTGCCTAGAGACTCACTTCAGATCTAAAGACACACAAAGTCTGAAAATGAGCGGATGGAAAAAGGTATTCCATGCAAATGGGAATCAAAAGAAAGCCTGGGTAGAGTGAATTGAGTCAGAAAGAGAAAAACAAATATTGTATATTAACACATATATGTGGAATATAGAAAAATGGTACAAATCAACTGGTTTGCAAGGCAGAAACAGAGACACAGATGTAGCGAACAAACATATAGACACCAAGTGGGGAAAGTGGGGAAGGGGGAGTTGGGAGGGAATGAATTGGGAGATTGGGATTGCCATATATACATTACTAATAAGAAAAAACATATCAAATTGTACACTTAAAAAATAAAAATAAAAAATAAATGGCATCATAAAAAAAAAAAAAAAGCCTGGGTAGCAATACTTATGTCAGGCAAAATAGACTTTAAAAGAAAGGCTGATCATTATATAATGATCAAGGAATCAATCCAAGAAGAAGATATAACAATTATAAATATACATGCACCCAACATAGGAGCATCTAAATATATAAATCAAATATTAAGAGACCTAAAGGGAGAAATAGACAGTAACACAATAAGAGGGGACTTTAAGAACCCACTTATATCAATGGACAGATCATCCAGATACAAAATCCAGATACAAAAAAAGGAAACACTGGCCTTAAATGACACATTAGACCAAATAGACTTCATAGATAAATATAGAACATTCCATCTAAAAGCAGCAGAACACACATTCCTTTCAAGTATGTGCTCCAGGAGAGATCATATGCTAGGCCACAAAACAAGTCTCAGTAAACTTAAGAAAACTGAAATCATATCAAGCATCTTTTCTGACTAAAACGCTATGAGACTAGAAATCAACTACAAGAAAAAAAATGCAAAAAACACAAATATGTGGAGGCTAAACAACACTCTACTCAACAATGAATCACTGAATAAATCAAGGAGAAATTAAAAAAAAATACCTGGAGAAAAATGAAACAAAAACATGATGATCTAAAATCTATGCAATGCATCAAAAGCAGTCCTAGGAGGGAAGTTTACAGCAATACAAGCCTACCTGAGGGATCAAGAAATATATCAAATGATGTCACCATACAACCAAAGGAACTAGAAAAAGAAACACAAACAAACCCAAAGTTAGTAGAAGGAAAGAAATCATAAAGATCAGAATAGAAATAAATGAAATAGAGACTAAAAAACAATAGAAAAGATCAATGAAACTAAAAGCTGGTTCTTTGAAAAGATAAACAAAATTGATAAACCTTTAGCCAGACCCTTTCCACCACTCCCACCCCCCAAAAATAGGGAGAGGGCCCAAAACAATAAAACTAGAAATGAAAAAGGAGACATTACAATAAACACCATAGAAATACAAAACATCATAAGATATTACTACTAGGAATTATACACCAAAAAAATAGACTACCTAGAAGAAATGGACAAATTCCTAGAAATGTACAATCTCCCAAGTTTGGACCATGAAGAAATATAAAATATGAACAGACAGTTACCAGTAATGAATTTGAATTAGTGTAAATAAAAAAAAAAACTCCCAATAAACAGAAGTCCAGGACAAGATTGCCCCACAGGTGAATTCTACTAAACATTTAGAGAAAAGTTAACACCTCTCCTTCTCAAACTATTCCAAAAAGTTGCAGAGGAAAGAATATTCTGAACTCATTCTATGAGGCCCCCATCACCCTGATACCAAAACCAGACACAGATATCACCATAAAGAAAATTAAATGTCAATATCACTGATTAATATAGATGCAAAAGTCTACAATACAATATTAGCAAACCAAATTCAACAGTACATGAAAAGAATCATATACCATGATCAAGTGGGATTTAGCATAAGGATGCAAGGTGGTTCAATATCTGCAAATCAATCAATGTGATACATCATATTAACAAACTGAAGAATAAAAATCATATAACCATCTCAATAGAATCAGAAAAAGCTTTTGACAAAATTCACTATCCATTTATGATTTAAAAAATGTCAGGCTTCCCCAGTAGCACAGTGGTTAAGAATCCACCTGCCAATGCAGGGGACATGGGTTCCCTAGTCCAGGAAGATCCCATATGCCATGGAGCAACTATGCCCATGTGCCACATCTACTGAGCCTGCACTCTGGAGCCTGTGAGGCACAACTAATGAGCCCATGCTCTGCAACTACTGAAGCCCATGCACCTAGAGCCCATGCTTTGCAACAAGAGAAGCCACTGCAATAAGAAGCCCATGCATTGCAACAAAGAGTAGCCCCCACTCTCCACAACTACAGAAAGCCTGTGTGCAGCAACAAGGACCCAACACAGCCAATAAATAAATATTAATTCATTCATTCATTCATTTAAAAAACTGTCAACAAAG
Source organism: Hippopotamus amphibius kiboko (assembly GCF_030028045.1). NCBI lineage: Eukaryota > Metazoa > Chordata > Mammalia > Artiodactyla > Hippopotamidae > Hippopotamus > Hippopotamus amphibius. The sequence continues at coordinate 85,063,410 of NC_080188.1, read as the reverse complement.
TGGGTATAGAGGGGACATACCTAAACATATTAAAGGCTATATATGATAAGCCCACAGCTAACATTGTACTCAACATACTCAGTGGTGAAAAACTGAAAGCATTCCCTCTAAGAACAGGAAAAAGACAAGGATGCCCACTCTTACCACTTTTATTTAACACAATATTGGAATTCCTAGCCACAGCAATCAGAAAAGAAAAGGGAATAGAAAGAATCCAAATTGGGAAGGAAAAAGTAAAACTGTCACTATTTGCAGATGACATGATACTATATCTAGAAAATCCTCAAGATGCCACCAAAAAACTACTAGATCTCCTTAATGAATTCAGTAAAGTTGCAGAATACAAAATTAATATACTTAAATCTGTTGCATTTTAATACACTAGCAACGAAATGTCCAAAAAAGAAATTAAGAAAACAATCCCATTTGTCACCATATTGAAAAGAATAAAATACTAAGAATAAATCTAACTAAGGAGGTAAAAGACCTACACTCAGAAAAGTATAAGACATTGATGAAAGAAGTTGAAGATCACACAAACAGATGGAAAGATATACTGTGTTCATGGATTAGAAGAATTAATATTGTTAAAATAGCCATAATGCCCAAGGCAATCTATAGGCAATCAATCTCTATCATAATACCAATGGCGTTCTTCACAGAACTAGAATAAATAATTTTAATATTTGTATGGAAACACAAAAGACCCTTAATAGCCAAAACAATCTTGAGAAGAAAGAGCAAAGCTGAAGGTTTCACACTCTCTGATTTCAAACTATACTACAAAGCTACAGTAATCACAATAGCATGGGTCTGGCACAAAAAGAGACACATAGATCAATGGAACAGAATAGAGACCCCAGAAATTAACCTACACATATATACAACAATTAATGTATGACAAAGGAAGTGAGATTATATAATGGGGAAAAGACAGCCACAAACAAATGGTGATGGGAAAATTAGACAGATAAATGCAGAAGAATCAAACTGGACTACTCTCTCATACCATGCACAGAAATAAATTCAAAGTGGATTGAAGACTTAAATGTATGATCTGAAACCATAGAACTTCTAGAAGAAAACATAGGCAGTACACTCTTTAACATCTGTCCTCATAATATATTTTTGAATATGTCTCTTGGGCAAGGGATACAAAAGCAAAAATAAACAAATGGGACTACATCAAATTAAAAAGCTTTTGCACAGCAAAGGAAACTATCAACAAAACAAGAAGGCCACCTACTGAATAGAAAAAGATAATTGCAAATTGTATATATGATAATGGACTAATATCCAAAATATACAACTCTTATAATTCAATATCAATTAAACACCCAGATTAAAAAATGGGCAGAGGATCTGAGCAGACATTTTTCCAAGGAAGACATACTGATGACCAGCAGGCAAAAAGGTGCTCAATGTCAGTAATCATCAGGGAAATGCAAATCAAAACCACAATGAGATACCACCTCACACCTGTCAGAATGGCTATTATCAAAAAGACAACTAACAACTGTTGGCAAGGATGTGGAGAAAAGGGAACCCTTGTGCACTGTTGGTGAGAATGTAAATTGGTACAGCCACTATAGAAAACAGAATGGAGATTCCTCAAAAAAAAAAAAAAAAAATAGAACTACTGTATGATCCAGCAATACCACTCCTGGGCATATATCCAAAGAAAACAAAAACACTAATTAGAAAAGATATATGCACCCCCATCTTCATTGCAGCCTTAGCCAAGATATGGAAACAAGCTAAGCGTCCACTGATGGATGAATGGAGAAAGAAATTGTGGTGTGTGTATATATATATATATACACATACATACACACAATGGAATATTATTCAGCCATAGAAAACATATGAAATCTTGCTATTTGTGACAACATGGACAGACTTTGAGTGTATTATGCTAAGTGAAATAAATCAGACAGAGAAAGACAAATACCATATGATCTCTCTCATTTGTGGAATCTTAAAAACAAAAAATGAAATTTATAGATACACAGAACAGATTGATGGTTGCCAGAGGCAGGAGGTGTGAGGTCAGAGAAACAGGTGGACTCTTCTTTTTTCTTAGTTTAAACAAAATGAACTTTTAAAAATTTTATTATATACAGTTTGCAACAAGGAGCATAAAGGGGACCATTGGAATAAGTTTAAGGTTCAGTGAGTGGCAACAAGCATGAATATGACTGCTGGAATAAAGTCAAGGTTCACTAAGCCAATACAAACAAGAAGATAAACGGTAGAATAAACTTAAAGTTCAGCATGGCAAAACAACCATTCTTGTGGCCGCTGGAATAAGGTTAAGGTTTACAGTGTGTCAACACTCTAGAATATTACTGGTGGAATAGATTAAGATTCCATGTGACACACCTCCCAGGAAGATGCTTGCTAGCATGAGGCAACGTGCCGGTGAGACAGTAAGTGTGGTGTCGACTGCTGGAGTAAGGTTCATGTTCAGTGTCTGATAATACATGTGAGGATGGCCACTGGCATAAGTTTAAATTGCAGTGCATGACAAGAAGCATGATGATGAATGCTGAAATGAGACGGTTATTTAGTGTGAGACGGCAGGTACGAATATGACTGCCTGAAAGGATTACACAGCAGTGAGACGGGAGCGAAGATTCCCACTCCAATAAGGTGAGACAACCAGCATGGTGAAGCCAGCTGGGAAATGTGTGGGTTCAGCGTCCTAAATGACAAGACTGCAAGAATAATGGAGGCTCCTGGTTGCAGGTCCGTGTGAGAGTGTGGTGTTGACTGCTGGAACGAGGATAACTGGGAGACAGCAAGCGTGATGATGGCTGGAAATCAGGCCATGAATCAGTGTGAGATAGCAAACATGATGATGGACGCTGGGATCCTTTCCAGGATCAGTGTGAGACCAGGAGCAAGAAGATGGCTGCTGGAGATGTAAGGTTCGGTGTGTGACAACAAGCAGGGAGGTGATGGCGGTACTAAGGCGGTGGGTCCGTGCATGACATCAAATATGATCATAAACACTGGAGTAATCGACCTCTTCTGGTGATAAAAGTAGTACTTATTTTCTAGGGTTTTTGAGAGGATTACGTGAGACATGAAACTAGCTGATCACAGTCCTTGGTAAGCTTTAAATCATCCATAGCTATGGTGGTTTTCTTACTATCATCACCCCCCCCCCATGCCACCACCAATACACCATCATCACCATCACAATGGCCAGTGCCCGTAAGTTAGTGCCTCTTTTAAATGATCGTTGCCACCTGGGGTCCTCTGTTGGCTGGATGTAGCAGGAACCCTTCTTCTCTCAGGGAGGAATACATGCAGCTATGTTGTTTTCAGTGGCCGATGTCTCCCATCTATGGTTGGAACCAAGGCTCCAGAGAAACAGTTTAGTCACTAGCATGATTGAAGGTGGCATTCAAGGTGGAAAGGACAGGCCTGAAGTTTCTAGACTCAGTGGGGGTAGGGGGCCTTTCTCCCACCTATAAATTAAAACAACAACAACAACAACAACAGGGCTTTCTTCTGTTACTTGCATATATCCTCAGTTCACAAGGATCCTGAGAGAGGCGGGCACCTAGCAGACAAGGAGGAAACAGTGAAAACAATAGATTGGGTCTGTTGTGTATGTAGTACATTTAGAGAAGGAAAAAAGCTCCCTGTGAGTGGGAAGCTGCATAGGGTCCTTTGTGCACCATGAATGGTCCTGCTTCTCTCTCTCCTTTCTCACCATGCTTTCAACTGGCATCCTCTAGTGAAGTCCTTGTTCAAACATCAATCACTGTAGCATCAGATGGAGAAGGGTCCAAACAAGGTCTGACTCTGGGAGCCAGCTCTAGCGGGAGCTCATGGGTCTCCTCTTTGGAAATCTAGCAGTTACTACGCTACTTTGTACAGCAGAGACACCTCGACCTTCTGCCCAGTCTAGCTAAGGAGTTAGGAAATCCTAACTGGAAATACACTAAAATCCTAAAGGTCATTGGAATTTTGGTGATTTTAAATTTCATTATATCATTCTGAAGTCCCTAGATCTTCTACATGAGTACATATTACATCTATAGTTAGAAAAGTCATTTCAAAAAAAGAAAATTGAGCACATCCAGCCTTCTTGTATGTTGTGCTTTTTGGTCAAGTACTAGCAAAATTATCTCCTACGTAGATAATCTATGGAATTTAGGTCAATGACCTTGGTTCAAGGTTTCAATGATAATTCATTGTCTTTCCAATAACGATAATAACGGGAAGAAGGAAAACGCAACCCAATATTTTTCAAGGCGGAACACATTAACCCAAGAATTTATAGGAAATTACTACTCCCCCTAATGAGGAACAATTCACTGAACAGAAGGCACTTGAATGAAAGGGGAAAGACTCGCTTAGGAGTCAGTTCCTTGGGACTGATCCAAGGAGACAGACTCCACTGTAAATTGAGACGAGTCACTTCTCCTTTCCTTGGGAGTGGGAGCGGGGTTAGTTTTCCAACTTTGGAGATTGCCACAAAAAACCCTCAGAGAATAGGTTTAAAATAAACACATTTAACGAAATTTCACAGACGTTTTATCATCTAGTCGGAAACATAATGAAGCTGAAACATTTAATAGAAGGAAAAATGACCAATCACAGCTAACATTTGTTTAGGCACTATGCTCAGAACTTTAAATGCCTTATGTATTTTTCACTACAACTTGATGAAGAAGTACGATTTTTATCTCCATTTTGCAGGGAAGAAAACTAACGCTTAGAAAGCTTAGTTTGTCTTGCGTTTTTAACTTTAGTGTTGATTTTTATAGATAAGAATTTAGCAATCACTTTATCTTCAAGCATTGCCTTATGATACCAATTACAGAATCTCTAGCACAAGTTCTCAGTGATATATGCCGATTCTCACAGAGCAAAAGGAAAAGACAATACGTTGGAACAGTACTGTCCCAAGTCTCTGGGGGAGACATGGGGAATCTGGAAATACAGGCAAAGAACTGGATGTTTTATACCATTTTGGAAACGTTGGGTAGGCAATGTCTTGAAACATGCAGGTGGATTATTTCCAAACTTCTTAGTGAGACCCCCGTGGATCACACACATGCATCTCTCCTTGGCTTCTCAGCACCACAGTTCTAAATGAAAAATATAACTTTTCATTCATGGAACTGGCATTTTCAACATGATTATCACAGTTGTTAACTGCTATAATGTTGGAGGACATATAAATGCCGGGGCACTTGGATATTTACTTTGTTCATAAAATGATATGTGTGACGATATTGTCTATACACACACACACACACACACAAATATAAGCGTAGATCACTGAAGCAATACAGTGAGCATTTAGTTGCTTTGTGTTTGGAAATGTATTTATTCCCCATGAGGCTAGCAGCACTGAAGGACTGAGTATGACCACTAGACTCATATTATCCTGGTAGCAAACTCTGGAGGGAATTCCAAAGGCAAAACAGGCACCACATTGAGAAATTAGTGACACTGCAAAGCCACTGATCACTGTGTTGAGGAGTACTGCTATACTTAGGACATTCAGAGCAGTAGAAGAAGATTTACCTTCAGAGTGTTTCTTAAAATTGTCCATAGTTAAGCAACATTTTCTCAGGTAGCTAAGGGAAGAAATTAGTAGAAGATTTTCTTACCCATTTATGTATTCTGTGGCTTCTGATGGACCACCTCCTACTGTTTTCATGGTCCTATACCCTGGCAATACAAACAAAGGGATAATGTCTACAACCCTTGTCTTTGATGGGTCTAAGAAATAATTGTAAAATTACTTATGGACCTTATAAACCATAGCAGTGGTTCTCAAATTTGATTGTGTTCAAGAATTATCTGAAAGAGTTGTTAAAAATGCAGATTTGCAAGAGATTTTGAATCAGCAGATTTGGCAAGTGGAATTAGGTCAGCTGCACAGAACAGAACATTCTCAATGGCCTAAGTGAATTAGCAGCTTATGTCCTCTGAAGGAACACAGCCCAAATCTGATAAGGTGTTACCATAGGGACCCAGGGTTCTTTCTTCCTGCTTCACCACCCTGGGTCCCTGAGTTCTGTCCACAAAGTCACCTCATGTTCCAGAATGACTGCAGGCACTCTAGCCATTGTGTTCACTTTCAGGCTGGCAGCAAGAGAAATAGGAAAAGAAAAAATGCACTCCTTCCCTTGCTAGGTACCTTCCTGGAATTCCTATGTAACACTTCTGCTTTCATTACATTGGTCAGAATACTGTCACACAGAAAAGAAGGCCAAGAAATGTAGTGTTCTAACAGGTATGTATTGCTAACCCCAACTAAATAAGAATCCTGTCACCAAAGAGAAAAGAGACAATGGTGTTGTAACTAGTAATCTCTGCTCCACTGCATGTGAAATGTGCCCAGCAACCTGCCACTTTGACAGGTTTCCTGAGTGATTCTGATTCAGGTGACCCACGGAGCTCACAGTAAGGAACAGTACGATAGGAAATCAGAATAAGAGGAAATTACAACTGGCTGATATTAAGTTTAAAAAAGCAGTCCATTTGATGGAGGCAATCAAGCCTAATGAAATGCATATCTTGAAAAGAATATTTATTAAGGATGCTAGAAAATTAAATGCTGAAAAGCTAAAAATAGAATTACCATATGACCCAGAAATCCCACTACTGGGCATATACCCAGAGAACACCATAGTTCAAAAAGACACATGCACCCCAATCTTCAATAGCCAGGACATGGAAGCAACCTAAATGTCCATCAACAGATGAATGGATAAAGAAGTTGTGGTACCTACATACAATGGAATATTACTCAGCCATAAAAAGGAACAAAATTGGGTAATTTGTAGAGACGTGGGTGGACCTAGATACTGTCATACAGAGTGAAGTAAGTCAGAAAGAGAAAAACAAATATCATATATTAATGCACACGTATGGAATCTAGAAAAATGGTACAGATGAACCAGTCTGAAAGTCAGAAATAGAGATGCAGATGTAGGGAACAAAGGTATGGACACCAAGGGGGGGAATGCGATGGGGAGGTGGGGATGAATTGGAGACTGGGATTGACATACATATACTAATATGTATAAAACAGGTAACTAATAAGAATCTGCTGTATAGCACAGGGAACTCCACTGTACAGTAGAAACTAACACAACATTGTAAAACAGCTATACCCCAATGAAAAAATTATTAAATAAAAACAAAATTGTGACTTCCAAATTAAAAATGAAAATTTATTTTATTAAGAATGCTAGAAATGAGGTGTCGGTGTTAATAAAACACTTTAGTTGGCTAAGTACTGTCATGTGATTATTAATATTTATGGGTTATTATTCTCAGATATTTAGGATAAACACTGAGCTCACACACACACACACACACACCCCCACACCCACCACAAATTGATCACAATTGGATCTTCCCCTCGGGTGGACTCTTAAATGCTGTAAAACCCCAGAGTCAGTATCAGTATGATTGCTAATTACCACTGAACAGCTACTTTAGCTTTCCCAGGTTCCAATTTTAGAGAAAGAGGTTCATTTTCACAGCACGAGCTCTGGTTCCTACTCCCGGCTTCTGTGTTAAGGCCACACTTTCATTTTCCTGCCCTCTTCCTTTCCCCGGCTGCTTCCAAACAAACTCTCCTGTTGCCCAGCTTCTACAGCAAAAGCTCTTCACTGCCCGTAGCCCTTTTTCTTCACAAAGTCCTTGCTTTCAAAGAGCCAGCACACCCAGTTGCTGTGAGCCAGGCCAGTCTGGCCGCTACTGGGATTTCCGAAAGGTCGGCAGCTGGGGCACATCATTCAAATGGGTGGAGTGGCTAAAGGGCCCCTGGGCCTTGGGCCCCCCACTCTGCCATTGTGGATGCCCCCCTGCGGCTGCACCACACCCCCGCTGGCCATGCTCTGCAAGGTGCAACAGCTGGAGGGCCAAGCACCCGCCTTGTTTCTGAGAGCTAAGCAGAAGCTGGAGGACAGAAGAATCCCTTTAAAAACATTAACAGACGGTATGGATGTGTAGCTACCAGAAGGACGTGTAAGCCTCCCAGAAAAACTGCTCAGAGTCTGGAAGAAGTGATACTCACATACAGCCCCTTAGGTAACATTTATTAAGCACATCTACATGCCAACCCACTGTGGGGCTGGACATACTTTATAACCTTTACGATCCTGAGTAAGTAATATGCTCCCTCATTTATACTTGAGAAGATGATGAGACTTTGCCAGAGACTCCAGCTGGGCCAGAGCAATCCTCAAAGCTAGACTTCTTCATTTTATCACAAAGGCTCCCCAGTGAAGACTGAATAGACTCGTAGGGGAAAAGTGAAAGTGTGCTGAGGAACAGCAAATCAATGTGATAACGTTTATGAAACATGAGAAAAATTAGAGGACTAAACAAGAGTAACATTTCCAATATATATAAGTAGATTTTAATCCCATTAAATCTAGGAATAAAATTATTTTGACAGCCTCTCATTAAATCAGATGGTAGGCAGGAGGAACACTTGCAAGACACAACGGGTTGGTTTGTGCTTCTAGCCGAGCGTCACGTAGCCACGCGCAGCCAGGTGTAGCCCACGCGGGATCACATCCTGGAAAGCGGTTGTACCCCCGGAGCCGGTCACAAACACTTCAAATTGGTGCATCCCAAAACTTTTTTTTTTTTTTAAATACCTTAGTTATCTGGGCAACAAAAGAAATTTAGAAAGACAGAAAAGAGCATTTGCATCACAAACCCAGAGCCAAGTCCTAAGAACGAGGATTTTAAACTATGAGATGCGATGGTCTGTAGAGATAAGCAAAAGATTAAGTAGGAAGTTTACAAGGCAGGGTGAGAAGTGCCATGTTTATGCATGTGGCTTACACACCGCACCTGAACAGTGTCCCCATCGCTGCTGTCCGCAGGGGACCCGGAGAGAGACAGCGCGGAGCCGCCCTCGGCCGCCCTCTTGTGGTGAGAAGCTCTGCGGCCTCGCGGGCCACACCTGAGCCAGCGCGCCGTCAGCGCTGTCCTGGCACCAAGCGCTCTGGGTACACTTTTTAAAGGGAGAAGTAAAATTTGAAAAGGAAAAGAACGGCTGCTTAGATGATTGAATATAAGTCTGCTGAGGAACTAGAAACAAGAGATCTTTTTTACTTTGGCTTCCTGTCGATAGAGAAATAAAAAACACCTGGGGGACAGTAAAATTGTACTTATTCTTTAGAATTGATTAAGCACTGTCTTATACACTTAGAAACACTTTAAAAGAGCTTGTAGTTTAATTGGGGAGCGTGACGAGCCCACTATCAACAAGCCCAGTGCAGGGATCTCAAACCGCAGTGTGGGGTGTTTCAGGGTGGGCTCAGGCTTTGCGCTTGGCCCCAGCCCGCCTTTTAGGGTCACAGATAAAGGCAGCTGCTGGGCCTGCATCCAGCGTTCACCGCCACTCGGGAGAGGGCACTCTGGTGTGAGCTTCGTTTTTGTTTCCTCACACTGCTGCAAACATTCAGTTGGGCACTTAACAGGCACCTGGTGGGTCCACAGGAAGCTGGGAGGCCTGTCCTTGGGAGACTAGGCCAACCCCCTCGCCTTTGGACAGGGCCATCCTGAACCCCTCGCCCCGCCTGCTCCCACCTCTGTCCTCCGTCCCATCTCCTAGGTAGATTTCCACTGTAGGGCCCACCCTTCAGACCCCACCATCAGCTCTGTCTTGGTTTCTCAATGGCCCCTGTCAACAGAGATTCCAGGGCTTGGTTCACCAAGTGATATGGAGACTAGAGGGAAAATGCTTAGAACTATAGGTAGGAGAATAATCAATCCTGTCTGTTCTCAGAAAATGGCCAAGGCGGATTTCTGCTGAGTCAACAATATTGCATCTGTCACATGTAAATAACACCCTTGGATCTGTAACCCAGGCCCATCATTGTGATTCGACCGCCCACAATAGGCCTCCAAGTTTTGTTTGAAGATTTGTGTGATTCTCTATGGGTGGAGAGCCAGGATGATCCGCTTGTTGTCACCCTTGTGTCTCAGCTTTGCAGTATTCACCCAGTTAAGTTCCAAGGCTGTGGTTTGGATTGTAGATTTCATTGCCCAAAAATGACTCTTCATATATCCAGAGGATAAGTCCCAAGCACCAAGATGCCCAGCTTAGGGATGTTCATCTGTGTCTGTACCAACAAGCAGATGACAGACAGACACACCTATTATTATTGTGATGGGCATTTCTTTCATCTTAATACCATCTTGGCATTGCTTCACAAAAGGAGGCTGCTTTGTAAACAGTTCACTGTGGAATATAGAGTGTTCCCTGGTATCAGTTCATAAACTCCATCAGAGGACCGCTGAGCTTGAATAGCATCTGGTGAAACTGGGTGCAGTTTGCATGAATATCTTAACAAAACTAAAACCAAACATTAACTGTGTCAGCTAAACTTTCAGATTCCAGGTGAGGGACCAATTTACCTTTCCTTTTCACTTCCTTGGGTGAGCATTTAAAATCTTAAGAACTATTACATCATATTGAACTAAAGTTCAATCTTTACAGCCGAAAAGCACAGGTAAGGACTAGGAAAGTAAATGTGCCCCTCCTCATGTCGAGTGACCACTGGCCCGATGCAGCAGTGTGATCTTGGAAAGAAATTGATGACCTTACTTGCTTGGTTGCCCATGGATAGTGCAGTGCAAAATAATAGAGAACTTAGAGTAAAAATACTAAAGTTTGAGTCCTGATACTGCATTTCCAATGACAGGATCTTGAACATTGACCCTGCTTAGCCTCAGTTTTCTTGACAGTAAAGCAAGAATAACACTTTAGTGGTTAAAAACCAAGTCATTCAATATTTATAGGCTCAGTTTCTTCATTACAGGGTAATAATTATTAAATGAGTGAATACATGTGAAAGCCCTTTATAAAATAACAAATACAAAAATGTCATGTTTTCTAAAGTCACTTTCAACTCAGTTCCAATACTATCATGGTTGCAACATACCTTCTCCTTGAGAGTAGAAACTTTTATCTTCCGCCTCAGTAGCCCTGCTGCCAAGTTCAATGCCTAGGATACAATGGACACTCAATACATGTGAGCTACATGAAAGGAATGAAACGGAATCTGAATTACCTGCTGAGGGGATGAGCTGGCTGCCTTCACGATGTAGTTAGTATCCCAAGCCTGCTAGTACAAATGTGGAGCAGTTGGTAAGATTGCCAGATGTGGTTAGTTAACCACAGGGTGTGAGAGCTCCCCCTTCTGGTCTCCCCGCTCTATCTATTTAGCTTTCTGTTTATTAATTTTTTTCATAGATTCTGGGTTCCTAGGAGTGACCTCCCCAACCCCACCATGTGTCCCTCATACCAGGCAAAATGTGTGCTTAGGAGCACATTCTAACGCGCTGACTTCGGAGCACATCAGTAAAAGTTCCTTGAACCTGGAGAGGGAAACAGACAAGCAAAGAGGGGTGGGGGGCGGGAAGCAGATAAAAGTTCACCTTTTCTAGTTTTCTTAGTCTGCCTTGCTGTCTAGGTGGGAAGATAACTTTGGGATCAAAGGGATAGCACTTGGTTCCAGAGTGGTCCTGAGAATGAGCACTGGCAAAGTGAAGAAATCGGACTGAACGACGGCAGGAGGCATAGCAGCCCCTGTGGCCAGCAGCAAGGGGAAGGGTAGGTGCAGCTATTCACCTACAGAGAAGCTTGTCCTCAGACTGGTTGCCCTGGTGCTCTAAACCTGCTTCTTCTCTTCATTTTGAGATTTTCTCTCATCTTGTCCTATGTCATCAATTCCTTTATAGTTTTTAAAATAATTGTCACAAATGTTTTTGTCACTTTATCATCATTTTAAATCCTCATCCAGGTGTTGACCTGAAACAAATAGACTGCCAGATATTTCTCCAGCAAAGATGGGTTTATTTGGGATCAGCACAGAATTGCAATTCGAGGTCTGCAACCATGGCGAGCCATGTAAAAATGGAGAGGAGGACTCTTTTGTAGAGGGGAAAGGAAGTTGGGAGACCTGTAGTAAACCAAGGGTCCATGGCTTTTCATTGGCTGAGTCCTTGCAGGGAAAGAAGAGGAGTCTTTCCTCTTCCTATTGGGGTCAGCTACCTTCACAGGATGTGAGGGCTCCACCTTCTGGTCTCTCAACTCAATTTACCATTGTTTGAGATAATGTCACTTGCAGCAACATGGATGCAACTAGAATTATCATAATAAGTGAAAGAGAAAGACAAATATATGATATCATTTACATGTGGAATCTAAAATATGACGTAAGTGAACCTATCTAGGAAACAGAAACAGAATCACAGACATAGAGAACAGACTGGTGATTGCCAAGGGGGATGGGGTTGGGGGAGGGTGGAGAGGGAGGTTCCGGTTAGCAGATGTAAGCTTTTATATATAGGATGGATAAACAACAAGGTCCCACTGTATAGCACAGAGAACTATATTCAATATCCTATTAAATCATAATGGAAAAGAATATTAAAAAAGAATATATATAACTGAATCACTTTGCTGTGAGGCAGAAATCAATGCAGCATTGTTAAACTATACTTCAGTTAAAAACAAACAAAAAAACCCAAAACAAAACAAAAAAACAAAAAGAATTTATCGTTGCTGAATTTCCTGGTAGTCATTTGTCTGTGACTTGCTAGAGGTGATGTGGAGAAAGATTTGTGTGGAGAGGTGGGAGTTTGGAGGGGACGTTAAGGGAGGCTTGGCGAGGAAATCAATCTTGACGTCATTCAAGTATATAGCAATTGCTCCCTCTGGTTTCCAGCCAGCAATGAGACACCTGGTCAGATCAGGTGTCTGGACCAACACGGAGCTCAGGTTCTTCAGCCTGAGCAAGTCCTTGGAGGCAGCTGGAGGCCCAGCCAGGCTTGGCCCACAAAAGCTGTTTATCTGATAAGTCTTGGAAGTTTAGTTCATTGTTTGACCCAGTATAAACAAGGAGATTTTCTCAAGAATGCTAACACATTCTTCTTCAAAGAATAGGTGGTTCCTTCAAGTGCTAGATAAAATGGTCTCAGAATTCTTCATGTATTGGGTCAACATAGGACAAAGGGGTAAGAAATCATTATTTTGGGCAATTTTTGCTGGACATGTTAGCCATTTGGATTTGTTTAATCTTCCTTTATGATTGTTTTCATGAATATTTGTGGAGACTTAATTGTAGAGAGTCTGAAGAACTTATGAGGTCATGGTGCTCAAAAAGTTTCCAGAAGTGTCTGAATCTGAGTCTTGCATTGTGTCTTGATCTCTGCTCCATCATTCTGTGGAAGGGAAGAAATGGCAGTGGACTTCCCTCAACAGTTGTTGGAATAAGACCCCAAGATTAGAGTCTTGTGCAGTCTGCTTTTTTGTTTGTTTTTGTTTTTTAAAAATATTTATTTATTTATTTGGTTGCACCGGGTCTTTGTTGTGCAGGTGGGCTCCTTAGTTGCAGCTCACAGTCTCCTTAGTTGTGGCATGCATGTGGGATCCCTAGTTTCCTGACTGTGGATCAAACCTGGGCACCCTGCACTGGGAGCACAGAGTTTTAACCACTGCACCACCAGGGAAGTCCCTGCAGCCTGTTTTATATTTCTACTCCTTCCCAATTCTCCTGACTCCTAGAAATTCTTTCATTTTATTTTTTTATTGAAGTACAGTTGATTTACAAAGTTTCAGGTATACAGCAAAGTGATTCAGTTATACATATATATGTAAATATATATTTTTTTTAACAGGTATGCATTTTTTAAATAAATTTATTTATTTATTTGGCTGTGTTGGGTCTTCATTGCTGCACACGGGCTTTCTCTAGGTGCGGCAAGTGGGGGCTACTCTTCATTGTGGTGCGCAGGCTCCTCACTGTGGTGGCCTCTCTTGTTGTGGAGCACAGGCTCTAGGCATGTGGGCTTCAGTAGTTGTGGCATGAGGGCTCAATAGTTGTGGCTCATGGGCTCTAGAGCACAGGCTCAGTAGTTGTGGCACACGAGCTTAGTTGCTTCACAGCATGTGGTATCTTCCAGGGGCAGGGATCGAACCCGTGTCCCCTGCATTGGCAGGTGGATTCCCAACCACTGTGCCACTGAGGAAGTCCCTAAATATATATTCTTTTCCAGATTCTTTTCCATCATAGGTTATTACAAAATATTGAGTATAGTCCCTTCTGCTATACAGTAGATCCTTGTTGTTTTTCTATTTTACGTATAGTAGTGTGTATCTGGTAATTCCAAATTTATCCCTCTCCCACATTTCCCCTTTAGTGACCATAAGTTTGTTTTCTATGTCTGTGAGTCTATTTCTGTTTTGTAAATAAGGTTGTTTGCATCATTTTTTAAGATTCCACATATAAGTGATATTATATGATTTTTGTCTTCCTCTAATTTCACTTAGTATGATACACTCTAGATGATCCTATGAGAATCTCTACTCAAACATGTGTTCTTTTCAAAGAAGCCAGTAGAAATGCGAATGTTCATTGATTTGACTCACCCTCTGATACTAATCACTGTTCTGAAAGAAAAGTGCTCTTCCAATAATATCACAAATTGAGTGTCCCTTAGAAAAGAATTATGAAAATTAACTTTTGATGTATGTTTTTAAATGAGGCACACAGCAATTCACAGTATGTTTCATTCCAAGCAAGCCTGAAGTGAAAAAAGAGATGTCAGATATTATACTATTTTCTGAGTCTTTGTGCTTTGTTTCCTTCCTTTTCCCACCAAACTACTTTCGCATTTACATTCCAGCCTAGAATCTGCGTTCTCCCCTAACCTTCCTAATACCCCACATCTCGTGCTTACTAATCAAGGTCGCTCCATCTCCTTGTTTGTCAAGTCCAATGTGAACGGTCTTCAACCTTTCTTTTCTCATCTTGATGCTCTTCATACACTTCCTTCTAAACCTCACCCCTCTGTGGCTTCCTCACAGTCTCTCCTGGTCTGCTTTAACCTTTGTACCATTATTTGTCAGTCTCCTTCTGGAAATGTTCTTGATCTTTCGTCCTCCCTCTTGTTTGTGACTCTAGTCTCTTATCATTACATTTTATTTTAATTCTTCATAGACACCCCAAAATGGTCTAATTCATGGCCTGGATTACATTCACCAATGTTATAACTCCCAGTATGCCTCTGCCCCTGATCTCTGCCTTGAGCTGAGATTCCAATTTCCAGTTGTTTATATTTCCACCTGTGGGACCCTAGGCTACTCAAACTTTGTGTATCCCAAACCAGACTCATCCAACTTCTTCCAAGGCCCACTCACCTAAATTAGCCAGCATGGTACAATACAACCAGTTTTACCGATGGGGGCCCAATCTTTCCTGTTAGCCCTCAAATATGTTTCTTTATTTTCCCAGCAGGCTGTTTCCCAGGCTCTCCCATCAGCTGCTTTCTGGCTTTGAGTCCCTCACAAGAGATTGGAGGCTGAGTGGAAGAGAGAAACCAAGGTATTACACACATATATCTCTTGCCAGACAATACTTACAACAGTTTCTGTGTTCCTGGTTGGACCCTGTATGAAACACCCTCTCCATTTTACACCCCTCAAATCAGTCCATCCTCTCCTCTCTATCCCCACTGCCACTGACTTACGTCCAGTCTTCATCGTTTCTCTCCTACATCTTGGTGACAGAATGTATGTCCTTTGAGTTATGCCTCCTCATGCAATCCATCCTCTATGTTGCTGCAGACTGAACTCTCGAAGGTGATGATCACGTTCTGCTCTCCCATCTAATATGCAAAGGAAAATCAGTTACAAGGGGCTCCTTAGAGTAGCTCCACAGTGCCTTGGAGCCCGTGGTTGTGCAACTTGGCAAAAACCGATTGGCCCAAGGACGTCACCTGCTCTGAAGCTTTCTGACCTAAAGGACATGAGAGGTCCAGTGGCCCATGGGGCAGCCTGGCTCCAGAACTTTGTCCATTGTGAGCAACAATATTGCACCATGACTTGTCCGCCTAATTAGATCCTTTGGCAGTGTTCGGTGAGAGACAGAGATCCAGTAGAGTGAAGCGGAAGTGAAAGAAACAGAGGAAAGGAGTTAAGGAAAGCCATGAGGCATCAGAAACAATGACACACTGAGCGCTCGTAGCAGCAGGTAGGCAGCCATGGGAGTAGCAGTTCAAAGCTCAGTGGGAAGAAGTATAGGGGACAGAAACTAGAGTCAGGAAGAGAGTGGTACAGGGTCGTTGCTGGGTCACGGGAGCAGTTGTGAGCTGACCGGGGAGAAGGTCCATGTTGGAGGAGATCCATGTGCATCCCACTTCTCCATCTACCTTGAATCAACCTTTGTCCATAAAATGTTTCTTTTCCTGACAATCCAATTCCATCCCCCATTCATCATGTGTTTCACAAAACTGCATGCTCACCCAAGGTACTTGGAAAGTTTAGGAAACACTTTCTACTTGAGGCTTTCAAAGTGTAAAAAGCCCTCCATGATCTTACTTGTCTCCAGTATCACCTGAGCAGGGGGTTCTTCCTCAAAGGAATGGTGGGTTCTTTGTAATTATACCGGACACCTTTCTCTCAAGGCAACATCATAAACACAGGTGATTATTCTTAATGACTAGCAGCAGTGCAGCTGCGGGAGGGGTCTCATGATCCTGTGCCTTTGTATTTACTGCTCCAGGTGCCTGCAATGGCCCGGAAAAGGGAGTTCTCATTCACTTTAAATATTTGTATTCTTTACAGCTCAGTTAAGGTGTCAGTGAAGACTTCTGTGCCATCATCCCTCTCCTTTACTGCCTCCAGCAGACAGGTCTCATCTCTCTGTTCTTCCGACACCTGTATAAGCTTATCATTGTTTTGGAATCTATTGACTTACCATTCTCTCTCCTTAGACTGAGCAACTGCAGGACTAAGATTCTAAACAGTTCATTCTTGTGTGGCCCTGCTTGGAGTACACAGAAGGTCTGCAAGAAATTAATACATTCATTGGAGGAAAGCTTGTCCAATTTATGGGAGGCCTCAGGGAGCTGATATGGTACAGTGGAAAGAAAGCTGGAGTCAGGGTTTGGATCTGGCTCTATTTGCATAATCACAAAGTATCTCAACCTCTGTGCTTGATTTTCCACATCTGAAATGTGATTAGATGTTTAAGGGTTCAGCCCAGTAAATCCCGTGGTCCTCACAATGCTGTGAATGCTTTTCAAGACTGGCCTGAGACTTGCTCTATTGACATCTCATCCCCACTGCACCCATGACCAGTGTAAAGCTGCAGGCTGCCTTGGTACCATTACACATCTGGTTTTAGAGTTCATGCCCATGGCTCTGATTATTTGTTATTGTTGCTTGATTTTGTGGAATAGAGTAGGGATTTTTTATTTAATATTACACAGAACCCTTTTTCTACATAATCAAGGTAGGCTTCAAGATGTAGATAACATAGATTGTATCAAATCTGAAGGCAGATCCACAAAAAGTTTTAATTTCAAATATATAAAATTATGTCCAGTAAAGGAAGCTTTGAGAAGCAGAAACTTTCAGGCTACCATGTTCAAAAAAAGTGTTTGTTATCTACTTTTCTGTATTTCAGATTCAAAGACGAGAGGGGACAGTATGTAAAATTGATTTTATTGAATATGCATGTATACCAAATATAAAATTAGTTGAGCTGACAGATCTAGTTAGGTAAAACTCTCTAAACAGATCCTATAAAACAGAAGATTAGCAACCATCAATTCTTATAGGCTGTCTCATCTATAACAAAAGACTTTTGCCATCGGCATAACTGATATTGGTGGAAAACAGTTTTGATACTTGATAGAAATAGTACGAAATAGAAAAATATGAAATATATCTGTATTCTGAAAAAAAGTAATTTTTTAAACAACAAATCTATACTTCTTTGCTTGTTCTTGGGAAGAAATGTATCTAGCAGAACAAAGATCTGGAGCACCCCATTTACACATGGTCATCACATTTTCTTTTTCAAGAACCAACCTTCTGGCAGGAAAGAAGGATGCATGACTCCTCCCTGACAGCCCGCCAGGAATTACTTATGAGTCAAGTATAAGGATCTGGCTAAAGTCAGCTGACATTTCGTTGACGTGTTTGCTCTCCACTCTTAACAATTACAGGCCATTATTTGAGAGATCGAGGACCATGACTGGTCTCCTAAGATCCCCTTGTTGTCTTGGCCCATGCCTCCATCTTCCGACATGCTTTTGGGAGTTACCTCTCTGAACCCCAAGTCTCCACTACCTGTTCATGAAGTCCAAACTTGATCTACACAAGGCTTGCACCACCTGATCACTCTCTCCCGGCATCTCTCCTCATCATCCCTGCTCTGCTCTAGCCTCTGAACCACTTGCACTTGCCCGAATGCCCCATGTAGTTTCAGGCCTTCAGTCACTGAATGAGAAAGTACCTCACTCTTATGTGCCAGACACGGTGGGGGCAATTCTTATGCATTTGCTCATGCTGTCCCCAATGGGTAGAACGTTCTGCCTCAAGTCTGTCCTTTTGGGAAACACTCCCATTTTTCAAATCTCAATACAGTTCCTATAATTTCGGCCGTATCAGTGACAATGAACCACTTCTTTTTCTGTGCCTTCTATTGCAGAAGGTCTTAATATGTCCTTCTATGTATGAGACCATCAGCTTTGAGGAAAAGGTCCGTGTCTCATTCATCTTTTCATCCCCAATAGCTGCATAGTACCTGATACTTGCATTATTTCATCTGAGCCCTGGCTAGTCCCGCTCAGCCTATAGCTAGGTATGGCAAAGAACAAAATAAGCCACCAAAAGCTGCATCAGACACTACTGGATCACCATTTCACAATTAGAATAGAAATGTGCAGGACCATAAGGATGAATCTTAACTACTGAAGCTCAGAGGAATTCACCAGAGACATTAATGGCTCAGGGTTTCTTCCATAACCACAATCAAGGATACATGCTTCTTTTTGTACCTTATTAAGCAACTACTCAAACTGAGCACAACAAAACGAAAACTCTCCTTTTCTCCTAGTAGCTCAACAAATTCTAAGGAATAAAACCTTCCTTCCGGTTCCCCCTTCCTACAAGTAGTAGAACACATCAGTATGAGATCTCCTCTTACCATTAATATTTCTTTGCCTGACGCTGGTACTGTCTCCTTCACACAGATTTCTCTGACCCTTCAGGAAGACAGCACTGTGTATACTCTAACACACGTAGTGAACAAATAGTAATAATTCTAGACCATGAAATTGTGATAGGTCAGGGCCTGGCACATAGTGAGCATACAAATGAAGGATGAATTGACTCTTGCTTTAAGGCTATGAAGTGAGTCAAGGCTGACTATGTTAATTTCAACCTTAAGTACTTCCGGTGGCTTATAATGAGGGATTATAATGAGGGATCATGATCTTTGAACACAGATTTAACATCACACAATGGTTTTTGCCACCTGCAATACTAAAGTGTGCAAAATAAACTGTTAATTATTTATGAGGACACCATATTTTTTAAATGAATTTATTTAAACAATCACTACATGAGTAATATACAATAAGTGAAAAACTACTAATACAATGGAGTTCTCATAGTGGTTGTTTTTATGTTTACACACTTAAGATAACTTTAAATGGTTGGAACAGGCCCATAGAACACTTTATTCCGTGGTACTGTCATTTCATGCTTTAATTATTCAAAACATTGAAATGATTAAACACAAAGTTTAACTATTATTTAACTGAATTTGTTGTAGATAAATTAGTGGTGATATTCTAAAATCTGCTCTTAAATTTGTTTTGATTGGATCACTGAGTGACTAACCCCGCCTTCCTCATACCAATAACGTGACTCATTATTTTGTGACTCTTGATAGTTTATAAAGCAGTTTTAATACTTGAAATGCAAGTCTAACTTGCAGCTTAGCTTTTAGAATTTGGTAATTTTGCAAAAGTACTTGCCTGCTTGCTTTAACACTGCTACATCTCAACTGTGATATTAAAACAGCCTCTGTGTAATCAACTTACATGCCTGGTCGTATTAAGACACTTAAAAATGATTTCTAACAGTTAGTTCCTTTGCTCCTATTTGTTTGGTTTTATATATTGCTGAAGCATTGTTCTTTTAAGGGTGTAAACTATATTGACTTAGCAATGAAATGGAACAAATGAAACAAATCTCAGGGCTTTTAAAACTTATACAGTGCATTAGTAAGTGCTTTAAAATTAAACCATCCAATGACATACATGAAGGTTACACCACAGACACAAGGGCATAAGAAAATGGACTGAGTACGCTTTCACATTCACCTCCACCAGTGCACTATACTAACTACACTGGTATGATGACAAAGCAGTCAAGAACTAAATCTGTCTCTCATCGGTCTCAGTGTATGTGGATATCTGTGTATTTACTTGGCACATACACACTCCAAAGTAAACAAATTACTTCAATCCTATGTTCATTTTCCTCTCAGAGTGGTTTAAAGTAACTACAGTGACAAAAGGAAAAAAAAAATGAATGCCAGGTTTCCTATTAAGTAAAGCCAAATCAAATCAAACTATAGCATTAGTAGCTGTTTCTGCAGGAAAACACAGATTTCTATAGTTCTGGTCAGTTACTTTATCATTAAACCTAAACCAATATTGTTTCAGGTAAGGAAATTATTCCTGACTTATTGAAAATTATATATAATACATGTAAAACTTGTGATTTGTTTTTTTTTTTAGCCAATCATCAAACATATTTTGAATAAGGGAAATTCTTTTAGTTTAATATAATTTTTCCGAAACAGCATATATTTACAATAAAAAGTTACTGGTGTTGTTCAATACATTTTCCAATCTTCTAATTCAGGCTTAACAGAGAAGAACAATGATTACAGGAGAAAAAAATAACACAAATAATCTCCTGTGGCCATCATCTCAGGGGCTTGGTTTTCTTGTAATGGTGAATTCTAACACAAGCTGTCATGTTTCCAAGATTCGCAGTGCTTTGAAATGGAACTGCCTGGGAAGATTCAGAAAGCCTCTGTTCTTGGGCTTACACGGTAAGCACTTTGCGTGATTCTTAATCACATTTTTATCCAGAACACAGTATTACAGGTCACATTTTTCTTGACGATGCTTATACTGATTTGTGCTCTATAAATATAAACATATCTACACACAGAATACACACAGTGACACGAGGGTATGAAGTTAGCCAGCCATCCATAAGAAGAATGGAATAAAAATTGCAGGAAGGGTAGTATATGATGCCAAACCGAGACAGACTATAGACGCCAATCCCAAGACTGCCGAAGCAAGAACACTTCTCTGATCACGAATAATTATCTTCACATTCTCACAAAACTGGAAAATAAAATTTAAGAATATTAGAAAAGGTGGCTAAACCTAAGAAGAATCACATATACCAAATAGTAGAGCAACAACTTTCCCAGCTATTTTCTATCTAACAGAGGAATTAGCATTTCTCTCACGACTTAGGGAAGAATTCCATATCCCATAGTAGCTGAAATGATACTTTAGGTTAATGCTGGCAGCTGCCTTTGTAAATACAGAATATTTAGAGAAAACTACAGAGAATGCAATCACATAAAAGTTATTCGGGATTAAAGTTGAAAAACAATATTAAACTGTCTCTCAATAACAATAACATGTTCTAAAGTAAAATGAGCAAAGGAATCTCTAATCTCAAGCAAACAGAATTTAGTCTATCATTACTGAAGTCAATTCCTACAACTCACCATTCGAAAATTGGGTACTTTTGATGATAACATGCTGATAAGTGGCAAAATCTAAAGGCATAGAAAGTCTAATTTTGCTGTCATATCCCACTCCCTGGCAAAATATATTAAATTCACAATCAATTATGTGACACAAAATTGGCCGCTAAAAATAAAGATAAATTAAACATGATCCTTACTCCCTGAAGAATACATTCTTCTAAGATGTGTAATTTTTTTCCTTAGAAAACTAATTTTTCTTAGAAGTAATGGCCAATGTCTGAGTTCTGGATCATCTTTTAATCATTTAACCTGGGCAGACTACCCTCGTCTCCTCCATGGAATACTGAGGCTGTTGTGAGGATCAAATGAGATCTTTTTTTTGCAAAAGTACTCGTCTGCATGCTGTATAAAATGTAAGGTATTACAACGATTATTATCACTGCTAGATCTGTTGACAATTAGCTCTACTTCATTACTCTCAGGGCAGAATTTAACAATTAATTGTTCTGTTTTGATAAGAGTTTCCTACTCATATACTGGTTTTAAGCTCCTTTTCCAGATGTGTCATTATATATGCTTTTAGGATCTCCTACAGTGGCCTATTTAGTACTGGACAGCTAGGTTTCCAAATTCTTCATGGATAGAATGCACAAGTCCAATACATTTTAACACACTATTTTCGCTGCAAGTCTGTCTGTCCGTACTTTTATAAGGTATCTCAACAAATACGAAATTTCCTGTTGGTTATCCAGATGTCATTCTTTTTATATGTCAAAGATATGATTTGTCTCTTTTAATTAAACTAACAAGACATTGAGTAACAAATACACAATCTTAAAGGATCAAACTGAATGAAGTTTTCAGGACAATGAGAAAAGCTTCTTGGCAAATAATGGGGAGATATACATTTAGGTAAATAAGAATGTTGTCTTGATACAGTCATACTTCATTTATCTTCTCCCAATAATTTTTAATTAAGGGCAACATAGAATCATTGTGGACTCTCCTTCCCCCAAAAGAAGATTTTCCCAAGGAGCATCTCATTTCTAATGTCCTGTTCTTGTTCATTTGGCCATCAGTCCAGGAGGCATCTCTGGTGTTGCTCCACAGTAGGAAATGTCCTCTAGTTCTAGTTGTTAAGAAGCCTATGGGGCACTTTTGAGCACTGAATCCCCCCAAATTAAAAAGGGTATGTGTATTCATTTTGGCAATGCAAAGTATATCAGCAAAGAAAAAAAAAAACACAAGGAATAGTAATAGCTACTAATTAAAGGGCTCTATAGTTTATGAAATATTGAAATCGCTAACAGTAAGACAAAGTAGTTTAATTTTATGATTCCTAAACTTGTAAAAAAGAGCATCACTACAAAGAAAAAAAAAAAGATTCTTTTCCAGTTCACTTTCACATGAGTTGCAGTGTTTTCCTGAGGGAAAGCGCTCTTGAGAGTTTTCATAAACACAAATCTGAGAGGCAACTTTGCAACTCTCCTGTTAAGCTGATAAAAGTTGTATATACGGAGAACTCAACAATCAGTCCCAGAATCAAGTCATTCCTTACGTTTCTGAAAAATAGAAACCAGTCCTCCTTCAGTACTAATGACCTACTTCTCTTGGGGCATGTTCAAAAACAGTCCTTAGAATTGGAAAATTTGGGATGGGGACTTTTTTTTTTCCCCAGGAAATCTACTCTGTGGCCAAATTGTTTGTTAGAGTATTCAAAGTGAAGACAAAAACAGTTTCACAAGAGGTGCCGTACAGCAACAGCAATTAAAGCACTTCTCTATGTCTGTAAAACCTTACAAAGTTTTCCAAAGTGGAAAAACTACTCCAACTAGTTATTAAGCAGATTAAATATTTTACTACTTTAAAAAAGCACTTGTACTGTTTTGGGTTTTTGTGTGTGTTTTTTGTAGAAATATATAATACAGTGCTCTGTGTGTTCCATGAAAAGGTACCTCCTAATTATGGGAGGGAAATACTGTTTTTCCTTAGAGAAATGATTTGCTTAGGTCCTAAGTAAATCTGACGTGTTTCCTTTTGAACACTTTTGGAGCCTGTGTTTGTAAATGTGGTAAAGTTCATTTCTAAACAGGCCTGCTCTGGAGCTGTGATTCTTGAATCACTGCACAGTGCTCTAACTGTATTTGTATTTTACTTAGAAAAGAATTCTGAGATTGAGTCTGTTGTGGCTTTATAAACAATCTGCAAGGAGTTTTATATATGGATATATATACAAGCACTATACGTTCATGCTCTGTGACAGAGGAGAGAGATTTTCCCATATGGGTCAAAAAATTACCATGTGGAACAATAAAAAATCGGTTACATGGACTTAGATTCTTTTCGTCCCAAAATATCTAAACATGAAGAGTATAATCCGAAGCTTATTACCTGATTGCCCAGGTTTTCATTGTGAAGGGTGCACACAACAGTACCTCTTCAGCAACTGCAGAGAAGGCTGTGAAGGCTTCCAATTGCAAATGAAGTTGCAAGCTTAAAATTTGACCTTTACAAGTTAAGAGGTTTCCAAGGCATTGTTTTTCCTTGGTGTTTGTAGGTAATTTAATCATCTTAAATTCTAACAGTTTCTTCCCCCTTTTTAAAGAACCCATAAAATTACCTTCCAACATTTAATGCCTCTTCTCGAAAACCAATTGTTTTGATCTCTGGGGAACCCAGAAACAATCTAACCCACCTGTGGAGCTAGTGTGTAAAGGATGCTTAACAATGGGGAAGTCTGGATGGGGATTAAAGCTGACACAGAAGGAATGCAGAATGCCAAGGAAAAGACTTCTCTGAAGCTCAGCTACAGGAGTAAGGGATCTACCAGGGAGGTCGTCTTAATGGAAATTTTGGTAGTCTATATTAAGCAAAGGGAATTCACTCTCTGCAGCTCATAGAGGGGGAAAACAGCAAGCTTCCTTGTTTTAAAGGCACAACAATCTGTACTATACAGTGTTATGGATGATATATAAACTCCGGACCCCTTCCTTCCAATTGCAATTCTTGGGTAAAGTTGCAAGCACACGGCGACAGATTTTCTGTGACCCTCCCAGTCACCTGCCCTTTGTCATTTCAACTACGCTGGGTGAACACCCTGATGACTTCTGTAGCAACAACTGGGCAGCTCTCTGGCATCGCCGGGAGCGGTACTGCATTGCCACACACTTTCGCCGTGCATTTCGAGATATCCTGCGAGGCACATAGCCATTTATTTATTTACTTGGCTTCGCTGAGGAACACCAGAGGCTTCGTTACTAAATCTAGAACTCAATCCCTGCTCCCGGGGGAGAGGAAAGGTTAGGGATGGAAGAGGGCGTCCCCACCGAGCCCACCGGGGAGTTACACGTGGTACCTTGTCGGCCTGGGGGCTGATCGCGGTGCCGAACCTGCAGTAGGTGACGAAGTGCTCGCAGTTGTTCCAGAGCAGGCTGTAGGGGGTCATGCCCAGCAGCTTCTCCGCCCTCAGCGCCACCTCTTCGTTGAGCAGCGCCTTCTTCTTGAGCGACTTGTCCAGGTGATTGACCAGGATGTTGGCTCCGTAGGCGAAGTCCTCCACTGTGTCCACGCGGATGCTGGCCACCCTGCCAATGACGCCCAGGATGAGACGCTTGTTGGAGACCACCTTCTCCGTGAGCCCCTTGTCGTCAGTCAGGGCCAACAGGATGTCGGGCATCATGTGGGCGACACGGTTGTCGCCCAGGTAGATGCCATAGTGCGTCAGGTGGGTCCGAGGCACCTCCAGCACGTCGCCGCGGAGGAAAGAGCTGATCTCATAGAAAGTGTTCCTCGCCTGGTCTTCGCCAGGGGCGCCCGAACTGAAGAGCTTGAAGTTGGAGATGAGGAGCAGCTTCTCCAGCATGAGGGACACCGCCTCCAGCATCGGGTTCTTCATCCTGCAGGGAAAAGGGAGTCTTGCGGGGACTGTCGCCACTCGGGCACCGCCGCGGCGCCGCGGCTCGCCCGCAGGCCAGCCGCCCGGTGCCGCGGGGCACGTCGGCTGCGGAGGAGGGAGGGAGAGAAAAAAGGGAGGAGGGGGGAAGCCTGGAGATCGGCTCGGCCGCGCCGCCCTGGGGACTGAGGAGGATGAGGAGGTGGTGGCGACTGGCCGCGGGGCCAGCGGGGCCCGCCCTGCGAGCAGCAGGCCGGGAAGCGCACCTGGTGACCGTGCCGGGGCGCAAGGCCGCGCGCGGGGCTCTCGGCTGGGCCTTCGCGGAGGCCTTTTATCGCCGTCGAGGGGGCGGAGCCGAATGCCGTCACAGACCCAGCGGGAGAGCTGATTGGGCGCCGGCGGGCGGCGAGCTCAGCGCGCTGCAGGGTCGCGCGGGACCGCGGACTCTTTGGAAGGGGCGGAACGCTTCTGGGCTGCGGGGTTCCGCCCTGAGACCCCTTCCAGACGCAGGCTTCCTCTTGCACGCGAGACCTTAGCACATCCCGCCTTTAAGCGGCCGTTTGGGGCGAGTAGAGGCCGAGGCGGGACCGCCGCAAAAGAGCTTGCACCTGTCTAGACTGGGGCGCGTTCTGGGCTCATCGGGGACGTTTTCGATGGAAAGTCCCCTCGGGCGAGATTTCTGTGCTGAACCACCTACCTCGAAAAGGTTGGATGCTCGGAGCCCTCGGCTTACTAAACTATGTGCATGCACTCTGAGAAGTGTGTGCGCCCCGAAAGCCTGCAGATTCCTTCCCAAGCTCCGCAGAGCCGCGGCCCGGCACACCGCGCACCCTCCTCCCCTGTAAAGGCCCCGAAGGCCCCTCGCTGCCAGCTGGCGCGCGGGTGGGAAGCGACCCCGCCGACGATCGGAACCCGCGGCGCCTCCGCGCTCCGAGGCACCGGCGACCGTTGAGCTCACGGCTCCCAACGGTCAGCAGGTAAAACGGCGAAGCGCCCAACGTCCTCCTGGAAAGCCGGATTCATGTCAAGTTTATAATTCCGGCTCCGGGGTCACATGGATCCAGCTTCGGTCCACCGGGCCAAACTTTGCCGCTCTCTTAAAGGGCAGCCCCCCGGAGGTAACCAAGGAGGGACGAGGCGCTGCGTTCCTCGCCCGAGCTCACCCGGCGAGGCGGTCTTGGGGAGCACCCGGGCCCGGGAGCTGCGGTCGCTGCGTCCGGCACGCGATGTCCCGACCCAGCGCAGAGTTCCGTGCTAATGCATTATGTAAATGCTCGGATTCCTCGGACAAAGGCCACAATGGAGAGCCTCGGTTGGCTCCCAGTGCGGGGCTAATAGGTTTCCTCCACGAGCAGATTCTCCGCTCGCCTGGGGGAGGGGCCTCCCGGCGGGTGATGGATGAAGGGACATTCATCTTACCTGGAAGATGAAGGGAACCATGGAGACCAGACGGGGAGGAGGCCGGCTCCCCATTATCCTCCGAGGCTCGGCCTTCGCTCCCACCCCCTATCTGCCATCAGCGCTCTGTCCCAGTCGTCCCGCTTACTGGTGACTTTTGTTCATTTCACAAACGATTTCGAATCGCATTTTGTCCCAGCAAAGAGAAGAAAACTCCATTTCCCACAAAAGAACCGAAAGAGGAAGGGGGGAGAAGCAGTAGCTGAGGAAATTTTAAGACATCATTTCCCCAGTCTTACCCCAAAATTTAAAGAGAAGTGCGATTAGTGGGTGGCTTAAACTAATCAAACTCATCCGCACACAGGCGGTTGTTAGCGCCCGGCAGCACACTAGCTCTGCTTCTGGACGGGACATTTGTAGAAGTGTGATCCAGACCTTGGCGTACACCGTAACTGCAGACCCGACGTCGGACTCTTAGGCTCTGCCAGCGCTGGTCTGGTCCAATTCTGGGAAAGCACGGATACCGGAGGTATCCAGGGTCATGAGCCAAAAGGCCAGGGGAGATCAAAGGGGACTTGGTAATTAGCGATTTCCGTCTCTAGTGGTCAATAACCCGGCTTATAACTCTACGACCGTCTGCACCCGGCTAATTTGTGGGAGACAAAAGCATGGAGAACTGACAGCTCCACTGAGAACTCTTTTAGAGAAAAAAGAAAAAAAAAAAAAAACAGTTAAGGAGAAATCACCCATAGACTCTCCTCAATGGCCACATCCCCACGGGGTTTTGTGAGAAGCAGGCAGCGCCAAGCTGATTTGCATTTGATTTTTCTTTCTTTCCCGGTGGGGTTAATTTTGGGGGAGTCACTTAAAGAAAAAAGGAGATGAAATTAATATGAGGCGTGAATCGGGGTACGTTCCTCAAGCTGTAGGCAGTTCTGCTGTCTTGGGAAATGAATGGTGGTGGGGAGTGTCCATAGTTTCTTTCTTGAAGGTTATTTTGCCTGGGTAAACTCCAGCTTTTAAGCCAGAATGATATGCCATTAAATACATTTATTTTTCTCAATGAAACTGTCCCCAAACTGCCCTCTCCGCTTGCCCTGCCTGCTGGGAATTGGGCTTCAGGGAACCTGAAGGAGACAATGGACCGTCTTCATTTATCCATTTGTGAAGTCTCCTCAGACTTATTAAGCGGTTAGCTAGAATTAGGCTGCTTTTTGACTGAGAAGATGCAGCATCAAGTGAGCTCTTGTTGGCTGAACTGATTGCCCTCCCCTCCCTTTGTCAACAGTCACTGAAAACTTCCCTTACAACTACTCAGCATTCTCCAAGTTGCATGTAAGTAAGTATGTCTGTGACTGAGTGGCCACTTTTTGGTGGCTCCTTAGAGGCACACTTCATAAAAATATGTAAATACACTAATAGGCTCACATTCCCACTAATACTCTCCTGCCTGAATCAATTTGAGCCAAACTAAGGGAAGGAAAGGCCCAAGAGAAATCAAACATCAGAACGTTCTCCTTCCTAAACCAGAAGTGGTTATTTCTTCTTAGAGGGGAGAATCTGGCTTGTTAGAGAGACCCCTAGTTCCCCAGTTGTACAAAAGGCAGCTACATTCAACAAGTTTCCGTGTGCAAGCACCTTAAATGCACTCGACTGGGTCATCAGGTCTGCTGGGGCCGCTGTGAAAGAGCCATGGCCTTCCAGGTCAACACATGGATGTCAATGAACTGTCAGCTCTTTCCTTGGCCACTCCTTTCTGCCCTCCCGTGCAAAAAAGATGCCCAAAGCATCTGCTCAGGCCTGGGTCCATGTCTCGCTGTGGTGCAGGCCAAGATTCCACTGGGTTTCTTCGCAAAGGAGCCTGGAATCGGGGCTCACAGAGCCCACCTAACTTGCAGGCTTCACCTTCCGGTGGTGGATGCTATCACAGGTCCCAGGAGAAAGAGCTGCTGTTCTCGGGGAACAAAGGGCGGTGGAGTCCTGCAGAAGCTGGGAAGGCTAAGGGATTTCCTACCTAAAGACTTTTTACCTTTGGAGACCCTCTTTCTCAGAAGTCTTTGGAGTGGAGGATAGGATCACAGTATCATGTGCTTCCTCAGTGCTAGTCACTGAACTAATAAGCCTTTTCTCACTTAGTCCTCGTAACCCTGTGAGGTGTCCTCTCCATTTTACACAGGAAAAAACTGAGGTTATAACTCAGTCTCTGTCACCGTGTTAGTGTGGATCAGAACTGAACTACATTTCTTTGCTCCCAGGTCCAGCACCACTGGGAAAGTTCTGACCTACCATCAGTTCATCCACCTGTCATCCATTCATTTACTGAGTGCCTGCTGTATGCCTGGTACTGTGCCTAGTCCTGGAAACCCAATGCAATACCCAACCCTAAACTTAGATCCCGCAGCTTTTCTTTTTAATTTGGACTTCATTTCCCTGCTTCTCTAGTGCCACAGATTCCAATTTTTAACATCAGTTATTTTACTGCCATAGAGATAGATATGGTTATGCTTCTGGTTAATCATAAGTATACCCTCACCAGGAAGGCCCCAGCACTGGAGTGGCCAGTAGTCCTACACCCTCCTGAGAGACAGAAAGAGGAGCGAGGTAGGTGTTGGGTGTCTTGCCCAAGGGCACAGAGTCAGAGCAGAACCTAATTGCAGTGTCCCAGACTTCTTAGTGTCCCAGACTTCTCTTAGAATTTCTTTCCCCTAAGCCTGATAAATCTGGCCTTCTAAACTTCATGTTTGTGAATTATTGTCCTTCAGAATTATTTTATTGTTGTTCTTAGATTTTTTTAGATGATTACATCATTGGACACATAAATAATGACAGTCTTAACACTTGTTTTTCTTCTGAACTAGCTACTCCTCTACTTTCAGTTCCTTTACATATGCTTAGCTCAGGCCCCATGGACACAAACAGAGGCCCTAACTAGCTGACTCTAAGGAGACAGAGAGAATAAAGGCTTTTGTGAACTTCCCTCTGGTGGCAGAGGAAAAAGAGCAGACACCTTTTCATGGAGTCTCCTAATCCAGTGCTCCCTGGAGTGTTTTCTGGCAGGAATCCATTACCTCCTGGGAGGAAGATTTCCCCAGCCTCCTTCCTGGTTGGCTAGCACCTTATTATGAAGGCCTCAGTCCTGCCTAGTGTCTTTAGAAAGATTAAAGGCAGCAGCTCCACCCAGACAGGATTTAGTTGTTTTTTGTTGTTGTTGTTATTTTGAAAACCATAAAATAAGAACACTGAGCAAAACTAGGTATTCACATTTAAGATTGTAAAGAATCATGACCTTGTAAACGAATACAGCTTATTATAAATGAATAACAGGTTAAGACAGCTGTGATGTAGAGGAAGGAGGCAGAAATCCTGCGTGTAAGGCCTTGTTTTGCCATTTACAGCTAAATGAACTCAGCCAAGTCGTTTGCCACCTGTGAGCCTCCACTTCATCTCTCTAAAATGGGAATAATATTTCAGAGGGCAGTTTTGAGGATTAAGCAGAATCACATGTATTGTAGCATTGTATGAAGGTTCATAAAGTGAAACCCCATCTCTGATATCATCTACATTATTTGTCAGTGAAGCAGAGTAAGGCAGAGGTGCGTTCCCCTTTCTGCCTGGACAGCACAGTCACCCAAGAATGCAGAATAGACAAAGGATGTGCTTTTACTCACAGATCCCTTCCCGTGTCTCAGCACAGAGCCAAAAGTGGGAGCAGAACTAGGCACATGAGTGTTTGGAGCTCTGCTCCTCCCGCTGCTCACTGCCAAGGAAGTCCTTGATAATTCATAAAAACAAAGAGAAAAGCTTGCCATTTGTTTGAAAGTGTATCTCACAGGATACAGAAAACCCCCAAATGTCCATTTTCAGAAATGATAAAATGACATAATACCAAAGAATGATTAAAAATTTTGAGATGCTCATGACATGTAAAGCACATTTCACTTTAAAATACAAATAATAAATGGCAAGCCATGTTACTTCTTAATAAGTTGGAACAGATAGCAGCTACCTTACAAATTCATCTTCTTTCCTTCTGATTCTAATTTACCTTCATGAGGCAACAATAAATATGGATATTAGGTGACCCAGGTTTGTTAACAAAAGCAAGTGTGACAATAATAACCTTTGGCTACATATTCAAAAGACAATTACCACACCACTGTATTCACACGGGAACTGTGCAGAGAACTCAGGTACTGTTATGCTTCAAACAGGTCAGCACTGGTGATCACCAGCAATGCTAAGTACCAGGAATGGTGATGAATGCCATGTTGTTATTTACATTTCAAAAATCCTTTCTAAATACATAGACATCCTAAGGGTAAAATGGCAGGTAACTGAATATAGGACTTTGTTAAGAATATAGGACTTTGTTAACATGAGTCTTAGCTTTTGCTACTCATATCTGATGGTTTGTAAGATCCCTGAGACTCGTGAGGCCTCATCTGTGTCGTGTCCTGAGCTGGATTAGAATGAGACACTCTCTAAATTCCTATAGTGTGAATTGTCCCTGGGCCTATGAAAATCAAATTACTCAGGCCCTTCAGAGAGTCTTAGCTGTTGTTCTTCGTGCATTTTCACAGGGAGTAATTAACAGAAAAAGGAGATAAATCACTGTCTAGAAAATCTAAATAGCATTCACGGTAACTGCTTTAAAAAGTGCAATGCCTCATTGAATTAAAAAAAAAATAATCACTCATACTCCAGTGAGGCAGTTATTACTCAAGAAGGAGAGAAGAGACTGAGCAGGGCTTGGCAGCAGTTGGTGCTGGAAATTAATGGCTCTTTTGATAACATATGTTCAATTGTACAGAAATTATAAATAATGTAAACACACTTTTTCATCAATATTTTGTAGCAATACATACTATTGTTTTTTGAAACGAATAACATGTTCTTAATATCTAAAGTTAATTTGAAGGGCAGTAAGTATATCATTCTAGTATTTTTGTAATTACATTTACTCTTACCCACCCCATGCTAACAGAAAATTCAGTGTAGTTCAGCTTAAGCTGATTCATAGCTAAACAGCTCAAGCAGTTATAAAAAAATAAAAAAGGAAATTGGATTTTAAATTATCTCATACTTCTTAATTGGGAGAACTACAAGTGGGCAGCTCTCTCCTTAAAAATCAGACTGCGCATATTCTCCAATGTAGGCACAAAACTTCGTGCTTGAATTAAGTTCACTTATTTTTACCCTGGTTACCCTCTACAATGACTTGCTTTTATGTTGGGTTACATAGTTACTTTCATTTTATTTACATCCAGACTTCACCTGTAAAGAATGTGAGCAGAACGGAAATTGGATCACACAGAGTTAATAAGGAAAATAATTTCAGTAACTTTTTTCTTTAAAGGTGAATTAAAAATCTGTGAAATTGTTTTCATCCACATAAGAGTTTAAATCAGAAATCAGGGTAATTTTAATGTTCAATTGGTTTAACTTTCAAAAAGAATAAAACAGGATATCTGTCCTTTGGTTATAATTATTTCATGTTCTAACAGACATAGCTTATATTTTCTCTTTCCCCATCTTCATTCTTTTACTTCTCTTATTTAATTCCTGAAGGGATGGCTCTGATTTTTTTTTTTTTTTTTTTTTTTTTGTGGTATCCTCTAAGGACACTATTCCCACTGCAGGCCAGATGGCATCCAGAAAATCAGAGTCCTAGATGTGTTCTGGAACCCAGGGATGCAGGCTCACAGCTAGCATGAAAGTGGGCTCAGGGCTCTTAGATCATCATCACATCCTCTAGGGGCCTTCCTCCCACAGAAGAGTGAGTAACCAAACCAACCAGGCGTGAACCTCCGGTGCCAGGCTGGACTCCGCAACAGGGGAGCCAATGAAGGGAGATCTGGTGCTGGGCCCAGAGGTTTAGCCAGACTTAGAACCCCTCAGCATTGGTATTAGGTTTCCTACACTAGGTCCTGTATCACCAAGAATATTGTCACAACTCACCTTGTGATTCTTGGGTGACCTTGGCCAGTGAGGTCAGGTCATGGCGGTAAGAGCACTGAATCCTACCCACTACACCAGTGGTCAGTGACAAGGCCCTGGCCCTATGGCTTTGCAGAAAAGAATTCCCACAAAGATGGAAAGTAGTGAAACAAGTAAAGTATTTATTAGGAAAAAAAAGTATTATGTGTGGATAGACACAGGTGGGTTAGGAGAGAGAGTCGTGCCCTCAGAGCAGTTTGAATCACTTCTTTGGGGCATTTCTTCCGTGTTTCCTTTGACCAATCATTTTGATTTGCCTGGTTCAAAGTCCATATTTGGTGCATCTGAGGATTTTCCCACGTGTGCGTACACATCTCTTAGCCAAGATGGATTCCACTGAAGAGGCCTATGGGTAGGTTTGGCCACTTGGCATCACTGCTCTTTTGACCTCCAAGGAGGCTTTCTGCCCATGTGTAGTTGGGGGAGGTCTCCTGACTTTGAGAATGAGGGATATGTGGTCTCTTATCTTCTATCTGGGCAGGGTGCAGGCTCCTCTCTCAATTATCCTGTTATTCCCATCTAGGAGTATTGGTCCACAGGGAATGTACTCAAACCGTTTGCCCTGGGGGCCCATCTGTCTCCTGCCTCAATTTTAAGCTTCTTGGTTAAACTTTTCATGCCCTGGTCCACTTATCTACAGAAGGGGTGATTGGCAATAATGTCGCTTCATCTCCTGCACTTTCTGGAATTCGATGTA